>NC_059398.1:14796959-16188209 GCF_905220565.1 Melitaea cinxia | reverse complement strand
TTAATTTCCTTTATATAGTATTCATAATATTATAATTACTTATAAATCTATACGTGTATGTATGTCATATGTGCCTGTTTACATATATTATATTAGTTACTAGCGACCCGCTCCGGCTTCGCACGGGTATAAAATATAATTATAGCCTATGTCATTCACTGAAAAAATGATTAAAATCGATCCAGTAGTTTTGATTTATTCATTACTGCCCGTGGCCCGCACGCGTTAACTTAGAGTAAAAGCCGGCTGGAACCGCCGCAAACGCTACGTACCGCGATTTTTAAATCTGTAATATCTTCGAAAATATTCATTTAAATCATATGCTGTAAAAGGCCATATAGATCTATATTAAATAAAAAACATATTTAAGGTATTTAATTGGATAAGGATTAATGCTGTATTGGTTAAAATCGCTTCGAAAATTAGCCATTATTTGTCGTAAAAAGTAAATGACAAAAAAATGTTATTGTGGGATATCCATAAGAGATAGGTATATACCATCGCGGAGTTTTCTGTAGACCTTTTCAATGTGTACAATACTTAGTACATTATTTTGATAAATCTCGTAGGGTTCAGCCTGCGTTTGCAATTTAAGCGAAAAAAAAATTATTATTTACGACATAACATTAGAAAACTCAAAAATAACAGTATTTCTCCACTATTTAATGGATGTTATTATACATATAAATCTTCCTCTTGAATCAATCTATCTATTAAAAAAACCGCATCAAAATCCGTTGCATAGTTTTAAAGATCTAAGCGTACATACATATGCAGGGACAGAAAAAGCGACTTTGTTTTATACTATGTAGTGATAATACAAGAATTACACATTCATTACTATTTACATTATCGATTCAAAAAGGTATATTAACATGGAGTGGGTATTCACATATTTTGTGAATTAATGTCAAATTTTCAATGTACGACATAAGTTTTTACGGTCCATTAAAAATAAATTTATAACTTAATCTCTACATTATGTGAAGAAATAATTCGTTTCATTCTTTATTTATTACATCCCAACTTACGCCCACAACATAACCCGCGTTCGTTTGAGATGTCAGCGTTACTAAATAATGTTTTATCGACCCTAAATTAAAAAGTTTGACTTTAAAACAGAAGTAGTATTTTTTTACAAGAAAAAAAAAACAATAAAGTAAATATACATACTTTTGTTAAACAATAAAAGATACATAAAAATGATTGAAAACATAAAATGAAAATGTGCAAAGCTTTATCGCTAAAATCTTGCTTCTCGGTTTCATTATTATAAATGATTATGTGTCCTTCTGTGATGTCAAGTGCATGTTGAGCTTAAATAATAATTAAATTAATTCTTAAGGTTCTAAGGTAGCTGTAAGCATTTATTTAAAAATTGAGATCCATATAATAAAAAAGTGAATCAGATTTTCAGATCAGATATGATTTGAGATTCAAAAACATTAATAAATTTATTAGTAAGTATACATACCAAGAAAACGGAGAGATTTTATACGTAACAAGACAATAAAAGTAAGTAGGAGTCAAGTCGGTTCACGGAGGATTCCGTAACACTAAATCAAATTTTAATAACTACATTTATAATGGAAAACATTACAACACCGAAACGATAAATTAATTTGTTAAATAAATCTTTATTTATTTTTTATTTATATCTGTCATATTTATTATTTCGCAATAGCAACATTAGTTACAAACTTAAAGGGAATAAATCAGCCTGTACACGTCCTGGGTATAGTCTTCTCCATATAGAAGATGCGTTGGAGCTTCGCCACATCACCACGCTGCTCCACTTCAACTAAAAGGAACGGTCGTTTTATATGTCTATGATAAAAACTAGGACCGACGGCTCTTACGTGCTCACCGAGACACTGCGGGGAACATACAGACAGACAAAAGAAAAAAAAAAAAAAACAATTCCGTTAGCAGCATTTGTATACGGAACACTAAAAATATAATAACATTTCGTGTACAAAATGCGCTCCATTAGAGTTTTATTGCATATATAGATAAGGAATTACACAGAATCGAAGCAGACAGCAAAGGGCATAAGAAACCTGACCCAAAGGTCACGATGACCCGCAGGGGCTCGGATCAGATGACAGTGTACTCGAAAGATAACTTGAACGACTTGGACCTTTTTGTTCTTTTTTTTATTTGCTGCCCCTTGAGAGTAACTTTTGTCTTTTGTATTATTTTTAAGTGTTCCAAAAACTCTTGTCCTGAACATTTTGTTTCGAATTTGAAGTTATTTCAGTCAATTGGCTATAACAAATACATTCCTAAGACATAAAAGTGTTTGTCGCGTTGTGTTGTGTTTCCGGAACCCCGACAAACGATTCCCATTCTACTTGGTGTGTTCTCTATTTTATATTTTAAACCTGTATAATATATTAGCGGTTTCCTGCGGTTTCCAGACTTTAAGTTAAGGAAAAACAGCCCAAACTAAATGAGCTATCTAACGAAAAATCAATCTCAATTCCAAGTATATATTCCAGTAGTTCTTGAGATAAGTGGACTAAACAAACAAACAAACTTTTTATGTCTATAATATTAGTTTTATATCTTGACGACGTGTTGGCGCAGCGGTCACAGTACTAACTGTTGCGCTGGGGGTCGCGGGTTCGATCCTCGGTCACGACAGATATTTGTATTGGCCATATAGATGGTTGTCGTGGTCTGGGCGTTTGTGCATGTGTATTGTGTGTGTTTGCGGACCCCCAACACAGGAAAAAATCCTACTGGGGGCCGTTGAGTGTGAGACGTTTATTTATTTATTTATATTACATTTGTAATGATCACAAAACAATGTTGCCAATTTTTAAAAGAACTAACAAGAACAAGAGTCTAAATTGACGGTATCATTTAATTTAAAAGTGATTTAAAACCCTCTTATAAAGTACAGGACAATGATATCTTTTATTATTTAAAAAAATTGTGTTCTGTCAAACTCTGCTGCACGAGTGTATAAATAATTTTAGTGAAACCGTAACAAAGTCCTTATCTACATACCCATTTTTAATTTTAATATCGACTACTTTAAAATTATTAGTCCATCTCTCAGTCTGAGAGTATCTCTGAGTCATCTGAATGTCATGTCATGTTAATGTTTTAATTACTTTTAAAATATTTCTTTTATTAAAATCATACGGATCTCTTAGTTATAAATATTGTTTGTGAGAACCCTACCTACCAGGTCGTTAAATACGCGTATTTACTACTGCATGAAGTTCGTATACAGCTATTATGCACATTTATATACACTTTTGAGCATAGGCCTCTTTCTCATGTAGGAGAAGGATCAGAGCTTAATCCACTTCCCTGGTCCACTGCTGGTTGGCAGAGTTTTTCCCTACTAAGAGTTACGAACGCTATCAAGCCTCTCTGATAACAACGGTACCGTCAGCTTACAAGTGCTATTTGAGGCGCCGTGGGTAGACCCACAAGGACAGACAACCATACAGGATATAAATATTATTACAAACACAAATATCGACTCTGAGTGGGAATCGATCCCGTGACCGTCGGTATGTAGGCGCCAGCACGGCGCACGCGGCAAAAGAGCGGTCGTTGTAAACAATAACAATTAAAATGATGAATAAAAAGCACAAAACACGCCTCCCGCACGCTCTCATTTACCGGATGATGACCTTTCATGATGCGCGTACCTTATCATGGTTTATGTGACAGACGAACAAAGGCATTTTTGCTGCTTCAACAAACATAAAAATGCCTGGTTACCATAGATTAACGAGGAAAGAGAAAAGTCATCAGATGTAAACATAGGAGACTTGGCGTGTTTCGCGAATAATATTTCGTCTTAATAAGTTTTATTTGAATTGAAATGATTGATAAGTTAGTTAAATTATTGATTCAGCTTATAACACCCCGCGGTTGGACATAAGCGTCTTTCTACACATGTAGCAGAATTGTCGGAACTTAACCCACCGCTGCTCCACGGCAGGTCGTCAAATCTATACATCTATACAAATAAATAAAATTAGACCGTCTGTTTGTAATATTAAAATAACAGCTTTTAACTAAATTCATATGTTTTTGTCTGCCTGTCTGTCTGTCATTCTGTCTTTCTGTTTGTTCCGGCTAATCCGATTTTGACGGGACTTTCACTGGCAGATAGTTGAGGTAATATGTAGTAACTTAGGCTACTTAGTTTTTTTAATAACCCTGCGAACTAAACAATAATTATTTTATTAAATTTCACGCGGACGAAGTTGCGGGCAGAGCTAGTGTATATCTACTAGTGACGATCGCTATTACGTGTCTATGACAACAGCATATACTTAATTACTGTTTATTAAATTTAACGTTTTGTTTATAACGTACAAATGCTAGAATCATAATCGTATGAATATCACTATAATTATACGACTATCTACGATTCGATTTATCCATATTTGTCAAACAATATGGAGGAAGCTGCTTGTTAATTAATATCTCTTTAAAAAGTGTTTTTGAGTAACTATCTGATTAATCACTGTTCGCATATTAAAATATTCATAAAATATTGAAGAATAAAACATAAGAAAAAAAAAAAATAACGAATAACCTTTTTAAACATAATATGCCCTTTGCTTGCATTTGCTTTTACTGGATGCCATTTTTATATAGTTCTTTATTCAGTACCGACCTGTCTTCAATTAAGTGGTTAAGTAGTTTATCTTAAGATACGGTGGTCTTGTATAGAATATTCATCTCTGTTGTTGCGAGACAATACTGGATTCATTGCTGTGTGGTCAAAGGGAATTGGGGATTCGTTTTTATTGTGATGATATTTACACGAGCTATATTGACAGATTCATTTTTAAATATGAATGGGGACAGATAATAAATATTAAAAAAAAAACAATCGAAGGCTTTTTTTAATTGTTGTTTTTTTTTTTTTTTTGTTGCAGGTATGTTTCAAATGGTTGAGATTTGGAGGGCATAACTTTGGTAAGAAAAAACAGTCTATTTAGAAAAAATAAAAATCATAGTTCAAACATACTTATGTACAATAAATACATTAATATATTATACCATACACACACGATCGCCTGTTCCTATAAGCAATAAAGTAAGGTAATGCTTGTGTTATAGGTAACATCCGACTGATATAACTATATATATTGATAAATATACATAGAAATAGTTTTATATATAAATATCTAAACGCAAAAATTACACCTAGACTCAGGCGGGCATCAAACTCGCAGCCAGCGGAACAGAAACACTACAAACTGCGCCAACGGGCTAGTCAAAAAAAAAAAACGTAAAATGTAAACGTAAAAAACGTAAAAACGTAGTAACATGCATATTACTATGCCTTTTTTGGATTAGGTATATCATTTTTTTTTCCTGTCAATAACAAACACAAAAAAGAAAGAATTGTGGTGTATTCTTTCACGGCATTTTAACCTTTTTCGAACTAAAAAAGGTGAATGTCTAAGATTGCATCAAGGAATTATTTCAAATTCAATTCCTTTACAATTGTACAATGTGTTATTGCACTTCAAAAGTGGCTATATAGTATACTACCTGTGCCACTCAGTTTCACCCGCATAATTTCCGACCCCGTGGGAAGGTCGGGATAGAAAGTAGCCTATGTGTTCTAGATCTGCAGCTATCTACGTATCAAGTTTTATTCAAAACGATGCTGTAGCTTTTGCGTGGAAGAGTAACAAACATAACATACATACATCCATATATAATATTATTAGAACTTTATTATAAGATCCGTCTCAAGACCTTGCAGGCTGTGATCTTCAATCATCATACTTTTTAACTCAAAGATTGACATCACGTGTACGGTCAATGGATTAGATAAAAAATAGAAGGATTCGTCGACCCGCAAAGATCTCGGATAAGGACCATTGTGTTGCTGTTTCATAAATTTATTTTTTATGATATCATCGATTGAGTTAGTATCGCGGCTACGTGACTTTAATTATATTTATATGGTTTACTTATTATTATGGTTACTTTCCCCGTACTTTAAAATAAATATCTAAAACTGGAACAATTCGCTTGTTGTTTTCTTTCAACTCCTTACTATGACAGCAACGACTTACTGGACCGGTTTGAAAAATACGTCCGAGTTAATGTTTAAGATTATAGGTTTGTTCGAGTCGTAATGCGATGTTTTATAGCCTATAATATTCTTAGGTAAATCTTTTATAATAGGTTATTAGAGTTTTAACTAAAAACATCTTAAACCCAGTAATTTGTTTAACTTCATAAGCTTGAGCGACACAAAATCTTGCTGTCCGGTTCATATTTTGCTATCGCTAATCCGACCATGATTCCGAATTTTAATTTACCCTCAAGTGAATTTCTATACGCTTTTGCCGGAACCTGCATATTCTTTCTCTACTGCATTGTGTGCTATTTAATCCAAAGGTTACATTTACTTAAAAGGTAAATTTAAATATCTGAGGGATGCTTCGGTATTGAGGACATCGCGAAGTCAAGTAGGTACTGAAGTTGCCGATGCACGATAGTAAGTGTTTCAGACAGTCCTTTACTGTTGATAAGGTTATGGAACAGTGCGCCGTTATATATTAAAGAGGCTAAGTCACTACTGCGATTTAAGAAGTATATAAAAGATCACTGTCTTAAACTGGAGATGATATGAACGAGTTTTTTGTTCTAATATGTTTTCTCTCGGATTTTATCTATTATTTTTTATTTATTACTTTATAATAAGGTTACGCATTATGTATACATGTATGCAATTATATATGTATTTTGTTGAAGTATATTATGTATATATTTGCATGCAAGTTTATTATATAACTGCACCACCTACCCTCTCTCGAGCTAAACATAAATTTATCCTTACTTTACTTAGGTTGTTACTGTCTATGACTATCTTAAAATATGCTTGATGTGTAAAAGGTAGTGGTTTACAATAAATTATAAATAAATAATATATAAAATTAATATAATAATTTTTCACGTTTATACTTTAAGAAAATTTCCGCGATTGTAATTTTAAAATTACCCACATTTCCGATTGCGACTAAGTTTGTGTTTTAACTTTAATATTTGAATTTTATCTTCACCTTCAAAAACAACGTAAACAATGTTGTTAAATTATATAATACTGGTCGTCGTCCAGTAGTCGAAATTCGACCATAGTTAAAAATTTAAATTTAAAATAATTGTGTTTGCTCGCATACGAAAAAAAAACCGACTTCAATTACATCGACCAGTAATACAACGTAGATCGACGAAAAAATAGTCAAGCAACTACGCGTTATTAAAGATTACTCAAAAAGTAGTTATCAGATCTCAATAAAATTTATATGTGACCACATGATAAACATCAGCTTTCGATTAAATTAAAAATTATCAAAATCGGTACACCCAGTAAAAAGTTATTACGGATTTTCGAGAGTTTCCCTCGATTCCTCTGGGATCCTATCATCAGATCCTAGTTTCCTTATCACAGTAACCAAACTAGGGATATCCCCTTTCCAACAAAAAAAGAATTATCAAAATCGGTACATCCAGTAGAAAGTTATGTGGTATAATACAACGTAGGTCGACGAAAAAAGCGTCAAGTAAAAACACATTATTAGCTATAACTCGAAAAGTAGTTGTTAGATCTCAAATAAATTTAAATGGGACCAATTGGCACACACCACCTTTCGATTAAAACAAAATTTGTCGAAATCGGTCCACACGGGCAAAAGTTCTGATGTAACATACATAAAAAAAAAAAAAAAAAAAAAAAAAAAAAAAAAAAAAAAAAAATACAGTCGAATTGAGAACCTCCTCCTTTTTTGGAAGTCGGTTAAAAAAAAAACAAACAAATAATTATTATATTTTTTTTACTTATATTAATAATATTTGAATAAAAATTAAAAAAGAATTGAATTTTATCTTCACCTTCAAAAACAATGTAAACAATGTTGTTTAATTATATAATACTGGTCGTCGTCCAGTAGTCGAAATTTCACCACAGTTAAAAATTTAAATTACAAAAAACCAAAAAATTATGAAAATAAAGAACCTTTTATAAAATTTTTCAATTTGACGTCAGACTTTAACAATAAATAAAAGATTATATATGCATTTGTGTGTCACATGGTTGTGTATGTAATGTTTTTTTTGAAATTAAGTTAATGTATATTTTATGTATAATTAAAAAATATTAGTATTGCACTCCTCTATATAAGCTACAAGCGTGCGAAATTTCATACTCCTTTGTCCGCGAAATTTCCGTAAAAAGCATTACAAAGTTTTTGTTTCACGTATTAATATATAGAAGATATTTTTTAAAAGTACTATAAAAGGAACCAAACATTAATGTAACCTATACCTACTAAAGTCATTTATAGAAATGTTAAAGCATTGATGTGAATTTAATCCTTTGGAACTGCGCTTAATTGTCAAAATATTTTTAAGGTCTTATGAATAATTCATTGGTCTGTATGTCGTTGGCAAAATCGTATGTGCTATATTGGCACCATTGAAATCCATTTAACCAAATTTATCAATAAAGATTAGTTAAATTTATTTGTTCGATTTCATAAATAAAATTTATACACTAAAGGTTTTGCAAAACGTTTGTAAAAACCTTACCTTTATTTAAGAGTGAAAATATCCGAGTGTTATGAAGACCTACTTAAATAAATTATTCGATTTCATCTTTACTAAAAAAAAGGACGTAAAACTTGTCCGACATTTACTCTTTAGGCTTTGTCGCTGATAATTGAACCCTATTTAAAAATAGTTACCTTGAGTAGGTATCACAAAACACGGTAACAACAAAGTATAATTAGAGCTGATATTGTTATGCCGATTGCCGAACCGACACCGATTTGTGAAGGAGCTTACAAGAGCTTAATTAGGTATGCGAGTGGTGTCGGCTTACAAAACTGCAGGGCTAAGGGCGAACCTTTCGCCTTGCATTCGTAATTACTCTAGTAAAAGTAATGGTAACAGATGAATGTAAAAATTGTATTGTTACTCAAAGGATTACTTCGCCTTTATACGAGTAGTAGCTGGTACCGCGACTTCGTCTGCGCAGGATTTGTAAGTACTTCGAGTAGCTTATTATCTGCTCAATATCTATCTTTATACCAAAATTCATCAAAATTAGTTCTGCAACATCAAAATCAATTTTTTACTACCAAATGTGCATTAGAAATATATTATCAATTTTTATTGTTTTTATGGTTCACTGTTTTTACGATAATGGCTTACTCATAAAAGCTAGATACATGCTGTTGCGGACTTTTTTGTAGGACTAATTAAGATAAACATTTCTCTTATATACATTATATACGTGTAAATTCAACAGTTTTTGCAGCGCATGCCAGAATAACTCGCAAATTTTATTTTAGCAGCCAGATTTTATTTCGACTTACTTGACAATTATCGTTATATTTTGGTCAATTAACACACTATCTTTAAAAATTATAGGATATGTGTTATTTTAATCTATAAGCTAAATTATTTTTAACTTTCATTAAAATATATTCGGTAGCTTTTGCGTGAACATCACATCCATACACCTATACATACAAACTTTCACGTTTATGATATTAGTAGGATTCTGTTACTAAAATTACGTAAAGATTATTGTATTTGCCCGCAACCGAAAAAACTCGACTTCAATTACATTTATCAGTAGTACAACGCAGAAAAAAGTTATTAAAGAGAGTTATTAGAGATAACCCAAAAAGTATCTACTTACTTGTCAGATTATAATCAAAAATTAAAAAAATAAATTCCGTTCCAGCGCCATCTACTTAGTTTGCAATGTAATACTATCGATATTAATGTAACAATCTTTGTAGTTTCTATAGGACACGCTAGGTGGCTCTGTTGTTCGACAAAAACGTTGCACAGCTTCTTGACAATAATATTATTATTATTATTATTATTATTGCGTTTCATCCGTAAAAATTTTACCCTCATGCGCCTAAAGAACTTTTACTTAAAAAATCACCACTCTCACTCAGTACGTACAATAATAAGTTATGAGGTAACAAAACACATTTAAAAAAAAGTACAGTCGAATTAAGAACCTGCTCGTCTTTTGAATGAAATCATTAAAAAATACATTCGTCTATGACGATATAACAAATTTTAGACATATATAAATCTCCTTCTATTGCATAGTCGAAAGCGAACTACCACCCACTTAATATTAGAGATTAACCTAAATATTAACGCGTTTAGGGAATTATAAGTGACATATTTATAATGTTATATATTTTATGTAGCTACTGATTTATGAATTATAGATCTTAGTTTATAAATAAGTTTAAAAAGGTAAACATTTTCCATTTGTCCATCTTAAATCTGACGAATTACTTTTGAAAAGTATTTGGCGCGGTTGATAACGCCCCTGTATTTTACTCAGTGAAATATTTATACACGTTTGATTTTATGGATTATTGTATAATAGCAATATCCGTACGAATAATTAGCTCTAAATAAGTAAAACATTTACGTGTTGTAGAGCAAGAAATTAGCTATAAGATTATGTATAATTAATGTGAAATAATAGTGAGGTTTTTTATTAAAAGGAAGGCAAATCTTAACCTTAGCGTATTAATATATAAATATATTTATTTATAATCAGTCGATTATTACATAAAACACAGGCATTAAGCTCTCTACCTTAGAAACAGTCGAACTTGTTATGAAAAAATGAAAAAAAAATACACATATTTATTGCTATATTAAATAAAGAGTTAAAAAAACTATTATTTTCGTTAACTGTACACACTATACACTGTACAGTCCTAGGTGTAAAAGCCATAACTTTTGATACGATGTACATAAATGTTAATTTATAGTCCATTTACTTTAGCAGTTAAAAATAAAGTAATTTCTGTAGAAATTATTAATTATTAGTTATTCAATAACAATCAACTACTATTTTTTTTATTACAACTAGGTCGGCACGCAAGCTTATAGCTCGCCTGATGGTAAGCGATCACCATAGCCTATAGACATCTACAACATCAGAAGCATCGCAAACGCGTTGGCGACCCTACCCTCAATACCCTCAAGAGCTCTGGTCACCTTACTTACAGCAGGAGCACAACAGTACTTAAAAGCAGTATTATTTAGCTATGATATTCTCCAAGGTCGAGGTACTTACTACCCCAGTCGGGCTGCTCCAGATTTTGAGCAGGATACTTCCTACTGTGCCCTACCTCAATTAAATACTATCAATAAAATGACTCTCATGTCGTAATATCAACGGAAGAATTGTAAGTTAAAATTATATAAGTAGATCATAAATGTTAACTATTTTTTCATTTGCTACTCATGAGCCTAAACATATTTCTGGCTCGAGTTTTAATTTAAGATCTATGGAGTGCTAAAGTATTAGGTGCGTCGTTTTGTAGAGTGATAATATCTAATATATAAAATTCTCGTGTCACAGTTTTCGTTGCCATACTCCTCCGAAACGGCTTGACCGATTTTGATGAAATTTTTTGTGCTTATCCGGTATCTATGAGAATCGGCCAACATCTATTTTTCATCTCCCTAAATGTTAAGGGTAGTCCACCCCTAAATTTTTATTTTTTATTTTTTAGACAAAATTTTTAATTTCTATTTTTTAATGATACAACATTAAAAAATACATATAACGCTAAATTTTCAACCCTCTACCATCAACCCCTATTTTTAATAGCGTTTAGCGGCAAGACAACGATTGCCGGGTCAGCTAGTAAATAATAATCTTTGCACGTCATATAAATGACTGGCTTAATACCATGTCGTCATTAGCTAGTCAATAAAATTAGATACTTTTCGGTATAACTAAAATACACACATATACTCGTACATATAGGTAAAATGTGAAATAAAGTTATTAGAAAGGTATCTGTATTAAAAGCTATGCTAATGATGTCTATATCTGTGATTTTTCCTATATAACAAAATATAATTTCAGTATGATATCAGCCAAAATTGACGGAGGGTTTGACGGAACTGTTATGACTAAATTACTGTCAAAAGTCTTGTAGATGTCAATCCGCGTTGCAAGAGAGATGCTTCTCTGTAAGCGAAAACGTTGGCATCGCGCCAGCTGTAAGCTCGACACTTTGCTGTGAGTTATCTGCTACCAGATCTTCACAGAAGTACTAACTGTCTCCGAATTTACAATACGCTGTGGATGTTATACTAATAAGAACGATGTAAATAAAAAATTTGCCAGGAAGAAATTATTGAAATCGATGAATTAGTCAAATCAAGAACTGATTGCTGCGCTAGTGGTCGCAGATTATAAACTACCGCATTTATTTGTTTTTTTTTTACATCGTATGTCAAATTTTTTGCTTAATTTAAAGTTAAGCGTATGAATTACTTTGCTACATATATAAAAGCAACTTTGTAATTATTTAATACGTCATTAATTTAATAGGAAAAATTAATGGAAACTTTTATGGTATAAGTTATAATGGAGTCTGAAATTATTTATTATTATCCTGTCATTTTATGAAAAAATTTATGATCGATGTAACGAATTATGTAATTTATTATTAGATACTTATTAGATACTGTTATGTATTACAAAGATAAGTATATAGTTGCACATAAATGCAAGTGTAGGTAATAATAATTAGGTTGTGTCTCTTAGGTTGTTTACCTTTCTGAGGAAGATATAATCATACTAATTTAAAAAGTACTCATATTATATTTACTCATAATATAAATGTGAAAGATTGTAAGGTTGGATAGAATGTATATTTGTTACTCTTTCACGCAATTACTACTGGACCGATTTTAATGAAACTTGGTAGCTGGATATCTAGAATAAGGCATAGGCTACTTTTTATCCCGACAGTTAAACCGTGTGGCGCCTGGTTTATAATATAAAGCAAATATTCTATAAGTTATTACTTGTATGTCCGTGTTTATTTGAAAAAATATGTTAGTGATATTTATTTAATTCAATTATTATTATCTTTAGTACATCTTCTCTCCGCTTTGTTATCATTACATCATTTGACCAAAGGTTGTCTAGAAAAGATCGCCCTTCCTTCTTTTGTTCTTTTTTGTTTATTTTTAGTGTATACAATAAAGAGTATTCTTCGCTTCAGCCTGTAGTATTCCACTACTGGGCATAAGCCTCTTTTCCCATGTAGGAGAAGAATCAGAGCTTAATCCACCACGCTGCTCCAATGCGGGTTGGCGGATATATTCCCTACTATGAGTAACGATCGCTATCAGGTGTACATGATAACAACCGGGACCGATGGCTTAACGTGCTCTCCGAGGCACGGTGGAGAGACCCACAAAGACTGCACAAACACCCAGACCACGGCAAACACCTGTATGGCCAATACAAATGTTTGTCATGTGCGGGGCCGCAAGCGCCAGTGCAACAGGCACAATCCATGGCTGTGACCGAAGCGCCAAATAAAGAGTATTCTACTGTATGTTATTGGTATTTTTATAATGCTCCATTAATAATTTTTAATACAGCATATATAGTCAAACATAAGTATTTTTTTTTAAATTATACCAAAATTATTAAAAAAAAAACATATTTAATCCAGTTTTGCACAAATCACACAGTTTCTCAAGTTATATTTCACACAGATACAAAAACAATACAACAACAAAATCAAATACGTAATATGACACATACGGAGAGACAGAGTCAGACAAAAAAATCTAGAACGGAAGTCAGACAAAACTGTCAAACATTGTTCGAAGTCTTTCCCACCGCAGAACGATGTGGGAATAAAATGTACTGAATATACCTTGAACAAAAAAAAAAAAAAAAAACAATCGAAATTTCGGATAGATTAAAAAACGACATGAATAGTATTAAAGAAAGTCGTTAAGTCTTCTGTAAGTCATTTCGCCGCGAACAATAAACTGGCCGTACAGATTAATTGGTTACAGAGACAAATTACATGAAGGTATTTTTTTTTGATACATCCATAGATCGGAAAAAAAAACGTAGGTATGGCTTACCTGATTATGGTAAGCGGTTACCGTAGCCTACAGACGCCTTCAAAAGCAGAAGCATCGCAAGCGTGTTGCCGACTCTACTCCCGATCCCCCAGGAGTTTTGGTCACCTTACAGACCACAGGGACACAACACTGCTTGAGAGCTTATTTAGCGATCTTCTGTAACTTTAAGGTACGTCCCAAGTCGAACTGTTCTTGATTTGGAGCAGGATATTTCCTTCTGCGTCCTACTTCAAAGTGTCTTTCATAAAGTACTGAAAGTGAATTACGTTTTTGAGATGAAATCAATAACTTACATTAAAGTTGTCTAGTACGAATACATACTTAAAATCTAGGAATAATGTCTATTAAATGTTTTGACAATTATATAATTTCGTGTGACTATTTTTGTACGTACAACGGCGGATTCATGTTTTCGTAAAGTATCATAAGAAGAAGAATAATGTTCTTATTATATCAATAACTGATATTAATGTGGTTTCGTAGATATAAATGCAGACTAAAATATATACGTAGAAAAACAAAACAGTAATGTCCATTACACGTTATAGCGACTCTGTGATTTTTATCATGCAAAAACCTTTGAACAGTAGTGGAATGTCATACAAATTAATTTGTAATAAAAATTAACGAGAATTCTTATTGTAATTGTAGCATAACAATTACAATATTAAAGGTACGACGTATTTGTACATAATGTATGTAAAAAATAATCTGCTCATTTAATCAATTATCTCAAATTAAAGAAATTAAGTACAGACGTAATCACACCAATTATATCCAATCGTTATTTTGACAAAATCGTTAAACAAAGGCATCTGTTGAATGATTAGTCTGGAACAGGAGGGCGTTCAGGAAATACCAGGAGGAGAAAAAAAAGGTGGTGAGCAGGAAGTGGAGGCAGGTGCGACCTGTCCGTCTGTCCGACCGAAACTCGAGACATTCCATCTACGTCACATCAAAAGACCGACGCGAGTGTTTTGTACGTTTACTGGATTTTCTCGATCGGATAGCGCTTTTCGTGATAATCGTGGGTAGATTGAGATTATTTTGAAATTATTGTATTAATTTTTTAATAATAATGTTTGGGAATAAAGTTACATATAATTTTAAACTATCACAAAAAAAACTGTTTTTGGGTTGTAAATTATCTTCTATAAAACGGTGCTGAATTTTATTTTTTAAGGCCTAACGATTATTTTATTTCCGTTTGATATTGAAATAAAACAATCTATGGGTTTTTATACATTATATCTATTTGTATGTATATAATATATCCAAAATTTCACAAAATTTAATAAAGTTAGTTAGTGCTCCAACACGTTACTAATTAAAAAAGTATGGCTTCTTTTTAGCGTTTTGTTACTAAAGAAATTTATTTATCTTTTATAAAGTATGTTGCAATCGCAATCGCTTCGCTTAGTCGAGTATGTGTGTTTCCTCATTCGCTGTCATTGCAGAGATGGTTTGAGCGTTATTCACAACACACCTGTAATAAGCAATTTAAGATAAGCCTTTGATAAATTATTTATTGCGTAATTAAAACGCCAGGATGTCAAAGAAGAAATTTTTTAAAGCAAATATTACAAAAAGTAAATTGAGATTCGCTTAATATTATAAATCATGTTAGAAAACTTCTATAAGTACGAAATACTAATATACTTTTAACAAACAAAGTCAACAAGTGATAAATAATTTTCTATTTGAATTTTTTTTTTTAATGAATCACTAGCTCTACCACACCGCTTCACACGCGTTTATTTAGTACAAAGATTTATTTAACTTATTCCTTGGTGAATGGACTATCCAACGCAAAATAATTTTTCTATTTGAACCAGTAGCTCCTGAAATTAACGCGCTTAAACAAACAAACAAACTTTTCAGCCTATGAATCATTTAAGACTTTCGCTTTACTTTCAGTGAATCTTTTATTTATCAAAATTATATGAATACAAATGAAGCGAAATTTATTCCACAAAAGCCTATAAAACCTCTTTCAATAAATGCCGAACGATACTTCGTCGTCACATAAAAGTATGAAACACGAAAAATAAAATACAATAACGAGTTTTTAAAATGACGCATTTTACAGTGAAACTTTGTTGTTCCTTCGAAAAATTCACCAACAAAATAAAATAATCATTATCGCTTAAAGAAAATAATCATTAACTTAAATGATACTTTTGTATACAATGTTGCAGTCAGCAATACTTTTGAGAATACAATTTTTATTCAATAAAACATTTTATTCTTTTGACTATAAAAAGGGCTATTATTCAGCAATGCCCGCAGGTGAGAGACACGTCTGCACACCGCCGTAATTACACACATACTGACAACGACTGAAGACGCTCGATTTATTTCGAATATCGGACAAAAAACCGACCAATCAGCGAGCAGATGTTACGGGCTCGTGCGCCAACGCATGCCTAAAGGGGGCCATTGACGGTCAGTTGAACTGATCAGTTGGACTGATCAGTTGGACTGATCAGTCCAACTGATCAGTTTTTCGCGTCAGTTGAAATATTTGCCCATTGACTGGCGTCACTCCGGCCCTTCAGTTTTCGTCCGACCGGGCTGTTTAAAGGACGTGTAGGTATTACCTATTTTTGTCGAGAAAAAAAAGTGGATTCTGATTAAGAAGAAGAAACATTAATTCTTAAACGGCTACTGTTTGTTGCCATGTACTGGTCTACAATGATCTATAATTTTATATGAAAAGTTATTATTATTAGTTGTACCTCATTTGTAATAAGTATGTCAATGGGCAATCGATCATGCACGGTGTCGTTAATGCCATTAATTATAAATGTATTTATTTATTTCTAAGTGTTATTTATATGTATTTATAAAAAAAGTATCTACATCAGCCGGCAGTTACCTATACCACAAGCATTACATTGATTACTGTAGGAAGAAACGACCGTGTGTATATGTTATAAATATGTATTAAAAAAAATAGTAGGTGTAAAATAAAACTTTTTTTTTAAATGTTATAATTTTCGTCCGTTTTTCACAAACATTCTGAATTTTCATATTTTTCAATAAATTCTGTCGTTATGATTCGTCTAGGGGACACTGTCGCCGACGTTTTAAATACAAAAACTACACTAGTACACTCTCAATCACCGCGGACGCTGCGAGCAAAATGACGCGATTGGTTGGAATGACGATTACACACACACACGGGCAGTTGGGCGTCGGGTTGTTGATATTTTTTAAAATATCGATATATCGATATTTTTTCGATTTGATTTAATCGCCTTTGTTTAAAAAAATAAATAAACATAAGTCGGCTCAAAAATAATTTACACAGTTTATAATTCAGTATATTTGTAAAACAAATTAAATTATAAGTGTATTAAAATGTAAGATTCTAAGTAATTATTGTTCAATTTTAATAAAACAATAATGTGTACCAATATTCAGTAAGAGTTTTTAAAAATACTCGTTGTTTTATATGCGCAGTTCTTTGACTATTACGATTATTAGGCACTTAAAGATTGATTAAAGAAGTAATTCGTTCAAATGCTATAGATGTAGCAAAAGAAATCGAATATTTAACAGCTTTATTTTTTGTTTTTTGATTAAATAATATTCAACAGCTATTTCCGATAGCACCAGAGTAGAATGTTTACTATCAATCCAAATTTTTAGTGCATTTAATGACTTTGAAATATTTGGTTGATCTAAATACTGCCTTAATTCAGCAGGTATGTAGGTAACAAAAATTGTGACAAAAAGTCATTAGACAAATTTTTCAAGAGTAATATCATATTTTCATGTCTATCCCATGAGGATGAAGTTGTTTCTTTTTCTCTGCGTGAAGAATCGCCTACGAAAATTACATTTCCTCCGAACCTCCTCTTTTTTTGGAAGTCGGTTAAAAAAATAATGTAGTGTAAATAAAGTTCAGTAGATTAGAAGAAGTTAGTGGATTAAAGTAGAACATAATAAACTTATCATTATGTTCTAGTTTAAATAATTGACGAGAAAAAATAAAATAATAAAAATTTACTTAATAAAAACAAAGCGTTACGAAACATAAGTCTGTCTCTCTTTCTACTTTCATTAACTAATGTGTCCCTCTCAACTTCCGTTTGCCTCGCCTGATCACACTTTTCGTGACACTCTCAGTACGTATTTACCAGCTTACTTCCCAAGTCAAGTGTGCGTAAAGAAGTTTTACTTCAAAATATCGAGTGTCGATATTAAAATTTCAATATCAAATTAATATTAGTAATAAATATCGATATTTCGATATATCGATATTTTATCAACAATCCTAGTTCGGCGCGACGCGCCGGGATGGATTTACGTGGCGCGTCGTCAGTTAAAACTCTGGAGCGATGGTTCTACACTCACGATCAAATTTCGGAGAGCGCGCAAAACTTATCAGTTAAACTGATCAGTTGAACTGACCGTCAATGGCCCCCTTAACGGATCGTTTTTTATAAATGTTCTCATTTTGAAATTATACGTTCATTACTGCTTTTCAATTGATCTCTATTTTTTGTTTTGTAAACATGCATCGGTTAGGGAAGTCGAGCGCGTTTTATGCGTTCGTCTTTCAGAAATGTTCTCTCGACGACAGGTGCATAGCGGAACAATTTAATTTATAGCTAGTTGTACGATTAACTCTTTGAAAATGTAGTTAGATATACTTTTTTATTATCTTACCTTTTTTTTTTTTAATTTGTGTCGTCTGCATATGTTTTTATCTGTAGTTTAAGATGGGTAAAATTATCAACAGTAATAACGATTGTGTAAAATCTACTACACTAAGAAATATATTTTTTGACGTTTATTTATTGTAACTTATGGATTAAAAAAAGTTAAAAATAAAATTACTTAGCTATCTATACAATCGTTAGTAAAATCATCAAAATGTCACTAGCTGTGCACGCGACTTCGTCCGCGTGGAATTTAATAAAAAACGTTATTGCTCAGTTCGCAGAGTTATAAAATAAATAAATTTCTAACATAAAAGTAGCCTAGGCTACTCCTTATTACATCAGCTATCTGCAAGTGAAAGTCCTGTCAAAATCGGCCTAGCCGTTTCAAAGATTAGCCGGAACAGACAGACAGACAGACTGACAAAAATGTTTAAAAATGTTATTTTGGTATATGTATCGTGTGTACATCCATATCTACTCCAATTTTATTTATTTGTATAGATTATTACAGAAAGCTTGTCAAGATTTTAAACAACTAAAATTACTTATTTAACGATCGGCCTCAAAGCCTACCCATTTGCAATATCTCAACCCTCACGTTGATAAGACGCCATTACGGTTCTAGAATATATTATGTTCTATTAAAGTGCCGGATAACTTCGACAAGATAATGGTTTCAGACTTTAAAGACATTAAAAATTAAGTTCTTATGTTTATCCGTTCATGTAGGCCGTACAATATCTTTCTGTGACTCAAAGAAACTGTTGATTTATTGATGTGTATTATTGTTAAGCAATTGTAATAAATAACAATTAAATGCGAGTTAAGACTTGAAACAACTTCTAGTTCATGAAATAATAATAATCATTATTTTTATTACAACTTACAATTAATTAGATTATTTATAATTGTTTATAATAACATTAAAATTAACATACAATCTTTGTCAGATGTAATATCAGATAAAAATAAATAATTATCGTAAAGTGGGTATTTAAAAACTTGTCAATTTATTATGTGAAGATGGAATATTCAAATATTCTCCCTGGCAACATTTTGAAGTAACAAGCGTAACAAGTGACGTACAAAAATATCGAGAAACATCTAAAAATACACAAGGACGAAGCGACAATGAACTCGACACACGGTGTGTTACTAGTTAATAGGCATTTTATATTCATATGAATAAATAAATTAAAAATGAAATTTTTTTAAATTTTTTTGTGGTAAAAGGTGTTCAGGTAGGTATGCTTTTATGCAAAAAGTTATCCCATCTATAAAAGGGTTCGTGTTTTTAAAGCAAGACACGCCTAATATAGCCCAAAATATTGTTTTACAATTTTTTTTTGTCAGACTAAGATTTTAATTAATTGATATATTAATAATTTTAGTTCCATGACATTAATAACTAGTGAACCTCGTTCTGGCATATTTTTTGTGTGAACAATTTGATTTTTTTAAATACAAACTTTTTGGCTGAAAAAAAAAGAATCATTCAACTTAGTGCAGTCGATCGGAACTCTGAAGTTAAGTATTAGAGAAAAATGAAGTTACTTCAGACTTGGTTCCGACCTTTGTTATACCGGAATGAAACTTACAAAATCAGATTAGGCTGTATGGACTATAGTCCTTTGCATTTCACTCTTGGGGATACATTTTAAAACAACAACAAATGTGAAGTTATGTGCCTACATACATTTCGGCGATTGATTTATATTTGGCGGTATAAAGTTTGCCGGATCAGCTATTAATTTATAAACAATTACAATACCTTATGTGTAAAAAGTTAATAATTAACAAGCCTGTCTTCTGGGAGTTGACTGAGGTTTTTGATTATGACGATTTTTTAACTGTATGAGTATAAGTGGAATGCTAACGAAGAAAGGGAATAAATTATAAGTCTATAGAAAAAAAAAAAATACAAATTTAACGTTTTCTTCAATATATTATATCGGTTTAGTTAAAAACTAGTTAATGGATTTTAACGTAGCAACACAAATTCAAAGTTTTTGTTAAAGATACTTTACTTTTTATACTAATTATTTAATATTGTATAATTTATTTATAATATTTTATATATTTACTAGCGCCCCGCCCCGGATTCGAACGGTTGCTAAAACGATCAGTGTTCCTCTACTACGAGTATATTATGCATGTACCTATTTTACATATAAATTTTCTTTTGGAATTACTCTATTTACTAAAGAAAACCGCATCAAAATCCGTTGTGTAGTTTTAAAGATCTAAGCATACAAACAGCGGCATGGGACTTATACTATGTAATGATTTCGCAATGCTACTTTTCAAAATTCTATACAAGTTATCAATGGTAATCTAATTCACCGACGAATCTCCTTAGTATTTTCTCCTTTCCACGTGACGTTGGCGACATTATCTGAACTATCTCGGCACTAGTGAAAGCCATAAAATCAGAATATTAATTACATTTTCTGTTTTATTTTTGTGCTCATTTACTCCTTTTTTAACTTTAGTTTTAACAGTTTGAATTTAAAATTTTAGATTCTGTTTCGATAAAAAAAAAAATAGTTTTTGTTTAATCAAATATTTGTAATTATTTGAACACTTTTACACATTTTTACTAAAAATAATATTATAATGGAAGCATAATTGTTGTTTCATGAAGACAACCACAAATATACTTAACTTGTTATATTCTCGACTGTGGTAAGACTCACAGCAAAATATATCTTACAATATGACTCAAAGCTACTACAGAGATCGTGTACATTATTTTTATTATTCTATAATGGCACCAGCAGTTTTGTGAAGGAAGCGTCAGTTAATAGTGATTTGTGAAGAAATTTTGGCAGGTACTGGTATCTCACCAGCATAGGTGCTAAAGTCGTCTTCCAATTTCATTTGTGCTCGACTAACGCACTGTTTAATAGAATATGTAAAAAGTATTTACATACTACATTGGCCCCCGTTGACGCAGTTTGTAGTGACCCTGCTTTCTGCTCCGGGGGTTGTGGGTTCGATAGTAGGTAGTAGCCGCTAATTATTTTCATCAGATAGTAGAGCTGTTTGCTCATTTATCCACTCTTTAAAAACAAAGCAAAACTGTGTTCTTTTTTTTAAATGTCTGTTTATTTTAAACCAATTAGTTGCTAAAAACGATACACTAAACACAAAACGTGTGAAATCAATTGTCCTTGATTTGATTAATTAGAACCTGTTAAGTGATTTGCACTATTTCGTGGTTTTAATTTCGCGCTTGTCTATGGGAAAATATAACATTTAACGTTTTAGCACTTTTAAATTTAACATACTATTTCTTTGTGTGGTGGAAATATCTCTAATATCTTATAATATTAGAATTTACGTACGTAATTTATTCTTAACTTAAAGATCGTATGCTATCTTTAATAATTGTATTTGCTCGCAAACGAAAAAAAACCGACTTCAATTACATCGACAAGTAATACAACGTAGATCGACGAAAAAATAGTCAAGTAACTACGCGTTATCAAAGATTACTCAAAAAGTAGTTATCAGATCTCAATAAAATTTATATGTGACCACATGACAAACATCAGCTTTCGATTAAATTAAAATTATTAAAATCGGTACACCCAGTAAAAAGTTATTGCGGATTTTCAAGAGTTTCCCTTGATTTTTCTGGGATTCCATCAACAGATCCTGGTTTCCTTATCATGGTACTAAACTAGGGATATCTTCTTTCCAACAAAAAATGAATTATCAAAATCGGTACACCCAGTAAAATGTTATTGCGGATTTTCAAGAGTTTCCCTCGATTTCTTTGGGAACCCATCATCAGATTCTGATTTCCTTATCAAAACTAAACTAAGGATATCTCCTTTCCAACAAAAAAAGAATTATCAAAATCGGTACATCCAGTAGAAAGTTATGCGGTATAATACAACGTAGGTCGACGAAAAAAGCGTCAAGTAAAAACGCATTATTAGATATAACTCGAAAAGTAGTTGTTAGATCTCAAATAAATTTAAATGGGACCAATTGACACATACCACCTTTCGATTAAAAAAAAATTGTCGAAATCGGTCCACACGGTCAAAAGTTCTGATGTAACATATTAAAAAAAAAATACAGTCGAATTGAGAACCTCCTCCTTTTTTGGAAGTCGGTTAAAAATCAAACCGTTTGTCAAACATCACAATTTGGATCAAACATTTGTAAAAAAATTCCGTGTTTGACGGGTTTGTCCGAAAATTTCTCTAAAATATTTGAAGGCGATTACGAAGGTTTGTGGCAATCTATGTCAAACTGGGTATAATTCGAAAAAAGAATAATTGTTCGACGGTAACATTACATATTGAAACGAATGACCAAAAACTCAAATTTGTTTGATACTTGAATTAATCGGGCTAAATATTGTTTGATGAAATTATCATGTATCTTTAATCAAAGTGTCACGCTGTTAACAATTTCGGAGACCGTTGATTCTACGGAACTCATCGCGATTGTTATTTTGAAACACCCAATATTTTGACGACGCTGTTAGGTGCTATCGTCTCGGGTGACTGGGAAAACTTATACGTGACACTGAATCGTCTATCTCAAGACATAAAAATATTAATATGTTAATAATATCAACATATTAAATATCTGTATAACAATCTGTATGATGCTGTTTTTCCTTATTTTTATACTAGCTGACCCGGCGAACTTCGTATCGCCTAACACAAACTTTATCGTATGGTATTAAAGTTCAAATTGACTTTTAAGTATTATCACAAATCTTTTGTATGGGAGTATAGAAAAGTGTTGTTTTTAGACTTTTTCAGGAAATTTAATTTTTTTTTTTAGAATTTTTCTCTCCGTAAGAACCATCCTCGTACTTCAAGGAATATATTAAAAAAAGAATTAGCGAAATCGGTCCAACTGTTCTCGAGTTTTACGCTTAGCAACACATTCAGCGACTCATTTTTATATTATAGATGATCATAAATTAAAAATACAATTAGTATCAATAAAACGATTATGTACCGCTATTGAGCGCGTGTTGAAGAATGTTATTTAAAATTTAATACACCGCCAATCTTACAAGTTTTTGTGTTTCATATAACGATAAATCATTAGTTATCGGAAAGATCTTAGCGGTTTTCTGTAAGGTGTGAGATAGGTTGATACCGCGGATTCCGTTTTAGTTGTAAGTTGGACATAAATGTCAAAATAAATTTAAGTTAATTACGGATCTAAATTGTGTAATTTGTTACGAGGTTGATTCTTCCTCTTTAATTTTATGGGTGTATACAGAAACGTTTTAAAATTGGTACAATATTTGGAGTCTAAATAACCCAATAGCTACGTGAGCTAATGTCAGACTGTCGCGGGTTCAATCTGCCTCTATGGAGTAGCTGATCGTTTAAAGTAAAATTAATGTTCTTAGGTGTATGAAACAATAACTTTAGCGTTTCATTATGTTACTATAGATAAATTAATCAAAATAATATCGATATAATTCTAAATAACCAATCTATTTTGGGGGGCTCTGTTTTATAAACATTGAAGCCAAGAATATATTTGACTTTATCTTGATCAAACAGATTTATGTTAAATAGTTTTGAATGATACTAAGTTTCAATAATACGACGAGCAGACAGTGATATTTTTTATTCCGAAGTTAAGTAAAATTTTTAATATGTACGATTTTTATTTTTGTGTTACCCACAATTAGGAATTCTAAACATTTTTGAATATCATATCAAAAATTGACCGCTCCAGCGGGATTCGAACCCGCGTCTTCGACATACCGTGTCGACGCTCTAGCCAATTAAGCTATGGAACGATATACTCGCCAGAGCGAAACTTTTGACATGATGATTTTTACTTTCGGTTTAAGCGAACCGTGGCGCCGTCTATAGTGAGTTCTTTACAGAGACTCGTAACTATTCAAAGTTTCATATTACAATGAAAATCTTTGACAGGAGACGACACCATGCTATTTTTAATATGTACGATTTTTATTTTTGTGTTACCCACAATTAGGAATTCTAAACATTTTTGAATATCATATCAAAAATTGACCGCTCCAGCGGGATTCGAACCCGCGTCTTCGACATACCGTGTCGACGCTCTAGCCAATTAAGCTATGGAACGATATACTCGCCAGAGCGAAACTTTTGACATGATGATTTTTACTTTCGGTTTAAGCGAACCGTGGCGCCGTCTATAGTGAGTTCTTTACAGAGACTCGTAACTATTCAAAGTTTCATATTACAATGAAAATCTTTGACAGGAGACGACACCATGCTATTTTTAATATCTGTAAAGAACTCACTATAGACGGCGCCACGGTTCGCTTAAACCGAAAGTAAAAATCATCATGTCAAAAGTTTCGCTCTGGCGAGTATATCGTTCCATAGCTTAATTGGCTAGAGCGTCGACACGGTATGTCGAAGACGCGGGTTCGAATCCCGCTGGAGCGGTCAATTTTTGATATGATATTCAAAAATGTTTAGAATTCCTAATTGTGGGTAACACAAAAATAAAAATCGTACATATTAAAAATAGCATGGTGTCGTCTCCTGTCAAAGATTTTCATTGTAATATGAAACTTTGAATAGTTACGAGTCTCTGTAAAGAACTCACTATAGACGGCGCCACGGTTCGCTTAAACCGAAAGTAAAAATCATCATGTCAAAAGTTTCGCTCTGGCGAGTATATCGTTCCATAGCTTAATTGGCTAGAGCGTCGACACGGTATGTCGAAGACGCGGGTTCGAATCCCGCTGGAGCGGTCAATTTTTGATATGATATTCAAAAATGTTTAGAATTCCTAATTGTGGGTAACACAAAAATAAAAATCGTACATATTAAAAATAGCATGGTGTCGTCTCCTGTCAAAGATTTTCATTGTAATATGAAACTTTGAATAGTTACGAGTCTCTGTAAAGAACTCACTATAGACGGCGCCACGGTTCGCTTAAACCGAAAGTAAAAATCATCATGTCAAAAGTTTCGCTCTGGCGAGTATATCGTTCCATAGCTTAATTGGCTAGAGCGTCGACACGGTATGTCGAAGACGCGGGTTCGAATCCCGCTGGAGCGGTCAATTTTTGATATGATATTCAAAAATGTTTAGAATTCCTAATTGTGGGTAACACAAAAATAAAAATCGTACATATTAAAAATAGCATGGTGTCGTCTCCTGTCAAAGATTTTCATTGTAATATGAAACTTTGAATAGTTACGAGTCTCTGTAAAGAACTCACTATAGACGGCGCCACGGTTCGCTTAAACCGAAAGTAAAAATCATCATGTCAAAAGTTTCGCTCTGGCGAGTATATCGTTCCATAGCTTAATTGGCTAGAGCGTCGACACGGTATGTCGAAGACGCGGGTTCGAATCCCGCTGGAGCGGTCAATTTTTGATATGATATTCAAAAATGTTAAGTAAAATTTTCTTAAAATAAAATAATCGCGAATAAACTCCGGTTTACAGCTATATCATAACAATTTCATCGAATCAACGATAAACAAAAGCAATGAGGCGTTAAAAATCGTTTTCGAATTAAAATATTTTAGTGCCCTCTCGATTTTATCTCGTTTGGCATTTCGAACGAAAACGTGAGTCGGCGCCGCGTAAAGTGAAACGATTTGATTGAACTTAAAAATGGGCACGTGAAGATAAAACGGGCCCCGTTGAACTGCTTCGTTATGTGTGTACTGTTACGGCTAATAAATCTTCTACCACGAGGTGTAAGAGAAGAAAGAGTCTTTTTTTAGTATGCTATTAGTAAAATAGTGTAAGTATAGTGTTTTACACATAAAAATCGTAATGTATCTGTGACCTGCAGAACAATTTTTGAATTTTTTTACCCATGTATACGTTGATAGTTTTTTATGTGACTGCGTGTTTTCAATGAGAAAAATAAATATTCTATAAACCTAAAAATTGAATATTTAAAGTCAATCCTTTTCTTATAAATGAAGTAAAATTTTTACGCTTCCTTACCGCTTTTATGTATATGTACCCAAAGTTGTTTGGAAGAAATCGCTCTCTTAGCGTTAAGATCGCCTTTGTACATCTTCCTCTAATTTTACTTACAACTTTTTTTGTAGCTTTTATTGATGCGCAATAAAGAATATCATTATTATTGTTAAAATCTGTAATCTATATATTAATACGTGAAGCTAAAACTTAGTACCCCTTTTACGAAAATTGCGCGGACACAGGAGTATGAAATTTTGCACACTTATAGTTTATATAGAGGAGTGTAGAATTCACACAATATTTTTTAAAATTATGCATAAAAAATACATTAAATCAACAAAAAAAAAAAAAAAAAAAACATTACACAACTACCGTGTATTTGACACACACGCATATATAGTCTTTTGTTTATTATTATAGAAGTATATAGTCTTTGACAACAGAACCTTAATACTGTTCAAACTTATAATTTCAATTAATTATGGTCGAATTTCAACCACTAGGCGACCACTGGTGAATGTAAATGTTCCAGGACAAAATACTTCTATGAAGAAGTAGCGTTGTAGTTCAATATGTTATGGTAATTCGGGGTTGCGATGTAATATGGGTGTGGCGATTTTCTTCATCTGCCATTGAAAAAAGAGAATCCTCCGACCAAACGGGTGGTGAGTTGAGTCTGGGGGCTACCGACGGTTGTTGTCGGGTTCTTGTATATACTCAATCGCTCTGATAACTTTATGACGCTGAAACTAGCAGCCACTCTTTATATCTCTGCTTCTAAACAACAGATTGATTTGTGACTTTACACAAATTAGTATCGTTTGTTCATCTAACTATGGAAAAAAATCCAAAGGGTAAATACCACCCCTTCTACTTTTTTTTAAATTTAAAAACTAAAAAAGGAGGTTAATTCGATATAAAAGCTAAAAAATTAATGTTACTAAGCATAAAATAGGGTCAAAATTTGAAAACAAAGGTAATTCATAATAACAAGAAAGATAAGAAAAAAAAAAAATTTACTTTAATTTTTTTTAATTTGGGATTTTTTCTAAGCAGACGATTAAATAAAATTTATTAAAGTTATCATATCTCGGCTCATAGACACTGCATTTTGTTGTAACTTTGCAGAAACCTTTTCTTTACTATCAAGAAAAGATAAGACAATTTTCAAAGCGGATACTCAACCCCCTCTATTTTTTTTTTTACTTTTTTTTCTCTAAGACAACGTCTATGTACCATTTCTTCAAATGTCTATATCTCTGCTCGTGGACACTACATTTTGTTGTAACTTCGCAGAAACCTTTCTGTTACTATCTAGAAACGATGATAAAAATTTCAAAAGGGATACTCAATCCCTTCTATTTTTTTTTCTCTAAGACAATGCCTATATACTACTTCTTCAAATGTCTATATCTCTGCTCGTGGACACTACATTTTGTTGTAACTTCGTAGAAACCTTTATATTACTATCTAGAAACGATGATAAAAATTTCAAAAGGGATACTCAATCCCTTCTATTTTTTTTTTATTTTTTTTTCTCTAAGACAATGCCTATGTACCATTTCTTCAAATGTCTATATCTCTGCTCGTGGACACTACATTTTGTTGTAACTTCGCAGAAACCTTTCTGTTACTGTCTAGAAACGATGATAAAAATTTCAAAAGGGATACTCAATCCCTTCTATTTTTTTTATTTTTTTTTTCTCTAAGACAACGCCTATGTACCATTTCTTCAAATGTCTATATCTCTGCTCGTGGACACTACATTTTGTTGTAACTTCGCAGAAACCTTTCTGTTACTGTCTAGAAACGATGATAAAAATTTCAAAAGGGATACTCAATCCCTTCTATTTTTTTTTTATTTTATTTTTTTTCTCTAAGACAATGTCTATATACTACTTCTTCAAATGTCTATATCTCTGCTCGTGGACACTACATTTTGTTGTAACTTCGTAGAAACTTTTATATTACTATCTAGAAACGATGATAAAAATTTCAAAAGGGATACTCAATCCCTTCTATTTTTTTTTTTTTTTCTCTAAGACAATGCCTATATACTACTTCTTCAAATGTCTATATCTCTGCTCGTGGACACTACATTTTGTTGTAACTTCGTAGAAACCTTTATATTACTATCTAGAAACGATGATAAAAATTTCAAAAGGGATACTCAATCCCTTCTATTTTTTTTTTATTTTTTTTTCTCTAAGACAATGCCTATGTACCATTTCTTCAAATGTCTATATCTCTGCTCGTGGACACTACATTTTGTTGTAACTTCGTAGAAACCTTTATATTACTATCTAGAAACGATGATAAAAATTTCAAAAGGGATACTCAATACCTTCTATTTTTTTTTTCTCTAAGACAATGCCTATGTACTACTTCTTCAAATGTCTATATCTCTGCTCGTGGACACTACATTTTGTTGTAACTTCGTAGAAACCTTGATATTACTATCTAGAAACGATGATAAAAATTTCAAAAGGGATACTCAATCCCTTCTATTTTTTTTATTTTTTTTTTCTCTAAGACAACGCCTATGTACCATTTCTTCAAATGTCTATATCTCTGCTCGTGGACACTACATTTTGTTGTAACTTCGCAGAAACCTTTCTGTTACTGTCTAGAAACGATGATAAAAATTTCAAAAGGGATACTCAATCCCTTCTATTTTTTTTATTTTTTTTTTCTCTAAGACAACGCCTATGTACCATTTCTTCAAATGTCTATATCTCTGCTCGTGGACACTACATTTTATTGTAACTTCGCAGAAACCTTTCTGTTACTGTCTAGAAACGATGATAAAAATTTGAAAAGGGATACTCAACCCTTTCTAATTTTTTTTAATTTTTTTTTTTTCTCTAAGACAATGCCTATATACTACTTCTTCAAATGTCTATATCTCTGCTCGTGGACACTACATTTTGTTGTAACTTCGTAGAAACCTTTCTGTTACTGTCTAGAAACGATGATAAAAATTTCAAAAGGGATACTCAATCCCTTCTATTTTTTATTTTTATTTTTTTTTCTCTAAGGACAACGCCTATGTACCATTTCTTCAAATGTCTATATCTCTGCTCGTGGACACTACATTTTGTTGTAACTTCGCGGAAACCTTTCTGTTACTGTCTAGAAACGATGATAAAAATTTCAAAAGGGATACTCAATCCCTTCTATTTTTTTTTTATTTTTTTTTTTCTCTAAGACAATGCCTATATACTACTTCTTCAAATGTCTATATCTCTGCTCGCGGACACTACATTTTGTTGTAACTTCGTAGAAACCTTTATATTACTATCTAGAAACGATGATAAAAATTTCAAAAGGGATACTAAATACCTTCTATTTTTTTTTTTTTCTCTAAGACAACGCCTATGTACTACTTCTTCAAATGTCTATATCTCTGCTCGTGGACACTACATTTTGTTGTAACTTTGCAGAAACCTTTTTGTTACTGTCTAGAAACGATGATAAAAATTTCAAAAGGGATACTCAATCCCTTCTAGTTTTTTTTATTTTTTTTTTTCTCTAAGACAATGCCTATGTACCATTTCTTCAAATGTCTATATCTCTGCTCGTGGACACTACATTTTGTTGTAACTTCGTAGAAACCTTTATATTACTATCTAGAAACGATAATAAAAATTTCAAAAGGGATACTCAATACCTTCTATTTTTTTTTTTTCTCTAAGACAATGCCTATGTACTACTTCTTCAAATGTCTATATCTCTGCTCGTGGACACTACATTTTATTGTAACTTCGCAGAAACCTTTCTGTTACTGTCTAGAAACGATGATAAAAATTTCAAAAGGGATACTCAACCCTTTCTAATTTTTTTTAATTTTTTTTTTTCTCTAAGACAATGCCTATATACTACTTCTTCAAATGTCTATATCTCTGCTCGTGGACACTACATTTTGTTGTAACTTCGTAGAAACCTTTCTATTACTGTCTAGAAACGATGATAAAAATTTCAAAAGGGATACTCAATCTCTTCTATTTTTTATTTTTATTTTTTTTTTTCTCTAAGACAACGCCTATGTACCATTTCTTCAAATGTCTATATCTCTGCTCGTGGACACTACATTTTGTTGTAACTTCGCGGAAACCTTTCTGTTACTGTCTAGAAACGATGATAAAAATTTCAAAAGGGATACTCAATCCCTTCTATTTTTTTTTTATTTTTTTTTTCTCTAAGACAATGCCTATATACTACTTCTTCAAATGTCTATATCTCTGCTCGTGGACACTACATTTTGTTGTAACTTCGCAGAAACCTTTCTGTTACTGTCTAGAAACGATGATAAAAATTTCAAAAGGGATACTCAACCCTTTCTAATTTTTTTTAATTTTTTTTTTTTCTCTAAGACAATGCCTATATACTACTTCTTCAAATGTCTATATCTCTGCTCGTGGACACTACATTTTGTTGTAACTTCGTAGAAACCTTTATATTACTATCTAGAAACGATGATAAAAATTTCAAAAGGGATACTCAATCCCTTCTATTTTTTTTATTTTTTTTTTCTCTAAGACAACGCCTATGTACCATTTCTTCAAATGTCTATATCTCTGCTCGTGGACACTACATTTTGTTGTAACTTCGCAGAAACCTTTCTGTTACTGTCTAGAAACGATGATAAAAATTTCAAAAGGGATACTCAATCCCTTCTATTTTTTTTATTGTTTTTTTTTTCTCTAAGACAACGCCTATGTACCATTTCTTCAAATGTCTATATCTCTGCTCGTGGACACTACATTTTGTTGTAACTTCGCAGAAACCTTTCTGTTACTGTCTAGAAACGATGATAAAAATTTCAAAAGGGATACTCAATCCCTTCTATTTTTTTTATTTTTTTTTTCTCTAAGACAACGCCTATGTACCATTTCTTCAAATGTCTATATCTCTGCTCGTGGACACTACATTTTGTTGTAACTTCGCAGAAACTTTTCTGTTACTGTCTAGAAACGATGATAAAAGTTTCAAAAGGGATACTCAATCCCTTCTATTTTTTTTATTTTTTTTTTCTCTAAGACAACGCCTATGTACCATTTCTTCAAATGTCTATATCTCTGCTCGTGGACACTACATTTTGTTGTAACTTCGTAGAAACCTTTATATTACTATCTAGAAACGATGATAAAAATTTCAAAAGGGATACTAAATACCTTCTATTTTTTTTTTTTTTTTTCTCTAAGACAATGCCTATGTACTACTTCTTCAAATGTCTATATCTCTGCTCGTGGACACTACATTTTGTTGTAACTTCGTAGAAACCTTTATATTACTATCTAGAAACGATGATAAAAATTTCAAAAGGGATACTCAATCCCTTGTATTTTTTTTATTTTTTTTTTCTCTAAGACAACGCCTATGTACCATTTCTTCAAATGTCTATATCTCTGCTCGTGGACACTACATTTAGTTGTAACTTCGTAGAAACCTTTATATTACTATCTAGAAACGATGATAAAAATTTCAAAAGGGATACTCAATCCCTTCTATTTTTTATTTTTTTTTCTGTAAGACAACGCCTATGTACCATTTCTTCAAATGTCTATATCTCTGCTCGTGGACACTACATTTTGTTGTAACTTCGCAGAAACCTTTCTGTTACTGTCTAGAAACGATGATAAGAATTTCAAAAGGGATACTCAATCCCTTCTATTTTTTTTTTTATTTTTTTTTTTTTCTCTAAGACAATGCCTATATACTACTTCTTCAAATGTCTATATCTCTGCTCGTGGACACTACATTTTGTTGTAACTTCGCAGAAACCTTTCTGTTACTGTCTAGAAACGATGATAAAAATTTCAAAAGGGATACTCAATCCCTTCTATTTTTTTTTATTTTTTTTTTTCTCTAAGACAATGCCTATGTACCATTTCTTCAAATGTCTATATCTCTGCTCGTGGACACTACATTTTGTTGTAACTTCGCAGAAACCTTTCTATTACTGTCTAGAAACGATAATAAAAATTTCAAAAGGGATACTCAATCCCTTCTATTTTTTATTTTTATTTTATTTTTTCTCTAAGACAACGCCTATGTACCATTTCTTCAAATGTCTATATCTCTGCTCGTGGACACTACATTTTGTTGTAACTTCGCGGAAACCTTTCTGTTACTGTCTAGAAACGATGATAAAAATTTCAAAAGGGATACTCAATCCCTTCTATTTTTTTTATTTTTTATTTTTTTCTCTAAGACAACGCCTATGTACCATTTCTTCAAATGTCTATATCTCTGCTCGTGGACACTACATTTTGTTGTAACTTCGCAGAAACCTTTCTGTTACTATCTAGAAACGATGATAAAAATTTCAAAAGGGATACTCAATCCCTTCTATTTTTTTTAAATTTTTTTTTCTCTAAGACAATGCCTATATACTACTTCTTCAAATGTCTATATCTCTGCTCGTGGACACTACATTTTGTTGTAACTTCGTAGAAACCTTTCTATTACTGTCTAGAAACGATGATAAAAATTTCAAAAGGGATACTCAATCCCTTCTATTTTTTATTTTTATTTTTTTTTTCTCTAAGACAACGCCTATGTACCATTTCTTCAAATGTCTATATCTCTGCTCGTGGACACTACATTTTGTTGTAACTTCGCGGAAACCTTTCTGTTACTGTCTAGAAACGATGATAAAAATTTCAAAAGGGATACTCAATCCCTTCTATTTTTTTTTATTTTTTTTTCTCTAAGACAATGCCTATATACTACTTCTTCAAATGTCTATATCTCTGCTAGCGGACACTACATTTTGTTGTAACTTCGTAGAAACTTTTATATTACTATCTAGAAACGATGATAAAAATTTCAAAAGGGATACTCAATACCTTCTATTTTTTTTTTTTTCTCTAAGACAATGCCTATATACTACTTCTTCAAATGTCTATATCTGTGCTCGTGGACACTACATTTTGTTGTAACTTCGTAGAAACCTTTATATTACTATCTAGAAACGATGATAAAAATTTCAAAAGGGATACTAAATACCTTCTTTTTTTTTTTTTTTTTTTTTCTCTAAGACAATGCCTATGTACTACTTCTTCAAATGTCTATATCTCTGCTCGTGGACACTACATTTTGTTGTAACTTCGTAGAAACCTTTATATTACTATCTAGAAACGATGATAAAAATTTCAAAAGGGATACTCAATCCCTTCTATTTTTTTTATTTTTTTTTTCTCTAAGACAACGCCTATGTACCATTTCTTCAAATGTCTATATCTCTGCTCGTGGACACTACATTTTGTTGTAACTTCGCAGAAACCTTTCTGTTACTGTCTAGAAACGATGATAAAAATTTCAAAAGGGATACTCAATCCCTTCTATTTTTTTTATTGTTTTTTTTTTCTCTAAGACAACGCCTATGTACCATTTCTTCAAATGTCTATATCTCTGCTCGTGGACACTACATTTTGTTGTAACTTCGCAGAAACCTTTCTGTTACTGTCTAGAAACGATGATAAAAATTTCAAAAGGGATACGCAATCCCTTCTATTTTTTTTTTTATTTTTTTTTTTCTCTAAGACAATGCCTATATACTACTTTTTTAAGGTCTATAACTCTGCTCGTGGACACTACATTTTGTTTTAACTATAGAAAAAAAAAATCAGAAGGGGTTGTGTATCCCTTTTGAAATTTTTATCATCATTTCTAGACAGTAATAGAAATGTTTCTGCGAAGTTACAACAAAATATAGTGTCCACGAGCAGAGATATGATTACTTTCACAAATACAATATAATTGCCTCCTTAGGGAAATTGCAATATTAAAAAAATAATCAAAGTGGATTATTTATTTTTTTACCTTTTTTTCTAATTTTTTATAATATTCTAAACGACCTTTGATTTAAATTTTAACCTTATTTCATGCTTAAAGACATTGATTTTTTGCTTTTATATCGAACTAGCTGACCCGGCGAACTTCGTATCGCCTAACACAAACTTTATCGTATGGTATTAAAGTTCAAATTGACTTTTAAGTATTATCACAAATCTTTTGTATGGGAGTATAGAAAAGTGTTGTTTTTAGACTTTTTCAGGAAATTTAATTTTTTTTTTTTTTTGAATTTTTCTCTCCGTAAGAACCATCCTCGTACTTCAAGGAATATTTTAAAAAAAGAATTAGCGAAATCGGTCCAACCGTTCTCGAGTTTTGCGCTTAGCAACACATTCAGCGACTCATTTTTATATTATAGATTAACCTCCCTGTTTGGGTTTTTAAATATAAAACATAGAAGGGGTGCAATTTACCCTTTAGATCTTTTTCATAGTGAGATGATATAACGTCACTAATTTCTGTACAGTTACAACTTAATCTGTTGCTTTTTTAAGAGATATAAAGCGTGGCTTCTAGTTTCAGTGTCATTTAATTTTGGCTGCTAGCTGCTAGCTGCTAGTTTCAGTTTCATATAACTTTGATATCGCGATGTAGGATACGTCAGTTCTTAGTTACGTAGTTCGTATGTCGCGCGATAGATGCCGTCACAGTACTATACCTAATAATACTTAATATAATTTATAGAATAAGCAAATATTTACATGGCGGCAAAATACTTTCAGATTTTAGTATTGCGTTTTATTTTTTATTTTTCATACAACTAGGTCGGAAAACAAGCGTATGGTTGCCCGATGATAAGTAATCAACATAGCCTATAGACACCTATAAAACCAGAAGCCGAACGTCCCAACCTCAATCCCTCTCCACAGAAGCTTCGGTCACCTTACTCACCAATACATACAACACTGCTTGAAAGCATTACTATTTAGCTGTGATCTTCTGTAAGGTCGAGGTACTTCCCCAGTCGAGCTGCTCCAGATTTTGAGCAGGATATTGCTGTATTCTATCTACCTCAGTTTTAAATGAAAACGACAAATAAACAAAACGTGTAATTTAATATTTACACGTAGTTCGCGCGTCAAAAATATCTTGAAAGTAACATTTATTCTCATCACACGATGTCATCTTTCTCCAAACGAAAATGTCTATCATTAAATTTAACACAGTGTTTAGATTACTAGTAAAATTGAACACAATCTACAAACACTGTTTAAACATATTTCTCGCGCGATGTAAATGCATTTCAAGTCAATCAGTGGCACTTTACTAGGCCTATTTATAAGTTTCGCAGAACAATTGTTGAGTCAGGAGACTGGAATAACGTCCAGCGACGTGCCATAACATGTCAGATGCGATCTCTCATGTTTTAGATTTCAATTAAGTTCGCATTTCATCTTAAATCAACTACTAATTTTGAGGAATTCGTCTCTTTGTTGAACGAATGCTTGGAACTTTGAGTTAGTCTACCTGGCTTATGCGATGGTAATTTATATGAATAATTTTATGCTATTGATTTTCTAACCGACTTCATAAGAGGACGAGGCTACTCAATTCGACCGTATATATTTTTTATGTATGTTCAGGGATAATATCGTCGTTTATGAGCCAATTTTGATAATTCTTTTTTTTTATTGGTAAGGAGATATATCCCAAGGATGGTACTAATGATAAGAAAACCAGGATCTGATGATGGGAACCTAGAGAAATCGAGGGGAACCCTCGAAAATCCGCATAACTTTTTAATGAGTGCAACGATTTTGACGATTTTTAATTTATCTCTCTCGATTTTGTTTATTTCTCCAGATTTCTGAAACGATTGTATGAAAAGATACCCCAATAATTACAATTAAAACGTTACTATCCTTTTAAACGAATATATTACTCCCGGGTGGGTTTAGCTACCGTAACGGAAAGTGCATATAAATTAACAAAGCGTAAACAATATACGGTAAGCATGAATTACATTTACAGAAGTGTATGTTACTCGCCTGTGTTTACTCGCTCTGAATCTGGCGTGCAAGTGAAACTAATTTCGTTCAAAGCAAACACTTAGCTATCAACGCCCTCGTAATCGAATACGGAAAATACAGCGAATCGAGCATGACTGTTGCATTTGACACAAATTTATTTTTTTTATATATATACACTGCCAGAATAAACTAAATAATTATTTCGAAAGATAATGTTTTTTAAGTTAATGATTGATCATAAAATACTGATCCTCAAAATTCTATTAAGGTTGTTGTCTCTACCGCACCGACCAATCTTCGCGTCTTCTCCATTCAAGTGACATTGGCGAAATCATCTGTGCTATTGTGACACTATTTAAAGCCATGAATTCAAATGAAAAAAACCGGCCAGGTGGAAGTCCGACTCGCGCATCGAGAGTTCCGTACAAAAGTTATTAAATATATTTATATTATATGGTGTAACTAAAAATTTAACCTTTTCACAATTTTTCTTTATCTGTGCTATAAAACGTTGCTTCGTATTAAATTTCGAGATTCTGAGTTCATGGGAAGTACCCTGTAGGTTTTGATTTCCTTGCGAGTGTCGAAAATTTTCACTATAAAGGGCTGTATCTTTTGATTGCGTTGGCTTAGAAGTTTGATTTTTTTACAGCTCCAAGGGACAGTAGACCTAAGTATTTGATATGAATTTCAGCTTCATACCTCAACCTGTTCCTGAGAAAAAGGGTCTTGACAGACAAACGGACGAACAACAAAGTGGCCTATAAAGGGTTCTGTTTTTTTCTTTTTAGGTACGGTACCCTAAAAATATAATATTCGTTTAAATATGATGTTATTTTGTTTTGACGTAACGTTTGAAGTAAAAACAAGCGAAAGGTAATAAAAGTAAAGAAATAAATATTACGTTTAAGCGAACAATTTTTTTTTAATATGATGTATAGAGCAGTCTAAAAGCAGAGCAGTAATAAACAGTAAAACAAATCATGAACTTATATTAAATTATGTAGTTGCATACAATAAAACACCAATTAATTATTACATTTTAAAGTTACAGAATTGTAAAAGCACGGCTACAATTTTCTGTTGTAAGTTTTACGACATCACAAATAGACTAGTATGGCAGACGATGCTTTAAAAAACTCGTTATTTTATATTTTCTGACAGTTTGTGTTTATTATTTTTGTTTATACTGTTTACTGTACTAGTCTTCTATAATATAAAAATGAGTCGCTGAATGTGTCGCTAAGCGCAAAACTCGAGAACGGTTGGACCGATTTCGCTAATTCTTTTTTTAAAATATTCCTTGAAGTACGAGGATGGTTCTTACGGAGAGAAAAATTCAAAAAAAAAAAATTAATAAAATTAAAGAATCGACTGTTAGGCGATACGAAGTTCGCCGGGTCAGCTAGTTTCTTATATGTATTTATTCTGTTTTAATTATTAAGAGTCTTGTAAGTAAGAACTTTCTCGGTTTTCTATATATTTTTTATATTGTAAAAGTAACAGCCGTACGGTCCGCTTGATGGTAAACGAATGTCATAACCTTTAGACGCCTGCAACACCTGGAACATTGCAAGCGTGTCACCGACCTTAACCTAATCTGGACCTCTGATCAACTTACTCACCACAGGAACATAATACTATTTGTATACCATAATTATTTACTTCGTAATAAACGGCTCCCTACGTATCAGTTAAGGGTCCGACAAACATCACGAACAAAAACTCCCTGATCATGACAAATAAGTACGATTTATGCAAACTTTTTCAACAGCTGAACTGAAGTAGGGCACAGCAAAAAATTTTCTGCTCAAAATATGGAGCAACCCGACTGGGGTAGTACTTCGACGCAGCCAAATAGAACTGTTTTCCAGCAGTCTTGTGTTCCTGTTGGTGAGTAAGGCAACCAGAGCTCTTGGGGATAGGGTCGGAAACGCGCTTGCGATGTTTCTGGTGTTTCAGGCGTATATAAGCTACGGTAATCGCATACCATCAGGAGCGTCGTACGCTTGTTTGCCGACTTAGGTATATGTAAAGAAGGTTTAAGAGTGTAAAAACTAAGGGGAGGAATCTAAATTTAGGCTTTTTGTGCGATTCTGTGTTACACAGACATGATTCAGACGATGATAAACATAATCTACTTTTTCATAGCCAATATCTTACCCCACTGTTAACCCGATCTTAAATCGCACCTTTTGCATATTTATTAAACATCCGTAAGTGTTTTGTACTGTATCCGTTAACTTTATTCTCTTTTGTAGTCGTAAATTGTCAATCGCACCGCGTGCCCGTTTACCGTGCGCGTAGGTCAGGGACTGGCCTGCGTGTTAACGAGACGGTTGTCCGTGTGTCTGTTCCGCATTTTTGATTGTGAGAACTCTGAATTAACATCGAATGGCGCATCTATGTTATGTATAACATGTGCAGGATTCATTTTGTAATTTTATGGTTTATTAACAATTCTTGTTCTTATGTAATCCTTTCATTCTGTACCTATCCGTTTTATATATATAATAGGATTCATATGTACATAACATAGCCTTTTTACTTATCTATACTCATATTATAGCTTATATTATCGTACGCCATTTTTGGCGTTAACTTGTGGATGCCTATGTCCAGTAGTGGACTGCAAAAGGCTGATGTGATGATGATACTAATAATATAAAGAGGTAAAGTTTCTTTGTTTATTTAGGGGTAGTCTTCGCACGTACTGATTCGATCATGAAAATTCTTTCACTAACAGAAAGCTACATATTTAGGAGTGATACAGACTTTATTTTATTGTTATTGAACAAAAATTCCGTGAAAAATAATAGTATTTGTAAATCAAGTCAAAAAAATGCGTGCGAGATGAAAATTTTACTATAATTATACGAGTATTTGCATCACAAAAATAATAATTACCGCCCAACGAAGTGGGCACAGGTCGGCTACCCGACTAGAAAAAGGTCAGGCTCAATCAGATCATGTATCTGGACTGGATCAGGATAGAATGAGGCCAGATCCAGCAAGCTCTATCAGGACCAGGTCTGGTCCAGACAAGGATAGCCTGATATAAAATATAATCAAGTGTGGTAAGGCATACTGGATCAGGACCCGGTCCGGTCCAGATCAGGATAGCCTGATGTAAAATATAATCAAGTATGGTAAGGCATACTGGATCACGACCCGGTCCGGTCCAGATCAGGATAGACTGATATAAAATATTATCAAGTGTGGTAACGCATACTAGATCAGGACCTGGTCCGGTCCAGATCAGGATAGCCTGAAAGAAATTACGCGAACTGAGTCTGAATCGCGCTATGAATGTTTTTAAGCGCACTTAGTATATATACAGTTATCAGGACAGTCTAGCCGGGAGTCCATTTCTACACAGTGGAGCAGTCGTAAGTAATAGGAAATAGTTAAGTAGTAGTTAATTATTAGAAGTTAATAAATAAAATTTAATTAATAATAATCAATTAATAACATAAAAATAAATAAAAATAATTAATATTTAAAGTAAATATATATACACTTTGGAATACATGGCTTAAAAACACAAAAAATCATAAATAATTCAAATATTTGAAGTTTAAATGTACATTAATACAGTTCAACATTTATAATATTTAAAAAAAGAAAGTGACACTTTATCATCATCATAACCAAAATATCAAAATCAAAAATAAAGACAACAATTATCATAATCAAAATAAATAATTTTGTAGTCTATATGACTATTCTGTGATGAAAAATAAAACATTCAACCAGATAAAGACATCAGCTGACACAACAATGGGCATCGTGAATTCGATTCTGAAAAAGTGGAAATGTCATGACACCGTGGGAACGGCGTCGCGTTTGTTTGTTTGTTTTATTTCGCCGGTCGTTCACCCGAGACGGATAAAGCGTAACCCCAGTAAGACTTGATACCCTTTTTGAGAACACGTGGTTAACATCTAATATAGGACAAAGTTTGCAAATAAAGTGATAGTTTAATTAAATACATATAAAAAATCTATGTAAATTTTGACAACATCGAAGAAAAATAATATAGAATTAAATTAAACCGCATAAACTAAAAAAAAAAGAAAAAAAAATTAAGTTATATTAACCTGACAGATAATTTTTAGATCAAACAATAAAAAAAGTTTTTATTCAAAGTTATATTAGCACAATTAAAAGTAAAACTATAAAATGTATAACTTTCTGCAACGGCTTGGTACCTCGTAATTTCAAAATTTAATGCTCTTTTAATTACTATTTTCTATTTTTAAATCTTAAAAGTTTTATTGAATAAAAACCCGTAATAAAAAGGTTATAAATGCGCTAATATTAGTATTACTGAATTTTTTTTCTTATAATTGCATGTTCGGAGAAATAATGAGGAATATAATAATAGGGGAAGTTTTAGGCTATAATATAACAAGATATGACTAAAAATTCCTAGAAGTTGAAACCAAAAAAAAAAGTTGAGTTTTGTTTATATAATAATTTACTTAAATGGTGTGTAAATGTAAATTTATTTATGATCAAAAAATTCTGAATCGATTTTTTAAGGAAGTATTTACAAAATAAACTAAATATGGAGAGTATTGCGCTATGTGATATCGAGTCATTGACCTCTTGCTCGATTATTACCTTTGAACAGATAGCTTTATAGAAAACCCATTGATAAAAATGTTGTTGTTATATATATTTTTTTGTTGTTTCTTAATATTGTGAAATTTTTTTTTTAATAAATTGCGAGCTTTATTTTATTGTTTTATTAAAAACTGCAAATATTTATTCGCTAACAGCTGGGACAGATCTTAGACATTTTGTACTTAAATTTTTTTTAAATATATTCGTTGTGAATAACATACGTAATAAATACTACAATACACATACAAACATTTTTGTAGTTGTCGAATATAAAAATAATATATAATATTCCTGCAGTATTTTCATATAGGTATATTGGTAGTATTGGATAAAAAAATTATCACACTTAGCATTTCTAATAAACATATTCTGAGATGATAACCGATAGAACTGAAGCGCCAAGTTCAATGGACTGTAGTGTAATTAGAAAATGCAATAGTGTGACCAAACTTACTAGATTTTCAAATTATTAATATGTAGTCTTGATAACGAACTTAATAAACGCTACGTTTAAAATAAGGCTTTAAAAAAATCGTTTTCAAAGTTTTTTCTCACACTTATTCTACTAATTTTAATGCAATTTTTTTTACATTTTTATGCATTTACAGAGATCCATGTATTGTAGGATTTCTGAGTTACGACAGCCAAAATAAATAATTGAAGCGTCATGGAATTTATGAAAACAGACTGTTTTAAAACTGCTTATTCTAGTTTTTCAACGTGTGTCACTTACGTTATATCCATAACTTTACATATTATAAAATAAAGTCGCTTTCCGCTGCCTGCATGCTTAGATCTTTAAAGCTACGCAACGAATTTCGATGCGGTTTTCTTTAGTAAATAGAATGATTCCAGAGGAAGGTTTATATGAATAATAAATGCATAATATAGTAGAAGAATACTGATAGATTTTGCAACCGTTCGAAGCCAGGGCGGGTCGCTAGTAAAATTATAATCTCTAGTACTCAGAGTTTTCTATCCAGAAGCTAAAAATTATTTGAACAACCTCTGGAAAACCCCAAAAAAGTAACTGATTGTACGAATAACTTGCGGCATTGCACTGCAATACTCACCAGTACGACAGCCAGACGGTATAGAAACCGCTAAGCGATTAATGTCCAGAGATTTCTAGTTAATTCTAATATTTTTCCTTTTATGTTGGCTCAGTTGCCATACATATCCTGAATCCTACAAGTGCTCTTTTATATTTTTCGGTATGTGATAATAATGCCGCAAATAGTAGAACGTTAATCCTACATTACTACCTATGTCCGGTTTTCCAAATATTATTTTTCTATTTTATAATCAGTAGTGAGGTATTTATGCCATTCAATATATTTGATGACAATTTTTTTTCCCGGTAAAACCGTGTAGCGCGTTTAGTATACAGTATTTTCATAACTGCGGTGAGTATTGCGCAAACCGAAACAACAATACGACAGTATTCGGTTGTCGGTACTCGCAGTAACGAAATACTATTGTGGTGTTCTGATTGACGTCTGTTTACCGCTGTTGATTACTCGCTTGTACCAGTCACTTGTACGAGTTACTCGACTGTTTGTCATTAGCGTTACGTCATTAAATACAGTACTTTTTGTGTTCCTTTAATTGAACAATCCATTTACTGTTATAGTGTTGATAAGTTTGTTTTGTATGAGCTAAATTCAAGTTACGTGTCGCCAATGACACGTTGGATGGAGAAGACACAAGCTGTATAGATCACCGTGATCACAAACAAAGGATAACGCAAATTAAAAATTAAAATGTATTAAATTACACACCTAAATGTTTTATTGGGACATTGAAACACATCACTAAAAATTATTATATTTATTTTTATTTTATTTTATTTATTGCTAGAAATATTCTTCAAACACATTCATTAGCAATAAAAAGAAAATAATGTGCGTTGAAATGTCTTTATTTTTGTTAATGTAATTCAGCTATACTACTGCTATATTCTTCCTAACATCTTTATATGAAAAACTAGATTGAGACCATATTATATCAAAAATATGCCACTTACGCCTAACCATTTCTCCATTCTGGAACTGAAGAAGTGACAACTATATTGAATGCAACTTAAAGCTGTTGAAAATATGTTAATTATCTTTTAATTAGCTATATAACCTTTAAAAACGTTGATTTATGTTAAATGTTAACATCAAAATACGTACTATGTCATCGGTCTTCAAATTCTATTAAGGTTGTAGTCTCGACCGTACCAATCAATCTCCTTTGTGTTTTCTCTATTCTAAGTGACATTGGCAAAATCATCTGTGCTTTTGGCATTTCAAATGAATATTTAATTAATATAAATAATGTTTAATGATTTCGTGTCAAACTGACACAACTAAAAGCCACTAAGCAAAGAACTGAACTAAATAATATTTTTATTTTGTTTATGAAAATGTTTTTTTTATAATCTTTGCCAAGGCGTATTTGTTAATCGTAACTTCAATCGATGTCTAACTTCCCAGGGTGCCAATTAGAAACATAAAATGACAAAGTTATATCCATTAATTTTATACGTACCTTTTTCTAAATTCTATGGCTTTCATTTTAAATTCATTAAATATATTCAAATTTCTTAGTTAAATTAAAAACCAGTTTCTTTGGAACATAAAGTTAAATGTTTGTGTGTTGTAGTAATAATACGACTAGTATTTTTATGTGTTTAATTCAATCGTTTCCTACACCGGTCTTATCAGGATGCTTAGTAATTACAAATTTTACAGTTGACTCTCATTTAGTATTATGTTTAATACATTGGCGACGAAATTCTACTTGCATAAAAATATAGAAATTAAACTTTTTTGAAAATGTTATATAATCGAATCTGTTTTATATGTGAAACTATTTTAAACTGTTAAGCGGGACAAAATTACGAACCATATTTTGTTAGAAATTTGTTGATTTATAAATTTGGTAACTAGTTTTCTGTATTATTTGTACATTAGGTACATAACGCGTTTGTGTAGCGGTCATAGGTCATGGCTGTTGCGATTCCCGCTCATGGCGAACATTTGTCTTAGCCATACATATGTTTGTCATGGTCTGGGCTATTGTGGTCGTGTATTGTCTGTGTTTCTGGACCGCTGACACAGGAGTAAATGTTTGCAGGGGCCATTGAGTGTGAGGAGTTTAATTATATGACATCCCACATGACACATGATGATGGATTTGTGCTTTTTGACATCATTGAAAAAAAAACTATAAACAAAATGTATTGTTGCCCTGTACAAGTGTAAAAGCTTAAATGTCATAGCTCTTAGTTTACTATATGGTATAATATTATCTGTCACAAAAAAAAACCAAAGTCAATGTTCACAAACCGTCTTAAAAACGGTTTTTTTCAAATTAATTTCCATGTTTAAACTAAATTAATTATGTACAACTGAAACCGATAGTTAATATACATTGAAATTTATGTAATTATTAGTTTCGTAACCATAAGATATACGTATCACACAATTTTATCTACACTTGTATGAAACTGGAACGCGGTAGATAATTCCAACTTTTTACCATTTAGGGTCTATGTCATCGGTCGTGGATAACTCTATTTGACGGATGACGGTATCTAACAGATAGAAGTTAACAATGTATTTTTCTTTTTCGCCTTTGAATCCCACTATATCCCTACTAATATTATAAATGTGAATGTAAGTTTGTTTGTTACGCTTTCACGCGAAAACTACTTAACCGATCATCATGAAACTTTGTACCATAGATTTGGAGGTATTAGAAATATCATAGGATGATTTGCATTAAAAAAAATCAATACGAGTGAAGCCGCGAGTAAAAACTAGTTTATAGTATATTTCTAATCGTAATTTTGATACTAGTAGGTTTATTATTGTAGTTTATTGAGGATAAACCGGTCCCAATGGCTTATTCTACCTCCTGCTGTTAAAGTCTATTCGTAACTTATGTGCAGGATAAACTGTATTCATAACTGGTGGAACCGGCCCTTAATCGATGAAGATGCTGCACACATTAGTTCATTAACGGATATAAAATCGGTATTGCGACATAAAATTGTTAAGTATATTTGTTTTTGTATGGGATTGCTTATAGACATCTTTTAATTAAACTAAGATTATGGAAATTGTTCTATATATTTTATTATACGTGGCATAAGTAATAATATCATAAGAAGGCTCTTTAAGACATGCAATTTATAAGACAGGTTATGTATTTCGCGACCAATTCTAGTCGTATTTTTATAAGGTTTTTTAATATTTTGTTGTACTTTACTACTACTCCTCTGGTTCAGTGACCCGTAGTGGATCTTGGCCTCCGGCACCACAAGTTTCCAGCGATTCCGGTCCAGAACCATCTCGCGCCAGTCAGCTGTCACCAGCTCGCGCAGGTCTCTATTCACCTCCCAGGCCTTTGGAGCCCAGGCCCCAGACTTAGGTCTGGGACCTAGGCTCCAAGGGGAGGAGTTGCTGGACTTCTACTGGGCGCGTCCCCCGGGTGGCGGATAGGGGAACGCCGCCTGTGGTCTCACGACTGCGGGTGGTAGGGGTCTTCGGACCCCCGCGGACCAAAACCAGACGATGCGCTCCGGGTACCGCTCTGGTCAGCAGAGTGGACTTGTGAGCGCGGGTGTGTTGGCGCGGAGGCGCGGCGGTGTGAGTGGCGCTGAGACGGCGCGGTGACGTGAGGGTCGGGGTTTTCTCTCCCCCCACGCGGCGGACGGAGTGGGCGGGTTCGCTCGCCCGCTCTAAGGCGCGCAAGCGCATGCTTCCGGGTAGCGCTGGGCGCCCTGCAGTTTCTGTGGGGCTGCCAGGTGCGGCCTGGTGTTGGGGCAGTTCCTGGACCTCGTCTCCCACCTGCAGACGGCGGTGGAATTAACTTGGAACGGTTGAGCGTCCCTTCCGACGGGGCCGAAAGGCCATCACCGGGGGCGTGGTGGTAGTATGCGCAAGCGGTCACACTGCGTCCCCACTAAGCTGCCGGCGGATAAAAGATGTGGGTTTTAGTGGATAGTCTGGCATTGCACCACACGCCGGGAGCTCCACACTCCCGTCACTCTCGGGTGGCGGGGTCAGTGCGTAAATAGCATTTCCCCATCTATAAAAAAAAAAAAAAAAAAGTCTCTATTCACCTCGTCCTCGCAGCGGTACTTGGGGCTTCCCACGGGCCTACAGCGATCAGTTTTCATTCGCTGCGCGATCGTCTCCTAAATTTTTTTTTTATATAAAGTTTTCAAATTACAGAAAACGTAAATATTATTCATTCATTTTAATGGCTTACAATATTACAAAATTGCACAACTTCGCAAATGGCACGTAGATTTTTTTTAAATTTTAGAATAGTTAATAAACAAAGATTATTTAATAACTTAAAAACATTTGACAGTTCGCAAGACACGGCGATGACTTACAGATCAGCTAGTACTGGAATTACTTTGTCATTATTTCCATAGTAATTTATAATAAATTCTCTTAAACTTTCTTTAAGCTCGGTATAATAACTGGTATTAAGTAATAAAACGTTTGTTATTTTGCTTCTTATAATTTCAATATTAAAGCTGTAATATCGTCATTACCATACCCCGTGGCTACTAAAAGACGTAAATGATTAAATATAATGCTTTGATTTAATCTCACTGACCGATTTCTTTCTAGTAATTTCCATCAGTAATTGCTTATAGCAATTTCATTTCAGAATTCATTAATGTACCAAAATTATATTTGTTTTAAATAGCACCAAAATAGTTATGAAATAGTTGCGTAGTTTGCAATAATTTCTTTTCTGCTCCAGGGGATGGTGGGTTCGATCCCGTCCGTTGCGGTATAATTTATATATTTACTTATAAATGTGTAATTTATTTACAAAAATATGTAGGTAAGCCGCCTTTTACCTAATATATAGGCATTGCATTGACTGCCTTACGAACAGACGACCGTATGTTTAAGATGTTTATTATTCTTTAGAATATCACGGACGATTTTTCCTATGTAACGAAAAATTGAAGAAGATACGAAATGCTTAATCGGTGTTCAACAAACTACAGATCAACCAAAATAAATTAATTTTGCTCATAACACACATTCCAAATATCCTAATATGCGTTAAAGTGAACGCCACATATTATCTTGTTAATAAGGGCATTCATAGACGAGTACAGGTAGGGGCAGGTGTATTCAAATGACCGGATGTAAGAAAATAACCGCTTACGTTAGAGCACTTATTAATTTAAGTTTGTCACTTTCAAACATATGTTTGCTAATTAAGCTAGAAAATGTGAAGTACCAATGTTTTAATGGGTTGCCATATTTGAAAAATGTTAACGCGTTTTAAGGGTTGCTATATTTATAAATGTTAAAGTCAGCTATCATATGACTTTATAAGAGTGTTTTAAAATGCGAATGTTTTCAATATAATTGTGTTTACTTGCAAACAAAAAAAAAAACAACTTCAACTACATCGACAAGGAATACAACGTAGACTAAAAAATAGTCAAGTAAATACGCGTTATTAAAGATTACTCAAAAAGTACTCATCAGATCTCAATAAAGTTTTAATGGACCGACTATATGACAAGCACCAGCTTTGTTATAAAAAAAGAATTATCAAAATCGGTCAACAAAAGAAAAAGTATAATATAAAGCAGATCACCAAAAAAAGAGTCAAATAAATACGCATTATTAGTCATGGCATATAAATGAAAAATATTATTCACATTTCATCAGTATGTGATTCGTATTTAAATATGATTTCCAAAAAACAGGATTTACTTTAAAAAAATATTGAGCGAAGCTTGTTCATCCTGGTACTACGCATTATTCGATATAACTCGAAAAGTACTCGTTAGATCTCATTTAAATTTAAATACTGCCACATGACATATTTCGATTAAAAAACCGAATTTCGATTAAAAAAAATGCTCAAAATTACCCAGCAAAAAGTTATTTTCCAAACAATACGCTTGTAAACAAAACAAAAAATACAATCGAATTGAAAATCTCCCCCTTTTTCGGAAGTAATTTAAGAGGACTAAATACATACATAAAAACATATTGGGTATTTTTTTTTTAGTTCAAGCTGTTTTATTTTTATTTTACTTTTGCGGATAAAAAATAACTGCGCTGCACATTAATAAAATCGTATTAAAAAGTAAATTAGACTGACCTTAATTAAGAATACATAAACATTTAAAATACAAAATACGTATCATGAAAGAAACCCTATCCAAACACACATACATTTCGAAAATATTTACAATAAAAATTAAAAAAGATCTTAAGCAAAGAGAACGTTATCTTACTAATTATATATCGCGCCGCAACAGAAGGCGATTGTATCTATTTTCTGAACACACAAACAAAACGACTCGTATACGTAATTGAGTCATCGAGTAAACACGAATAGTCTTTTTAGATTATCTGTAGCCGTAGCGTATGTTAGGAACTTTTATTGAATCTGTGGCGTCTAGAGATAATTATTTATTTTATAATGTTTTGCTTAATCTATTTTAAATGGCTTATTTAATAGAAGAAACGTTAACCATGTATAAAAAAATATATTAGGTAATTATTTAGGCTTCAAATGCTCCCAAAATGGCGTAGTAGTAGTAGTACTAGGCTCAAAAGCCCATATCGAAATTGCGTTAGGTTATTTGAGCCCATGAGCCTCTTTCTACATGTAGGAGAAGGATTGGAGCTTAATCCACCACGCTGCTCCACTGCGGGTTGGCGAATACATTCCCTACTATGAGTAACGAGTGGAGGTAGTGGGGAGTGGGGTAACAACTGGGACCGACAGTTTAATGTGCTCTCCGAGGCATGTGAGAGACCTGCAAGAACAGACATCCAAACCGGATTTCTTTTTTGTACAAATTAAAATATCCATCCCGAGCGGAAATCGAATCCGCAAACAGTTGGGTGTTTTAGGCGCCTACACGCACTACTACACCAGAGCTTTATTGTCACGATATTATATATTTTGCTTGTCTACCTTAGGAACAATCGACATATTAAAATTCTCGTGTCATGGTGTTAAACATTGAACTCCTCCGAAACGGCTCGACCGATTTTAATAAAATTTTGTGGGCATATTGGGTAGGTCTGAGAATCGGGCAACATCTATTTTTCATACCCCTAAGTTATAAGGGGGGGGGGATTAAGCGGGTTAATAACATATATGGCAAAGAAACGTTTGCGGGGTCAGCTAGTAATATATAAAATACATGTACCGATCACATGACAAAACAATAAATACATAGTAATGACGGTTTCTTTATTTCATTAATAATAATAAATTACCGTAACGAGAATAATAAATAAAATTAAAAATATTTACATAATCTTTATGTATGATTATTTGATGTATAGATATAAGATTTTCCTATTGTATAAATTAAATTCGTAATTATAAAGTTAGTTTGTACTAAATGAATATTGCTTTTAATCACGCGATATTGTAATAAATTAAGGAGTGGTGGACTTTGTGCTTGTATAATAATAATTTTTAGCCTATAAATATTATTTTTTTTGCATAAAAATTACATTAATTACGTGTGTGTAACAGTCTTACTGTTACTAGGTTAAAAATTGTCCTATTCAGTCGTGGAGTTCTATTTGACAGGTGACGGTATCCATCAGAAAAAAATCTTGATATTATATTTTTTTTAATATCCAATTCCACTGTATTTATGAGATATTCCTATTCGCAAATCCAATAATCTGAATCTAAAAGTTGTAATTTAATAATTGAAGAGAAAGAGGTCCTAATAGCATATTCTACGGACCGCAGCATATTCTACCGCGTTCTGTTAAAGTCTATTCGTAACTCATTTGCGGAATAAACTCTATTCACATCTGGTGAAAATCTAACTTACGGAAATATGGATTAAGATGTTCAAAGTTAAGGATATAGAGCTTTTTGTTCATATTAATTTTTTTTTTTAAATTTAGAACATGTATTTATATTACGTCGTTAATCGGTTTTTGCTTTTGTAATTTTTACACAAATTGTGTTGAATGTTTCTTCTCCATTCAAATGGCGACGACGAAATTATCGGTTATTTTGGCGCCGTCGAAAGCCACTCAGCCTAAGAAATAAATATCAGTGGACTATTTACTGTGTGATTAGTACTGAACAGAACGCTAGGCTTTTATGACATAAAAGTCACAGTACTGTAGAGGTCTAAATATAGCATAAAACCTCTTTTCAGGTCACTAACATGACAGGTATTTCTTACAAAAGCCACGCTTTTAAACTATATCCTTCAAGAGACATTGTAATGAAAGGCAGTGCTTGTGAGACTCGGTAAACGTTCATTACATCCTGAATTAAAGCGTGTGCCTCACTAGCATGTTTTCATCGCATGTCTGACGCACCATTAACATTGTTCTTGTTATAAATAAATTTTAAATATAATTTTCTTATATTTTACACTTTTTGATGTATTTAAATATTTTATTAGTTAATTCGTTATTTTAATTAAATTAATGCAGTTTTAAAGTTAAAAGTATAATTAAATAATTTGTTAAATAAATTTACAAATTTTTTTTTATCTGTGAATGTCAAAAAAGGAGTTTATTAAAAAAGTTTTTATATAAACAGTTGCATCATAAATGATATTAACATATAGATAGATAGTATTCATGAATAATAATAAAAACGGTTTTTATTCAGTTTTTAATTCTAATCATAACAACCCAACACCCAAGTTTTAGTACTTAAAATAAGCTACCTGTTCAAGTAATTATGCATTGCTAATACAGAATGTTGCCGTAATTTCTGTAGAAACACGAATGCCTTAGTACTTTAGTACATATTGTTATTTTTATGCTAATATTTGCAGTGCGAAAATTGTATGTGTTTTACGACAAAAAAAAAAGAATATGTTCGATTTTCGTAAATTTAATTCTTAGCAGTTTTTTGCTGTGATTCAAAAAAGTAATATTTTTTATGAAATAATTTAATAACATTTATAAAGAAAGGGCTCAAAAGCGCTCGAAACCTGATACTTTTAGCATATATTTAAATGTTTTAAAACGCTTTGGCAATTCATAACTAATGATATTTTTTTAATTACATATTTGAAGACCCGGAGAGAAGAGTTTTATCTCGTAATTTTAGACCAGGATTTTTTTATATAACTAGGTCGGCAAACAAGCGTACGGTTTACCTGATATGGTAAGCGATTACTGTAACTTATAGACGCTGCAACACCAGAAGCATCGCAAGCGCGTTGTCGACCCTATCCCCAGTCGACCTCGAGGGAAACCTCCAGCGGCTCTGGTTACATTACTTACGAACAAGTACACAACACTGCTTGAAAACAGTATTCTTTAGCTAAGATCTTCTGTGAGGTCGATGGTACCCCCCAGTCGGGCTGCGCCATATTTTGAACAAGAAATTTCTTGCTGTGCCCTACATCAGTGGATATTACGTTTTATAAATATATTTTATTTTATTTTTTAATGTTTTTATCAAAAAGTATCTATGTATTAACAGGTTTTTGAGATTATTAATATAAAAAAAAAATAAAGTTAGTTACTGAGTTTCTGTAACTTTTCCTGTACCTTGAAAGTATCTGCTTCTCTTACGTTGGCGTCTAATACGGCCGTTTTAGGGTTGCCAAAACCTAACATAATGATTTAGAATTTTAATAAATGTTTACACTAAAAAGGACATAATTAGAGCTTACAAATAGACAGAACACAACACCAACTTATAGTTCCTGGGAGGGGGATTGGGGGTAGGTCGTAGCTATAGCTATAAATTAAGGTAATCGCTTACCACCAGGTAAGCCAGTAGTTGTATAAAAAATTGCGAAAATTTGTCTTTAAATTAAGTTTTTAAAACCTTATTGTTAGACTATACCTTGGCCAAAATAACTTATCAAGCAAATAAAAAATACTACTAGAGGTATTTACATGAATTGTAGTCTCGATTCAACCCGTAAAACTCCACTGCTGGGCATAGGTCTCTTAGAGAACGATCAGAACTTAATCCTCCACGCCGCTAAACTGCGAGTTTGCAGATATATTCCCTACTATGACTATCGATCGCTATCAGGTATTTATGATAACAATCAGGATCGATAGCTTAATATGCTCTCCGAGGCACGGTGAGGAGTCCCACAAGGACAGACATTCAAAACGGAAAGAAATATTTGTACATACAGATGCCATCCCGAGCGGAAATCGAACCCCTTAAACCGCCGGTGTGTAGGCGCCGACACAGCACATGCACATACATCAGAATCGTTGTTTGTATATTGTGGCAACCCTAAAATATTGCCTTATATACGCTAAAGTACCTTATATACGCAGAACAAGATGTCGCTAGAGTATATGAGATCGAGTGGTTCAACGTAATGAGGCGTGACGTCACCGTACCGGAAATGCTATAGGCTACGAGGATGAGCTTTTTATATTACCTTGCGAAGCTTTACTTAGCTTTTAATTATAATTTTAATTGGCACATGCGCTTTGTAATATTATGTTAAGATAAAATTGAGATGTAGTTCTCATTTATTTTTATGTCATGTACTAGCATGTAATGACCTACTACTGGGTAAAAGTGTATATCTCCATGTAGGAGAAAGATTGACGCTAAATCCATAATGCTGGACCTATTTCTTACTGGATAATTGCCTTACTATGAGTAACGATCGCTATTAGATATCTACGATAGCAACCGGGACCTTTAGCTTGATGTCTCTGCGAGAAACGGTAGGGAGACCCACTAGGAAGGACACCCAGGCCGAGAAAAGTGTTTGTTTAAATACATAATTATATCCATTACGAGCAGCAATCGAACTAACGACCAGTACATGGATAACCTACCAGCGCATGGACTACGACATTAAAGCGGTCGAAACACAGAGTGCACTTACAAACGCTGATTTTTATTTATATAGATGAAATAGATGATATTTAGATAGATATCAAATTTTCACTTGACGAAAACGCTTGACTATCTAAATACGATTATATTACACACATACATTTCTAACGTATATTTTGGCAGATGCGAGTTTTTATTAGAATTTAAAAACGCAATTGGACTAAATGTCTCATCTAGTCCCGAATTTCGTCTCGATTTGGCTCTTTGATGTCTCCACTGACTGCTTTATCTGTCACGCGTGGAGCCGGTCGATCACTTAAATTGCAGACTTGAGAAAATAAATATTTATGTATATATTTTTTATTCTTCTTTTTATTTATTTATCTATTTTTTATGATAATACTAATAATAATCATAAATTCTTTATATTATAATTATATGTATTAGAATGTAGACATTTATATGTAAGTTTATTATACATCTATACTACCTACCCAATTTAAGGTCTGTTTTTTTGGAAGTGTCCTAATTGGTAAACAAATATGGCGTACTTATGACCACAGACAATTAGAGTATAGTGTAGCTTAGTGAAGTGACACAAAGAGCAAATGAATGAACAATATCAATAAGCCATAGACAAAGTAAAATTAATTTTACATCGAAATATTTAATGATACCATATTGCTGAAATTATTTCAAAAACTAATAATATATTAAATATTTTTGCTAAGAATTAGTAGAGGTACAGAATTACGAAAAAAAATATTAATCGAGCATAGAGCATAAAAGGCAACAAAGGGGACTGTCCATTTTGGCCCAAGGTGAACAGAATTCATAGAAAAAAACAAATATACCAATAATTTTCATAAATTAAATCATGTTTATTCGTGAATTGCAGTTTTATCAATATAAACTGATGAAAAGTTTATTTAATAAGTATTTTAATTCATTAATTATATACTTCTAGTTTATTTTCGGTTGGTGATTTGATTACAACACGTTGCCAGTCTTAAACAAACAATTATTATTAACGAACAATCGATTTTAAAATATTTTTAAATCACTTATTTGTTAAAATCGATTAAAAGTATTGTTAAATCGAATTAAAAAGAAAAAAGTCTAAAAAAAGTCTATAAAAGTGTATTTAGTAAAAAAACATTTAACTTTGGTGAAAAATAAACTATTTTAGAAACATTGTTATTGACTAAATAAAAAGCAAGCAATTAATTATATTAAATTCGATTATCGATTTAATCGATTTATTTGTTTATTGAAAATATTATTTATTATGGCAACCCTAAACTACAGACTTTTGCTTCATACATTCATTTGACTTCGATGTTGCTTTCATGGTGATATAGCAACCTACTGTAAGGTTTTCCGTCAACCGAGAATTCATCACTACTGCGACGTAAAATACACAGTAGGCATATTCATAAGTAGGAAAATATATTTTGTATTTATTTTATATGTAAACAATAAAGGTCAGGCAGAGAAGCCATAAAAAAATATTATTGCAACTGCATGGTTGGTCGACGGACAGTAGGTTGTTGTGGCCATGTCATGAAATTATTTGGTTTTTGGGCTGAAAAAGGTTTCAAGATTTTATAAATCTACCTGCCTAGTTTTTAGATAACATTCTGTTAACGTACGAATCCGATTAGTAAAACAAAAATAACAAAACAATGATTTTTTATTTCAGACACCTTCTTGTAATTATCCACAAAAAACAAAAAATGAAACACCTGGATACAAAACTATATCATTTTTCTAATTCATACTTGTTAGTACTACTAACTTAATATATAATTATTATACTCAGTGACTGTCCACTCGGGGCCGAAACCCCCATACAAAGTGGACAGTCCCCTATATATTTCGTTTATGTGATATGGTCGGTAAAAAAAAGCCAAAAATAAAATTTACAACAAAATAAAGGGGCCGCCTGTGTCTAAAAAAAGTCGACCCTATTAATATTATTGTCACATTATTTGTATTTACTATGAATAAAAAACCTTGCGCCGGCGGCACACTCTCTCTAACATCTAAAAAAGGACTAATAACATTGTACTCCACGAAGCTCTCATTGGGTAATCTTAAGTCTCATCCTAAAGTCTCAAAATTTTTTCCTGTGAACTACAGTAAACGTTTATGCCGTTGCTATGTGGTATACTTTAATATTATATGGGATAGCATTAAAAATGTTCAGGATGAAATTGGTATTCAGAAATATTCATAATATAAAATAAAACCTTTACAATGAACACTTTACCATAAATGATTGACATTTGCAATATTTTGTAAGCATTTTTTTTTGTGCGCTCAACATAAAAAAAGAAGAAAAAAAAACAATTAATAACAAAATACAAATAAATAACAAATCGCTTTACTGTAATATTATTTAACAAGTTATAATTCGTGAAATTTTAAAATATAGTTAAAGAACATGGCCTATTTTATCGCTCATGCTGTTCATTCACTTATACTCATTCACTTCTAAAAATATTATGACCACATCCCTATTTGCCTTATAAAAAAAGATATTGAAATGTCATATTCGAAAATATTAGTTATCTGTACTCTCGGAATTCGTATTTTGTAGTTTTTATGTGTTTAAAATGATAAATTGATATTTGTTTTTAGTGAAATAAATAGTAAATGGAGTTTTACAAATGTCCGTAAGCTAATATGTTGTGAAAGTGAGTGATAAATGCGGAAAAAACGCGAATTACGATTGACAGCGGTTTGTTTACCAATTAGGACTCTTCCAAAAAAACAAGATATAGATAATAAGTTTCCTTTTTATGTCTGGGTTGTCTGGAAGAAATGGCTAATTAGCCATAAGTCCGCCCATTGTACTTCACTGTCTGTAACTATCTTTATGCTTTGTTTGTAATATATTTGTGGTGTACAATAAAGTATAAAATAAAATATATTCCTCTGTATATACTATTTTCTCGTTGATTGAACCCATTTAGTGTAAAAAAGAGCATATTAATTTTATAACGGCTTTTAAAGGTCTGTGGATAAGCGGGTAGCTGCTGACGTAGCGCCCTCTATCTGCCCTGTTCGATTCTCGATAGTAGAGTCCCGACAATACACAGATTGTATATCCGATAAAATATTCTTTAAAATAACGGCATCAGTACACTTTAGTTAGCTAACTTTTGTGTTGACCGTTGTTATAAAGCTTGAAGTAAACCTGGACGACTGGATGACGGAATGACTGCTTAACTTGAACATTTCCCAAATTGGAATTAAATATTTATAGAAATACCAATATTCTCTCTGAACAGCAATCGAACCCAAGATGATTTTTATTAATGAGTTTTTCCTCAACAGTGTCAGTCCTACTCCAGAGATGTCAAGTAATTGCAGATTATGTAATTTTTTTTTATATATGTTCCCTAACTTCACACACACAGTGCTCACACACAATATGTCAAAAAGAAATAAATTGACGCGACTTGACGAAAATATTGACTTTGGAAATGCTCGCAGTCCCATTTATTTCTCACAGACCAATATAGATCATAACTTACAAAACATTAAGCCCAATTTTGCTTGCAATATACGTAGCACTGACGTGTTTAGAAAATTGACTCTTATTGTTATGCTAGCTGCGTGCAATTTAGCGTGTGTTTGTTGTGATTTATGACATTTTGTTCGTGGGGTATACACTTCCTTCCCGTTCCCAGGGATGTATATAGACTTGAACTAAATATATTTTGACCGCAAACAAACGATTGCCGATCAACTCTTGACCGAAGTTAAAAGATATAACTGAAAGAATAAGCTTTTTTCATCGGTTGTAGATAAGCTATCTGACTATAATGGTATCTAATAGATACAAGTTTTTGATAAATTTTTATTTCGACTATCATACTCTTCTTTTAATTATAAGTCAAAAGTTGTTCGTGTAGAGATTTTAGCAATAAGACACTGCAAGTGACCTTATGTATGTTTAGTGTAAGCTCTTTTGTTTACACATTTATTTATTTATTTATACTTTACTAGCTGACCCCGCAAACGTGGTTTAGCCATAACACAAAATTTCAAATATTTTTCTCAATTTGATCGTAGCACCAACTATCGGGACAAACTGAAATTAAAGTAGAATAATATTTAATATTTGATGCTGCGATAGTAGCGCAGTCTACCGGATCCAATGTAAAACATTCCAAAATTAACAACTACATAAATGAAAAATTAGTTAAATAAACATTTTCCAGTGGACCAAATTGTGAATCTAAACCACCTTCGAATCCCCTTGAACTCACATAAAAAAATTCAACAAAATCGGTCCAGTCGTCTAGGAGGAGTTCAGTGACATACACACGCACACAAAAAATATATATATAAAGATTACACAATACGTTAAAGAATTGTACAAAAGGCGGGCTTAAAGCTAAAAGCGTTCCCTACCAGCCTTAGAACGTACATGTGCGGACGTTTGTATGTGTATAAAATTGAGGCACATACACATTCTAATTGAAGTCAAATTAACTTAATAACTTACTTAATTCAAGTAAGCATTTAAAGAACTTTGGAATCGTCATTTTAAAAATTTAAATTATAGTACTTTTAATAAATAAATTATAGGTTATGCGAAACTACCACCGATTCGGAGTGTAATTTCTGCAGAGAAAAATCAGCAGAAATCTCCGAAGTTACTCTTGTAAAGAAATCTTTTAATAATTTTAATCATTACAAATTTAGTCATGTTTTTCAAGAAATATACTGTAGTGTTTGTGATAATATTTTCCATACATATTTACCTAAATATATATTTTAATAAACTTTAAGAGCTAGAAAAAGAAAAACACCGATTGTTCTTTAAACCATTACCAACCTATCATGTGCTGGCTTCCGTAGCTTAATTGGCTAGAGCGCCGACACGGTATGTCGGAGGCGCGGGTTCGAACCCCGCTGGAGCGGTCAATTTTTGATATGATATTCAAAAATGTTTAGAATTCCTAATGTGGGTAACACAAAAAAATAAAATCTTAGATATTAAAAATAGCACGGTGTCGTCTCCTGTCAAAGATTTTCATTGTAATATGAAACTTTGAATAGTTACGGGTTTCTGTAAAGAGCTCACTATAGACGGCGCCACGGTTCGCTTAAACCGAAATTAAAAATTATCATATCGAAAATTTCGCTCGAGCGGGTGCATCGTTCCGTAGCTTAATTGGCTAGAGCGCCGACACGGTATGTCGGAGGCGCGGGTTCGAACCCCGCTGGAGCGGTCAATTTTTGATATGATATTCAAAAATGTTTAGAATTCCTAATGTGGGTAACACAAAAAAATAAAATCTTAGATACAAATAAAAGATGTCGTTAAAAGCTTATGCGTTTATTTTTATCTATGACTTCCTACTTATACATATTTTATCTGTATGAATACTACTATTTAATCTAATATTGCAATTAAAAGATCAAAGCATCGACTTATATTGCTATAAACAACTCAATCATAATAATCACTGCAATAATAACCACAGACGCATTCACGCCAGATTACTGAACCATTTATTACAAACATTACAACATGTCAGCTTAAGTTCAAATGAAGTCGATTGCAATATTAAAATTTATAATTCAATGAATCGAAAATCGTTTTTAAAACTAGGATCGTAAGGGTTACAGTCCTGTAATATGGTTTAATGATAAAATTAAGTGAGATGTTAAACGGATATCATAATATTACATACTTATGTTATTTATATTTATTTATTTTTAATTAATATTGATGCAGTGAAAATGTTTTAAAATGTAGTAATAGTAAGGTAATAATATCGTTTTATACAACTTTATGTGGACGACAAAGATGGGTTTGGTGCCGTTAGACGAAAATAATTGTAACTGAATTTTTTATTAACGGTTTTTAGAATAGTAACTTCTTGTCTATTCCTCTCGTCAGAACCTACGTTCCAAATCGGCAATAGATTCAAACTAACCAGGTACAATTAATTGATCAATCACAAAATATTATTAAAATGTAAATGTAATATGCTTGTGCACGTTTATCTTAGAAATGACTTATCAGATTTTGATGCGATCTTAGCTTATATATTGTGGTAAGCTTCAATGAACATTTAGTGTTTGTTTCATGTCAATCGGTTCATAAATAAAAAAGTTATGTCCATTTAAAGAATCACGTTGAACATGTAAATATCCAAACGACGGGGTTTATAATCCAAAATAAACCAAAAGATATATTCAAAAAAATGCTGTTCAAAGTCACTATTCCACGCGAACGACGTCGTGGGCACAGCTAATTACATAATTGTATTTACTCGCAAACAAAAAAAAACCGACTTCAATTACATCAACGAGTAATACAACGTAGGTCGACGAAAAAATAGTCAAGTAAATACGCGTTATCACAGATTACTCAAAAAGTAGTCATCAAATCTCGATGAAATTTAAATGTGACCACATGATTAAGCATCAGCTTTTGATTAAATTAAAAGCCATCAAAATCGGTACATCCAGTAAAAAGTTATGCGGTATAATACAACGTAGGTCGACGAAAAAATAGTCAAGTAAAAACGCATTATTAGATATAACGCAAAAAGTAGTTGTTAGATCTCAAATAAATTTAAATGGGACCAAATGACACACACCGCCTTTCGATTAAACTTTTTTTCGTCGAAATCGGTCCACCCAGTCAAAAGTTCTGAAGTAACATAGGTACATTAAAAAAAATACAGTCGAATTGAGAACCTCCTTCTTTTTTGGAAGTCGGTTAAAAATATTCTTGGTGAAATGACAATTCCAATGTTTTTAAAGTCTACTTGAAATCAGATTCAACTTCAATATTATTTTGTCTGGGTTAACATTAAACAACATCATTCATTCATTAAATCCAAAATAGCATAAATAAATTCGCCAGTCGTGTTAAATGTCAAAGACACTAAAAATATTGGATGAAAGAACTAAATTGTTTTTAAACTGTTTTACAGAAAAATATTGTAGCTTCTGTTTGAGTAAATATGTGTTCAGTTATCTGTAGTGTAATACTTTATGAAAACATGTTACTAACGCGGAAGAGATATGTGCATCGTTAATCCTAACATAACAGGACCGAGTGAGATTACCTTAGATTAGGTTATTTGTTATTTTTGTAGACTTATTTAATATTACAGTAGTGTTAAGTAGTAAAATTTTGTAGGGTTAAATATGTTAGTTGGTAAAAATATAACTATATTTTTTTCAAAATAATTATGTATATGAATAAAGATTAAAATAGTAGTTTAATTTACTGGTTAATATTTTTGTAATTAAATTTAAAATTTAGAGAAATAAGTAAAGCAGTTGATCAAATCAACAAAAAAATAGTAATTGCAGGAGTTATTTTTATATCATTTACTGTACTTAATTTATTATTAAATGTTTGGGTATTCCCGAACCCTGATAACAAACTTGAAGCTTAGTAACAAATATCTGTAGTATAGAAATGTTAGCAACAAGTGTGTGTAAGTGTAACATTACATTCATTCGTTATTGTATGAACCGAAACTAAACACAATAAAAACACTTATTTGCGACATGATTGACAATTTCTACGCTATGATTCATTAATTTTACGATAAATAGATGTGACTTTATCGGGTGTTATTAGTGCAATAAATCCTATATAAGTTGGTAACAAAAGAAATAATATGTAATAATTAAGTTATTGTCTCAGCACAGTAAAAACCCAGATTATGGTTTTGATAAGTACATATGAGAAAACAATAAAATCGTAACCCACAGGGAGCGGAAAAAAATGGTTAAGTAACAATATAAAAAATTCTTAGCATTACATTTCCAAAAAACTGGCAATCGAGTGTGTTCTCGCCGCCACGTTATGGAAGTGCTCGAGATTAAACCGGAGCTAAGCTAACGAGTTAACTAAAACCGCGTAAGGTTTAAGAGGCCGCCCAAGGAAAGTGCGCCGCCGGGCCGTCGCAGCCGCGCGGGCGATCGTCCGCAGCGCACGTTACAAGAAGCGTAGCCTGGCAACGAGCGCGTGACGTCACGTGCTGTAGACCTTCTAACGAGAGCTAGTGATCTAAATACAGTAGTGGCATCACACTAAAGAATACACTTCCAACAGACGTTTCGTCTCAGCCGTATATATAGTCAGCGGCGTAGAAAACTTTGCTAGCGCGATTCAGAACTTTAACATTCTTGAATAATTTGTTCAATATTTGAGAAATATTTTTTTGAATTTTTAATTTTTTATTTTATTTAATTAAATTATAGAACAGAATAATAATTTTGTAACTAGTATTAATAGTATTTATTTTGACTTATGTCACTTTAACTTTTTTTATTCTTTCTTCTTAAAATAAGCGCCATCTAGTGAAGAGTAGAGAAAGGTGCTGAAGTCAACTGTACAAAATGGCGTATTTTTTTATAAGAAATTTATTTGTATTTCAAAAAAAAAAAATTCAAAAATATTTAATTTTAACTTGTACCAAATAAACTATTTTCTGGAATATTAATAAAAAAAATTTTGTTTCAGAATATCTAACAACGAAAGAAATGAAAGCCCTGGGACCGACGGTAGTGTGTCACCTGAACCACCTGACCGACCACCCGGGAATCGGGTTCGTCAGGTTCATCCAGAACAGAAAACACAAGTATTAGCATATGATTCCACCTACCGAAAGAAAAACAAACCAAAGTCGCTCCCTCTGGAAGACAATCAGATGTACAATCACTTAGCAAACGCCAATGTTGCTATGTCGCCAATGTACCCCTTGACTCCTAATATTTGTATTGAGGGAGGGAAGATTGAGTTCATAAAATCGCCACCGGGTAGTGCTAGGAATAGTATGGCGCTAGCGTCGCCACCTCAAACGCCTTTACTAGTTCGACGTGATTCGAGGGATAAACACGAACGAGCTTGTAGCGATGAGCCGGAGAAGTTCGACGGCGATAAGGTAGGTGGCGCTGTTTAACAATAATATTACAACTTCTTGTAGTACGTCTATTGAATTGATATCAAAGATTAAAGGCCTATTTGTATAGTTTTATGTTGTTTTCATTTAATGAAGGGCGTATTGAATAATTTATTTTTGTTTTGCTTCATCCAAACTAAACGATTTATTGATACTCGACTGCTTTTTGTAAAGAACATAGGTATTGACAAGTAAAATACTCAATATTGCTGTTCCAATTAGGATATACTTACATTAAAAAGTTACGAGGATAAAAAGAAACGCTCGACGCAGCTTTTTTTAATAAATGAACTTTCAAAATTCAGAAAACTGAAGGGTCACATTTCAATAAAACACGTCTTGTATAAAACATTTCATCCCTCGTCAAAAATATTTGAAACTTCGCCAATTTGTTACAACAAAAGACGTCCGGACCTTTTTCTGTATAATGCGACATTTGCAGACAGATATTATTATATTTTGATCGATCAATACTGAGAAACTGGAAACAATATGATGCTCCTCTCAATTTGATTTAAAATCATTATAGAAAATTTAGTACCTATTAAATTAAATTAATTAAATTTTTTACCTAAAGAATAATCACTAGATCTGTCACATTTTTTATATAGGTATTTACAAAATTAATATAAATTGAGGAGTATCTTATACTTTGTAACACAATCTGATAAGACGAGATTTACATTTTATAGATTCTAATCCTGGCTGATACGTTATACTGTAGGACCAAGGCAACAAGTCTCTTGAGACCTCCAAATTTCTTTGAGAACATCATACAATTTGCAACAAAATAAAACTTGGCTATACCTTTAAATATCCTTAAATCCTAAACGACACTTCTATCAATAAATAAATCCCTCTTCTCAGAGTAATCTCAGATACAATCTTACAAAGACACCCATCATAGAAGCTTTTAGAAAACAATTTGGGTGCGACTAAATACGCATTAAGGTGCATCAGACCAATTACTTCCGACCCTCGTGGAGATCAGAAGATGAAAAATATAATGTAGAGAAATATTACGTAATTTATGTCTTACTGAGGTTGATTAGATAAAACCTTGAGCAATGTTTTGAAAAGTAAATTTATAGCTTTGTTAAAAAAAAAAGTTTCAACTATTTTCTCAAAGTAAAGAATCGTGTTGTTCGTTTCAAATATAAATAACTAGCCGTTCCGTGCACACTTCGTTGGGCGTTAATTATTTTAGCGATGCAAATATATAGTAAAGTTTTCATCTCTAGTTATCTTTAGTTCTTTATATTGTATCTATATTTTGGTTTAAATCCTGAATGTTCAAAATTTTTTGTTAGGCTGACGACTTAATTATCTAAAGCGCATGCTGTAACTACCTTTAAGAATAATTATATGTATATATTTAATACCTTGGCTTATAACTGATTGTAATTTTTTTGAAACATGTAATTCTGTTGGCGGCTCTTACATAAATAAATCTCTCTCGCATTTCTCCAACTTGATATATGATTGATTTACATATATACTATTATTCTTCAATATTTTTATGTTCAATAACAATCAAATATAGCCTATATAACTCCTGAATAGTGTAGCTTTCTGCTAGTGAAAGAATTTTCATGATCGAATCAGTACTTGCGAAGATTACCCCCTACAAATAAACAAAGTTAGAAACTTTACCTCTTTTTTAATTAGTATCTGATATTCATTTTCTATTCAATTAATTAAAAAAAAATTAAAAAATAAAAAAATTCAATCCCATGAAAATATTATTGTTTTTATTTTGGATTCTGTAAATACCTAAAGGTGATATCCACAAAATATGCAAAGGTACGCTTTATGAAAAACCGCAAACTCATTTATTTATATAGATTAGGTCTTCGTTTAAATGAATGCAAATCACGGCTTCAAAGGCATCCGAGCGAAATGCAAAGGAGATTAGGACCTAAGTGAATTAATGACCCTAAAACTAATTAGACTTAAAGTGAAAATGCCTAATAAATTCCTATGAACCTCTGCAATTGTCAGTTAAATTAAAAAAAAAAAAAACTAATTGCCTCCACAAGTTCAAAAATAATTTCACTTTTAACAGTTTTTTTCTTTTTTTTTTTAGTTACTAAAATTAGTCTGCGTTAATCTCTAAAACCAATAAGACTTTATTTTGAAGAAATAACGAAATTACTATAAATTTCTTACCGTATGTCTTGATGAGTAATTTGCAGATGCTTGATGCCTATGGGCTATTGTTACAATTTTTGTACATTCCAATTTCTACGCACGTAATAATTTACGATTTGAAATAATCGTAATTTGGCTTCTTACTTTCTATCACAATTGCCATTACTATTACAATTATTAGAAGGTAAGTCTTTTTCTGATTTAAAATAGTTAAATCAATAGAATTACCAGGACAAATCACTTTCTTTGGGAATTTTTATAGGTAGGTATATAAAACTGTTATCTACACGCTATTGCACATTAGATATAAAACTATTACCACTACACACTATACTTTTATATACTATAGCAAACTTAAACTGAGGAAGAGCACAGCAGGAATTTTCTGCTCAAAATATGGAGCAGTCCGACTGGGGTAGTACCTCGACCTTACAGAAGATCACAGCTAAATAATACTGTTTTCAAGCAGTATTGTGTTCCTGTTGGTGAGTAAGGTGACCAGAGCTCCTGGGGGAATTAGGGATTGGGTCGGCAACGCGCTTGCGATGCTTCTGGTGTTGCAGGCGTCTATAAGCTACGGTAATCTCTTACCATCGGGTGAGCCATACGCTTGTTTGTCGACCTAGTAGTATAAAAAAAAATATACTACTATTACTAAAAAATAAAAACTTTTTGTGAGATCAAAACTGTTTTGTAAGTAGCATGTAAAAATAACAAATATCAAATGTATAAGTAAGCTATTCAAATTGCTTTCCAATATTGCTGTCTAGAACACGTTATGGAGCATAATTCTGATATTAATATTGATAGTCAGTCTACAGTTTGTTGGACGTGATTTGACTTTTAGTTGGCATGTTTAGCTCGGCAGACAGTAATTTATATTACATTTAGCAATGTTGTTTTACATGTATTTTGTATTATTTTTCGTGAGATATTTTTGCCTAAAAATATAGTAATAAGTTAAAGACTTCGAAAATAGAAAATGTTATACATATGTATTTTACGAACTACATAAGTAGATTTAACAAATACTGATACAAAGCAAGAATTTGTATTACTTTTGATTGCTGAGTATTTCAGTGACGCTCTCATATTAAAATTATAATAATATTTTATATGGGCAGTGTATCTCATATCTATACATATCATAGATCTATAGCAAAAATAAAAATAAAAATTCTATTTTTAACCGACTTCAAAACAGAAAGAGGTATCTCAATTCGACCGTATATATATTTATGTGTGTTCGCGGATAACTTCGTCGTTTATGAACCGTTTTTGCTGATTACTTTTTTTTTTGTTGGAAATGAGATATTCAACGGGTGATACGATGATAAGGAAACCAGGATATGATGACAACATCCCAGAGAAATCGTGAGGAACCTTCGAAAATCGTAGTGATGACTAGTGCGTTTGTTAATTATTTTCGTCTACTTACGTTGTTATCCTTGTCGATGTAATTGAAGTCGGTATTTTTTGCTAGTAAACAATTTTTCTTGCTCTACTAGTTACATAATTTAGATATTATCTATCCTTTTTAAGTCACGCGAAATTCATACCAACTTTTTGTGGACTTTTAATCCCCGTACTAAGATTTCTTCAAACTACGACACTTTTCTCTTAATGTTTCAGTTCCTCTTTAATAATGGTTAATAATTATTTTTACAATATTGTTTTAATTTAAATTTAGATAATTAGTATCTTTAAGATATCATTTGGCACTTTAAATAAGTTTGCAAAAAAGTATTTGTATGTTTCACAATTTCACAAGTAAAAAAGTAACAAGGAACATACATAATATATAATTTTAAATACATATGACTTTATTTGTGTGGTTACGGCATTAAAGAATATAGTCACCCCCTTTCTTCTCGTGGGTGTCGTAAGAGACGACTAAGGGATAATATAGCTCTACTACCACCTCGGAATTTATAAAGCCGACCGATGGCGGGATAACCATCCAACTGCTGGCTTTGAAATACACAGGCCGAAGACGGGCAGCAGCGTCTTCGGTGCGATAAAGCCAGCCCTGCGGTCACCAATCCGCCTGCCCAGCGTGGTGACTATAAGCAAAACACATGAGTTCACTCCATATTTGGTGCGAACTTGTGGAGGCCTATGTCCAACAGTGGACAGTGATAGGCTGAATGTGTTTGTGTGTGTGTGTGTGTGTGTCACACACATACACATACACACGTATGTGTATGTGTGTGACTTTATTTGTGCGCAAGCAAAGTCGCAGATTATTGTTTGTATCTTAGCAACCACAGAATAATTATAAATGAACAAGGAAAGATAAATAAGACCTAGAAAAGCTTTCCACAGCAAATGTTATAAATACTTATAAAAAACATCAAATTTTCTTGGTATTATTAAAAGTATTTCAAGTCTCGTTATTAAAATTAAACCAAACAGGTTAGTAGCGCTAAATTACGCAATTAAACGCTTGGCTCATCTCGTCTTTATCTGTATCCTTATCTCTGACGTGACAGCAAACAAATTCACTCAAAGCGGTGGAACCGTTTCAAGGAGAAGTTTCTACAAAATTGATCCATTCCCATCTATTCTAGATAGTCTCTAACTGAAGAATAACCGTGAGAATACTAAACAAAGGTTAATAAATTTGCGATTTCGATGATAAATCAGGCAAAAAGAAATGATTCTGACACCAAAATTTGTTCTGTTTCTCGAAGACAATTGTTATACAGTATGGACATTGACGCTGATAGCGTTTATTATTTTAGTGATACTAGATTATTATCAAAATAAGACATCCGATTTTAGTGAAAAGGATTAAGAAAATTGTGGTTCTGAAACAAGTTTAGCACAAGATGAAAGAACTAATAAGTGTAATGGAAGCTGTTGTGATGATTAATATTACGACCGGTGATCAAAAAATTTCTATGCAAAAATATTAATATGTAAAAGTTTTAGCCAATGGTAGTTATCAAAAGTGGTCATCACCTAATTAAAATTTTTGGGGGACAAAACTTTTCAAATGCTTCAACTGAGGATTAGAAACAAATTGATTTTTTCAATCCAAGTAAAACAAAATTTAAATCTGTTTAAAATAATTTTAAGTGGTCCATATTTCAAGAAATAGCCTGATACTAACGAATGTCCTTCCAAACGTTGTAGATTGAACTGAGAAAAAATGGACATGACTATTATCGACAATTACTCTAGAGATGCTCTAAATATTAGCTCTGGTTTTCACCCTTACAATAGTACATAACCATAACACGGATAACGACTGTTCCCCATTTGTTGCTTGTCTATCTCCATCCCATTCAGGAGCATTAGCTAAAGTGGCCTATACGTTATATGCTCTGCGTTTGATGCAGTAATGTGCCGTGAAGACGGGGGCCTACGATATGCAGGAGTAATGACCCGCTTGAAATGATTGTTGTTAATTGCTGCTTCAGTTTCATTTCTTATGAGAAATATTATTGTTGTTTTGGTGGAATTTTAGAATATTCATGATGTTGTTGTCGTCACAAAGCAATTGTCACTGTCATTAAAGAAGTATAATGTAAAGAAGATTGGATTCAAGTAATTCAAGTAAAAAACTGTGTGCTAAACAGTGCCTTTGAAATAATGCGAAGCATCTGCTATATCTCATGTAATTAAGGTTATAACTTCCAGTAATATTAGTATTAAATTGAAATGTAGTCCTGTAATATACTTTGGTAACATAAAACTTTGTTTATTATTTTACAAACTGGTACCCGAGACGTCGTTTGTATAATTTTTTCTAGGTGTAATGTATTTCATTTTCCTTAAAATATGATTGTTGCTAAAAAAAATATAATATTTCTTATAACAAATAATGAGTCAAACATTTGATAATATATAAAAAAATCGAATCCCAAAGTATCTTCGAAATTGGTTTCATAGTAATTTAGACGTAGGTATAGTCAGAAATACGTAGGTATAATCAGAAATACTTTCGCACTTAAGAATAAGTAAAAGCATGATAATGAGTATATTGTGCCTATTATAATTTATACTACCTTGATTTCTATTTAGATATAAACAATTAAAACATCCTTAATTCCACCAGGGATAGTCTACCGAGCGTAGTTGAAGTTCTCGGCTCGAGTGGAATTTGTTAAAAGTTGCGAACTCTGTGCCCTCTGTGGACAGGCTTGGCATTTGTCCACGATGTCATTGTAAAGAATACGATTGCTACGTCTATTTGTTATGGAAGTTATACTTTTAGTCGCAATTTTATGGATAATGCCATTTGTAAAATTGTGGATATTTGATAGAATTAATTTTGTACCTTATAATACTCTGTTAAAATCAATCTTATATATATATTATTTCTGTTTTGGTGTACAATAAAATTAATAAATTTATGAAAAAAAAGTTTCTGTCTGGAAAAAGTAAATTAATTGAAACTGTACATAAATTCCGCAGTAAGCATAACCATCAGGGGTCTATGATTACCTAGATCGGGGACTATACAAGCAGCTTGCTAGCAGGTTGAAAACCCATAAAGGTTTGCCCACAATGTGTTTGATACGCAGCACAGAAACAAATATTTGTACGATTATGCCTAAATATCTGCACCGAACGAGACTCGAGCCCACTAATATCAGCGTTAATGGAACTTTTGTCGCTGTTACACTATACGGATCATGTTTTTCATTTAGTAATTATTATTTTCAATTCGTTCTTAACAGTAAATAATAATAGTTACCGAGCATACAATTATATTTAAACCCAATGTGTTAAAGTCAGTCGACAAACAAATAGGTAGGTGGACAAAAGAGGCCCACCTTAAAATATGTCATGGTGATTTATTGATATTGTAACGGTTTGAAACAACTAATTTTAGATACATACGAGCGGCTACGAGTAAGTATGTTAGCAGTAGACGACCATGAGGCAGTATCAGTTGCTGATGACGTTGCAACTAATCAATCAACATCATTTGATAGTTGTCTTAAATTAATGACCTCAATTGAGCTACGCGAATCATCAAAACGTTTATATATTTGTGTAGCTATATTTAATTATGAAATATTTTTTTTCAATTACGACTTCTTATAATTGTTTTTAGAGCAATAACTTTACTTTTATATATCATGTATGAAAATATAACCTATACGGGACTTTAAGTGCGATCTTTAGAATCAAAGCTATGAAAATCGCGTTTCGTGCAGCAGATTTTTCATTATATCGGAAATACACAGTCAGTTTTTAATATCTTATCAAAAGACGTTGGTAGGTTACAATTTTAATATAATATAAATTTATATTAGGTGCTTAAGAAGCTAAAGTCTTCAAGTTCCTTTGTTTCTAAGTAACAGTGTCTGGTCTTTTGACTATCTTTCCTGATTACCAAAGGCGTCTCTAGTTACTATTCATGCTTAACCAATCAAAGTTAATTATCTTGCAGACTTAGACGTAGATGAAGTCTAGCCTTGCAGACAGTATTGAAATCGAAGTTTTTAACCCCGTCTCGACGGTTTCATAGTGTATGGCATCTTTATAATAATGTATTTTTCGTGTCGCAGATTTTATTGAATAACGGGTAAGTACGAGTCGGTGGAAAATTATCTAGAATCGTTAAGAAAATGTCGTGACGTCGTAAAATATTAGAAATAATTTTTTATACATTTTAAGATCGCGTTAAATTCCTAAATTCATATCTAATCTATAGTTTTTTATTTATTTATAAATATTAGACACTCCTCAGTCATGTTAGAGGACATATTATGAAAAATGAAAACAATTTAAATTATTAAGGTTCTAAGTTCCAATAATATCGAATGCAGAATCTTTAAAAAGGGTTGAAGGGAACGTTGACAGCCCTAAAATATAATTTATCTTTAAAAGTTATGTTATTTAAATTTATTATTAATATAGGTACTATTGTTAAAATATTTTATGTAGCTATTTTCAAATAATTCTGAAAGTAAATATTATGCCTATAAGTGAATTAGAGAGTCAGTCAGAAACATCGACTCTTTTTCTACACTTAAGTCTCTTACTCTCAGCCTTGTGCCTAATCATTCATCACAGCAAATATTTTTGCTTTCAAATTATATAATTTATGTAGAATTCAAAATTCATTCGTCAAACGTGTAATTATCTAAATATGTAATTGAATAACTACGCTGCCAAAAAACGCTATGAAGATATGAAGTCACTAACAAATTATCCGTTCCAGCCCTCAGGGCCTAATCCCATCGACGCCGACGGACCATAAAAATGTATGTATGTTTGTATATCCCGTGACAGATTCAGCCGCGTTTTGCATACGAAAGTAATCAATCATTCATATAACTGTCATTTAATAGATGGCCTCAGCTGATGTTTGCCCGTTCATTGTGATTAAAATATCGATTTGCGTGTTTGAACGATTGTTTGTGGGCTCTGTTTGAAAAAGTTTGACGTATCAATTTTTCATGTGAATACATTTTTGGGTATATAAAAATCTGTGATGTGAACAGTTTTGTCTGTAATAAATGATGAATAATTATTTTGTGTAGATTTTATTAATAAAAAAAAGCGATTATTTTATTTATTTATTACTTCTTGCATACATATAATCAAACACTTTAAAATAGTATATACGAATAGATGCATGCATTTAGCCTGCAACATACCACTTCTGGGCATAGGCCTCTTTCTCCATATAGGAGAAGGATTGGAGCTTAATCCACCACGCTGCTCCACTGCGGGTTGCAGATGAGTAACGATCGGTATCAGGTATTTATGACAACAACCGGGATCGATGGCTTAACGTGCTTACCGAGGCACGGTGGAGAGACCTACAAGGACAGACATCCAAACCGGAAATAAAACATTTGTACAAATACAAATATCTATTCCGAGCGGGAATCGAACCCGTTTAGCGTCGGTGTTTTAGGCGACTACTCGCACCACAACAGCAGAGCGGTTGTTGTAGGAATACGAACGAAACGTATCCAATTCTCTTACATGATCTCTATGGCACGACACGCTTCTTGACCAATTCATCATCATCATCATCATCACTTCAGCCTAATATAGTCCACTAATGGACATATGGAGTGAACTCATGTGTTTTGCACATAGTCACCACGCTGGGCAGACGGGTTGGTGACCGCAGAGCTGGCTTTGTCGCACCGAAGACGCTGCCGTCTTCGGCCTGTGTATTTCAAGCCCAGCAGTTAGATGGTTATCCCGCTATCGGTCGGCTTTTTAAGTTCCAAGGCGGTAATGGAACTGTGTTATCCCTTAGTCGCCTCTTACGACACCCACGGGAAGAGAGGGGGTGGCTATATTCTTAATGCCGTAACCACACAGCAATGACCAATTATATCGTTGGAAATAAAAACGACGCGTTCGTATTGAGCAGTTGATGTAAGCCCTTGAGACAGACGTTCTAATTTACTACGGTTTTATTAGTCACAGACTTTCGAAATGTAAATCACATTTCGAAAGTCTGTGTCTGTGTCTGTTTAATGTAATTATAACTTGACGCCGAGTATGCGCAACGGTCACAGCACTCGTTTGTGACTGTTGCGCTGGCGTTGCGGGTTCGATCCCCACACATAACCAACATTTGTATTGACCGTACAGAATCACAAATGTTTGCCGTGTTCTGGATGTTGGTACAGTCTTTATGGGTCTCCCCACCGTGACTCGGAGAGCACGTTAAACCGTCAGACCCAATTGTTATCATGTACACCTGATAGCGATCACTACTCATAGGGAATATATCCGCCAACCCGCATTGGAACAGCGTGGTGGATTAAGCTCTGATCCTTCTCTTACATGGGGAAAGAGGCCTGTGCCCAGCATTGGGATATTACAGGCTGAAGCGAAACTATAAGTACTGCATGTAAATAAATAATTCTCGGATTACTATTTTTTTAAACTAGTACTTTAAAGCTTTTGTATGAGATTCATTGAATTTGTAAAGGTTTAAGGAAGCAGTTGTTAGTCTGAATACCTAAACTTCGTTCGGTCCAAATGCACTTAACCACTAATCCGACGAATTCTAAGTATTTCGCATTTGCGAGAGCAGCGCTTTATTCTAGAACGTACGATTTATAAACATTTTACTATACTATTTAGCTTAGTTTAACAGTATTTTCTTGAAATTGCTGCTGTTTTACACATACATTTTTTTATTTTTTAAATCCCTTTTGATGTGATTCAAATTTAGTAAGGTTGTCCAATATATAATTCAAATTATATTTATATTAAAACTAGCTTTTACCCGCGGCTTCGCTCGCATTGAATTTTTTTTAAATAAAAAGTATCCTATTTTACTTCTAATACCTCCAAGAATATGTGTACAAAGTTTCATGATAATCAGTTAAGTAGTTTTTGCGTGAAGGCGTAACAAACAAATTTACATTCAAATTTATACTATAATAGGGATATAAATTTTAAGTTATAGTCAGAAAATGTTCAGATTCTGTGACTTTAACAATTGGAAAATAGAAATAAAATCGTGAAAATAATAAATACTGTAATCCGTAACTATTATGAATATAAAAGTTTTATTAATAAGTTTTATTGTAATTAAGTTGTGGTGATTTGTAAAATGATGTTGGTACCTGAAAACTACTCTAAACTACTTGTAAAAACATTCACGTACCTACACATAGAAAACATTCTTTGCTAGTATAAAATGCCTGAAGTCTAGACTCTAGATATAAACGACGTTTCTACACGTACCTAGTAATGTCAATTTGTTTACACAATTTTAATGTTTATTTTAAAAGAATAAAACATTTGTAAACAAGGAAAAACAAGATTGCCTTTTTTTCAATAAAAGTTCTTTAACTTCTTTGTTGTCAAAAAATTGTTTAAAAACTTAATAATATAGCTCTCTGTATGTTATTTCTATCAAGTTTTAGTTTATTGTACTCTTTTTCTATCTTAAATATCTCATAATATAACAGCCATATTCTCAGTCCTAAAGCATTTAGAAATTATTAAAATCGTAATAAATTTCAATAATGATAAAGTATTTCAACAATAAAAACAACAATTTTATTATAGTATGATTATGGTATGATTAATTTTTAATGTTGTATATATCTGCATTTGTTATCTTTTAATTATTTATTATTTAATTGATGATTGTATGAAATGTTTCTATTTGTACATGTTTACCTAATTATTCAATTTACTACTGTTGAATTATTTATATTTCTGTGTGTATCGATTATTTCTTATTAATGTGTGCTTTTTAGCTTATTAATGAATTGTTTACTATTGGAAACTTTATTGGTTTATGTATTAGTTTTATAAGATTTTTTTTTGTATTATTGTACTGTTTGTTTCCAAAATAAAATAAAATAAAAAATAAAAAAAATTTCCTTGTGGTTTTGGTTTGTTTTTATGTCATAAAAAATAATTTAATTATCCATTTAGCCCTTAGGTCTGAGGTGATTTTGATAGCATGATGTATGCCACCTGCGGCAGCGCCATCTGTTGACGATATAATTAATACAGCTCCATAGTTGGCCAGCGTCCAACGAACATTATTTTTTATACGCTTTTCAAAGTTACTACAATATGCCGTAACAGACATGTGTGACCTTCTTATAAATTATTATTTTAAGATAAAATTGAATGGCATAGAAGAGTAAAAAAAACGTAAATAGTAACTCTGTAATTTTAACAATACTACAATTTTAATTTTGTATTACCCAGCATAGGAAAGTATCACACCATTTACTTAAATGAATTTAGATAACTGTTAAATATTGTTGATAATGGTACGTGTTATTAAAAATAGTAATAATTAATCTTTCAGACTTTTTTATAAGTTATTCGAAATAGACAACTAGCTTCACATTTTTACCAAAAAATACGACAGAGAGAAAAAAAGTAATAAAACCTTTTTAACACATACTTCCTACAGACCTAAAATAAAAAATTGCACCTAACGTCAAAACCAGATTCAGTCCATCATAAATCACCCTCAAGTCGTCGACAACCGAAAGTCACCCGAACCCAATTTGAGTAATGGAAAAACAAATTTCGCAAATGGATCTCTTTGAAGCATGCCTCTATAATCCGTTTGTCTGTAACAACGCTCACTGTAATTGGTGCGATGCGCTTTTTAAAGATATTTCTCACTAGGCAACTGAAAAAAAATCTTAGGGTTTATCTACGGTTGCTGATAGATTTATCCTGAAGATAAGCTACTGACAGTCTCGAAAACAGGCCTCTAGGGCGTTTTATACATTACATTTATTCAGTCCACTACTATCACAGTCCACTGTTGGACATAGGCCTCCACAGGTTTGTGCTAAAAATGGCGTGATCTCATATGTGTTGTCCATAGTCACCGAGCTGGACAAGCGGAATGGTGACCGCAGGGCTGGCTTTGTCGCACCGAAGATACTGCTGCTCGTAAACGGCCTGTGTCTTTTAAAGCCAGCAGTTGAGTGGTTATCCCGCCGTCCGTCGGCTTTATAAGTTCCAAGGTGGTAGTGGAACTGTGTTATCCCTTAGTCGCCTCTTACGACACCTACCGGGGTGGCCATATTCTTTACTGTCGTAGCTACACAGCTTATATTTATTGAGGGGTACTTATAGTTGCAAATATATCTGATGATAAAGTGGACTTTGACGATGCAAAAGAAAAAAATATTAATTTTTTTGTCTGTTGCGTGCTTTTATACGTTCAATTATATCGAAGACTTATCAGTAACCTGTGACACGTGTATCATACACCAACTTAAAGAAATTGGGTATTGTTTCTAGCATTGGTAAAAATGTATGTGTAGGTATTTAAAAAAGTAATCACACTATTTTTCATATTAGTTTTACATGTTAGTTAGAAATTTTCTTATGTTAACGAATTACCTGATAAACACGGTCAGTTATTTCATTTCTTGATCGCTTATCAAATTTAAAACCTCTGCCATTGTATTTATTTGTGTTTCAAATTAAAAATAATATGTTATGGCCACAAAATAATTTTTCAATATTTCAATATGAAAATTTTATCCAAAGAAAATATTTAAAGTATTAACTTCGCAACCTTGTGTGGCTTCACCCCTAATCACTCCTGCATCTCGTGATGCGAGGCTAATTTTCAAAATTCGCGGTAACACTCATCTCAGACGCATTCGGGTGTTTTTGTTGGAATGTGCTACGTTCAGACTCAGCGAGGGTTAATATTTTAATACATAAATGTATGAAGGTTTTTAATTAATCTTAAAAAAAAAATAAAGATTAGTAGAATATTTTTAAGGACGTAATTTTGCTGGCACAGTAATAACTACTATACTTTATTATTATTTTAGGGCTATAAGTAGTAGTATAAGTAGTATAGTAAGATCCTCAAAACCGCATTGAAGCAGCATGCTGGTTACGCTCTGATCCTTGTCCTACATGAGGTAAGAAGCCTATGCCCAGCAGTGGAACATTACAGGCTGAAGCGTATCAGTAAGTCTACTCGTCTTTCCTAAGATTAATATAATAAAAATAATGTATGATCATCAATTTTCATCGTAACCTTCTGATGTTGGAGATGCCTAGGTACACGCTACGGTAACCGCTTACTACGCGGACATACAGCTATTATTTGTCACATTAGGAGTAATCATCACAGCAGCCTTTCGCAGTCCACTACTGGACATAGGCCTCCACAAGTTCACGCCAAAAATGGCGTGAACTCGTGTGTTTTGGCCATAGTCACCACGCTGGGCAGGCGGGTTGGTGACCGCAGTACTGGCTTTGTCGCACCGAAGACGCTGCTGCCCGTCTTCGGCCTGTGTATTTCAAAGCCAGCAGTTGGATGGTTATCACGCCATCGGTCGGCTTCTTAAGTTCCAAGATGGTTGTGGAACCTTATTATCCCTTAGTCGCCTCTTACGACACCAACGGGAAGAGAGAGGGTGGCTATATTCTTTAATGCCATAACCACACAGCAAAGGAGGATTAGGTGTAAAATAAATGTATATTTCTATTCGTTACTAGCTGTGCCCGTGACTTTGTACGCGTGGAAGTTAACAAATAAGTTATTGTTCAGTTCGCAGAATTATAAAATGAATAAATTTTCTAAAATAAATGTAGCCTAAGTTACTCCTTATTTTATCAGCTATCTGCCATTACAAGTCCCGACAAAATCGGTCAAGCAGTTTTAAAAATTAGCTGGAACAAACAGACAAACAGACAGACAGACAGACCAAAATTGTAAAAAATGTTATTTTAGCATATGTACCGTGTATACATCCATTTTTCCACATTTAGTAAAAAGCGGTTATTTTAATATTACAAACGGACACTCAAATTTTATTTATTTGTATAGATAATTAAAGAGAATTCTAAAAATATTTTCCACTTAAATGCGTTTTCTTTAGCTTTGTATCATTAGTATAGTATTCAGTTTTTTCTTTGGAAGAGCGTATTCGAAATTGCGTTCTAAAGACTAAATTTGAAATGTGCCCTTGTATATCTAACAAACTGTTCACAACAATAAATATTCAATCATTTATATATTGTAACTCATGCTATCAATGATAAACGTAAATATAAATGCGTTTTCTTTAGCTTTGTATCATTAGTATAGTATTCAGTTTTTTGCTTTTAAAGAGCGTTTTCGAAATTGCGTTCTAAAAACTAAATTTGAAATGTGCCCTTGTATAATCTAACAAACTGTTCATACACAACAATAAATATTCAATCATTTATATATTGTAACTCATGCTATCAATGATAAACGTAAATAAATCGTTGTCTGTTGAGCAGTTCACAACAGTCCACTCATATCTTGACTACTTCAATGATATATAAATTAACGCCACACAGAGTAACGTAACACAGAAGTTAGAAAACTTTCATTGGATAATTGTTATTTATTTTATTATTGAAATACACTATAAGCTGAATGTATTCATTATATTAAATAAATAATGTTGTTTGCTAGCAAACGAAAAAAACGACTTCAATTACATCGACAAGTAATACAACGTAAGTAGAAGAAAAAAATTAACAGTAGTCGTAACTACGATTTTCGAGAGTTCCCCTCGATTTCTCTGGGATTTCATCATCAGATCCTGGTTTCCTTATAATAGTACCACCCTAGGATATCCCTTTTCCAACAAAAAAATAATTATCAAAATCGGTTCATAAACGACAAAGTTATCCCCGAACATACATTAAAAAAATTATATATGGTCGAATTGAGTGATCACCTCCTTTTTTGAAGTCGGTTAAAAATAATAATATAGGTACATAATTAAACCCACACAACTGATTCTCTCTCTACTCAGCATGAATTACTGCAGTGTCGGGAATATGGAAACACAAACAATACAAAGACAGACTCCCAGACCACGACAAACATCTGAATGGCCTATACAATTGTAACGGGTAGGAATCGAACCCACGACCGCAACCGCAAGAGCTACTGCTGTGACCGCGAATCATTTGTGTAATATGCATTCAAAGGTTAGTTATATGTCTAGAGAATATGAAATTATCTAATATATAAAATTCTCGTGTCGCGGTGTTTGTAATTAAACTCCTCCGAAAGGGCTTGACCGATTCTCATGAAATTTTGTGTGCATATTGGGTAGGTCCGAGAATCGAACTACATCTATTTTTCATATCTCTAAGTTATAAGGGAGAGGGGGAATAAGGAGGTTAATAACATATGTATATGGCAAAACAACGTTTGCGGGGTCAGCTAGTTATATTACGTAAATCTAATACTATTAAACGAGCAATTCTTATATATATATATAATAATATATATATATATATATATATATATATATATATATATATATATATATATATATATATATATATATATATATATATATATGTGTGTGTGTGTGTGTGTGTATATGTATATACAATCTGAATCGGAAAGGGCTCCAACGATTTTCATGAAATTTGGTATGCAAGGGAAATCGTGGGCGATAAATCAATATAGCTAGGATTCATTTTTAGAAAATGTCGTTTCATCCCTGTTTTTAGGCAATGAAAAATCGTTACAATATTGTTACAATACGAAGGTAAATTTTGCAATTGTCAGTAAAGTTCTTTTTTTAGTTATTGGTAAAATCAAAAAATATTATTCATATTTTATAAATATGTAATTCGTACTTAAATATGATTTCCAAAAAACACGATTTACTAAAAATACCGAGCTAAGCTCGGTCACCCAGATACTATATTTATTATGTGTCTTAGAATTTTATATACTTTTATACATTCTATCAATTTGAAATATGTAATTTGTTTATGGTATTACTAGTTTCAAGATCTATTTTGTCATTTTTTAAGTATATTTGTTTCATATTACGTACATTATGGTATGTGTTTATATATATTGCAAGTAAAATATTAATAAGGATTAGACTTACGCAAAACAGTGCTTTAAAATGTAATGTATAACGATATTCAAAGAAACATAGATCTAATTTCAGTTGTCTTCAGTTTTCTAATATGGCTTCTATATATGTGTATTATTATTTATAAATATTACAAGATCTGCTTTGTCTTGCTTGCACTTGCCTTTGATATTTAATGCTTAACTGGTCTTTGAAATTAAAAGTAAATTAATTGATCTAGAAGATTCTGATGAGTTTAAAGTAACAAATAAACAAAAGTATTCCTCAGTTTTATATCGTCAATATAGTTTTTAGATGTTATTGTAAACAATATTCTCTATAACTCAATACTCTGCCAATACTAATTGACAAGAAATTCAGTCTTCATTGATTCGTCGCGAACGCTGTGTGACAATACATTCACATACTTTTTTATATATAATATATATACATACATTTATAAGTCTCGAGACTTTTGTTGAATGTGTGTGTGTGTGTGTGTTTAAAAACGTACTTTTCTTTAATTTTGTTTTGAAGATTTTCTTTTTTAATTCTTCTGTCAGTAATGTGTTATTGTAAAAGATTATAATGTTATGTTATGTCATTCAATGCAAAGCTTACGATTATAAAAAGGACATAAAGACAAACATTCATTTATATATAGATTAATATTATAAAGATTGTGTAAATTTGAAAAAGGAAATATGTGAAGATTGAAATCATGTTCAATAGACATTATGGAGCATACGGAAATAATAAACAAGGATATTATGCACAGGTAATATATTATGTAATAAGTACATTCGTTACTTTAAAATAAATAATAGAGAATTATCAACAAAAAAGTGCAAGTTTTGTATTTCACAAAACAATTAATTAATAACTTAAATTATTATGAAAACAACCAACATCTGAAATATCGCTTTCTTGATGGAGTGACAAGGGATATTGTGTTTTAAGTCTTAGGAAATAATTGCTTATACCGTGTTATAAATTACATTATTCAATAGAGAAATATTAACTTCAATTACTTTGAAGTGACGTATTTATTAAATTGAAACGTTTGCCTATATTGAATAAAAAATAAGTAAAAATTATTTGTTGCACTTTATTTATTGTTCCTTATATTTATTTAACGACTCATTAATTTAATTTATGAGTTTTTTTTAAGTTAAAATGTACTATGATTCTTTTTTGAAGTTATACTTCTTTTGGCGCATTAGGGAAAAATAATGAGAGTTAATTTTTATGACGCGCGCACACCGTCATAAAAAACCCTGACAGTGTCACCCTGAAGTTAACTAGTCAATGAAGAAGTTAGCAACATGAAACTAGCTAGCTAATGAAGAATGACTTCTTACGTGCTTACATAAGTACACACACTCTTTTTTTTGTTTGTTCAAGTAAGCTATGTAAAGTAATAATTTTTCAGTCGAACTTTAACTGTTCGGTTTTTGTTTGTAGTCTTCATACTTTTGAAATACAAAACCTTTAACAAATCTAGCGTGTTCACAATTCATAACTTCTGTACAATATAACACTACTAACCATTTTATATACGGACAGTACACAAGTTTTCGTGTAAGCTTAGATATTTTGTATATGAAACATGGGCTTTGGTACTTGTTACCTTTTAAATAAGAGTTGTAATGCAATGCAGGGGTGAGTAGATGTTGTATGAGTATCATTTGTCTTAGCCAGAAACACAGGTGTAGAAGAGAGAATTCAGCAAAAGTGGTATATTAACGTTAAATAGAAATACATACAGCATCATATATTTAAACATAAACACATTTATTTCATTTAGCATTTCCAAGCAGGGATTTGTAACAAGGTAATATGAAATATATGTTATTCTGAGCTACCAGAGTTAAATATGTAGTTACAACTGAGAAGCCTTAGAAATATTACTTGGTTTTGTAATTTTGTTATATAATTTAGAATATTGTTATCACAAACTAGCTTTCTTCAAAATAAAATTACACCATTTATTACATTAAAAAAATTGTTATAATCTAATAAAAAATTACAATTCACGGTAGATATAAATAAAGTACCTATCACCTTAAAATTATTTTTTAGTCGGTACATTACTAAAGATACTTCTAAGACCCGTTATTCTAAGGTTTGCGCAGGTGGTTCTCAACAAATGTATCTCCATCGTAGTGGTAAACGATACTGGAGTAGACACGTACTTTCTTTGTTTTCAGACGAAGCGAAAATGACTGCGAAGAAAAGAAAAAAAAAACGCGAAAAAATCGGTCTGTAGCTTCCATTTCCTTTAATCTTCGCACCGACCACATTGGTGTTTCTGCAATTTTAATGGAATGGAACCGTCATAAGTTATTATTATAGATTTAGAGAGTAATGGATTTTTCATATATTTTTTTTTTTTTGAAAAGTTTGTGTATATTTTTAAGGTGAAAAATTGAAAAATAAATTAATGCAGTTTAATATGTAGAAGAATACTTTGAACGAAAATAAAATCAGAAAAAAAAAACTTAAATACTTTTTGTGGTATACAAGTATAACCCCCAGGGCTTGAGTTATTCACGATTCAGCCTGTAATATCCCAATGCTACCCATACGCCTCTTTCTCCAAGGAGAAGGTTCGGAAATTGATCCACCACGCTGCTCCCTCTGCTAGGCATAAGCCCCTATCTTCATGTCGGAGAACGATCAGAGCTTAATTTTCTACGCTGCTTCACTACAGGTTAGCGGATATATTCCCTATTATGAGTAACGATTCCTGTCAGGTGTCTATGATAAAAACCGTGACCGACAGATCAACGTGCTTTCCGAGGCACGGTGGGGAGAACCACAAGGATTATTATTAAAGTATTACAACATTTAAAGGATTGGTTAGTTTCAATCGCGGTATTTATACTGGACATCTATCGCGGTTTAACTCGCGTTCTGTGTTCAAATGTTCCGCTTTTGTCACCTCGTGTGACAACTAAATAATATTATTCCTAATGTCGAAATAGTTATTAAACTTAATTCATTATTTTGAGTCAAGGGTAAGTCTATATATTAATAAGTGAAGCCATAACTTTGAACCCATTTAACGGAAATTGTACGGACGGAGGTGTATGAAATTTCACACACTTATAGTTTATATAGAGAAGTGCAGAAGGCTAATATTTTTTTTTAAAATTATACACAAAATATACATTAAATAAAAAATAAAAACATGACACACACTACCATGTGGTTAACACACACACGCATATATATTATATACTCTTTTGTTTATTGTTAAAGTCTGACGGCAAATTGAGAATAGATTATAGATTAAAATTGTTTCTCTATACTGAATGTCAAACATAATCATAATAAATTCATTAAAGCCTTAATAATGTTCAAACTTATAATGTAAATTAATTATGGCCGAATTTCGACCACTAGGCGACCACTAGGAATACAGTACAAAAAGATATTATTATAAATAATCTTATAGAGCTTGTCAGATTTGTTCATTGCTTCTCAATTGTCTACAGCTACCCCATTATGAGATCATTAGTATCATTTCACCCAGACCCTACTGCTAGTAACAATCGCAGCCCTAAAGAGCGATCCAAAGGGTTAGGATACATCAATCAGACCCTGACACGCCCAATGGCCAAATGGAAAATAAGGGACAAGGGGTCTGCTTACGAAGAAATAAATGGAAAAAAGTTTTTGTTTAGTGAATTTCGCTGCTAAAGAAAAGATGCGACTTTAGTTGTAATACAGGCAATCTTGTGTTTAAATGTTTTTGCTCTCATATTCTGTTTATTTTATATTTATTGCATTCTAGCTGTGTCACAATGGTTTGTCCGCGTAGTTCTCGGTCCTAGGATTATTTCGGGATGAATAGTAGTCTGTAGAAACATAATTCAGGATGTTCTGCTGTCAGCAGATCAAATTACGTTGCATCAATTAATTCTTTCATTCTGTCAAACTTTAGTTATCTATTTCTTTTCCTCTTATGCTTTTTATGCTTTAAGGAGTTTTTTATTACTGCTGTTACATGTCATTTTTGTCAATAAATATCTTTTATTCAAAGATGGTGGATCTAAGCAACGGTCTAGGCAGTCTAAGTTGCAGATTTAATTTTCATCATTCTAAATTTACAGAGGTCATATAGGTGAGTCTTTTTTTAATTGTTTGTATATTTGAACCTCTAGCAGAAGACTTCATTCTACTGCGGGATTTAAAAATTAGGGCGTGTATTGATTTATTTTACTCCCAGTTTAGTACAGACCGAAGTACTCAGCTATATTTTCTTATACTATTCGTACTAGAGTGACAGACAAACGTAAGGTTGACCGTAATTTATAAATGCTTGCAATGCTCTACCACCTGCTGCCACCACAGCGTTTCCCCATAATTTCTGGCTAACTTACTCATATAATCATAGCACTACTTATGACTTATGAGTAGTATCATTTGGCTTTTACAGTCGGACTGCTCCAGATTTTAAACAAGATTTTTCCGACTATGCTCTACCTCATATAAAACTGTATAATATTTACATTTGATTACATATTTATAAAGGAATTATAGGCTAATCAATAACCGACATTTAATCTATCGCAATAGGGCTCACAAATCGTAAAAACAATGGTCATTTAACGCAGTCGCGTTAAAAACGGATGAAAGTTTAACATTTAAAATTCAATTAAACGCTGATTTCCATCCGCGTCCAGCTACAGCGCCATCGGAACCGAACGACCGTCGACCGGCATATAAAAGTTTTTAACGAACTTTTAAACTGAAAACAAAATTACTTTTAGCGCTTTAACGCGACACAATTTGCTCAGAATCTGTACATTTTTATGCAGGGTATTGATTTGTAAGAATATTGTGTAACGTTGAAAACAATGTTATGTAGGTATTGAAGCTTTGTAATGTGATTTGTAATGGCCGGTCACTATAATTATTCATGGCTATATTTACTATTGATAGTGTTCTAATACGAAATTAGTACCAAACATTCATTTGCAGTTAATGTAAAATTTCTTTATTCTTTCAAATAAAACCAAATATTGATTGTTGAAGTCCGTAGTCGTCTTGTCAATCAAATATAAAAGGTAAGCTTATCTTATAAAAAACTAAAAACCTAATTTGATGTGTATAAAGCTACACCAAAAGTATTCCAAATTTTTAGATACGTACAAAGAAAATTGGCAACACTGTTACAAGCTTAATTAATTTTCTTGATTTGAATTAAATTAATAAAATTGTACAGTACTGCACTATGCTACAATGGCTGCTGCTTAAACAAGCTATGCCTCGCCGTATCATCCATCATCCATCCATCCACCAGGCTTTAGAACTCCACTGCTGGACGTAGGCCTCGCCTAATGCTCGCTACTTCGTCCGGTCCTATACCCTCTAAATCTTTCTGCTGTTTTCTTTATGCCGTCAGCCCACAAGGTTGGAGGAGTCCACCGTTTCAACAACATAAAAAAAAATTTAATAGCTTATTGCCTTCTTCGGTAAATAGACTATTAACAAAAAAAAAAAAAAAAAAAAATTCAATTAAAAAAAGTACTTCCTGAGATTAGAAGGTTCAAACAAAGACTCTTCAGCTTCACAATACCAGTATAGATAGGCCACCTTGAGCATAAACAATAAAAAGTTACTGCACTGCACTGCACTGAGCAGTTAACCTACCCATCAGGGAAGCTCAACAAAACTTAATTAAACATATCAATATTAACTCAATTTACCCCGAGTTATGTTATATCGTTGTAATCTCGTGTTAATTATCGTGCCGATCTTCTGTGATGAAGTGCCCTCGACTTAGATTAGCCTTTGTCCGCTAATGATGGATGAAAGAGGGTGACTTCATATTTGTTATATGTTAAGTTATACGCGGAAGCGGATACTTACCTAAGACTTCGTTTTTTTAGTCAGTATAATGGTTGGCAGGATCTTTATAATTTTACAGTTATTAAATAAAATTAGGTTTTAGATTGATTAACTTTTTTTCTTTAATCTCAAATCAGCTGTGCTTCGAGTTTTACCTTTAATCTGGATCCCGTGAAAATGACTGGATTAAAACTACGTACTTTGTTATTATTGTAGGTATCAAGTAACATCAAAATTTCATGGGCTAACAACTTTTCTTTTAGTTTAATTATTTGATCACGTTAAATGAGTAAAGATACATCAAAATAAGCAGTACCCAATGTGAAATTTGCAATACCCTGAAACCGATATCTAAGTCTATTTGTTATATTAAGACACTGTAAACTTAAATTGCAAATAAACTTAGGAAGTTAAATTTAAAAAATTTAATCAAATGTCACTTATCATTTAAACTACACACGAAGTCGCAAAGGTTTCACCGGGCCTCGTTTAATTCGACGGGTTAATCTGCCATTGTCCGGCGAGACGACGTCAGTTGTTGTCAACCATTCATGGACCGGTGACGAGGGACGAGTGTATTTAATTTGTTCGTATTAAGTTTTGTATATTTCTAATTTGTCCGTCTTATACTAAGTATGTTTGGTCGCTTTGAGGGTCTTTGTCTTAGCTTTGTGTTACTGTTACTGTGTGTGTGTGTGTGTGTAAGATGTGTGCTAGCAATTTGCGGTTGTTAATTTATAATAGGTATACGTTTTATATCACCATTAATAATAATTAATTATTACCTTGTTGACACCGACACCGACATAATGACACACCGATATACCGACACCGACACAACGATACCGACACCGATATACCGACATCGACGCCGACACAACTACACCGACATAATGACACACCGATATACCGACATAATGATACACCGATATACCGACACCGACACAACTACTATAGATACTACGATACAACTACTACGATAATTATAGATTGTTTCATGAGTAGAGGAAAAATACCTTAGTAAAACAGAGATTTGCCAAATAAGTTAGAATGGGAACTATTAAGTCTTTTGATTTTTTTTAAAAAATTTGTAGGAATATTATCATGACCAGGTGCACTATCTGTCTTTAAATTCATAATGATTGAACTAACTTCTTCTTGATCTGTAGGAAAAATAACAAAAGATGACGATTGATTTTCATCATTAAGTATCTGTGTTTGTTTGTTATGATGTAAAATTTTATTTCTTTAGCAAGGCTAGGTCCAATATTAGCAAAGAAGTTATTTATAGCACTAACTGCCTTTATAGGACATGGATCTGTATCCAGTAATCGTGAGTTCGTTGATTTAGATTTTTTTAATTTTAATGACACACCGATATACCGACACCGACACCGACACCGACATACCGACAACTGACACACCGATACACCGACACCGACACAACTACACCGACATAATGACACACTGATATACTGACACAACTACACCGACATAATGACATACCGATATACCGACACTGACACACCGATACACTGACACCGATATAATGACCCACCGATATACCGACACCGACACAACGATACCGACAACGACATTGACACACCGATACAACGATACCGACACAACTACACCGACATAGTGATACCGACACAACGATACTGACAACGACACTGACACACTGATACAACGATATCGACACAACTACACCGACATAGTGACACACCGATATACCGACGCCGACACAACGATACCGACACCGACATACCGACAACTGACACACCGATACACCGACACCGACAAAACTACACCGACATAATGACACACCGATACAACGATACCGACACAACTACACCGACATAGTGACACACCGATATACCGACGCCGACACAACGATACCGACAGCGATATACCGCCACCGACATAATGACACACCGATATACCGACACCGACACCGACACTGACATACCGACAACTGACACACCGATACACCGACACCGACACAACTACACCGACATAATGACACACCGATATACCGACGCCGACACAACGATACCGACACCGACATACCGACAACTGACACACCGATACACCGACACCGACAAAACTACACCGACATAATGACACACCGATATACTGACACCGCCGACACAACTACACCGACATAATGACACACCGATATACCGACACCGACACAACTACACCGACATAATGACACACCGATATACTGACACCGACACTGACACACCGATACACTGACACCGATATACTGACACCGACACTGACACACCGATACACTGACACCGACATAATGACACACCGATATACCGACACCGACACAACTACACCGACATAATGACACACCGATATACTGACACCGACACTGACACACCGATACACTGACACCGATATAATGACACACCGATGTACCGACACCGACACGGACACACCGGTACACTGACACCGATATAATGACACACTGATATACCAACACCGACACAACGATACCGACACTGACACACCGATACACCGATACCGACACAACTACACCGACATAATGACACACCGATACACCGACAGCGACATAATGACACACCGATATACCGATACCGATACAACGATACCGACACCGACGCAACGATACCGACACCGACACAACGATACCGACACACCAATACACCGACACGGACACAACTACACCGACATAATGACACACCGATATACTGACACCGACACTGACACACCGATACACTGACACCGATATAATGACACACCGATACACCGACACGGACACAACTACACCGACATAATGACACACCGATATAACGACACCGACACCGATATACCGACACCGACACAACTACACCGACATAATGACACACCGATATACCGACACCGACACTGACACCGATATAATGACACACCGATATACCGACACCGACACAACTACACCGACATAATGACACACCGATATAACGACACCGACACCGATATACTGACACCGACACAACTACACCGACATAATGACACACCGATATACCGACGCCGACACAACGATACCGACACCGACATACCGACAACTGACAGTCGGTATCGTTGTGTCGGTGTTGGTATATCAGTGTGTCATTATATCGGTGTCAGTGTACCGGTGTGTCCGTGTCGGTGTCGGTACATCGGTGTGTCATTATATCGGTGTCAGTGTATCGGTGTGTCAGTGTCGGTGTCAGTATATCGGTGTGTCATTATGTCGGTGTAGTTGTGTCGGTGTCGGTATATCGGTGTGTCATTATGTCGGTGTAGTTGTGTCGGCGGTGTCAGTATATCGGTGTGTCATTATGTCGGTGTAGTTTTGTCGGTGTCGGTGTATCGGTGTGTCAGTTGTCGGTATGTCGGTGTCGGTATCGTTGTGTCGGCGTCGGTATATCGGTGTGTCATTATGTCGGTGTAGTTGTGTCGGTGTCGATATATGGGTGTCGGTGTCGTTATATCGGTGTGTCATTATGTCGGTGTAGTTGTGTCGGTGTCGATATATCGGTGTCGGTGTCGTTATATCGGTGTGTCAGTGTCGGTGTCAGTATATCGGTGTCATTATGTCGGTGTAGATGTGTCGGCGGTGTCTGTATATCGGTGTGTCATTATGTCGGTATGTCGGTGTCGGTGTCGGTATATCGGTGTGTCATTATGTCGGTGTCGGTATATCGGTGTGTCATTATGTCGGTGTAGTTGTGTCCGTGTCGGTGTCGTTGTCGATATCGTTGTGTCGGTGTTGGTATATCGGTGTGTCACTGTCAGTGTATTTGTGTCGGTATCGTTGTGTCGGTGTGTCAGTGTCGTTGTCGGTATCGTTGTGTCGGTATGTCAGTGTCGTTGTCGGTATCGTTGTGTCGGTGTCGGTATATCGGTGTGTCATTATATCGGTGTCAGTGTACCGGTGTGTCAGTGTCGGTGTCGGTATATCGGTGTGTCATTATATCGGTGTCAGTTTATCGGTGTGTCAGTGTCGGTGTCAGTATATCGGCGTGTCATTATGTCGGTGTTGGTATATCGGTGTGTCATTATGTCGGTGTCGATATATCGGTGCCGGTGTCGTTATATCGGTGTGTCATTATGTCGGTGTAGTTGTGTCCGTGTCGGTGTCGTTGTCGATATCGTTGTATCGGTGTTGGTATATCGGTGTGTCATTATATCGGTGTCGGTGTATCGGTGTGTCAGTGTCGGTGTCGGTATATCGGTGTGTCATTATATCGGTGTCAGTATACCGGTGTGTCAGTGTCGGTGTCGGTATATCGGTGTGTCATTATATCGGTGTCAGTGTATCGGTGAGTCAGTGTCGGTGTCAGTGTCGGTGTCAGTATATCGATGTGTCATTATGTCGGTGTAGTTGTGTCGGTGTCGATATATCGGTGTCGGTGTCGTTATATCGGTGTGTCATTATGTCGCTGTAGTTGTGTCGATGTCGATATATCGGTGTGTCATTATATCGGTGTCAGTATACCGGTGTGTCAGTGTCGGTGTCGGTATATCGGTGTGTCATTATATCGGTGTCAGTGTATCGGTGTGTCAGTGTCGGTGTCAGTATATCGGTGTGTCATTATGTCGGTGTAGTTGTGTCGGCGGTGTCGGTATATCGGTGTGTCATTATGTCGGTATGTCGGTGTCGGCATATCGGTGTGTCATTATGTCGGTGTCGGTATATCGGTGTGTCATTATGTCGGTGTCGGTATATCGGTGTCGGTGTCGGTATATCGGTGTGTCATTATGTAGGTGTAGTTTTGTCGGTGTCGGTGTAGTTTTGTCTGTGTCGGTGTCTCGGTGTGTCAGTTGTCGGTATGTCGGTGTCGGTGTCGGTGTCGGTATATCGGTGTGTCATTATGTCGGTGTAGTTGTGTCGGTGTCGGTATATCGGTGTGTCAGTTGTCGGTATGTCGGTGTCGGTGTCGGTGTCGGTATTTCGCTGTCGGTATCGTTGTATCGGCATATCGCTGTCGGTATCGTTGTGTCGGCGTCGGCATATCGGTGTGTCACTATGTCAGTGTATATCGTTGTGTCGGTGTGTCAATGTCGTTGTCGGTATCGTTGTGTTGGTGTTGGTATATCGGTGTGTCATTATATCGGTGTCGGTGTGTCGGTGTGTCAGTGTCGGTGTCGGTATATCGGTGTGTCATTATGTCGGTGTCGGTATATAGGTGTCGGTGTCGTTATATTGGTGTGTCATTATGTCGGTGTAGTTGTGTCCGTGTCGGTGTATTTGTGTGTCAGTGTCGGTGTCGGTATACGGTGTCGGTGTCGGTATATCGGGTTGTCATTATGTCAGTGTCGGTATAACGGTGTCGGTGTCAGTATATCGGGTTGTCAATATGTCGGTGAAGTTATGTCAATATCGGTGTATCGGTGTGTCAGTGTCGGTGTCGGTATCGTTGTGTCGGTGTCGGTATCGTTGCGTCGGTGTCGGTATCATTGTATCGGTATCAGTATATCGGTGTGTCATTATGTCGCTGTCGGTGTATCGGTGTGTCATTATGTCGGTGTAGTTGTGTCGGTATCGGTGTATCGGTGTGTCAGTGTCGGTATCGTTGTGTCGGTGTTGGTATATCAGTGTGTCATTATGTCGGTGTCGGTGTATCGGTGTGTCAGTGTCGGTGTCGGTATATCGGTGTGTCATTATGTCGGTGTATCGGTGTGTCATTATGTGGGTGTCATTATGTCGGTATAGTTGTGTCGGCGTCGGTGTATCGGTGTGTCAGTGTCGGTGTCGGTATCGGTGTCTGAATACACCTATGTGTACTAAAATATTTCTTACATTTTTCTCAACTATTATTTTTCCATATATGTATTTTTATTTTCCATATATTTATTTTTATTTTTATGCATTTTTCCTTCTTGATTCATTATTATCTTTTTTAATGAATCGTAAACAGAAGATTATTTTTATAAATAGAAACGTTCTCCCCGAGAGTCTGTACCTAATTGATGTATTGGTGTTATGTGTACGCGATACAATGGAGCCTTCGTCACGTAGACAAATGGACAGGAGCTGTGACAATAGGCCTCAATAAAAATGGACCCTTAGATTTGTGGAAAGGGGATTATTGAGTTTCTATGTTACAGTGAGTTTCTATGTTTCTATGTTACAGCAGTGTTAATTGGTGTGTTATTTATTTTTACATGAATATATTATATATACATACATCTATATATACATACTAATAATCTTAAGCTCGCGTGTACATCGAAAGACATTTCAAAATCTGTAATACCTATAAATAAATGTGAAACAAAGGCCTATTTTTTACTTTAATTAAATAGATTATTCAAATAAAAGAAAGAATTACTGTAATTTTATAGTTACTAACTTTAGCTACTAGAAATATTATTGACTAGAAATAAATTAGAAATTTTAGTTACATTTAAAATAATCTTGTATCTAAAAATGTTTACAACATCTGTTTGATAACAGAAAAAAAAAATCTTCATATCCGGAATGATTGAAAACGTTCCACAAAAGTAATGGTCGCTATACAGCTACAAAATAATTGCAGTACAATTTGTAACGAACTTAATAACCTGGGACTGTATTTAAATATTGAGAATTCTGAGTGTTTCAACTTTGTTTTGTAATAACGGTTCTAGTTGATTTGGAACGTAAATGTTTACAATACCAGCATTTTGAAGATTATCTCTTTAACATATTATATATAACTTTTTGAAGTTATAGCTTTTAATTTTTGTTTAGAATTTTTTTCGTATATTTTAAAGTTTGTATTTGTGAAGTAGTTTAATAATTACTTTTATAAATATAATAAAAATATTTAAACGAGGTGGACCGACGATCTGGCTAGGGTCGCGGGAAGCCGCTGGATGTGTGCTGCGCAGGACCGACCGTCGTGGAAAAAATTAGGGGAGGCTTATGCCCACCGCTTCCGTGACCGTGAGCTGATGTGATGATGATGATGATGATGATGATTTAAAAAGTTGAATTGAAAATTCAGGCGTCGAATTTCAAATTTTTTATTAATATTTCTTTGTTCACGTTTTGTATAAGTAGGTATATATATCATAATTATACATTTACAATACTACAAGTCCTATTTGTTTCCTTAACCTATCGTACACATTCTCAAGTAAAATAAAAGTACATATACAGTAAACAACTAATTAAGACGGATATACGTACATAATATACAAGCTTATGTATAGGAAATAAGGAGTGAATCGTCTCCTGGTTGACATCCCGACTGGCCTGGAAATGAATTTATCGAGCGAATGAAAAATGATGGAGGGCTTGAAAAGGGCGGCGTTGAATCTTGCAGGACGCGGTTAGTGAATAGGGCTATTTGTACAATACTACAAATTTGCGTTGTTTCACTCGAGTCTATAAATTTGTTATACTTCAAAATTAACCTGTAGAGGTAGTTACAAGCGAAATGCATTGCTTTAAATACCATTTTATAAGCAATAGTTTAGGAACCACAATATACTGCATACAGCATACCATATCTAGGCCTCATAAAAAATAACCAAAAGTAATGTAAGCAAGAGAGGGTTTTAGTTTTGCGTAAACACCTGAACATGACATCTTAAACCATAACGCATTTCGATTCAGATCGACAGATCGGCAGACAAATAAGATAATGTGTTTAACCCGGCGTCAGTACAGTAGAAAACAATATCACTAACAGTCGGGTTGGGTTTAGAAGAAATGAATTTAAAATCATAGTAATTTCAATTATTAAAAGATTGTTCGTAAAATATTAAGGTAATTTATGTATAAAGGGACTTTAGGTACAACACATACACATTTAGTTATTATTATTTTTATATAAGTCATTACATAAAAGTATAAATTAATACTGGTACGACTGTTATAAATGTTAAAAGCTGTTGATTTACTACTTTCTTAAATTGAGAAATTATAAGGAATGCGCCCGTACCTTATTTTTGGTCCATTACTCGTTCTACAAAACCTGCCACTGGCAATCTTTTGGTCTGAATCACTGAACTAGTTACAAGTTACAATGAAACCTGACTATATTTGATCTCAAAATCTCGCGAGTAACCACTACAAATTCTTTAAGAAGATATTCCATACTTTACAACGAAATTATCTGAATTTCAAAAAACTATTCTGTACTTTAATGAAACTGAAATATTAATCTTTAATACGTAAATTATAAAAGAGGCATAAAAGATAGAAAGGGTGCATAGAATTTATCGTTCACATTGTACGAAGGTAATCTCCTGAAATATGATAAAGGGAAGTGAGAATACATCTTCCATATCAATATCCAATAACTATGGCCATTAATTTAGCGATATTTCCAAAAGATTTCACCCCCTCTTGAATTCAGCTTTTATTTATGACGCATGCGTCCTGCGGCGCCAGAGGTCGAGAAAGTTTGACATACAATGCAACTTGTAAATTGTATTATGACTATTATAATTAAATTGGGTATAGTTTGTATATCCGCCAACCCGCATTGAAGCAGCGTGGTAGATTAAGCTCTGATCCTTCTCCTACATGGGGAAAGAGGCGTATGCCCAGTAGTGGGATATTACAGGCTGAAGCGATAGTTTGTATAAAATATTAAAACACTGAAAGTGTCTTTGACTTGACTTTATGAGACTAGGCTATTTTTCATCACAAGTTCGCGTCAAAAATGAATGGTGAACTCGTTTGTTTTGCTCATAGTCACCACGTTGGGCAGGCGGGTTCTTGACTTCAGGGCTGGCTTTGTCGCACCGAAGACGCTGCTGCCCGTCTTCGTCCTGTGTATTTCAAAACAGCAGTTGGATAGTTATCCCGCCATCGGTCGGCTTTTTAAGTTCCATGTTGGTAATGGAACTGTGTTATCTCTTAGTCACTTCTTACGAAACCCACGGGAAGAGATGGCTATTTTCTTACTGCCGTAACCACACAGCGAAATATAGTTTTACACTTCACTTAAAATTTTTGATTTTATGGCCGGAATTTTTTTTTAGAAGGTTTTTCATCAACTCTATCAGATCAGTTTCATATCGAATTTCTAGGGAAATCATAGTAACTATTTAAAAAAATTATGTGATTAAATTTAAATTTTTCTAAGGTTTCTGGACTTTATGTCATTCGTTCATTGTTTAAAAATGTAAAATTTATAAGTTCCTATATCATAGTGATTTGATTTTTGATATTATTATCTTAAGTAATAATGTAATATAAATGAATATACTGAAATCTTTCTCTATGTCAAGTCCCTTTGTCTATCATTATTATATACGAATATCCGTCACAAAATGACATTAGATTCTAATCACAAGGGCATAGGACTGCAATTCGATTGTTGTAATTGAAAACTTTAAGGGCTGTTGTTCGGTTTCGTCCTTTGTTAATGAGCCGGTTCTACAATTAATTATAAGTCTCGTGAATGTTAATAACGTCTATTTTATGACGTTTTAAAATTTAAGGGATGCGTTTAATTGTGCGTGAATATATGTTCGTATGTATGTGTTGTTAAAGTTTTCTTCCGTGTAAGTTTTGTAATTTTGTCGAAGTGTATATTTTTCATTAGAAATGTATCTGTGTGACATGTATTTGTGTGTACGTCTTGGAATAATCTTTTTTTATGTGTTTCTAGTTTTTAAATAGTTAGGTTTACATTTGAAACCAATAGATGGCGTTGCAATGAGCTAGTGGTTGTTTTTTTGGATAAGACAACGTCTGTAGAACTACAGACCTATTTTCGTGCATAATTAAAATTTTCGTAGTTTGTTACAACTGCTGTGAAGTTATTAAAATTTATTCGAATACTTGTCAGTGTCAGCGTGACCAATATTTTAAAACAATTTTTTTTCATTATTCTTACTAGTAGAACAAAACTATAGTAGAACACATAATTAGTATCGCTATAAATGTTTTTATTACTTACTACATTATATCTTAGAATATTGAAAACAAAGAAACAAATGTAATATAATTCAAGGGAAATAACGAAAATTTATAAACCTTTTTAACCACATGATTAACAACTGGCTCATATGCTTTAATGAATTGAAATGTTAATAATATTAACTTATCAAACATTAACAATATTCTTTGACGGTTCGCAGGAAAGTGGACATAAGGTGCCAAATAATTCGTCTATTCTTTAGTGAAGCTAATTTTACTGTACTATTGGCCCAAACCTTAATATGTTTTACAGTTCTTTCTCCATAATTTTGTTTGATGTTATTAAAAAATCCCCGCGGTAAGTTTTCATTATTTAACGATAAACAATTAACAATATTATTTATTTTTGTTCTAGGAACTTCTGGAGAAGAGAATAAAGCAACTTGAAGACCAGTTGGAGGAAGAGAAGCGACGAACGCAACGCGAACGTATGGCTGTGACGAAGTTGCAGAACAAACTTATAAAGGTAAGAAATTTATTTTTATTTGCATAACCAGACCGTTGTTTCAGTTGGCAGGGACTCAATTTTCTACTGTCGGGATGTAGATTTATTTCCCGCCTCGAGAGTGGAAAGAATATAAGATAGAAGACGAGTGACCGATCATTGACTTCGTAATGGTTATTTTTGACATTTTAGGTTTGTTTGGTACTATTTCAGTCGTTCTACAATATTAAAATAATACTGATAACGAAATGAAACAAAAAAGCTATTTAAAGAACAAAATCACAATATTTTTCTTATGGGAAAAAATCATATAAAATATGACATAAAAATGTCTTATTTACAGTAATACCGTTCCATATCATATGCTCATACTATAGTTTCCACAACTGCTTCACCCCTAGTACTCAATATTAGTGCGTTTACTCACCATTTAGCTCAATAATACTGGTATAGATATCATCAATAATTGTGTTTTCAGGCAAACGAAAAAAAAAACCGACTTCAATAATATCGACAAGTAATTCAACGTAGAGGTAGATGAAAAAATATTCAAGTAAATACGCATTATCAAAGATTACTCCAAAAGTTGTAATCAGATCTCGATAAAATTTAAATGTGACCATATCATAAACGTCGGCTTTCGATTAAATTAAAAATCATTATAATGAGAATTTCGAGAGTTTCCCTCGATTTGTCTGGGATGCCTTCATCAGATCCTGGTTTTCTTACCATGGTACCACACTTAGATACCTACTTTCCAACAAAAAAAGAATTATCAAAATCGGTTCATAAACGACGAAGTTATTCCCGAACATACATAAATATATATATTGTCGAATTGAGTAACCTCCTCCTTTTTTTGCAGTCGTTTAAATATAAATATAATCACAACTGAAAAACTATTTATATCCAACTGATTAATCCGACAGAAGTTCTCAACCGTAATTGAAAATTTCATCCAAAACGAGATGAACGTAAAATTAGACAACATTGCAATTTACCACCGCGATCGATGAATCCGGCTTAAATCGGAACCATTATTAAAATTGTTTACATTATAAGATTCGCAGATGTAAGTATAGCTTGATTGATTCTTTGTTTACCGTCGGGGTGTATAATCCTACCCTTTGTTTGATATTACCTTTCAAATTGAAACAATTACGGTGCGACGCTACGCTATGGCGCTTCGTCTAAGTAATACACCTGTTAGGATTTAAGTAAAGGATTTTATTAATTTATACACTTCAGTAATTATATAAATATAAAATTATCTATCGTTATATTATTTGAAAGAAGGTGAAATGAAATGAAAACATTTATTTTGTCATAAGGTGATTTACACACTTAACGAAAGTCAAAATAATGTCACTTACAAAAATAATACTACATATAAATTAAAAAAAAAAAACAGCAATAATAAAAGAAATTTAAGCTGGTAGCAAAAAAAATCAAACAGTAAAATAAAAATTTATATCTTAACATTAGGTACCTACATTACAAAATACAAACTTAGGTAATATACCCAGTGCTATGTGCAACCTAAACTTAGTCAAAATAATCAACATATTAAGTTACTTTAAATTTCTATTTCTCGGTAAATAATACCTTCCTATTATGTCCTCGGTTGTATTAAATATTACAATAAATAAGATAAACTAATGTCCCTAGTGTAGGCCGAGAGAAAAAAGCCGAAGGAAAAAAACTCTCGTTGCTCTTTTAAAAATTTAAATTCATATACAAGACAAAAAGTAACAGTGTGACCATGGAATGATCAGGACGACACGAGACAGCCAATCGTGTATGTCGAAACCACCACATGTCACATGCTTACAATATTTGTAGTAAGAACTAGTATATTATATTTTAGCACTACTTTAATTTTATATACATTCTTTAAAATCACTTTTACCCTTTTTCCTACATTAAAAATAATACGGTAAAAAAGTGTGTTTTCATTATAATGAAACAACGGGAGGAATGACCTCCCGTGACCATGGTTGCTGTAAAGTATCCGAAACGTCGGGCATCTAAAAAAATTAGTAAGCCGCGATAAAATCCGAAAAAGTTCTTTCATTATAATGAGTGTAATTCGCGTAAACATCAGAAAACAGTGTGTTTTCAATTCACAGACGCAGGAAGTGAAACTTCTGAAAAGTAGCCCACGAGAGTTTCTTTTTCACCAAGAATTTAAAATACTGTGTAATTTTTTTCTATCTCATTCCCTTCTATACATTTATGTGGTTATTTATATTGTGACGCATTTTCGTTTCATCGAGTTTAAAATCACTACGATTCTAAAAAGTACGACTTTAAAATACTCTCAAACCCTTATCATAAATCGATACATGTTATATTTTTATAGTAACAAAAAAAAGACAACACGCTTATGTATATATATGTACATAATATGTATATCGTCAGTTTTAAAACTTCTATGTAACTTTATTTTACTATATATCGGCAAAGTCACAAATAATATTCACTGTCGTTATTCAAAAAGTCAACCCTTTCAGCCTTTTATACACTATTTAATAGAAAAACAAAGAAACCACTCGAAACACTATAATCAATTATTCTAAAACGCTTCCTAGCGACTGAAAAGGGGGAAAAAGTGTAAAAAAATAAAATCGGGCTAATATTCGGCAGTCGTACGCAAAACAATTGAGAGTTTCCAATCAATTTTCCGCCGACAATCGTATTCCCGGCGGATTTGATCAGCCAGACTAGGAGAATAATGTTTCACCGTTGCTGTAACTTTTATACGTTATTCCGTTCGCAAATTATAACAGGCGTATAGTCTTTGAACTGAATCTGTTAATAATAATACTAGCGACCCGCCCCGGCTTCGCACGGTTGCAAATACTATCAGTGTTCCTCTACTATATTATGCATGTATTAAACCTATAAACCTTCCTCTAGAATCACTCTATTTACTAAAGAAAATCGCATCAAAATTCGTTGCATAGTTTTAAAGATCTAAGCATACAGACAGTAGGAAGCGACTTTGTTTTATAATATGTAATGTATGTAACAGTCAGTTCATTTTAATTTTTTGATTAGATTATTTTAACTGAGGTAGGCCACAGCAGGTAATATCCTTATCAAAATCTGGAGCAGCCCGATTGGGGTAGTACCTCGACCAAAGAGAATTTCACAGGTAAATAGTTAAGAATTTCACAGGTAGTAGTAACTGCTTTCAAACAGTGTTATGTTCCTGTGGTGAGTATGGTGACCAGAGACTCCAGTGTTGGGGTAGGGTCGGGAAGACGTTTGCGATGCTTCTAGTGGTGTAGGGTCTATAAGCTACGGTAATCACTAACCATCAGCCGTACGCTTGATTGATAACCTAATTGTATAGATTTTTTTTATAAACAAGTTGACCCGACAGACGAAATCCAGACTTAATAATTGCCAAACGCATAACGTTGACGGTAACGTTACTATTTCTGAATTTATTTAAATTTTTTTGTACAACTTTCTCTCTTTTCATTACGTTAGAACCTAAAAAAAGTACCAGGAAACCCGTTCTCGAGTTTTTTGTTTAGCAACAATCAATTATTTTTTATTTAAGTATGTAGATATTTTAGCTTTGTGGTCTTATAGGAGCCCATTATTTCTTAGCTTTTGTGAATCTCGAGTAACAAGGTTTTTCAGTACAAAAAAAAAATTAAATGTAAAATTATTATTTATCTGTATCAATAATTTTTTGAATTGGCGGTCAATGCGTCAGAACTATATCTAGAATATAACAATGTCACAATCAAGCTGTCTACGATGCAGTGTAAAGACGGCCCAGGGGCTCAAACGTCTCAGTAAACAAGTCTGACCAACGCCAGGCTGTTTGAGTTACGGTCGGTGCTCCGTCCGCCGCAGACATCTGCAAGAGATTATTTATGGTGTATATTTTGTCTTAGACTACATAAATGTCTTTAAAGGACATACACAAAACCTAAGTATATACATACATGTATTAATGTATGTTAGGTTCTATTTGACGCTAATACAACTAATTATTTATTTATTATTTCAGCCAGATAACTAATTTTTTTCATTCAGGAATTCCAAAGAATTAAGAATTTAACAGGGAACAATTAGCTTTTAGATAATATCTTTACAAAAAAATATAATTAGGAATACGTACAAATTGATACGTCAAAATTTTGAGCTTTATTTTTTTAACCGACTTCCAAAAAAGGAGGATGTTCTCAATTCGCCTGTATTTTTTTTTTTATGTATGTTACTTCAGAACTTTTGACCGGGTAGACCGATTTTGACAAATTTTGTTTTAATCGAAAGGTGGTGTGTGCCAATTGGTCCCATTTAAATTTATTTAAGATCTAACAACTAGTTTTCGAGTTATATCTAATAATGCGTTTTTACTTGAAGCTTTTTTCGTCGACCTACGTTGTATTATACCGTATAACTTTCTACTGAATGTACCGATTTTGATAATTCTTTTTTATTGGAAAGGGGATATCCCTAGTTTAGTACCATGATAAGGAAACCAGGATCTGATGATGGGATCCCAGGGAAATCGAGGAAAACTTGAAAATCCACAATAACTTTTTACTGGGTGTACCGATTTTGATAATTCTTTTTTTGTTGGAAAGAAGACCTTTGTTGGAAAGTTTCCCGCGATTTCTCTGGGATCCCATCATCAGATCCTGGTATCTTTATCGCGGTACCAAACTAGGGATAGAAAATCCGTAATAACTTTTTACCGGGTGTACCGATTTTGATAATTTTTATTTTAATCGAAAGCTGATGTTTATCATGTGGTCACATATAAATTTTATCGAGATCTGATAACTACTTTTTGAGTAATCTTTGATAACGTGTGGTTGTTTGACTATTTTTTCGTCGATCTACGTTGTATTACTTGTCGATGTAATTGAAGTCGGTTTTTTTTTTTCGTTTGCGAGCAAACACAATTATTCGTTATCAATAAATACAACTTAAACATTATTAAAAAAATTGCGTAATTTTGTTCCATTCAAATAAATAAATATTAAAAGTCGGTAGCAAATTAGCGGTTACCTAATATTGCAGTTGAGTAAAATACATATATGCAATAACATGTACGCTCAGTTTAAGGGAAACGCTCTCACACAATGAATGTGTAAAGTTAGATATTCGCTCGTTTCCCACGTGCGCGTCTCGAAGTTTGGAGATTAGTCGCGAGATTATTTACCTACCTGTTTACTTATCTTAATGGTTCTGGGATGTTGGATTTATGTATGGGAAATTATTTCTAACATATTGCAAAATAAAGGGACGTTTTAGAAGTTATGTTATTTTGTTCAGAGCTATTTGTTTTTCAGGATCGTCAACGATTCAAAGTTATCAAGTCGCTAAGTTCTTAAATATAAAATACGTTTCTTATCACCGCTGAGAGATAAAAGTAGAAAAGTCTTTTTTGTTATATTTATGGAATGTGGCATCACGAATTTTTGGTTACACGATAATTGTATATAGCCGACTTAGTCTTTAAGGCTGTATGGCTGTAATAAAAGATAATTATATATATTATTGCATATTATTTACATACAATAGTATGGGAATATATATACCATCAATATTATTATTATTTTTTAAGTCACTAGGTCGGCAAACAAGCGTACGGCTCATCTGATGGTAAGCGATTACCGTAACTTATAGACGCCTGCAACTCCAGAAACATCACAAGCACGTTGCCGACCCAATCCTCCCCCCAGGAGCTCTGGTCACCTTACTCACCAACAGGAACACAATACTGCTTGAAAGCAGTATTATTTTGCTGTGATCTTCTGTAAGGTCGAGGTACTACCCCAGTCGGGCTGCTCCATATTTTGAGCAGGAAATTCCTGCTGTGCCCTACCTCAGTTAAATATACTGGACGTTAATATACTGGACGGCATGTTTTATTAATTGTAAAAGTATATTTAAAAGCAGAATATTTCCATAAATGTGTACATAATTTATATTAAAAAAAAAAAAACAAGTTAATGTACTTACCATTCTACATAAAAGGTATTACTTTTTAAAAGGGGTCAAAAAAGGTAAACGTCAGTTAAGTAAAGGTAATAAACAAAAACTAAAATAAAAATTTGGCCCTGTCATGCTATCCTTTTTCGACATACATACTTCATATGAAGGTATCAGGGACTTTCTCAATAGGAGATTAAACAGCATATTACTGCGACGCTCATAGCGAATTAAAAAAACGAACAACCACAAACTTCAGTTTGATAATAGAATAGAAAAAAAACAGAGAAACTTTAACTGTTAGATACCGGTATCTGGAAGTTAACTATCTAGCACTTATCAGTAACCGCTGAAATTTACTTGACTTAACCATTTCCAAACATATAACTATAGCTTAATTACTTATTGTCTGTAACGAATAATGAAATAATTAATCAGGAACATGCTTAATATATCTTGCTTGCTAACATCCTAATTAAAATTCCAATCGCCATAGATTCGTCTAGACTGCGACCTAAGTTAAGACCTTTAATAAGAAAAGGTGGGGATGGTATGTTAAAAATGGTATGTGTGGAGCGGGCAGTAATCATTTAGGTCTGTCTGAGCTTTAATGGTCGGATGCCTTGTCGCTTTACAGACAATTTAGGGGTACTGATGCTATTACATTCTTAGCCGTTCTTAATGTTTCATTCTAAGATTATTAACATTACTTAAATAAAATAAAAAACGGCTTAGTCTGTAGAATATAAACCTTGTGTCCGGAAGTGTACGCGACATAAACACAAATGCTGAGATTTTGCCTAACATTTGTACGTATGTATCACCACACACCGTGTATCATTACAATCCAAATATTTGATACGACATGGTAACTAAGTCACAGTGTTCATGGAATCTGTAACGTCGTTGAACTCGGGAGTTTCAAAATGATAAGTGAAAATATTTTATTTATTTCAGTAATTTCAAATGTAAAGTTGAATGTCTTATATCGTTGGAATCTTTCAGTCTTCTATTGTGGTTTTGCCTAGGTTTATAATTTAAATTTTTATTTGGCTACGATAAGTTAGTGTGCTGTTTAATGGCCTGTGTTGTTACTGATTAACGTAGTTGTAATTTAGTAGCTATAGCTATTCTAATAATTTATCTAGTTTATTAATAACCCAACCAAAAATAAAACTTTAGTATAAATATAAATAAATATCTACACAATACACAGACTGTCGTCTGTTCCTAAAGTAAGCAACCCAATGCTTGTGTTATAGGTAACACCACTGGTATAGCTCCATTTTTTTTCGGTAGATGTACTTATAAATAATACATATATAAATAAATGAATAAATATAATATTACATCCAGACTCGGGGTGGGAATCGAACCCACAACCCTCAGAGCAGAAAGCAGGGTCACTACAAAATGCGCCAACGGTAGTATACACGGTAGTATATACGGTAGTTATACTTTTAATGATCTCATATATTGCCCTATTCTTTATTATAATTAGTCTTAATTTAAGATAATTTGAATGTATTATCGTGGTCGACAAGTATACCACGAGAACACTTGAAACTCTTATTTAAATAAACAAGGAAGGACGGCGTAATGATGAACGAATGTCTTGCATTACCCTTTGATACCGTAGAACATTACCCGTAACAAATATCCGGGGAAATGAATCAATCCTGGAGCCTAATTACCCAAGCGGTATGCGTCAAAGGCGGCGCGCGCGCAGGAATGCGCGTGACCAACGCGATTAGATGGTCCTTCGAGCCGGATGCTATGCTCTGCATTTTGCTCTTGCTATACTAACGTCTGCATCACACACTAATAAACGACAACCATCCTTGTTTTCGATATATTAAGGTATCATTTTCACTGGAATAAATTTTGAGTTACTGAATCCAAATCATTGTAAGAATCATGATAAATAATAGTCATTTTAAGCTCTGTGGTGTCTAATTAAGGTTGGTTTTCGTTTGAGTATGCAGTGATTATACTTGAATAAACTATAGTCGCCTACTTCACCTAAATATTTGCGTCTCATTTGTTTTGATTCAAGCAATGTCACACCTGTGTTCGATAATTGGATGTCTTGCATTATTTTGAAATAATGTTAGCCATATTGACTTCTTTAACAGTATGTCAAACATTATTTAATAATTTTTTAACAATTTTTTGTTTTCTTGGTATTTTGAAATAGCTTTTAGGAAACGTTTAAATTTTTTTTTGACTAGCCCGTTGGCACAGTTTGTGGTGACCTGCTTTTTGCTCCGAGGGTTGTGAGTTCGATTCCCACCCCGAGTCTGGGTGTAATATAATTATTTATTTATATATTTATGTATGTATTATTTATAAGTATGTTTATCGAAAAAAAAAAATTAGCTATACCAGTCAGTGTGTGCAAAACAATTTTTTTTTTTGTTACTTTGTCACTAATATGGCATAGTATAGATCCCTTACTGGTTTAGAACTACAAGAGAACTCGCTAAGAAAACTATTTCCGTTGTGACAATTAAAGTTATACCCAAAACAGTCATTAGTACGGATGCGATTTTACTAAAACTATCAAGTGCGGTAATAATCGTAACATCCGTTTCTAATCAAACTTGGGAGATTCAATTAGGCGACACGAGATGACCCGTCCCTAACTGACAAGATCTTAATACTCTCCTCCTTCGTCACTGGGTAAAATAAACGTTGATACGGTCTCATCATCTAGTATTGTCGTATAATTTGCTTAGCAAGTTCCAAGTTCAGTTTTTTTTTGTTTTTTTTTTTTATGAGGCTTATTAAATTTTTACTGTCTCTCTTCTTCGTCTTCTCTTTTTTTTAGTACTAGTAAAGCCTCTTAATTTTTATTATTTTTATTGGATTGAGTTTATATAAAAATTCCCTTAAGTGATGTATTATTTCTTTGTTTTGACAATTTGACAATGAATTAAGATCTATGAATAGTGACTTAAAAATTTAATAATTCCTTATGATGGTACTTTTATATTACACATTTCGTGTGAATTCTTGTGTTAGTGTACGTAATCTTAACGAATATGCTCTGTTTTCTGTTCGTCATTCTGTTTGTAATAACAAAACCTTTGCTATACAAAAACAAATTATTTGACGGCACTGGATTATATTTGCTGACAACCCGGTATGAATACAAAATTAATACATTTATTTCTATTCTACAGATAAGACAATTGTTTAATGTGTTAGTTATTTTAATGTGTTAGTTATTTTTTGTTAAATCATGAAGAGAAGCTTAAAGTAATTGTAAATGTACACTTAAGTTTTGATAAAATTTTAAATTACCTAACTCTGAAAGTTTAAGTTTCAACCACAGTCAAAAAAAAAAACTTGCACAAACGGAAACTGATCTTTTTTTTGTTTTTGTTTTAAACGATGATATAAGAAACGATGAAAGAAATTGTTTAATTTTAGTTTGTGACTAATTTAGTTAAACATACCTTGACCCAACGTGTTGTCGACAACATCTTCCTTGCTATACTGTAACAGTAATCAAACAATGTGCACCAAATTTGGTATAATTTTGTCAACTATTATAATGAAACTAACCCCGCAAACGCTGTTTTGCCATATATGTTATTAGCTCCCTTAATCCCTCCTCTTATAACTTAGGGGTATTAAAAATAGATGTTGGCCGATTCTCAGACCTACGCGATATGCACAAAAAATTTCATAAAAATCGGCTCAGCCGTTTCGCACGCGTATGGTAACTAACATTGTGAAACAAGAACTTTATATATAAGATGATCTTTATGGCAAATCAACACAGATTGACGAAAAAGCAAATAAATTAAAAGAAAAAGTAAATAAAATTATAATTTCATCTTCAATTCTGTATACAATTTTTGATTAACTTTTTGCTATTTATTATATTTTTTTTTATTGTGTAATTTATCTAAACAATGCAATTTTACTGTTTTATTTTAGTTTTAACTTGCAAATTGAATTTTGTTTTTACCGGACAAATTGTATCTAATGTTGTGTACACCTGTAATGGTAACTTTAATCGGACTAGAGAAAAATGTAATAATAGTTATAATGATTATACAGTATATCGCTGGTGTATCTTATGAAATAAACAAATAAATAAATAAATAAAAAGCTATGTAGGTGCAAGAAGGAAAACATTAATTACAAATGTTTAACTATATAACCCAACTAAACTTATTTTAAAGACCGTTTTATTGTGTTTATGTTTATAAATTAATCACAATAAAACTCCAAAATCTTCCCGTTTCCCATTGTTTGGTTCAACCAACCGCGAACTATAAAATCGGAGTGCAGCTATTTCTGTGACATCAAAGCTTGGTCTATGATCTTAAACAATAAATTGTTGCTGCGTTGGACACACCTGCTCCTCAGCCTTTCTGGGAATCTTATTTAAAAATATGTTTGGGTGGCAATCTCACTATCACTGCTTTGTTAAGAGTTTCCTTAGTAAAACCAGCGTTGTGTTGTAGTTAGTTTGTTGATCTTCTAGTGTGGTCGATGATATCGGACACCGTTCTTTTCGTCGGGATAAATATTTGGTTGAACTTAAGCTATGTTTTATTTATTACGAATTCTGATAAAATTTATCTAGTATGATACTTTATCAAGAGAAGGTGGAACAGACCCTTGGGAGTCTTTTACCTTCACTACTAAACCTTCAGTTTCAAAGCTTGCATGTAGACGTATCTAAATCTAAATAAAAAATAATATAATCTAAAAAAAAGACGTATCTAACAAATAAAATTTAGTTTAATTGTTACAAAAGAGATACAAAATATTTTAGGCACTTTTATCTGTTGAATATCGTTATACATACATATATCAGAATAATATTAGTTCCTAATATGTCTAAAATACAAAGTCTGTGGTTTTATAATACTTATTAATTAATCCATCAAACAAGGTCATATAATCAAGCTCAAAATAAGTGGTGTTAATTTAATTTATTTGTAATAGTTTTAAAATAATGCATCATAAAAAATCTTAATTCTGCTTATTTCAAGACGCCGAGCATCATAATATCACCATTTACATTTTTCACCTTGGAATCCACAAGTTTATATATTCTGTGCAAATTCCCCGCCTCCGTAAGTAATAAGCGTTGTTTATTTTGCTGCAACGAGAAAGATCTCCTGAAATCTGAATATTTATGCTGAAGCACGTTTCTTTAGCTTTTTCTTTAGAAATAATGTTTTAAGACTTTTATTTGAATATTAAATATCTCAATAATACTTTTTGAAACTTTGTCCTGAAGACGAACACATGCTTATATTCAACATATATAATAATAATGAGAAAAGAAAATATTTGCCGAAATTAAAAAACGAGTGTGCTTTAGACTGAAGTAAGACTTCTTTAGCAATAGGCCTGCACAATGTCTTAGATATACGAAACGTAACTGGCTATGCGACAAAAAGAGAAAAAAACTGTGTGTTCGCACCTCTCTCTCTTGCTCCGTTCGCCTCGCCAGATCACACTTTTCGTAACGCCCTAGTCATGCATTCACTAGCCTACTCCCCAAGTCAAGCGAGCGTAAAGAAGTTTTACTTAAAAAAAAATTCACCACCAGAATACTACGTTATTACTTAATATCGTAGGCTATATTTTAACAGGAGAAGAAGGATCAACCAATATAGTACTTCACCCTGGTTATGTCACGAGTAAAGTAGTAGTACTAGTAGCTTTTATAATATCGTCTCTAAGGAGGCTGTGCTTTATTCCCACAAAATGAAAAGTACGGGAATCGCTTACTCTTAAACCTCTATATTTTTACAACAATGCATATAAAATACACACTTTTATACAGAATACACATCAAGCTACAAATTAAATATCATTTTAAGTAGTTTTAAATGGAATATTACCTAATTACGATTGCACAATAAATTATTTAAGCTATATATTTACGGTGTAATACACTATTTATTATCAGAGTAATAATAACGTTATCCCTATATATCCCATATGCGTCCCCTATATCCACTTCCGGTAAGTAATGGCGGACATTCTTCATAGCGATTATTGGTCGGTCCTCACCGGACATACGTCAGCGTTGCTTATTTTACGTTACGAAAGTCCCATTTATGAGAGGTACTTTATGACCCCTGTTTTGATGTATGTTATGATTTTACCTTTATGTATTTGTGTACTGTTGTGTATAGTGAGTTAAAATGTGATATTTTAAAAAAAATAATATCATATCAACATCGGCTGTTCCAGCGAGTGTCCGTTGCATCTCCGACTGACCGTATCGGTGCTCTAGCCAATTAATCTATGGAACGATGTACACGCTAGGTCAAAATTCTTGATGTGATGATTTTATATTCGGTTCTAAGCGACCGTGGCGCCGTCTATAGTGAGTTCTTTACAGAAACCCGTAACTATTCAAAGTTTCTTATTACAATGAAAATCTTTGACAGGAGACGACACCGTGCTATTTTTAATATGTACGATTTTATTTTTTTGTTACCCACACATTAGGGAATTCTAAACATTTTTTTAATATCATATCAAAAATCGACCGTTATATTTTACGTTACATTTTTACCGGTGATATTTTTAGTAGTATTTTAACAGATTATTTGATAATAGCCTAGTGCGATAGTTACGACGTATATATACAGGATGTAGACGATATACTTGCTTGTTATGATCTGTGCGTTTGTGCTTTTGTTTGAGTATACCTTCCGGATATTGTATATTTTCCGGATCAACTAAGTAGGATATTGGGATCTAGCTGACCTGACAAAATTTGTTCTGTCTAGCGAATTATGAAACGCGCGAAGATTCAATATTTTAAATAAATTTTAAATTACTATACAATTAAAAAAAATTGTAACATTATGTATGTATTGGTGTAATGTCCAAAAATTAATTCGTATCTATACAGAAAAAGAAAATTTTATTTACCATTTAACTGATTTTTGGTACACAACCTGGTTCATAATAAAGTCTAATTAACCCCACACACACACACACACCACATTTTTATTAAAAGAGCAAAAATAACTTAAAAAGCCTCTTATAAGCAAAATCCGCATGAAATGTCTAGTATCACATAATGCAGCACATAAACATAAATAAATAAAAAATATCCAGGTTTAATGCAAGACAATGCATATTTGCATATCGCTGCAGACAAAGCTGAGTCTGCATGCATATTAAACTGTTTAATTATCCTATTTACACTTTTAATCTCATTCGAGAAAAAACGACTTTCTGTGTACATGGAGTTTTTATGTTGTTTTCCTTGGTAAGTTAAAATTAATAATGAAAAAAGTTTTTCAAATGTCAAAAAAAATCGAAAGCATTAGTAATTTTATGTTTTTCTGTGTCTTTGTACAACAACAATAACAACAATCATAGTTCTTTTATTGGGTTTTTGATTTAAAAAAAGTAAAAAAAAATAATATTTTTCAGAATTACATTCCATTAAATATCAAATTAAATATAAAGTGTTATAAATGTTTTATTCAAAAAAAAATGTGTCAAAAACAAATCAGTACGCGAAATGTAAACGCAAATTAATAGAACGCCGCAAATTAATAAATATTTCGTTTCCACAAACAGACGTCAAAACAACCCAAATACCTTTAATGGCGTATTTGAACCAACAATATTAACATGCCAATTTAAACACTCTTATTTCTATGCCATAGAGCTCAAATTAGCTTTAATCAATTTCAAGTTAAGTGTGTTATAAAAGGGTTTTCAACGAAATATTAGATGTGTCCCGTCATTTGAAATCAAAACATTGGAAAGTTTGCTTAAAGTAGGAACGAGGGTTCACTACTGACGAGTAGAAAGCTGTATGTGACTAAAATATTTCTTATATACCTACTTATTTTATTTATTAATTAAAAAACAAACTTAGTGTTATGCTTTATAGTCTCTTATTTTTTTAGGAAAAATATTGAAAATCATAAATATATAATAAAAAAAAAAACATTCGAATAGGGTTCAAAAGTAAGTTTGCTTTATCTTTGAAAAAATATAATTTCTAATAATGTCAAGTTATCGATAGATTCAAGATGTATAAACCGCATAAATATAAACAAACAATAATTTTAGCTTAAATATATTTGTATTGACATTACCTTATTTTGAACAATTTAATTTTATTAAATTACTAGCTGACGTGCTGTGTGGCTACGGCACTAAAGAATTTAGCCACCCCCTCTCTTCCCGTGGGTGTCGTAAGAGGCGACTAAGGGATAACAAGGTTCCACAACCACCTTGGAACTTAAGAAGCCGACTGATGGCGGGATAACCATCCAACTGCTGGCTTTGAAATACACAGGCCGAAGACGGGCAGCAGCGTCTTCGGTGCGACAAAGCCAGTACTGCGGTTACCAACCCGCCTGCCCAGCGTGGTGACTATGGGCAAAACACACGAGTTCACGTTATTTTTGGCGTAAACTTGTGGAGGCCTATGTCCAGCAGTGGACTGTATGGGCTGTAATGATGACTAGCTGACCCCGCAAACGTTGTTTTGGCATAAATGTTATTAACCTCCCTATTCTCCTTCCCCCCTCATAACTTAGGGTTATGAAAATAGATGTTGGCAGATTCTCAAACCTACCCGGTATGCACACAAAATTTCATAAAAATCGCTCCAGCCCTTTCGGAGGGGTATGGTAACTAACATTGTGACACGAGAATTTTATATATAAGATATCTACTGCATAAGTTCTGTATACGGGAATATTAATATGATAATAAATAATGAAAATGAGATTTAAATGTAACAATAATGAATGAGGTTTGGAAGTTTACTTTTAATTTTTTATTAATCATTATATTATTTTTAAGTTGTCAGTTACGACGTTTTCATTTAAAATTATCGAAACAAGTTCCTGGGAACAATTAGGAGGTAAACGAGCGTGACCAAGACGGGGTTATATTTGTGAATTCCGTAAACTTTCAGTGTATTCCATAAGATTCTTAGGTTTCATTTTATTCTACTACATTTTCGTTCCTAAAACTTTGTTTTATTTTAATAGAAACAAGCTGTAATATATAGTCTGTATAAATATTATGTCGATTTTTTTTTTCATTTTTACATATAAACATTTTTTTAATGAAACCTTGTTCTACACCTACTAGTTGTCGACCTAATTGTATAAAAAAATATGTGCTGCGTCCATATATTTCGGCGAGTCATCTGTATACATGAAGATTAGTTGACCCAACTAACATTAATCTGTCTTGCGAGCTGTCAAAATGAAGTTTAAGTAATGTTTACATCTTCTGACATTTTTGAATTTTCTGTACAATATTCTTAATTTTTCGTTTCATTGGAACTTTATAACTACAACATTTTTAACTTCGTTGAGTTTTTGCATTGAAACAACACATTAAGCATTTCTTTCTTATTAATAGTAACATAGATATTCAGCTAAATATATATATAAATCCGCTGGTCGGTCTGTTAATTCTATGAAATATTAATAAAAGCAGGTGTCCGTCAAAGGGTTGGCACGAATGCGGTCTGCGGACATATATTGTCGTTTCACCCAAATCTACGTACGAATACATATTAATTTCCCACGCAAAACCCTGCGGGGAACGCGGTCAAGTTAATTTGAACAGTGACGTATAGTGCGGTTGGATTTTGAAATTAATTTATTAGTTTTTTATTTGAATTTATAGTTTTATTAATTTTTGTATAATTCATTTATTTAACTGCGCAGTTTCTTGCCGATTCTTCTCTGCAGAATCTACGCACCGAATCTGTGGTATCTTCCAGTAATATTGATCTTATCGCTCTTCTAACGATAAGACCGCCTTTGTACACTATTCTTTATTTGTTATATGTTATTGTTTTGATTTTTGTTATGAACAATAAAGAGTGTAGCTAAATAAATAAATAAATATATTGAAATTAACTATTAATTATTTAATTTATAAAAAAACGAATAAAATATAATGGCGCCAAAAAAGCTCAGATAATTTTGTCAAAGTGACGTAGAGTGGAGACACATTTTTTGGCGTTTAATAGTACAGCTTCACTTTTATAAGCCAAAGCTTATTGCGTACATATGTATTTTATTACTTTTTTTTTTCGAAAAAGATGTCAAAACAATTTTGCTAATTATAATTTTGTTTGTAATATAATCTTTTCATTATTAAGTACTGAGTTCTAATGATTTCAGCCTTTTATAGTAAAATAGCTAGTGCCCGTTTTATGAAACAAAGTGTCACCGTAACCGTGTCATTCATTACTAAAATGAGTGATGTACTTCATTTAAATACATATTTTTAATTTGTCGTAATATTATCACTATAACCTCATTTGAAATTATAAATAAATCATGTTTTTTATCCTTTATATTTTATTTCAAGTAAGTATCCATATATTCTAGTATTGTAAAGGCTCCATCACACCGACGCGCTTAAGCCGGGGTCACACGTGTATCTTTTATTCAGATCCCTCTCCGACCCCCTAATGAAAGGACTTTACTTTGTTTTAAACACGGAACCACCTGAATTTCGTACCCGCTTTAATTAATCCGTTTAATGGGAATATCATAAATATATATAGGTACCTTGTTTATACATATATAAATTGTACATAGTGATTCGCACTATGTAAGCTATGTCTTTTTTAATTAGTTTGGTGGCATAATTCGTTAATACTTTTGTCACATATGACTTATATTTTAAAAAATGTTTTTTTTTATGTCACTAGGTCGGCAAACAAGCGTACGGCTCACCTGATGGTAAGCGATTACCGTAGCTTATAGACACCTGCAACACTAGAAGCATCGCAAGCGCGTTGCCGACCCAATTCCAAATCCCCCCAGGAGCTCTGGTCACCTTACTCACCAACAGGAACACAATACTGCTTGAAAACAGTATTATTTTGCTGTGATCTTCTGTAAGGTCGAGCTACTACCCCAGTCGGGCTGCTCCATATTTTGAGCAGGAAATTCCTGATGTGCCCTACCTCAGTTAAAATGTAATGTGTCATATTTAAAAATTGAAAATTCTTAAATCCTACATTTAAAATTCTCGTGTCACAATGTTAGTTAAAATACTCCTCCGAAACGGGTAGACAGATTTTGATGAAATTTTGTTTGCATATCGGGTAGGTCTGAGAATCAGCCAGCATCTATTTTTCATACCCCTAAGTCATAGGGGGGGGGGGGGAGTAAGGGGTTTAATAACATATATGGCAAAACAACGTTTGCGGGATCAGCTAGTTGTATATACTATTGTAAAAGTAACAAAAATTTTATAGAATAAATTAATTGATTATTATGTTATGCAGACAATAATAATATAAATCAAAAAAAAATATATTAATAAGTTGATGAGTTCTTCAATATTACAGATTTAAAAAAAAAAAACGTAAAAATTACTTTTTTTCAGATATTTTTTATATTCACTATCAACTTATTTTTTATCCTACTTCCATACAAATAACATATAATTTTAAAATCATATATCTAAGTGAGAGTGATAGGGCGAGGCGAGCGGTCACTGACCGATCAAGCGAGAGGGTGACCGGGAGTTAAAGTATAGCTATGTGATAAGCATAAAAAATATAATAAATATTTCGATTTGTAGGCAGTTTATAAAATATCGCGATGGTCATTAATTTAAAGAAAAAATTGACATAATTGTCTCGAAATAAGATGATTATTTTTTATAATACTTATAACAAATAATAATGTTGAAGTTTGGTAATTATTAAAATGCTAGTTTTTATTTCATTTTATTTTCATGAATTTGCAATATACCTATTATATTTTCGACAAAATCTACATTGCGAATTGGTATTATAGTTAATTAATTATTAATAATATTCGTTTTAATAATGATACGGAAGAGCTTTTGGAGCATACCTGAATAAAGAAGTTTTTAATTTACGTTTTTTGATTTTGTTCATTTAAAAAAAAAAAACAATCATGCTAAGTCAAAGTAAGATAACGGCTTAAAAAAACTAAATTGCTATTAATAAAATAAAGTATAATTAAAAACTTATTTAATATCTATATTTTAAAGGCCTAAAGCATCATTTAAGACAGATGATTACATAATTTTCAAAACAAACTGTCAGTCTCCGGTCTATACAAGTAGATCCAGGTGATATAAATCCTCAAATTAATTTGCACCAACCACCAACTGTCTAGTCTAGTAACAGGTGCGAGTAATGCCCGGCGAATAACCCTTCTGACCGGTGACAAGGGAACCCTCCCTGGACACAAGGATGGACCAAACATGCAACCGAAATTTGTAATGAATAATTGGGATTTTTTTTTTTATAAAAATTGTTATGTGTATGAGATTCTGAATTGGGTTTTGGATTTTTTTTAATTTCATATCCGAGTTATACAGGCTGTGTCTGCATAAAGTGCACATATCAAAATCAGGGAAACTACACCCTATTTCATCGATGAAAAAATTATCAAAAAAAATAAAAAAATTATATTTGATTTTTTATTAATATTTTAAAATTTTTAATTGCCGCTGCTAGCGCTATTTAAATAAATCGGTATAACTTTTAAACTAAATGTCCTGTAACGTTGGAGTAAATTTTATAATGCTTGCTAATAATAGGCTATGCTCATAAAGTAAAAATATCTTAGAAAATTAATGCTATACATTTAGAAAAAAAAAAAGAATTTGATGAAATTCTGTTTTTTTTTTCATCACTTTTAACAATAGTGTTAAAATTTCTTAAAACATCGTCCCGATAACCCTACTTTTTTTTTAAATTTTAAGTTATTCTACATGGTATTAGCTTTCTAAAAGTAAAAATTGCACACTCATTACTAAGATACAACATTTTAAATCAGCGTTTAAAAAAAGCAATTAAACACCGAAATAGGAATAAAACAAAAATATGTATCTTCATAAATCATTTATTATTTTTAGCAAATTAAAATCAAATACTCATTATGCTTATTATTTTGACCTAATGCATCAAATGTTCGAAATGACCACCCCGTCGTAGCAAACGATGCCCATGGGCTTTGTTATAAACGCTCATAGAAATTGTTTTATTTGAGTAATAAACGTGCAATTTTTACTTTTAGAAAGCTAATATCATGTAGAATAACTTAAAATTAAAAAAAAAGTAGGGTTGTCGGGACGATGTTTTAAGAAATTTTAACATTATTGTAAAAATGCTGAAAAAAAAATAGGATTTCATCAAATTCTTTTTTATTCTAAATTTATAGCATTAATTTTCTAAGATATTTTTACTTTATGAGCATAGCCTATTATTAGCAAGCATTATAAAATTTACTCCATCGTGACAGGACATTTAGTTTAAAAGTTATACCGATTTATTTAAATAGCGCTAGCAGCGGCAATTAAAAATTTTAAAATATTCATAAAAAATTAAATATAATTTTTTATTTTATTTTTTTGATAATTTTTTCATCGATGAAATAGGGTGTAGTTTCCCTGATTTTGATATGTGCACTTTATGCAGACTCATCCTGTATTTTAACTTTTTTAAAATAAATATTACTTCTTATGCGTGTATATTTTCAAAACATCTTTTATTTTTCGCGAATATTAAATAAAATCCTTGGAAAATATTACGTTATCACATATACAGGACAGGAGAGGTAGTTTGTTTTATTATTAATTTTTGTATACTGTATCGATTTTTTAAGAGTAGTTGAACATATCCTTACTTATTCTTCGAAGCAGAATCTACTTTCTGAATCGCTTGAAGCTTTGTATTACTTGTAATAACATTTTTTTTTAATAGAAAGATTTTTTATTTCCAAATATACATATTTATATTTCACAACTTAAGAACTAAATATTTACAGATAGTTACGGTTATAGTTACTAAATCATCGCTTCAGCCTGTAATATCCCACTACTGGGCATAGGCCTCTTTCACCATGTAGGAAAAGGATCAGACCTTAATCCACCACGCTGCTCCAATGCGGGTTGGCGGATATATTCCCTACGAGTAACGATCGCTATCAGGTGTACATGATAACAGCCGGACCGACAGCTTAACGTGCTCTCCGAGGCATAGTGGGGAGACCCACAAAGACTGCACAAACACCCAGACCACGGCAAACACTTGTATGGCCAATACAAATCTTTGTCATGTGCGGGGATCGAAGTCGCAACCGCCAACGCAACCGGCACAATCCATGACTGTGACCGTTGCGCTAACACGGCGTCAATCATGACCGGGTCGAATTGTGCCAAGAATCCTGGTAGCATTTCCCCGTTGAATTGCTATGCCGATTCTGTAGGTAAAAAATACACCAGCCCTCTTGCTAGTGGAGGCAATAAGACGAGAAGAAAAAAATTAAAATTCTATTTTATTTTGTAAAATAAAGATTTAAAACTTTGAAAATATTTGATTAAAACATTTACTAGGATAGAAATCAATGGAATTCTATAATTTTGATTATTATAGCTCAAAAAAAAATAGGAAATACATCGCCCGTAGTACATGTACGTTATAGGTATGTATACACACATTATATGTACCTAGAAACTGATAAAGTACTTTCACATTTACTACGAATATATGAAAACTCATACAAATCGGGTTTAAAAACAGTTTAATCGTCTAAAACGCAACGGTTACACATTTCAGGGCTAATTACACGGACGTTAGGATGTACAAGAACATTTATGTTACCGAATGTGCTTTTAAGGACGTGTTTCTCTGGTACGAGACACGGGACGTAGCGTTTTATTATTTTATTCATATTATAACTAAGTGATACCGGTTTATTTAATTACTAAATAATGTTTGGATATATAAATATATGAATTGGGTCTCAATATTTTATTAGTTTAATAATGATTGCTGATAGTAGTACGTGACGTATCATAGTTCATTTGTTGTTCTGTACGGGTTTTCCCGTCTTGAAATTGTTAGAAACTCCTTTATCTATTTACCTTCCATGAAATTTCTAACCTTCAAAACCCGGTTTGTCTAACCAATTCCAATTTGTTTAACAGCGGTAGGGCACAGCAGGAACTTTCCTGCTGAAAATATGGAGCAGCCCGAATGGGGTAGTACCCCGATCTAGCAGGAAATCACAGCTAAATAATTATGCTTTAAAACACTGTTATGTTCCTTTTGGTGAGTAAGGTGACTAGAGCTTCAGCGCTTGCGATGCTTCTGTTGTTGCAGGCGTCTATAAGCTACGGTAATTGCTTAGCATCAGGTGAGCCGTACGCTTGTTTGCCGACTTAGTTAAATAAATAAAAAATGTTTATCTCTTCTCGCTATTAACTCGTCAATTGTGGCATCTCCCTTAGCGAGATTTAATCCGTGTTCCCGCGCGCTACATTTCAAATAGAATTGCAGACATTGTGATTATGAATATGTTACAACATTTTGACTAAATAGCAGCAGTTACAACTATAATGGTAAATACCGAAGTACTTAGTCTTAAAACATGGACTTATCTTACCTTACTTTACTTTTTACTTTTACCTTACCTTAGAAACCTATTGATATTATAAAAGTTGGTGCGGACGAATGGATGGGAAGATATTGAAAATAAAGCTAGTTTTTGAAAATAATGATGGATAAACCGCAAGGTGGAGTGATCTATATGTATATATCTATCGTTGTATATAACTAATAAGTACATAATATATTTCAAATAATGGTCTAAGATGTATTTCTCAAACACTTATCTTAAAGAGAAATATTGTGAATTGCGATATATCTACATATATTAAATACGTGAATCAAAAACTTTGTAAGCTTTTTTACAAAAATTACGCGGACGGAGGAGTATGAAATTTTGTATTCTTATAGTTTTTAAAGAGAAGGAGTACAGAATACTAATATTTTTTTTATGCATAAAAATATATTAAATCAATAAAAAAAACATTACACACACTACGATATATTTGACACAACACGCATATTATACTCTTTTTTTGATTGTCAAAGTTTAGGTTAGTAGTAAAAGTTAAATTGTTAAATTTAAAAAAGGTTCTTCGTTTTCATTATTATTGGTTTTCTTTAATTTAAATTTTTACTACATTGAATACTAAACTTTTACTTTATCCAGTCGTTTCCTGCGACTTGTGTTATGTCATCAGCCCACCGTCTTAATTGTCGGCCAACATTACTTTTCCCTATTGGTCCTTTCCATCGCGTGGCTTCAGTGGTCCATCTTCTGTCTGAGTATCGTGAGATGTGTCCACCTCCACTTAAGCAAGATTGCATGCCTGAGAGCATCGGTGAGTTTAGTTCTTTGTTGAATGTTTTAGATCTTCAGTTTATGTATTCTCCTAATTTTCAACATGCTCCTCTTCACTGCTGTTTGACTACGTTTGATTTTTTTGTTTTATTTGTAAATATCCAAGTTTGGCAACCATATAATAGGCATGTATCAAATATCATATGAATAAGCTATACTCAATAAAATATTGTTGAGTATATATTTTTGGTCACTTTGCCATCTCAACTCAAAACCGCTCACGTGTCTCTTTACTGTTAGATATTATTACAAAATACACGTAATTTATGTTAAGTTTATTGAAACAAAAGCAAAATGTCTAGAATAAAAATATACCGAGCGAGTGAAAAGTCTAGAATCTAGATTTTTTCCCAGTAAGTAAACTAACAGTGCACAAGTTTTCAGATTGGATTGCAAATGAGTTTCTCGTTGCCTTTGACTCGTATTCAGATTATTCGGTCTATGCTTTTTCTTTTGCACTTTTCTGGGTAACACTTCAACTTATGATATAATAATGATTATTATTTACAACAACAAAAAAAAAACTATCAGTGTTCCTCTACTATCTTATGCATGTATAAATCTTCCTCTGTAATCACTCTATTTACTTACGAAAACCTCATCAAAATCCGTTCCGTAGTTTTAAAGATCTATGCATACAAACAGCGGAAAGTATTTTTGTTTTATACTATGTAATGTTAAACAAATATAATTGAGAATTTTTTTCTCTTCTTTATTTTTACTTTGTAATCGGTGTAAATACTAAAGGCTATCGTTACATAGTATAAAACAAACAACAACCCTAAATTACTATAAAGCAAAAATTTAAAAGATATTTCATGCAAATATTATATAACCAAATGCAGTAATATTTGACTCGTTAAAAGCTTGTAATCAAGAACAATAGACTGTACACAGACTACTTATTATTCCGAAATACTCACAATATCTACAGTTACACAAGTAAAACCAGGAGGTGCATCTTGTATATTTAAATTCTGCGTAAAAGGGACTACAAATCCCAATAAACAGCTAGAATCAATATAAACTGAAGCTTAAAGTTTGTTGGGTGTCGGATTAGAGGCTGCAGCAACTTCTACATTAGTACTGGCTTCGCTACTTGGGATGGTTTAATACTTCGGCGACACTCTCTATTTTAGCTACGATATTACTGGGAAATTCATCTGGCTTTAATATTGCATTACAATTATAGTTCAGTCGTTAATTGTTTTCATTATTATGTCATAAATGTTCGTGAATTATTTTACTTATTTTTGTGTCGGTCCTACCGCGGTAAATAATAAATAAAATGAAATTCATAAATTCAAAGTACTCGTAGGATACGAAAAATCTCTAAAACCATTAGGTTCGGCAAAATGTATGTATGTATCATCAGAGAGGATTAAATCTGCGACCACTAACGCAATAACATAAAAATTAAAAAAATACTCGAATGTATGGTGTATACACATTTTCATAACATTATAAGAGGAAAAATGACTATCAGTAATAAAAGTTTCTATATTCAAATATCAAGATGTTTTTAATGTAATCTATATTTTAACAGATACAACTTCATTCAATTACAAATACATACATATATAGTAATAAATAAAGAAAATGACTCATTTCTTTACAAAATCATCTCAATAAACGTGAATCAGCGGGACAAGGGCCGTAGATCAAGGAAACGGTTTTCCTCCCTTCTAAGGGCTTCTGAATCATAGTAATACCCTAAAATCGTGTTCATCGTATTTATTATGTTATTATTAAATTCATACTTAGCACTCTATTGTAAAAAAAATACTAGTTATATAGATGTATGGATTTCATTTTCATACTGTTAGCTCGATCGTTTCAAAATTTTAAGAAAATTGCATCAATGAAGTATTGCTTATTACTAAAATTCCTCTACTTAATTCAGCCATCCATTTGTCATGAACCATTACAGAAAACCACATACATCTAGAACCATAACAACTGTACAAGATTTTTTCACATGTGTGTTAGCGTGGCCAGTGTTACTATAAATATAATTTTGATGTATATATTATATATATTTTTTATAGTTTTACCGCATTCAGAATAATGTAGTTCTTCCCCAATTTTACCTCGATATAAAAAATATGTGGTGTTCAACATGTGTCTCTGGTTAGCAGAGAAAACTTTTCACATATAAACTCGCATTATAATTTGCTGATTTTTTAAAAAAATATCATAGTTTTCTCTTAGAAATTTTAATCCAAAAATAGTAACAAATAAAAGCGGCAAGAAACTCAAACGATATGCACACCAGTTTTAAAAACAAAAAAAAAAAATAACAGTGTGGTTTTGGTCTAGCTCAATATATACCTACGTCTAGAGTTTGCAAAATGTATATCTATCGTCAAATCACTGCAGCGCATGTTTGTGGATGGATATATGTCTCACTCAACGTTGTGTGACGTCACTATCCTTATGACATTTTTACTCATCCTTTGCCGTCGACTAGGAAATACATTTTTCAACCAACTTAGCACTCGAAAATTCTCTCAGTGCGGATTTGAATGTGAACGTCTCTTGATTTTTTTAATGTGATAATTGTTGACAATTAGGATATCAAAGCCTATTAAGCATAATCAAAATATTGTTCGTGTTTTTTTTTAAGTTAAGGGCTATAATATATGTCGCCTTCGCTTTAGTCTTCAAAATTTTATTAACCTTATAATCTCGACCACATCAAACAATATCTTTCTTGTCTTTTCCATTCTAATTGGCTTTGATGAAATCTTTTGTGCTATTTTTATACTATGGAAAAGGCAAAAATTCAAATTAAAGACTCAAACTCAAAACTAACTCAAATTCTTTGTTAAAATACCATCTCTCCCCATATAGTAAGAACACAAAATTTCGTAATTCGTTTTGAATTTTGCAAAATGAATGAATGTAACCGCGAAAAGAGATTTCAATAGCGAACGCAAACTTTAAGACAAATGTCCAGAACACCTTTAGCAACTGTTCAAATCAGATATTCAAATATCAAATTTTGTTTGGCTGTTTGGAATGTCTAAAACATTTGTTTGGAATGTCTAAAACATTTGTCTAGAATGTTTTCCATCAAAACCTTTCGGAGTCGTAAAGAAATATCTATTTGTTTATGCAGAAAGCGCTTTTTGGTTTTCCGGGTACAACTTTGTTTTATTTTAATATTTTGTTTAAACTGTACCTAACTTCCTTTGTGTTTGCTTATAATTAAAAAAATATATTTCGATGGAAAAAATAAATAAAATACTCGTCGTGATATTTGTATGTATAACACGATTTATGGGCTTTAAATAATAAAAATTGGGGATTAATAAAGGCTTGAAATTAACGTATTTAATTTTCTCGACTCATGATTTATGTCATATGGAATCTGGAACCCCGAAAGATATGATTTACGATACGGTCCTTGGAGTCATAACACGATGTTAAATAGCCTATAAACTCCCTCGGTAATGCTACATAACGCTAATTAAAATAAAAGTTTAATACATTTATGTACATACATGTTTTTAATATATGTTTTTAATAATTAGATATATAGTATATTATGTATTTTGAGAATATTATATTGCTTTTTTTTCATATTTGAAAGGTCTTAAATTTGCTAGTGATAATATTCCTATGAAGCGCCGTAAGCAATAATTAAACGCAACACTTCTGAATTAATTATCTGTGTGCAGTACGCGGAAACCAAATTCCCATCTGTCATTACGTTATAGGGTTGACAGGGCACGTCAAACCATTCTTATCGTTCACTCTTTATTTTACACTTGTTAGAATATCAAATGTTTTAATATATTTTATTTTCAAATAAGTAACTGCGGAGTTTGATTCCGATTCGTCTCTGCAGAATCTACATTCCGAATCGGTGGGAGTTTTATTTTTTAATAAATAATCACTTTAAAATTTTAATTTGTAAAATGACGATTCGAAGGTGCTTTTGAAGCAATGTGTTATTATATTTTATTTATTTTATTTTATTTTGATTTATTTGGAAAACAGACAGTGTACAGAGATTTAATTTAAAGCTAATTACATTTAAAAAAAAAGAAAATAAAAATACAACATTTAAAAGTTTTCATTTAAATAAAGTTGTTTTTCATTGGTTGATTAATTATTTTAAATTAAAGGGTGAACCATAATTAATATTTCTTCAAAATTATATTGAAATTGTAATTTTGACCGTGCCAATTACTATCATTCGTGCATTCTCCACTCCATGACGTGACATTGTCGAAATTTCTCTAAAAGCCATTAATTATAAAATCACTTAACTTCATTTCAGCCTATCGCAGTCCACTGTTGGACATAGTCCTCCACAAGTTCGCGCCAAAAAAGCCTTGAACTCATGTGTGTTGTCCATAGTCACCACACTGGACAAACGGTATGATGACCGCAGGGCTGGCAGGGCCTGTGTATTTCAAAGCCAGCAGTTGGATGGTTATCCCGCCATCGGTCGGCTTTATAAGTTCCAAGGTGGTAGTGGAACTGTATTATCCCTTAGTCGCCTCATACGACACCCACGAGAAGAGAGGGGGTGGCTATATTCTTTATTGCCGTAGCCACACAGCTAGTAATTATATTTTAAAAAGGTAGTAAATAACTACTATAAAGTTATTAATAGTAGATAGCTACACATCTCGAATAGAATGTACTAATAAACATAATATATATATATATACACGAGTATAATATATAATACATAACATATACTATGATATTAAACGTAATTTTTTTACATATAAAATTATTATATTGAAGTACTCACAACTGGCTTTTGATAATTTATTATGACCGCTATTATATCTCTTTTAGCTAACAACCTCCAAAGAATAACTACTAAATAAATAATGAATTATATTGACTAAAGTCTAAGTAAATATTAAAAAAAAAACATTCTAAAAAAATTATAGTACATTATTTTTCGATAAATAAGTAAATATATAAATGTACGTTATATTTTATCAGTCTCGTCAGATAAATGATAAAGTCCGATGACAATATTGTTTTATTTTATTTAAAATATAGGATGTATACTAAAAAATGGAAAAAATAGTCAAGTAAATACGCGTTATTAAATATTAGTCAAAAGGTAGTCATTAATCGTTCACCAGATTTCAATTAAAACAAAATTTTCAATTCAAAATCTATTTGAAATAATCTAAAAAGATTAAAAAATCTGAGGTAAAAAAAAACATTCGAATTGAGAATCTCCTACTTACGATTGAAACGGGTATATGAACTGTATATTATATAAGTAATCAATTTATCTATTATAACCTTATATCTTAGAAGAAATATTACTAAACAGTTCTACACTCGCAAACTTTACCAACTACCAAGTATGACTAAGTTCTTAATTAAATAGCCGCAGCCCTGCGCAGGACGCGCAGGCGTCCAGGCGTTAATACGTTACACCTTGCTGTGGTGGTTTGTTAATAAATAATGACGGTAAACTCGTCGGTACGTCGAACAAGGGGTAAACATTCATTTGCCCGAGCAAATAATTAAATTGTAAATTATGGGGAAAAAGTGATGGGAATTATGTATTACCTTTTACGTGTGTGGCTTTATGCGTTTGGGATTGATGGCCAAATGGTGACATATTGTTTAATACGTTCAATACGTATTCGGAATGATTTTAAGCAATATGCTTTTTATATCTTTTTATATAAATTAAAACTATTCGGTTGGTGATAATATCAGTAAGTTTTATATATAATTAATTATACATCCGTATTGAAACAGCATTGTGTATTACCGTCTTGATTTATTCTAGTCGAAAGACTTATGTGTATCTGTGCAACATTCTAATATTTACGAGTAAATGTCACAACGCAATTTAAAATAATCAGAAATAACTCGTGATAAAAGTGATACAAAATGTGTACAGAAAAATGCAGTCCACAGCCTGTTAAGTAATCCTTTGTTTGTAGCCAGGCAATCTAAAGTGACACAATCGCTATAACGTGGGAATGAACCCGGGAAGGAATTCTTTACACCGCCATCCGTGGCTAATTGCTTGAGCAATCCACGTCCTAGCGAGCAGCGAGATAAACGCTTGCTATGTTTCATTTTCAAAGAAAACAAAGCGTCATTTTCTAGGATAGAAAGAGTTACAAGCGCATCTGACAGGAAAAAAAACTTAAGTGCTACAGTTGAAGACTACCATTTTTTTATAATATATAAAAAAAAATTAATTTAATCGTTCAAATGCGCATAGCTGTCGGACGACCGCACCTCTCGCACTCAAATATTTTTACTGTTTAAATTTTGTGTAAAAAAGTGTATCAGCTCCGAAAATACCGTGATATTTAAAAGTTAAAATGTTTTAATTAAAATGTCTAAAATCCAAACATGAATTGATGCTTGCTATTTATATTATTACTGTTAATACTGCTATACTATTATAATGCTAAAAGTTCTGTAAAGCATCGCAGCTGCTTTTTAACCGACTTCTCAAAAAGGAGGAGGTTCTCAATTCGACTGTATTTTTTTTATGTATGTTACATCAGAACTTTTGACCGGGTGGACCGATTTCGACAATTTTTTTTTAATCGAAAGGTGGTGTGTGTCACAACACAATTATTATTTTTTGCTGTTTGTTTTGTTTCACATGATTTCACTCTCCGTATGTTTTTATTAAGGCGCGGCGCCTTATATCATTTCTTAAAAAGTGAACTCCAAAATAAGTCAATATACATATTCACGAGAAAAAAAAGGCCATTGCCAATTTTGCACATAAATTCTTGTTTACTTAGAATAAAAAAGTCAAAGATCCATCTCTCAGTCCTACTGTTTACACAGCAAGGAGTCACATAAGTCACCTGTTAGTCCGTACATCATATCTCTTCCACTTCATTAGACAGCGGGTAACATCAATTATGTATTCTTTGACCCGCTTTCATTCCCGTATCGCGTGAGACGTATGTGTTAACGCGTTAAATGCACTGAAAATGTATTTGTGGAGGCTACTTTGATACTAGCTAGCGCAGCCATTAATATAGGTGAAAAAGTTTTTTTCAATAATCAAATCACAAAATTGCCTTCAGAAATAATCACAAGTGTTTTATTAAACTCACGGATTTTAGACGCCATGTTCTAGGAGTTTAAAATTGTTACGTTTCATTGATTAATGTACTATTTCTATAAATATATGTCTAGTGTTATAAAATAACAAGCTGTGCCCGCGACTTCGTCCGCGTGTAATTTAAAAAAAATATCATTCAGTTCTCAAAGTTACAATATAAATAAATTTCTAAAATAAAAGTAGCCTAAGTTACTCCTTATTACTTCAGCTATCTACCAGTGAAAGTCCCGTTAAAATCGGTCCAGCCATTTCAGAGATTAGCTGGAACAAACAGATAGACAGACACAGAAATAAAAATTGTAAAAAATGTTATTTTGGTACATGTACCGTGTATACATCCATATGCATTTAGTAAAAAGCGGGTTTTTTTAAATTACAAACAGACACTCCAATTTTATTTATTTGTATGTATAGATTTAAAAATACCTTAGGAAGACAATTCTTTAATAAGTTACGATTACATATTTACCTGTTACGTTAAGCATTTGCAAATAAACGCAACATTAAAAAGTAAATTTTCGTTTTCAAACACACGTCATCGTGATCATCGAGATCCATGTAAAACTGAAAACGACAAATTGCCCTGTCGACACTCGAATGCATATGTAAATGTTACGTTCATGTAGTCATCCTTTGTTGGCCTTTCAGACTGTGGCTATCTTAAAAGGCCACATGAATGGCGTGAAGGGACAATTAGGTTGTAATAGGCATTTAGATTTGAAAGGATTTGGCGCTGGAATGGATGGTAATTTCATATTCGCTTGAATCGCTATTCAGAACCATTTAGTTTTTTGACTCTAATAAAAACAATTGTTTTAAAAATGTTTGAATGTATTTATTACGAAAAATAAAAATAAAAATATTTAAATTAAGTGCTGTAAGTGGTGCTCAATTGAATTATGGAGAGATATTAAATTGTGTGAATTTTATTAATTATCAAATATGATTGCTATCTTGATTGTATACAAATTGTGATATGTGGACAGAGCAGCTCCAATCCTTCTCCTACATGGAGAAAGAGGCCTGTGCCCTGGTGCGATGTTACAGGCTGAATGCGAATGCGGACAGAACAGATGACATGTACACAACTTATTTAATGTTTTGGACCGATAAATCTATATTTATATAGCTATAAAAATCTCATGTTACGATGTTTGTCTGGGCTAATCTTCGAAAATACTAAAAATAAAATATACTTTGACTATATTTTAACTTTATCCAACTTAAAGTATGGGCTATATTTTATTTCGATAGAGTTCGCAAATTTTTTATTGAAAAATAAAAAAAAAATATATGGCGGTCAGCTAGTTTGATGTATAATACTCGTTAAGTTTATGGTCACAAGACACGGAATATAGTAACTATAATTATATATCCTTTTTACTATTTTACAGCTATGTTTTTTTTTAATACAGTGATAGGCTAACGTTTGACCACTATTTCACCTGATGATAAGTGAAAATGCGGTCTAAGATGGAGCACGCTTACCTAGAAGTAACCTATTCACTCGCGACCTAAAGATCCCCAGGTTATAGTTTTACCGAAACACAGACGCTGGTAGAGAGTTCCATTCTTTGGCCGTACGGATCAAGAATGTACTAGCGAATCGCTTAGTGCGTATAGGGGGAATGTCAACCATATAAGAGTGGCGTAACGCAGAGCGTCTGGTTGTACGATGATGAAAGGGGATCCTGATCGTGGAGTTCCTGCGCACACTGTTTGAATCATCAAGTCATAGTTCAGAAATATAAATTTAATATGCATTTGAAATTTGTCACATTCTTTAGTCGTTTTTCATAAGATATAGGATGTAGGCGTAAATAACTTGCCACTCCTTCGGATTAAACGCCGAGGCGCCGATCGGGCGGGAAATTTATTGACTATCTGTCAGCTTCACTGGATACTGTGTTGTATGTTTGTTACATATTTTTATTTACTTCAAAACTATTAATACTTTTTTCTTTTCTTTTGTGTGTGTGTGTATGTGTGTGTGTGTATGTATTTGTGTGTATCAGCGTGTGAGTGATCAAGAAAAAAGATTCCTTCTGATTTATTTACTAAAGATAAAAAGAAAATAAAAAATAAATTGTTCAACCTATATTGTTTTTTTTTTTTTGTAATTTAGTTTTTGATCTAAGAAAAGTCTTATTATGCCTAACATTTCGAAAAAGGTAATCGAATTATCTTTTTAAATCACATAAAAATGTGCTGAACTTAATTTTGTTGACTGATAATGAGAAAATGTGATTTGCTATTATAATAATAAATCCGTGAATTTTATTAAGCATTCATGATGTTTTTACCATAATATCGACGGTTAGGCGCCATGTTTTTTATGCACCCCTTGAAGAAACTGATCCTGATCGACCTTACTTAGATATCACGGGTTGTTTTTTATAGCCATTACATAATTTAAGTGTTATTTTTTCACTGACATCAAAAAAGGAGAGAGAGGAGGAGATTCTCAATTTGACTGCATTTTTTTATAATACCACAAAGTTTTTTTACTAGATGTACCTTTGATGATTATTTTTTATCGGAACTTGGTGCTTGTGTGGTTCCATTTCAATCATCATTGATTGAGATCTGACGAGCACATTTCGAATTATCTCTAATAATGGGTATTTAATCGATTACCTACGTTGTATTACTTATCGATGCAAATTGAAGTCGGGTTTGCAAGCATACACAGTTATTATCTTTCAAAATTACTATAAGGTTATTTGTATGTCCATTATTGATTTTAGAAATGAAATAATAAAAAAAACAGTTAATACAAAAGCTAAAAAACAGTGAACAGATAAAAAATATCCCGATGACAGCGCCATCTGTAATGAAAAATGGTGGCGCGTTTCCCGCGCACGTGTCAGATAATGGGTTTACCTGCGTTTTATAGTTTTACCAACTCGCATTGTTCCTGCTTTCCATCATGTTGTCTCTATTATTTAATGGGACTTTCTGACTATAGTTGATTAAAATTGATTTATTTACGTTCATGTACGGTAATTTTACCTTATTTTTTAAATTTTATTTTATATGTCCAGTGGTTTTAATTTTCCGATGCTGTTGTAAATTTGGAATAAAAATAAGTCTACGAATTAATACGAGTTTCTAATTATAATTTTTTTAGTTTAATATAATCTATATACCAAGTTTATGTCTGTGCGTGTACGGATTAGTTTGTACGGATGTGTGTCACTCAATTGCAGTAAAATTATTAAAGCAATCTTTATTAGTATTATTCGGAAAGTAGTGCTCTCCGAGGCACAGTGGGGAGACCCACAAGGACTAACAACCAGACCGGAAATAAATATTTGTATCGAGACAAACATCCACTCCGAGCGGGAATCGAGCCCGCGACCATCGGTGTTTTAGTCGCCGCCGACACGGCACACGCACCATTACATCAGAACGGTCGTCAAACACAAATAACCGTCAAAAATAAACCAAAAATATTATATTGTATTTAACCATAATATAACAAATAAATCGTACATAACATTTTGTTATGTAATCGAATGAAAGTAGTTAGATAAAACACGTAACAATCCATTAATTCTTGTGAAAAAAAAAGCGATCCGACGCCGGGGAGTCTGCGTTCTCGATAAACAAGAATTGGTTCAAGGTTATAGTGATTAAATATTGATATAATTTACATTATAATAATGCATTAATAGCTTGCGTCTTTCTTGTGATCGAGTCTTATAGTTAGTAACTCTGACTTTCATACAAAACATAAGATAGAATTTCTAATAATTGACTATCTTTTTATTTAATTATTCTTCATTGACATCCGAATAAATAAAATGAACATTGTACACTTTTACTTGTATCTTCGACAGAACATTTTTAAACACAGAATTTCGTTCGTTCTCTTCTTTAGAAATAAAAAATGTTTATATATTTAGTCGTCACAAAAAATTTAAAAAATGCGTTTGTAAATCATCAGATTTAATTAAAAATCTGATTATTAAAAACTTGTATTTTTTTTTTTACATAAATATGAATGGCATAAACTTACAAAAAACATTTATATTTGAGTTAATGTAGAATAAGTGGTAAGTGTACATGTTATATACACACATGTGTAGGAACGGGACTACTAATGTTGACCCTAAACTGATTATATTCTGTTTTCCTTAGTAAAGTAGCGTTTTTTTTTATATTAGAGATTTTTTTAACGCATACATTTTTATATCTGAACTAATTTACTGTTTATAAAATGAATATATACCGAATATTATCTTCTTATATATAAAATTCTCGTGTCGCAATCTTAGTTACCATACTCCTCATAAACGGCTGGGCTGATTTTTTTTTACGAAATTTTGTGTACATATCAGGTAGGTGCAGTCCTTGTGGGTCTCCCCGTGCACGAGTTAATGTAAAGAGCACGTTTAGCCGTCGGTCCCGGTTGTTATTATGTACATCTAATAGCGATCGTTACTCATAGTAGGGAATATATCCGCCAACCCACATTGGAGCAGCGTGGTGGATTAAGCTCTGATCTTTCTCCTACATGGGCAAAGAGACCTATGCCCAGTAGTGGGATATTACAGGCTGAAGCGATAGAGATCGGGTAGGTCTGAGAATCGGTCAACATCAATTTTTCAGACCCCTAAGTTATGAGAGGGAGGGAGGATTAAGGGGGCTAATAACATATATGGCAAAACAACGTTTGAGGGATCAGCTAGTAATAATATAAGATGTGATAAAATCGTCTCCACTACTTGTTAATAAATATACCTAAAGCAAACAAATACTTTTACGTACTTATATTACCTATATACAAAGTCGTAATGAAACTGAAGAGATTTTTTGTTGAACGCAGTAATGACATGTGTACCTTCAACTTATTCAATTTTGATATTTTTATACAAATAAAAAAAACGATAAATTAAAAAAAATTACTGTCATTATAAACACTTTTGATTCTACGGAACTTACCATGATTGTGTTGAAACTTTCGAGGATATTGCAGACGTAAATTACGGATGAATGATCATCGCGGTAAGTCCCGTATAATCAAGTGTTAATGAAATATTTAACATTAAATTACCGCATCCACAATTACTCTTCCCCACCGGACACACAGATAGACACTGAGATACAAGCGCGCCGCCCGGCGTCGCATTGTTCCGTTGACACTGAATATCGCCCCTTGTAACGCAACGATCGATATTCCACTAGTTATTACTCTACGAAACTTCGATACAATTCCGCTGTCCCTGTCTCACTTCATGTTTTAGTATGAGAGGGAAAAGGATAGATGGCTTTTTGATGTTTTGATTTAAAGCGTTTTGTGTCGCTAGATATGTGTCATTTCAGTGACAAGGAAACTTGTGTCGTATAAGGATGATTGCAACACGATAGGCTACAGTGGTTATAACAAACAGCTGTAGCATTAGAAAGGCTATTTGTTTTTATGTCTTTGTTTTTGTTTGTTTTTTTTTTTGAAGTCAAATTAAAAAAAAAACTACAAGACAAGCACCAGTTTTCAAATAAAAAAAAAAATATTAAAATTAATAGACCCTGTAAAAAGTTATAAAGTTACACTCATAAAATATAGAGTCGAACTCAGTCGTTTAAAAATTAGTATTGTAGAGGTCAATCGTGAAGCTACAGGGTAGAAAAGAAATTTTTTATGATTGACCATATACATAATAAGTTAACTGTGTCTGAGCCCGTAATACAGACTTGAAAACAGCACTTAAAAATAGCCTAAAAAATATTCATTAAAGATAATAAATAATGCAAAAAAAATTGTCTGTTTCCTTAAAAATATTTAAATTATTTACAATTTAAAAATTACATCCATATTAGAATTGTAAAATTCAAATATTTGTTTATCAATTACTAGGCCAATTACAGACATTGTTTGAATTTATCAAAAACAATTAACGGCCCTTAGTACGATGAAATCCTTTGTCGACGGTCCAGGAACATACGCGCCACTAATACAAACGTTCAGACTTTTGCAAACACCAACAGGATCTATGCAAACATTCGCGATTTGTTTGACACTGTGTCTATCAACAATTACAATTACATCAAACCCTAAGCATCTGTTTCACTGGTTATTGATAATGCTATTTGATGAATGTTGGTATCCAACAGATAAAAGGTTATATAAGATGTGTTATTATTTTTATCATCAAATCCCATTTTATTTATGAGATATTTTTGTTCTCAATTGTGAATTTAAAACTCATTTATTGAGGTAAAACAGATTGTACTGATCTATTCTACCTCCTCCTGTTAAATACTAAAATAATGCCCTAATAAAATAATACCGTCAGAATTGGACCACGTCTAGTTTTTTAGGCAGACTTAAGTGATCTGAAATAAAATTTATAACTCGTATTTAAAACCCATTAAAGTAAAATGTATGATGCTAAGATACATGCAATCAGAAGCATGTCGATGAAAAAAAAAATAGATAATAAAAAATAAATAAAAATAAAAGGTACTATGATTGATAACACCACGAGACATCAGTCACTAAAACTGCATTTATTTACTAATACACATACATGTTAAAATAAAATATACCTTACACTATACATATTTTTTTTGTTAGTTTTAATTTAAATATTTTTTTAGTTCGTTGTCGCATGTACGCATTTAGAACAGCAGTTGGTCGTAAAATAATTGTATTATCGGATAATAGTTTTTATTGTACTGTTTAGCAATCTTTATTTAAATAAAAAAAAAGATTGTGTGCTTTAGACCACATGACTGAAGTAAAACTCCTTTAGTTAGTACAGTAATATACGAAACGTAACTCTTTCTCTTTATATCTTCACTAACATATATCTCCCTCTCAACTTTCGTTCGCCTTGCCCGATCACACTATTTCTAACGCTCTCGTCACGCATTCACCAGCTTACTCCTCAAGTCAGGCGTGCGTAAAGAAGTTATACTTAAATATAATAACTACCATAAATATACCGTCTCCAATATTATCTGCTATGGCTCCCGTACCCTGATGCATGTTCAGATACAACGCCTGACGCCCGGCGTCGCATTGTTCCTATGACACTTGAGGTGAATGTTTGTTACCGATCGATTCGCCGGCTATTGCGTTGGGTAAATCGTTTAGTTGTAATTATGTGACGTTTGGCTAATATAGCTAAGTTAATAAAACGTATATTCAATTTAACTAGTAGATTATACATAAGTAGAGAATATAGTAATTAAATACTACATTTTCTTAGAACGATGAATTTAAATTACATCTTTGTTTTCAAATATAAATTTTCGGTTTTATCCTGTAAATTTTAGATAACATACGGTACACTTCCTAGAAAAAAGTGTTCCTATTTGTTTTTTTTTTCGACTATTTAGTATTTAGTAGTATAAAAAATAAATATATGGTTAAAACAAATGAAGATCAATGATTCACTGTTTTAGTAAATTAATGACATTAACATTTCAATTAATTCGACGAAGTTATAAACCTAAAAAATTAAAAGGAAAAATCATTTCATTATATTCAAATTTCAATGGTTAGTAAAAAAAAAACATATATGCATGTAATGTTTTCCGCAATCGTGTAAAACAAAACCCTGACTCTTTATCGTTTGCCGCAACAAGCCACTTCATCATATCGTGACTTAGCTCGTGACAGATAAAAATATCTAGCGCCATGTGTAATACGTTGTTTACGTCAGGAGCATTGCTCTGATGTAGTCTATCAAATTATTATTTATATAAGAATAAAAGAAATGTTTAATTTTTTTATAATCACAACATACAATCTATATATTGTGAATTGTTATATATCTATGTATTAAATACTTGAAGCAAAAACTTTGTATCCCTATTTTTTTATGTCAATAGGTCGGCAAACAAGCGTACGGCTCACCTGATGGTAAGCGATTACCGTAGCTTATAGACGCCTGCAACACTAGAAGCATCGCAAGCGCGTTACCAACCCAATCCCCAATCCCCCCAGGAGCTCTGGTCACCTTACTCACCAACAGGAACACAATACTGCTTGAAAACAGTATTATTTTGCTGAGATCTTCTGTAAGGTCGAGGTACTACCCCAGTCGGGCTGCTCCATATTTTGAGCAGGAAATTCCTGCTGTGCAGATTTACGAAAATTGCGCGGACTGAGGAGTATGAAATTTCGTATACTAATAGTTTTTATAAAGGAGTGCAGAATGCAATTTTTTTTAATTATTTATAAAAAATAGATTAAATCAATAAAAAAAAAAACATTTACTACCATGTATTTGACATACACAAGCATAAAACTCTTGTATTTATTATTATAGAAGTATAGTCTTTGACAACAGAACCTTAATAATGTTCAAACTTATAATTTCAATTAATTATGGTCGAATTTTGACGACTGGGCGACCACTAGTAAAATAATAAACGCTCAGTGTTTGAGAGACATGACTTAGTTACATTTAGGAAAAAAACAATATTTAAATAAGATTTTTGGCAATCTATCTGTTTGCACGAGCTTTTCATGCAAAAATTACTGCACAAATTCTATGTAGCTTTGTCAGTAATGCTTCTCGAGGTCCAATTTGGAATCTGATGTATATTCCCACTTGACATACGTCTTGATGTGTAATTATTACTTCAATTTTACTAAAATCGTTAGTAACATAGACAAAGTTTCGTATACATATCAGCTGATAACCCAGCCAGTATTATAATGCAAAAGTGTTTGAAAATGAGTATAATAGGAGTGTTCGTTACTATTTTATGCTGTTATAATTGTAAACAATTTTTACAACCGATTATCCAAAGAAAAAATAATTGCGATAAAATAGAGACAGACAAAGACAGCTGAATGACATACATTTTTTACACGACTAGTGTCGTATAATAATTGAGTTTTAAATATTATGAAACTTTTAAGAGATACACTAAATTTTTTATTTTATTTTTCATTTTAATTTTCTATGTCGTCTCTATTTTGCTAGAAATTATACTATTTTTAAACATTTTTGTTTTATTAATATCATATCAACGGTCGGTTTTTTATATGATGTTAAAAAAATTGTTTAGAATTTCCTAATGTGTGGGTAACACAAAAATAAAATCGTACGAATTATACTATTTTTGTTTCAAAACTCATAAAAACTTCTGCTATAACAATTGTTAACATAACCGTCAATGATGTGAGAAAATGCCAGTTTTATTTAATTTTCAAGCATATTTAAAGTGCAAGGCATATTACAAGTTCTTAAAATTTACTGAATTTCGCATAATTTTAACGATTTATACATGAGTGGGTGTCGTTTCCTCGTCTAGACGTAGATTTTTGGCAGTCAAGGCTACGTCGGAGTGCGTTTCGTTGCATCACATGTTGGCTCATACCGTTGAAATAGGAAAATCGATACTGATGTAATTATTTTAATATAGAACCAATTTTGAAAGTTTGAGTTGAAAAGTTTTTAGTTATTATTACCGGCCAGTTTTAAACAATTTATGGATATTGTATTATATTGATAGTCCTCTAACGAAAATTATTATTTAAGAAAAGAAAATAAAATTGGAAAAAAAAAGAATTTCTGAAGTTTTAAAAATTGTTTGAAGTACTGTTTAAAATTATTTATAAGTACAGTACTTATGTAAATTTGTTTCATATAAGTAACATGTATGACGACGCGTTGGCGCAACGGTCACAGCATTGGTTTGTGGCTGTTGCGCTTGCGGGTTCGATCCCCGAACATAACAAACATTTTAGAATGTAAGTACGGTAAAAAAAACGTAACAGGAAAACTCAGAAGCAAATATTCAGTCACAAATTCTTCCATATGAATGATACTCCATCCATTCTTCACTCAGCTTTATGACACGAGAAAAATAAAGCGGCATCACATTCAATTTTCCCTAATGCGCAATCAGAGGTTTCATGTAAGCCTTGTTCACTTGGCTCGGGTCGTAAAGTTACGGGTTGTGGTGTTCCGACTTCCGAGATATTTCTTATCACAGCCAAGGAGGTTGTACGATGTAGATTAAAAATAAATAGCTAATTTGTTTGATAACAAAATAAAAAATTAAATATTAAGCGTTTCTTTTATTTACGCCAGGTAATATGTAGCGTATTTAGAATATTTGTTGTTCTTGTCATATATATACTAGCTGTGCCCGCGATTTCGCCCGCGTCGAATTAAATAACAATTATTGTTCAGTTCACAGAGCTACAAAATAAATAAATTTCTAAAATAAAAGTAGCCTAAGTTACTCCTTACTACTCCAGCTATCTGCCACTGAAACTCCCGCCAAATCAGTCCAGCCGTTTCCGAGATTAGCCGGAACAAACAGACAGACAGATATACAAAAATTGATAACAAATGTTATTTTAGTATATATACTGTGTATACATTCATATGCATTTAGTAAAAAGCAGTTAATTTTAATATTACAAACAGACTCCAATTTTATTTATTTATATAGATATAACAAATGTAAACATATGTATATCAACTATTAAAATATAATAATCTAATATGTCTAGAAGTGATATTTAGATTTATATAAAACTAGCTGACCCGGCGAACTTTGTATCGCCTAACACAAACTTTATCGTATGGTATTAAAGTTCAAATTGACTTTTAAGTATTATCACAAATCTTTTGTATGGGAGTATAGAAAAGTGTTGTTTTTAGACTTTTTCAGGAAATTTAAATTTTTTTTTTTTTTAGAATTTTTCTCTCCGTAAGAACCATCCTCGTACTTCAAGGAATATTTTTAAAAAAGAATTAGCGAAATCGGTCCAACCGTTCTCGAGTTTTGCGCTTAGCAACACATTCAGCGACTCATTTTTATATTATAGATAAAGAATATTTTAATTTTTTATTATAATTTATTTACTTTTGATTTTGTATAATACAAACTTTACTTACATTAATGGTAAACAAATATCTAGGGAAAAATTATACTTTGAGCATTTTAATATATCCAGTATATATAATTATAGCAGTATAAGTACATATATAATACGTAAGTTTAACAATTTACAACACATTTGAAACTAACGTGAAAGCGTTATCAATCAATATCAAACTATTGAAAAGCAAACAAACCCTATACTGACGACGGGGGTGTTTCCGGCCCACCGCACATGGTTTACGAAACAAACACCGTATTAATACCCCGTTATTATTGGGCAAGGAATTAAGGCATGACGTAGACGGCTTAATGAATCGTAGATGAGCTACGGGTTGAAGCGAAACCTGTTTCACGCGTATGGGGCAATTCGTATGAAAAATCGTTGGGAAATTGTTGCATTAGTGTGGTTTTGACAGTAGTATTTCAATAAAATTTTGTACTTTGTAATAAATATTAATTGTATACCAATTACGGTATGTGTATTGCACTTCCGCGAGGTGTTTTTGTTAACCTATTCAATTTGTTTGTTATAAGACAAAACATGTGTTAAGAAGAAGATCTGAAGAAAGGTCTTTTAAGGAATACCAATATTTCGAATTAAATTTGAATAAATATATTGAATTATTAGAAAATTGTAACACTGTCACTTTGTATGCCCAAACTAATTTTGTAACTTTATTTATTTTTTTCAGGTATGTTGACATCCAGCTATTGTAAGTACAGCCGCCCGGCCTATTAGCTAGCCAGGGTCGGGTTTACACTTAAATTATAAACCGACATGTAAGCTAGAATTGTGTAAAGGGCAAACGAAATCGGTTCTACCTCTGGTTTTTAGAGATTTAGATTATTACTATTTCACGAATAGACTAAATCGTAAAATTTTTATTTGTCGTGTTACATAAGTATATAGTTGCTATATTGTTGCTATATTGTTACTTTTAACAAAACGTAAAACTTTTTTACTAAAACCTTTGACATTGTGAGACTTATTGCGATTTTTATTTTAAAACTCCCGATATCATGGAGTCATCGCTAACGCGATTTGCGTTTAAGTAAAGTGATAACAATGTCCGTGAAAATTTAAAAACTTTTATGGCTTAACTACTTAATATATATATTTTTAAATAGATTATTATCAATACTTATGAAGTAGTAAAGCGAGTGATTTTCGCAATATAGAAGTATATTTGTATTAATAAATAGCATAATAATTCGACTGTGACAATTATAGATATAAAATACGACAATATCCTTTATAGAAATGGATCGTTATTCACGTATTTGTCACTTCATTTTGTCCCAAAACTTCCAATATTTGCGCAGTACCGGATTCAAGGCACGGCTTTATTCTGAATGGCTTCTAATTCCTCTATATATCAAATAAGATAATAGTTCACGTAACTCGGTCTTAGCGACACCCTCGTGCAGTCAAAGGGTTGGATGCGAGTTAATACAATGTCTTACGAATTAATTTACATGTTTTTAATAATTTTACGACACATGTATTTTGTATGAAGTATGAAATTGCCTTTCAACAGCATGCAAGTAGAGGTTTAGAGGTCTTATTCTGTTTTTACAATTTTGTAAAGTTGTAATAATTAAAAAAAAAGTTGTATTTTGCTCATATTTTAGATAGCCCAATGGGAAGCATAAAATCTAAATAATATTGCTCCCAAGTAGTGCTATATTCCTGTAATTCCTGTGGTGAGTAATGAAGCCAGAGTTTTTAGGAATATGGTGATAGTAGAGCTAGAGTATTCAACGCACTTTTCATGCTTTTGCAGGTGTCCATAGGCTATTGATGATGATAATGGTCTGTACGCTGTTACAGTGCTTGTTTATGACTCGTCCTATTGATGCCGTTATTTTTGTGGAATTCTTAATTATTGTTTTATTTCATTTGTGACAAAAATTTATAAAGTATTGTAAGAACTATTAATTATTCATATATATTATGTCCTATTATTAATACCATCTCTATTAAAACATAATAGGCATAAACTATTCAAATTGAAAGCTTGAAAGTGAACAGTCAATTAATTATGATTGATGACAAATTTTGACATCATAAAATTCTTCTTAATGGATTTTAGAGGGGACTTTATTTTTAACAAGAAGCAATGAATATGATACATTCAGTTCAACAATTAAACCCTTTTTAAACCATAAACCTAGTACCGGTTTATACTGTGGTTAATTTGAACATTATTTATACAATATTTATACAAATAACTATTTTGTGAGTAGTATATTTTTTTATTATTTTAAAGTACATTTATTTTCATTTTTATTTAGTTTATTTATTTATAGTAAATGACATAAAAAGGACAAGAAAAACGTTCTTATTATCTAATGACGGTGGTGTTTGTTGTTATATATTATTGCGAAAAAGTAGTTAATCCGCTTATCTCTTTAATTAATCTTCTTACCTCTCTGAATTAATAAGTAACTGATCAAAATGATCAATTATATTTATTAGAATATAATATATATTATCTGGGAAATAAAAATACCGCTATTGGTAATTGTAACATTGTATAAAATAGAAATCATTGTTTTTCTGTTCAGTCCTGAAATTCCATAAAACGATTGCAAAAATCATAATTGTAAACCTAATATTTTACATAGTGATAAATACGCATTTATTTTATATAATCTATACAAATAAATAAAATTGAAGTGTCTGTTTGTAACGTTAAAGTAACTGCTTTTTACTAAATGCATATGGATTATACACGGTACATATACTAAAATAACATTTTTTACAATTTTTGTCTGTCTGTCTCTCTGTCTGTTTGTTCTGACTAATCTCTGAAACGACTGGACCGATTTTGATGGGAATTTCAATGGCAGATAGCTGATGTAGTTGGGAGTAGCTTGGACTACTTTTATTTTAGAAATTTATTTATTTTATAACACTGCGAACTGACCAATACCTGTTTTGTTAAATTACACACGGACGAAGCCGTGGGTACAGCTAGTATAGTAAATAAAATAGAGGACGGAATACGGCCTCGTAAATTTATATAATCAGCGTTTCTCTAAAATACAGAATATTTTATCTCTTTTAATCTATTTTGTAAACACCTACCCACATCCATACCACAGTTTTTACTTTACCCTATCAACTGTAAAGTCTTTTGTATTGAATACAACATAAATTGCAAAATTTTCTCCTCCGTCTTTCTCTTAAAATAATGTAAATAAAGTCCATTTTTGCATAATTAGGTGCTACTTTAAAGTTGTTCTCTATAATGCCTGGGCCATATGCATGGCCACGCGCTCCTCCATCACCCTTATCTGCTTCATTCGGGGTCGAACCCACTGCCCTATCACACAAACACAGCCCACGTCGATATTATCAAGACGTATTGCTACATTTGTGTTGAATGAAAAAGTATTTTTGCACGCTCTTGTTTTGCTTTTTTTTTTTAATTATCTTTGTATGAAAATATGAAACTTGCTTAAATTTCAGTGTAAAAGTCATTACAAAAAAAAAAAACTAATTGTAGTCACCATGTCGCCATCGTGAATGTGCTGATTTCCTTTCTTACTTGCGATCATTACTTATAAATAAATATAGTTATGATTTGTCTTCATAATAATTATCCTTCATATAAATTAAAGCTCTAAAAATTCTTTCAGTAAGTCAGATTTTCTGCAACTTTATGCGCATTTTTTAAAACGATAAGTTATATATTCAGATAAATCTGAAGAGGTTATTCAATGGGAATCGGTTGTTAATAACTTGTACATATATATCAGTGAGATAAAGATATCACTCATTTCCTGATATATTATGTAATTGATTAATTACTTAGTCCTGACATTGACGCGATACGATTTTTTTTTTTCAAAATATATTCCTCCTTGATCATTTAATATTTTGCATCAACAAAAATTTAAGATAGTAAATTGTCAAGATGTCCAGATTAGGTTTCATCAATATTCTTATCGGAGCTGCGGCAAAGATAATCTGCCTAAATAAAATCAGAAAAAAAATTTGACCAATTTTAGTATCGGGTTAGTATTCGTTGACAATGACTGTTATAAACAGCACGGAGACGAGAAGACGTATAGTACAAAAAAGTATCAGAAAGAGTTGCAAGAAAGTTTGTAGTGTAAAATCTGTGAAGTCACTGTTACCTATAACGACATGGTTGCCAAAATATAACATAACTTTGCTGATCCAGGACATTATCGCGGGAATCACAGTTGGGCTGACAGCTATACCTCAAGGGATCGCTTATGCTATAGTAGCTGGACTGCCCCCTGAATATGGTCTATACGCTGGTTTAATGGGAGGAATTGTTTATTTATTTTTCGGAAGTTGTAAAGACATCACGATTGGACCAACGGCCATACTATCCGCTATGACTGCTAAATACGTCTCGGATTATTCATATGATTATGCCATACTTGTGGCTTTTCTATCCGGTTGGGTTATATTGACAATGGGTGTAATGAACCTCGGATTTTTAGTTGAGTTCATATCGATACCTGTGATAAGTGGATTTACAACAGCAGCGGCCCTTCAAATTGCATCAGCCCAGTTAATTTCATTGTTTGGTATGGAAGGCAAGTCGGGAAACTATTTTTCCGAATCAATCATAAGTTTCTTTAAAAATATAACTACAATCAACATACGAGATTCTGTTCTGGGTATTATTACTATTTTAATGTTGTTGGTTTTAAAACGAATCGGAGAAGGGTGTAGTCGAACAGACGGCGTGGTGAAACAATTGAGATGGTTTATATCGATAGGACGTAATGCTGTAGTTGTGATAATTGGAATAATCATTGCATACAGTTTAAAAGTTACTACCGGTGAAGAGCCATTAAGAATTATTGGTGAAATTGGAAGTGGCTTGCCTACAATCCAATCACCACCTTTCAGCACAGTAGTCGGAAATGAAACTCACAATTTTATTGATATGTTGCAAACAATAGGACCAGGATCAATCATATTGCCATTGGTCGCGATATTAGAACTAATAGCAATCGCCAAAGCTTTTGCAGGGGGAGCTGAAGTAAATGCAACGCAAGAAATGATAGCTCTCGGACTGTGTAATATAATAGGATCTTTTGCACTGAGTATGCCAATTACGGGATCTTTCACCAGAACCGCTTTAAACAATGCTTCAGGGGTACAAACAACAGCCGGTGGAATTTTTACAGCAATACTTATACTCCTGGCTCTTAGTTTACTAACTTCTACTTTCTACTATATACCAAAGGCTTCCCTAGCGGGTTTGATAATAACCGCTATGTTTTACATGATCGATTACAAAATATTTATAAGACTTTGGAAAACGAGTAAAAGGGAGCTATTTTATTTTATTGCAACCATTTGTGTATGTTTGGTGCTTGGCCTAGAGTACGGTATTGTAGCAGGTGTCATTATAGATGCTCTAGTATTGCTGTTTACAAGTGCAAGACCATCTCTAGAAGTAAATAATATAATCGAAACTAAAGGATACGTATGCATTATAATCCGTTTACCAGAATCTTTGCCATACTGCGCTGCGGATCATCTCAGAAGAAAAATACTTAAAATTTCATTTGGAGCTGAATGCGATACATTTATTATTATCGATGGAGTAGTTTTACGAAAAATGGATTCAACTGTTGCTTCAAATCTCATGTCATTGATAAAAGATGTGGAAAAGAGTAACGTAAAAATTTTGTTCTTAAATTTTGATAATTATTTCAAGGATATGTGCAATATGATTAATCCGAAATATAGCAATAAATTTCTCACATGTTGCAGTGATAACATAGAAGATATCGTAGAAATAACAGTTAAGACTTCAGTGTAATTAATAGTCTCGATATGTGATTATATGATGAGGGCAAGTTATATAATGAGTAAGAAATTACAGTCACAACTGTTTTACATTGCACCACATACACTTCTGTCTGATCTGTGAATTTTCAAAAGTTGTGGCCTTTGATTTTTTAAATTGAAAAAGCTTCTTAGGAAAATCTTCGAAGTCCTTAACAAAATAAAATATAAAAATAAAACTAATGACTTTGACGACGTAGAAGAAAATTTTTTTATAAAATTACACAATTCATTCCGTAGTCACCATCTTGATTGACACGAAATATTTCTGTAAAATATTCAATATAATCGATTCAAGATTGCTGGGTATGGGCTTACAGTAAATTCGTTATCCCCTCAATATTTCTATTGGCCCGTTGAACGCTTCAAAGCAGGGGTGTCATTCGGTTTCCTGAAATTTATTAACGTGATTCAGCACTTCTGAAGGTGGCAGATTTATGTTCTTATCGCATCAACTAAGTGCGTGAGGCATTGATCGTTTAGGGCGACGATTCTCTCATAAATTTTGATATCATTTTTTTTTAACTCGTATATGAGATAAAAAGTTTTGCGATAAACTTGTTTTAGTACGTAAAGTATTATTTGAAGGAATGAGAGAGACAAGGAAACTACGGAATTCTCTCTAAGAATATATGCAGAGTAGTGATTTTAATTTTCAATTTTATTTTATCTCTAACAAAGAGATAAAAAAATTTGTTTAACTTGATAATACCAAGAAATATCATGTTAACGTGTATATGAGTATACATATTTTTTATAGTTTATTTTGAAAAATAACTATTTTTTATGTGAAAATTTTAATGTGTTACAAAACCTTTAACAATTATAATATTTCTCATATTTATTGGTTTATGTCTTAAGTTGTAAAACCTAAGCTATTCTTTTAACTTTATTAATTTAGGATAATATATTTCAAGTTTTTTTTTTTATTACGGCTTATAAATATTTGAGTAATATTTAAGGATGGTAAATATATATATTACTAGCTGACCCAGCAAACGTTGTTTTGCTATATATGTTATTAACCCCCTTTAACCCCCCCCCCCCCTTGGGGTATGAAAAACAGATGTTAGCCGATTCTCAGACCTATCCGATATGCACACAAAATTTTATAAAAATCTGTCCAGCCGTTTCGGAGGAGTATGTTAATTAACATTGTGACACGAGAGTTTTATATATAAGACTAGCCGACTCGGCAAACGTTGTCTTGCCGCTAAACGCTATTTAAAAATAGGGGTGGGTGGTAGAAGGGTGAAAATTTAGTGTTGTATGTATTTTTCAACGCCAAATCATAATAAAATAAAAAATAAATAAATTAGCTAAAAATTCAAAAAAAAATTGGGGGTGGACTACTCTCAACATTTAGGGGGATGAAAAATAGATGTTGTTCGATTCTCAGACCTACCCAATATGCACACAAAATTTCATGAGAATCGGTCAAGCCGTTTCGGAGGAGTTTAACTACAAACATCGCGACACGAGGTTTTTATATATTAGATATTGTACAATAATAAATATTGTAAATATACTGAATTTGCTTTTTTCTTGCTCTAACGAACTTCTTTAAAGACTAGCTGTCCCCGCGACTTCGTTATTAACAAAAACTTATTGTTCAGTTCACAGAGTTATAAAATCAATAAATTTCTAAAATAAAAGTAGTCTAAATTACTCCTTACTGCATCAGCTATCTGCCAGTGAAAGTCCCGTCAAAATCGATCCAGCCGTTTCAGTGATTAGCCGGCACAAACAGACAGATAGACAGACGGACAGACAAAAATTGTACAAAATGTCATTTTGGTATATGTACCGTGTATACACATCCATATGCATTTAGTAAAAAGCGAATATTTTAATATCACAAATAGATACTCCAATTTTATTTATAGATTTAATACCTTCTTCTATTACATTTCGATGAGTAAATAATTGTCCATTTGTTTTATGACATAACTAATAAAAATCAGAAAAATAAACAAGGTCATTAGCACATTCAATTAAAAGGTACGAGGGTATATCCGACTTTCGATTTCATACACTTGATTCGTTTTCAACTTTATCTGCCATAGCAAGGTATGGCAATGACACGTCAAATCACGCGGAAATAATGGTTGAGCGGGCACGCCGTTGTTGTCCTCAAACCATTTTACAACGACCTTTCTCCCTTCAGCCTTTTCCTCCATATTCTTGTTACTGTGAGTGTTTCTGTTCGTTGGTAGCTATGACACGAGGAGACACCCTGGACCTTTTTTGTGTAAAATTTCAGACTGAATAGGGAACGGTTTCCAGGTGATTACCTTGAGCGTTATATACTGATTTTTCGGAGAATTCATCATGTGTAAACGATAAAACCTTTGCTACCGAACAGGTATTTAGTAAATGTCGATTTATTGCTATTATTATTTACATTTCTGATAACTTTTTGCACGATAAAATGCGTGGTTTTTCCATTGCTTTGCTGATTTATCAGCATCGATACATCCTTTCTTGAGATACAATCCATATCATACGATACCATAAAAATATAACTAAAATAATAATAAAAAAATTTTATAGGAAGAACACAATTATTACTATAAGTTAGTCTACTACAAAAAAAAACCGACTTCAATTACATCGACAAGTAATATAACGTAAGTAGACGAAAAAAATGAACAAATGCACTAGTTGTCATTACGATTTTCGTGGGTTTTCCTCGATTTCTTTGGAATTCCATCATCAGATCAATGGCTTCCTTATCACGGTACCACAGTTGGGATATCTCCTTTCAAACATAAAAAGAATTATCAAATACGGTTCATAAAAGACGAAGTTATACATGAACATACATAATATAATAAAATATATATATATATAATATGGTCGAATTGAATAACCTCCTCCTTTTTTGAAGTCGGTTAAAAATAAAATGAACGAGTTTCCTTTAAAAAGAGTTATACATTTTTAAGTTGGTTCTGATTGATAGTTGCAAATTTTGCCATCTTTTATTTTGTTATGAATGTTAAAATAGGTTTTAAAATAGCTTTGCTCTAGTGCTTTTAAGTGTAATCGAATTGATTTTAATGTAATTTAATTAAATAGTTCATTGTTACAATAGTTCTTGTTCAGAATTTCATAACTAAATATTTCCAACAAATATCAGCGACCATTAATCACTGTTTCACATTAAACGGCTACATAATAGCGGTCACATCTATAACAAATACCTGTTATCTATCAAATGTTTCCGTTCACTTCATACATTCATTTTCATTCAACGCTATTCCATGGGAATTAAAATTTAAAGTACCTCGCTCAAGCGGTAGATTTAATTTGGAACTTTGTAACTCATTTTGCAAATTTATCTCATGTAATGCTTTGAACTTTATTTCGTTTGTATTAACGTTTATATTAGAATATTTTAGTCTTATGTTACGTAGTCAATGCTTAGGGTCACTTGGCCCTTGTCAAGTGAGTTTTGCAGCAGACAGAAGTAATGAAATTGCTAGCAAATGAGCCGTGCATAGTTGTCAATAGCAACGTATCATTCATTTGTAGCGGTCATCCATGGGTTTAGGTTGTGTTTAGAAACATTTGCAACATGTAACTTTCAACTCATGCTCTTTGATGACTGCAAATCATTAGGAAATGTACATATTGTGCAATACTGGTACATGAATTGATTTATTTATTTTGCCTCGTCCCGGAATAACACGAATCTTATAGTCTACATATAGATAATACTTTATATTAGCTGATACATATACATTCAATAGTCTTTGTTCTTATTGCCAATTGTAGTTTAACTTCGTAGATTTGTATCAAATTTAAAATATGCAAATAAAATTAATCCACATGTTTTGTAATATAATCTATCAATTATAAAGTTCTTCTAATCAAGAACTTTAGGTTTGTATAATACTTAACTCAGCAGCTTACCTTTGTTATTGATAATCTATACAAATAAATAAAATTATACGCTTTGTGGCTACGGCTGTAAAGAATATAGCCACCCCTCTCTTCCCGTGGGCGTCGTAAGAGGCGACTATGGGATAACACAGTTCTACTAACACCTTGGAACTTAAAAAACCGACAGATGGCGGGATAACCATCCAACTGCTGGCTTTGAAATACTCAGGCCGAAGACAGCCAGCAGCGTCTTCAGTGCGATAAAGCCAGCCCTGCGGTCACTAACCCGCCTGCCCAGCGTGGTGATTGTGGGCAAAACACATGAGTTCACGCCTCTTTTGGCGCGAACTTGTGGAGGCCTATGTTCAGTAGTGGACTGTATAGGCTGAAATGATGATGATGATGAATGATGAAATATAGTTGGAGTGTCTGTTTGTAATATCATAATAACCGCTTATACTAATTGCATATGGATGTATACACGGTACATATACCAAAACAACATTTTTTACAATTTTTGTCTGTCTGTCTGTTTGTTCCGGCTAATCTCTCAAACGGCTGTACCATTCACTGGCAGATAGATAGTGTAATAAGGAGTAACTTAGGCCACTTTTATTTTAAAAAATTATTCATTTTATAACTCTGCGAACTGAAAAATTACTTCTTTGTTAAATTCCACGCGAACGCAGTCGCGGGCACAGCTAGTTATTAAATAAAGAACTATACTTGTGTCATCATTATTGGTGTCATTTTATTATCATCTTCGATTTAAACAAGTTTAACTTTTCGTAACATATTTGGAGACAAGAACGGTTGAAAATATCACATGAAAGCGATGCAAAAACTCTTTAAAATATTCATGGGACAATAAGTGGTGTTTTATGGAGGCGCTTTAATGGCGCTTCGAGAACATTAAACACGGTTTTACTATGAGTGCAAGTCTTGCTTTTATTTGATCGGGACCCGCGAAATTGCTTTTTCATTGCAACCAATTTCCCTACTGATGTTATGAATCTCAAACTTCTCAAAGTGTTTTATAACTAAGTGACATTGTGTTATCGATGCTAATTTAATTTATATTTTTTTTTTTGTACAATAGTAGAGCGAAAATTCATTCATCCTTTTGTTTTGGTTTATTTTGAATTAGCAATCGTAGCCTTGAAATAAATATAATTTAATTATTTTTCTTCTAATTTGAAGTTGTGTGTAGTTACGTATTTTTAGTTGTGACTTAGATCTCAGAAAGATTAATTTGCATGTCTATAAATGAAAGGTGGGGGGGACCTGGGTCTGGGCCGTTTTCTATGTTCAAACTCTATCAACATTGGCAGGCTCTATTCCTTCTCGTGTATAGGCGAAGAGCCCTATCATTAACCTAATTTAGTATTTCTTAAAATTTTATATCGAGTCTTCAAGCATTAGTTAATTTTTACATAAACTAATAATATCATTCCACTTACCAACGAAACAGTTTAAGAAAATATTTATATCTACACGAAGTTACTTCAGTCGTAAATTACTTATTATCAGAGGAGCATGAAAGTTACGCGCCAACATTAAGCGACCTGTCTGGACATAAATCGACTCGCTTTATATTAATCGATAAAAATATGAGACATAAATATAAATAAATATCTTATAACACACACACGCAGTCGTCTGTTCCTATGATGAGCAACTTAATGCTTGTGTTACAGGTAATATCCGACTGTTAGAACTATTTTTTTTAATATACATACAACTTACTTAGGTGGGAATCGAACCCGTAACCCGCGGAACAGAAAGCAGGACCACTACAAACTGCGCCAACGGGCTACATGTTTATTAAATACTAGCGTTCGCGCATGGATTCACCCGTGTGTTAGATGTTTTTTTTTTAATAATTAATAAGTGAAATATTTATTTGTTGAAGTAGGATTTAAAAGCACCCTTAAATCTTTTTTTTGTCTCTTATGTTTTTGAAGTAAAACTTCTTTACGCACGCTTGACTTGGGGAGTGAGCTGGTGAATGCGTGACGAGAGCGTTACGAAAGGTGTGATCGGGCGAGTTGAACGGAAGTTGAGAGGGAGATATGAGTTAGTGAAGATAGAAAGTTTAACTTAAGTTGAGTGGTCTAAAGCTTACTTATTTTTTTTTTTAAATTATATCTATCTTTTTTTGATTTACCACCAGTTGGAAAAATGAAATCTGCTGAGAAGAATCGCAAAGCATTGAGAACTCATTCATATGTACTGCATAGAAGCCAGAGCTACTAAACAACTCTTTAAGGATTATACTTAGTCATATAAAGAAGTAGTTCTAAAACTATTTATTATAAAAAAGCATTTCCTAAAAGACATTCATAAGATACCATTTTTAACCGACTTCCAAAAAAGGAGGAGGTTCTCAATTCGACTGTTTTTTTTTATATGTATGTTACATCAGAACTTTTGACCGGGTGGACCGATTTCGACAATTTTTTTTTAATCGAAAGGTGGTGTGTGTCAATTGGTCCCATTTAAATTTATTTGAGATCTAACAACTACTTTTCGAGTTATATCTAATAATGCGTTTTTACTTGACGCTTTTTTCGTCGACCTACGTTGTATTATACCGCATAACTTTCTACTGGATGTACCGATTTTGATAATTCTTTTTTTTGTTGGAAAGGGGATATCCCTAGTTTGGTACAATGATAAGGAAACCGGATCTGATGATGGGATCCCAGAGAAATCGAGGGAAATTCTCGAAAATCTGCAATAACTTTTTACTGGGTGTACCGATTTTGATAATTTTTAATTTAATCGAAAGCTGATGTTTATCATGTGGTCACATATAAATTTTATCGAGATCTGATAACTACTTTTTGAGTAATCTTTGATAACGCGTAGTTACTTGCCTATTTTTTCGTCGATCTACGTTGTATTACTCGTCGATGTAATTAAAGTCAGTTTTTTTTCATTTGCGAGCAAACACAATTGTTTAACGCACAAATTAACAATGATTTTAAATTCGGCAAATTAGATCACGTATTATCGATTAAAAAAAAACTATTATCGTTTATTGTAAACTAAACAGAGATTCCAGAACATTCTCTCAACCCTCCGAGATATAAAAAAGTATCATAAAATTTCCATTATAACCCAACCGGGCGCAAAGGGCCGTTTGGCGCGGTGTCAAAGGTTAAAAATGTCTACATAAATACAAAAAAAGTGTAAAAAATATCCAGTAAACAATACTGAATATTGATGGCCGTTGGATATGGAAACGTTTTCAACCCCCAAGAAAGATTATTCTAAGGAAAAGATAGAACACTGTGTACAAGTATAAAAAAAATATAACAAAGACAAAAATATCATACAATATCATCACCGTATAACATGACTTTGACACCTTTTAGAAGTATTTTCAGAAATGTATATACAAATAAAAATAAATATAATATAATATTACCGATAATTACATCCAGTTCGATTTTTTTCCTTATTTTTTTGTAAGAAAAACTATTATTAGGAGCCCTTTATCAACGCATCGAATTCGTATCTAAGTATATTTGAAAAAAATCAGTTCATTTTTTTAATTATGTCCGTAAGATCTAAAAATATTATTCATATTTTATCAGTATGTATTCGTATTTAAATATGATATGCAAAAAACACGATTAAAAAAAATGCGAGCTAAGCTCGGTCATCAAGGTACCGATATGTAGGTATATACGCGCATTCTTTTTATTTTGTGTTATTTATTGTCAGGATTGCGTAACTTGCATAAAAGTAAATTTAAAAAATGTTTTAAAAAAATGTTCATCTACTTATCTAATTTTTAATAACAATAAAATTAGCCTTAGACTGAGATAAAATAACTGAAAAATATTTTTAACAGCCTAAAAGAACCAAATAGTAATATCAAATATATATATCGTCTGAGCGAACAAAGACGCATACAGTAACTAATATTTGTAAAGAAAACTATGATATAAAATTGCAGACGATTATAACGAAAAAGGCTGTACCAGGATATCATGAATAGCGCGGACGTTGCCCGTCTACTGGAATAATGGTGATATATTATACTGATGTTTTTCGATACTGAACCCTTGTTTAACATTCCCGCCTCTGCCGGTCTAGACTAGACTTCGAGTATTAGTGAGTGAGATTACTGCTTTGGGGATCGAATGCGAATTACTCTGATTCATATTTAATGATATTTATGCATATAACGTTGTGTGGTTTCAAAATGCATTTGATTTTTCCCTCAAAATGTTGTGTCTTCTAGATCTGTTCTCGTAGTTTTATCGACCCTTGTATTGTACAAAAAAAAATCACCTATTCCTTATCCTTCTCATATATGAAAAAAAAACCTATGCCCAGCAGTGGGATGTTTTAGACTGAATGGTGATCGTGATCGAGTCATATAATAAAATAAAATTCATTTTTTGTTTATTGTCAAAAACATTGTTTTGGAAGAGTTTATATAACGGACAGTGATGAAATTCCCAAGAAAAAACAGAAAAGACTGTTTTGAAAATCACTAATGTGCTCTATTAAAACAACATTTATTTATTTTAAATTTGTGCTCGTAGCTACTGCCATTGTTCATAACAACATTTCCTCGAATCCTATATAAATTTGTCGAATGAAGCTAATTCAGTTGAAGAATTGTACGACAATGGTTTTAGTGCGAACTCCGACAATCTGGTAACAAAGTTAATTTGTAGAACGTGTCCTTTTATTTAGGTTACTATTGAAATAAATGAAGGGAAATGTTCCCGATCATTTCATCGTTATATATCGAATGGACAAATATACGAAGGCCAGGACTGGTCCTTATAAGTTAAATAAGATTTTAATTTTTAAAGAAATTAAGTTTTAGTATTCGACTTAATTTCCATGACTTTTAGAATTTCAATAACGTTTTTTATACCAATGTCGCCTGATGGTAATCGGTAACCGTAACGTATGAACGTCTTCATCACTAGGAACACCACAATCGTATTACCGACCTTATTCCTTTTGTCAATACAACTCCTGCTCGAGCTAAAACTGTTAAATATTTAATACAAATTTTAAACATAACAACTTACTTATGGAAGGAATTCTTATAAAAGAAAACTAATATACCTATATTCACAAAAATCTAAAACGAAATATTCTAAATACTCTCGTAAATAATTTTAGAATTCGCGCAAAATCTCTTAAATTCTGCATATCATATTTACTGGAGTATAAAGGTGTACATTGAACTGAAAATCAATTCTATAATGTTGGGAATAGAGATTATTTTTCCTTGGTAAATACAAGCACAGTTTCAGGGAATGTATGTAAGAATTTCCACTTGTTAGTAGACACTTCACGTCACTTCTAGACAGATATTTGAAATTTGACAGTCCCTACCACTTCGAATTTTATTCTGATACATATTTAAGATGGGATTCTTATGGATGTGCAAATATGCAATAAAACATGATGCACGATGAGTACATTTTTCGAAAAAGAAGTCGAGTAAGTTCAGTTTTGCTCGACTGAATTTTGCTAACGGGATCAGTAAATGTTATCAAAATATATTTAATGATTAAAACAGTAATAACTTAAAAATAATATGTGAAGTAAATAAACATTTAGATTTTAGTTATGTGGATGTTAATGATAATAAACTTTGAAATCATTTAGATGTCATATTTCTGATATTATTGTGAAGTAATACAGATTACGAAAAATAAACATTTATATCAATAGACTATAACAATTATATTAAAGATTATATAATAATAAAGACGCCATACATACTAAGACAGGCTCAGAGAGCATACCTTTGCCCTACAAAGTCACTTAACGCAATGCTTCATTTTAAGTACAGATACTAGCGACCCCTGTCCAACATTGAGTTGTTATTACTAGCGTAAATAATAGTTCAATGCTGTCCGAACATATTTTTACAAGATAATTAATCACCAACATATCATATGTATAAGTATTGTTCCGATCGGTTTAGTAATTTTCGCAGTATAACCGAATAAAAATTTAGGAAAAATATAGAAAACTGATATACCGTTACACCAGAGCTTAACTTAGTTTGTTAGATATTGTTGAGCTTAATTTTTAACACATTAGGTAGGGGAGCGAGGGGCTTGTTGTAACATTTTTCATGAAAACTAATATATCTTGAAATCTAATGATTATATTGCTATTAAATAAAGATGGATGGATGCTGTAACTCTTCCTCTACCCAATAAAGTAAAAATAATACCATAACTATTATTCATTATTTTATAATCAATTATTTTCTAGAAGAAGTGCGGTGTTACAACTTACCTCATGCTTGGGGCAAGTTGTAACATCTAACGGGGCAAGTAGTAACGACAAAAAAAAACGACACTAATACCTGTAATCATTTATTCTTTGTTTATTTTTAACAAAATTGACACCTTTTTAAAGTAGGTATTGTGTAATTCTTATCAAAAACCAACTCAAATAGACTTTTAAGTAATCAGCGCCTCTGTTTTATGTACTTAAACACTACTTATAATCATCATTGCACTTTTATATCACAGTAAGTAATTAAATTATTTATATGTAAGGTATGCTTCGTAATTATCTCTTTCTAATATCTATCTAACAAAGTATTGTACTTATATAAGAAACAAAATTTGGTAGGTTTCATTATAATTAAATTCAGTCTTCATCTGAGCAACAATTAATACAAATAAAAGAAATAGTGTCTCCTGTAACACATCCTACATGTGCCCACATCTTACAAATGATACACTCTACCCAATCTTCTTTATTTGAATCTGTGTAAGCTTCACCACATACCAGACAATATGTATCTATAAAGAGAGACGTGACATAATCCAAAAGTCTGACTAGCTTTCCGAATACTGCATTTTTTTTCTAAAACTTCAGCTGCCGCTAACTCGTACACTTCTTTTATACACCCTCATTCTAGAAGAAAGGAAAAAAAAGTAGGTATCTACGTCATAACAAGCCTGGAATTTTGTTACAACTAGCCCCGGGATTTTGTTACAACTAACCCCATGGTATGATTTTTAACATTTATCAAAATAACTATTTAAACAATTTAGCAACCTTAAAAACTGTTACACATTATCAAAGATAGATAAATTTGAATGTAAATAAGATATAGAAAGTCTGAAATTAGTCGATATTAATAATGCAAACCAAAAGTTTACGACAGTACAATTTCATATTACCTGGCAAAAATGATGCGCATGCACAATTCCGCTCACTGCGCCGGCTGGTGGGACACTGGCTATGGCAACATGATGCAGCGCGGTTTATAGGTTAAATCGAGTCAAAGAAATGCGTTGATAAAGTTTAAGATCCTAGTGAAAAGAGCCTGTTATCCCTGTTACAACAAGCCCCTCGCTCCCCTACTCTTACATTAATTAAGTTTGTAACGTTAAAACGTAGTTTTCACTAAATTAAACGATGATTCTACCATTACTCTATTATTTAATAAAATAGATTTCAACGAATTTTTTTTTTTACGTTCATTGGTGTGTTAATCACCATATAACAAACTTTGTGTGTATGTGGCCTTTTTTATAAAATGTCGTTTAGAAAAATTGTTTATCTTAAAGTATTTAGTAATCATTTTGACTTCCTTGTAAAATATCACATAGCAGTTGTCTTAAGGTGTATGGTACCTTTATCCAAAACTGCGTAAGATGGGCGCGTGTAAGCGTAAAAGGGCCATTGAGTGACAAGTGCGACATGAGAATGACAGTACATCTCACTCAAAGACACGCTTCGCTTACCTGGCAATATTACCGTCTAATAAATTTGTACATCTGTAATAGTATAATAATCTATAACATACCTATATTCTATATAATATAATTTCATCTTAGAAATGTCTTTGTTTAAATGAGATCGTATAATAGTTGGATTATACAATAAGTTCTTTTAACTTCCATTTTACAAATGCGTGTAATGATTTAAAAAAAAAAATATAAATACTTTTAGTATAGTGTGTAATTAAACTCATTCTTCTTGAAGTTGCATTCGTGAAATATGAACGTAAAATTACCTACACACTACTTGAACCTTATGGGTTGTATACAAACCCCTAGGCAATCACCGACAGAGGGCGTATACGGAGTCAATTTAGGTATACATCCAACGGCATCCGTCAAGCATGCAAGATAAAACCGGGCACGATTACTGGGCTCATTACGGAGGGCAGTAAACCCGCCGATCCATCAAACCGTCTCACTTTCTGACGAAAAAACACCATCGGAGCTGATTTCGTTAAAGCTTCAAACATTATCTGGAGAAAGCCTGAGCTGATGAAGATGGGGGCAATGATATCTGTAATAAATTAACTGGCGATGATAAGTCGTGTTCCTTTATTTCGTAAGTATTCCAAAATGAAAAAAAGGGATACACACATGACATCGTAATAAATATTAAATAAATAATTTATTTGTGCTTGAAATGTAAATGAGCATATTTCAATGTTGTTTGGATAAATTACTATCATATAAAATATGTAGTAGTTTATTAGATTAACGAGCCACTTAAATTTATTTTTGCCAAATATTTTAATAAATCAAATGTTAATAATCGAAGTGTACAAGCCAGAACATCTAAAATATTATTCAAAATCGAAGTCTAGACTTTTTAAAAACATTTTTTGTCAATAAATCAAGACTAATTTTGTAATGATAAAAAAACTCCATACGTATATTTTTTCATAAAATAATATAAAAGTTAGAAGATTTTGAAGTGTTTGCTATTCAATAATTTAACATATTTTTATTTCTATACAACTTTTCATGAAAAAAACTTTGAGATTCAAATATTTTTAAATATTTGTTTTAATTTAAATTATCATTAAATTATTGCATAACATTTATATATATTTTTGTATGTTGTATATTAATTAAAAATATTTCTACCCTAAGCATTATGAGATAAATCTCAAGGACAATCATAAGGTATTAAAAGGCTCATAGCTGCGGGTGATAGTGCCTTATCTAGCAGTCCGGGCCGGATCGATCAACGGGAGCTCATACTGTAATCAGTGCTTAGGATGTACGGGTAACAAAAATTTACGATTTAATACTAAAACAAAAGAAGATGAATGATAAAATTATATGCCTTATGCCTTACTGTATATTATTTACTAAATATTTGCATACCTATCTATATCAATATAACAAATTTTTAAAATGTAATTTAGGTGTACCTATAACTTAAGAATGACGGCGCCATATTAGATTATTTTCTTGGGATTCGTTATTGTTAAGACGAGGTTTATTTAAAAATCAGCTGTGCCCACGACTTTGTTCGCGTGGAATTTAACAAAAAAGCTATTTTTCAGTTTGCAAAGTTATAAAATAAATAAATTTCTAGAATAAATATCGCCTAAGCTACTCCTTATCACATCAGCTATCTGCCAGCCTAAAATCGGTCCAGCCGTTTCAGAGATTAGCCAGAACAAATTGACAGACAGACAGACAAAAATTATAAAAAAAATATTTTGGTATGTGTACCGTGTATACATATACATAATTATGAATTTAGTAAAAAGCAGTTATTTTAATATTACAAACAGACACTTCAATTTTATTTATTTGTATAGCTTATATATTATAAATGACTAATTTTAATAAGTTGTTGAAATAGTTAAACTATTCAATTATATCTTCTACAGACCCAAACTTAAGGGCTTCAGGATAGGTTGATATTAAATCAATTTAATTTAATTGGATTAATTTAAATTCTAAATCCTTTCACATGAATAATACCGTGCGTAAAAATAATAAATAAAGATAAAAGCATCACAGTTTTCACAGATATAATAGAAATAATTGATTTATTTTTGAATATAAGGTTTTTGTAGATTATTTCATCATTTATATAATAATTTTTGGTCTGTTTTTGATATAAATATAACTTAGTCATTTGTCATTAATAAAAATATTTGTAAATAAATACAGCTTCAATACTATGCAAAATATATAACAAACTATAAACATATAACCGTTAGTTTTATAAGTATTAATATAGTAAAATAAAATACACCATGCTACACAAATTTTTTTTTCTATTAATTACATTTAGAATTCTATTTCATATACTAGAGATATATTTTGACAAATATATTTGCCTCTCTTTATTTACTAGAACGTTCTCCACTAATGCTATGTTATCTAACTATCCGGGCGAGATCGATCAACTAAGGACGCGACGTAACAACGCTTAGGCAACGAGTTTCAGCTGTCAAAAAATAGGAGATAATTTCTTATTTATTTTAAATAATGCTTTTTATTAAAAAAGAGATTGGTTTTGTTTTTTTATGATTACTTTATGAGATAACTCAGTTGAGAATTACTTAATGAGATAACTCATAAAATAATTCTTAGATCTTAAACAAATTTCAGTGAGATCATGTGACAAGCACTAGCTTTTTTATTAAAAATAAGAATTATTGAAATCCGTACATCTGCTAAGAAGTAATTAGTCCCGATTGTTATCATAAATAGCTGATAGGGATCGTTACTTGTAGGAAATATATCTGCCAACCCTCATTGGAGTAGCGTGGTGGATTAAGCTCCGATCATTGTCCTACATAGGAAAATAGGCCAATGACAACAGTGGGATGTGACAGGCTGATTCGTTCGTTCGTTCGTAAATGTTCTACGTCGAAATAAAGTTCAAGAAATAATATGTATAAGTTCTAAAACCATTTAGTCTTACTTTTAATTTAAATAAGCTAATAAAAATATTGATAAAATAACTCTTATTAAGTTGACAGTAAAATCATTTATCAAAAATTCGCAATAGTTTAGTATTCATTGCACAATAGCTTCAATGCAACGAGATACATACCGTTCCAATCTAATGGAGTTCTAAGTTGCTCGGTTAGCATTAAATCAAAATAAGTTTCATTGCATTCCACTCTTAAAATACAACAATGTAATACAAGTTTCTTTTAATTTTATAGTATTTTTATCAAACTATTGCACACTAGTTCTAACAGGTGACTGATTTCTCTTTTTCTTTTTGTTTTTACTCTCTAACCCGATAGACATTGCCCTTTCTTAAGAACTGTCAAACGCGTCCAGTTAAACAATCGGTACATTTCCTGAAATTACCCCACTTAGCCCAATTTTCTTTATTTTTCGTTTCAATAAAGTCGTAGAAAACTTTTTAAAAAAAGTTCGGCTAGAATTGGTCCAACCATTCTCTAGTTTTGCGCATTGCAACATATTTGGGAATTCAGTTTTATCTATACAGAAAGCTACAGTTGTGGAGTACTTTGTTAATTCGACCACATACAAAAGAGATAGAGATTTAATTGTAGGTATTTCTTAAATAGAGACAGTCTTCTAAATTTTCACTTTAGCCTTGGTTTTAATTAAATGGTTTCTAATCATCAGTAGAAGGGGCTGAAAAGATTTGTTCCAAAAATTTTAATTCGAAGATGAATACTTTTGGAAATACTTCCGAAACTATGGTATGGTTATTTTTGTAATTATAATAGTATGTTTAAAATAACTCCATGATAAAAAACCGTTCAAATTTCTACATACTATATTTTGTTACTATTTTGTTAATTTCAAAGTACCGTATATTTCTGACAAATGTATCGAGTTGTCCACAAATGTAAGCACTACGCGGTGGTCTCACGCTTCGTGTACACTACTCATTAAAGTCAAACCTTCAATACGTATTCCCAGTACTCCAAAATGACCCTTATTGATAATAGCGTAAGGGAATTTATTCTTTATTGTCTAATATCATCAAGATAGTTCGCTTTGTCTTTCTTACTTATGTTAAATCTATTTTCGTCCACTACATTTTGTCCACAGCTGGTACGGTGTAGTTAAGTTCATTCATAAAATTGTTATATCTTTATATCCTAAGCGTTATTTAAATTTTAGTTATTTTACAGTTTATTATTATTTTGAAAACATTAATTTAGATCATGTGATACTCGTTTCGATTGTTTTTAAGCATTTATTTGTGGCTGTTTACATCAAGTAAGTAGGTGGTAGTGGAATCAAATAAGTACGTTTAGGCTCATTGACGAATTAGGATCGGTTATGGATATTTCAATATTTTAGCGGTCAGAAAAAAGTGTTATCCTTTCGATTATTTAGTGCACCGTTCTATAGTATTATGCTATCGCAAAACCGTAATAATTTACCCCTCTTAGGGATACAACAAAGAGTCCAAATAAGTTGCGCCCTCTGAGCGCCGAAAATAAGGGTGAGTGCGGGCAAGTGTTCCCGTGTCGGCAGTGTGAGGTCGGCTGCAGAGCGGAGCGGACGTGTCGGTGTGAGACGGAACAGTGCTGGTTCGATCGTGTGTGGGACGCTTATAAACAATTCCTAATTTTGATACAAACAAAGCACGGTTCTGTTCAGTGATATCGGATTTGACCTTGATATTACTGAAAAAGGTCAAAGAACTCCGCGTAGTCTGAACGACAATTTTTTTTTTTTTGATCCAAGCACGAAAAACGTTCTGTGAAGTTATTGCTTGCTGTATATTTAAAAATAAATAATAATCACGTGTTTTTTCGTCGTGAAAAAGGACAGATAAGGAGTAAAAATTATTTTGTATCAGTTTTTCAAGGTGAACTATCATTGCTTAGCCATATTATTTATATTAGTATTTTATTTTTGTTTATGTTTTTTTTTTCTTCTTCTATTTTTTTCTGTTTTAGTTGAAATAGAAATTCAGTTGGTATTAACAAGTATGACCACCCACGTACGAATCAGTCCCGCATGAATTGAAATGATAATTAGTTCATTTATAGAGTAATGAAAATCGTGCATTTGGTAGAATAATTAAATCGTGGAGAAATTGATTCATTACAGCCGTTGGGCAAATGAGATTGTAATTGAAAATCATTTATCGATCAGATCAGGTTTAAAATTCAATAAAATTTGTGATCTGATAATATTAACAAATAAAAATAAACTAATTTCGACTATTTCCGTCAAAAGAAATTTAAAATAAATTGAAAGTTTCAATTATAAACGAAGGCCATAACAGATGTTCACGTTTCCATTCAATTTCAATACATCGTTTAGTTTAAATAATATCAGATGTATGGATATTAACTAGTCTGTAATCTAATCGTTACTATTGTGTATGAGGGCTACAACCCCTTTGGTCGACGCATTTTAATCCACGGATATCGATCCATTGCACTGCTTTCTAAACAAAATTACCCCCTTAAATCTAGAGGGTTGTAATTAACAATAATCTTAAATATTAAAAAAAAAAACATTGTCACTGTTATTATTTTAGATGGACCCACGTAATTTTTAAGAACACGATTGTTAGCGATATATACAAAAATCCAGGAGTTTAGTCTATATGGTTAGAATCCTAATGGAAGTAATAAATTATAAAAAATTGTAACACTTATCTAATGACGATGAAATATTAAAAAAAAAAATTAACTCTTTCCACTACTATCGATTGTAACGTAACGAGGAAGTCAAAATGAATTCTAAACATACAACTGCAACGGTTGATGACTCACCGGTTTTACTCGACAACCCCATTGATTACGTAGATAGTAATGTTAATTAGGGTGTAATTCGTGTTTCTTCATTATTCATCAATGATTTAATCGACGATAATGAATCTCTACACGAGCAATTAAATATTAGACGTGATAGAATTATAGATCATTAGAAAACAGAATTTAGAATCGTTTGACAATAGATACATTTATGATGTAGACTGTAGATGTTAGAGAAACGTTAGTTAAGTTTCAGTTAGTAGTTTTAAATATCAAGATACTAGATAATTGAATGCAATAATTAATCTAAAAGATAAATATATATTGAAATGTTTTATAAGTGGTCCATTTGAAAGTCAGACGACGTTCATTGATACGATAGCATTGATTCATTTACTTGTTCACCCACGCGCGAGTAGGCGTCTGGTTGAATGAAAGCAAGATCGTCTGCTTTGCCCTTTTTGGGACGCTTTCGTAAACGCAAAATAAACAAAACTTATCTGAATCACAGCGAAGCATTGCACAACACTCTTATGTATACCAACAGGTTTACCACAAGTCTTTTATTCCAGTTATCTATTTTAGTTTACGTTTTATTATCATTTTTATTAATATTAGTTTTTTGTTTTGTTTTTGGCATTATAATATATTTTTGTTTAAAAACTATTTTATTAAAACATCAAATTCGTTTTCAGATTCCGTACGGACAAAGTGACATTTATAACGAGACTATTTTCTAAAACTGTGTTCAGTATTTGATAAAAACTATTTAATAAAGACTTCTGTGATAGTGAAAGGAACAGTCCAAGCAAATGTGTCCTTAATTGTGCCAAATATTCGTTGTAATGTTTCTTAGATTTGTGTAAATTTAGACTTTGTGTACGGAAATCAAGGTCCGATTCGAATAGCAGTTCTTGAAGGGACTGGCATTAATGGCTACGGATGGGCACCAACTTATCTAAATTGAACAAGACCAGAGTCTCCGGTGTCAACCATGTTAGTATCTTCCAAATTTTACTTGCTTCTATGGTATCTTAAGCATGTGATACAGTTTTAAAACATTTATATTCAACCGTTGTTTTGGTATATAAGCTTCCAAGCAATATGTGTAAAACATAACAATCCACTTACGTTTTCAAAAATCCGTCCGAAGATATAAATCCACGCTTTATTGCAGGAATTTCCTCAACGTTCATACACACGCCATTAAAAGGAGCGTTATTTGTGTCACGGAAGACCTTGTAAATCAATGTTATTTGTCGAAATATATATTTTTTGCTTAGAAGCTGCTTATACGGCGATATATTTGAAGTTGACAATGTTCGGGAACGAAATATCTTTTTTTACGTTACGTGACATAAGTATTATTGAAACATTCTCGAGTTATATTTTATGTGACTTTGACAGATTTATTTTAATTTTATTCACTTTTATCACTTATTGTGACATATCTTGAAGATTAAATAACTTACAATAATATTTTTTATTATTAAAGGAACGTAATAGGTAGCATTTTGACTATCGTAAAAATTGGGTTGACATTATTGATTTAGAAGTACGTTGTTCTGAATTGCTAACAATGAACTAGTGACCATATTTTAAAGTGCTTCACGACACTTTGTAACTTAGTAATCATTTTAATTTACTAACTTTATGAAATAAGCTGTCTATCAGAACGCAACGTAATGAACGTACACGAGCTTCGTGAGACATTAAAAAGCTTAAGTTTATTTAGTAACATGTTACGTAACTCTGTATGTAACAAAATTTTCGAGCATTAGAAGAATAACAACAGCACTTAAGAAGCGGTTGTCAAAGCAGAACACTTACACGGGAACTAATTTCATCCCTCTTAGCCATTAAGCGTCATAACTCAGTTAGTATACGCTGGCGACAATATTGTAACCACATTATTTGAGTTGCCATGTTTAGCTTTGAGTTTGGTTTCGTTAATAACCAGTAAACATTCGTATACGCTAACAGCAAAAGAACCGCAATGTTGCTGCGAAATCAGCACAAACGCCTCTTTATAGGGAGGGGGCCTCTTTATAAAGAACTTCGTCTATTAATTTGAATATATTGATAGGAAAGTTTTTGTATTTTTAATGCGACACTATATTTTGTATGTGTCTTAAAATTCAATATAGAAACTAGAATTTAATTTTTTTATATAACAAAGATCGTTGGATACGTTTACAAAATATATTAATTACACCAGCTAAGCTAAGATAACTGCTATCTTTACGTAGGGATTAGACAAATAAAATTTATTATATTATGTAATAAATAAGATATTTTTTTATAATGCAGGTCGATCTCTCTTATATATAATATAATTATTTGTTATTGAAGATTTATTCTGTGTGTGTGTGTGTGTATTAGTGCTGTGTGGTTACGATGTGAAAGAATATAACCATCCTTTGCAATACCCAGGCCGAAGACGGGCAGCAGCGTCTTCGGTGCGACAAAGCTAGCCCTGCGGTCACCAATCCGCCTGCCCAGTGTGGTGACAATGGGCATAACACATGAGTTCACACCATTTTTGGCTCGAACTTGTGGAGGCCTATGTCCAGTAGTGGACTGCAACAGGCTGATGTGATGATGATGATGATGATGATGTGATGAAGATTTATTCAAAGCAAAAATGTATACACATTTTTCAGAGTTACAATAGAGAGGTAGGGAAGTTATATATTCATTAATATTATTATTCCTAATAGTTTCTCGGAGAAATAAACGACGAAATACGATGCTCAAAAATAAGATAAAATTTCAGTAAGGAATCCTCTCTAGTTATTTCGATTAGTTGTAATGTTCAGAGCTGTATTCTGACGTAACTTTTATGTTGGCATGAAAAAAAAACTAAGGCTAATAAACATAAATTTTTTATATACGAGTAATACGTCATTTATGAACTTAAATGTAAAATTATACTTGAACTAAGTCTTAAAGAACCATAGTAACTCTTTAAAAAAATAATCAGTCATTATAAATTTAGTGCTGCATGAAATACAGCACCACACATCTTTGTCATTAAATACTCGTATTATGCTTTTGAAGTAAAGTATGAAGTTAATTGAAGCGATCGTTTGGTTTCCTGGTAAATTTAAAATTATTAGTATGATCTTATAGTGATTATATTATTACGAAAAAGTACTTACAAAACACAGTTCCACTACCACCTTGGAAATTATACAGCCGACCGATGGTGGGATAACCATCCAACTGCTGGCTTTGAAATACACAGGCCGAAAACGGAACGGACAGCGTCTTCGGTGTGACAAAGCCAGCCTTGCGGTCACCCAGCGTGGTGACTATGGGCAACACACATGAGTTCACGCCATTTGTGGCGAGAACTTGTGGATGTCTATATCCAGCAGTGGACTGCAATAGGTTGAAATGATGATGATGATGGTGATGGTGATGACTTACAAAACAATTATAATATTTGAAATAAATCAACCTCACCTGTCAGAGCTTCCGTAAACTAATAACTTATTCATCTTAAGCGAAAGCTAACACACGTGACGTAGTCACTTTTAATCAGGGATGTTATCAACACCCTGCGAAATTAATCCGTCATCAAGTTTATCTGATCATCATTCATCATAATGAGTTATCTGATGTTTATCAAATAAATCTGATACGTTTTATGCGCCATGATAGTGATACTTTTTTTATAATGCGCCAACAAATATTTTTCTTACGTTTACGGTTATCGATTTGCGATAAAGTTTAAATATGAACAAAATAACAATAATAAAAAGATTTAGATCAATTTCCATTGTTTGGTTTATAAAAAAATAAGTACCTATATAATATTACATAATAAATGTGTCGGGAACACGCATACAAAAATATTACAAAGACAAACGCCTAGCCTATAAAAACATTTGTCATTAGTGAAGATCAAACCGTAACCACTGAGGACGGAAACCAGCTCCTGTGACCACAACGCTAAACCACCATTGTAATCACACTTTATTAAATTGTTCAGTAATTCTAGTCTTTTTAAAATTGTTATACAAATTACTTTATTAAAATGTAATAAAAGAGACAACGTGATTCTATAATCGGGTCTTTTTCCCTACTAACTTTATACTAATCGGGTCTTTTTTTCCCCTACATATTTTTTTTTTTACATGTGATATACATCCACGGGCTTATAGAACCCATGTCCTTTTTTATTCTAAAAACATGCAATTTTTATTTTTTTCTATTTCAAGGTAGGCGTTACTCCCTACATATTTCATTGAAACCTCTTAGAACTTAGGATTAATTGGATTAAAAATGCTCCTTACAAGTAGATAAGTAGAAGGAAAGTATATAGCAAAGTATATTTATCAAATAATATAACAGGTAACAACACTCCGTGTTGCCACTCATGGGGGCGCTAGTAGCCATAAACGTCAATTACCAGACGTCGCGGAATCACCGCGCAGGACTCACAATCTGGTAATCAATAATTTTGCTAAGATTTAAAATTTTATCTTAACTTCCTATTAACATATCAATAAATTAACTGTATAAATTATTAGAATTTTTAAGTCCTTATACTTATGTGAAATTGTAAATAACTTAATCGAAAGTGAAATGTGTGAAATTATACAAATTAAATCAAAAAGTGGATAGATTTTTTTAAAGTGATATTACTGACAAATGGCAACATAATGTAAAAAGGTAAACTTACTCTGGCCAGTCATAATAAAGTTAAAATATAATGCATTCGTACATTGGATTTTACAGTTAATTACTAAACACCAGCTCAGATGATGTTACTCAATTTACATAAGACGTAAAAGACTTTTAAAAATCTATTTACCCTTAAAAAAAGTTTATATAAACGATGTAACATATCGCTTACTACACAAATTAAATCTCACACTAGCATGCGAGATGCATTAAAAATATTATTACTATTGCATTTAAACGTGTAATAATGCTTAAAAAATGAGTGTGTCAAATACCAAATGTGTTACAGAAAAACTGTTTACACTGACAGTTACATAAACAAGATAAAAAAGGCCGGCGCCGCGGCGGCGACCAATCAAATGTAAGGAGCCACGACTTCCGGGATGAGCGCGGGAAAATTCAATATCCGCTAGAATACGAGATATTCGATTACTTGATCACTAGCGCCGGCTTGCTCCAACCCCAGCGGACTCGATTTGAAAGATCAGATTAGTGTGCGCCAAGCCATATAAGTAAATCGCTTCGGTAATCTTGTAGTTTGATTTCTACTTTTCGACGAATTGAAATTTCCATTAAAATCTTTAACCGATTCGGTAATTATCGGTTTTTCTGATATCATTAATGCTAACTTAATATAATTACTTTTAAATAATACTTTTTTAAAAAGCTTTCCTTATATAAGAATAAAAAAAACTATACCTACGCTTCACATACATATATATATATATATATATATATATATATATATATATAAATATAATATTATCTCTATATATATCATCAATATTTAAAGAAAATAGTCTAGCAAATGGAATATATATTTTTTCCCATACAAAGGGACGTTAATATTTAATCCCGTCGAAATTGACAGCCCTACGCATATCACCGCACTAAATTGCCAATAGTAACGCGCAGCGGCAAGATCAAAGTATTCCGTGTCTAATAAAATGTCACGAACTATCATGGGTGTCACACGCAGATAACTTGTCTCAAACGCATTTAATTGCGTTAGGAGCCTCACTTTCCAAGCCAACGGCTTATTAAAATGATCAATGCGCTAATAGATAAAATGTATTTTAAATTATTATTAACGGAATAAGAATGACGTGTTAATTAGTTCCGTTAAAGAATTCAACCGTAACAAATAAGAGTACTTACAATTTTCTTAACAGCAGCTACTAGTAGGTTAACTTTTCTGGTATTTTCTCCATTGCCACTAACATCACAATGACAATATACAAAAACTAATTATTTAATAGTATGTTATCATATCATATCATGTTATATCAGTTTTTGTATATTGTATGATACAAATAATTAGTTTTTATATATTGTCATATAGGTTGTATTATAAGTCAATATTATTAGTATCATTAAATATTGAAAACGTTATTACAGAATAATACGAACAATCAGACGAAGTGGATATACATGAAAGATTAGACAAACGATATGGAATCAGAGGGCCTAGCCAAGTTACAAACGTTTCGTATCGAACGTCTTTCTACAATCGTTGACGGCTCGGCGTAAGTCATTTTAAATTGGTAGCCAAGTTGACACGACTGAGTCAAACGCTCATTATACAACATCTTTAGAAAAAACTAATACTTTAGTCTATGATTAGCGTTTTTACTAGCGTCAAACTAACGTCAGTCACAACGTCGTTATACATAAAATTATAAATTATTATTATAACTATTGAAAGCCATTAATCCTGAAGAAGAAATTGTTATCAACTTATTAAGTGTTTTATGCGTAACCGAAATGAGGTAAAGTTCTTCTTATATTTGGTTTATTATTATTATATCACAGTGTTAATTTTAAACATTACTGTGTCTAGAAAAACTCGAAATGTTATGATAACATGATTCTGAATAGGAATGAAAGATATCTTGGAAGAATATTAGGAATCTTTGTAATTTTAATTTTAAGAATTGGTTAGGACTTGTTCTTATCGTTTCGTTAGCTGTCATGTTCATTAATTTTATTCATTTTCTCTTTTCTCTTAAATTGTAATAGATTGTAATTTACATTTTCAGAAATATTGTGCTGCCATGTATATAATATTATATGTGGATAACGGCGCTGATAAACTTTTATTATGCAATTGTTTGTTGTCCTAAATAAAATAAAATAAAATCTTAAAAATTAAGTGGTTTATATGATGGAATATAGATCTTGAGCAAGCCTAGAACAGTTCGCAGCTTTACTGGAATTCATGGAAAGGGAAAAAAATTCCACGAAGAGAAAAGGAAAGGTTGTGATTAGAATTGCGAAGAATAGCAATGGAAGAAAGCCAAAATGTAATTTTAAGTGGTTTAGTTGGTACTAGACAATTTGATGCAAATTTTACCATTTTTTACAAGTTGAGACCATCATCGCTACCTCCGACAAACACTATTTCTTAAAATGTCTAATGTAGTGATAGTGGTCTCAGCTGAGGGCTATTAAACAATTTCAAATTGCCTGCAATATCAGAGGAACAATTAATTTTTGTTTGTATATAACAAAACCTATTTTAATTTATACTTAAAATGTAATAATGAAACTAATATTTATGTACAATAACTGTAGCTAATGGATTTTATGTAAAGAAACAAATAATACCTAAAATGTAGGTTTTGAGTGAATTGTAAATAAAAAGTATTAATGACTGAAAAATCCTTTCTTTCCAAATGTGCATGCCACGAATATCATCAGTGTTTTAATAAAACAATAATAAACTTATTTGTAATAATAATAATGTTTTATTAATTATTTTATATTTAAGTAGGTACATTACATTGAACATAAAATTAACTGGACATTTACAAAATACTATTAATAACTTATTAATCATATGTAGGTAATTTATAAATTAAATATGAAGGACCTACATAAAAGTTACGTACGACGTACGAAGTTAAGTACGACGCGTTGGCGCAACGGTAAATGCACTGGCTGTTGCGCTAGCGGTCGCGGGTTCGATTCCCGCTCCCGACAGACATTTATATCGACCATATAGATGTTAGTCGTGCTCTGGGTGTTGTGTTTGTTTATTGTATGTTGTATGTGTTTCCGGACCCCCAACACAGGAGAAAGTCCTACTCGGGGACCGTTGAATGTAAAGCGTTTATTAATTCTTATAAAAAAATAATAAAAGTTTGTAACTAGACAATGTAAATAAAATCTTACTAACTTAAAATTACTATAACCTATTCAATAATAACTCAAAATGGCTCTTCCAAAATTATCATGGCTAAATGCTGAATATAGTTCAAAATTATCGTAAATAAACAATTCTCGGTCCTAACACAACTCTTTCATATTATCTTAATAGACGCCATTTTTTAACGTTTACTACTGGGTCTCGGCAATCTTTTAGCTATCGTTCAAAAATTTCGACATCGTTTCGCTGACGCTTGTCAAAACTGTAACATGGCTACCATTTGTATGGGTAAACGATTCCATTTCGTTGTAACATTTTGAACGAGTAAACTTGTCTACGAATTTTCTATTTGTTTGTTGTGATCACGTGACTTAACGTTGAGATGATGTCATTCCTATACATTTGGTTAGTTTTCTATAATCGTTATCGATTGTAGATTGTCAACTTGGCTAAGCCCGCAGGAAATGTTCCAAATCGATTTCAAAATGCTACGCTCGTTAAAATTTGTTTAATTAGTAATTATAATAACCGCTGACGTCATTATGGAAAGTAGTAGGTAAATGTTTTTAGATATTTTTAATTTACACAAAAGAATATACGCAAAAATCTAATAGAACAATATTTAGAAAAAAAATAGCATTTGACTAAGTCACTGTGGTTGACAAGCTGGCAATGATGAACTATTTTTATTGACATATTTAAAATAGAAAGAAAAAAATTAAATGAATAAAGGATAAAATTTAAGTTAGATGATACTACCATATGACGACGCCTCGAATAGCACGTTGCGCCGTCGATATATCTGACAACCCGCATTGGAGCAACGTGGTGGATTAATCACTGATCCTTCTCCTACATGAGGAAAGATTTCTATGCCCAGCTGTGGGATATTACAGGCTGAAGCGTACCATAGCGATACTACCATATATTATGTATGTTATATTTTTAAATATCAAATGACAATTTTTTTTTTATACAACTAAGAGTTGACTCAACCATTCCATAACCTACGTAGGTGGTCAATATAATTATTACTACTCCTTGTGGCAGAACATATTTCTACTGCAGATTCGCTGACTCCAAATACTATATTTTATGCAAACAATAAATAAAACATCGGGGTATTTTAGCTAAAGTCATGTGCAGAGGTAAAGGATATATACTCAAAGGAAAATGACCTTTATCGACTAGAGTCCAGTCCATGCATCATGTATGAGTCGAATGAATTGCATTTGTACAAACAGAAGGGTGGTTTTAGTGAGTCTTAAATATTGATTTATCGTGTTAGATTTATTACTGCACTGCACAATGCGTGAGTACTTATGACTCATCGGCCATTATAACTTGGTGCCTAATGCGTGATAACACTATTACTTCCCTAAGCGCGACAGCAAGAAATACTTTTAAGCGTTATTAAACTATATTTAAATTTGCATATTGAATTTAAAAGTATTGCAAGGAAAGTTAATTTTAACAGGTACGTGTGTCCTGATTTTTATTTCCGCTGTCATTACAATAACGTAAGATATAAGAAAAAAGGAAACCCTAATTCAATAACATAATATACACAGATCAATATTATTGTGGTCTCATGATATACTGAATACGTAGCTTCGAAAAACGATCCTAAGGACTATGCAATCAGAAAGTTTATTTTCACAAAATCCTGGCAAGTTTTTATTTCACGTTCCAAAGGAAACAATAAAACACTCAAATTCAGCGCTGTCTTCATCATCCAATTATCACGAGTCCCGATGATATTGTATAAAAAAAACGTCACATTTTCCCTCGGTCCGTTGTAATCAAATCAAACGTCACAAGGCGTTTCCCCTCAAACTGTCGCAATAGCAATCCGCTTGCCATAATAATACCATTAGGAAAACTTCCAAAAACATAGCTGACGCCATTTCAATGTCCGGCTAGGTGCGTTTTTTATTTAATTCTGCAAATCCACCCTTACGTTGTTACTGTGGGGTAACTTTGATGTGTGGTGCATTTCGCGAGCTGGTTTCATTTCGAAGTGTAAATGTGCTATACGTTTTTGTAATTTGAAAGTAATGTTGTTAGCACATTATGGGTATGTATTTCATAATTCAGACGAGAAATTTTATTTATCATTTATTTTAATATAAAGCATAAGAATTTAAAAAATATTATTGTCACTTCAGCTTATCGCAGTCCACAGCTGGACATAGGCTTCCCCAAGTTCGCACCAAACATTCCAGTTTTCCGCAACCCTCGTCCAGCCACCACCGGTAATTTTACGTTGATCGTCGGTTCAACGATCGAATAATTACGTAACCTAAATTAAAATTTCTTTTTTTTTTACTACTACTACAGTATTATACTATGGACTAGAATCTCTTTTACGATATATTTTAATACAGTTAAAAAGAAAAAACAAAATATAAATTATATCAAAAGCTTATTCATTGTACCAAATAACATTGGAAATCAATACATGATAGTACTTGATGTTTACGCGAAAATATTTAATTTATTACGATATGCAGCATCTGTTCACTTTTGTTTACGAATTGTTTGTTTGAGCGGCATTCAAGCTCTTTAATAAAATTAAACAAACAGAACGAAATATCCTTAAACAATACATATTAAAAATACACATTCATTTTTCTATATATGTTGTAACATATTAAAAGAAATTTGATTGACAGCTACTAATGTACTACATAAAAAACTGTATTATTTCATTAAAAACTCAAATTGAGTAATATACCTAAACAAGCATTTCATACAGTTTTAATTAAAAAGGACAATCATGTTTGCAAATAAGCTCAGTCAAAAAAAAAAATTGTATACGAAAGTTTTATATAAGGTAACGTTTTTTTTTTTTACCATCACAAAATGGCGCATGACAATACTATTTCTGCCATTAAAATATTTCATGCAAGTGGTAAATATCACTCGTCAGCACATTAAGGAGATATATCGGTGACAGTTTTATTTCGATCTCTGTTGCAGACCCTACTGGAGATTTATTATCATCCGTGTCGTCAACCGTAAGATGAAAGAGTTGATGTAAATGTTTTAAAACGTTATAAATTATTGTTTTTTTTTATATTAGGTAATGGGCTGTTTGATTGTAGGGCATTGTCCATAATCGTTAATCATTAGGTGTTATGTCCCAAACATTACAATAAAATAGTGATTACTTTTTTATTATGATATTTTCTTGAGCTGAGGCGACAGTTTGAGGTTAACAAAAAGTATGCAAATACTTTCAAATGAAATGAAATTAAAAATTCCTCCATTAAACTTTTATAAAAGGTTTTTAAAATTTTGTTTTTTGTAAGAAAGAAAAAGCAAAACCTCAGAAGGGATTTTAGTTTATCAAAGTACGTACATCATTTGAATTAAAGTTGAAGGTTGAGAGGTAAATTAAAAGTAATCGGAATAGCACAATCAAGTGCTCGTCAATAATGTCTTTAAATGATATCACAACTGTATCTAGTATCCATATCCATTCAATTAGCTCCGCTCAGTAAACGAAATTATACATTAACGATTCAATACAAAATTACAAAAAGAAATTAATTGAAACAAAACGATCAACCGTTCCGCGTATCCGAAAACCGTGAATAGAACAACGATTTCGAAAACTGCCGTTTTAAAACTTTAAACAAATCAGCAATTAGCCTAACCAGACAGAAGGGCATTGTCTCTAGTGATCAGTGGACTCGTTAAAAACACCCAGTGGACCGTGCGTTCCGCTGCGACTATCCGAATTTCCCTTGTTTAAGCTATACAAACTTGAGATTTTGTAGCGTCAGCACAATTATTCAGTATTCGTACCGATTACAGCTAATACTGCTTTTCAATTACCCGCATTAAAGTTCAGCGTTTATCTGAATAATAACTATGAAGGTCTTATATAGATTTTATTATAAAAAGAACTGCAAATTTTATTAAAATTAAAATTATGTTATTTTTTACAACACGCCTAAAATTCTTTTGTCCACGGTTTAAGTAATGTTGGTTGGAAGATAAATCCATATAGGTTTAAATCTGCCTTTGACTCAATGTATAAATAAAACTAAGTTTGTTACCATTATATTACACAGTCTCAACTACACCAATTCGAATAAAACCTTTTGCAGTTAAATACTATCCAGTAAATCGCAGAAGAGAATTGGAACACTTACAGCATGATCTTAGTCCAAAGTTTGGAAACTTCATTTATAAAGCTATAATATCCATATCCATTGGGAGAACACGAGAACTGCATTATGCAAACCCCATAAACCGCATACAGGAATGCATAAACTTTAAGAATTGCTGTCACGTAACTGAGTAATAGTCATCCAGTGTGGTTTAACCTTTAGGGAGTAAGAGCTTCGTGTACACTTAAGTATAATATAGCTTTTCTTTGCTTTAAAAGTTAAAAAATACGTACTGTTATATAAAGTTTAATTTAAATATAATACGATTTAAATAATCTATAATTGTATTTGCTCGCAAACGAAAAAAAGCCACTTCAATTACATCGACAAGTAATACAACGTAGGTAGACGAATAAATTGTCAAGTAAATACGCGTTGTAAAAGATTACTGCAAAAAGTTGTAATCAGATCTTAATAATGTGACCACATGATAGACATCAGATTTCGATTAAATTAAAAATCATCAAAATCGACACACCTAGTAAAAAGTTATGCGGTATAATACACCGTAGATCGACGAAAAAATAGTCAAGTAAAAACGCAATATTAGATAGAACTCAAAAAGTAGTTGTTAGATCTCAAATAAATTTAAATGGCATTTAATGACACGCACCACCTTTCGATTAAAATTTTTTTTTTCGAAATCGGTCCACCCATTCAAAAATTCTTAAGTAACATACATAAAAAAAATACAATCGAATTGAGAACCTCCTCCTTTTTTGGAAGTCGGTTAAAAAGTACTTCAGTACTGGACAATGGAATTATGAATAAGAAGCGTAGGAGCTTAATCTACCGTGTTGTTCTAATACAACTTGGTGAATACAGTTATAATATTGTCATCCAGTTTGATATACATTTGTAGTTTATATTTGGCGTCGCTTAAAATTGTTCTTATTCAACTACAATTTTTTTCATAAATTAACATCTTTTTTATTTAAAGGTTTCTGAGCTACGCTTTTGACCAAAGAGTAATATCTAAGCCAGACTTAAACAATTATAAATATGTAACAATCTCTAAATGAGTATCCTACTATCGTTTTAGCCTGTAATATCCCACCACTGGGCATACGCCTCTTTTCCCATGTAGGAGAAGGATCAGAGCTTAATCCACCCCGCATACTGCACAAAAACCTAGACCACGGGATACATCTGTATGGCCAATATAAATGTTTGTCATGTGTGGGGATCGAACCGGCAACCACTAGCGCAACAGCCACAAACCAGTGCTGTGACCGTTGCGCCAAGGCGTCGTCAACTATGACGAATATTTTCTAAATTGTAACTTACATAGTATTGTTAAAACAGTTATATGAATTGTTAAAACAGAAAATTCATTATTTCGAATACTATTCTTTTCTCTTAATGTTTACTTTACTTAATGTCGTTCCTTCCTATTCAGTATTTATTTGAATTAGTTTAATACAAAATCATTTATATTTATCTAGAATGAAATACTTATCCAAAATTATCTGTCATCAAAAATTTTTGCGCCACCAAGAACACGTAAATTATTACTGATTCCCTGTCAATATGTAGTACACTGGCGTAATAAATGTAGCTCGTAAAGCGAACCATTATTTACTGCCGCATTTTTTTGCTGACAGTACATTCTCTCTTGGGATTATAACCCTCAGAGTGGGATCTTAGTAAATAGTGTTTTTCCTATCCTCTCTACGTCTCCGCTCTGAACCGATGGCATTCTACTTGAGGCGGATTTAGTTGTACTCGATAAATAAATAAATAATTATAAGAAATCCTCTATTGCAGCGTCTAATAAAATTGCTGTGATTAGGAGACCGATTTATTTTAATTTTACCATTACAATTTTGATTAATTTATTTTAGGTATACAACATAAATCCTAAAATAGTAATTTTAAGATTTACTTGGTTAAGTCAAGTAGTGCACCTGTATAATAGAAGTGTATTATGTAATAAGTAAATATAAAATAAGCACATAATAATATATTTAGGTCATTCTAATTAAAGTTAAGTGTCCCCTCTAACGTATCTGTCAGATCCAGTTCGAAACTAACCCAAACCTACAGACAGGTCCGATAATTAGTGGCTTATTTGGACAACTAGCCAATTCATTGTTTAACTCTAATCTGATGTAGCTATAGGAAAGGAGAACGAATGAGTAAAACGCTTCAGAAATGAACTTATTAAACGAAAAAGTTTGCTCTTTTCAGAAAAATTAAAAACTTTAAAGTTATTATAATTTAAAACGTTAAACATTTTGTTTTTCAGAAACCGTCTTGGAATTTTCATTTTAGAAAACTGAAAGCCAGTTTTTAATTGCATAAAAAGGAACTTAAATATAATATAGATTTTGTTAATATCAATACCAATTACAGTAATACCTATCCAAACGTTAAACGCAAATCCACAACAATCAGCGTCCAATCAATGGATCACGTTTATCCTATCCGTATCAATGACTATTCTAATCAATGCCGTCAACACTATTCACAACTGTCCCTAAGCTATTACTACTGATATCAAGAAACTGAGACACCGTGTTTGAATACCAAACCCTGAATAAATTTAAATCTCAATGGATTGTCTGAATAGGTGCTAAGTTAAGACTAATGCTGTAATTTATACATCATTGAATAAGGTGTAGTTGAGGAAATCAATTCTGAAGATTGCTTTTGATTCGAGAACTACTTGAAAATTTGTACTACCGTCCCAAAATGAAGAGGTACTTGAAATTATTTGTGTATTTTTTGCGATATCGTCGAAATTTTAGCAAATAATGATATTTTCAAATAAGTACCGCAAGGATCATCCTCTTGTTTTTTTTTTTACCAAGACTAATAAAAAAATATCTGTATCTAACATAAACACACGACAGGCAAGCAACTTAATGCTTATGCTATGGGTGATAAATAACCGGCTGATACAGCTGTATATTTTTTTGATAAATATATAAATACATAATTATATCACACTCAAGCTCAAGACGGGAATCGGAGTGAAGAGACAAATAATGATCCATAAACTGGTCAAACAAGTTTAGTTGTCGCGACGTTGTCCTAAATTAAATTAAAAGAACATTTTCAGGTAACACTACGTAACAAGATTAACCTACAGTAGTGAAGTAATAATAATAGTGTCAGTCGAGTCGTATCTCATGATACGCTACTACTCATGATATGCTATCAAATTTTTTTTTTAAATACCAATTAACCATAACTTAGAGCTCAAAGTTTATGTAGGTATGTCAAATCTTTGATTGCATTTCCAGTTATTGAACGTCTGAAATCCAATATTTCGGTTGACTTGAATTCCCTTGAGTACGATTCTAATGATTGAGTAAGTTGTAAGTTGTCGTTATTCGTCTATGTTCTTAAATGTTAATTATACTGTTAAACTATTAAGGTAATATAGGATTAATATCTATTTCTAATAATCTTTATTTATTAAGAAGTATATGAAAAATTAACTATGTAACTATTATTTTCTAAAAATTTAAATAAAAATGAATCTACTAAAATTATTTAATGTGTTTGCTGCAAACGAAAAAAAAACCGACTTCAATTACATCGACAAGTAATACAAAACAAGTAGACGAAAAAATAGTCAAGTAGCAATCAGATCTTAATCAAATTTAAATGGGGCTACAAGACAAGCATCAGCTTTCGATCAAAACAAGTATTATCAAAATCGGTATGCGAACTCAATGGAACTCAAGTAATCTAAGGAGTAATAACAATATCAGTGAACCGACATATTATAACGTGTCATAACAAAGTATACCTACTACCTACTTTGCTATGTTAAAGTTAGACATGATATCATAAGGATTCAAATATGAGTACATTGTCACTCGACAATTATCACGCCACTTATACAATGTTTTATTAAATTACTATAATGAACATAATCTCGTAATACTATTAATAATTAAATTAACTAGTACATGTATATTTACTTACGAAAAAGCTTAAGGGCATCTGGGATTTATAGTTTAATGTTTGTTAGTAGGGTGTAAAGAATGAGTCAGTTTTTTGCGTGTGTTGGGGTTTGTGAAGATGAAAGAGATAGCAATTTATAACTATAAAAATAGATTTTGCAAATGGTTTTAATGGTACTATCAGCCATTCATGATGTTATTATATTAAATGTAATATTTTAACAAACTTCAGACCATGTTTTATATACTTTATAAACGTATACGATAACTAGCCGACACGTGCCCACTTCGTTGGGCGTTAATTATTATTTTTGTGATGCAAATATATAGTACAGTTTTCATCTCGCTCGCATTTCTTCGCTATTATTTATTATTATTATTATGCTATTATTTTTCACTGAAATTTGGTTCAATAACAATAAAATATAGCATATATCACTCCTGAATAGTGTAGCTTTCTGTTAGTGAAAGAATTTTCATGATCGAATCAGTACTTGCGAAGATTACCCCCTACAAATAAACAAAGTTAGAAACTTTACCTCTTTATAATATGAGTATAGATTAAATATTTGGTTTAATTTTTTTTTTTTTTAAATTCTATATAAGAATATTTACAACTTTCTTGAATCAAATTCTCATTGAGTTTTCTCTCAATTCTATCTGGACATTGAAACAAAGCCACTAGGTAGCTGCTTGAAAGCCGAAAATTTGATTAGGGTGTTGCCAACATATTTATTATTTCATCGATGTGTCAACCATTTTAAATTATTCGTTTCAATTTTATGATGTTGCTACAAGTTTTCTTTTATTTGTATCTAGTTAGTTGTACATTATTGCAACTAGATATTTACTATTTAAATAGCGTGTCTTCTGGGGCTACTAATAATAATTATTCTATCTTCAACAAGTTACAGAGTAAAAAAAACCAAACAAATCAGTCCACCATATGATATTTGTATACATATACACCGTATTGAAAGGATTTATAACTTATGTTTATGAAGAATCTTATCCGGGTACATAGGTAGTAGGTATAATCGATTATAGGTAATTTACGATGAATACCCTAAGGTTGCCTAATCGGACATGTAACAGGCGGGATCCCTTGATTATACTCAATTAACATGTGCATTTTGGCCGTACATTATGTAAATTTATCTTTTTATGTTATACAGGATCCCCTATCTAATTTGACGGCTAAAGATGGCGCGTGCCGGTCGCGTGGCGACGTTTCAACCAATAGCAAGTCATTGTTTAGTCAATGACGTCATCATATCCCTTATGTAGAAAATGATGTATTGAATGGACGAGTATAATCTAATTTTGTGAAAAACTGTTTTTTTTAAGGTTCTTTTTGAACTTTTATAAGAATTCTGTCACCTATAATTCTATTCCTATTAGTTGATTTGGACCACTCGACCTTCTGCATCAGAGAATGGTTGAAGCTCTACTTCGCTGTTCCACAGCTGATCAAACGATATATACTTGTCTAAAAAAAGCTTCCCTTGACATTAACAGAATACATGTTTGTCATTATTAGTTTGAATACTAACTTTTGAGACCACGTGTTATTGTCAAAATTACCAAATTTTAAGGGCGTCGAGAAAACTACATAGGTACTTTTTTATATGTACATTCGTTATTTTTCTTTGTTATTTATTTTTCAAGTTAGTTTAGTTTCAATGACAATGGTTGTGCCTAAATAGCTAAAATAACGCATTATTCGATTTACTAGCGAACTGTTTCAAAATGTAAAAAACTGCCAAAATAATGACATACGTCTTGTAGGTACTTCAACACGGATATCGCCTCGAGATCACGAGTTGAAATGATAAATACCTGCATCACTTTGTCCACATGCGTAAAATGTATTCTAAAATATAATTACCTATCAAACGTATGTTACGTCAAAACTCAAATGCGCCTTAAAATATATTTTTTTACTTCCACTTAAGATAAAAAAAAATGACAATTGTAGAGAGTATTGACATCCATAAATATGTCTATTATTAATGTACGTGTATCCTTATCATTTCTGCTATCACGTATTGATTATCAGTCAACCGTGATTGGTGAGGAAGTCTGATGTCATCGACATGTCACACTTGAAGTTTTTGAAGTAAAAATTCTTGACGCACGCTTGACTTGGGGAGTAAGCTGGTGAATACGTTACGAAAAGTGTGATCAGGCGAGGCGAACGGAATATAGATGGAGATAAAGAACTTTAACTTTAGTCGTGTGATCTAAAGCACACTCGTTTTTTTATCTTGAATTGGAAATGTTTAAGTTTGATGATCTTTTATTTAGCCTAGAAATTTTTCAAGTACTCGAATGAACAGTTGCAATTTTCGTTTAATATTTGCTAAGTAGGTGTGTTTGTCTGTTCATTTTGTATCTTTAGAGGGATGCTTAGTACCTAGTGCCTAAACAAACTGGATCTTGGAAGTTTGTCAATACGTTTATTTGTGTAAGAATTAAGAAGGGTGAAAATTCTTTGGGAAATTGGGGTGAGTTTACCAGGAAGCTTTGTAACGCCCAGTATTGTTACATGTTCTCAATTTGCATGTGTTTATTTTTCGATCTTATTGTTGTTTGACTCCAATATTTACAGTCTGTAGTTAACTTCACTTTCGTTAGGTTTATACTTTATATAGACGGTAATATGGGAGTTTTATTTTTTTAATACATTTTATATTTTTGATTATTAAAACGGAGAGATTATTTTTATTCAGAATACGCTATAAAAAGAAAATAATGTTAATAATATTTTATTGAAATACTTAAATGCACATTCAACTTGCGTGACTTACACTTCTAATGAGTAGGTGTAGGTTTAAAAACAAACGAAAATATTTTGTACCTTATACATTAAATGATCTCAATTTTCTCATTTTCTACAGTACTCCAAAGATATCTTCCTTACGTAAACACCAATAAATCATTCTAAAAAAAGCGTATAAAGTATAATTTCTGACTTAATAAATCGTTTTGTTTATTAAAATAGAAATTACGGTCTTTCGAGACGACGCCATCAATCATCAAAACCTTAACAAGGAAGTCGCTACTTGATGACGTTTCCATATATATTTATAAAAAATGATGCGTTTTCAACGGTGTCCGTGGAAACTTGAAATAATAGGTGCCTTTAAATAATTACATCTTCATTTCACAGACTTATTTGGTTTTATTATTTTTTACATCTTAAAAAAGTAATAGCAATTTAATTGCTGCTATTGTTTTTTTTTTTTTGCTCTACTCATAATTCAGCGTTGGGTTCAATTAAAATTTTAAAGCATGAAATACTTGGTATTATATCAAAAATTGATTTTATATAGTTTGAAAATAATGTTAAATATTAAAAATAATATGTAAATAAAATCAAACTAAAATATAAAAAAGTTTAATAGTTTATGATAAGTTTTAATGCAAAAAAAATCTAACATGTTACCCATATCTGTAATTTAAATAACAGACTCATTAATTAATTATCTATTATTGAAAATAACGACTTCCATTATTTACTTAGCTGCTAAACGGTTCCCGTAATAAGAAAAACACTAGCAACACAGACGAGTATTTGAAAGGCGTGTCGCGCGTCAACGTCACGTTGACACATGACAGCTCGACAGGTGTGAAGTATTGGGCGATTCCGGAGCGCTTCATTAGTTTTTGATTAGGAAAAACAATTCTTTTCGAAACTTTCTCGAAACATCCATAATGTGGGAGCACTTGAGTGTTATTTGACGTTTACACGCGATTAACATTTTGGTTATGTTGAATAAGTTTCGTTTAGGCCGGAGGGGTTTTGGTGATTACTGGTTATTTAGCACATATTAAATTAAATGGAGGTAGAAAATATCCGGCCAGTATTAGACATTTAATAAAGATAATTAAAAATATTTAATTGTAACATTTTCTTTTTATTACTTTTCATCAAATTCTATTTTTATTAAAATTCATAATTTTAATAACGACTTTAAATAAAAAAACTTACTAGTGAACTATAATTTCTTCTCAAGAACGGATTAACGAATGAATTAAAAATTAAAAATGAAATCGTTTCTCATTTACAGCTGTTGCTTTAGCTATCTGTAATAAACGCCACCTCATCTCTTAACTTAATTGCTTTCCTTTTTAATAATACTGACGGCCAAAAATATATTTAATTTCCCGGTCTACCGGGACCAAATGAACTGCAGCCGAGATACTCTGAGGCTAATTTTCAATTAAAACTTCATCAAACTTTGAGCTAAAACGCAAGCAAGGAAGCCTTGGTAATCCATAGTCCGTAGCGAACTGAAGTCCATTACAGTAAATTTCTTAGGAAATTTGTAACACTATAATACTACACCTAGTGATTCTAAGATACAATGGGATAAATTTTGAGTTGTCATCTATGATGCCTTAATTGATAAATATTTGAGACAAAGTGCTTTATCGAAAACGATGACCACGCAAAACGGGTTACCATATTTTTACATATTAAATTAATTTTGGTCTACGTTTAGAAGTGCTGGCATTTTTACAAGGCATGTGACTGTGTTTGTAGTATTTTAGTACTGTGTTGATAGTTATAACGGGGTTTTAACTGTCGAGACAGTTTAGTTAATTTAATTATTTTAGTCAATTTAATTATAATTAGAAATATTGTTTAATTTGCAAAATAAACAATCAAAAGTGCTTTTAAAGACTATTTAAATAAATATTTTTTTATTTTATTTAATTTGACACGCATATCGCTATATATTATATATATCGCTCGATCGTTTAATTTAAATGTGTGAAAACCAGCTCTATCAGAATAACTTTTGCAATGATATCCTCTATTTTTATTATTACATTACTCGAATCATTTGATCTTAAAATTTTTGATAGAACAAAAATACAAATTGCAAGAGCAGAATCTTAGTCGTTTTGTGATCGCAATTAGAATCAATAGGTGATTTTAGGTCAATTTAGAAATTTTTATATTTATGTTGGTTATTTGTAAAATATAAGTTGTAATAAGGTTTTATTGATACTACCTAGTTAATAAAGATGCAGTGATATTGTTTTTATATATTTAATAAAATTATTATGTTTAAATATTGTTTTTTTTTACACGCGACCACTCGCGTAACTTATTGGTACTCGCGACCACTGCAAGGTTAAATTGAGTTGTACGCATAATTCTAATATCTATGTTATTCCAAAATTATATGGAATATCTTCATCATACACCTCTATTCTTTTTATTTCCAACGTGCTAGAATAGTTTAAGAGGTACGCGAAAAATAAAACAACCGTCGTTCGCAGTAATTTTTTTTTGGCACCATCGATGGCAATCAGAGAGGGCGGAGCGCAACTTGATGCGACGTACCGTAACAAGTCAAAATGAATAAAAAGCACTCAATCCGAATTCAACGTTGTTAAAATTATCAAAATCACGTATTTTGTATTAGTTTAAAAATCCAAGATACCAAGATTTAAATTCGTTTAGTTACAAGACATTTTAGTCGCAAAGTAGCAATATCAAAAATCTCTTTTAACTTTGGAGCAATCCAAAAGATTTTTCCAAAGACTAAATCAATATAAAATTCGAAAAACTAAAGCAATATGTGCAAGTAAATCTTAGCCTAAAAGTGCATTATTTACGGACTTTTTCAATTTAGTTCGCTTCATACTAACCTAAACGTTCATTTTACATCCAATATCTGTATTACTATTTCAATGTATTTCACATTTTGATGTAGAATAATGTATGCAGCTAAATATCAAATTTGATATACTTAAATAATATTACAGATAACATTACGAAAATATTCAAAAATATTGAGGTAATATTGGTTAAATTCGACGATTTTACCGAAATCGTCTCATACATCGTCATCGCCGACATGTGTCGGTGTTCCTGTAGTCGACGTCACAAGTGGCCGACAGCGAAATTGGATTTTTATCGGGTCTGACTATAATATATGATGGTTCCGCAACGTCGGATGCAGGACCCGGTTTATATTCTTTGAGATAAGCCCAGTCATGCTCTGAAAACTGTGAGGTAATGAATAATGTAATGCTTTTGTTTTTAGGATGACTGAAGTGTAAATTGGAATTCGTTTAAATACCTATGTATTAAATAAATATGTTATTGAATTTTTGAGAATAATGATGTAATTAGTTAAAGCTGGTTTAATTTTTCAACTGTCGATCCCGGTTGTTATCATGTACACATGACAGGAAGTAGTAGGAAATATATCCGCCAACCCGCGTTGCTGCTTTTTCTCCATGTAGGAGAAGGATATACATATTTGTAAATAAGTGTTTATAACGTAATTAATTATATAATTTTCCATAAACAAGTACCTATGTTTATAGCATATATAATAAATGATGTCGTGTTCCTACAGCGCGAGGGTGCGGCTCGCAACGATGCGGAGCGCGAGCGGCGCGCGCGCGGCGACTGGGAGGCGCGGGCGCGCGCCGCCGAGGCCGACGCGGCCAGGCTCGCCGGTAAGCTGCACGCGGCGCAGCGAGAAATTGCCAGGTAAGAAGAGTGAAATATATTCAAATGCGACTAGTCACACAAGTCACAGACATCACAATTAAAACAATCCTAAAGATACAAAAAAAACTACATTACGTACTATATACATAGAAAAACATAATAGAATTGCTATATTTATATTTTAAGGTCTTTTTAATATATAGCTTATAACTCTATATGCACGAGATATTTCCTTATACGTTTAAAAACACGGATAGCATGATAGCGTAATGTGTGTAGACCTTGACCAAAGATCCTCTAAATCTGACAGTAATTTAACTATTCCTAGTTAGACTGTTAAAGTCCCATACAAAATCAATTTACTAAATAGATACGAAAATAGGCGAAAAAATTCAATTTCCGAACGCCCAGGACCCCAGCAAATTGGGTCGAATCTATAACGATCTCTGAGCCGTAAATCCCAAAGTTCGAATTTCGAACAGTTACGGCACATCGACCAATCGGAAGAGCGCTTATCGCTATCCAATGACACCGTACTGATTACGGGAACCGTAAATTTGAAAATGGAACTAAACTTCGTTAATTACCGTACTGAGAAATTGCTTCAAAATCGTTCAAGATTGTCGATTGCGATTCTAAATTCGAATTGCGAACGAACGGTTGTTACTAATATTGCGATTTGTGTCATTTGTTCGAAACTAACGAATTGTTTAATCATAAACAATTTATCGTTCTATTTTGTAATTAGTATTAATATAATATCTATAAACACATATACATTAATTAGGCGAGACAAAATCTTCGATAACGCATTTACGTAGCGATTAAATCGATTATAAATCGATTTTATGGCGTCATTAAATTATACCGAGTTGAATACCATCCGATTATCCGGCACACGTACCAATATCGCGCTTTAAAGCGATTATCGTGCTGTAAATACAAAACAGCTTACTTTAGTAATAATATCAAATAATTAGAATATTACCTACCGTGGTTTCGATCACCAAATATTAAGGTATCAAGGTTTCTTCACTAGGTATCTGACATTGTATGACATAGGTTTATACCATATGTACCTTTTTATGTCCGAAGATAACAGCATTTAAAGAAACGATTGTAAGCTTAAACAGTATAAAAGTAATATCAAATACGTATGACTTTCAGATTTGTAACCAAGATATTATGTTTCAACATTATCGATTTAAGTCTATATCTGTAGTATTTTGAACAGGAAGTGTTTATAGCCAACGTTGGCTACTAGAACTGTTTGACCTAGATGTAGAGGCGATAATATGATGGAACTTAGCGATAACTACTACAACTAGAATAGTATTAGTACAATGCTAATGATATTTTACTGAGAAACAAAATTTTAGTATACACTTACATTCTAGCGTAGGAAGTTGGTTGTTTTCTTTTTGTTTCAATACGATAATTTTGGGACTAACTTTTTTTTTAAATCTCAATTTTATAATAGGATTTGTTATATAATATTAAAATCATGGAATATAATAGCCCAGCCCGTAGCCTAGCCCCTTTGGTACAAAAAGCAGTTTCCCTTGCTTTCCATAATAATTTATATACAGAATAAAAATTAGATTCCTATTTAATAATAAACTAAGTTAAACAATAAGTCTAAAATAACAGTTATTTCATCTCAGTTTTACGGGGAAAAACATTCTAATGAAGATATGGGCGGTGTACCGTGAAACGATGGGCTTAGTGTCACTCACTCTGTGAACTCGCATCTGGACGAAGAAAAACAAACTCGGTCCGTCAAAATATTTTCTCGAGCGAGATAAAACGATTATGTTCGTCTAAAAAAACAAAGAACAGTACATATATTTTTCTATTTAAAAGATTCATATAATTTTGAAATAATTTTAATATAATTTTTTTTTAAGTTACCCTACAATTCCACCTTTACGGTAGAAGCGTTCACGGGCGCAAGTAACGCTGACTTTCAAATTATATACTATTAAATTAATAATTATAAAAATTAAAACAGTTACTATTAATATTTTTTGCCGTTCCTTCTAAGTAGAATCTACATTCTGAATCGAAGGTAACTTAACATTAACTTATTTTAACATATTTTTGTAGTGACAATTTGACAGTTCTGAAAGAGACAGATAAAGAAAGACAGTTGACAAAGATAAACCTACTTGAATAATTATCAGTAAAGCGAGCATTTCTTTAATTATTAGGTTACGCTAAGCGATCATGCATTTCTTTAATGATTACGTTACGCTAAGGAGTTCAATTTAGAGAGGTTTATGTTTCATCAAAATTGCTTCTGTACTTTTTAATAGCTCGTTACAGGACGTAATGAAATAAATTTTCCAAAGTTTATCATTATTTATTATTATTATTATTTTATAAGTATATTTTAAATCTTTGATCGTAATAAGTAAACTTTTGTTTATAAAAAAAAAAACAATTTACATGCATAAACTATTAGTCATAAGTTGTAAATATTTTGGAATTATGTAAACTACGTTTTCAGCGATAACATATCCATAGTGAAGTCACGTACAGTGCGGTAGGCCGGGGTTCAATTCCCCGACGGGTTATATTTTACTCCTCACCTCAACGTTTTGGTATTCTTGTAGCGTAATGATAAAAAATGACTCTATTTGACGCGTAATGTACATTGTTTTGGTTATTTTTGTTGTTGATAAATATGAGATGACTTAAAGAATATTTTATAGTACTGTTCTTTGTAACTTTGTCGATACTTTTATGTAATATAGTAAAATAATGCATGTATATTGCTGTAATTTAATTATAATTCAACAATTAAAGACATCTTCACACTCACAACAAAATAATCTACAAAATACTTTCACTTCAAAACAATTTAATACTTATTGTTAGATACAAAATACGGTTGTTATGTTATGTCAACGTTATGATCGTTACCTATATGGCCTTTTTACATATTTTTGTAATATTTAATTATTTTATATCGATTTCTATTCTTATTTCAATTTCACCGTCTCACCGTCTCACCGTCTTTTAACCGTGAACTTCAAATCCCGCGACCTAATCCAACTTGTCTATTTTTAGAGCCCCCTCCATCGTAAAATTTATAAATAATAAACGAGATTTCATCTTTTCCATACTCTGAAACCAGCCAATTTAAAATAAACCCTACTCAGACCAAATACACTCAAAATAGTCCCAAGTAAAAAACGTAACATAAATTTGAACCGTATAGTGAATGAAATAAAGTTGAAACTGTAATTTAGAGTTGAAGATAGTAAAACAGATGCGTTATTACATGATGCAAGATAATTTAGTGCAGTACATAAACTCTGCGTAACGAAAATACGCGTAAAAGATATGCGAGTACAGTTATTATTGTACAGGAGTTATTACAGGCTACTTAAATATACATTGTTATAATTATAACTGAGGTAGGGCACAGCAGGAAATTTCCTGCTCTAAATATGGGGCAGCCCTACTAGGGTAGTACCTCGAACTTACAGAAGGTCACAGCTAAATAATACTGCTTTCAAACAGTGTTGTGTTCGTGTTGGTGAGTAAAATGACCAGAGCTCCTGGTGGCAATTGGGGGTAGGGTCGACAACGCGCTTGCGATGTTTTTGGTGTTGCAGACGTGTCTAAGCTACGGTAATCCCTTACCATTAGGTGAGCCGTACGCTTGTTTGCCAAACAAGTTAATAAAACACAGAACAGTTATATAAAAAAAATAAAACTGAGAAGTAGGGGACAGTAGTACATATCTTTCTTAAAATCTAGAACAGGCTGAATGGGAAAGTACCAAAACGTTACAGGATACCACAACCAACTAATACTGCTGTCAAGTAGTGTTGTGTTTCTGTGATGACTTGATGAGTAAGGTAGCCCAAGTTCCTAAGGGTGTGCTATAACAACAGTAGGAACATCAAAAAGTCAGCAACGCCCTTATGTTGCTCTTGGTATTGCAGGACCCCGTAGACTACGGTTGCCCTTAGGCAGACCGGACCCTTGTTTGTTATCATAGTTTTATAAAAATGTCTTCTATGTCTCTTCTGTATGAACTTATTTCAATTACATTATACGAAGGTCTGTAGAAAAAATGTTATAGACTTATGGGTTTCAGTAAGAAGTCTAAGGCTTAAAAACTAGCCAGAAAATAACCTTATATATCTTTATATAATTATCGTTTTAAACCTGTCTTTCTTACTATTATACTTTTTTTAATTTGTATTTAGTAGTCTTTAATAAAGTGAAAATAAATAAATATACACATATATGTAATCTGACGAGGTATACACAAGTTAAAATTGGAAAACAAACAGTTTTCAATAATATCAGTACATACCATTACGTAAATGAGTAGCGAGTAGACTACTTCATTGCGGTGGACATTTGACAAAAAATAATAAGATATTTGAGACTCCCTTTAATACCTTTAAAGGAGGGTGAAGAAATTTTAAGCCGGTATAGAATGTACACTGCTTAATATTTCATGTCTCAAAGAATTACGCGTTAAACTTACCGAGCCTTGAATGTATTTTACCTTAAATAATAATAAAAAAAAAAAAACACAAAATTACTGTCCAGTGGAAAATATATAAATTAATCCTGAACATTTTCCGATATCGGCTATACGAAAATTAAGGAAATTAACAACATTTGACCCTAGATTATCATTTATTATTCGTCAATTTTTTTTTTTTTTGAACTCGTCATTAAATAAATTAAACTTAAAATATTTTATTGATATAGGCCAAATAGTTCTATTCTCTTAACAATATTTAAAATTTCCGATTTTTTATGAAATAAGGACTATTTAATTTGAAATATTTTTGTGATGCAGTCTATTTTGAGCTCAGTGTTGAAGGGTAGGGCCCTAAGTACGTGTACGTCCGTCAATTTAACGTCTCCACTGCGGAAACAGAGCTTAATCCACGGTGCAAAGAGTTACTTAGAGGTTAAGCCTTGTATATGCTACAAATGGACAGAGGTGCCGACCTTTTTCCAAAACTTTGGTAAATTTTGTAATTCCTTTTGTTAAAACCCTAATGGTATTTGCTAATGTGGTCAAGTTACGTTTTCTACTTCTGATATAATGGTAACCAAAAATCCATTAACATAAATCTTAGAAATTATGGGTTCGGTCCATACTCAAAACAGATATTTTAAATTTATTCCAACGTTTCTGTTTGAGTTTTTGTCCTCGTAAGCCTGTCCGTCATGCCTCAGAATTTATGTAAACCATCGGTCTTCATTGTTATCAAAAATATCTGATAATTTATGACGTCAACGAATATTATTATATTGACGAAATTATCAGGCATATTCAACATCAAATCTACTCTTATATAGGAAGAGGAGATTACGCCAAAAAAGTTTTTGTGTGAGTGTTGCCTCATAATTTTGTGCTGGGCGTACCGATCTTACTTTGAGCGAGATCTGACTAACTTTGTCTGATAATGCGTATATAATTGATTATTATATCGACTACCAACGATGTACTACTTGTCGATATAAATTGAAATCACTTTTTTTCGTTTGTTCTCAAACACAATTTCAAGTAATTGAAACACTTCGTTCCTCAATCTTGTCTATTTTCGTTTTGAAGTGTTACCAATTAAACGCTCTTCTGTAGAATTGAGATGTCGAGGAATCCGATACGAGAGCACAATAATGTCGCCCCTCGATTGTGTTGTGTTTGTAAGCCGAAACTAAGGACTTCGCCCCTTGTTTTTATTTTACGGTCTAAAATTATTTCGGTAACTTTAGACCGGCCTGTCCTTGACGACAAATGAAAAGTGTTCGATAATAAAGTTTGTTTACGCTTTCTTTGTGAAAATTACTATAATGGGACTAGATGTCTTTCGCGGTTTTGCCTGTGTCGTTTATACTTTAATTTGATATTTATAGGTGACGTTGACAGCTAACGGACTTTTCCTGATCTGTTATCATTCTGATATTTCTTATAAATTAGCGGTCTAATCTATACCTCTATACAAATAAATAAAATTGGGGTGTCTTTTTGTAATATTGAAATAAATGGTTTTATACTAATGCATATAGATATATACACGGTACATATACCAAAATAACGTTTTTTACAATTTTTGTCTGTCTGTCTATCTGTCTGTTTGTTTCAGCTAATCTCTGAAACGGCTGGACCGATTTTGACGGGACTTTCACTGACAGATAGCTGATGTAATAAGGAGTAACTTAGGCTTCTTTTATTCTAGATATTTCTTTATGTTATAACTCTGCGAACTGAAAAATAGCTTTTCTGTTCCACGCGGACAAAGTCGCAGGCACAGCTAGTCCAAAATATATTTCCAATCAGACAAAGGAAAATTAGTAAATTATTAAAAGGAAATAATACTTAATAAATACGAGCGTTCATATGGTCATATTGTATTTTATTTTGTCACGGTTTATATTTAACACAGAATGAAAATGTAGATAAAAAAATAAAACGTATATTTTTTTTAAGTTCGTAGGCTGAACTCCATTGATCCTTAACACAAACCCACTCGTAATAAAGCAACGCTCATAATCCAGATAAAAGTATAAATAATATCCAATTACAACAATGCTCCAGTCGAGCACATCGCTGGATGGTGAACATGTGTGATGCTTTAATTTATTGATAAGTACAACATTACATAATAAAGATAAAATTAATTATGCTAACATGTGGTTAGCATTATTTAGTAATATATTTAGATAATAGAAATGTTAAGATAGCTAGAAATTTAGCGTTAACCATTAAGTACCTACATTTTTCGATTTAAAGATGCCATTTTTTTTCATAAATCTGAAAATCTTCTCAAACTTGCAAGCAAAGCACATTGTCTGAGATAAGTATATAATTTACCGCATTGTATTTATTCATTTCAAATTCGCATTTTTTTTATTTAAAAAGTCTATACTTTTTGCTAAAATTTAACACCGTAATATCCAACGCCATTTAGTGTCACGAAATTATACTTAGACTAAATAAAATTATGTCGTAACTGTACGTGGGGTGTCTATTTATAAAATCATTTGTCTATGTGTCTGAGATCGTTGTGCTCATAATATACCTCATTATGTTTTGTAATTAAAAACATCCTATTTTTTACTCTTCTAAAACTGTTTGTTAGACACGAAGCAATTTTATGGGGTTTTTTATTCATTTAAGGAAGTTACCTAATAGGCGTTACAATTAGACTTTTATGGTACAACTACACATTTGAGTTTAAAAATAAATTAAAATTAACTAACCAACAAAACATAAGTTGTTACAGTTCATAACATTTGATTAAAATATTAGCTAATTGTTGACAATTTACATCATTTGAGGTACAAATTTTTTAAATCAAATATGACGATCTATAATTAATATTGTTAGTAATCTACCTATTTAATATTAATATTGTTGTTTATGTTTTGCATACCAAAACATATATTTGTTTGTGTAATACGCACCTCTGGTTACTGTTAATGACAGTAATATATTCTGCAAGTGACAGGTGACGGATATAACGAGAACGACTTATTTAATTATCTGTGCGCTATAAATATAAGTGAATGTGAACTGTAAAAATATTTAATGTATCTTATGTAATATTTTTAAACATCTGCATTCTTAAGGAGAACGTGTTATGTGACAAAATCGTTTCTTGTAAAGTTATCTTCGTAATATTAGAAATTTAGTTAATGAGAAAATGGAACTCATAAAAATATATTTTTTTTTTATGTATTCAGAGTGTTGCATTCTGCATTTGTTATTTCTTAAAAATATATACTATCATAAAAAAAATGAAAATATAAACAGTCTTTCTGCACTAGCAACACTTGTCAATGGAAATTAAACGGGCGCGCCCCTCATCTTTGTCACATCTTTGAACAACGATAGTACTGCAGTTGTTTTAATACGCTCCACCAGAATCTCGACCTTATCCCATTGTATTAAAAACTACTTGCCCTTAATAACTTTAATCTTCAACGGCAAGTATGAACTAGTCGAGACAGCTCCTTGTAGTCCTTTCATTTGACTGTTTGCTTTAATATGGATCGCAATTAGCTTCGTGAAAGGAACGCTTGAATGTTTTATATTTTATCTGTGTACACGCAATTTAATTATCTGTGCGTGATAATTATGATTTGCTGGTCAAATAAAGAGGGTAGAGAAAACAGGTAGTTTGAATTTAGAAGCCACTAAACCATAATTAATGATGTACATAAAAAACATTTCGAAAAATAACAAAAAAATAAAAAATCTACTGTTGATAAAGGAGTAAAAATATAAGTAATTACTTTTTATTTAAAATAATAATGTATAGCTGTATTTTATACTATAGTTCATAAATTCATTAATTATTCTAGAAGTAGGAAGTACTGGTCTAAGAAACTTGTAATATCTGAGTTTAACTATATGAGTTCTGACTTTTCTACGCACCATATGAAATCCTGTAATAATCACTTTCGAGCCATATTCAAACGAACGGTATGGCCTTTGATATAGTTCATAGAGGCAGGAAAACAAATAGCCACAATTTAACAAGCTGCAGGGGTGACACGCATTTGCATGTAACGTAATTTTACATTTAAAACAAATTTATCCCTAAACGGCATAAATCACGCCCACCCGTAACCCTAAGTGAAGTTAACTTTCCAATGCGTAAAAAATAAACAAAATTATTTACTGTATATAACATATTTATTATGACTGTATTTTTTTCTTCTTCTGATATTTTTGCTCTAAAAGCTTATAGTTTTTTGCTTGAACGTTGAAAAGTGATGATTGGTTTTGATTAAAATTAAAATTAAGTATTATAAATTATGGCGTCACGATCCATTAACTGTTTAGCTAACTTCTTTTTCTATGATTTCATGGCTTTTAATGGTTATATTGTAATATAGTTTGTAGGTAAAATTAATTGCTCGCAAACGAAAATAAACCTAACTTACCTCGACAAGCAGTACAACATAGGTAGTAGAAAAAATAATAATTTAAATATGAATTATTAGGGATAACGCAAAAACTACTCGCTATAGCGCTATCTAGTGGCAAACTCTATATCCACGTGGGCTGATTGGCATTCAACGCACGTCCCCGCGACCTACCCTGTTTTATACATGATTTTATCGATTCGTGAGTTTGTTTGACCTTAAGCGAGAGTTTACGGAAAAAATGTTTTGAAATTACCTTACCGTGTTTATTTTTCTTTTGATAAGATGGTCCAGTGGATGCATGTAGATATTAAATTGAAAGTCATGGTGTTAAATCTGGGTAAATAGCAAATATTTATGCAAAAATTCGTCTCTATTTGACTGTGAAGTCTGCGTGAAAAAGATGTTTTGAGATTAACTTACCGTATTTTTGAACATGGGGTAGCATGGCCCAGTGGTTACGGTTGATATTAAATTGACAATCGCGGGATTTAATCTGGGTATAGCAAATATTTAATCGCCAAAAATTCGCCTCGTTTTTTGCAGTGACTAATTGTTAGGTAGGCTGCACTTTATCGAATAAATTCAGGGTGATTGGTATTAAACCGCAATAGACCAACATGGCAGGGTGACGGTAAGGTCTACTCTTTCTCCTTTTCTCAAAGGGTTTACGTATCTATGCTTTTTGCCATAGGTCCAGATTTCTTTCACAAACGCTTGGTAAAGAAGCTACTTGTGGTAGAAAATCATTTATGTTTCCGAAGAAGAAGGACAGTATAAGCCTAAGCATTTGCTGTGTAACTATATGTATAGAGAAAGACGCCTTTACGTATCATTAGTATATATACTTTCAAATTTAATCAGAATACGACAGATATTCTATATTTTTCTATTATACATAATATATGCATTCTTTCAAAAAAGCGAATAGAATAATATATTTCAGAACATATTAAATAAAAAAACATATTTTATAACTTATCCTTACCTAACAATGTTAAAATATTCCAACTACAAAGTTTTTCACTGCATTTTTAAATTCATTTATGGAAACAACGTCGACGGTAGTTTGAAATAATTGAAAGAAACAAGAGCAAGTCGAGGACTATCGATTATACAGAAATAGTTGACATTTGACATTACTTACTTATGAAAAGCTCGGCCTCGCTGATATAATAGCGCTAAAATGCCATTCTACGATATATAAAGAGGTATAGAAATAATAGGAACAAATGATAGCCTTTAAGAATAATTTTTATAAATACAATTCACTCTTCAGTCTTTTCGAGGGTTAAAACTTTCAAAAAAAAAATGGAGATAAAATTATATTGTTGTATTTTCTTAAAATTTTGTTTGGAATTTTTTCTAAATTATTTTTCGATCTTCTGTATCTAATTTTCAAGGCGTACTTCTCTAAAAAAGAGAAATATTAATATTATAATTTTTATTTGAATATAATATATATATGTATATTCAATGCTTAATTGTTTTAAATAATTGTGTTTGCTCGCAAACGAAAAAAAAAACCGACTTCAATTACATCGACAAGTAATACAACGTAGATCGACGAAAAAATAGTCAAGCAACTACCCGTTATCAAAGATTACTCAAAAAGTAGTTATCAGATCTCGATAAAATTTATATGTGACTACATGATAAACATCAGCTTTCGATTAAATTAAAAATTATCAAAATCGGTATACCCAGTAAAAAGTTATTACGGATTTTCGAGAGTTTCCATCGATTTCTCTGGGATCCCATCATCAGATCTTGGTTTCCTTATCACGGTACCAAACTAGGGATATCCCCTTTACAACAAAAAAAGAATTATCAAAATCGGTACATCCAGTAGAAAGTTATGCGGTATAATACAACGTAGGTCGACGAAAAAAGCGTCAAGTAAAAACGCATTATTAGATATAACTCGAAAAGTAGTTGTTAGATCTCAAATAAATTTAAATGGGACCAATTGGCACACACCACCTTTCGATTAAAACAAAATTTGTCGAAATCGGTCTATCCGGTCAAAAGTTCTGATGTAACATACATAAAAAAAAAAAAAAAAAAAAATACAGTCGAATTGAGAACCTCCTCCTTTTTTGGAAGTCGGTTAAAAAATAGTATTTCGAATATGTCAAGGGTTATGTCGATCCCGAGATTACCGCATTCAAATAAACGTAAAATAAATTCATTTGCTTGTTATTCTACATTTTAGGCTTCAACTCGCGTTCACTGAGATTTAAATTCTTTAAGTTTCCTTTAAATAATAAAAAAACATATTACACTAGAAGTGTATACAACATATATCGATAAATCTAAACAGATAACAAAAAAAAATGAAATATATTTTTAATAGTCATTACACTGTCATAAAAATATAAAATTATCGTAAACGTAAATAAGTCACGATGTTAAAAAGGCGACAAATGAACGAACAGCTGTTCTATGCACCACACTGTCGTTAGAAAACAAAAAGTAAATAAACATGAGTCGAACTTTAATTGCTATTCGGTAATAAAAAACCTATTAACTCACCTTACTTAGTTTGTAGACAAGACAGTTTTAAAATGGTCATTAAAATTCACGGTAAATGTTAGGTTTTATGGACGTCTATGTGAAGATGCTTCACAAATAGCTCGGGGTCCGGGATACACTTAAATAGATGAGTTTACGTGCCCTTGCTCACTGTAATCGAAAGCTTATAATATGTAGAAACTGAGAGTGTAATCAAGGTTTGGTGAGATTTAGTCATGTTTTTATGGTAAAACCTTGATTTTTAGGGGTTAATGCCGTTTACAGTATGACATGATATAAAATAAATAAAATAAAAAATTGTTTATAATTGCTCGTAAATGATCATTACAATTTGATTTGACATTTACAAAATTCACAAATAAGAATCCTATAATATAAATGTGAATGTAAATTTGTTTGTAACGCTTTCACGCGAAAACTACTTAACCGATTATCATGAAACTTTGTACATATATTCTTGGAGGTATTAGAAGTAACATAGGATCAATAAATCCATAAATATGTTATAACATACACACACGGTCATCTGTTCGTATGTTAAGCAACTTAATGCTTGTGTTATATAAATGTATTGTATGTTAAAATTATTAGTATAATTAGCAACAAATATACGTTATCCACAAGAATATCTGACTGTTTTGTATGTTTTTTTTAGCAATTAGGTCGGCAAACAAGCTTTAGGCTCATCATAATAATTCATATTGAGCCCTTTATCAATTTACCTGTAGTATGATTAATAATAATACTCCCCTCGTTAAAAAAATAAGTCATAAAAGAGAAGAAGATTTAAGTAATTGTACTTAAAAATTTCAATTTCATTTCTAAATTTATCACCTCATACATTCAACTATATGCCAGTTCAAATATTTTTACGTAGTAAAAGTATACAATTTGTCACAAGGGAGGAATGAGGATGAGCAAATTTCAGAAAGTCTCCTACTTAGAATTTTCGTACTTTTCCCTCATAAGAAAAGAAAATATTTCGCTGAGTGACAAGACGCTACAAGAGCACTGCAATCTGAGCGGAGATGAAACTTCCCTTGCCTTATGAGAGCCTAGTACTTGTTATTTGCAACTATGTGCGTCTTCTACTACGCCCAATTGAAATATTTTTGTCATGTGAAAAATAAAGAAAAGAAACAAAGCTTGTATACTATTTTAAAATATGTAACTACTTTCTGAACCTAAATAAAAAAAAATCCATTATTAGTAAGTAACTTGAATCTACGACTGTAACTAAACTATGCTAGTTTACAAATTGTAAAATAAATAATAATAACGCAAATATATCTTATTCGCATACAATAACTAATAATACTCAGAAATACGCCTTTTGTACATTTTTTTCCTACAAATTATTGTTAATGTTGCTTGTTTATTTGTTTGGCGTACAATCAAGTGTAAAATAAATAAATGAAATAAATACGTATTATCCATTTTATGGATCTACAAATATCCGGCAGAAAATAAAATAACCTTAACGAGTGAATGATAACTGGAAGACAAATAACAAAGAATGCTAAAAAGGAAGGTAAGGATAATATTAGTAGGCGTTCCGTACGTGACGACTTGTGGTCGGTTTTATGCAATACAGATTAATGTTACAGCATTTTATTATATAGCTGAAAAAATATTTACTGTCATATATTTAGTTACAAATACTAAACACATCTGTATCGATATATTTATGTAAAGGCGTTAATCTCACGATGTCCTTAAGTATATGCATGTTTTTAAAAAAGAAATTTATATCCTATAGTATACATCGCAGCACAGTTTAGAAATTATTGAATTTCTAAATATAAATTGTAAATATAATATTTTTACATTGATTTTGATGAGGTACACATTTCCGAACTGTTCAGCTACATTAGGGTTGGGTGTTAGGAAATGTAAGCAGCATTTATACTAGCTCTTTTTTTTTGTGAGCAAATGTGTATGCGTGCAATAAATAATTAGAAATAAATAAATTAAAAAGAATACCAATACAATACAATGATAAAAATAGTTACCAATTTCTAAAGAGTTTTTTATCAATATTGGTAAGTGCTGTTATATTTTGAATAAACATGTCAATAATGCTGAAGTATGCACCCTAAGAAATCAGGGTGCGTACCTTAGTTTCCCGTAAGATATATGATTTTAATAATCGCCAAGATTACTGTTATAAGGGACGGATTCTTTTGAGTGTCCCTCTGAGGACTGTCTGTCTTGAGATATTGTCCCTAGCTATTTCATTTGTAAGGGCTTCTTGATGTATGCCGTATTCAAACGGGCCCTCTCCGCTTGAAGAATTTCTTTTATTTGTCCGTTTGATCTGTTCTTCAATATAAACAGGATTAGATGTACAAGATGCAAGAGAAATGTTATATAAAAATTATATTACTCAAATTATCTTTCTTATGAAAATGATGAAAGACTGTTAGTACGTTTTTAATTTAACTTTAATCAAATTATGAAAACTAAAAATATAATCATAATAATAATCGCGTACTCAAAAATATAAGTGGTCCTAATGGGTATAGAGATGAAGTATGACAGAGCAAACAAAACAGATTTCATAGAGAATAGCAGATGTTACCAAAATGACTTCATGTCAAGTTAGAAATCGTAATTAACTCGCTCGCGTTAATCACACATCGTGTCTTACAAAATGGCGGCTGTCACAAGATGGCGGACGTCAAGCAAGAGTTTATTAGTGCAGCGCTGCAGCGGTTTCATAATAAACGACGTCAAAAGTAATTAGACTTTCCCGTTTTTATCGTTATTAAACGATAATATTATTTTATCTAACCGTTGTATAGATTTAAAATAAAACTTCATTTATACACGCCTAGTTTAAAAATATTTGTTAAGTAGACAATCTCTTGTAAATTATCATTTTTCAACGGGATAATGGGTGCAAATTTCACAAGCATATTTAGAGTTTTACGATTAGATACTTTTCAGTGAAATCGGTGAAATAATCTGTGCTAATTTGCACAATTGAAATAATCGGCCAGTAGTATAGTTATAGTGATGTTTCTTGTAAAACTTTACGTTGTCATTTAGTGACAAACGCCATATTTGAATCAAAGATAATAAACCCAAAGTTGTGCACTCCGCGGGCGAAGTCTCGATACCTAGTACCTATTAAATAAACATCGCAGACGAAGTCACGTGTTTCAACTAGTTGCGTTATAGGTATAAAAGTCTTAATGTCCTACCACTACTAAAATAAAAACGCACTATACATACATTGTGACACATACCTATCTCCTGGCTAATAATAAGATATGCCTGATGATCGTTCAGTACGCGTCTCAGAGACGAACTCTAAATTACGAGCTATACCTACGTACGACTGCTTTGACAAACCTTTTTAGGCAAAGACTTTTTAGTAGTCATTTTCATTACATGAAAAAAAAAAACAAAACCTCTATTCAAAAACGTATAATCGAGATATTTCCAAAACGATTTTGTTGCATATATAGCACACAAAATTGCTGACATTTAAAATTTAAAAATAAACCTCATTATTAACAAACTTGTAACAACTTAACTTCCGATTCTTATAAGCAACTTTCAACTTTTCATTCTTAATGAACTTATTACATTCAAAATATTAATTTATTAAAATATGATAGAAATCATATGGCACCATTAATCTTTACTTCTTATTTTTAACAAAGTTATATTTTAATATTAAATTTCCAAAATAAAACTTTACTATGAATACAAGCATGTCCCATCCTTTCTCATCATCTGATATTAAATTACACAAAATTAAAAATTACAAATGCTCATTATGCTTTAAAACTCATAAACGGTAAATTACATCAGCACAACATTTGTATATATATGACGCGTGTCCTCAACATACAGACAACAAAGCAAAATGTTTGTCGTGATGTATGTCTCCTACGGTTTAACGTTATGAAATTAGTACTGAAGGAAGGATAAATTAGTTTAGCGGCGTCTGTTCTGCGGTCTTGCGTTGTTACAAACATATCTATAAATTTAATTTTAGCTATGTAATGTTCAAGCCTAAAGAAGCATTGAATTGAATCAAATATTATAGTATATAACATTCTTAAACTATGGGCAAAACATCCGTAAATAGCCTTCTATTTTCTATTTAGTCTAGACACAAGATAGATTTTAAATTTTGCGCTATAGCTTTCAATGTCGATCTGATGTTTTAGTCTGACTATGGTTTTAATGTAATGCTTTTTATAGTTTCATCACTTCAGCCTATTGCAGTCCATTGCTGAACATAGACCTGTCCAAGTTCGCGACAGAATTATGGCGCGAACTCATGTGTTTTGTCCATAGTCACCACACTGGGCAGGCGGGTTTGTAACCGCGGGGCTGATTTTGTTGCACCAAAGACGCTGCTGCCCGTCTTCGGCCTGTGTATTTCAAAGCCAGCAGTTGGATGGTTACCCCCTATCGGTCGGCTTTATAAGTTCCAAAGTGGTAGTGGAACTGTGTTCCTTAGTCGCCTCTTACGACACCCACAGAAAGAGAGGGGGTGGCTATATTCTTTAATGCCGTAGCCACACAGCTTATGTATTTCAGCTTTTATAGTAACGATTTTATAAAATTATATATTTATTTTAATATGTATAGTTCTTTTTTTTTGAGAAAATAGAAATAAAGGCATTACCGTTTTACGACGTTTAAGATTATGAAATATTTGTACTTATTATTTATAAGAAAAACTTAAATTGAAAAAAACTGTAACATTACATCGATCGAAAATACTTTTTAATTTTTGCAGTCAGAATTTTTAAAACCATTTTTTCCACGCCTCTGATCTGTATGCAGCTAACATTATTTTTAATTAATACAGACAACAGACTTAAAAAAAAAACGACTAAACAAATATGGATAAAAAAACCTACCCCTAGAACAAAACAGTTCACCACAACTGAATTAGTTTCACCCTCTCGCTTTAGGCGATAACTGTATACAGAGTGTTGTAATTCGTTATTCAGTATCGAGTTTGTGAAGTAAATGATACATTTTAGAATAACTATTAATATTTATGACGTTAATGGTTTTTAAGATGTTGTTGTAACTTTTGGACAAATGTATCATATACAATATATATTAGTAATATATATTTTTCAGCCTAAAGTATGTATTATTTTTTACTTATTATATTTTTTAAATTTGGTACATTGATAATGTTTTTTTAAAGAAAACTAAAAAAATAAACTAAATTAAACGATCCTAAAATTCTAAACATAAAACTGCGTCGACAGATTATAAATATTCATAAATTCTCAACAGAGCATCGGATGCGTAAATCCTAAAACGGAAGTCCGGTTTGCTTCAGAGCAATTGTCATGCAAATGTCCGCATTAAGGGAAACGTTAAGACACCCTCGCCTCACAATTAAATTAAAACGACTCCTAACTTGCTCGATGTCGAAACTTCTATAATACATACATAAATATCTTTATTTTGATACTAATTAGTAATATTTTAATACATTTAAACGTAAAATCATTAAAGTTTATAAAGACTATTCCATATAGAGAAAAAAAATGGCTGACGGTAGCTGATGTCCGTTCAACAGCCGTTCAGTCACGTTATAAAACCAAAAGAAGTTTAAAAAATCTATCAAAGTATGCCCGGAAACGTAATTGCAAAATTCATCTCGACACACGGCTAAAATAGCCAAGGGCGCCTACAAAGAGGTTGAAAAATGCTTCCAATTAGCGTTCTTTTTTTCGAAATTCCATTTTTCGATAATGGCCGCCGCGCAATTAAACGTCAAATGAATCGTAGCCGATGACAGATTAAAAAATCGCAATACGTCGTTTAGAAATTCTTCGTTTCAAAATGACCGCAAAAATATTTTTAGTTCCTTTACAATGGCAAGGAGGATAATAAATTGGAGATTTTTTTCTAACTTTTACGTAGACTTGTTCAATTTGTATTTATTTTTTCGAATAATATTTTTTATGGTTAATTGTGTATGCTGTAACTGTTGGCGCATATTATTGTAGCTAACAATTAAATAAGTATTTTAATTTCTTTTAAAATTAAAGTTTTTACTTTTCAGTAAATTATTGTTCTGAGGGACACCGATAAGTTATTTTATATCATTTTTGATTTTTTTTTTTTTGTTAGAATACAGATAAATAATTTTAAAAAATCCGTTATCAAAATGGTGCCTATGCCGTTTCTAACAAAGTATAATAGGGTGACCATCGCGTCAGGTGTTTTCAACAGTTGGGCTGCTGTTTATTGCCGTCATATTTCAAGCCCCTGAAAAGACGCCCCTGATTTGCATTTGACAACGAGTCTGAAGCAATAACTGGAGGCACCCCAGTTACTAGCGATTTCGAAAGAAAATAGAATTTACTTTTTATAATTCTCTCTTTATAGGATTTATTTTTAAATACGTTTTGAACGCGTGAAGAATTTTCAACGCTCGCACAGTATTTTTAAATTAAATTTCGTAGAGTATTTGATTTTACAACAAAGTTCAGTCGATGGTCGTTGTTAATTATCACAGGTGGTTTTTACGTTCTTAATGTCTCATTTTTTAGGTTAGAGGAGATTACAAAAACATTTTACTTTATCATCTGATTTCCATAAATTATAACGTAGGTACTATAATATGCTACTTCTGATTAGGATTATTTTTTAAAATGAGAATGTTATTAAAATAAGTCAGCAATTTTCGTTTATCGATTACTTTTTTAAATATTTTTTATGGTCAATTACCCATATAGCTAAGTTTATAGGTCCTGTGGGAGCACAGATAGCAGAATGTAGTAGTTTATATATTCTAGGCAATCTAGGTATTTGCTGGTAAGGCTGAGTCAGGGCACTCAGGTCAATTTTTCCTGTTTTAAGGGCTGAGGGCGCTCGGCGCACGGCCATTAGAGAATCGTTAGTGCGAGTATCTTACGCTCGCGGTGGTTATATTTTTGTTTTTAATGTTTTTTACGCAACCATCTAGAACTTTCATATAGGTATGAAATCTTTTTGATACTTTATTTACTTTTGATATTAGCTTGAATCGCCCGCATGTTTACCCACGTCAATCTTGATCATATGGTAATTTTGAGACAAAAGGACATGCGGTAATCTAGGTCACTTATTTTTACGACAAATCTAATATTTAAAAACATAACTTTTTGTAAACTTTTAAAAGAAATAATTATTACCACAAAAAGTCTTGAATTACTCTTGATAGCAAGGCTATTACGACATCACCTAGAACTTATAAACGAAAAATTGAATATACTCAGGTAGACTCAAACATTTAAGAAAATTATATGTCCCTAGATGCGCTTACATTAAGTATTATTGGATAAGTTTTCTCGGGATATCTAAATTTCTACAAACATTTCTTGATTTAGTAAATATGGAAACAGCTCTCAGAGACGGCTCAGTAGTAGTAGTACTAGGCAGATTGTTCACTATTATTTCACGCCGACAGCAATGTCTTAGTAACAGGGTACATGTGTATTTAAAACACAGGTATGTACATCTCATATTTTGAAGTAATTCAATCACTCAAGAAATATAATTTATAATTACAGCTTAACACATTTTAATAAAAGTTAAAAAAATATACAGCTAAATATAGAAATAATCTAAAGTAGATGAAATGGCATGAAATGCGAATACGATGCATGAAATTGCCACAATAGCAATTCTATCGTCGTGGCCCTCGACCACCCGCGATTGATGGATCACTTAACGCTCATTGGATGATCATCCCTTTCCTTTGCGCCGGAGTCGTTTCCTGTGCCAATTATTTGTTTAGTACTTGATAATTGTGGGAGCCCTATTTCGTGTTGTCATAACGGAAATTTGAATGTAGATAAGTTCCACCCGTGACCATGATTGCTGTAAAGTATAGAAATGTCGGGCATTTAAAAAACTCAATAAACCGCGATAAAATCGGGTAAGTTTCATTATAATGAGTGAAATTCGCTTAAACATTAAAAAAACAATATGTAGATAAGAATACTAAGAGAGTTAAAAGATTTTGACACCTAACGAATCTTCGAAGGACTACGAATACGACTATTGGAGAATATTTTTATAGAGATGATATAAGGTCTGCTGTATGAAAAGATACAGGGAGTGAAATTGTATGAAAGAACTAATGTGTGACAGTGACCCGTGAAGCTAAGGTAGAGCACGGAAGGAAATTTCCTGCTCTAAATATGAAATTGACCAACTGGGGTAGTAGCCTCTACCTTTCAGAAGCAGTGTTGTGTTCCTGTTAGTCAGTAAAGTGACCAGAGCTCTTGAAGGGAATTGGGGATAGGGTCGGCAACGCGCTTGTGATGCTTCTGGTGTTGCAGACGTCTATAACCTACGGTAATCGCTTACCATCAGGTGAGCCGTACGCTTGTTTGCCGACCTAGTTATATATATAAAAAAGTATTGACGCTAAGAGTGAAGCTTTTTTTAAGTATAAGATGAATGTATAATTAGTACACCAGCATTTACTGAACCAGACAATTTATCTTTCGATCTTAGAGTTTTATTGTTTTATTTTATTATAAAGACATTTGTTTAACATAACATTTTAAATTTTGAATTTTATGGCATTCTTTCTTAAAGGTAATCTAACATCAGTTGACAGACGCACTTTTTTCATTGATAATTGACATTGACACGTTTTAATATTTACAAGTGGTATAGTTTTGATTGTCTCTTCTTTACATTTAAACGTTAAGAGTAGACACACTTTTAACCTACAGGCTTTGCACACCTGAAAATGTTATTCTTAATCATACATACGAGGTATACAAACAAAGCTTATCCCCAAAAGCTCGGGTCACCTTTGACGTGACATCACGCACGAGACTTTGATGTTTGTACGTAAAAAGCTTTTGTCACGCGCTTTGGCCACGTTTGGTTTTAAAAACTGTTTGTGTTTCAAAACGTCGCTTTCACTTTGTAAGCGGTAAAGTTAAATTATTTGACTAACTTGTCAAAACTTACATTTAGACTGATTTTTATAGAAATTACAATTTTATGACGAGATTGTGAGTAGTTTTCATGTAATTTTTATTATATTTAATTTAAGAATAAATAGAATTTGCTTAGTAGAAGATCCTTGAATCGACTTGACCCTTTCATTGTGTAATCATACCATTTTTCTTTGATCATAACAGATATATATATACATTCATTTATCATACCGCAAAATTAAGTATATAAGCGTTTAAATGTTCACCTTCTCGGAACCTGATAAAAGTAACGAGTGTATTTTTTATATTTTACTAGCTTTTACCCGCGGCTTCGCCCGCGTTGTTTTTTTTTAGTAAAAAGTATCCTATCTTACTTCTAATACCTCTAAGAATATGTGTACAAAGTTTCATGATGATCGATTAAGTAGTTTTCGCGTGATAGCGTAACAAACAAACTTAAATTCACATTTATAATATTAGTAGGGATTAGTATAGTTATTTTCTGCTGTGCGGCTACGGCAGTAAAGAAATTAGCCATTAGGGTGTCGTAAGAGGCGACTAAGGGATAACACTGCTCCACTACCACCATGGAACTTAAAAAGCCGACAGATGGCGGGATAACCCTTTAACTGCTAGCTTTGAAATACACAAGCCGAAGACGGGCAGCAGCGTCTTCGGTGCGACAAAGCCAGCCCTGCTGTAACGAACCCACCTGCCCAGCGTGGTGACTATGGGCAGCACACATAAGTTCACGCCATTTTTCGCGCGAACTTATGAAGGCCTATGTCCAGCAGTGGACTGCGATAGGCTGCAATGATGATGGTGATAGTTATTTTCTATAAAATTAATGAAAATCTTTTAAAACTATACTTTTTATATGAACTACGTATATTGATTTCAACAAATCCTTTAACATTTTCTTTTTGTTATTTACAGGTAAGAAATACTTACTCATTGAAGAAGTTCAGTAAGTTGAGAAATTCAGTAAGTCGTTACATTTCTTAATTTAATAGTTTATTTCTTTTGAAACAAATAACGAGAGCACTTAAAAGTTTTACAAAAAAACTGTCTCCTGAGTAGGGTAACCATATATATGACATTTTCAGCTTTTATAAGCAAACTTAATAGTTTACAACAATTAATATTGCATATAACTTATTTGGTTTAATATTTCTTACACATTTGTTTTGTTTAAATATTTCATGCAAGATATGAATAATTTTGTATTAAAACACAATTTTTTTTACTGCGGAGTTTCTCGTCTATTCTCTGCAGAATCTACATTCCGAATCGGTGGTAACCTCACTTTTAAAAGTAATTAAATCGGTGGTAACCTCACTTTTAAAAAAATTAAATTTTAATTTGTAACATGACGATTCTTAGGTGCTTTTGAAGCCTATTTAAATAAGCTATTTAATTTTAATTTAAAATTTGATACATAAGACAGTTGTATTCAATAAAATTATAATTTAAGTATTTAATTGTACTTAAATGTATTATAAAATTACAAATTCTAATTCATATAAATTGAATAGCCTTTTAAATATTCATTTTCGAAAACTAAAATCCAAAAATTTGGCTACTCGATAATAGGTACTTCAAAAATTTACTTTCATTACATTTCAGAAAAGATGTGAACACCAAAATTTTAACTTTAATTTGGAATGATAAAGTTAATTAACGTGTTTAAATAATACAGTCCCAATTAAAAGTAATGAAACGTAGTCACTCTACGCATGCCTGTCTAGACTCAAACCTTCCCAGGTGTCCCGAGACAATAACTTCAGCAAAGTTTAAAGGTTCCACTTAGCGCACAACACGAGGCACTTTTATATTTTAATGCACTAAAGAAAACAATCAATGTTTGCTGTTATTCTTAAATTTAATTAAAACATAATTATTCCTATTAGTTTTTTTTTTTTTTTTTTTGATAAATCCAGCCTTTAACATTGCAATACTGAGCATAAGTCTCTTTTTTTCTTACTTCTTCTCTTTTTTTTTAATACTGTTAAACTGGCATAACTTACAATATTTTAAAGTTTTTTTTTTACGTTTTCATGTTAAAACTGCCAGTTTTAATATTATATTCTTATCTGAATTAGTTTCCTAGAGATAGAATTTTGACGTACGCTCCATACATATTGAATCACTAGTTGACAAAACCAGACAGATAGATTATTGAAAACAGACGTCAGACATTTTTCCACGCAACGTCTATTGCAAGAATAATAATTGAGGTATTGCATGTTGATACTGACACACACACTTTGATGTTTTATGTATTTATTCTTATATAACAAAATAACTACATAATGTTATTCAGTAAACTCTTTACAGTAGTCACATTAAACAAGCGAAGTAACGTTAATGTTCTGTTGATCGCACTTTCAATATTGTTTGATGCAAATTAGACGCGAAGTTTGAGGAACAAAGCCTCTCACACCTCTGTTTCTCAAAGTGTAATAATTGTTATTGCTTACTTAATAACTTTCGTTGCTTGAACACGTTTTCCTAAATACGAAACTTCGAATTTTAAATAAATCTAAATTAATTTCGATACGCTTTGTTTGATCACATAATTTGACGAATTTGTTTTTAATATATCTTTGGGAGCGTGAGGAAAAGGGAGGATCCTCCACCAGACGGGTGTTGTGTCTGGCGGGCTAACGCCCCGACGGTTGTTGTCGGGATCTTGTATATATACTTAATCACTTAGAAAACTCTGATAGCGCGATGTAGCATACGTCAGTTTTTCTCTAATTACGTAGTTTGTAGTCGTTCGTATTTCCGCGCGATAGATGTCGCCACATCACTCCCCTCCGAGACCGGAGGTCGATAGCAGGTTAAGTCGTCCATTCATCTTGTGATGCTTGCCGGGCCAGTGGAATGTTCCAGTGAGTCGGAACCAGATGCCGCATAGTTCACGGTGAGTCGGAACTGTCTGCGGTGATGCTGCATATGCTCCAAGTGAGTCGGAGTGGTGCAGTGCTGCGTAGTGGCTGGCTGCTGCGTCGACCAGGAGAGAAGTGCGTCTCTGCTTGCTGACCGGCCGAAGTGCAGTGTGCTGTGCCAAAGTCGCTGAGAAGGCTGTGGGCGATAACCAGGAATGCGCGTCAGCTGCATGCTGGTGGTCAGGATACCCGTAGTAGCCGTAGATGCTGGCTGGCTGAAGCCGTAGATGTTGGATGCTTCTCGCTGCTCGAAAGCTTGAGGAAGTGATGATGACGATGAAGGTTGCGCTGATGTTCATCACGTCGGGGTCACCAGTTTGGGAGCGTGAGGAAAAGGGAGGATCCTCCACCAGACGGGTGTTGTGTCTGGCGGGCTAACGCCCCGACGGTTGTTGTCGGGATCTTGTATATATACTTAATCACTTAGAAAACTGTGATAGCGCGATGTAGCATACGTCAGTTTTTCTCTAATTACGTAGTTTGTAGTCGTTCGTATTTCCGCGCGATAGATGTCGCCACATATCCTTATGAAATTATTTGTAACCTATATTATATAATAGTTGTAGTTTGTCAAATAGACAAATATTTGTATTTCTTACTTTTTAATCTATCTATTTGTTGAGTTTGACAAATAAACACACTAGTCACACGAGTCAATTCTAAAAACCGCCAAAAATAGCTAAAAATCGAAAAAAAAAATCTTTTATGCAATTTTTTTTAAAGCTGAACTCAATTTTTTATATTAATATAATCATGTATTTATTTATATTTGTTTAAGTATACAACGATAGACTAAATCGATCATCATCACAGTAGCCTTTCGCAGTCTACTACTGGACATAGGCCTCCACAAGTTCACGCCAAAAATGGCATGATCTTGTGATGGCCTATGAGGCCTATGTCCTGAAAATGGTTTGGTGACCGCAGGGCTGGCTTTGTCGCACCGAAGATATAGATAATCTTGTCTATTAAAATAGTATTAATTTATTTTCAACCATAAAACACTAACACACTTTTCTACTCAGATAATACAAAAACTTTAACCAAACACTTAAACACATAAAAAGATACGACATATTTATATAAATAAAACAAAAACATCGTAATTTATTACAAACAGACAAACATAAAATTTAATATAAAACAGAGGTGCACGTTGCAGCTTGTTGCCATTTGCACCCTTCCCATTGTTTGCGTAACTCACTAAACTCACCCTACTAATGAAAACCTGAGGGAAAATTCGGGAAAACTCATAATAATAGGGGACTGCAGCGTTCGTGCACAGGATGTCTTTTAAAAAACGTGAAAACATTGTACGTTTGACGTGACTCGCTAGTTTATTATGCCGTTCAAAGAGAACTTGAAAAACGGATTACGTTATTATTTATTCTCATTTCAGCATTCATTCTAGTTTTTTTTTTTTTTTAAATATATTTACTAGCTTTGCACTCGTGGCTTTGCTCGTGTGGATGTCACGATTTTGGCAGGTCCATTTTATCCCCTTATATATAGTCTATGGCACTCAGTGATAACGCAGTATTCTGTAATCAGTACAATAATTTTGTATAATAATAATTAAATAAACGTCCATTATTTCATTCATTCATTAAAAAAATCTAATTACTGATCTCAGTCACATATAATAGGAACCTTTTTCTTACGCGGGGAAAATCCATCATGGATACCCCCCAGCGCACATGAATAATATGGATAATAATTAACGGATTTAAGATAATATTAAACGGAAATAAATAATTATAATAATTATTGTAATTCTCAAATTGAACATCTGTATACTCGATATAAATTCAAAGACCGCGTCTTCTCAAATTGCGCGAATTACAAAGTTATGCAGATTCAGTGCAGATGTCGCCCGCCCTTCGATTATCGTATGGAGATTAAAATGGCGGACCCAAAGCTTAGGCCGTGACGGTACCCTACCTGAGGAATAGGTATGAATATTTAAACCTATATAAAAAAATATTCTATAAAAATATATTTTGTAGCAAACAAATAAGAAGGAATGGATTATTTATTTATTTATTATTAATTTATTTATAAATTAAAGTAAAGAAACTATTTAAAAACCAAGCTTTTAATGAAATATTTTTTGCCTTTAAAACTTTTACTACTAATATATAATTCATATAACATCATTATACAGTTTATATAATTTAAAAGCTTGTCGCGAGATTCAATTACTCGTATTTACTTTGGTTGAAAATTATAAAAATTATTATTATATATAAGTTAGATCAAGTTCTTTAATTAACTAATCTACATATATCTAATAACTTATCTACATAGGTAAGATTCGATACAAATACGTGGCGTAGATAGTTTGACTAAATATCATGTCATACCATCAGTGTCAATCAAAACCAGTTAAATCAAAGAACTTAATGACAGTTTGAGTAAATAGATAATATGACACGATTATTACAAACTTGTAATTACTATTTCACCTCCATTCGATATTCATTTACGAAAATCAAACAAAAATACACAAGGTAATTTCAAATTAATTTACGAACGTTTCACCGAGGCATCGGCAAACATTATTATACTCTATGAATATTTGACGGCTAATCCCAACTTCTATCTTACAACTTATGTAGGTATTATAACTCGGGAATCTTATAAAATGCATGCAAGCAATTATAACCGTTATTTCTTGATCATAAACAAGAGATTTGCATGAATCATGATGCACGCATCAGGTGAAAATGTGTTATCATCATTTATTAACGCGTAAGTAAAACTCCCCTAATTTGAGTAATTATTTGTGAAGGGAATCCGCTATTCAAATATTAAAGCTAGTCCCTCTGATATTTGAAACGGTGTTCTAAGGTAACGTCTCCACTTGGGTTAAAATTACTAAATCATATTTTTAAACAAGCATACGTATATGAATATTATAATATTCTACGTGATTTTGCTTTTATTTTTGTCTATAGTTAGTAAATGTATATATAAGTTACATTCATATAATGTGTGTAACGTTCGTCTCATTTGATACCGACATTTATTAAATAAAAACAAACCAAAATTTAATAGATCCTTTTATATCTTTTGAATATCACGAAATTTGCACAATCATAACATTTTTTTTACAATTTCGAATAAATTCTGCATATAATTTAGAAATATATACCTACACCAGCAATTAAGATAAAACATATAACACCTTATTAGTAGTAGTAGATGTTTGCAGTTTGTGATAAAGATAGTGTAGAAAGAACACATATTACATTTTTATTACTAAACTTAGGCTTAAGCCCTGTGCGTATTCTTTTAAGTCGTGTTAGAGTCTATAAAATATTGGTACGTATGAGGCACAAATTTTCCTATTTTCACCATTTTTAACTCATCTTGATAACACAGATTCGAATGGACTGTTTTATCAACGACTGCCACGTAGCAATTTTCCCTCAAAAGCCTAAAAGTAAACATCGAGTTCTCATAAAAACCTACATTACCATATCAATAGCATGCGTATGCTCGTCAAACACTTCGACCGACAGTGGCGTATTAGTTACTAAATAAACAAAAACCCTCCACCGCCGTTTGACACGAAACGTCCACTCAGCGTTTTAATATTTGCAAAATTTAGAAAGGTTAGCCAAATTGTATTGAGTATTGCATCATTTATTATTTTGTGTGTGCAATAAATGTTTCATTAAATAGATATTTCGAAAACAAGGTTTTTTAGTTACGTTAGTTTGAAACTTGTTTTATCTGCAGCGTAGCAAAGGGGCGGATTAAGCTTCAATCCTTTCCTTCAACAAGGAAAAAGATCCTCACTTCGCAATGGGTTGTTTTTAAGCTGTAAAAGTACGAAACAATATTACATTTATTTATTTTAAGTATTACAAATAGACTGTTTTTCTAAATTTTTCTCAACAGTCAATTGATTCGTTAATTTGTAATAATTTTCAAACAATCTTTTGATATGAATATAATTATGGAATTTCGTACTTTTGACTAACTGTTCTACTATTAAATCTATAATATACATTTTTTATTCAGATTTCTTAGAAAAATCGACTTTCATACTACATATAATACAAAAAACGGAACAATTATTAAATTTAAAACTTCTTTAAAAATAAGAAATAAATTTTTAGTAATAGGTATTCAGTATTATTATTAATTTATATTTTATCATTCATTTATATTTCCAACTTTTTCCATCATTGTCTGTATACCCAATTATAAAGTCATTATTACCCTATTATAGCTCGTAAAATCTATGTATGAATAATAAGGAAGGTTACATCGCATTGGTATCCTTTGAAATTGGTTTGTTCGCTCCATTCACAGCGGGTCTATGGCGTCCCATTAGCATTCAAGGGTTTAGAGCCTTTTGTAGGCCTTAACTTAATCGGTTTGTGGTAGCATGAATTTGCGACCACGTGCCATCAATTCTATTTAAAGGTAATATTGATGAATAAGTCATAAGTGGTAGCGTTTTGCGAGATTTAAGTTTTATAACAATTATTCTTATTTTTGTATGAAAATATTTATCCCCGTAGGTTAAGTATTTATACTTAATGCCAAGCTATCCGCAAATTTTGAATGTGAATAATCCGAAACTGCTGAATAATCCGTAATAATTATCATCATATCAATACTCAGTTACTCTTTCGCTCTCACTGCATTTACTCTTATTAATTGACGGTACATTATTCAAACATTATAAACCTAGTTTTCTTGCCTAGTTATCTTGCGTAAAGGTCAACATCACTTATTACAAATAGTAGTTGAAAAAAGGTACAAGTACAAGCATCGAAATGATGTTAAAAAAGGAAGAAACAGTTAAAAAACTCTTAATCAAAGAGTCAATTTTGTTGCAAAATTATCATCTAAAGGATCTGTTAACCAACCTTTGTTTTAATATAACGCTGTCTCCTATGACATGTTTACTTTACCTCTTTTTACTTGAGTACGCATTTCTGGAACAATAGACCGAATATAACACTATATATTGATGTGTAGTGATGGCTTTCGGTTAAAGATGGCGGCGTCTATAGCGCATTGTTTTATCCAACTTTTGTTCGTTTATTGACGCCTCCATCTTGAAATATAGCGCCACAATGTCAGTATTGCCATTGTATTAAACATAGCTCGTATGATATTCGTTTTTATAATTAAATTGTGTATTTTTTCGTATATTATATTTCGTTACAGCCTATATAGTCCACTGCTGGACACAGGCCTCCACAAGTCTACGCCAAAAATAACGTGAACTCATGTGTTTTGCCCATAGTCACCACGCTGGGCAGGCGGGTTGGTGACCGCAGGGCTGGCTTTGTCGCACCGAAGACGCTGCTGCCCGTCTTCGGCATGTGTATTTCAAAGCCAGCAGTTGGATGGTTATCCCGCCATCGGTCGGCTTCTTAAGTTCCAAGGTGGTTGTGGAACCTTGTTATCCCTTAGTCGCCTCTTACGACACCCACGGGAAGAGAGGGGGTGGCTAAATTCTTTAGTGCAGTAGCCACACAGCATATTATATTTATTTAATATTAATTGGATGAGGATTGCGGAAAAGCGGGATGTCTGACGTGAACTTGGGGGAGGGGGGGCTTGGAGAGACCTATGTCCTGCAGTGGACTGCAATAGGTTGAACTGACTGACTGAATATTATATTAATTGACTAATTGATATAGCATTATCTTATACAGATTGAACGATTTATTTAGTTTGATCTGCATCTAATATATGTATAAAAAACTGCTGTTACAGTGTTGGTTATTGAACTACTCCGAAATGTTTTGCGTATATTTTGTAGGTCTGAGAATAGATCGTAGGCTTTTTATACCCCTAGATGATAATGGTGTCCCTATCCGAATGGCAGTGCATCTTTGCTGGGTATATTCATTTACAAAGAAATCAAAATATTTAAATGCGTCTTACAAAAAGAAAATATGGTGGAATAATCGAGATTGTTTTAAGAAATTTGTTATTTTTTTTTTTTAATATATATATTTAAATGTTAATTTAATCTACTAATATATCGTGTTTGTTTCTATAATTTGTAAAAATACAATTGTTTTCATGCAATCTTAATATATATAAATCTCGTGTCACAATGTTTGTCCTCAATGGACTCCTAAACTACTTAACCGATTTTAGTCAAATTTGCACACCGTGTGCAGTTTGATCCAACTTAAAAGATAGGCTATATTTTATTTTGATATATTATGTTATTATTATATTTCAGAAAAAAATAAGGTGATACGAAGTTCGCCAGGTCAGCTAGTCTTTTATAGTTTTATACCTCATTTTAAGAACTTTAAATATAGAAGACCGAGAGGAAATCCATTCTTAAAATGACTTACATGGGAAAAAAGTTTAATAAACATTCATACAATGACTTGACTTGATTATACTCCCATTATTTTATTTCCATGATTAAAAACGAAAATATCCAACAACCCTATGGGAACCAATTCATCCGACCATGAAAGCAACCTGTCGAAACAAATGCAGTTTGTTTATTTATGGCAAATTAAAACAGTCACTACGGGGCAGGTGTCAACTTCACCCAGAGGACCCCTCGCTATAAATCTGTGATCAGGTGGCTGCACCAGACAAGATATAACGTGAGCATCTCGTTCTGATTAAATCTCAGATGTGCTTTGTATGTGTTTGTGCTAAGTTACTGTTATGAGGCAGTTTAGTTTTAGCAAAAAATTTCGCCCTTTTTGTGCAGAAACGTATTAAAAAGTAGTATACGAGTAGAATTTTAACCAACACTTTTGCTTATGCATTCGCATTCATTCTGTAACATCCCAACGCTGGGCATAGGCCTCTTTCTTTCATGTAGGAGAAGGATTGGAGCTTAATCCATCACGTTGCTCCACTGCGGGTTGACAGATATAAGCATACTATGAGTAATAATCGCTATCAGTTATTTATGATAACAAACGATCCGACGGCTTAACGTGCTATCCGAGGCATGGTGGGGAGATTCACAAAGACAGACATCCCAACTGTAAAGAGAAATTTGTACAAATACAATATTCATCTCGAGCGGGAATCGAATCCGCAAACCGTCGGTGTTTTAGGCGATTACTCGCACCACTACACCAGAGCTTCTTGCTTATTGTTAAAATTTAATTAGGTTAGGTTAACACTGCACTTATTGACAGTCTCGTCTGCAATGTACTAAAATTGTAATTCTACAAAACAAAAAGTATACATTTAAATTGAATTCCTGACTTCAAAATTTTGTAGAAGATGAAAGTTTATCTTGAAATTTTTGATTGTAAAATCCCTAATCTCTATTTGTTTTTATAAATGTGAATGTAGGTTTATTTGTTACGCTTTCACGCAAAACCGATTATCCGATCATCATGAAATTTTGTACACATATTCTTGAAAATATTAAAAGTAAAATGGGACACTTTTTATTTAAAAGAATTAAATGCGTGCGAAGCCGCGGGTAAAAGCTAGTATGAAATATGTAAGTGTATTACATCTTTCTTCTTACTACATATTTGTACGGCGTTTTTAACATTATCTTTCTAAAGATAATAGAAAGATCGATCTCTTAAAAGAATTCAACATTTCATTTTAACTTAATAAGGTAGAGTCTGACTAAAGTTTCCGTATTAGACAATTTGCTGATTCGACGGACGTTGTCCTGTCTAGAGAACTGTCAAACGAATAAACTTGATCGTTATTTCTTAATTTTTCGTTTAAAAGGAACCTTATAAAGCTTCTACAAAGTATAAGGTTCACTCATCATCACTTCAGCCTATGGCAGTCCACTGCTGGACATAGGCCTCCCCAAGTTCGCGCCACACATCCCGGTCTTCCGCAATCCTCATCCAGCCTACACCGGCAATCTTACGTAGATCGTCGGTCCAACGGGCCGGAGGACGTCCCACACTGCGTTTGCCAAGACGCGGTCTCCACTCTAGGACCCGTCTACTCCAACGAGTATAAGGTTATTAATAAAAATTACCGGAATTCGTCAAGCTGTTCTTCTTAAATTAAATTAAGTAGGTTGACCAATCATCATCATCATCATTTCAGCCTATCGTAGTCCACTGTTGGACATAGACCTCCACAAGTTTGTGCCAAAAATGGCGTGAACTCATGTGTGTTACTCATAGTCACCACGCTGGGCAGGCGGGTTGGTGACCGCAGGACCGGCTTTGTCGCACCGAAGACGCTGCTGCCCGTCTTCGGCCTGTGTATTTTAAAGCCAGCAGTTGAATAGTTATCCCGCCATCGGTCGGCTTTATAAGTTCCAAGGTGGTAGTGAAACTGTGTTATCTAATAGTCGCCTCTCACCACCCACGGGAAGAGAGGGTGCTATATTCTCAACGGCTGTAACCACGCAGCAAGTTGACCAAGTCACCTAGCAACAGATTTAACGATTCATATTTTGTTTTATAAAGACAGAAATTAATTAAATTTTGCATTTGTCTTTGGTCCACAACAAAATATACATTCATTTAATTTATACTTTCTTTCAAAACAACAGCACAAGATAACAATTTCAGTAAAACCACATAGTTTCCTATTTAGTACCTATTTATCACAATTTAAAGTCGATTTAAAGAAACTTAGAAGTCTTAATACGCTACCGAATTCCTTGTTTATTTGCTCTATTCTTGGCCGCGACGCATAAAATCTAACTTGGCCCGTGTTAATGGGCGCGGTGAAGTCTGGAGGGGCCAGGATTTATGGTGCGCTTGTGTGAATGGTTCAAATTGTAGCAAGTAGCGATAATGTGTGTAAATACTGAAATTAATTCATACTTTAATTCTTAAATAGACTTTTATTATATTAACAATATATTAATAATTGCTTTTACTCTTGGTAGCACTATTGTTAAATAATTTGACATCTGGGAATGAAAAACCAAGGCTAAATCATCTAATTAATTTTATTTTACCGGCCTTAGCCCCCGACAACACATTTTTAACAAACTGAAATACTCATAAACTGACTTCAAGATCTATTTTATGTGTAACTGACCTCTAAGGCTTTATTCGCTATGTCCTATAAAATACGCCTTACTACGACATGGACCCCATAGGCAGTAGTATAAAATGCACCTGTTATGTAGCTGCGATGTGATTCCTGCGTATAATTGAATTACACGCTGAAAGATATACGGTTTCATTCGGGACACGGTTTTATAGAGCTCATTTACTTGAGATGCTAACGAATACAGACTGGATACATAAAATTAGTACATTTGTATCAAAACATTTTTTTTTTTGTGTAACATTTATTTCGAATAGGCGAAGATCTTATATTAATTACAATTAAAAAATATATACTCTTAAAATGACGATTCGTAACTGCTTTTTTTCGCCTACTTGAATTAAAAATCTCTTTAGTTGATTAAAATAAAATAAATAAAAAGCCTTTATTCGGACATTAGATTCTCAATTGTGTATACAGATGCACAGCCAAGGAAACAAAAGAAAATAAATGGTTTATCCAACAAGAGAAACAACGCATTTGATAAAAAAATGAAAGGTCAATCGTTAGTTGATTAATATTTTTTTTTTTTTTTTTTTTATAAAAGTATATTGTTCTTATATCTTTCATGTGTAGTTTAATTTTTTTTTTTGTTTTTTTTTTAATAGCTCTAATGTAAATTTGATCGATATTTTAACTAATTGCTTATAGTTATTTGTTAAGTACTAAATGCTGACAAATATTATAACATCAACAGTATATGTCGTTTCATTTATTTTGATATGTTTCAAATTTATCCTGATAAAAGTACATATCTAGCAAATATATAACATTCTGTTGATATGGAGATAAATTCTCTAAATTTTTCCACTATGGTTTTGTAGACGTGTTTAAGATTTTTTTTCAAAGCTTTCTTATGATATCTTGATATGTTCCTTCACTTGAATATGGAAATCTTTATATACATTTTAATTAATGCGCTCCTGGATATGTAAGACGATGTATGGTAATACCTTCTAACTAACCCGGTTATCAATAATCCTCAATGTTTGCTCAAGTTACAATGAACCATCTATACCTTATGTCAACAATGTAGCGCGGCCGACGTCCCTTAATACTTGAATATAACTTACCTGATAGATTAGAATCTTATACTTTTTTATTATTATTAAGTGTATATATTGACAAATTTAAACATGTCCTGTCGTTAAATGTTATTTGTTAATATAAATACTATTTATCATATTTATTTAAAAAAATTGTTAACTATTTTATTTAATCTGTGAACTCAGCCAATTGATATAGTCTTTCTAGTTCGTAATAAAATATATATTTATATATTGATGTATGCCATTGTACGTGATTGTGTAGTTACATGACAATAAATGAAGTAGCCTGTTACAATTGTATTCAACCATTGTATCCTAAAAATTCAATTTACCCAAACACCTACCAAAGATATCCCGACAACAATGCAGTCGAAACATCCTAATCAGAACTGTTGTCAGCAGATTTCAGCAAACATTTACCCAAAACATTAGGTAATGCCGACACCTCATTAAAATCAACCCTTCGACCGCCTCCTAATTGGATTGTCCTTTAGTTTAATATTTAATCATTTTTACCTGTTTGACAACATTTTGTCATAATTACTTTTTCTTCATAGTCATTAAACGTTAATGCAAATTTTTGAATGAAGAAAATTCATTGTTCATTTTTATTTTTAAGTCTTTTTATTATTGTTTCTTTATACCACTTTATTTCAATCGTTTTTGTTATTATTATATTTTAATCATATTCTTTTACTTTTTATCGTGTTTTGAATCACATTATCTATCTGTATATATAACGTAGTAGTAGGACTCAGAAAAATATATAAGTTGTGAAAACATTTTTTTAACATTCTAAAAAATCAATCCCCTTACATCGAGTTACGTAATTTAAAATCATATTAAAATTTAAAACGTTTCTGACGTAAAATCCGGTAAATTCCACGCTTGTCTATCACGAACAGACTAACGAGTGAAGTCAAAATGAAACGTGTAAACCGAACACGGGTTCTAATTGTGTTTGACAGTCGAAAAACTTTTCAGTAATTAGGATTTCGTAGCGAGGCTTCAAGTGGTATTAGCTTTAGATTTCTAATAGACATGAGCTTGGAATTTAACTTAGTAGATTAAAAAGTAGTTTGGTAGACATGGGCGAAGTTGATTTATACGGTTTATTGATCTATGATCATGTTGTTGTAATTATTAACTCTACATTATTGTTTACTGTATGTGTACATTATATGCTATTGTAAGATTATCAGAAATTATTGTTGCCACATACAAAAATTAATTGAAATCAATAGAATTACCGTACATATATTGTACTAGATAACTTTTGTCTTTAGCAGTGTATTAATTTGCATTAACATTTTGATATATTTTTATATTGTCTTAGTAATAATGCAAAAACTTTTTTTTACTTATTTTTAGTCGACTTCCAAAAAAGGTTGTATTTGATCAAAAAGTGGCACTTTTTGAGTAATCTTAATAAAGCGCATTTAATTACTTACCGTTTCTTTTTGGGTGTGCTGGAAGAAATCTTTTAAAGGGATTATTAAATTTTTTATTATTATTAGATTTTAGATATTATTATTAGATTTTAAAGGGACCCATTATACGTGAGTCTCCATGACAAATATATTATGTATATAATTTTGTACGTACAAATTACTTTATTATTTTTTCGTCTACCAACGTTGTATTACTTGTTGATGTAATTAAGTTTTTCAGTAGGTTTTTTTTATTTCGTTTGCAAACTCAATTATTTACGTAGAACGACCAAAATACTTCAAGAGAAAATTTATAAATATCTTATTTATAACCAATATATATCAAAACACAATACAAAGAAATTATACATTTAAAAAATCAAAAAATCTAGAAAGCTACGACGTTCGTATGCTATAAAAACTCCAATTTGTTAATTAGAAAATCGAGTAAAATTTTAGGGTTAGTCGTAACGAGGGCGTGAAAGTACTAAGCCAATTTAAAACTAACTCCGTTCGAGCAGAGTAGGTGTGACGGCTGTAATCCTGTTACTGTACTTTTAAATTTATTTCGATTCTGTTCATAAATGTAATTGTAACACTAATATTAACTTTTTTAATTTTAGATTTGTAAAGATGCAGACACAGTTGTAGCTTCGTTACCAATTGTAGAATACCGTCCCTTTGCCAAAATATCCACAAAATAGTTTATTCAGTACAAGTACTGAATTGTATTTGGTAGAGTTTTTTATAAAGCTAGCGTTAGCACAGTAGTTAATGTGTAGTTACTGCTGTAGCTAGCGCTAATAGTTAAGTGAGGTAGGGCACAGCAGGAATTTCCTGCTCAAAATATGGAGCAGCCCGACTGGGGTAGTACCTCGACCTTACAGAACATCACAGCAAAATAATACTGTTTTCAAGCAGTATTGTGTTCCTGTTGGTGAGTAAGGTGACCAGAGCTCCTGGGGGGATTGGGGATTGGGTCGGCAATGCGCTTGCGATGCTTCTGGTGTTGCAGGTGTCTATAGGCTGCGGTAGTCGCTTACCATCAGGTGAGCCGTACGCTTGTTTGCCGACCTAGTGACATAAAAATAAATAAATAAATAAAGTAGCTGACATTTTCTTGTTTTGCGAATTCTCAAACATGTGAGGTTAAAATAATCGTTAGGTTTTTTGAAATTATTTGATATTCTGTGCCACTTTTTTTATTTTTATGAAAAAAATTGATTAGTATTATAAAGCCACTATCTAATTTTGAGCTTACAACACATGTATCGAATTCTTTTTTTAAAACGAATTTGAATTATATTATGAAAACAAAACCGAAAGTTTATTTATATATAAGTTATAGTTATAACGGGAAACTATCATCGAATTAACAAAGAAAAGTTATAAAAATAAATAAATAAAAAATGATTATCTTATTAAAACTTTTAAACCAAAACCAATCAGTTATATTAACACTGTAGTCAGTTAAAAGGTAATAGAATGTAAAGTAAACAGTGAAGTAAAGTTACTCGCATCTTGTAGCTATTAAAGACATTAGTATTCCGGTCCCGATCGCTCTCGGGGTAAATAACACTTCCTTACAATGGTTAAAAAGCACTCGATTGTTTGTGGCGAGCGGACTTCGATAAGCGTGAATTGTTTTTTTTTATTTTTTTATTTGTAACCTTTAACCAATAGCTATATTTAACTGTAGAATATAATATATGTTTAGAGTTGAACGTAGTTATTGGGAAAAATAATAATTATTATTGATAGCGATTAAATGTTGTAGTTAGTATAGTGACCAGCCCGTTGGCGCAGTTTGTAGTTGCACTGCTTTCTGTTACCCGTGTGTTGTGGGTCGATTCCGCCTAAGTTTGGTTGAAATATTTTTATTATTTCTATATATATTTATCAAAAAAAAATATTTAGCTATAACAGTCGACCGTTACCTATAACACAAGCTATAAGTTGCTTACTTTAGGAGCACACGCACGTGTGTGCGTTATAAAAAATAATTACCGCTTTAAATATGTATATACGTAATATATACGTAAAATTGTATTGAATTAGTTCGTAACATACCTCTGAATTATAAATTAAACATCAATATTATTAGGCTCAAACAGGACATAAACACTTAAGAATTAAGTCATATGCAAATAATATATGTGTCGTAAAAATAATAAAAAAACTGCGTAGCTTATTGTCTATTTTAATCAAAGAAATTGGAAGGAAGATTATGAAAGAAGAAAGAAGATGAAAGAAGAAAGAAGAGAATTTTATTTCTAAATGCATTATTTTTGCATTCACCGTTAACTAAAAAAATAATAACTAAAAAAGTAAATCAGATTCATCATCATCACCATGCCAGCCTATTGCAGTCCACTGCTGGACATAGGCCTCCACAAGTTCGCGCCAAAAATGCGTGAACTCATGTGTGTTGCCTATAGTCACAACGCTGGGCAGGCGGGTTGGTGACCGCAGGGCTGACTATGTCGCACCTAAGATACTGCTGCCCGTCTTCGGCCTGTGTGTTTCAAAGCCAGCGGTTAGATGCTTATTCCGCCATCGGTCGGCTTCTGGTTCCAAGGTGGTACTGGAACCTTATCCCTTAGTCGCCTCTTACGACACCCACGGGAAGAGAGGGAGTGGCTATATTCTTTGGTGCCGTAGCCACACAGCACGTAAATCAGATTATGAAACACAAAATCTTTCAAATGAAACGATTAAAATATATTAATAACCATAATTTTAAATTACTTCATAGAAATCGTTAAAATCGAATAAACTATCGTTAATTACTAGTTATCGATATTTTAATCGTTACAATCTTGACGTAAATCAACGTTTTAACTACAGACATTCGACTTAGCAATTATCGGCACTACGCTGTCTATCTCGACTCACGACGTTCAGATCACCTAGATTACTGCCGTGGGCTGTAATTCTAGTCTACTTCCTAGACTTCTAGAAATGTTTCCTAGACAAATTACCTCTCAAGTAATGCTAGGTTAGTCCACGATCTTATTTGTCTACATTTATTCTAGACTTGTGAAACCTGGATGTGTGTATTAATTTTGTTATACACGAGTACATTTATTTTACATTATGCTTGTGATTTATATGTATATGTACTTGTATGTGTATATTAAGTTGTGTATTCTACTGCAATATTTTTAATATATTAGCTGTGCCCGCAACTTCGTCCGCGTGGAATTTAACAAAACAGTTATTGTTCATTTTGTAGATTTATAAAATAAATAAATTGCTAAAATAAAAGTAGCTTAAGTTACTCCTTATTACATCAGCTATCTGTCAGGGAGATTCCCGTCAAAATCAGTCCAGCCGTTTCAGAGATTAGCCGGAACAGACAGACAGACAGACAGATAAACGTTGTAAAAAATGTTATTTTGGTGTATAGACCGTGTATACATCCATATGCATTTAGTAAAAAGCGGTTATTTTAATATTACAAACAGACACTTCAATTTTATTTATTTGTTTAGATAAGTCAGATTAATTGATTAATTATTCCGTTTGCGCAGTTGTACGTAACCCTGCTTTCTGCTCTAGAAATTATTGTTTAGATTTCCGTCAAGTTGACTATCTGAACAGACGACCGTGTGTATGTTAAAGATATTTATTTATTTATATCAAAAATATAATATTAAAAAAAATAGTTACTTATAACAAATAATAAGAATTCTATTTCTGTCACATAATAGAGCCATACATATTCGAAAGTGCCCATTCCTTAAAACCTGTAAATAATTTCGAACCCCACGAAAACCTCAGAGACATAATTAACTCGGATAATTATCGCGACCTTTAAAAACACCGAGTTTCGTAATAACCCGGCCACTTAATTAAGATCGGTGCGATATTTACGGAATTCGTTAACTTTTGTACCGAATGTTTACGATTTCTGAAAGCCTCGCCCGAGGCCATAAACGTCAGGATATGATGTACAGTCCAAGCTGCGATTACAGTTGAGGAAAAGCGCATTTCATATATTTTATTAGTTACATTTTTCATAAAGATAATATCGAGGAGGCGATATTAGATCATGTTTGGTCGTAAAAGAAATGATGAGCAGGAAAGTTTGGTGCTTTGAAACAGTATTGGTAAAAGTGTCAAACTAATTGGATTTAAATTGAACTAAATTACTGTAAGGCTAATATTTACCACATATTTTCATTCAGAAAAACATAAATACATTTTCTAATATTTTAACAATAAGCCTTGTACAAAATTTCCGGTAGTATACGGGTATAAAATATTGCTAAAATATTCAATAATTTAAATGTGTAAAGCTTCAAAGTAATTATTGAGTGATTTATTAAATTCTTTCAAAAACTTCTAAATCATTAATTCACACAATTTTGTAACTAATTATTTATAGTCAATTAGAAGCTACTACCGTTTCGAATTAAGATTCCACTAAACATAGTTGACAAAAGACTTTACAGTTGGAGTTCTTAAAAAAAAAAAAAAACATGAAAATACTGTTTTTCAAAAACCTTTCAGCCAGTATTTTTTATTAAGTAGCGCGTGCTAACAACATTTAATGTACAAATTATGTGATAGGAATTTGGGGGACATTGTGTACTTATTAGGATTGAACGTCGCGTGACAATTTCAATAAATTTGTTCAAACGACTTACTGATCTATAGATCATTAACACGCCTCCCATACAATCATTTAATCGCACGTTTGTTAAGATATAATTATCAGATTGGTGTGTGGTTATGGGTACAATAAGTAATTCAAGCTAGATTAATCGTAATAAATTTACTGTCACAGATTTTCGTGGAAATAAAACTTATCAGAACACGTATCCTACGACTGTCTATGTATAAAATTAAAATTGACTTTTGAAGTTAAATTCATTTACGCTCGCGCGACTTGGGGAGTAAGCTGGTGAATACGTGACGAGAACGTTACAAAAAGTGTTATCGGACGAGGCGAACGGAAGTTGAGAGGGTGATATAAGTTAGTGAAGAAAGAAAAAGACACTGTTACGTTTGTAAGTTTTTCTTCAGTCGTGTGGCCTAAAGCACACTCGTTTTATTTTTGTTACATACATATTGTATACAAACCCACAATTAACACAATGAGAATGTGACAAAAATGTATAAATAAGGTAAGAGTAATAATTAAAAAAAAAAAAAATCTATATACACATAAAAATGTGCTAAAATTGTAAAAAAATTGTTTAAGAAGACTTTCAAAGCACTTTTAAATGGTCATTGTACAATAATCTCTGATGATAATGAGAAACTTACATCGAATCTGGAATGTAAATTCAGCTATTTACAGCATTTGTGATAAAGATGTTCTTCTGAACTAGAAGCTTTGGTAATTGCCTTAGTTTACTTTTGATTGCTATAATATGGTACGGTACGGTATAAATATTATGTGATAATATGGCACGCGACGCGGCGGCTTGTCCGGATAAACTCTTGTGAGTTTTCGTGGCAGGTATGAATAAGTGTTCATCATTACATCATCATTACAGCCTATACAGTCCACTGCTGGACATAGGCCTCAACAAGTTTAAGCCAAAAATAACGTGAACTCATGTGTTTTGCCCATAGTCACCACGCTGGGCAGGCGGGTTGGTGACCGCAGTACTGGCTTTGTCGCACCGAAGACGCTGCTGCCCGTCTTCGGCCTGTGTATTTCAAAGCCAGCAGTTGGATGGTTATCCCGCCATCGGTCGGCTTCTTAAGTTCCAAGGTGGTTGTGGAACCTTGTTATCCCTTAGTCGCCTCTTACGATACCCACGGGAAGAGAGGGGGTGGCTAAATTTTTTAGTACCGTAGCCACATAGCACACACAACAACAACACAATTTAAATATTAACGAAGTATCATCAGCAAACAATACAATCTTATGCTTCTTCTCAACTAAATATGGTCGTATGCGGTAACATTAACATAAAAAAAATTCAAGCGAATTGAGATTCTCCTTCTTTTTTGAAGCACATTTAAAACGTCTTGATTACCTGCAGTTTTCGTTCCATTAATAGTGATTATTCACTATTATTCAAGTCTGCGTGAATACCCGTGTTTGTAGAAAAATTATATTCTCATTAGTTTAATGGAAATACGTCGGCGGGTTTGATTTATGGCGAGAATTTAGGACGGCTAAATTATTATACAATTTCGTCTGCCTTTACATGCATAAGCGTGTTGTTTTTGAACATGTTAAAATTTACATATTACGTTGGATATTAATTAAACAATTTGTCGTACTCTCTGAAAAGACAAATAAAACCACCGAGGTGTAGTAGGAAATTTATATTGACGTCGAAACTCCCATTCGACTTGCAATTCGATAATGCTTATGCATTTCTAGAAACTTTTTTTCTGGGTGTTTGCCCTTATCTGTCTCTGTCGTAAATCACGTAAAGCCATCGGTTCTGGTTATCATAAGCATCTGATATCATTGTCACTTGGGTCCATGGCGAGTTTCCGAAAAATTTCCACCAAACACTCACGGCTACTTTTATACAGTAGTTTTTATTGTTCGTATCACTTCGTTTCAGCCTATCGCAGTTCACTGTTGGACATAGGCCTCTACAAGTTCGCACCAAAATGGCGTGAACTCATGCGTCACTCGTTCTTCGTATAAGTTAGTTCAATCTATCTACATTAAAAATTTAAGTGGTAAAATTTAAACGTACACAAGAAAACAAACCAAACATTAGATGAATTCCTAGACACGGTATTCTGCGAAATACGCAGAGTTTAGAGTAAACAGACATAAGAATATACTCACAAATATATAGTAAGTGCCTCGTAGAGCACGTTAAGCCGTCGGTCCCGGTTAAATTAAAAATCATTAAAATCGGTACACTCAGTAAAAAGTTATGCGGGTTTTCGAAAGTTTCCCTTGATTTCTCTGGGAACCCATCATCTGATCCTATTTTTTTTTATCATGGTACCAAACTAGGGATATCTACTTTCCAACAAAAAAAATATATCAAAATCATTTCATAAACGACGGAGGTATCCCCGAACATACATAATAAAAAAAATATACGGTCGAATCGAGTAACCTCACACTTTTTTTGAAGACGGTTAAGAATACAATTAATTCATTAAAGAAATAAAATTTCAAGTTGTAACATGACTGTCTAAAAGTACTTTTAAAGCCTACTTAGATAAATTAATTTTTGATTTTGATATTCATTGTGGACTAGGCGTTTATGTGTATATTTGTTTTTTTTCACTAGTTCGGCAAACAAGCGTACGGCTCACCTGATGGTACCATATTACCGTAGCTTATAGACGCCTGCAACACCAGAAGCATCGCAAGCGCGTTGCCGACCCAATCCCTAATACCCCAGGAGATCTGGTCACCTTACTCATCAACAGGAACACAATACTGTTTGAAAGCAGTATTATTTAGCTGTGATCTTCTGTAAGGTCGAGGTACTTCCCCAGTTGGGCTGCTCCATATTTTGAGCAAGAAATTCCTGCTGTGCCCTACCTCAGTGTGTTATGTAACATTGACAAAAGAAATTATTGGTGGCCGATAAATACTAAGCGTTTATTTACACACAAATAAATATTTGAATAACTCGCTATCACCGGATGCGACAAGTAATAGCCAATACATAGACTAATAACAGCTAATAAGTGGCGTCTAAGACATTAGCCAGTCTAGACGTATACAGCACGACATTATTCAACGGAACGGTTTTAATGAAAATTATAGGACATCTAACAAGAGGCGTGTGATCACGGTACACTCTGAATGCCAATGTTATTACCGTAATTATGTTCGTAACGTGTTAGTTATTACTTTATACTGTTGTTTAAATTTTTTATATATTTTTTTTTTTGTTAATTCGTGCGAAGAATAATTATTTTGTGCCTGTTTCTGCTGTTTTTGGATATGCCAAAAAAAAATAGTAATTACTAAAAAATAAATAAATTACTAAATAATACCTACTTATTACGCGTATTTTTTTAACTTAATTTTTGTTCGTTTTTAAAGAATGGCTGTTGAGTTTCAGTCCAGTTCTAAAATCTAGATTGCAGATTTGCTAGTATATTTATTTATTTATTAATACTTTATTGTACACCACTACTACATTTTTAACTTTAAACATATTTAAAGATAGTTACAGACTGTATATTTAAAGTAATTTTATTTTCAATTATTAATTATTAATTAACAATTAAATTAATTTTTAATTATTAATTATATTTAATATATTTTTTAAGTATATTTAAAGTTTTGTTAAATAACAATTCCAAGTACTTTTGAAGATTATTTTAATAAAAATATTCTTAAATATGTAGATTTAATCATATTTTCAGCACATTAAGTAACCGTTTTATTTTACTTTTTTAACAATAACAATATTACATAAAATATTACCGTTCAAGTTTTAGCCTTATTTGAAAATTCATAAAGAAAAATACGAAATATATTTTAAAATGTCTTCGATTTATTAATATGTCAAACAAAGATGGCGAAAAAAAATTTGAAACTCTATTCTTAGGTTTATTTAATAATGTCAAATAATAAACCAATAACTAGTTACAAAAAATGATGCAGCAAATTAAATTGTAATTAAATATCCTTTACGTTAGTAAGACTGTGGTAATTACGGCAATTATTCAGAAAACCGCATCAATTTGTTTAACGCTATTACACGGACTTTGGAAAAACAATTAAAACATTACGCTTTCGTTCATCGCTCTTAGGGTTTATGGAAATGTGTTCAAGTTTATACGAAGGCCTTTTGATATATTGTGTTTCTTGAGTGACTATGTATTTTTAGTTTTATTTCATGTTAGTTGACTCTGTTCATCTATGATTATAGAAAGTATATTATATACTAGCTGTGCCCGCGACTTCGTCCACATGGAGTTTAACAAAAAAGTTATTGTTCAGTTCGCAGAGTTATAAAATAAATAAATTTCTAAGTTAAAAGTAGTCTAAGATACTCCTTATTATATCTATTTGCCAGTGAAACTCCCGTCAAAATCGGTCCAGCCGATTCAGGGATTAGTCGGAACAAACAGACCGACATACAAAAATTGTAAAAAATGTTATTTTGGTATATGTACCGGGTATAGGAACATCCATATGCATTTAGTAAAAAGCTGCTATTTTAATATTACAAACAGACACTCCAATTTTATTTATTTGTATAGATTTTCGTTTACACTAATATTGCCACGACAATATAGTCAGTCTTTCGGAATTTTTGTTTTTGAAACTGTAAAATACAAACACATGATTATTCATAGAATTTTTAATCATATTACTTACACAATATAAACAGGTACATGCTATGCAAACATTTATCATCAACAAGGATTGAATCCCAGACCGCCGGTGTAACAGCCGCTCCATATAACAACTGCGTGTACCTGTCGTAAACTAAGAAAATAACAATTAGGAGCAGCTATATCAAAGCCTCATAGAAACACACTGACCATTTGTAACAACTTTTTGGAGAAAGCTTTTAGCAAACCCAATTAGTGTGAAACGGGTCCTTTTCTCTTGTACTTTAGATTAGAAAAGGACATTTATTTTTCTCCCCCATTTTTCATTGTTTATTTCTTTTCTCGTCAATTTCGCCTGAGCTCCAGAAGGTCTTTAACAATATAATTGATTATTTATAATTGGGAAACTATTGTTGATGTCTTCCTAAAAGGATATATCCCACAGCTGGAAAATGCTCGTGTACAGTTTCGGAATTACAGCTTATTTCACCTCGCTATACCATTATAGAGTAAGTGATAATCTATACATATAACAAAATGCTAGGAAAGTTAAAACTGTACATTGAATATTTTTTAAAAGAATACTTGGGGTGTGATCTACAATCGATATCGAAGCCAAAAAATATGGTTTCAACATATGGGTCAACATATAGGCTACATATTATCACCTACGGGGAACGAGCAGTGAACCTTTATTTCTTCAACGCATTCTGTAACAACGCATAATCTAACGACACATATTTGAATGTTGTTGTTATTATGTTAATAATAACCATGCTATAAGCTAGCTTCCACTATAAATAAAAACATTCTGTAGTATATTTAGTATCAGCATTGCACCCGTGCGAAGCCGGGGCGGGTCGCTAGTTTTTCATAAGTATATATGATAACAACCGGTGCCCACAGTTTTATGTGATTTTCAAATACCACAGGATAAACATCCAGAGAAAAAAAAGTTATTGTACTAATAGAAACGTCCGGTTGAGGCGAGAATATAACCTGCTTGCGTTAATAGAGCTTTTGTCACCTCTAAACCTGAATATGTCTACCGGATGTGATATAGTTCCTAGGTTAGTTTTAAATATTAATGATACTACCTGCCCGGACAGACATCGTTATGTCAATAATTAATACAATTTTTTTTTTTGTATTAAAACCTTCCGTGGGCATTACAGAACATACAAAAAAAATTGCTGAATTGGTCGAGCCATTCTCGAGTTATGCGCTTAGCAACATTTATTTTTATTTATATATTTAGATAGATTTCTTGTTTTTTAATTGAAGATTTAGATTAATAAGCAATATGTTTATTAAATAAATGTAACACTTATAAGTTAAAGCGGTCATGGTCATAAGTTAAATGCCCTATACTAGAATGTAAATCTTGTGTCATATAGGTATAAACGCCCACAGAGTTAGTACTATACTAAAATGTATTAGCTATTAATATTACCACACTTTGTATATTTTTATTATATTATCTTTTGTCAATTTTAGCAAGTATCACTAATTAAATGTATACTCGTATATTCAATCCTGGGGTATTTCCGTTTAACCCATCTATACTAATATCATAAAGCTGAAGAGTGTGTTTGTTTGTTAGAAAGCGCTAATCTTAGGAACTACTGGTGCGATTTGAAAAATTACTTTAGTATTCAATAGCCCATTTATTGATGAAGGCTATAGGCTATATATCATCACGGTAAGACTAGGCCTAGGAACGGAGGACCAATGAGGAATGTTTCAAATCGGGGTTTATCCCAAAGTAACTATTTCACGCGAACGAAGTCGCGGGCAGAAGCTAGTAAGCTATATAAAAAGACCAAATGGACTCACGGCACGGTGCTAGTATTAAAATATATAGTAACAAGCAATAAAAGTATCAAATAACTATATTCCCGTAAACAGGAGCAATTATTAGAACTTCCGTTTAATTCCGAACGATGCGGGTATCCGTTCAATTCACGTTTATAAATAATGGTTAGATGTGAACGAGGACAGTTGAGAGATTTCCGCAAACATGGGTTTTAACTATAGACTAGCCATCTCTCGCGATTCCACTCGCCGCCTGGTAAAAAAAAAATCATAATCATAATCAAAGGCTACTTTATTCAATTAGGCTTCGAAAGCACTTTTGAATCGTCATTTTACGAATCAAAATTATATTTGTTTTTAATAAGTTAATATGTTTGAAGTACTGTAAGCTATCACCACCAAGAGATGGGAAGAGACGCCGTGGAAGACAGTGCTTAAGATGGGAGAATGACCTCAAAATGACAGCTGGCCCTAGGTGGAGACGGGTAACTAAGGACAAACCACAGTGGATATTATTAGAGGAGGCCTATGCCAAAAGGCACACTGTGATGAGAGACATTATAGTTATAACTGATGCAAACGCGTACATTATCTTTAATCTCAGAATAAAGGGCTTTATTATTATTAAGCTATCACCGGTTCGAAATGTAGATTCTGCAGAGAAATGGTAACAACCTCGCATTTACTGTTTAAAAATGTATTTGTACGATACTTTTCTTGTCGTGCTGTTTGTTGATGTTTTTTTTTTTTTTTTTTTGTTTGGTTACTACTCCGCCTCTATAAGGAAGCTAGCATGAACATTCTTTGATACGATATTATTTATACAATAATATTAACGAACTGTTCACTCGTAGGAATTGTGGATTAATATACTAAAGTTTTGTGTAAAACAATAAATATACTCCTGAGATAATAAAATAAAAATCGTAATTAAAATTTCACACAATTGGAAATAACTTAGCAACCCTACCACACATATAAATGTTATAATAATAACTATTAAATACAAATATAGCATATGTAGTTTGTATTTCATAGAATTTTTAATACAAAATTTAATATAACCATAGCCCGCAGCAACCGCGTTGAATTACAAACACAGCGAAGCTTTTAAATTTATTTCTAATAAAAATGAATATTGCAACGTTCATTCGATACGGCGTGGCCCTCTGACCGCGTAAAAACGGATTTATTTTTACGCCCATTGTTCTGAATGCATCAAACCATGAATATATGATTTAGTGACCTATAAATCAAGTTTATCCATAAATAAAACTGACGTAGGTTTTGCATTAATACTTTAAATTTCAGAATTTGTTTTTGTGCTAACTTTAAGAATATATATTTAGTTTATAAATATATTTTTAGCTCAACTCTCGTGTAATAGTAAACATAACACGCCTATTATAGTAACTAGGGTAGCTAAGCAGTTGAACTGAACACAGCAATTAAATTAAATGAAGAAAATGATGCCTTGTAGCACATAATAATACCATTTATTACTTATACGTATTATCCTAGATTGTTACAACTTATTTAAGTAGTTAGTATAAATGTTTAGACTGCACATGAACTGTTGTTCTTAATGCATCTACATCTACAAATACCTACAACACACACAACCAACTACTACTACACACACACACGGTCGTCTGTTCCTAAAGTAACTTAATGCTATAGGTAACAACCAACTGGTTTAACACATATTTTTTCCGATAAATATAAATATAAATACTACATATAAAGAAATATATATTACACCCAGATCCGGGGTGGGAATCGAACCCACAACCCCCGGAGCGAAAAGCACTACAATCTGCGCCAACGAGTTAGTCTATATATGTTTTATTTTCTAATAATAATGTATGTTTTATTTATAACTCCCGAAGCGAAAGGAGGAAGTCTGTTACCATTGTCTCTATTTGTCTATGTGTCGCATCGAATCCCAACTATTCAAAAACAACAGACATATCGTATTTGAATTCACTAATTTAGTTTCGATAAGTAATTTACAAAATATCTTTCGATAAAGCCTCGTTGACCTGTTGCTGCAAATAGGATGGTCTGGGAAGAACTAAATCAATCTTTTTCGCGTCGATTTTTTGGCTTTATTTCTCTAAAACATTGCCTTATCTTAATCTACATAGCACCGAATTTTAGCCGATAATACCATTTTGGTCGCATGTGAGCATTTGCTTTTATCGATGAACAACAATTTAGGAAAAAGAGAGCTTCTTCTTAGTCGAACGCATTTGGCAGAGCAGTCGTGATTGTCATATATGTTGTGCTAGGGGGATGAAAAACACAACCTACCAATCTGACAAGGAAGACAATACTGGACTAAATTTTTCGACCAAAGTAATTTAAAATTGCGTAAGTCCATCACGTAATTTATTATATCTATTTTCTCACCTTATAAAGCAGAAAGACCGACATAATTCCATAGAAAAGAAAATTCAATAGAAAAATCAATTAGAAGTAATAATTACAAGAAATATGCATTCATTAAACGTAAAATACATTTCTCGAAGTTAAGTAAAATATTCAACTTCAAAGCAAGCCACGGTGCTGCCATATAAAAGAAAGCAATTAAGTCGCAAGCGGCACTCTTTGTGACATGGCAATACGAGAATGAATTACTTTCACACTGAAGTTACCTATAGTTTACCCGCGGTTTTATCTAAGTTCCTGTTTATTTTAGATAGTATAGTTCTGTTAATGTTAAAATATGAATATTTTATGGTTTTCTCCCATTACTTTAAAAGACATCAGTTACTTATTTTGGTATTTTCAACTAATCACCATAGCATATATATTTTGATATTGTATTGACATTGTAATTGTGCCCAATGATTATGACATTGTATTGAACATCAAAGGTTTAAGCTATCAGATTTGTTTCTACCTGTATACCACCAACGCTGATAATCAGAATTTAATACTATATAGATATAGATATATTAGGCTTATTAGTATATAATATCAAATTCACGACCACAAACAAATGCTTACAACCCAACACAAAAAGAAAAATTACTATCAATTTTACACCAAAAAAAAAAAATATCAACTCTTATATCAAACATACACACACTAATAAATAATACCCAGCTAACACATAAATCCTAAAAATGGTTGCGTAACCCTCGTCCAAATATCGATGTGTCAAACCCGTCATGATCATGGTTGCGAATGATCGCGAATACGAATAAATTACCGATTAAAACCCCTGAGAGCTGACACGTGTATTGCTTTATGCGTCCATGCGTATTTAATACTAATCGATCGTTATTCTTTATTTTACAGTTTAATTGGCTAAGCCTGTAACAAGCTATCATTGGGTATAAGCTTCTTTCTTCATATAGACGGGTTGGAACTTAATTTTCAACGCTGTTACGATACGAGTTGTCATATGAAACTATTATTTGATTTCTACTAAGTATAGAAATAATATCCAGAGGTAGAAATATTATTACGAACAGAAATGTCCCAGGGAGTGGATTCAATTGGCGTCTTTACATTCTAGCTATTATATCTAAATATTTTCTACAACATATCTAACAATTTATCGTTCATCGCGAGTTAGACTGTAAAGACAAATTTTGTGTAAAACCTAAATATCTCAAAAAAATATCCATACTAATATTATAAAGTTGAAGAGTTTGTTTGTTTGCTTAAACACGCTTATCTCAGGAACTACTGGTCCGATTTGAAAAATTATTTCAGCGCTAGATAGCCCATTTATCGAAGAAGTCTAGTGGCTATATAATATTTTAGTACCTCTTTTTTCTTACATTAACGTGGGTGAAACCGCGGGGCACGTCTAGTCTTATATAACATACAAAACTTCTCAGTACAACAGTACTGTGAAAAAGTTATCATTTTACTATTTTGCCCAGCAATGAGTATAACGTAATAACACTAATGCTGTATTACAATTAAGTATGTGAATACTGAGTTTTCTTAAAAACTATAAAGTTCCAGGTTCGACACCAGGTCGTATAAAAACCATAAAACCAATGGGCAATCATTCAAATTTTATACTCCGTCACACACCATGGCTTTCATAAATTCGTACAATACGCCCGGTCGTCGGCTGATACCGTTTGATTTATATATATTGACATTCGTAAAACTATAACTTTATGATATGCTCGCTTCGTACATATATTTAAGTTAGGTTTATTTGCAATTCAATGAATTACAATGAAATTATAACGTGGAAACTACGTGATGTAGGAACGATGAAAATATACTTGCCAAAGTAACGAAATGATATTTTTTTTTTGTATAACTAGGTCGGCTAACAAGCGTACGGCTCACCTAATGGTAAACGATTACCCTAGCTTATAGACGTCTGCAACACCAGAAGCATCACAAGCGCGTTGCCGACCCCATCCCCAGTCCTTCCAAAGAGCTTTGGTCACCTTACTCACCAACAGAAACACAACACTGCTTGAAAGCAGTATTATTTAGCTGTGATCTTCTGTAACGTCGAGGTACCCCAGTCTGGCTGCTCCATACTTTGAGCAGGAAATGACCTGCTCTGGCCTACCTCAGTTAATATTTAAACGATTGCAAATAGGTGTTTATTGATAGTAATTGTTGTGTTTTAAATAAATAAATAAATTTAAAAAAAATGTTTCTGTTTCTATAAAATGTGTGAATTCTAAAAAAAATACGTTCTGATTTTTTTTTTTTAATTTATTGAGCGCTGAAATCGAGTCATTCGCTCTAAACTGTACAAACTCTAAAATATAGTAATATATAACTTATAATATTTCACGGCATTGAAAGTATTATAAAATAAATTTTAGACATAATTATATATAGGTACTGTGTATAAATAAATAATCTGTATTTCTTTTTCGTTTCAGGTAAGATTTTTTATTCAACATAACACATGATATGCAAAAAACAAAAAAGGTAAGCATACGTACTTACACAAGTAAAACCATTTTCGTTGACAGTTGTACATTACAGCTATGTTAGACATATTTTAGTTTTTTTTTTTTTTTTTTTTTTTTTAATATATACGAACACAAGTCTACGAATTGCGGGGCATGTCAAGACGGAGAGGCACTTGGGGTAAGATTAATGCGCCATTATAGCCGCGAAGCAAATATTTGATTTAAGCCGCCGAACTGCGTGCGAATTCTGTGTCGCTGACATATTACTCGATTATACTAAAAATGAGAATATAAAGAACGTTTTTTACATTATCATACTGTAAAAAGATTAAAATATATTTGAGTACATTTATTTATTTATAACGGTAAATTTTTAACCTTATCTGTAACAGAAACAATACTCAAGAGATTAAATGACAAAATAAACTGTTTCCAAATCCGCACCCCGTAGTCTAAAAATACAAGTTATATGTTATCTATGTTATTACAAAGACTCAGTTATAGTCTGTGGCGAAAATTTAAATCAGTTTAGCCGAGTTTCGAGGGGTCGGAGTTTTGGCGCCATCTACATGCAAATGGCGGGAACCTTCCTCGGTATTTGGTGGAAATGACATTTCGCTGAGCTGTTACGTGACACTTTGATATTATAGCTGTGACCTGATATTTTGAAACACAAACATGTAACATGATAAATTCCACACTAATTAATTATAATATAAGAATTTATTATTTTGATAAATGTTACAAAGGTTTTTTTTTTATTGAAATGCAAATACCTTCACAGTTTATAAATAGTCATCATTCATACATTTTAAAATACATTCGTTGTAAAATTTAATTAATCTTTTAATATTAATCAATTAAAATATAACAACAGACACAAAAATAAGTCTCGAAATTCATATTGAAATCGAACTCCTTACAAAATTCGTTACGAAATACGATTTCTTTATCAAACGCCTCCACCAAAATTCCCGGCATTACCGTCAAAAACAGAAGCAAACATAACTAAAAGCCGGACAAACATCCTTACCCTGTCCCCCTTTATTTATTTTTAATGTTCGCTTTAGACTTATACCGAAATCTTTGCTGTCACTGACAGAAAACGCAAATAATTATTTTCCTTTTCGTACGTCTTTGTGACGATTTTTGATCAACATCGGCATTTGACGCTGATTGGATGTCGAGAATAACGTTGGGTTTTAAATTTAAAAGCGTTTGAAATTATTGGATTCGTTCTTTAATATCTTTTCCTTTGATTTCGGGAGAGTTGAACTTTAAAAAAAAAGTTTTCTATGTCAAGATAGAGCATAAATATTCTAAATACAAACTGTCAAGCTTACAAGGCGGATTTGTATTATATATTTATGCATGTAGACATCCATTTGTTTCTTCATACATAGATAAAGACATTATATTTAATAATCCCAAAACTAAATGCAAAGGATAAAGATTAAATTCTCAAATCAAAATTAGACAATTAAGTATTTTTATATCTTTAAGTTATGCCAAGCTCACACATTCTGCCAATAAATATTTTTAACACAATGACATTTACAAAGATACTTAAAGTTTGAGTCAGATACAACTTGCAAAGAACCGATAAATAGAAAAATAGACACTAGATAGTTCTCTTGTAATTCTATTATTTCAAGATTTCTAGGCTTTTGAGCTTTAAAAGCATTGGAATTGCTTTACCTCGGTGAAATAAGATTTAATACAAAATGTAACAATAAGAAGAGCACTCGATAGATAATTCACTTAATAACGTGGAAAAATAGAAAAAAAAACTTGATCGAATTCCATAATTAGCAGAAAAGCTTTTGCAGTACAAAGATAAGGCTTTTGCAGATATGCAAGTCTTGCTTTTAAATTAACTTTGAGAAAGGCTTATGTAAAAATAAGAAAGCTGGTTTTGTTTTATTTGTATGTCATGTTTTATCATGACTTTTTGTCATGTCATCGGTAAGTGCTTACCAAACTGAGTTTTTGTTCCTTGCTGAGTTTAATTCATAATCTCTTTCAAAATATTATAGCATTTGTCAGCGACTGCGTTCACGTTACAGATTTTGATGCATACATATGAGTAGGTACCCACTCAATACTAAATTATCAATGATTTTTTTTAATCCTTGGTTTATGGGTGATAAACTTGTTACAATATTTCAAATAAACCCACCCATAAGGACGTTATTTAGGAATGAAAAACAGCCTTGAGCTATTCCAGATTGTAGCCTAGTCTAAGTTTCAGCCGTTTCGGCGTGATTAACTGACAAACGTCTACCCAACTAAAATTGGTTTTTATAATAAAAAAAATACTCATATTAAAATTGTCATTTATAAAATAAGTAACTAAACATATAACTAAAACTGCTGAAAACTTATTTAATTTACACAGCACACAATCTTAACTTTTCAATAGAATTTTTATTTATTAAACTGAAGTCACTGGCAAAATATAAATAACTTTAAAAAAACACAATCAAGTGAACAAATTAATAAGCCGTTTAAAGTTTAACAACAGCTGTCCTCGATAATGACACGGCAGTGTGGCATAAGCGCATTACACCATATTACGAGGTTGTTGACACATAGTGTGTATAGGCTTTACGACTTACTTTGTGCCTGTTTGTGTTTGTTCGGATGGGTGTGTGAGGATCTTGTTTACGATATTGTAATCATGGTTTTCTAATTAAGTTTGACTTTGCTTCTGTGTATATTTTTTTTAATTAAAAAGGTTTTGTATCTGATCTGTTTGATTTAAAATAAACATCAAATTATTTTTATTAATTTTTCAGTAATAATAATATAAATAAAAATGCAAATTAAGCGGTAAATATATTTCTCAAATATTTAATGTCAAATAAATTTTCTATTTTAATAATTATTCAGTTATTGAAATAAAATGTTAATTGTTGAAAATTACCTAGTAAATCAAAAGTAATTTACCAAAGTATTTCCAACTTTTTGTTTTTCCAAAATAGGATGTTTAAGACGAATGATTCTTAATCTATAATTACAAATATTAATCAGACTGAGGGACCATTTCTACTAATTTCTTTTGTATTCAGATATAATATAGAACGGATCATTTACAAAGAAAAAAAACAATTTACTAACACAGTAACCTTAATAACATAAGACGTTTACTAAGATCTTATTACTGTGAAGTCGACTTTCCTTTGCATAGTTACATACGCTCCAGTAAAAGTCGAATACCTAAGCTTTTGACTTAACTAGGACGATACTTATACCTATAGGCGTTAAGGTTATAGGTTATTTCATTATGAATATAATACTATTAAGATTGCTTAGCTTAAGTTTTGGAGCTCCTTAAGAAATAATATACGAATAAAACCTGTGGAAAATATATGGAGAGTGAAATCCCGTGAATTAATTGACTTAATTTGACACTCAGTGATGCTGCAAGATCGACGCTTTACAGCGCTTTTAGCAGTTTATGTAAGATAATGACTATTATAGTATACTAGACATCGCTCTGGTATAGTGGTGTGAGTACCGGCGCTCAGATGACGGCGATTGCTGTTTCGATTCCCTGTCGGGATAGATATTTGTATTGGGACAAATATTTATTTCTGGTCTGGTTCTCTGTCCTTGCAGGTCGCCCTACCGTGCTTTGGAGAGCACGAGCTTTGGAGCACGTTAAACTGTTAGTCCCGTTTGGTATCATATACATCTGATAGCGATCATTACTCATATTAAGTATATCCGCAAACTCGCAGTGGAGTAGCGTGGTGAATTAAGCTCCATCTTTCTCCTCCATGAAGATGCTTCAGTGGGATGTTACAGGCTGAATCGTGATGGTATACCAGAATTTATTATGATATGAATAGCAAGCCCCAATTTATTCCTTGATTTTTGAGTTTACTTAATGAGGTATAGGACATAGTTCGGATTACATGTTTCAAATGAAATCCTGATTTCAAAGATATAATGCTAACAATCAAGTTATCACAATCTCGTTTCAGTGTGAAGACTTCTTCTTCTAAAAAGAAAAGGAAGGCACATACAGTCTTTTTTAGTATAATATTGCAAATTATAAGAAAAAAAGTATCGGAAGCGTTGGACCAATAAATCTTCTCTTAATTATAGACACACATCTGCTATTACGAACGACACGTAATACATATATAATTATTTGTATGCGATGCATATTTGTTTTAGATGTGTATATAACAAGATTTTACCGTATGAAAAAAATAATTTTAAACAACGTTTTAATGAAACATTTTTGTTTAAAACTTTTTAGTGTTCTAACCTATTTTGTTTTTTTTTTTTTTAATTCTATTCTTTTTTGCATTATTCTATTATACGGTATTTATGGATACTGTTATATTTTAAATAATACGTAGAAAATTAGCAAGCGTTACTTATGGTCAATTATAGCGCGGGAAACGATGTGTTTTTTTAGTTTATATAAGCATATACATATATAATATACTTAACGAGACTGTGATAAAAATGGTAAAAGGATTTCAACTTCTGCTTTACTCACACTATTCTGTGACATTGTGATACCATCATATATATGTCGGATATTGAGAAGAAGAAGGTATAGAGTAATTAGGGGTAACCGTGCGCAGTGGGTAAGCGAGCGCACTGTGTATATCTCCGGAATGAGGTGCGCGGGAGGGGTAGTTTGTTTGAGTGAAAGAAAGACACCGTAGCGGCCAACTAATTGTGACATAACATTGCACTGCATGACGTTTTATTCACTTCTGATGCGTTTTTAACTAAATTTATTAGTTTCATTGCTAATTTTTGGCATTTTGGAAACTCGTGTTGCGTCTAAGTTTTGAATCCAGTAAAGGTAAGTCCTATTTTGCTTGATAATAAGCATATTGTAGTAGATTTGTGAAAAATAATATTCAGTTTATGTTCGCTGCCTGAACCTATATCAACATTTGTATTTTGACTTCCTGGGGAAAGTATGCGCGGGTAAGTGTGCGCACGCGTACAGTTACCCGTGACTTCATAAATTTTTAGATGGCATAATTCCTTATATGATTTACAGATAAAATTCTAATTACACCTCTTGAAGGTGCTTATGTATTTTGATTTCTTTATGTTACAGTGTTGATCATCATGCCGCGAACATATATTAGGAAAAAACCTGAACTAGCACTAGTGACAGAACAACAACTTGCTAGGGCTAAACAACTTATCCGAAATGGAAAAAGTAAACGAGCTGCTGCTACCGCCATAGGCATAAGTAAATCCTGCACAAGAGGCTTAAACTGGATGAACCCGCAAATTAAATGGATCATTTTACGCCAACATTCGATAATGAACAAGAGGAAGAGTTTGTCGTTCATTGTAAGAAAATGGATGAAATATTTTTTGGACTCACCATAATTTATTTATGGAAATTGGCATATGATTATGCATCTGTGAATAATATCGATAACAGATTTGATCATTCTTCAAAAATAGCAGGGCGTGACTGGGATGCATGTTTTTTAAAACGTCACGTTGAACTAGTCATCTGACAATCTGCAGTAACTAGTCTGTCTCGAGCTATGGGGCTTAATAAAGATCAAGTTGACCGATTCTACAAAAACTTAGAAGAATTGTATGAGAAATACAAATTTCAGCCGTCGCATATTCAATGTAGATTAGACTGGTATGAGCACAGTGCCAAAGAAAACTCACAGCAGTCTGCTGCATGAGAATTAATGGCCAATATATCCCACCAGCATTTATTTACCCCCAGAAAAGACCCCGTGATGATTTAGCGGACGGAGGCTCATCACAAAGTATTTGCATGGTGTCTGACAGTTAACTTTGTGATTGAGATAAATATGATTGAGCTCGAAAAAATATACTAAGTTAAATTACCTTTGTGATTAAAAATGAAGACTGAATTAATAATAGGTTCTTCCTGACAGCATTGTCCCTAAAATAATATTTTTGTATTTGTTTGTGTTTTTACTGAAGAATGCGTTTACTTACCCCATACGCGTTCACTTACCCCATAATGATGCGCACAGTTACCCGCAATATGGGTCAAGTGAACGCATTCCGATTTTTTCTCTTTAATTGTTTATTACATAAAGATTTAGTTTAAATTTGTTTAATTTTTAATTTCCATTTATAGACTAATAAATGTTCTTTTCAAGGATAAACTTTGTATTTCTTTAGCTTTAATATTTAAGACACAGTATCGTATGAAAGGCAAAAGTGCGCACAGTTGCCCCGAATGACTCTACTTTTCGACTTGAAGGTATATTTCTCTCTCTCATCGTCTCAGAGTACTTACTCATAGACTCGACATTATCTGAATACACCCAAGTCAAACACTTGACGTTCCGTATTCATACTCTGCGACATATATAACTGGTAACAACTAGACTCTAACGAAATAAAAAGCTTTATTTAGACGCTTAGACCGTATTGTCAGATATCAATTTCTATGAATCTTGAGGTTTTATCACAATGCGAGTGACAGAAATCAACAATATCACGGACGAACAAAGCGTTTTGATGTACATAGATATTGTCAACTTATCTAGTGTGTGCCACTTCAGAGGGTCTCTCTTTCTTGACAATCTCGTTTAATGCTTCCTACGTTTGAACTAAACTAAAATGTGGAGTACTTTTGTATTAATTTTAAAATTGCTTAAAACAAATTGTTGTTCAAAAGCCAATGTTAAAGCTAAATTTATATTCAAATTTAAACCAAACTAAAAGTGTGGAAAATAGCAATTGCTTATAGTACAAAAAAAAAACTTATATTCCTTGCATTTTTTATTTCATAAATAGTATATAATTATGTACATACAAACGTATTACGTGTAAAAATATACATATACCAGTAGCACTTTATTAGTCATCGTTAAAAAATAACAAATAATGGCGTTTATTTTCAGATTTAGCAATTACAGGCGTGAATATAAAAACTCTAAATTTTATAACTACCACATTTTTGGTTAGGTAGTTTGAATTTGTTTACATTAGCATGCTACGCAAATTAGCTAATATTATTTTAGTAAAATATTTTATAATTTTAACACAAATATAACTGAAATAAAAACTAATTACATTTCATATCCATTCGAAAAAGGTAAACCTAAAAAAGTCCAAATCATTAAAATTCTTGCAAATGTGCAAAAAGTGTGAAACGTGACTCCGCATGGAACGCAAACCCGTGCAAATTTCAATATTATTAATATTATCCGGCTTACTCGGCTATTTATATGTTTGTGGTTATGAAACATCATTTGAAATGTATGCTTGCCATATATAAATTATGTGACTTTGTAGCTAAGTCCATGAAATTACATTTTTGACTAGAGCCGTGATTATATAAAGATATCTAGGTACTCGTATATATGGATTGTACACCAAAATAGTAATAAGTATGTATAGTGAAAAAAGACAAGAAATGTACAAAGATTATGCAATCGCTAAAATAACGATTTCTTACATGAAATATGATATGCATATGAACATAGGTAACAGCTATAACATTGAAATTAAATTATTAGTAATATTTAAATTCATGAAAAATTTATCATCATAAATTCATACTGTATATAAGTTGCTAATGGAACTACTATTTCTTAGTTTCAATCAACAACCCTTAAATAAACTATATTAAAAACATATGACTTCACTCAAAATAATAAACATATCGACTTCAATTACATCGACAAGTAATAGGTACAACGTAAGTAGACGAACAAAATTAACAAACGCACTAGTCGGCCCTACGACTTTCTAAAGTTCCCCTCGATTTCTCTGGGATTTCATCATCAGATCCTGGTATCCTTTTCATGGTACTACCGTTGGAATATCTCCTTTCTAACAAAAAAGAATCATCAAAATCGGTTTACAAACGACGAAGTTATCCGGGAACACACATTAATATATTACATATACATTAACATATTATTTGATTGAATTAAGAAACCTCCTTCTTTTTTGAAGTCGGTTAAAAATGTACGAATACTGAAACCAATTTTTTTATTTCAATATGTAAGCAAAATACATTTTATGTATAATATTCTCCACTAGCTTAACATAAAAAATTCGAACGAAATGATCGCCATTCAATAACCATAAATACAAATTTTGCTACATAGCGTGTAAGCGAGATAGCGAGATTTTAAAAGCAATTTTCTAACGAGAGTAAAAGAGAGTTATGGACATAATTTTCTCAATTCTTCCGGTTGGTGTTATTTACAGTATCTTTCGCGGTTCGCTCGTTAACTACAATTTGGATTTTTATATTTCTATTAGATAGTACTACTATCTAGATACATCTTTAAACAGTTTCGATAAAAAGTAAAAAGAAAATGTTTATAATGTCACAAATTTACTTTTGAAAAAAGGTATAGAAACTTTTTTTTGAATATTCTTTTTTTGTATGTACTCTTCATACATTTTTATTATTATTATTTCAACTCATTTTACATAAAAAGGAATTACAGTAATACACTCCAAAAAACGCAGAGATCTGTCCGGAGTGTTAAAGAGATATGGCAATATCTTCTCTTGTATAATTACTACGGTGTCTTTGTCACATAAGTAAATTTGATCCATCATGGTTTTGGTGATATATTTTTCATGAAGTTTTGACTCAGTATATAGCAAAAAGCGCTTCTATAGCGATTGCGAGATCAATTTATTTATTTAATTCTATTAAGTAGGTAACAATATTTATAAAAGTCGTGTAGATCGCAGCAATCGTGTATTGTTTATAACCAAGTCATCATCATCATCATTACAGCCTTTACAGTTCACTGCTGGACATAGGCCTCCACAAGTTTACGTCAAAAATAACGTGAACTCATGTGTTTTGCCCATAGTCACCACGCTGGGCAGGCGGGCTGGTGACCGCATAACCAACCAACCAACTAAAGACATTAAATTACAAAGGTGATGTTACAGTCCTATGATTAGCATCTTATATTAATAAGATGATATAAACAAAACCTTGAACTTTATTTATTATAATAATCAAAATAAAACGTAAAATCATTCCAGTATCTAAACTACCTCTTAATTTTATCATTCATCCATTTTCATATGAATCAATCAAATGGCTATCATTCGTAATCCGCTTAATTGAAATATCAATCCGTAGAAACAATAATAAAATACAGCCTTTAATCTGTTGATATATCCAAAACTAATTGAATAAATCATTCCTATATTAATCAGAAATTCCTCCAGCATTTCGTTTGTTGTTTTGAGTTTTGGATTACATGTAATTGTAATGTTATTAGTTATTCTATCCGTTATACTTTATATATACAATTTTATTTTTTATTCTATATAATTTTATGTTTATGAAATATAAAAAATATAGATTATTATTATTATTATTGTATTTTGTGTTTTGTCTCTTATGTTGTTTGTTTTTTTTTTGGTGATTTTTCTTTTTACGTTACTTAAAATTTATAAAAAAAAAAATTAAAATGCCGCCAGAATTCCTGGCACCATTCCATGCAAACACGATTTTTAATTATCAGTTAATTATCAGTTATCTGTAAATAATTAGTACTCGAAATATACATTGTAAACACATATATTATTATACTATTTCGAATTGATTTCGATAGTTAAAAAAAGTTGAAATTAAACTTTCCGCTATCAAGGAAATTATAGTAGATTAGTTTTTTATAAGAAGTCGACATTTTATTATTTTTCCTCTGAAATATTTAAAACAAGTATAAAATCTACACAAATAATATATTTAGACTAGAAGACTAAAGTTAGATATAATAGAAAACCTTTAAAAGAATTTTAAATCGTCAGTAATCATTTCGAGTCTCGTGATCAAGACATTCGAAGTCAATGTCGAAATATCGAGCTCCGCAAAGCGAAAATAATAAACATGGTAAATATCCCGTTTTCGAATAGTTTTCGTAGTAATCATTTCTATTAGGAAAGATTAATGTAACCAAAATATATGTTCTTAGTAAGTCTTTTTATATTAACCGAGTGAAATAGCTATTAAATTCAAAGTAAAAGTGTAGCTTAAATTACTATTATGGGAATAGTGTTCACGCAAGCAAGTATCCAACGCTAATTAAATATTTTATAAGTAACTTGCTATCTAGAAAAAACAATTAATTTATACCGTGCGTAGATTTTTTATACAAAATTTTCCCCTTTTCTACTAAAAGTTATATTTGCACATTATTAATATGATGCGTTGGCGCAACGGTCACAACAGTGGTTTGTGGCTGTTGCGCTGGCGGTTACGGGTTCGATCCCCGCACATGACAAACATTTGTATTAGCCATACAGATGTTTGCAATGCATGGTCTGGGTGTTTGTGCAGTCCTTGTGAGTCTACCGTGTACAGTCTACCGTGCCTCGGAGAGCACGTTAAGCCGTCGGTCCTGGTTGTTATCGTGTACACCTGATAGCAATCGTTACTCATAGTAGGGAATATATCCAAGAACCCGCATTTTAGCAGGGTGGTGGATTAAGCTCTGATCCTTCTCCTAGATAGGGAAAGAAGCCTATGCCCAGTAGTGCGATATTACAGGCTGAAGTTGAAGCTAAATATGAAGATGAAGACATAAGTGCTTGTTTTAAGTTCCACTTTTTTTATAAAATTCATTTTTTTACGAATTATGTATGTATAAAAAATATTCTTTAAAAAAATATTAATGATTAATGGTGTCTTGCTCATAGGAGATGTTTTTTTTTTTTTCTAAAATTTACCACTTTTCTGTACGATTCCCTTAATTATTAATTCCGCAAGATCTTTCTACAAAATGGTGAAAAACTTTAAAAGAAAATAATTCTATTGATCTAGCCGTTTTAGAGGTTTATGCTTCGCAACCAATTTATTGGCTCATTTATATATATTGTGTATTTAAGTATTATAATAAGCAACACTTTTTTTTTCGTCGCATGTTTTTTTTTTTATTTAGTCTTACAGACAATATCTATATAACAATCGATAGTACTTTCAAATGATTCCCAATATCTTAATTCGAAACACTTATACCAGAAACTACTGCTACAATCTGATCAATGATGCAACATTTAAAAATCGAAAAAAGAACACCTTCTTTAAAATACTCCTAAATAAATTATTACCCAAAATCACCTTATCTATGTATAGCAGTACATTTGAATATGATAATGTTAACATATAAACAACGTCAATTGAAGCGGTAGTCCGTAAAATACACGAATGTATTATGTCTGTCTGGTTGCCGGGCCTTTGTTTATTTGACACCCTCCGACAGCATTCATCTCATATTCATATGCGTTTAATTAATTCATCGCTTTTAAATCGGATATCGAGAATTTTGGGAGACAATACAAATGTATTGTTTTGTTAACGAAATTTGTATTTGGCTGCTGTGTCTAATATATTTGGATATGGGTTTAGCATCAATGAAGGATGTATTTCACATAAAATTTGAAGCAAATTACTTTGAGATTTTAATGTTAATACTAAACCGAATATTTCTCATACAACTATTGCATTTTTTATTACGAAAAAATTTCTCTAAGTACTTTGCGTTAGAACGATTCCGTCAAAAACATTTCTTTGTAAAATTCATATGTCAACAAATGATCAAATATAGTCCTTCAACCAGTCACGAATATTGTAATAAAATAATTAATACACATTTTCATATCTCTGTTATTTTATATTGTACGGTATTTCGAAGTCTTTGTCATTTTGAAACAATGGTACATTGACATTCGTACAATGCAGCCAATGGGGCGATGAGAGAGCGCTGAACGATGGTCGCCGAATTTACTATTCGACTTATCCGTAATTCGACGACTGACTTTATTGCCGTTGCCTCCGGCGATTAATAAAACGACGAATTTTGCCTTAGTGTGATTTCTGTGAATTTATTTCCTCATGTGTGCTTGAGCGTAAAATATTAATATTATGCATTACACGTGTATAGAATAAATGTTTTAATTTGACTTAAGATTTATGTTGATTCAGTGTTGTGTATTTTGGCAACTTGATATAATTACATATCTATAAAATGCATGCTAAAGCAGTTTTCATATTTATATTACGCTTCAGCCTGTAATATTCCCACTACTGGGCATAGGCCTCTTTCCCCATGTAGGAGAAGGATCAGAGCTTAATCCACCACGCTGCTCCAATGCGGGTTGGCGGATATATTCACTACTATGAGTAACGATCGCTATCAGGTATACATGAGAACAACTGGGACCGACGGCTTAACGTGCTCTCCAAGGCACGGTGGGGAGAGTTACAAGGACTGCACAAACACCCACACCACGGAAAACACCTGTATGGCCAATACAAATGTTTGACATGTGCGGGAATCGAACCTGCAACCGCCAGCGCAACAGGTACAATCCATGTATGGCTGTAACCATTGCGCCAACGCGGCGTCATATTTATATTATTCAATTATATTTCACAGCGGTCTCGAGCCTGTGTTCAGCTACGTACTCACATTTATATAAATCTGAGAAACATGAATTGTGAAATGAAAAATTTCGAAAATCTTTCGTAAAATAAGTTTATTTCATGAAACGCCAAATACCTCTAAATCTCTTGATTCAAATACAAAAAAAAACATGAATCAAAACCGAAAGCTGTCTAGCCGGACGCGAGAGAAAGATACAAAATCGATTCGTCGAAAATTCCAAAACCTTTAAAGCAGGCCGCGAGCAACAATTCCGTTCGACTGCCTTCGAATAGCCTTTGAAAGAGGCAGGTGGTACGCAATGTAATAACTTTCAAAGAGAAACATCTATCTAGACGTTATAAATCACAAAATAATTGAAATACAGTATAAAAGATCCGGAGTAGTCTAGACGGACCGCAAGAGTGTTACTGATTCTATTGGTAATCTGCCGCTGAACTGGCAAACGGTTTACGGTACGATTCCAATACATTGCCTCATACAGCTTATGGGCTATTAAAGTAGCGATTTAAACACTAAAAAACATCTATTTTGAAATAATCCAAGTAAACATGTCAGTGTATCTTATTCGACAGTTTTATATTATAAGAAGAGCCTTAAAATCGATTATGCTCATTTATTATTGTAATTATTATTTTATAGTATGCATGAATCACTATTTTCGAATCTAATTTGCTAATTCTGTGCCCTATGTCGGTTACTTTCGTTCTCTCGCGGATAGCCTCATTTCTAATCCCATCTTTGAGAGAGACCCAAAGCATAGTCCGTTCCATTGCACGTTGAGCGACTTTAAACTTGTGGATCAGTCCCTTCTTCAGCTTCCAAGTCTCGGTACCGTATATTAACACAGGCAGGAAATATTAATTAGCAAGTTGAAGTAGCAGTGGGCAGGTCACCTTTGTCGCAGGACCGATTGCCGTTGGAGCAGAAACATCTCCTGAATTGAAGACCGAGTGTTGGTATACCTAGTGTGGGACGTCCTCCTGACCGATGGATCGACGATCTACGTAAGATTGCCGGTATAGGCTGGATGAGGGTTGGGGAAAACTGTGATTTCTGGCGCGAACTTGGCGAGGCCTATGTCCAGCATTGGACTGCAACGGGCTGAACTGACAATTGAAATTTTGTTATTATCTATAAAAGTACTTAAACTGCCTTATTGTTTATCTAATTAAATCGATTATTTGTGTTCTGATTTGATTGGTAATAAAAATATAAAAATGTAAAGGTAAAAACCTTTACAAAAATCTTGATATTCTTAAATATGTTAATATCATTTACTCTACTTTATTATCTGCTAAAATATTTAAATTAGTTTGTTTATTTATATGTGCCAAATTCAATTCTACAAAATTAATTATAATATTATTAAATAATAGTATTCATTTTTGCATTATAAAGCATATAGATAAGAGTAAATACAGTGTAAACCTACGTATACAATCCAAGCATCAAATATTTAAGTAAAATAAAACAGGTAATGTAAAATAAGCTTTTATACTATCTGATATAAATACATTTTTTTTTCAGACAGCTAGAGTTATAATAAAATTGAATCCTACACGATCAAACCAATATTACTGGAACTGTTGGAATTCTTTCGTTCCGAACACGCTATTTTGTCTGCATTGAAGGTTGAAATGAGCTTAGATATCAGTTCAATGTGAGTTTGAATGCATTTCAGTTATTAAAGTTAATTTTTTGTTACAAAACGTTTTTCTATATGAAACTTTTATGAGTGAAAGTACGTTGAATATTGCTAGTTTAGTGGCCGCAGAGTAAAACTAGACACACTACAGATAAGGACTTTTCAGGATTTTCACGAGAGCAAAATGCTTAAGAGTCACTCTTGCGTGAGTCGGGAATCAGATGTTAGAAACGTTATTGTCGAGAAGTTATTTTTAAACAACCAATTTGTAAGAAAGAAAAAGTATGCGGCATGAAAGTACGAGAGGCATGAAAGCGAGAACTGGTATAAAAGAGTAAATAGCAAATAACGTGCTCCGACCCCCATGTCGGAGGTACAGAAAAAAAAAATATGCTTAAGAAATAAATGCTTTTTATTTCACTGGAAAAAGTTTGAATATTCCACTGATACTCTTACTGACATGTCATGGAAATGTTTATCTAACTCGGAAAACAATTAAGCGATCTAACAAAGGTGATGAAGTTGACGATCGCGGTAAGTCCTTTATTGGTAAAAGTGTTAACACTGAATCGTTGGTTATAACTCACTAGCACCCCGACCTGGCTTTGCACGGTATTTAACAAAAATTAACAAATTATTTTTCCCCCCTAATTTTTTTGAAAATATAATATAGCCTATGCAACCCGCGGATAGTGTAGCTTCTCAAAGTGAAAAAAATTTTCAAATCGGTTCAGTAGTTTCGGAGCCTGTTCAATGCAAACAAACAAACAATGAAACCTTTCTGCTTTATATTATTAGTATAGATCCATCAATAGAAAGCCACATCTAATATATAAAATTCTCGTGTCGCGGTGTTTGTCGTTAAACTCCTCCGAAACGGCTTGACCGATTCTCATGAAATTTTGTGTGCAAATTGGGTAGGTCTGAGAATCGAATAACATCTATTTTTCACTAAGTTACGGGGGGGGGGATTAAGGGGGTTAATAACATGTATAGCAGAACAACGTTTGCGGGGTCAGCTAGTTATATTATTATTACCAACGACGAATCGTAGAGTTTATGCTACGACATTTCGTACATGAACTGTAGCTACAAATAACAAGAGTTACGATACATTTTTGTTTTTTCGAAATTACTAATAATGTTTATATTATATATTAGTAAAGCAAGCTTGTTATTAAACCTCACAATTTTTGATATTTAGCAATTGTAGCAAGCGTGACTGAGACACTAAGAAAAGTTGAGTTTTTTTTTTTACCAATTTTTTTTTATTACCAATAATTTTAAACAAGTTTACGGTACGTCTGGTGGTAAGCAGTTACCGTAGCTCTGAGCTATGGCTACCTTACTCACACAAAGTAACATAGAATTACTTGATGCAATATTATTTGGCTCTGATATTCTGTAAAGTTCAGGTACTTACTTTGATTTTGAGCAACATATTTCCTTGTTACAGAGTGAGTAATGTCAAACATTATAATCATTCAGCTATACGTCTGATTTATATGTTTTGATTATAAAATACAACAGACTAAACTTCATATATAATTACATATTTGCTAACGAAACTAGTGTTGTATTAATTACTCCTGTGTCGACATGTCAATAGTATATAAAGTCGAAACTCCCGAGTTGACGCTGTTCAACGGTTTCAGTAATTGCTCCTCCGGTGGGGTCCGCATATGTCTGATTTCAATATTCTAGAGAATAAATATTTGCCCTTACTCTGTATACACACGGATCTCATGTACAGGTAGCCAATTTAAAATGTAAATACAAACATTTTTTTAAAATGTACACCAATAAATAAATAAAAAAGACAAAGAAAAACAAGTAAATATACAAAATACGATATTCTCGCTAAGGAGAAAAATAATATCCAAACATGGCTAAGCATTACTATTGCCACATTTATGTCAACTTACTTGCTCCTGTATTTTTCGGCCTGCATTCTATATCCATAAAAACACTTTGTAACGCTCTAAGAGTCTTTTCAAATATTTAAATATATCCTAAGGTTAGCCTCCTAACAATATACTCTAGCTTTTCATAAAGTAGCAAGTTCATACGTATTCATATTATAATTTAAACGACTTCAAAAAAGGCGGAAGTTCTGAATTCGTCTATATTTTTTATATGTACCTCATAACTTTTTACGGAGGCACCGATTTTGATGATTTTTTTTTTTTTTTTTACTGAAAGCATGGCATTTAAATTGAATTTTGAGATCTGACAAGTTCAAAGTGTTCTTAAAAATGCACGTTTAATTGACTGTTAATCGACTACGTCGTATTACTTATCGATGTAAGTATGGAAGTCGGATTTTTTTTCTTTGTTACACATTCCTTACAACCGTATGTCAGATTCCGCGTTCCTTATGTACCTTACGCTGGTTGTACACGACCACTAATTAATTAAACGCCCCGGTTACAGTTACCTTGCACAAAGGTGATCGTTATATTAATAAACACAATGTTTATTGAATTATTTTCAATAAAGTAAAAGTACACTGCATAATGCATATTTGTTAAACATTTAATAATTTTAGAAAAAGTTAAATCTCAAAAACCGAGTGTGCTTTAGACCACACGACTGAAGTAAAACTTACGAAACGTAACTCTCTCTCTTTCTATCTTCACTAACTTATATCTCCCTCTCAATTTCCGTTCACCTCGTCTGATCACACTTTTCGTAACGCTCTCGCCACGCATTCCATCTTACTCCCCAATTCAAGCGCACATTAAGAAGTTTTTTAATATTTATTATTATTACTCACAGGTATAGGTTTCACTGAAAAAAATAATGACTATTTTTTTATTAGTTATTGAGTAGAAACTCTCCTTCTAAACGGCATACCAAAATTAAACTAACAGCACACTATTAGTTGGACCTTCAGTATCACATCTATGAATTGAAGAGAATATTTTGAAGCAGATTTTACCAGACGTTGTAACAAACGAACGTACATATAAACAGACAAAAAATATAACAATAAATCTTTTGATTTATTTTTCGGCCGGATACCATTTTTTTCTATGTATGGGTGTATTGGTTTACTTAATTTGAATTTGCTCAGCTTAGTATGTTCATGTAGTTGTCTATGTATGTATAATTGTATATATATGTATGTATGTGTGTATACATAACCAGACGTTCGAGCTCCCTAACCGCAGTTTAGGCAAGTCAGTCACGCTGTCTGTTTGATTTTAGGGCGTTACCACAACTACCCAAATATAACTTTTTACTAACGATTTATTACTTAGTAGAAGCTATAAAATCATTAGAGTGGTTTTACCTACATCACGAGTAAATAGATAGATAGATTAAAATTTTATTGCAGTCACTAATTTTACAGTAAACAACAAATAAAGGAAAATACAAAACATTCAAAAGTTAATTGCACAAAGGCGGTCTTATTGCTATTAGCGATCTCTACCAGACAACCTTTTGTGAAAGTTAATTACTTATTAAACATGAGTAGTACAAATTTATGTACCTACGTGTAAGAGGCCTAAATGATCTTGGTTTTCAAATGAAAATTTTAATAAAAATGATGAAATTTCATTATAATTATATACGTACATATTCACATAAATATTTATTTATTTGAATTTCACTGAAATAGATGGCCGAATGTAAAATCATACAAAGCAGTTGCTTATCGATGGGATGCCGTACAATATTTTAAACGAAACGCATACAGCTGACTCGTGTTTGAACCTTTTTATTAATATTCAAACATTGTAAGCATGTGTAAAATGAATCTTATCACCCACGATGAATAAAGTTATTTAAGATGTTTATTCGAAAACCCACAAAAACATCATATAAGTATAGAAGCACATGTTCATATAAACAATGGGATTACTTATCTGTCCCGAGATACGGGATGTCCTCCGTCCCGATTTACGGGACAGCCGTGACCTCGTAACTCTGTTCTTGGCCCCGATCTCGATATCAGAGTTTGGTAAAAATATACGGCAGCTTTCCATGGCATTTGTGAACGCAAGTACCCTAATATGCCATAATTGGAAGTTTTTGTCAGTATGCTGTGGAAATACTACATCTTAATGTTCAGTAGAATAAAATATGTATAGTTCACTATGGTTAGTGTATAGCCATGGTATTTTATAATGCAGTAATTTGGATCAATTGAGTAAATTTATATGAATTGGTAACAAATTACCTAAATTTCGCTCGAGAAATGTATAATATTTTATTTAATATTTAATTATAAGTTTTAAGTAATTTTTGCCGCCCGGAAAATTTGTATCCATGTCAAATTTCATAAATCTAATCAATAAAAAAATACGAATCTTACGCTCTAATACTTTTGTAAATTATTTTAATTTTTATTTCTCCCATACACCATCTAACAACTTGTAAATAAGTGATTCAAATATTGGTTTCTTTTAGCATTTTCTTTATGCTGCCTTTAAAATTCCAGCACCAAAAAATGTCATAAAATGGAAATTATTTTTAAAAGAATATCTTTCGTTATAAATTTTTGTCGCTAACAAGACGCAACAAAACCAAGCTCGCTCCAAGTTTAATTACATGTTATTCATTCTACGCTGTCGCAGCTTGCATTCATTACCGAAATAAAATCGGAACGTTAAAAATGTTCGCGTATGATGTGGACGCGTTGCGAATTCTGAATATTTGCAAATCGCTGCCGAATCACAATGGATGACGAAATAATGGAACGTTCACAGCCCGATGGGCCTCGTAGTTATGGAAACCAGACGATCTCCTGTAACGCTCTGCGCTCCTGGTACTGACAACCGCAAAATTGTGAGATTTTTAATCTATTTAAAGGATTTCTTGCTCTTTTATATTTTTTGACATTTTTTTATTCATTTATTAATTTAAAATTTTATTACACAACATAACGTAACATGTTGCGCAAAAGCCTTACAGCCTTACAAATGCATAAATCAACATTTTTATTCTCTGTTTGTTAGTAAATAACAGCATAGAACGCGGTGAAGAATAATTACAAGACTGAGGAACAAAATGAAATTTGATCAACAAAATAAAAAATCATTATTAAATAATCTTCAAAATAAAACATGATATTATTACATTAATTTCTTTATCAATCAACTATCAAGTCTATTCCACCTGTACAAGCTTTATTCTCGCCTTTAGTAATTTTTTGACAAGCGACTTTTACAATCATCGCCTCTATTATAAAAGCAATAGCATTCGTTTCGGTATAACAGATGTCTGTTCGGTATTCAATGAGAACGAAATTGCTTTTCTATCTAAAATCACTCTAAGAAAGATGAGGACAAAATCTTCTAACATTTTATCTTTTATGAAGAAAACGATCATTTTCAGAAACGTTTCAACTACTTGGTTTTATTTGTTTATAGGCAAAATATGGAATGTGAAAAAATACATTGTAGGAAATCTTATGTTTTAGAAAAAGGCCTAAGATGTGTTACCACCAATAAATAATGTAAAAGTTACAGGATACTGTAACTGTAACAGTGTAATAAGAGTGCATCTTGAAAAAAGAAAGACTTATAGAGTATTGGATTTTCGGTTGTGGTAGCTCTAAACAAACTTATTAATAGTCATCCGTGGCTTCTAATTAAATTAAAATCTTGGCAATAAAACTTGGTAAGGTTTAGGGCACATTGTACTTTTTATCCTAAAATTCAGAACAGTTTCCTTGGGAGAGTGACCTGAAAACCAAAATACACATATAATATACTAGCTGTAGCCTGCATTCCTTGCTACGCATTTTTTTTTTTTGATCATACTAACTCAGACACCTTTGTGGGCTCATGCACAACATGACCTTGCTGAAGATCATGATGATCAAATGCATAGTTTAAGATTCTATAAAGGACATACAGACAAACGTTCATTTTATATATACAGATAGACTATAACTACAAAAAAATATACTAAAACAATAACTTGAATTTATTGCTAGATTAAAAATAATTTAATCCAAAAGGAAAACTGGCAATAATTTTCTTCTGCACATCAGTAATGATGTCTGGACCATTTCAAGTCTAACATTTCAGTTTTTATAGCAAGTAGAGATGTTATAAGGCAATAAAAATCCTTTCACCAAGTGACCCAGTGGATTTCTTCTGAAATGACAATATGTATAGGCGACATAGCTATACCGTATACCCCGTATTCGTCTCGTTTATGGCAAAACTTTTTATTGTTCGCATTTAAGAGGTTATAAACTCACGCCTCGTAAATCTAGCTTTGGTCTGATGGACGGCTTGGGTGAAATGGTCTCGATCGTTTTTCCATTATTTGGAATTACTTTCCGAAATGTAATTGGAAATACTGGATCAATTGATTGGTTTTTAATTCATTTATGTTTTAATGTGTCGTTCTGAAACAACCGTAAATGGATAATAGAATATATATATATAATTTAAATAATATTGTATATTTAACTGTTTTATTAAATACCAAGAAAAGAATTTGATACACTCACACTCACAATAAGATAATTAATTATGTATGAATAGTCAAGAAATTGGCTCATATTGAGAACTATTTACAAAATTTAAAATACACACATATAAATACTTAATTAATTTTCAGGAAAGGAAAAGTAAAAAAAGCATTTTATTTTTATTTTACGGCAGGTACCATTGCCAACCGCTGGCAGCTTCTATCTCTGGATTAATTTTGCTTCCTGTAGTCCTTTTACAACTATGACATTACTTGTATCTGTCATACTACGAAATATAAATCCGGAGGCCGATGGATCATTTTAGGACTTTTGACCATTTAAATACAATTAAGTGCTTGTCCAATTGTATCTTAATGATTCTCCAATAGCCTACACACAATGACAATGACATTTGACATAACCAAAAGGCGCCCAAACTAGTCCATGACAATAACATTCAAGGAAGTGCTCCAAATATTTCAAAAACAATGAAAGCGGAGACGTAGTCCTTTTCTCTTTTTTCGTTATTCAGAAACCCCATGTATTCATGGCGTGGAGGTCTTTTCACATTAACTGGTGCCTAACAGTAGATATGAAATTAGTAAATTTCTTAATAAGTACTGAAATTACGTACTTATCACATATCATCAATGATATAGATTCTATATTATACCATGTACTACGGCTTGAATAACAATTTTCTCGTTTATATTATAGTTAAATGAAATAAGTATACATTTCTTGTTAAGTTTTATACATTTTAAAATATATTAACAAATTTTAAATAATTCCATCAAACGACAGTCACAATAGCTTTGATTTTATTCAATGCTAAATGATTGATGAATTTACATTAACGGACTATACACATAATAGGCCATATTTATATTTGAGAGATTAAAAAAAGGTTTAAAGAGTAACTACAGAATTTTTTCCAATTCTTTTCTCCAGAATATACATTCCGAATTCGTAATAGCTTCCCTTTAACTATAATTAATTAATTAAAACAAATATAACTTTCATTTGTAAATTCACAATTCAAACGTGCCTTTGAAGTGTACTTAAATAAAGTTACTTCTGTTTACGATTTTTTGGTGTCCATTGAATGCGAATCGTCCGTGTGTCGGATGGCACGTAGACGCTGTTTTATAGCGAGGAAATGAATTAATACAACCGCCGGCGTCGATTTATATCGCGAATGTGATGAGATTTCAACACTTACTTTTATTTGATATTTTTAAAGTTGAATTTTCGTTGCTTTTTAGAGTTCCGAAAGGAAAAAACGGAACTCTTATACTATCATCATCATCTTTGTTGCCCGTCTGTCAATACCCTTTTTCTCAGAAACCCTTTGAGGTATCAACCTGAAATTCATATCATATATTCAGGTCTACTGTCTTCTGGAGCTGTAAAAAAATCAAAATTCTAAACTAACGCAATCAAAAGATACAGCCGTTTATGCTGCAAATTTTCGACACTCGCAAGGAAATTAAAACCTACAGGGTACTTCCATTGAAGCAACGTTTTATAGTACAGATAAATAAAAAATTGTGAAAAACATAAATTTTTAGTTTCATCATAAAATAAAAATATTATTAATAACTTTTCTGAACCCTCGGTGCGCGAACCCGACTCGCATTTGTCCAGTTTTTAGGGATATATTTGCTTACGTATTTTTATTCGGAATTTACACTTTCATCCAATAAATTGATATTTCTTTTCATACTTAAATTAAGCATCTTTATACAAAGAACTAATTTTGAAGGACAAATAAGAAACTTTGTTGTTACAAACGTACAACAATTTTGTTTACCTTAAATAAATATGTAGTCTTTCGACTAATTGGAAGCTCCTTTTCTATATTCGCAGGGCGCGGGCGTAGGTTATACTCGCACTCTTTACAATACTATGTAGGTAGTACTTAAAATGATTATAACAAAATGGTAATGCGATCCGATCCAATCTATCGTGTGTCATAGGGAGTAACTCAGAGCAGTGCCTAGGACTTGCGACCCAGGTGTAGGTTTAAGGAGATCTCCTTTGAGATGCGTATCAACGCTCACCTTCACTGCTCGAGTTATCCGCCATAATATGTAACAATTAATTCGTATGCACAAATTAATTATCGAACGAGTCTAGGTTAAGCTACTAGCAGGATACAACAAATGTATCGTGCCAAGCCAGAGCCAAGACTGCCTTAGCGGCGGTTGCACTATTCGTTTTATACACGTCAGAATAACTCGAGTAATATAATAAATGAGGGTAGTTGAATATCGAACGATGTGCATCTGTCGTTTATAAATTCCTTACTAATTGCGTACGACAGTGCTATTGCTGACAAATATTTCAATAAACATGTTACAACATGTATTTATCGTATACAAACAAACAAACAAATGCGAAATTATTTGAAATTATTTGGCAAATATTTACAATAATAGATGATTTTCTAGTATGAGTGTTTACTTTTTACTACTACTAAATTTACTGAATTTAAATTAACGAAATATCAGCTGAGAATTATGTCCATGCTAGCAACTATAAGGCTTGTTTTCTTCTAACGCAGAATGATTTTTCATGACCAAAGCCGTCTTCGTATTTTACAACTAATTTCAAGACAAATGCCACTAAACTTCTCAGCAACGTTTCATCTGTATGATACTAAATCCTCCCTTCAACTATCGCTGGCTCGATCGTTAAGGACATCCAATTTATGTCAGTGTGTATGTCAGAGCCTAAGACGGGAACTGCGGTCAAGACGCCCCCTCATGAGTACGACCAGATTACAAAGACACCACTCTAACCACCAACCCTTTTTACGTCCATCAAAAACAACGAAAGCGAAACGCAAGAGTGGCTCATCTCAAGCTGGTCGGCGTTTCAAACATGACCACTTGAGCGGGCCTTATTTGATGCTCAAGTGAAACCTCTTATCATATTAAATATCCTCTAAGGGGCTTAAATTAACAGGCAAGAGTCTTTGCATAGCACTTATCCTGCCAATTATAAATGGTACCGGCTTAACACTAATTTGTTAGAAACGAGAGTTCTGGTAAATTGGCCACGTGTAACGGATTATGCTCAATAAATAAGAAGCATCAGTGTATTTGAATGATGCTTCGTTAAAGCCGATTCTGGTTGGATTTTGGTTTCGTATAATGGAAACGAGATAATTACCTGTTAGTTGTAAGGAAAAGAACTTTACATAATTAGTGATCTATATAATCTTAATGATCCCCGAATGTGAATGAATACTGCCCGCAAAATATATAACAACACACAAAGTTGTCTGTTAGTAAGGTAAGAGACCTTAGTGTTTCAGTTGAAACTAACGGTCAAAGGATATATTTCCATATATGTATATAGTTATCATTTTCCATAGATATAGTTTTAATTTAGTATTCAAGTCTTTTATATCAGATAGAAAAAGTAGTATCGTTCATTTCGTTGATACTGACTTTTGACACAAATGCAAAAACTACTGGTATTTTAGCGTCATAGAGAGCTTGATCTTTTATGAAACTTGTATCAAATCGTACATTTCATAGTCCATGTCGGTACTTTTAAATAAATGTTATCATTCAAAGGCCGTATTCACAAATGGAGTCCCGGAAACATTAAAAAAATGTAAAAAAAATTAGGTCAAACGAAGCCTTTGGACACGGACTTTTTGACTCTTCATGGAACTTTTAGAGTGAAATAATCTTTCTGCTAATTTAGGACTACAGTATTCAGGATTACAGTACTATTTTTTAGACCGTGGGATCTCCGTCAACCGCAGAGCAACATTAATTACTTCGTTGAAGTCTGTTCTGTTTCTTTTTAGTAATTATTCCTTGTTCTTTAATTGTACTTAGGAGAATTATTTTTTGTTTTAGAATGAGTAATTGTTTTGAGTTTCTCAAGGAGCTTTATGCTCTAGTTACCTTATTTCTAGTTGTATTTCAAAGACGTTTTTAATTTAATAACATCACAAGAAGCATCTGCGCTTTGAACTCTTTTTTAAAAGTTAAAATTTATTTAAAATCGTTCTGTCATTAAATATTAATCAATCAAAAGTTGTAAAAAAAGCATTTACTTAATTTGACTATTAAAAACAGCTTATTTTTTTTCTAATTTTTTGAAAAGGCAGTAATTCTTTGGATACTACATAAATAGTTTGAAATTTATTTTTTAACTATCGTTTTTGATCTAGATTTAAAAGTATAATGTAAAGAAGACGAAGCGAGGATTTTCAATCGTCGAGAATTCTCTCGCAATTTGTTCCATTTTTTAGCTCATGGTTATTAACTGTGCAGTATTATTAACAGTATTAAAGATATAATCTACTTTTCTGTTTCCTTCTAGTCACATATGGGTCAGAAATCCTTTCAATTTTTATTCCTTTTTTAGCTCATAGAATACTAAAATTGTAACTTTTATTACAAATTAAAGTTTATAGATCCAGTTTGATGTAGCTAGTGTACGATAGAGCTCATAATACACACATGAAACATGTTGAAATCTCAATACAAATACATAAATAAATCCTAAGACGACTTTTAAAAAGTGTACAAACACTTTTTTAATTATAAAATTCCTTAATTGTCCCACGGTTGTATTGAAAAGTCCCAATGGAATAACTTTGATAAATATTGATGAATATTCTCTAATGTCTTGCCTTGCCTATAACTTTGTAATGTCGACATAGTTTGCATGTTTCATGGCACGTATACATATGTGCCTACTTATAACCTTTGAAGTTATGTACATAATGCGAATGTACATGTAGGAAACTATTTGCAAATATCTCGGAAAATAACGGTTCAACGACACGGAGTTCACGCAAATGAGCTCAAATAAGCGAACATACACGCTCTTACGTTGTTATCGCAAACAATAGCCGCAAGCCACGAATTCCATTAAACAGAAATTCCACGGAAATCGGCAGAAAAATTCCGACGTGGGACTTAACCATCATGTCCTTACACGTCCTATCCAGGGACGAATTGATACTTATACGCCCCTGGGCTAGCTAAGCCTTTATAAAAAGGCTTATTTTTATTTAATTAAAACTAATAGCGCTTAAATCTTCTGCCAAGGTCAATTTAAACTATATTTTTATAGGTTTTATATATTTAAAATAAGACCTAAAAACTTTATTGAGTCTTACAATTTACTTCGTTTTAGTTTTTTATTTATTTATTTTTTTCAAAATCATTCTCGAAATTAAAAGTTGAAAAACTTTGATCCATAAAAATTAAATTTGGTTTTTCTTACTAGCCTAAGTTGCAAACATCTACATATCTGTCCACATGGCATATACGGTTAATTCGGCCCAGTCCCTATCAGAGAAGTTTGACATCTAACGAGTGTACTGGGATAAGACGGTATGCCCTCCAGTTATGAGTTTTGCTATTTTATCTTATTTCTTTACTTCTTAATGTTTAAATCGCCTGCGGATGTCTTGTTACGTATCACTAATTGGTTAAATATTATAAAAGAGACCTGAACTTTGTCAATCAATATATCTCATTATTTTGAATGTATTGTATTTTAATAAATATCTGTTTTGTCTGGTACAAAATACATACATACATACATACAAATAATCACGCCTCTTTCCCGTAGTGGTAGGCAGAGACTACTTCTTTCCACTTACAAAACATACATTGAAATAATAGTGCCTTGCGTAAATTTATTAATAATTTTCTTTTTGTTTGTTTACAGGTAAGATAACAAGTATTATGACGAACAAGTAAGTACAAAAGTCAAGAATTACAAAAATGTGGAACTACCCTCGGATAAGCAGCTTTCTTATATCCAAGCCATGTTAGAAACTTGAAGCATAAAATAATAACGTATACCGTCTTGAAATATCACTATCTTGGAAATTTTCTATTTTATGTAACAACTCCAATCATTTTTTCCTCTCTGTTATCGCCTTTCCGCGTCGGTTACTTGCCAGATAGCGCCTGTGCGCCCTTAGTGAGCAATTTTTGTTTACACCACTTTATTATTTCGCTTTTACTTGGTTATCAGGAGTAATCGTGAATTGATTTTTTGTGAGACGCTATTTAAATTTAACTAGCACGTTACAGATATGAAATTTGCAGAAAAATTAAATAAAATTATTAAATTAAATATAATATCGTTCATTTGCAAGTGTTATTTGAGAACGGCTGCAGACATCTTATCAGTAAATATATTATAGTTTTATATTTTTGTATTGATACACCTCTGAACGGTGTTTACGTATATATATAGCAACTTTTTGCTATATTGGGCTAATTTTCTTTTTTTTTTTGTAACTGACTCATATAATTGAAATACGTTCAAATCATTCTAAAACTAAATATTGAAACAATTTTTTTACTAATTGTAATATTTTCATTAATACACGTGTCATTCCAAAATTGACATGTTTTTTCTTCACTGGCAAGTTGGAACGTTTTCCATTCCATTACCATTACACAACAATTAACCCAAAAAATACTCGGCTCACGTCAAATCAAGGGTGTAGCCGGCGTTTACTGAACTAAATTTGCATTTTAACAGCTCCCGCGAATGTTGTTACATATTTCTATGTAATGATTACATGACATGACTTATAATATGGCAAGCGACAAAAGCCGGTTTTTTTGCGTTTGCGAACACAATTATTGAATATATATTTCGTTAATTATCAAATATATCGTTTATTAAAAGAAAATATTAATTACAAAATTGAAAAACAAAACTAATTTATTAGAAGATTAATACAACTAGTTTTTAATACATAATGTAATTTAATTTGAAACAATTGAAATTCTGTGATGACAATTCTATTGTTCCTTCGTCCAAGTATTCCATCAGCAAAACGTTTGCATTACGGCATGGTCACTCGTGGTGCTTTTCTTTGTGTATACAATATAGCCTATCAGCTTTTAATTTAACATAAGATTTTTTTCCTAGTTTTATCAGCACTAAGTTATGTTTTAGATTGGTTGATATTTATAATTAATTCTCAGCTACTACTGTGTTATCATCATTATTTCTCTCTACATAATAATAAATATAATAAAAAAATAATTAACATCTACACAATACACATACGGTCGTCTGTTCCTTTTTTTTTTTTTTTTTTTTTTTTTTTTATATCGCAGGGTAACCCATTTACGGGTGATATCCAGGATGCCCGGGTAGGCATTCCTAGACCGTATGTCGGCTTAGCACTTGGGGGTGCACTACCGACCAAAACCCCTGCGGGAGCCTTCAGCCGCTTTAATTGGAGGGTCCCGGAACTGCAGGCAACAGGATCCCTCCAGCGACAGGCTGGCCTCGGCGAAAAGACCAGACTTCTCCTCCATGGGACTGTCCGGCTCACCTCTGAACAATCCCGACGACGCCATGTCTAGCAGGACCGGGTTCCCATCCCGGCCCGACATGGGCACAGGGGCGTTACTGGAGACGCATTAAGTAGCGCCTCCTACGCACCCCCGTTCGTCGCCTGCGGACGGAGGCCTCGTCGGCGGCCCCCTCTCTCATCCGCTCGTCGTTCTCCTTCTGGGACATTACTGTCTCGCAGAAGGAGACCATCGCCTTCCAGGACTCGTCGTCACCGAGCATCGCGGTGATAACGCTCGGCAGTGACAAGTCCCCTCCGAGGACTGTCGTCAGATCGCGACGTAGCGCCGCCCATCTCGGGCACACCTCGAGGGTGTGCTGGGCAGAGTCCACCGCCGCGCCACAATCGTGACATTCAGTCGTCGGCTCCCTTTGGGCCGTCCGACACAAGTATTCACCAAAGCAGCCGTGCCCGGTGAGAACCTGCGTCAGACGGAAGGTGAGGGGTTTGTCGTCTGTTCCTACAGTAAGCAACCTAATGCTTGTGTTATAGGTAACAGCCGACAAATATAGCTACATTTTTTTTCGATAAGCATACTTATAAATAATAAATATATAAATTAATATGTATATTACACTCAGACACAGGGAGGAACTCACAGCAGAAACATGTTAGCAGACCGTTTATTTTTTGTTCTTGTCGAGGACAGTAAATATTTTCATTAAAAATAATCTCGAATTTCCTGTATTTAATTTTCTATTTTCAACCTTTCCTTTTAAAAATTATTCCTTTTCCGTTTGGAAATTGTATATACATAGTAAATACTGTGAACTGTATTGTTTCTTTCACGTCTCTATCTGAAGTGTACGGAGCTCGTCTGCCCCATTAACCCCGCCTGGAGATAATAGCCGATCTTAACACTTGGTTGAATTCCTAATGAATGTTTCGGAAGCGCTGAACTTACTGCCTTCTGTAAAAACTTATCACATACGTATGTATATACATTTTTATATATCTTTATTGTTACTGAGAAAGAAATGGTCCCCGGATGCAACTGTCTGTAATGTGATAAAGCCTTAATTTTAGGGAGGTTTTTTTTTTGTTGACGTTTACTATAATCTTCTAAATGTTTTGAGAGATATTGAGAATAAATACTAAATAAAAATAAAATCTGAAATAAAAATATAATTATTCAATTTTTAATTGATTATTTTTTTATTTTTAGGATAATAAATTGTAAGAAAAATCGAACAAATGTATTAAAACCTTAAAAACCTTTAATAAAAATCAAATATCTAAAAAAACCTTAATATAATAATTGAATAAAAGCGAAAACATAAATATACCTATTAACGTAGATAAAAGAATAACAAATACCCAAAAGCAATTTTGTTAAATGTTATCATAATTAATGACAAAACCACGTAAAACTCTGATTAAAATTGTTTACAAAATACCCACATATAATTAATCATTCATTCATGGTGTTTCGTAACATATAATTAATCACGTATGGTACGTGGATACAATACAAAAGTTATCACATTAACACGCCTATTCCGTACACAAGTGACGAAGCAGTCCATGCTAGCACCATTATACTGATCAAGAAAGTATTTAACTGCCCAAGTTCAGGATTCACTAATTATTTCAGAGCACTCCGGATAGCTAGTAAAATGTTCAATCGATTTGCATTTATGGAATATGGATGGATTCGTCTGTCTGAAGTGTATTTAATTAAAAAAGTAGTCTGTTAAAAATGTAAACACGATCCTTTTAATTTGCCTTTAAATTTTTATTCAATTTAAATTTTTAAGGTTTTATTGAAGATTTGCTTACATTCCCTTATTTTCAGTTTTGTAAAATTTTTAAGAGACTTTTTTCAAAATAATTTTACTACATTCCACTTGTTCCTAAGCTAAAATTATAAGCTTAAATGACAGCTTCAGCAAAATAATCTCTAGCCGGCACAGCAAACACACGTTACTAAAACTAAAATATATCCATATACACGTACATTTTTTACATAATTCCTTGAGACAGACTTCGTCAGAGTACGTAGCCAGAGTTCTTCAGCGAAATATTATATACTGATAGAACAGAGACAGAACAAACGCCCCATGCTTAAAAACCGCTCGTAAAACAGATTCCTATATCTGGAACCCGGAATGATGACTCCTTTGACGTCTAAACCAAAAAAAAAAGTTTATACGAACATTTGTCATAAATGAAGCCAAACCAGCTAACCACTAGCGACCACTGCGTTATTCCTTCGTACCAATAGCGAGTCATACATCATACGACGATAGTACTCTTTAAAAACTTATCCTTTTCAACTAAAATTACAGCAAATAAGCTAATTTTAAACTTAAATCATATATATTTACTAAAATTAATACACAAGCCGAAATTATAAATGCGTAATAATTTATTCCCCTTAAATATTCCATCCCCCATTACAAACCGAGAGTGGTGACGGTCCACCAAGCTGCAACCATTTCCGGTAGTACAGCCCAGTGCACGTACCTACATCCGGTAGACAATGGTCGCCCTCCCGTTTCCGATCAACGATTTCCCGTCACCATTTCACTGGTGAATGGAAATCGATTTTAGATATTAATTTTCAGGCGTTGAAATTTTGATATCATACGATTTTAAATCTTTTTTTATAAAATATGTAACATATTTAAGATTAATCAATTTAAAATATTTTATTTTATTTTATTTTATTTTAATACGAAACTAACATAAATAAACATGCAAATATATTTTATTTGCGTGTGTGTATCTTTATTTTAATATATTACTTTAACAAAAACACAATTGTTACAAATAATACTGACTTAACAAAAGATAATTATGTTCTATAATATATTTTGATACAATTAGTTTAAAATACTTATCAGAAAAATACTGTACGTTTTAACTAAATATTTAAAACCAATTCAATGCAATTCAATAATACATAAAAATGTATATTAAAATATACTTTATAAAAGAAACCATAATGAAAACTTTAAAATAAATACAATGTTTTCACATTTATCACTGTTTTCATTTTAAAGTTATGAAGTTATGAAACTTGTCAATACGAAATAGTTTTGTCGAATTGACTAAAAGAATGGTGTAAAAGTACTCCAGATATTGCTCCCCGAGAGCCGTGAAGGAGGAAATCACTTAATCTAAAATGCGGAGAACCCTGAGCATCATCTACTTTAGCTGAACCAGCTCTATGAAACACTTAAAGGATTAATTTGTGAAGACTACCCTGAGAATATATATTTAATTATTTATGAACCAATTTGTTTATGTATATATATAAAAGTTAAAACAATTTTGTATTTTAGAAAATCAAAACGTTTGAAACTTTTTGGAGCATTGTTATATAGAAATACAAATAACTTATCTTTATTAAAAATATAAATAAAATATAAAAAAAATCTTTATAAATGCTTAATCGTATTTATTAATTAATGAAAAATAGCTATTATGATGCTACTTTTTGGAATGTATATTCTACGAAGAAGAATCGACAAGGAACTCTATGATTCATTTTTTAAATAACTGTAATATAATATAACTACCTCTGCCCCGCGGTTTTACATTAATTTGAGGCAAAATAGCCTTCCTCGGCAAATGGGCTATCCAACACAAAAAGATTTTTTCAATTCGAACCAGCAATACCTGACATTAGCGCGTTTAAACAAACCAACTTTTTAGCTTTATAATATCAGTATAGATAATTAAGTTCAATTAAAATAGATTTGTATTGCGACGATTATAAAGGTGTTAAACATATTTGAAATAGTCGTCGACAAAAAAGGGTTTTTAAAAACATTGCTATATATTTTTAGTAAAAAAAAACAAAGCAATAAACAAGTGATCTTGCGTAATAATTTTCACCTCATTTCGCAGTCCATTATAAACTTTCATATTAATCTATTTCAATCCGCCTTTGCCACCCGATCGAAACATGTTATTCCTGCAATGAAAACGTAAAACTAGCGAAAACTCACAGGCTTCGAGGACCAGACGAGTCGGAGCCGCAAATGTATGCGCATATCGGCGGGCTATTACAGAACTTTCCAGTTTGTATTTTTAAATGTATGGACTATAACTTTTGTGTGTTGTCGTCTTTTAGAGGAAAACTTTATAACAATTTTTTGCATATGCAGTAACCTGCTTTCTGTTTACTGTTCCCAAAATTCAATGTGGAGTATTTTATTAATAGTCTACCAGCTGTATCTGACTATTTTACCCGTGTAATCTTTGGACATCGAATTTGATGAATATTGTGATAAGAATAATCTGTTTTAGTCTGGATTTTTAGCTCTTTTATAACTAGTTAAATTATAATTAATCTAGTAGTTTTTATATAAAAGAGTAACAAACCTGTATCAAAAATTTTGCATTAAATTTTTGGCAGGATTGTCTCACTCGACGAAAATACGATATAGTTTTAAATGGTGCTCATGTGACCCTAAGATTAGTGTTTGTTTTTATTAACAAACTCTCCAACTTTAAAAATCAAAATCAAAAATATATTTATTCAAACAGGCTTCAAAAGCACCTTCGAATCGTCATTTTACAAATTAAGATTTTAATATATTTTTAAAAATGAAGCTACCGGATCAGAATGCAGATTCTACAGACAAAAACCGGTTAGAATCTCTGCAGTTACTCTTAAAATATATATATATATATATATATATATATACTTTTTCATACAAAATTGGTAATATCTTATATAAAATACAGCGCAAATAAGTTCACACATCTTTATCATCTATGTAATCCTGCACTAAATAATAAGTATGAGTTGTCTGGAAAAAATGGCTAATTAGCCATAAGTCCGCCCATTGTACTTCACTGTCTGAAACTATCTTTATGCTTTGTTTGTAATATGTTTGTGGTTTACAATAAAGTATAAAATAAATAAATAAATAAATAAGTATAGAATACTAACTGCAGACAGCGCGCTGTATTCTAACAATTAATTTCTAATAGCTAGTGTGTAATTACACCACACGACCATTGTCAGATCCCATGGGAAATTTAGAGAATCGCTAGCAGTGAATACTACAATACAACATATGGGGGGAAATATGACAATATTATTTAAGATGAAATATTTTTTTGTCTACTTACAATAACATAACAGTTTTCTAAGTTATGAAAATTTTAAAAGGGAGTAAACAATGTCAGCCTTTAATCGTTAAGACAATTGTATCACGGAGAAACTACATGATAGGTTGCAATTAAGTCTTATTAATTTCATATCTTCGACATATTACTAATTAAAAAAAATTAAAATTTTAAGAATATACTAATTATTCTACGAGTATAAGTACTATGTATCAAGGCTATTTTTTTTGTTTTTATCTACTAAAGTACGTAGATACCTTCAATAAAATACTTAGTTATAATGATTTATACATTACAAAAAATCCATAGTTACTATACCACAATACTATAAACAAAGCAGACGCCATCGCGACTATCAGCTAGTAAAACAAAACTCAAAACAATTCCCATATATTCAATGGAGGAACAATCTTTTCCCGATAATCTGAAGATCAAAGTTAGCAGTCTAAGATGTAATCCGACGCAGTGGGAAGCTGGGATTTCCGACATAACTATTTCTAAGCACAATCCGATACAGATCGGCGATTGTAACAATTTAAGTTAAAGTGCGCTCATGCGGTTACTGCGGAACTAACTGGATTGAGATTGTTTCAGATAACATATAATTTTATGTCTATACTAGCAGTTACCCGCAGCTTCGCTCGCTTTGAAATTGATTATATTTACATAGAGGGACTAAAGTAGTTTATAATCATTATTACAACAATTCATGACCTCTTTGTACAACATTAATTATGGTTCACCTTTGGTGCGCCTCATGATACAGTCGTGCAAAAAACAGTCTTCCCATGGGGTTAGGTTGGTTGAGATTACTTATTTATGTTATATGCAATCAAAACCCTAAAATAAAATTTCATGGTTCTAAAATTTTTAATTACAATATGACAGGAAAACGCTTAAGATGTATTATTTTAGGTTAAAATTTTTACAAAAACTGAAACACGGGTTCACTAATTTTTAATTAGTAGACCAGAATTGTACAGCTTCAAAAATGACGAATTTCTTATTTCAACTTTCAACCCCTTGTTCATCCTGTTAATGGTAGATTGTCCACTAATGCTGAAATACATATTTATTAATTTTTAATCTACAGTACAAAATTGTTTATGCTTGTAATAAAAAATGACGGACGGAAGGATTATATGGCAAAATATCAACTTTCAATCCCTATTCGACGCCCTTAGAGGTTTAATTTTTCAAAATCTGTTCTTATTTGACGTCTATTACAATAAATTTCAAGTATTTATAGCACGAAATGAAAGACCTTCATACAAACTTGTTCGAGTCCTGATGGAGTCACAAAATCCATTCTTAGCGGATGTTTACTAATTATGAACTCCCTCCGTGCCAAATTTCATCTTTATGCGTCCAGCGGTTTTTGAGATTTCGTTATGAGTCAATGACCTATGATATGTATATATGTATATTTCTAGATACACATGTACATATACAGACATATCTAGGTCAATACAAGCATTTTAATTCCCGTAGCGTTAGCCTTAATTTAGGCTCGATGTCCTTTTTTTATTTCTTACGGGTCATTATTATCTGTGGTACATTAATATGCTTGTACATCAAGATTGCCTATATATAAGAATTGAATGTATAAAGGAAACGAGTCACAGATGTAAACATTTTTGTATGTATGTTTGGTACGTATAAAAAAAAATTTTGTTGATAATATCTAATCTGTTAAAGTAATTATCAAGAGTTATGTTTAAACGAGATCTAACATAATTTATACCATTAAACGTAATGAAATCGGGCATTTTTCGAAAAAAACCTTAACCCATATCTGTTCTGACTTGATATCACGAGTGACCTTTAGAGACTTCTTTCAGTTGAAAATACCTCTTGATTAAGGTTTCATGTGACTGGACATTTATGATTATATTCACGTTTCGATTAGGAAATGTTTATCGAAACAAAAATATATATTTTACCTATATACCTACTTTATCATTTTAACGTTTATTAGTTAAACAATTCGTTCCACGTGGTTTCACTCGGTACTGATTAATAGTTTTAGTTTTGATTTGTTTTGAGAAGTTATAGGTCGTGTTATAAAGGCATTTGGGAACAAATATTTATTTCCGGTTTAAGTGTTTATCCTTATTAGTCCACTAACTCACTATAGAAAAGCGTGGCATATTAAGCTTCAATCTATTTTCTGTAAGAGAAGAGGGAGATTTTTGAGAAGCAACGGAACATTTAGAATATTATGTTTTGGTTCCATTTTGTGTTTAAGGGATATATAAATTGTTTTTTTTTACACTGAACGGATCCCCCCAGTAGGATTTTCTCCTGTGTTGAGGGTTCAGAAATACAACACAACACACAAACACAATGCTATGACTAACATCTATATGGTCGATATAAATGTCTGTCGTGAGCAGAATGGAACTCGCGACCGCTGGCGCAACAGCCAATACAATTACCGCTACAAAAAATATAAAAATGTTGAAGTAGATTTATTCAACTCTATGTTGAAAACAATTCGTTATTATAAACTAAGTTATTCGCGGGACAATAAACTTTTATAATACACATAAATAAACTCTTTGTTACACAACGCTTATCCAAACAACACTCAATTAATTAACGCTATAAAGCCATTTCATTAATATTATCAGTAATTATGGGTAATTACTGCAATAAATAACGAAAGGACGTTACGTAACAGCTCCAACATTTGACGAAAAACTTCGAAAATACAAATATCCTATGACCCAGTGTCACTAACTGACCTATTTTCTAAGCGCAATTACCTCACTAGGCTGACATTATTTTAAGGCATTAAATTTAACTCCCAAACTAAATTGTATCGTATTAAATAGCGCTTAAGGTACACTTTAGTTTGTCACATAGAAATTAATTTACGAATTTATCTTACGAATGATCATGCGAGTGTAAACTTTATATACTTTGTGAGTAAATGAGTTTTGGCTTCGTAGCGTGTACGCACCTTTATGGCGGAGCTATAAAGTGTGAATTAGACCGAATAGTGCTTTGTGTATATTAATTCGTGTCGATGTAATTGAAATATGTTAATTAATGAAGTTGTTTATAGTATATTTGTGCTGTAAGCGTTGATATGTCAAATTTTTTTATGTAATGTTTTTGTTTTGTTTTGTGTTTCCTTTTTAAATGTTCGTTATATATTTAAATAAATAAATATGTTAAAATTAAAGATGATTGATGATAGAGATTTTTGATAGCTGTTTCTTGTTATTTTACAATTAAATACATTGTACTACTTGGTGTAAAAGTTCTCTTCTAGATTCACACATCAAATAAAACTTTAGTTAGTTAGTTTTTAAGCGCAAATACCAAAACGATGAGATTATTTTGATATTTTTTAGGTTTTGTATACTTTCAGAAGGTTCTTGAAGATAGAAAAATTAAGACACGTGCGCGGAAAATTGGAAAACTTCAGAAAACGCAAAGAATATTTATTTTTCGAATATAGATTTAATCAAATTAACGCTTTTAATAGTTTGCAAGACCTCTGTCTGGTCAATCAGTATTTATTAAATTCACTTTGTACACTTATCTAAAGTGAAATCCTCATTGAAACGAAAGAGGCAGAGCGTTCAAAGAAAACGTTGGAACAAAAACATAAATAAGCGTTGAAAAGAGAAAAAAATCGCTCTCAATAAGTGAATGTGCGCGTTTAGCCTCGTTTAATGAGAACCTTCCAGAATTAGGCGTCGTCAGCCCGTCATAAATTGTCGCAGTTTCCGACACTCCGAGCCTCCGAGCCTCAGTGTCTATCCAGTTGAGGCGTCTCGCGCACTGCAGCCTCAAACTAACGTTTTATTTTCATTTTATAACAAAGGATATCGTGCATGGTTGACTCTTTTGAGTCGAATCGTTAGTTAAATTGTTTTATTTCGCTTACTTTTATTTTGTTTCTCGACTAACGTTTTGGTTGAATATAAATAATAGTTCACCATTAGTTTGTGCATTTTAAAGCGTGAAAACATAAAACAGGAATCACTAATAACGAAACATACAAAATATTTTATTGCGTCATTAACACTGTTTTCGCTGTAAAAAATACTTATTTAAAGACACTTTACTTTTAAATACTAAAAATAGTCTATTATTGTGTCGACTGTTCTTTTTGACTAACTTAAACTATACAAAGACATAACGTATTATTATCCGCTCATCATTTTAAAAATCGAACACAATAAACATAAAATGAAAATCTAATTGTAATTATCCTCAAATAAATACGCTACCGTCGCACACTAGTGTAAAGGAAACCTCTGAGAGTCGTCCAGTAAAAAGTCGTTCGGAACTGCCAATGAGGAATAAGGATTGTACGATGTTCTATCGTCCTCATTGATTGCAGAATCACAGATTCCTTTCTTTTTTTTTACTATCTTTATAGATAAATCGGTTTATATAAAGCCAATTTATATAAGACCGGTCTTTATATAAAAGTTGGCTTATCCGATACGAGGTTTGCTGAAAGGGTACGTTTTGTTTTGTAAGTTAAATGAATATTTGTTTTTATATTGTTTGAACTTATCATAATATGTTGTAAGTGAAAGTAATTAAATTCGCTTTTGAACGTTAAATTAGTTTAAAATACTTTTTAACGTTATATGCTCTCTATTGTAAAATAAAATGGCCTGGTGGTCAGATATTTTTTTATTTGTCATTTTCTATATCATTAAATTCTATTATATAAGCAATATATATATTTTTATATATATATATATATATATATATATATATATATATATATATACACACCTTAAATTATATTTTAAGGACTATTAAGTAGTATAGAAAACGTCAAAGTCACGGGATTTACGAAACTTAGTACGACATCGGACAAACCCTCTCATCATCTCACTAACATAAGGGTGCACATATGCATCATAGTTAGACATAGACCGCTGAGGAGCTGAGGAGAAATATGTATATACCCTTATAATCCGAAAAATGTCAAAAAAAATATTTTCTCTAGAAACTCACAAACTCAACCAAATATTCCCTTTTAAAATGTATCACTTTAAATATTGTTATTTCCGTAACCGAAAACAATATGGCGGTTGTTTTACATAATAAATCACTCCATTGCAAAATGAATATTCATTTCAGATGTTTTCCGTTTCAGAACCGATGGAGAATCTTAATGGTCTGCGTTTTGTTTGTCGTTGCGTTGTTTTGTTATTTTGTACAAATATTTATCGAAATTTTGATGAATGAGAAAAAATTAAGAGACGTCAAAATTGAGCGGGAAATATACAGACTAAAAAGATTGCTTACCTGCGGAATAACTACAGTTAAATTTGTTGTTTTAAAATTTATCCCCAATAGGGAAAGGCAAAGGACTATAATCCATACAGCCTAGTCTGAATTTGTAAGTTTCGTTCTGATATATCAAAAGGCCGGAGCCAAGTCTGAAGTAACTTTATTGTTCTTCTGATTCGATGACTGGTAGAGTAAGGCCGAAACCAAGTCTGAAATTTCATTACAGTTAAATTTTGTATAATATGTAGTAATTTTTTTTTTTAATTTATCCACAGATAACCTAAGCTAAAGGTTTTTGTAAGAAAACTTCTAGAATCTTTCGCCATTACAATTATAAATAACAAAAAAGTCTATTTATTTTAATACTAAAACAATCTTATATTACTGAAAAAAAACTCTATCCTTTTAAAATATATATTTAGTAAAATTATCACAAGGTCTTTTCGAATACTTTGGCTTGAAAATCAAGTACCAGGCTTAATTTTCCCGCCAAGTAAATCGACAATACTTTATTAAAATGAAATACTTAGGCTTTGAGTCCACGACACTTCATATATACTTATATTGAAATATCAAATAATTCGGGCTTTCACAACTTCGTGACATTATCCGAGAGTTAAATTTGAATGTAAAATTTCTCGAAAGGCGGGAAAGCGACAAAAATGCCTATTCAAATTGTTATTTTTTTTTTTTTTTGAGTCGCTAAGGCGTTATGCGGATGTAAGGCGGATGTGATGTTCGGTCAGAGTTGTAGCGTTTTGAATTTAAAAATTGTGTTTAAGTTGTGGTTATTTTGTAAATAGTAGTATAGTTTTAATAATAATCTGTATAATTAATATCATATAACACAAATATAGGATTTTATAACTTGATTAATGCTTTTCTTGGACTAAAATTAAAGTGGAGGTAACTTTATATTTTTGTCCTGTTATCTTAAAAGCGACATTTAAATATTTTTATATATTAAAGCATAAATCTACACGTAACAATATTATATAACACATAATATATACTACATTGTATTTGACATATAGTATTATTTCTTAATTTATTATTAAAACGCTATTAATAGAAACCCGCCCTTGGTGGAAGTGCGTAGCATTAGGTGGACTGAATAGAAGTGGGTCAGGCCAGGATTTGGGTCTCTTTCTTATTGCACTGATTTGAATACATTAGAACGAGATGGAGATAGTAATAAGTGATTCCACTCATATAGCCTTATTGTATCTAGTGTATGAAGCTGTAATACTCAGTAATGAAACATTTCATTTTTAAATTTTGAACGTGTGTGAAAGTGACATATTTATTATTTTATCTTATACATTAGAGTGAGACAGAAATGATTAGTAATTTAATTCGATATTCGAAATAGAGAAAACAAGTGCATTATTGCTTGATTCTCCTTAATTATGACTGTGTTAAAAAGAGACAAACATAGTAACCAATATTTTTGCGAATATTTATTCGATTTTTAAATGAAATAAAATTACGCAATTTTTTTCCAGTATTACATTCTAAATTTGAATACACTTCCTCTTGCTCACATTTATAGTTTTGATAAAATAAAATAAGAATATTTTTTATGTAGTGAAATGCAGATTACATATGTATATTTTTTATAATAGAAGCCGAAAGCTCTATACAGAAATGCCTAAGCTAAATAAAGCGGAGATTCACTTTCGCTAGAGTTTCATGAATAAACATTACACCGACTCCTGATTTACTGCTCGTGTACAGTGAAACACAGAAATATATGCAAATAAATAACTTACATTGAAAAAGTCAAATAAAACAAGTACAATGAACTTGAAGCACAAAAACAAACTTTACATAGTAGGTTTTGATAATTTCAAAGGGTTTTTTAAACAAAAAACCATACAATTTTTTTTATTTTCTTTTTTTTATTCATTCATTCATAATATATAAGTACTATTTACATGTCCTTATGTCGAAAAACATATATTCGTTTGTTATGTTAAAAAATCTATATGCATAGTATGTTTCTATTATATTCTATTATATTTTCTTCTATCTATACTTTCTATTATATTTTTAAATGAATTAGATACTATTTGACATATTTTGGTATATTAATGGTAATTAATACTCCTATAGTAACTATTTGGATACTGGCAACTCCTTGGAATTTTCCTTTTTATGAATTTCGACTTTTTTCGCTGCTATTAAATTATAATGTTATCGTATATTCATACATTTTAATATCTACTTCTATAGAATTATTTAACACAAGTTAGATGAAAAGTTACTGGTAAATAAAAAAAAAATATTTAAATCACTACAACTGTACATTTTCTGTTGTGTTTATGTCACAATATACTCGACACAGACGCGGTCGGTATCGCGCGGAATTCACTCAAATACAACCTACATGCGCGACGGTTAAATGAACACAGCTTTTAGAGCTTTTGATACCCGGTTGAACAAACATACATTTCGGTTAAATATTTTATTCACACACAATATTTCGACTGTTATTTGAGACAAAATAATTCAAATTGTGTGACTCGGAGAGCACGAAAAGATGTCAGTCCTAGTTGTTATCATGAATATGTTGCGTACTTACAAATATAATCTTTATATTAAACCTCGTTTGTATTTGTATATTTTTATATTATTTCTTTAGATACGATATGATTTAGCCTGTAACATCCCCCTACTCTTTCTTCGTGTAGCAGAAGAGTTAGGGCTTAATCTACCACGCTGCTCCTGCTGTTTGTGGAATAGTAAAGGAACTTATGGTTTAAGTATTTAAGTAAATGTATTTAGAACTTGTTATATTAATAATATTCTTCTTTTTAAATATGAATTTGAATTATTGACTCCTACAAACATTACAATCTTGTACATCTTAAAATTGTTTGTTAAAAATTCTATTATCATAAATCCCGCCTTTTATACAATATCGTAAAGTAAAAAATTAAAAAACGATCATTTCTTATTTCGCCCTTTCTCATCGTTAAAATTTTAGCAAAAGTTAGTAGACTATATTTCAACACATTATAGGTATGAAATCAAATCTACGTCTAACCTAATAATGCAAATACTTCACAAAACTCGATACAGGCTAATTATATTTATGAAAGTGAATTCTGATTGAATTTGTTACTCATACAACATTCATAAGCTGATCCCCTACATCTGACAGATGCGTAGTTTAGGCAAATTGGCAAGTTGACTGAGACAAATAAGGTTCTATTGAAATTAATGAGGTTTTAATATTTCATAAATAAATACTTTTTAACATATTGGGTAAAACCGAGATATGTGCCCCACTTTTTGTAATAGTCTTTAGTTTTATAAATATTAATTTTAATATGAATAGTTTCTATGAATGTAGTTAGCTTAATCCTTTGTCCGTTGTATTATTATTTGTATTTTTAAACTTATCAAATACAGATTTTGGAGAATTTAACTTTTAGTGGACCTCTTTTTTTGAGAATAGAAGCCTACACATATGGATAGTCTCCCCATTATGAAAATATTAAGAAGGATAGATGCCCTTTATACTGGGTAGGTAAAAAAAAACAAATGAATATTTAGAGTTCGTTCTACTCATAAAACAGTAATTGTCTGTAGTAGCAGTAGTCACCTATCCCACAAAACCGGTGATAAAAAATTGGGGCAACTATCCTTTATGATAAGATTAAAACAAAAGAGTAACTATTTACACATATATTCCAACTTAATGAACGAGTATAATGAAAAATATAACGGAGTTTTTTATTATTTATAAAGTTATACAACGACAAATATTAACCTTTAACATTTTGACGTATTCGTAAAGTTCGCGGAAATGTGCACATACGAGCTAAATGAGGTCTCAGCACAAGACGACTCATGGGCTAAGATGGGTTACTGGTGCTCCTATTTATATTATTAATTCTTAGTCCTGAATTTGTAAAGTTTGATTTGTTGAAAATACCACTGCGGCATTTATCCCGGTTTTGCCACATGACCTTTGGATAAGAATATTGTCGACTAAGTTTCCGATTTTCCGATTTGAAATTTAATATATATATATATACAGACTACTTATGAAATTTTAGATTTGTCACATTTAAAAGAAACCAATAGAAATAAAATACCTAAAACTTGAAACAAATTTATTTCATATTATAAAACAAAATTGAAATGTATATCTTATAAATTTCGCTTAAAATATAAGTTCGTCAAATACTTTTTTATCCAAGAAAAGACAATTTAAATATCCTAAAATGAAAAAAAAAATTAATAACAAGCAAACAATCTTTCAACAAAAAAAGTCCCATTAAGTCACACTTCGAAATTCGTTCTTTCAATTTTTCTCTCGTAAAATGTAATCTCGTTAAAAATTAAAAGAACTTATTTCATAAAGTCATAAGAAAAGAAATTAAAAGAAAGAAAGGCCGTTTCATTGAGCCGGGAAATTTATTAATATTTCCTCTTTTAATGTACTTCTTTTACTTTGTACTTTACAACAATTACTTCAGTACAATTGCGACTTCGTAAAACAATGTTCTTTCATTTACTTTTGTACGTTTCTTTAAATTCATAGTCCTTTAGTTGTAGCTTTTAAATGCCTTAGTTTTGTTTAGTTTGCGTTCGTTTAGTTAATTTTAGTTTAGTTTTATTAATGAAAGTACTATTGTTCGCACTTCTGTTGTATGGATACAAAACTTTACCGAATGCCTCGCCGCGATAAAAGGAGCTATTTCTTTGTTGCTTCTCACCACGAGAAATTACTTCATATGTAGTAAATAATTATAATATATCATTTTGTAAGATCTTATGTATAAATAAAGTAGAAAAATAATAATAATATTAATATTTTAATCACTAGTAGGTGAGATTTTCAAAGTTCAAAGTGTAACTAATATTGAACTTAGTAAAATTTAGTTATGGCTACTTATATTAGAAATAAATTCCATTCAATATTCTTAAAGTCTATTTCTTTGAAAATATAGTTTGCTCATTACCCAGAAACGATCACTTACACTAAATAAGTATGTATAGGTTTATAAATAAAAAATCAATCATAATTTGCATCCTTCATTCTCTACAAAAGTCACTTCAGCAAAATGAATTGTTTGATATAAATGCATCAACGTCCCGCTGCGTACCGAAACTGATTTAATAAATTTCTTGCCTTTATAATCGAATCATGCCTTGATCTTATTTGAGAAAATTAAAAAAATATGGCCGTCTACAAGGAGGCTGTACGTCATATCAATTTTCGTCTCAATCTATAACTTAAGGATATAAATTTTTTTCGTCGAAAAGGGGAATATTTTAAATTCATTATAAATTTTCGCCTCTGTCTGAAAAGTTCTGCGTCAACGAGCTGCTTGGGCGGAATTTATCTTAAATGTTTTAAAAGTTTTACTTTAAATTTTGAGGAAACTTAAATTATCTTAGATGTGAGGTACTCTTTTTCATTGTCTTTGTTTCTTTAGTAAATGAATTAAAAAATACTATTAAAGCATTAATTTTCAAACTCATATATCTATATAAATAAAAATGATTTGTCGAAATATACGTACGCCTGTATTTTTTTATATGTTCATTATTGTCAGCATAGCGTTGGTGTAAAAGAGAAATTTTTTTTTTTTTTTTTGATATATTTACGAAAGAAAATGTAGTAGCTGCTAGCATTATTAATAAATCTATGTTAAACTCATACTCACATGAACAATACAAACTGAAACAAAATTACAGAAGCCAGTATTTCCAGTACTCAACACGGACACTAAATGTTTGTCTAGTCCCGGATATTACTCGCCAGCGGCCATCTTTTCTACGCCTGTTTTTGTTAACTGTTGACACTGAGCGTTTACTCGATAGCTGAGTGTTTATTAAGCCACTGTGTTTGCTGCGCTTATGACCGGAAGAATTCTATAAAATACCTCTTTTTTTTTAATCATTAATTCAAAAATGTAAGGTTTTATCGACGGCAAGTTAATGTTTGCAGTTAACCAAAGTTTGTGTGTTTGTATTACCGTAACATAAATGTATTATAATTTTTTTGTTATATTATATTTATGTTACGGTAATACAAAGTAGCATTTATTTGTTCTATAATAATTTAACAGAGCTGCATCTGCTGTAGTCACGAGCTGCACAACCTCCTAATGTGTATAATTGCCTTTTCTTCACTTACCCTCACTATATTTTATTTATGTAGGTATATTATATTAATAACATCAAAGTTCTGGATACAAAATATTACCGCAATTATAAGGCATTTTCCTGGATCCCGTGTGAATTAAAAAAAAAACGTTTGTGCTAATAATTGACTTAGCTATCTATACACAAAATTCTATTGACTGATTGCAAATGTTTCAATGATTTTGACCTGAAGTGACAACCATACAAATATTAGAAAGGTAGCGCTTGCAATATTTGTTTGAATATAGATCATCAATATTTTACTTATTTCGTACTAAGCGTGTTGAGCTTTTATATTGAGCTATAGCTATTTTATTTCCGACGAGTCATAATAATATATTTTATAGCCTACAAATTAGTGCCCCATTACTGGTTTGTTATATCATAATCAAAAACTCATAATTACTTCACAAAATTTTGCTTTTTACTTAAAACTTATATTTTTGTGTATAATATAGTGTCCCAGTTACCAGGAGAGCATGAACACCGAGCGGCTCTCATCCTCATTGATATAAAATAAACCGTGCTCCGTAAACACATTTGGGCTGTTTTCACCCACTCGCACCGTCCTTTGATATCGTATGTTTATTTTATGGAGCCATGGAAATGGTCGCACGGGAAACTATGGTTTTCGAAATGGTGAATTGATTCGAATGTACTACAAACTCTTTTTTTTGGTATTTTGAAAAACAGTTGTAAACGACAGTGTTATTTATTTCCGTTAATCTTAAACGAGTGTAACTAATATTATTACAGCCTATACAGTCCACTGCTGGACATAGGCCTCCACAAGTTTACGCCAAAAATAACGTGAACTCACGTGTTTTGCCCATAGTCACCACGCTGGGCAGGCGGGTTGGTGACCGTGTAACTAATAACTAACGCAAAAAAAAAATTCAAATAAACGCAAAGAAATTTTTGACAGACTTCGAAAACTCGTAAAATGTACAAAATAACGTTTCTGTCAGTTTATACACGTCCAATTTAAAAGTCTAGTCGGTAAGGTAAGGTATATAAACGGGTAAAAATACAAATAATACGTTTCAAAGAGATAATTTTAAATACGTATAAAAACAATTTTTTTTTTTTTGTATTTTCTCGATTTTCTTGAGATTCTATTATCATACACCGATTTGATAGTGCGCCCAAATAAATACAAAATCGGCCCATGATTGTCAACCTAATCGGATTATGAAAACAAACCCTAAAATAGTAAATAGCTAAACATCAATGAGGATTAAATGGTAATAAAAACAATATTCATTATTTAATATTGCCTATAAAAATTAACAATTTTAATATTATTTACTGATTTGTTTATAAAAGGTGTTACTAAGTACGTCAAACAAATTTGCTCATTTTAATTATACAATTAAAATTAACCTACTATATTTTAGTTCAAAATAACCACAGTCACGCAAAATAGTAAAACCAAATATTCCACAACGAAACAAAATTCCATCAACATTCCATACGTTAAATCTCATCAGATTCCTGACAATATAATCCATTTACATACCGTCCATCCAGATAACCCTTGAAACGGAATATTATTAGGTATTCGTAATCGAATCAAAACGGACCGTAAGTTCCGATATCGTCAAATATTTACGGACATAAAGCAAATACAATTTATCAATAAAGTAAGATCCTGCAAACCGGTGGCTTGAAGGGTCGGCAAACACCGAACCGTGGTAATACCCAAAACGTACCGTTTACACTTCGTCGTAGAGATTATTGACTTTATTAAGAGTAATATTGTTTATAGAAATGATATTTGATATTAAGTATTTTCGATACTAAAATAAAGATAAGGTGTTAATAAAAATGCTGGCTCTGTATGTGTATGTATGCTTGCTTACTAGAAGAAACTAGAAATACCTATCAATAGAAATTCACAAATAATTTTATGTAATAATACAACAGTAAATTTTTCTATTTATTAAAATAGTCCTGTTTATATTTCAATTCAAAACAAATTGTTTCAGAATTTTATAATGAAACCAGTTGATATCCGCGACCTCATTCATATAGTCTGTTAATTATATTATTACCATTTATATGAAGCATAAACATTATATGCAGATGAATTATCGTCAAAAAGATCTGTACAAAAAGTATAGTTTGCTTACAAATATTCATTGTTAACAAGGGTGTCACGATTCATCACTGAGCACATATTGTTTTTTACACATTATGTTTTCTTAAAACTTTATTAACGATAAAAATCCAGTACTAAAGAAATTTAACTTATAACATTTAATCAATCAATCTAGTAGTGATTCGTAATTATTTTATTCATATAGATGAAATAAGAATACAAAGTTTTGACTTTAAAATAAACCTTATGTTAAACCATTAGTAAAATCTACTTAGTAACCGGTTCGAACCGGAATTATCAGTTTTATTCAATAATATATTTTCACATGAATAAATCTCTCGTTTCGAGAAAATGTAAACGGGATGTTAACAGGGTTTATAGGAAGACAGACAAACATTCGTACCCAATTAAATGGCTCGCAAGAGTTGTATGCATAGGACGCTCTTTGATACACGTCTTTTATAACTTAAGGACATATATACATACATGTATACATACAAATATTATATACGTATATAAGTAGGGACCGGTAGCCTTGTTAGGGTTCTTAAGGTTTTAAATTTGTGCAAACAGTAAAAGTTCTAGGGACTCCGCCGGGGTCACTACATAATTGATAACCATTGATGTTTATACTGAACTCTTCCCACTCCATCAGTTTAAACACGTCTTCCATTGCAGCGGTAAACAGTTTCGGTGGTATAGCATCTCCTTCGAGTACAGGCCAGGTGTTTTCTACAGAAAGTGCTATTTCCAGTCTTAAGCATACTGTCAAGTATTATACTCAGAGGAAAACGACGGTGTATGCTTGCATTTTAGACCTATCCAAAGCTTTCGATTTGGTAAATTATGAGATCCTGTGGGAGAAGCTGAGAGGCACGGGTATGCCGGCGGAATGTACCGAACTCTTAAAATTTTGGTATAAGCACCAAAAAAAATCAGGTTATTTGGGCGGGTGCCGTGTCGGATGAGTATACCCTTACGTGTGGTGTGAGGCAGGGTGGACTTAGTTCCCCCACCCTTTTTAATCTCTACATTAATCAGCTGATTGAGGATCTCAGCAGCGTTCATGTAGGATGTTATATCGATGGACAACGCGTCAATAATTTAAGCTACGCTGACGACATGGTGCTGCTGAGTCCATCAATCGGAGGGTTAAGAAAATTATTAGAGATTTGCGAGTCGTATGCGAGAGCCCATGGCTTAGTGTATAATGCTAAGAAAAGTAAGATCCTCGTGTTTAAGGCTAGTAAGCGGTTGCCAGGTCATGTACCGACAATTACCTTAAACGGGGCAGCGTTAACGCAGGATCAACCAATTTAAATATTTAGGCCATATAATCACTCCTGATTTGAACGATGATGACGATATTGCGAGAAAGCTTAAGGCGCTAGCGGTGAGAAGCAATATGCTCGCACGCAGGTTCGCACGTGGTACTGTGGTTGTCAAAATTACCCTGTTCCGGGCTTTTTGTCAATCCTTTTACTCGGGTGGTCTATGGGTAAGCTACACGCGTCGAGCCTACAGCGCACTGTGTATTCAGTATAATAATGCCTTCAGAGTGCTGTTGCGGCTACCGCGGTTTTGCAGCGCCTCGGGAATGTTCGCGGATGCACGGGTCGATGGATTTGACGCGATTATGCGTAAAAAAGCATCGTCTCTGCTGCGGCGCATGAGGGCCAGCAACATCAGCATTCTGAGGACAATCACGGCTCGCCCTGATTGTTCTATTAAAAAATACTGTATAGAAACAATGACGGGCTAAAATGATTATTCTATATTATTATCATCTTACTAACAATAACTAACATAGATTATAACTAAATATTGTTACTAACACACTAATACACTATGGATGTTCACGTCTGAAATAAACGCTTATTATTATTATTATGATTATTATCATATAACTGCTTATTATAATAATTATTATAAACTTTTATTATTATTATTATTATTAACGTACTCCGCGCTGCACTTGAACAGATTCAGTACTTTCGTTGTGTACTCGGACTGTCTTTTTTTTATACCTCTAGGTCAGCATACGGCTCACCTGATGGTAAGCGATTACCGTAGCCTATAGACGCCTGCAACACCAGAAGCATCGCAAGCGCGTGTGCAACCTTACCCCAATCCACTAAACCACACGATCAGATCAGATCAGATTTACTGCAGTGAATTTATATATAACTAACATTTAAAAACATAAAAATATAAATCTTTTACGTTCGTAATTTTGTCTGGATATGTTTTCGATGTGCTAGTAAACGAAGTCACGGTAAAAACTTATGCAATAAAGAAGGGTTGAACGACCTATCTTCATAACTACATCGGTTCAAATGTTTTGTATTCGGGTCAATTGCTTTTAGAACTTTTACGGAGACGTTTCTGTAGTTCTCAGTAGTTGTTTACTTGTTATGTTACTATAAATGTACTATTTGATTTTTATTGCAGTTTAGCAGAATTATTTTATTTTAATATATTTGTTTCAATTGTGATTATATATTCATTATCTAAAATATTTTGTCTAGAATTGATTTTATTTACTTGGGTAAACAATTTAAATAAATTTATAAATATTTTCAAGATGAAAGAATATAAATTACAATATGAAATTTACCGTACCGTATCTGTGCTATCGACATTATTAGTAGGTACACATTCGACTTAATGCTAAGGTACGTCATTCTACTGTCATAGCATTTATTAATCATTACATAGTATAAAAACAAAGTCGCTTCCCGCTCTCTGTGTGCTTAGATCTTTAAAACTATGTAACGAATTTTGATGCGGTTTTCTTTAGTAAATAGAATTATTCCAGAGGAAGGTTTATAATAGATGCATAGTATAGTAGAGGAACACTGATAGTTTTTGCAACCATGCGACGCCGGAGCGGGTCGCTAGTAATATAATAAGTTGAACGCTGTTTGCCGATAGATCGACAGATACGGAATATACAAAACATAATCATAAAATCATATTTAGTTATTCGTCTTGAAAATACCGTATGGTATAAGTTTTATATCAAACTACATCAATTCAATCTTTACCCGTACGTTGCACATTTCGTGAAGTACACAGAACTTATGTCCAAACATAAATCAAAGTTTTTATCTCTTTCAATAGTGCCCGTCCGTCTCACGTGAAATATCGTGTATTTATTCAATGAGATCTGCCAAGTGGGCGCGCTGTAGTATCATGAAGTGGAGCCTCATTGGCGTAGTGCAGCACACTTCATCATGTCGAGGCATTGTTTGCTTCAGCCGACGGAAAAGATAGAATAATTGAAACGACATGATATACGTCAGCTGTAATTTTTTTTCAATTATTCGGTCAACGATATCGACTGAAAGAACTTTAAAATAAGATAATTTTCTTATAGTCTTAATTAGGAAGATAATAGTTGTAATCATGTGTTAATAATATTTTTGATACTTTTTAAATTGAAATAAATAGAATAATGAGACATTTCGACATATAAAAACAATATTAACGGTTTACAAATGATTTTCGCCTGATTTTTTGACTTTTTATTGAGTTTGTGTTAAAAATTAGTGTCTATCGTAATTAATAAGTTTTCGTCTGATATTATAATACATGTGTTAAACATGATGAAATAAATAATTCAGAAAATATTAGAGAATAATTTATTTAAATTAATACAAAACATCGTGATTTTATTACAAGATTTTTTTTCGTAAAATTACAAATTGTCGCTAAGTAGTAGTTTACTCATTAAATTAATGCAAAACATCATAATTTTATTACAAGATTTTTTTTTCTTTTGTAAAATTACAAATTGTCACTAAGTAGTAGTTTACTCATTTGATCTTTATCACTATTTTTACGACAGTATATTAACAAAAATGTTTAAATAATAAAATGTATACAGTATTAATGAATATTCCTTTTACATGTGGTTCAAAAACCACAGCACGCAGTTAAGGGTTAAGTTTCAAAACTTCACAATACTTTATAGCTTGTGAAACGGTAGTTTTACTAGAGTTTGTAAATAACTTACGCTAAAATTAATTTTCTTAAATTAACACAAAGTTATTTGTAGTTTTTACAACTAGGTCGGCAAACAAGCGTAGGTACGGTTGACCTAAAAGTAAGCAATTACCGTAGCTTATAGACGCCTGCAACACCAGAAGCAACGCAAGCTCATTGTAACCCCCCCCCCCATCCTCCCAGGAGCTCTGGTCACCTTACTTACCACAGGAACACAATACTGCTTAAAAGCAGTATTATTTAGCTGTGATCTTCTGTAACATCGAGGTACTTCCCCAGTCGCGCTGCTCCAGGTCTGGTTTGCCCTACCTGAGTTAATTATATAAATTGTGTATTTCATGATTTACTAAACGATCTAAGTGGTTTCGTGTACATACATATAGCTTACTTCAGTGTATTTTAGAGTATTTTTAACAGCCTATATACAACATGATTTAATATATTTTTGTACTATAATTTCAAGAATCTACTTAAATTATAGCCAAATAACTGTATCAAATATTTATAAGTAAAGTAGAAAGAACGCCTGCCTTTCTTGCGTTAAAAAGCCTATGTAATGCGTCTAGCAGGCGTTAATAGGTAACGATAACCGCTTGCCATAAGGTGATTCTCTCTCATCTTCTGTGACTGTATAATCTATTTAATACGCTACTTCGGTACACAGATATGAAAGTCGAACTAAATATCAAAGAAAAATAAAGAAAGCCTGTGTGAAAAGTATTTATTTGTCCTAATTACAATTTTAAAAAATATCATATTTAACGAATATACTACTTTATTTATAAAAAATTAAAACCATTTTTATTAAATTATATTATAAAAATAAAAATATAATATCAGTTTTCACGACAATGTGAATACACAATCCATACAAATAAATAAAATTGGAGTGTCTCTTCGTAATATTAAAATAACCGCTTTTTACTAAATGCATATGGATATACATCCACATACGCCAAACATATACTAAAATAATTTTTTTTACAGTTTTTCTCTGTCTTTCTGTCTATTGTCGCGGACACAGCTAGTATCTATGAAAAAAGGCCCTTCATGGATTGCTTAAACACCCTCAACGCTATTCAACGAAATATTTTATAAGATAATTTCCAACGATATAAGATTGAGGATAAAATTCGTGTTGTACTCGGGCAAACAAAACCATGAACAAGCATAATTAACTCTTAATATGACATAACAGAGGCACTTAAGACGCTTAAAGGGGCTCCTTAGGGAACGTTTAGCAGTTATGAAAAATATAATTTGTTAAGATATTTGAAAAATTATATGATATTATAACGGTATACATCATAAGTATAGGCTTTACTTGATATTGTGATATTCATCTATAAATTTATTTTATTTTAATTTTGGGAAACAAGCAAATACAAGTAAGTATTAAAATTCAATAATAACAGATTAATAGTGTTAAATATAGTAAAGTTTCCACCAACTACTGTTATGTAAAGGCTCTCCAAAAAGCAATGTTAAATTATAATTGATATTACTATCACTAAAATGTTTTTTTATATTTTTTTACGTTTTTTTTTTTTTAATTTCCTGCTTTAAATATGGGGCAGACCGATTGGGGTAGTATCTCGACCTTACAGAAGATCACAGCTAAATAATACTGTATTCAAGCAGTATTGTGTTCCTGTTGGTGAGTAAGGTGACCAGAGCTCCAAGGGAGGGGGGCGGATTGGGTCGGCAACGCGTTTGTGATGCTTTTGGTGTTGCAGGCGTCTATAAGCTACGGTAATCTCTTACCATCAGCTTGTTTGCCGACCTAGTGATTTACAAAAAAAATTGAAAATTAATTGAAATCTGAATCTTTAATCTTTTATGAATGAATCTTAAAACGCTACTTGTTATAAAAAATGGTTTTTAATTTTGTTTTCATACACAAGGTATAAATATATTTATGTAAATACAAATTGTTTTGGTATTACTGTACAATATGTAGAAACAAAGCATTAAGTATAGAATTGAAAAGTACATACAAACTAGGAAAGTTTAGAAAAAAAATTATATACTAAATAAAATAAAAAGCATGCGTAGAAAAATATATTTAGAGCTAATTGTGTTTCGTCCCAGATCGTGTTCAATGTCGGCAATCAATATTTTTAACTCACAAAACATGTTGATTGCGCTTTTCAATAGACGCCGGCGACTTTTATTCATTGATGTTTATGTAAATAGCACGAATTATGTAGAGCTGCATATTATTAAACTTTTTTTATTGCTGACAATATTTTGTAATCTATAATGATGTTAATGTTTATCAATTTTTGCAGCTTTTCACGCTTTAAACCAGGGGTTCCCAAACTTATTTTGTCTACTGCCCACTGAGAGAATAAATTATTTTATAGTGCCCCCTTTGAGCAATCTGTTAATGAATATTAGTTGATGTTCACAAGTTGTAGTCGAGAGTCCTTATAGGTTAAATGACAAATCGCCCCCCATGCCTCTACACAACGGCACCATTTTTTTTCTAGGTCTCTTACCCTTTTGTACTGCATCACCCACAAGGGGGGCGTTATCGCCCACTTTGGGAAACACTGCTTTAAACTAACATAATGACATAAAACCTACCAACTTTTTTCTTTCTCTTAATTCTAGCCCTAAGGTTGAATGGAAGAAATTGCTACTGAACGATAAGGCCACCTCATTGTGCATTATGCTTTATACTTCACAAATCTTTATTAAATTACTCTGTATGTGTTGTACACTAAAAGAATAAATAAATAAGTAAAATAAATAATGGCAATACTAAAATGCTGTGTGGCTACGGTAGTAAAGAATATAGCCACACTCTCTCTTCCCGTGGGTACCGTAAGAGGCGACTAAGGGATAACACAGTTCCACTACCACCTTGGAACTTACAAAGCCGACCGATGGGGGGATAACCATTCAACTGCTGGCTTTGCAATACACAGGCCGAAGACGGTCAGCCGCGTCTTCGGTGCGACAAAGCCAGCTCTGCCGTCACCAACCCGCCTGCCCAGCGTGGTGACTATGGGCAAAACACACGAGTTCACGCCATTTTTGGCGTGAACTTCTGGAGGCCTATGTCCAGCTAATTAATTAACAATAATTAATAATACAAATTAATTAATATAATAAATGATACATATATTACTATTTATTGATAACTTTATTGTAATATTCTAAGGAAGTGTAGAGACGATCTTATCACTTATCATGATCCATTATTAATAAAATAATGTATTTTTATTATAATTATTTAAATGTTATTTTATTTATTTATATCAGCATATTTTATATTTAATGAATATTTATGAAACTAGTGTATATTTTCTATAAGATACGTTGTAATGTACGAGTAGTCACCTTAACAATAACAATAATAATAAATAACTTTATTGCACACAGTAAAATATAACAATTACATAAGAAGCTTAAAGGGGAAAAAATAATTACGTCGCATGCAACGGGCGGTCTATCACTAGATAGTGACCTTAACGTTTAACTTTAACGTCATAAGTTCAATTCCAAGTCGGGACACATATACTTGTACAAAATATTTGTTTTTCGTCTTGATATACATTGTTGGGTGTCCATCGTGTTTCGAGCGCAAAGCAATCGTTATTCATCCAATAGCAATCATTTTTTTATGATAGAAAATTTTCCGTAAAATCGCAAAAGAACAGCGTAGGAGATTAAGCTCCAAGTCTAGAAGATTTTTGCCTAGCAGTAGAACATCCTGATATGATTTCTCATAGATTAATAGATTTATATATTTTTTATTGTACGAAAAAGCCCCAACAATATTTATGTTCGCACCAATCTTACAATGTAAATGAAAACGCTACGTGCGAAGCATACGTAGCCCGATTAATCATCACCTAACGTTTAGAATGTAATTAGCAACCCTTTCTGTCTGTCTGTCTGTCTGTCACAATTACGACCCTCGTGACGTTAACGATAAATATATTACGAAGGTGTTATGCTCGGAACTATGTTTACTACTTTTATTTTGTATGATTCATTTATACATATATACATAAATTTATATAATAAATTTTGCCGCGTTATAATAAATTACCCGCGTAATTAATTACCAATCCTGTGGAAATGTTGAGATAAAAAAAGATAGCCCAATCGTTTTTTAGGATCTTCAGTTAAGTATTTATCAAGTTTCATTACAATCGGTGCAGTTGTTTTTATATGAATGACTAACGGACATACATACATCCTAATAAACTTTAGCATTTAAGCAGAATAACACTTTAATTGTACACTAAGATTATATAAGCAACGTAACATAGAAAAGGAAATAAGTTCAAAGGATGCCTTATCGCTTAAGTGGCATCTTTAGGCTTAAGCACCTTTTCTTTGTTTATTTATGGTATCACATGTACAGTTTTGCATATTAGATAATTAAAAAACAATTTTAATTAAAAAAATAGTAAGCGGTTAATATTATATAAAGTTCTTAGCGGTGTTTTTTTTTTTTTTTTTTGTTCATTACGATCATTTTTGGAGATACTATCATTAGAAGGTAGATGGAATAGTTGATTACAAAAAAAAATATATCTGAAAACTTGTTCAACCATTTATTCAGTTAGACATAAAAAAGAAAAAACAATAAAATTTTCACTTCGATGCTCCCCAAAGTAATATTTCAAAATATCTTCCATATTCTGTAAGTACTTAGGAAATATTTAGAATTTTTTTTGTTGATATTATTAAACCTGTTACAATTTTAAGTATAAATAAAAAGTACATATAATTAATTTTTAAAAGCTTCATAAGCTTCTTTTAATTTAATATGTCTCCCAATGTAGCTAATGAATCGTTTCATCTCATTTGAATTTAATAAAGTATCTAAAAACGAAGTCATTAAGTGTTGAAGACGTCAGAAAAATTACCATCCCTCTCGGGGGAGCGATCCAAGATTCAAAGATTTCAAAATGAGGTTTATTTTGTCATTAAACTGTTTTGATATAAAAATATTTACTTAAAAATTACGCTCTCTAAGGATTATTTGATTACAATTTTGTACGAATGACAAGCAAAGTGAGCTGAGGCTTTTATTTTTATGCGCAATAAAATCTACTTTAAGTGATATGCGAAACATTAAATCAATTTTTTTTAAAAGAATATATACATTTATATCAACATTTCACAATATTATTCATATTTACAATTTACAACTTAAGAACTAAATATTTGCAGACAGTTGCGGTATTATAATTATAATACTGCATTATAAGGTATTATACATATATGTAAGTATATAGACACATAAATATCAAGATGGATTTACTTAATTTAAGGATGGAAGAAATTGTTGGTGAAGAGCGAAGGGGGGAAGTGGGATGAAGTCGACGTTTGCTCTAAAAAGGTTTTTTACCATATTTTCTTGATTTCTTTTTTTTTATAAAGATAATTAAAATGACTTCTTACTATAAATATCTTGTTTGTATACACTTAATTAAGTTCTGAAGTAATTTTACCTCGAGGAACAAATAACAGATTCAATTGAATAAATGTAGAAATTCAAATGAATAGACATAGAACAATATCAATAAAGAGTAAACAAATTTATATTTTTAATAAACATATACTTAATATTATTTGCATTCATTTCAATGAAAAAAACTTACATGTAAATTACTAAATAATTAAAAATATGAACTCTTTTACAGTACTTGAACGTCTGGGATTTCTTCTAACGGAGAGGCCGCAATACTCGACATAATGTATAATTGCATTTACCGTTACAATCTGCTCCTTTGAACTGACTCTCAGCGCACATTACGTAATATATAAATATATTATGTCTAATTTAATATCTTCATATCATACTTATATATTATTTATTGACTTTTAATCCCTATGAAAAAGTTATTGAAATAAAAATAATGAGACAAAGGAAACTCTTTAGTGATCTTTTATACGTAAATATTATTTTGAACAACAGGACTCTGTATTTTAATTATGAATGTAATTAGACTAAATTTTTTCTTTTTTTTGTAACTACTGGAATGGTAAACAACCATCCATCCATCCATCCATCCATCTAAAAAATAATAAATATAAATATTACCGTAAACTATAGATGTCTGCAACACCAAACATCACAAGTGCTTTGGTAATCCCTATACCCACTGTTAATACGCAGTAGGTACTGCTTAAGAGAAGCATTTTTTTTATTATATGAGTTATATACATCCACGGCCTATTGAACCCATGTCATTTTTTATTTCTAAAACATGCTATTTTTTTATAAAGGCGTTACTCAGCAACATCATTGTTTAAGTTAGACTAATTTAATGTCTTCAACAGAGACGTGAGTCCACCGACCGGTTCTTATTCTAACATATAGAAAAAAAAAATTTAGAGCAGTTTTTTTTAAAGCAGTATTATTTATCTGTGACTTTCTGCTTGTATACCAGATTTTCAGCAAAATATTTCCAACTGTACCCCACCTTAATGTTACGAACATATCATTAAAATGCAAGATAATATGAACACTGTAAATATATTGAACAATGTTTTTGGCCAGCACAGTAAAGAAATTAATGAAGTTATGGGTCTGGCTTGAGTCCCAATTTAAGGTTATACAAAAGATGAGTTCAATGGACCTTTCCGGGAATTGAACTGAACTATTAATAAAGATAAGGCAGAGATACGATTGTCCATTGCCAGAAAATCTTGGCAGCATCACTTCCATGTCACATTATGCTATCAGTAACGAAATTGCGGCATATTATTATACTTATCCGAAAAATGCCAAAAGAGGAATTGCAAGACTGAAATTTATTTGTTGGCAATAAATTCTAAGCTTGTTTTTCTTTCACGCTATATTAAGCTTCTTACTGACTTTAGTAAGTCGGTCTATGTTTTGTACTGAACTCAACCTAATTGATCTGCAAATATAACTCTTTGTGGCAAATACGTTTTCACGTTGGAAGGTGCAATCAGATGTATCGACACTTGAAACCAATTAGCTCCAATTTCTTTTGACTTCTGACTTTTGTTTTTATTAAACAACTTTTATCCCAAATATACAATACTAGCTGTACTCCGCGGTTTCACACGTATTAATTCGAGGAATAAAGGGGGTGTTTGTGCAATCCTTGTGGGTGCCTCGGAGAGCACATTGAGCCGTCGGTCCTGGTTGTTATCATGTACACCTGATAGCGATCGTTACTCATAGTAGGGAATATATCTGCCAACTCGCATTGGAGCAGCGTGGTGGATTAAGCTCTAATCCTTCTCCTACATGGGGAAAGAGGTCATGCCCAGTAGTAGGATATACAGGCTGAAGCGAAGCGTAATTTAAAGAAAAAAAAAGGTTATAGCCTTCCTCGGTCAATAGGCTGAACAACCTGAGATACACAACTTTGTTTTGTTACAAAAACACAAACTATTCAGCTTTATAATATTAGTATACGTAATGTTATATTTTTATATAAGTATACGTAAAGTTATCTGTTAAGGAATTTAATACATTTGTAGTCGGTACAAGTGTCGCATATATTATATTTTATTTTGTACAATCATATATAAGAATCAAATTCAAGATTTTCAAAATTAAGATATATAAAAGGATTTTAATATTCATGATTTGTTTAAGAAAGTTACGAATAACAATTTGGTATTAGAAAACTTTTCGGTACTTAACGAAATTCTCTGGATTAAATACTTTTGTATAAATTAAGATTTGTATTTATAATATCTTAGGAATCAATGTTTATTTATTTGAAGGATTTCCTGTAACTTGCAAATTAATTTGCGTAAAATGTCTTAGGGATAACGATGGTAACTTCATAGCTTACGCTTTATTTTACATTAAATATTTATAAATCGTTTTAGCTTTAGTGAATTTATTACCCATGTAAGCCATATTTCTGAAATTAAAGACTGTAATTAAACTTTATTTATTTTAAGTAGTAAAAATTTACGGAAATTCCCTATACATAATTATGTCAACCCTCCTATTATTTTATTCCTTCATAAATTATGAAAACATTAAATACTAATAAGTTATATCATTATCATCATTATTCTTCATCACTCATCGGCGTAGGGTGGCCGGCCTGTCGGTTTTTTATCGGATACACTTCGGAGAGTGTCCGCAGGAACTCCACGACCTGATTCCCCCTTCCATCTTCGTACAACCAGACACACTGCGTTACGCCACTCTTATATGGTTGACATTCCCACTATACGCACTAAGCGATTCGCAAGTACGTTCTTAATGCGTACAGCCAAAGAATGTAACTCTGTACCAGCGCCTGTGTTTCCGAATAACTACAACCTGGGATCTTTAAGTCGCAAGTGAATAGGTTACTTTAAGGTAAACGTACTCCATCCCAGACCGCATTTTCACTTAACATCAGGTGAAATAGTAGTCAAACGCAAGCCTATCATAATATTTAAAAAATAAGCCAAAAAGATGCGACACAGAAGAATTTTTACTTTACTATTCAGCTGAGAACACAGAAAAAAACGAAACAAGAAAAACAAACTTGACTTAAAATCAAGCCCACGACTAGTATAAATATAATCTGTATGTATAACCAAACATCAAAATTCTTCCTTGAACGTCATTTTTATTATAATTTCGTGTGCCTCCCCTCCATCCCGTCGCCACCCCTCTTTTCGATATCCAGTAGGAATTTCATGAAAGAGGAAATTAAATTTTCTACAAAGTCAAGAATAACTCGCTTGATATCGGAAGTTGGTGTTTTGATCAAAGATGGGTTTATATTACTTTAAAAAATAATGAGTCTCTTTTTAAGTTCAATTTCCGTTCTTATTAAATATATTTCTTGTCCTCAGGAAATTAATTATAATTACTTTGAAATCAGTTTGTTCAATAAAGGGTTATTCTTTTATATTAAAATTATTTTATTCAAGAATCAAATTATTTTATTCAAAATCCTTGGAGAATTAAAAGAAATCAATAAATTTGTTATATATGTTTTATCTCTATAAGTGTTTGTTGATTTTAATATTTTTTTTAATACTTTCATTAGAGACTTTTATACATGTGTACATGACAGTCCTGATTTTAATTTTATTTTTGTTTTGTCACAGGTAATTTGAATATGAAAACGTACAACACTACGCGGCAATCATACGTACGTAGCTGTACGCTCTTGTTTTATGAGTTTCTAGAATTAAATAACTCTGCAAATATTTCTTTAAAAATTTGCGCATACGTAATGACTGTTACTATAACTAGTTTTCGTAATATGAGTTTTTGTTTACTATTGTAAGTTACTATTAATCTTTATATCTTTCAGCGTCTAATTTGTTACAACGCTACAGTTTATTGTTCGCTTAGATTAAAATAATAACCTCAACATTTTTTTTGTTTGTTCCATTTATAAATTCTGGTGAAACATCGTCAAGATCATTAGCGATAAAAAAGGTTATATTTATAATAGAAAAAAATAACCCTCCTAAATTTATTTAATCCTTCTACCGAAGTCCTTTCATAGCCTAAAAACATTTTAACTCATCACTTTATATATTCATCAACCCTTGAAGTTGAAGTATACTCTAAAGCGTTTCAATTAATGTTTACAACCGTGAAATAATTAAATCCAGGAACTTGAATCACGCTTCATCAAGCATTCGGACCTGATTACAGTCTTGCAAGGATTCTTGAACGTCAAGTCTCGCCACATTCGCCTTTGTAACCGCATCTGAAGGACGATCCCCTTCATAGAAGTCCTGTAATTAAACTTGAGCATTGAAGTTCTGAACAACGGTTAAGTTTGACTACATTTATTCAACTTGTACTGTTTCAGGTGCTTTGTTCGAGTTTGTCCTTTTGAAATTGCAATTTCCATTGTTTTGATCACTTATATACAGAATTTCTTCTTTCTTCTTTCTTCTTTCTTCTTTCTTTTTTCTATATGTAGTTACTGATTAATTATTATTATGTCTATTTAAGTGTGTCTTTTTTTGTGTAAAAACTGTCTGCGTTTTTGAGTGATGCTCCGAATAAACGTGTTTCTTTCTTTCTTTCTTTCTTTCTAATTTCTTCAGCTAAGCAGATAAGAAACATTACACACACACATACACACACACACAGTTCAGCCTATCGCAATCCACTGCTGGATTTCGTTTCTTTTCTACTGCTCGAAAGTCGGCTTTAACAGTTCCAAGGTGGTAGTTGCCTTTTACAACACCCACGGGAAGAGAGGGGGTGCCCATATTCTTTACCGTCGTAACAACACAGCAAGAGAAACATCACCACATACTAAAAAATGTCTAAATTTTTCCCCTTCAATAAATAATACGATTAATATCAAGGGTAATAACTACCCCGAAGAACATCCATTTCAACCCTTCCCCGCTAAATCTTTTTAACCCTCTCGAACGTCAGTCCTAAATCTTAGTCCGTCACGGGAAAATTAAAAATAATACCACCCTCGTGCACCTTAAACCACTTTCCTTCGTCCTTTATGTAGTTAATCAGTTGAAATATTTAATTACTGGGACAAACGTTGCGGCCGTCAGTGAGCACTCAACCCTTTAACGTATTCTAAGTCACAAGCGTTAGCGATATCGTCACATTGTATAAAACAAAGTCGCTCCCCGCTGTCTGTATGCTTAGATCTTTAAAACTACGCAACGGATTTTGATTTTAACTTAATACGGACACGGACAATGGACTTTAGTAAATAGAGTGATTCCAGAGGAAGGTTTATATGTATAGTACATGCATAATATAGTAAAGAAACACTTATACTTTTAAAAGTTTCTAATGTGATGTCGTAAAGAAACACATTTTTTGCGCTTACATCGCAAATATTTATTTTATATTTAGTATTAGCATCGCACCCGTGCGGAGCCAAAGCAGGTCGCTAGTCTTTGATAAATAAATAAATTCGTAATAGTGAGTGTGACGCTCAATAACCCCTAGAACACTTAACTCAATTCTCTAGATCACAACTAGTATTTTTCATGAACAATATTTTTGTCAACTTAATTTTTTTTTTTATTTACTTTATAATCTGTTAGCTTAAAATATTGCAGTCAGTACATTAGTCAGTCAGAACATACAAATGACACCGTATATACAGCTCACGCTAAAACGTATTATTTGTATTTAGCCTTAACCGCCGGTCGCTTACTTCTTGGAATATATCAAATGGTTCGGGACCCAAAACAATTCATTCTACTGTAGAAGTTTTCATGGGTTCACTACTAACCTGATTCTTATCTGATTTCATAAATAAAATTGGCAAGACCAGTTCAACAACAAATGAATATTAGTCTATATAAAATTGTGTAAAAGTTTTGTTTGAAATCGTTTGAAGAGAATTAAAATAAAAGGAAAATTTTGAATGTCATGTCGGGTTCTATTTTATCATAAATATCCTGTCAGTTTTAACCGATTTCAAACAGTAGGAGCTACTCAATTCGACTGTATATATATATTTATTTATTTATTTATTCTATGTTCGGGAATAACTTCGTCGTTTGTGAAACGATTTTGATAATTCTTTTTTTTCTTAGAAAGGAGATATCCCTAGTTTGGTACCATGATAAGGAAACCAGGATCTGATGCTTCTGAAAATTCGCATAACTTATTACTGGGTGTACCGATTTTGATGATTTTTAATTTAATCGAAAGCCGATGTTTATCATGTGGTCTTTAAATTTGATCAAGATCTGATTACAAATTTTGGAGTAATCTTTGATAATGCGTATTTACTTGACTATTTTTTCGTCTACCTACGTTGTATTATTTGTCGATGTAACTGAAGTCGGTTTTTTTTTCGTTTGCCAGCAAACACATTTATCTATTACTAATAAAATTATGCGAAATTCCTGTTTAACTTTTGTTTGTTAATGGAAAAATACAAAATTACATTGTATATTCGGGGCATAATTAATAGATGTCTTATAAGATATTTAAATACTGTAACAAATTATTTTTATATGCCTATGGGTAACTAGTTTGTGTCAAATATAACTCTTATTTATCTATATGTATATAATGAAAAATTAACACGGTTTTTGAGGAATCTTGTATATTAAATATTTATTAATTAATCCGTAAAAAAAGCAAAAGTTACGTAAGTTACACATAGTAAATTTAAATCACTTTACTTGATATATGAATAACGTTCTCATGTACTTAGGAAAATCTGGTTTTAATCCACAAACTTTGAAATTTTTTAAGTGCTTTATCAACCTAGATACAAGGTACGTAATCCGTCGATCTCATCTCGCAGCCTTTGTCTTCTTCGAGGTACTTATAAGCTCTTTACTAAGTACATAAATGAATTACACTAAGCGACGCGGCGCTGAAGAAACATCGGTACTGTAGTGTGGTCATACAAATGACGGAAGCGAGAGCGGGATAAGGAATGAGTAACCATATTATCAAAACTCATCGATTACTTATCTTGTTACATCGATTAAACAATTGATTACAACTCATTGAAACCAATTGACTTAAGAAAAAATGTTTTTGGAAAAAACTTTTTAAAAAAATTTGTTAGTAAAGAAAAAAACATGACAATTTTTTTCAATGATTTTTTGTTCTCACAATGGTATAGTGGTGAGGTTGATATGTATAATAAATGTTGTATTTTTGAAGTAAAACTTTTTTACGCACGGTTAACTTGGGGAATAAACTGGTGAATGCGTGACGAGAGCATTACGAAAAGTGTGATCGGGCGAGGCGAACGGAAGTCGAGAGGGAGATATAAATTAGTGAAGTAAAAAAGAGAGAGTGTTACGTTGTGTCGTCTAAAGCACACTCGTTTATTTTATTTTCTTACCCCGGCTGTGACAACTCTTTCTTTTAACTTATTTTTCACAAAAAATATTTGAAAATAAATGAGTTTTAAAATATTGGCTTTCCTGTTCCATTTACAATTATTTTTTTAATACTTATAATTTCCTATCTTAAATCACTTACTCTTATGTACAATTCTCCGCTCGCTTAAACAATGTAGCAGCGCGGTAGGTCTTGATGAATAAAGTTAATTAGGGCTCGGATCGACGCAATTTTTCTACGCCTCGGAAATCAGCCCATGATGTCGTTTGTCGCTTTGTGCTCAACTTGCTTCGTGAAATGTTACAGCTCTTCGGCTATTTTACTTTGTATTATATTATGAGCGAATTTCGTTTTAGTTTAACAAAATATTTACTATAATATATTTAATAGCATAATTACTTTTATGTTGTATTACCATTGTACTACATATAATAAGTTATGGACGGATTGTTTTAAAATACATATAAAAACTATGGAAGTAATTATTAGTTTTTCAAGTATAAATCTTTGTTCATTTGCTAATTAATTGGTATTATTGTTATTTATGATAGTAATGTTCTATAATTAATTATGCTATCGTATTTAATACAATTAAAGTTTTGAAGGAGTCAACGTTGCAAAAACTCGAGTCGTGAGGGAATAAATGACGCCACAGATAATAGAAATACGCTGTTTAAACACAGATTGTCAGAGATAATGAAACATTTTACAATAAAAGAAAATAGTCATAAAGAGCAATAATTACATTATTCATTATTTTATTATACGTCCAAAAACAAAAAGTATCGACCAAAAGAAAAAATACAGCACGCAAATCAATACAGCCTACGTGACGCGGTGGATTATTAAATCGAAAACAAAAAAAAACGGAAGTGCATAAAAACACGTTCATAATCTGCCAATAAAAAAAAACACAGGAGGCTCCAGGCCCATAAATAATATGTGTGGATAGCGTGCCGAAGCACCTTAACCGACTGTAATTCAGCGGGATGCAATATCCCGAAATTTTATGAGTTAATCACAACCTTTGAAGTTTGACGGATGGGGTATATTTATTGGCCCCATCACGATAGGCGTCTATTTCCCTTTATTCCTTATAACTTTACGTGTGTAATAGGAATTCTTCGAAAGTTTTGTATGGCAGTCGGATGGAATCTACTATCGTATGAAATGTGACCTAAATATAGTTCATTGAATCGTTTTCGACTCTTACATTTTTTTTTTTGTATTTCAAACGTTTTTTTTAAGACTGTATGGCTTGGTGTTGCGTAGACTGCTTACAAAAGTAGAAATACTTAGTATGTACGATTTTATTTTTGTGTTACCCACACATTAGGGATTCTAAACATTTTTTTTGAATATCATATCAAAAATTGACCGCTCCAGCGGGATTCGAACCCGCGTCTCCGACTGACCGTGTCGGCGCTCTAGCCAATTAAGCTATGGAACGATGTAGAGAGACGGTCGGTCGGAGACGCGGGTTCAAATCCCGCTGGAGCGGTCAATTTTTGATATGATATTAAAAAAAAAATGTTTAGAAATACTTAAATTTATTTTGTGTATTTTATGGCGCTTGAAGAATAATGCATTTTTAGAAAATCCATGATAGACATCCATATACACGCTTATCATCATTTAACATTGTTTTCAACTTAGTATGATACTCTTTTATCAACAGTAACTTTCCCTAACGACTATCAACCGAATAAATTTTCCCTACGAACTGTTAAAAGACAAAAAACACCGTACCGATACTAGCATATAAAGTAACTAACATAACCTTAAAAGGGAGGATATATTGCTTCGTTATTCATCATAAAATTCAATGCGACACCAAGTTTCGTGTTCCTGTTTACGATCGATTTGATCGACGGGTTTTATATGTTTCGTCTTGAAATGTGAAACGATACGGGAGCTATTAAATGGTAGAATTGAATAAATAAAGCCTTTTGTTTTAATACCTTAATCGATGGACTTCGAAAATTATTTTTTTAATCGAAAGCCAGTACTTCTCATATGGTTTTATATATGTTGTATTACTTATCGATGTAGTTGAAGTCAATTTGTTTTTTATTTATGAGCAAACACAATTATTTAGAGAGCTCAGCAACACTAACGCTACTAAAATTAATTTGAAAATTGATTGATTTTATAATCTAATATTTATAAAGATAAAGAAACTTCGACATTGCCAATGTCGATCCAACAACGTAAAACGGTAAACAGTTGTATTATAACGAAGGCTTTATTTTAGCTGTCTTTGTGTAAAACTTTAGAGAAATATACGAATCCATTCATCCATCAGCCTTTAGAATTCCACTGCTGTACGTAGGCCTCCCCTAATGTTTTCCACTCCGCCTGGTCCTGTGCCCTCTGAATCCGACGGCTTCCCGCTGTCTTCTTTAGGTCGTCAGTCCACCTTGTTGGTTGGTTGTTGGCTACCTGTCCTTTTTTGCCGAGACTTGGTCACAATTCGAAAAACTTTCCTTCCCATCGGTTGTCGGTTCTTCTAAGGATATGGCCTGCCCATTACCACTTAAGCTTGCAGATTTTGAGAGCTTTGTCGGTGACCGTCATTCCTCTACAGATTTCATCATTTTGAATTCTGACGCATACGAAAATATAAAATGTTTTCTTAGATGTTATAATATATAACAAATATAGACAACTCACCTGGGGATGCTCACACATACTAAGAGTTCTCATGTCACGTAGGTACATTTGAAACATGGATGTTATAAAAATTGATATGGTTTATATTTAAGTTAAAAATAATATCAATAATAAATAGAATCTAAAAATATTTCTGGACTTCTAATTATGTTAATTGATAAACACAATTCATGAAATATATCGCTGTTCATAAAATATTCTTGAAAAGACGAAGAAAAATGGAAAAAAATGTATGTAGAGTGAGGAGGAGAAATGCAACAATAGCTAAATCACATAGTATTATAATTAAGCCTAAAGTTGATGTTTTATATCATGATGACAGGAGTTAAACTTATCCTAGTCGTTTAGTTTAGACTATATCTATCTTAATACCTTAAAAATGTGAAGACTATCAAATATTTTATTAAATATCTGTAAAAGAAAAATAGTTCTAGGACTTTTCAGCGCTACGGGTAATGCTATGTTTAAAATATGTTTTTTACTTAGATATACTCGTAATTATTAATGTTTTATCTGCATCTGTCATAAACTAAGAATATTTATTCAAAGAAAGAATAAACAGTATAAAAGCATATTGTTTTCTAATGTTTACGCGAATTTTACTCATTTAATGAAACAACTTTTTTCGGATTTTATCGCGGTTTATTATTAACTTTTGATTCCCGACGTTTCGGATACTTTACAGCAACCATGGTCACGGGAGGACTGAGGTGTCAGACGTCCCAACGTTACAAAGTTATTCGAAACTACCCGACATACATCAATATCTTATTTAGTCCTATCTACGCAGAATGTGCTAATTGAGTCTTTAATCTGTGGTGAATTATGCTTGGTTTTTGATTTAATTATATTAATAATGGGGTCCCAAGCAGGTGGTAATTGCCAGCCATCTTCTCTATTGAAATTTGGATGTTTTTTAATTTCAATAGCCTCACGGATCATCCTTGGTTGGAATCGGTGTTCTTTTGCGAGGATCTGTGGTTTATCGAATCTAATATAATGGCTAGCTGTGTCTAGACTGTGTTCACAGATTGCGGACTTAGTATAGCGACGATGTTTTAACCATGGTTGCTGTAAAGTATCCGAAACGTCGGGAATCAAAAGTTAATAATAAACCGCGATAAAATCCGAAAAAAGTTGTTTCATTAAATGAGTATAAAAGCAATTGTAGTTGAGCTATTTTTAAACTGGTTCACATTTTAACCACACAAATATCAAAGATTAAATAAGCCAATTGTAATAAGTTTGTATTAGTTAGAAAAATCTGTTCATTATAAAGGATATTAATTTATAAAACATTACTTATACAAGCAGAAACGCGCCCATCGTCTAGTTACCATATTGTTCTCAAATTTAGTTGCTATCGTTTACCATCCACCTGCTAAGTTCGTACATCTCACACTGTTATTGAAGGTAGTGATATATTAGCACGAGGGGCCGGAGATGACGTCGGCATGACTGGCGTGGATTTATTGCACTCTCAACCTTTAGTGATTTAATATATTGTGTTATGGGATTAAAATGTACGATAAATCTAATAATCTTTAAATTAGTAATAGTTTTACTTGATTTTTTTTATTGGTCTAAGGACCGCTAACTAATTGGTCTATTGAACGCTACATATTGAAAAATTTTTGTTATTATTTGTTATAGTTTGTTATTTTTTGTTATAGTTTTCTAATATGTATAAGAAAAAAAAGTAAGCAAAAAATGAATTAAGTAAGTAATAAAATTAGTATATGCGTTCCCTTTAAAGAATTTGATTATTTTTTTAATAATTCCCGTAATCTACGTAATACCACATCATATTCTCGACAAAAAAAAAATAATAATTTATACTTTTTTATATTCTTCTTACTTACCAGTATTACACTTACAGTACAAAATACACTTCAATTGTACGCAGTACGCAAAGTCTAAAATCAAGAAACCGTAGACCGGCTACGTCGTAGCCGTTGCTACGAAACGTAACGTTCCTTGGTTTTAAAGTTTTTAAACGGCAAGAGACGTGAGGTTTTTTAACATTTCTCAAGTTAATACTTGAACTTGAAGTGAGCGAACAAAAGCCATCTTATTGTAAGGAAACCTTTTGACCCGTTTCCATTGTGTCGACGTTAAAATACTTTATTATGGAGAAAAGGAATATCTCCTGAAGCTGAAGTAGCATTGCCTTTTAAAATAACCAGCTCGTGCAGTAATAGTTTTGAATGGTTTGATTTATGATTCTTCGCTGAGATAACTTTGGATGCGATTCAAATTTTTTTATAAAAAATGACTATTTTTTATTAAATAAATTGGTGTTTAATTGTATATTAAATGTTACTGATTAAATATATGATATTATTTCTCTACAATTAACGCCTTGAATTAAAAAAAAATATGTTGGTTGACGGCCGTGCTGTTCTGCCTAAGGCTTACTTTAATGTACATTATTATATTTACACATATATTATTTTACTAGCAACCCGCCCCGGCTTCGCACGGGTGCAATGCTGATATTAAATATAAAATATAAAATAAATATTTGCAATGTAAGCACAAAAAAGAGGTTTATTTACGACATTACATTAGAAAATTCTTAAGCTATCAGTGTTTTTCTACTATATTATGCATGTGTATATGTACATATAAACCTTCCTCTGGAATTACTCTATTTAATAGAGCAAACCGCATCAAAATCCATTGCCTACTTTTAAAGATCTAAGCATACAGACAGTGGGAAGCGACTTTGTTTATACTATATAGTGATTAATAAATAGATATTTTAAAACATATTCAAATACTATAAAATCTTACTTACATCTATGGATACATGCAAAAATATAACACGTATAGGTACGATAAGATAAAACTACTAGTATATATAATATTTCAGTAATCTAATACCCATAATAATTTTGAACTAAAACGTACCCAAAGCATAATATTGTCACTTATATCATCTTAAGACGTTTGATGGACACATGATAAATGGGCTCTTAGAGAGATGGAAACGAGTGGGGATGGGGGGTTAGACTATTTGCATAAACGACACCTAACGACCTGCCAGCGTGCATTAGCTCTGAGATAATCTAATCGAGGATTATTAAGATGACTGATCCCGGTGTAATTACTCTTCTTAAATATTATTAACTTTTCTTTAATCTTAATATATTGTATACTCGTGATAAAGGTATATTAGCATTTCTATAACGTTGTTAATAAGTCTAATAAATAAGGTATCAAAATGTGATTTAGACAGCTTTTTAAATGGCTAAAATATAATATAAAAGTAATACATCATTTAATTAATAAAAATTATTACCTAACTTAAAATTGTATAATTTTTTAGTGTATAGATATAAAATGTATCCCAATTTATATGAATAACTTAGCTATTTAATCTTAAAATACCTTTTTGTTAGTTGAAACTTTGAATTGACAATGGTTAAACTTATTGATTCGTTATTAATATATTATAGTCTGATATATGTATTCTATATTATAATATAAATTTAAAAAAACATATCTCATTTTAGTGATGTCAAATAAGAACAATACATAAAAATATTTAACGTCCTCCGCATTTTATTCGAAAGAACGGCGCCACGACCTCATCCATAACATTACATTATGTTGTTTGTTAACAAATTTGGCACATCTTCCTACTTTCCCCTATAAGCAAGACGCCAGGCGCCCGTTACGGTCAGCTTGTAATTCCAACGATTTTTCTAACCCTTATTTTTGACATGAGGAATAAAGAATGAATACTGCTTATAAAAGTTTTTCGTGATGACTAGCTCAGATGATACGTCATCGTCGGTCATCAGTCGTGTATTATTTACAATTTAATATGATAACAGTTACTTTACGATGTATTGAAATTAAATACTTTGTACATACATATAATTAATATTATTTTTTTAAATTAAATTACCTATTAAAAAAGATTTTTTTTTTAATTTTTAAAGAAAAATTATTGTAAAAAAAAATAAAACAAATTATAGTATTATAGATTTTTAACTTATGCTATTTTGTATGTAAAGAAAGTGGCAGCGTCACGGCGCCTGTACCCGAACCATCATATCCGGTAGTAAATATCTTCTTGTTTACATTTTCATAAAACGATATTACTTTTTATGCAGTATGCGATAACTTTGCCAATGCTATTAATCGATTTAAGTATTCATAACGAATAAAATTAATATCATAGTTGAATATAAGACATACTTATTTTGATAAAAATTAATGTGAACGTTTTAAACTTCACTTTACAGATTTTACTGTACCAACAAAAAGTCATAACTGGATACATAACTGAACTTGTAACACTAACAATAAAATTCAATCAAAATATCCTTTATGTGTAAAACAAACAAAATACGTTCATCATTATTAAGTGTAATAAACGTAAATATATTCACGTAAAAGTAAGTAAGAAACAGCGTATATCTGTCCCGAGCACTCAGCATCAAGTGAAAGCACAATCTGCCGTGAAATATCATCAACAATTCGAGTCTCTCAACGTTACACGTGGCTGGAGGGCTGTTCGTTAATTCTTCAATTCCACCCGAACGCTTCGTAATGAAACGTTTTGAACAATCCTCACTTTAAAAGGTTCATTTCTAAGAGACGAATGTGAGAGAATTTTCTTAAGGACGTATTTAGTTTGGTATTGTAGACACGAGACACGACTAATTATATTTAAAAAGTTGTAGATATTAAGTGTACATTGACTGTCGTATTATTGGAAAGTTATAAAAATCAAATGTATGTGTAAAATATTATTTATAATAATAATATACTTTATGAATATACCAATTTTTTTTTTTCGAGAGAAAATCCTTATTAAAAATTAAGATAAAGGTCAAAAAGAGTATACAAATAACACTAACAATTTATTTTTGAAATAAAACTTCTTTACGTACGCTTGACTTGGGTAGTAAGCTGGTGAGTGCGTGATGACAGCGTTACGAAAAGTGTGATTGGGCGAGGTGAACAGAAGTTGAGAGGGAGATATAAGTTAGTAAAGATACAAAGAGAGAGAGTTACGTTTCATAAGTTTCACTTCATTGTATTAAATATTCTAATATAAAAATAACGAAAGGTCGTACAAATAAAACATAGCTCTCCTTTAGCACGCATAAGTTATACACGTCCTTTAATATTCAAATTTACTTCAAAACAACAGTAAAAGAAATTGTATGCAGAAAGAAGTAAGCAAATGTGAATATACAAAAATAAATGTGAAATAACAATAAAATATAATAATAATTTCGCAACGAATGTAAGTAGAAACAGTCGCGTCTGAAGTCTGCACTGTAATATTAACGCGACATCGCACGTCTCTCTCATTATGAGAATCTTCGAGAAGTTTGACGCAACATGGCGTCTTTGTTTTAATTCGCGTAAATAACTCCGTACTCAGCAATAAAACATATTACATTACTCGAAGGCGACGGAAAATCTTGTAAGTAATGTGTGGAATTTAAACGTTTAAACTTACGAACTGCGATGTTGGATTAATTTTGTTTGACAGTTCAGATTAAAACAGACATATTTTTAACAAACTTTGGTTCATAATAGTATTCTTAACCATATGGAAAGGGAATGTGCGCAAGAAATGTTTGCGTTTTGTACAGATAATTTTGTGTTAACACTAATGACACTAAGTTCTTTTTTTTATTATTTAATTAAAAATGAGTATTTACTGTAAAAATAAAAAATAAAAATCTCTTCTTGTACAGAGAATTACTTCAATTAAATCGAAATAAATTATATAAATATTCATATTATTGTACATGTAAGTGAATCCTCTAAACCAAAAGAACGAAGTCCGAATTCAAATGATACCAATCATCATTTGCGCAATTGTAATATTGGCATACTTTAACCGCAGTGTTACCGGTCGGCTCGTTACAGAGGCTATTACCGGACTAATAGCCTATTTCGGCTATCCGGAGTAGGCGTTAGTAACCGATATTAGCGATAGGGAGCAGATGCGGATAATACCAGGTATGACCCTACGGTAACCAATATTTTCTGGTAAGATAGTGTGCGGGTGACAGTTACGGTCAACCGTTACTTTTCTTCTGTTTTTTATTGTTTTTTTTTTTTCTTAGATAAAGTAAAAGAAATAGTGTTGTCATCGACTATCGATTATTGTTTTATTTCATTTTTGTAAACACAATATTGAAATCAAAACATATAATATGCCCAGTAGTGGGATATTACAGGCTGAAGCGAATATGTTATAATATTTACCTTCGTCAAGTATACTTTTATTAAGAAAATCAACTTTTCAAAACATTACTTCTTATTCAATATATTATCAATTTTAAAACAAAATTAGAAAAGAGAGAAAATGAGAAATGATCATCTCACATCATACAAAGAGAAGAGGTTCTTTTCTTTGTTTATAATCCTTGGAATCTGAAACTACTGAACTGATTTTAAAAATATTCTCATATGACAGTTTGTAAAATGCCATACTATAAGTCTTTTTACCGGTACAATAGCCCTAAACTCTTTTCAACTGCGTGGCTGTGATAAAAATAATCATCAAAAAACTCCTACTTCTAAATGCAAAGTTACATCTACTTAATCTTAACAAAAACTAATTAAAATTGATCCCTCCCACTCCCGACGACTTAAGAAAATTCCGAACAAAGTGAAAGCTGAATAGAGCTTACCGGTTCAAAGCAAAATGGTCGCCTTAATCGGAATTCCTGGCTGCTGGCGATAAGCTCATAAGTTACTTTACTTAAGCATATTGACACGAATCCTTTTAACTTCCAAGGTGTTCAGGAGCTTTATAAATAGGCTTTTGAGTTGACTCTAAAAAAGTGTTCATTTTTCAAATGTTTATTAAAAACGTTATGGATTATAAACATAAGAACAGGTCCGTATAAGGACCTAACATGGTCTTATATGAAACATAAATCATAAATAACTATAAAGTTTTCGTCGTAAAGTTTTGGTTGCAGGTTTGATTCCCAGTTGGAATAGATATAGTATGTTACTGTACACAAATTTCAGGATGTCATATTCAAAACTAGGCACTGGACTACTTTTAAAGCTATAATTAAGTGAAAGTGACATTTTTTCTCACAATTATATGCTAATTAATAAAATAATAGATATATTTAGAGAGACCATTTTTGAAAGTTACCCCCCTAATTTGTTTCTGGTCTATGTCCTTATCTTATTTTTCATTATAACCTGACATCGATTTCAGTACTCAGGAAAATATTCACCTACCCACATTTTAGCTGATTCCGTTCAAATCAAAGGCAAATCCCGTCAAATCGAACACGCCTCCACCTGCTAGTAGTAAATTCGATTGTATATCGATTTGTCGAAGTCGAGCGAAGACGAGACACGACTGAGTGTAAAACCTATAAAACACTTAACCGCGGCGTCATTTCCTCAGCAGCGGTAAGTGCGGATATTGACGTACCGAGTCATAAACTGTAGCGTTTTATTCAAATAACATATTCTTTAGTCATTCATGTATCTTACAGCGGAAGGTGGAGAAGGAAATACAGATTATATTCTAGGATTATATGTTCTGTGTATTTTTATTCGTGTTAAGCTTAGAAGGTTGAAAGATTTGTTTTTTTTAACTGTACTTTTGTAACTAGGTCGGCAAACAAGCATGTTCACCAAATGGTAAACGATTACCGTAGCTCCTAGACGTCTGCAACACCAGAAGCATTGCAAGCGCGTTGCCGACCCTATCCCTAATTCCCCCCAGGAGCTCTGGTTACCTTACTCACCAACAGAAATACAACACTATTTGAAAACAGAATTATTTAGCTGTGATCTTACTACCCCAGTCGGGCTGCTCCATATATTGAGCAGGAATTTCCCTGCTGTGCCCTCAGTTAAGTTCATCGTTGCTTATAAACAAACAAAAACACTAACTCTTCCACTTTACTATATAGCAGATAAGTAGATAGGAGTAAAGATTAGATTTTATTCAGATCAAATTTCAAATCAATAGCGAAATTATGACTGTTGTTGAAATCAAAATATATACTTAATATCAACGAAATTGTAACCTTCACTCACAGATTAAAAATGATACTTCATAAGCTTTAATATCTAATTTATAAAAAAAAATTCACTTTTTTTTAAATCCAATTGCGTTCATAAGCAATGATAGTATCCCATAAAGCTTTGTAAAACACAATAGCTGTATTAATTGCGGGTTTTAATACCGCACATTGTATCACAGACTTAGGAAGGAGCGTGCTCAAGAGTCTCAGTAGGACCTCGGCGTGGTTTTAAAGGAAATGGCCCGGCCATTGTTCCCTTACAGTTGTAGGACTCTTGTGCTATGTGTTTTTAATAGCTATTTTTATATACTTGTTTTCATACAAACTCCTTTCGCTGGCTTTTCTTGGTGGGTTTTTTTTTTTTTTGTTTTTAAGTTACTTGGCTTTGTTTACCTATTTATACTATTAATTAGTCAAAGAAAAATGTTATGCTGTTAGAATTTTTGTATTATTTGATTTATTCTACGCGTTTTTTATGCTGTGACTTTTTCTATTTTAATAAAAATGAAACAAGTAAAACAATAAATACATTAAAATTTTACATTATATTATTAACTGAGCACAGCAGGAATTCCTGCTCAAAATCTGGAGCAGCCCGACTGGGGTAGTACCTCGACCTTACAGAAGATCACAGCTAAATAATGCTGTTTTCAAGCAGTATTGTGTTCCTGTTGGTGAGTAGGGTGATCAGAGCTCTTGGGGGGGATTGGGGGTTGGGTCGGCAACGCGCTTGCGATGCTTCTGGTGTTGCAGGCGTCTATAAACTATGGTAATCTCTTACCACCAGGTGAGCGATAAGTTTGTTTGCCAACCTAGTGATATAAAAAAAACTATAATTTATATTAACTAAAAATTACTTTTATTTAGTTTAAATATTAATTTAGTGTTTCATAAGTTTTTTTCTCAAAGTTGACTACCTTTACATGTGCAAAATGTTACATAATACCTACGTTCATCTGTTATATAAGATACGTACGACCCTAAGCCTAACCTTTCATTATCGTGACCCGACCTAATTGGGAACAAAATTTACGCTGCGACCGTACTCTAAACAATGTATAACTAGCGTGGTAACTATAATCATTTCCGACCTATCTAGATGCTAAAACTAAGTATTTAATACCTTAGGTCCGAACGTACTAGGTCTTACTTACAGTGACAGCCTTTTCAAAATTATTGGGTTAAATCTTTCTATACAGTAACTGCCTTTTCACCCTAATTGAGTAAAACCTATCTCGTTATGAAGAAGGGATTTAAAATTTAATCCACCACACCGCCTAGTTTAACTTTAATAAATAATATTTTTTCTTCAAATTAACGCTATTTATTATTTAATATTATATTATGTATTTTATATTAATAGTATTATGTAAGCAAAATTCTGATTATATAAAAAAACTCCACCGTCACTTAACGTGGCAAAACTGAAAGGCTTTTAAATATATTAGAAATTTTCATATACGTCTTACCCTCATTAGGGGCTCGGTAGCTTACTTGTACCCTTTAGTGTGTGAAGGCTATATAATATACATACATGACCATGACGCAGGTGTCCCGGCCCGTGTTGATTAATATTTAAAACGGCAAGGTGTTTGTTACCTTCTAAATTATTAACTTTTTTTGTATTTTTTTTTAAGAAATTAAATTTAAAAATTTTCCTTGATCGGTTTCATCATTTTTTTTTTTACTTTCAATTTAATTATCATTTGACAAAATATATATTTTTAATACATGCAACTGACGCAACAAAACAAAAAAAAATGGAGTATTTTTCTGTGTATTTTTTTTTTCTCTTTTATTCGTACTCAACTTGGGTAGGTTCTTATTAATAAAGCGGTGATCTGAGGACAAATTCTGGAGGTATTCGACAAATATCCTAAAAGGCTAAGTTTAAAAGCTATTGAATAAAAACTAATAGAAAGTATAACATATATTTGTTTTAATCGTTTTCTTATAAACACGTGAACAAACAAGATAAAAAATAAACAATTATTATGTGTTATAAGAGAGAAGTAAGCCGCAGGTGTGTTGACCCACTTCATGGGTGTTAAAAAATGCAAACAGCACCTCGCTGTGTAGGCCGTTACTTATATATACATGTACATATACAAAATATGAACGATACTGTCTTAAAATAGGCTAAATACGATATAACACCTGGCTTTTTTTTCATTATAGACAGTATATCTTAGTAACAGATACAAATAATCTAATATGTTGAAATGCATTAGAATGAAAAAACTTTTTCGGATTTCGATTTTTTAAATGGCTGACGTTTCGAATACTTTACAGCAACCATGTTCACGGGAGGACTGACTTAATAAGCCGCGATTAAATCCAAAAAAGTTATTTCATTATATAAAGTGAAATTCGTGTAAACATTAGAAAAACTATGTGTTTAAGTGAAATTTTAAAAAGTAATGAATTTTTATAACTTTTATAAAAGTCATGATCATATCTTTATGGCAACCTTATTGAAACATGTTCAGTAACGTATTTTATTTGAGAAAATATAATTTTGATGATGTTGATGAGTCGAGTAGTTGTAGTTTTAAACTAGAACTGAGTCTCTGAATATTAACATTTTAATGATAAATACTACACTATTAACCAAAACAATCAACTCTACCTTTTTAGAATTTCATTTATATGCCTATGCAAAAAACCGATAGTTAAGACAAAATCAAATTATAGAATTGAATGGTACCCACAAAAAAATTAAAAAAAACCATATTTATACACAACTTTTTCGACTCTATTGTTTAAAATTTGACAGCATTTTTTCCTTGCACATTAATCCCATAGGTTCTAATAATATGTACAAATTTAGTTGTAATGACACGGAAAGGCACATAAAACATGCATCGCATTACAATTACCTACAAAAACTTCAATTTACCAAGAAAACTTTCATGAATCACCGTATACCGAAGCATTGGTACTGGAGTATGTTTTTACCTGTCAAAACGTTGATTACCGTGTTGCGTGAATGTTCTTGCGTGTGAGTTTGCCTAAATTTAGTAAAGTACAATTATGTACAGAATTCGAAATATTCGGTAATATTGTGCATACATTATGATAACTTTTATCGAAACTAAAGGAACCAGGTGTACGTGTTTATAGTTAAACCTTAAAACTATTTATTAGTGTATTTATTTGAACGCTATCATTTAACCATTAACAGTTTGATATAAAACAATATTTAATGATTAGAAAATTGTATAAATAAGAAAAAAAGAAACAAAAAAAACAGTATCTCAAGTATTAATATATTATATATTATTGGGCAACAAAATTTAATATGGATAGAATCACGGCGGAATAATTTTAACTTACTTCACTTCAGCCTATCGCAGTCCACTGCTGGACATAGGCCTCCACAAGTTCGCGCCAAGTGGCGTGAACTCATGTGTGTTGCCCATAGTGACCTATAATTATAATAATTTTAAATTTATAATTAATAATTTACTAAATTATATCCTACTTCAATCAGTTAGAGTATGTCTAACTTTATAATGTATTTCTTTATCAACACAACATTAAACTATAAAAATAATAGTGTTTTCAAGCAATATTGTGTTCCTGTTGGTGAGTAAGGTGACCAGAGCTCCTGGGGGGATTGGGGATTGGGTCGGCAACGCGCTTGCGATGCTTCTGGTGTTGCAGGCGTCTATAAGCTACGGTAATCGCTTACCATCAGGTGAGCCGTACGCTTGTTTGCCGACCTAGTGACATAAAAAAAAACTTAAATAACATAAATGTTTGGTTCTGATTTTAATTCATAACCAAAATTTTATATGCACATTACCAGAACATAAAATCTTAAATATGTTCATTCTCTAAGTCATCAATTAATCTTTACGTTTGTAGAAACACTTTTTATATTGCTATTACCAAATTTCAGTAACCACATAATCCCCTAAAATTCAATACTAATTGCACATACTATTTCTCGGAAGCGAGCAACAAATGCAATGAGTAATCTTAAATTAGACATGTCAAAACGCGCTGAGGGTACATTAGACTGACAACCTTGTTTAGACTGGCGTGAGTAGTTTGATAATTTGTGGAATTAGTGGAGAAATTATTGAATGGAAAATATAACATTATATTTTAAAATATGTTTTTTTACGAATCAAAAGTGATCAGAATGCTTGGTCTATGACGTTCAGTTGAAGAATCTAACAACCAGAGCTGCTTTAAATTTCATTGGTACCTTAGTTAGGTACTTTACAATTATACTGTTTATCCGTTAGTCGACCAAGTCCGTTAAGTACTACGAGTATACATTACGGAGTACTAGATAACATTTAGTTCCATTTGATAACAAAATGAGCAATGTAACATGTAACCACAAAGTATGTAACTATTTTTGGGTTATATATATATTTGTAAAGTTACGACATAGGTATATGAATACTATAAAACACATTAATGTAATAAGAAAGTATAATGAAATAAAAACGAATGTGCTTTAGACCACACGACTGAAGTAGAACTTGCGAAACGTAACTCTTTCTATCTTCACTAACTTATATCACCCTCTCAACTTCCGCTCGCCTCGCCCGATCACACTTTTTGTAACGCTCTCTTCATGCATTCACCAGCTCACTCCCCAAGTCAAGCGTGCGTAAAGAAATTTTACTTCAAAAATAATTTTGAAATAAATTTAAGTACACCTAAATAAACTAGAACTAATAAAACCTCATCTTTATTTACTCTAATTAAAACTATTATTTATTAAAGTGATAATGAAATTCTTTTAATTTTGTGAAATAGAAGAAATCAACTAAATTTACTCAAACAAAACTCATCTGATCTCTGACTCCTTGTCCGACACTCAAAATCGAATACATAGAGTAGCCGCCATTGGTTTATCAATAAACAGACACCGATTTCCCTGTCTAGATAAATATGAAAACATATAGTGAGTTATAGCTTATATCATTTAAATCCTAAAGCCTGGCTCAGCGAACTAGATTTACGACGCTCATCTGGTCAAGGGTGAGCGGTAATTTGTCGCGACGGGCGAGGGCGTCGCGTCCGGTGTTGCCAGATTACATACACACTGTAAGCACCATGTGCAGGACAGTGTTATAAATACGATTTTGAGACATGAATTATTACTCTAAGCCTGCATTTTTATCTGGGAATAAAAAAAGCGTTTTTATTTGTGCTAGAAACACTGGAGTTTGCAAAACATGAAAAAACGCATATAAACTACAAAATGTCGGCCGTGATTAATTTTTCGTAACGACAAAACAATGTCGGATGTTATTCACAAATAGTCAAAACGCAACGCTCCGGTCGATACATTGCCGTGACTGAGAGCCGTAAAACCGTCAGAAAAAAACGTTCGTTGTAAAAAAAAGGCATTAAATTACATCGTAATAAGCCCACGGACGCCGAACTTCAGTTGATCGACCCGGGTACAACGAATTTTTTTCTAGATTTTCCACGAGGGAAATACGAAACGCAACCGCGAATTACGTGCGAACGGCTGCTTTGCGAGCTTTGATTAAATAAAAAATACTCCACGTCTATTTTGTATGAAAGGAACCTTTATATATAAATATCGTTCTATTATTTTAGGTATAAAATAAATAAATAAGTAACCTTTGAAGAAACTCTCGAACAGTACGTAATGTGTGATATCAGCTGTAAGTCGATGACTTGATCGCAATTTTTTAAGTTTTTGTATATGTACATTAGTTGTATAATAATAATACGTTTTATATAATAGTACGTTGTATATAATAATACGTTTAAGTTCATAGAATTTTCAAATTGTGCATTTTTGTAGTTATTATTATGTATATATCAACAAACAGCTTTACTCGAACTCCCAACAACTCCATTTGTAAACTAAACCTTTTGTTTGAGTAGTAATTACTGACTGAGTATTAATAATTATTATAATTAAATTTTGTCAAAATTATGAAAACTTGAAGACACATGAAACTTGAAATACCTAATAACAACCAACGTCATACAAATTATAAATTAAATACAGTTTATAATTGGCTTAAAACTTTTCATACATAAATTCTAAATTCAAATACTCCAATGGAATTCTTTCACAGATAAAGATATTGAAGAGATATTGCATACCAGACTTTCATTCGAAGTTATTGAAAAAGTTCATTCATTCGGTCTCCATCTTGTCCCCATTCGCTCCGCTAAATTTTACCACCTCTGCATTCATCGTAAAAGTATAATGTTCAAATAAGATTTTGCAGCTACTTTATTATGTGTTTTTTCACTGGAAACTTCTAAAAGAGTGAAGTTTTATGAATGAACGTTATATTTGTGCGGGAAATTGAAATGTTTATTACGTGTTTACATGTTAGAAGCACGACAAATATAGTTTGATAAGATGATTTTAATATTATATATCAACCCCTATCCTAAACCAAATTTATTTTTGTACAAAAAATTGTAAAAAATCGTAATTTTTAATTTGAAATAAATTAAATACTTAAAAAATATATTAAATAAAAATTTAAAATAATTTACTGTTTTTTTTTTATTATTTTTTATTTCATCCTTTAGAGTGGCAAAAGGAATGTTAAACTTGTATGAAAAATAAATTCTATATAATAAAAATACTTGAAATTTAGTTTCCACGCTCTTCAATACGATCAATAACTTCTATAAGCTCGTTAGAGTTACCACCCCTAGGAACAAGTAAGGATGACATAAAAATCTATATACTAACAGACTATATATATATAATGTATTGAATGAACGGGCATCGACCCATTTCCTCTGATAAGTATAATCTCAACTCTCAGCGGTGTATTCATAATTAGAGAGGGTGAAATAATTATTAAAGGGTTTTGTTTTAAGAATTATCTTTTGAGCCGATTCTTCTTCGGTAAAGTATAAAGAAGCTTAGCTTAATTTGGAAATGAAGAAAAGAAATGTTTGTGTTAATTTATATTTGAACATTTTGATTTATGTTTAAATTGCCTAAATATCTTCATTTGAATATTCAAAATATAATTCAAATATTCCTTAAAAATAGAAATAATACAGTTTAGAAATCTGAAAAGCAAATAACGTTCATTCTGTTTCTCTGTCTATTTTTATTTTACGTATGTTTGCCATCCCACTCGCCAGTTGACTAGCGTGGTGGATTTAAGGTCTGACCCGTCTCCTACATGGAGAAAGAGGCCGATGCCCAGCAGTGGGATGTTACAGGCTGTGCATGGCTGGCATGTATTTTTGTTATATATTTTACATTTATTAGTAATAACAAATACTCGATGTAATAAGAATACTCGGTCACACGGTCGTCTGTTCCTGTGGTAAGCAACTTAATGCTTGTATTGCAGGTAACAGCCGACTGTTATAACTATATTTTTTTTGATAAATATACGAAGAAATAATACATATACAAATACAAATATAACACCCAGACTCCGGCGGGAATCGAACCAGCGGGAAGCGGAACAGAAAGCAGGGCCACTACAAACTGCGCCAACGGGCTAGTCAAAACCAAAGAACTATAAGCAACGGGTCCAAAAAATCCAATGAAAAAGCTAAGGAAAATATTTCCCGTCTCTTTTTATCTCTATATAATACAATAAATGTTGCTATCTCTTTCCCGTTCAGTGTATGCAAATCTTTCTTAGGGATTGTTCGGAGTGACTTAAATCCAGTATAATGAGTGCGATGGTACATCAACACCTTTTGTTACGTTCCGGGATTAACGACTTAGGAAGTATAAAAGATATTTAGAAAATGAGGAATAATATGTCTTATAACAGACGTAAAAAGATTAAAACGTAATTACAGTAAACATTACAAATTATTCTTTGTCATGATATGTATAATAAAATTATACATAATCATTAAACAATACCCTATTAATTATTCTTATATACTTCTGTTTTACTTAATAAGGTTGACTGGTAGACAAGGATGTATTGCTTTAAGTCCACCTTTCGCACAAAATATAATTCACACCTAGTTTAGTAATATTTAATTAATATATAATTAAATAACTATATATGTGGTTAATCAAAATTATAATTACGATTAATTGTATTAATAATAAGTCTTTAATATATTTTTAAGAAAGATGTTAGGTTTCTATAAAATAAATAAATAATTACGAGACATCAAAGAACAGTTTAATAAAGTTTATAGTCTTGACTATGTACACCTAAATCTGTAATTATTAATGACAAATGAAAACTTTAAAATACTTTGTTACGTATCTAAGAACACATTTTATTTAGGATAAAAAAAATAACAAATATGCACCATATGAATATTATTCAATTCTAGCTAAAACCAAGATATTGTGTCAATGGGTCAATGGATGGTAATTATAAATTGGTAAAAAAAAATTTCAGAAAATTGTTAGTTTTCAATCCTACAACTAATTAATAATACTTAATTATTTACGTGATAAGATTTGGTAGTCAAGGGAGCAGATTAATACGTAATTATGCGAATTTGAAACCAGAAATTTACATCACATCGAGACTTATATAGAAAAACCGCCGTTTGTTAAGTGTTTCCTAATTATTTCTCTTCGTTTCAGGATGGAGGACACGGTGCGCTCGCTGCTGCAATACAAAAGCCGCGTGGAAACTCTGAAGCAGGAGAAGGCTTCTTTATCCTCCGCGCTGGAGGTACGTACCTTGTAAATTTTATGTTATTTCACAGACACATAATCACAATGTAGTAATAAAGTATAAATAATAGACATTTTTTTTTATATTTTTTTATAACAAAATGAAAATTAGGAAAATTTTGAAAGTTTCAGAAAGCGTAACCATAACATTAATTTCGTGCTATTGTTAGTTAGCGAGACAGGACAACGTATGTAGGGTCAATGTATTTATAACTTCAGACTAACGCATGAACAAAAATATTCTCCTGACATATTTTTTTTTGAGCTCCAATAGTATCAAATAATGAAGTCAACAACCATAACCATACCCCACAACAACACCAGAAAACCGTACCAATTTCAAAAACATGAAAAAGATATTAAAAAATTTAGTATGTAGTATTTATTTATTGTGAAATGTAATTTGGGCGCAGTAGAACTGTAGTTCGCTTTGTTCACGGACGTTACCCAAAGCTTGTTCGGGCAAAATGAAATTGCTTCTAAACTGTACGCCGCACTTTCGTACGAAACAAATTCTCTCAAATTCATAGTACATGTATGATGGTTTTATTACACGCTTGAAATGGATATAGTGTCTACTAAGTGTTTATTTATTTAGATTGTAGTCGTTCAATACATCCTTAACCGGTTTTATAAACTAAAATCTAGCAATTTTCTAATATCGCAAACTCATCGGCCAATTGCTATGATTATGTCAATTATGTCAAATATTAGTCGCTTATCACTTGATACTTGACAAATATTTCACTACTCAAACTAGCATCAATTACAATAGAAAAAAATGCGAAATATGGATTTAATGTTTTAGTTCCTCAATTACTTTTTGAACTTGGTACTTTTGCTTATTGTGTTGCAACCATACAACAATAATTGCACAATTTTCGCAAAATTCGTTTGATTTATAATTTCAATATTGAATTTCTTCTAAGATACACAATTTGACTTATCGATTACCTACTACTTACCACATTATTTTTACTAATGGACCAGTTATATTACTTTAATAAACATATCGTCAAACCAATGTAATACGAGTATCACGTGGATTTTTACCTAATAAATAATTTGATCGTATACTCTCAGGCGTTGTAATCAAAATTCCAATTTCCCGTACAAATATTTTGCTTCATAAGCGATTAAGTCTATTAAAAAAGTAATTATTTTTTCCATTACCGTAGATGTCGCTACATATTAAATGATATTCTTCGCTAGTCGGCCAGTTAGTCACATTAAAGAGCATTTATCGCGGCACAGGGGGACAGCCGATCATTTTTGGATTATAGCTTATAGCTGCCCCTCTAGATACAGGAATTAATTTACGAAAGTACCACACCCACACCAGGTTATAGAGACCTGATGTAATTTAAGATTACCCTTCTTGGTGTATTATTTTCTGTCCACGGGAGGGGGCAGGGCGGTTCTATTAAGTTTGGAACGTTAATAAACTGGCCGTTCTTTGAGGGATTATGAACGGAGTGTGTTTGAAAGGGGATGAGATGTTTTTTGCGTAATTAGTGGCGCAGGCCTTTCTTGCTGTAAGTGGTGCTTACCTAATGTTTGTTCGGTGACAAACTTTATTAATAAGTCTGCTGAAATCGAGTGCTGTACTTCAATGCAGTTTTATGTTGCCCCTACCTTTTAACCGATTTGTACTTGCGTTAATATGATAGTTCTTAGGGGCCCTTTATACCTAAAGAGAGGATAAAGATTCTGCCCATGTGATCATTATTAGATTATATCTTTGTAAACGTTATAAATAGATATAGCGCTGTGTGGCTACGGTAGTAAACAATATAGTCACCCCCTCTCTTCCCATGGGTGTCGTAAGAGGCGACTAAGGGATAACACAGTTCCACTACCACCTTGGAACTTAAAAAGCAGACCTATGGCGGGATAACCATCCAACTGCTGGCTTTGAAATAAACAGGTCGAAGACGGGCAGCAGCGTCTTTGGTGCGACAAAGCCAGCCCTGCGGTCATCAACCCGCCTGCCCAACGTGGTGACTATGGGCAAAACACATGAGTTCACGCCATTTTTGGCGTGAACTTGTGGAGACCTATGTCCAGCAGTGGACTGTGATAGGCTGAAATGATGATGATGAAGATATTTGTAATTTTCATTGAATATGTCTTATACTCATATATCAGACACAAAAACAACTAATTAATTATAAAATAAAAAACTCACCTTACAACTACAATGGCTAATTATTATTTTTATAGCTATATAAGTCAAATCAAGAATAGTTATTACTTTAGTGCACGAAATTGCACGGAACTCTTATTATTGGAATTAAATTCGTATTGGTCAAGTTTTTTTTCAACGTTCATGTATCTATTCGTCTTATGGTTAAAAAGTTAGTGTTTTTTTTTTTAGTTTACGCTTTTTTTATTTATATCACACTTCTTAAAAATCTCATGTCATCTCAAGTGCTGTTTTTATATTTATTCGTTTATTCTTAGTAAATATTTATAGAAAATAAAATAACAATATATAATTTTTGAGATCTATTCAAATCAGGACCCTCCAAACATGGTCGACAATTTGAAAATGTTTAGAACTGATATTAAAAATAGGGGCATGTACACAATAAAAGATTGGTAGCATCGTCTAAGTGACGGGAAATGGAAAAATCAAAATTCTCATTCACCATTCAAATGTTCATTCACCATTCAAATTCTCAGATAAATGTGACGTGCCGAGGGGATACGGTCGGCAACAATAACTGAATGTCCGTTGTAGCGAAACGGAAATACGGACTTTATAATATTTGTAAATAGGAACTTTTATTTGAATATTTGATTTTTAAAAATAGAAAGTTATTTGAATTATTCGTATTTTATGTATACATAGTTATTTTATATGTAAGCAAAGTGAACAGAATAATTGTAAAAATTGTTATAAAATTTACTATAAGTAATTCATACAATATGCAAAATTACGATATAAAACTAATAATTATTATTTTTTAAACGCAATATTTATTATTTTTAAATTTATATTGAAGAGATAATCCTCTAATTTATAAACGTAACATTTTAGAAGTAAATACTTTTTAGTGATAGTAACCAAAGTAGAGCAACACCATGATATTAATTAAAAAAAGGAATAAAAATATAGTTAAGTAATACGAACAATGAAAATAGAAAAACATGATGATGATATAAGATTGATATGAGAGACTTAAATCAAATTATAAAATAACTAAAAGAATAACTTTACAAATTGTTAAACTTAAACAAGAATACTTTCTAATTTGAAATTCAAAAGAGAAACAGCATTTATAAACAAATATAATACAACGTCGGACGTCTGAAGAAAATACCAAGACTCAGACATCGAGCAAATATTCTCAAAGCAGGTTCCGACGAAGTTTCCATATAATGTACTTCTCAAACATATACACGGGGGGGCGGACAAACAGTCCGGTCTAATGAAATATTTTGAATATTTGTATTTGATTCCTACTTTGAATACGACCATTCGTAAAACGACCGCCTCGTATAACTAGCTCAAATGAATAAGAGATCATTTTTCAATGGATGAATTTTACAACAGCGTTCCTCAGTGAATTTTTAATTTGGCAGCTTAGGGAATATTTGGGGAACAATTTGAGACTTAATATTTCATAATGTTGAACGTTCGGATTTAGGGAATGGAGAGTTATTATGAAATGCTTAGATAGCGTTTTGGATATTAAGTAATTTTATCTTTTTTTTTTTACTTTTATCTTGCTATTTTTCAATGTGTGTTTAAATATCTGATTGTTTTTATAACATTGTATAATTAAGTTACGAAAAATAATTTAATCTGTACCATTCATTGGGCATTGATTTTTACTAAGTTTATGAGTGTATTTAAAATGCATTCCTCGGGTCTAAACAAAAAATATTTAAAAAAAAAAACATATCGATCTATTAAAAAATGTATTAGCTAATTATAATCATCATTTGTCGTTGTGTGGTTCTCAAATAAAATAATATCTATTCATTTGTAATTTTTCATTGCATTTATAAATGAGTTAGCTTTTCATATATACAACAATATTATTTATAATTAAAAATTATAGTAATAACATATTTAAATATTCGATTCCGTCAAAATAAAACCTCTAAAAGTCTAAAACGTGTACACTGACAGGCGAGCCATAGCCGATGTAAGGACATTAAAATGGCGGAAAGCGGGAAATCGGCTATGCACAATGACTGGGGTTTCCCGGTTTAAAAGGCTCCCTCCTCTAAACAATAATTCAGCTTCACCCTTCCGAAGTGCAAGGGCGCAGTTACTGAGGGCAGGAACAGTAATGCGATGTGATTTGTCGATATCGATATGTTATGACACCTCGTGACTTATAAATCAATAAATATAATAATTGTGTTTTCTCGCAAATGAAAAAACCATCGACTTCAATTACATCGACAAGTAACACAACGTAAGTAGACGAAAAAAATTAACAAAAGCACTAGTCGTCACTGCGATTTTCGAGGGTTTCCCTCAATTTCTCTGGAATTCTATCATCAGATCCTGTTTTTCTTACCACGTACTAAACTTGGGATATTTCATTTCCAACAAAAAAGAATTATCTAAATAGGTTCATAAACAACGAAGTTATCCCAGAACATACATTAAATATATATATATATCGTCGAATTGAGTAAACTCCTCCTTTTTTGAAGTCGGTTAAAAAAAAATATGTTTTTCTAGTTTGTAAAGGAACTAAATCTATATTAAATAATACTTTACTTATATAATTATTCAGCAGTGAGAAACAAAATGCAAATGAGTATTTTTTTCACGCTTTATTCTATCAATATAAGATACGATATTTTACTTACAATATAAGCTGTAATTAGGTACTTTATTTTCGTTTTGAATATTATTTAAAAAAAGATGTGCCAAAGCCAGCAAATCTTACCACTGTTTGACTTTGTTTCATTAGATTTCTTCAATAAAAGAAATATCGATAATCCCAAGTGACGTCACTACTACCGGTCACAGCGGTGGTGCATCATTTTATCAAAGCCCCGCCGCGCATCTCAAATTTACACTCGCGCTCTAATTGTGTTTGCCTCGTGTTTGCTCGTTATTTGTAAACGGATGTTCAAAGATTAGGTACTAACACAAAACACTAACAACGTCAGACACGTTAGAACTTAAAAACAGTCTTAATAAACACTAAAATTATTAAACCTGTATTAAAAACAATTTTAAAATTTTCAATTCTAATTTTTAACAGATTAGAGAGGTATTTAAAGTACGTTACTGGCAGTTATTTTATTAACGATTTCTGCATAAATTTTAATGATGTTAGGTTTTTAATACTTACTAGTTCACGTAAGGTCAAGTTTTTTTTGTTTAAAATATAAACTAATTTTAGTTTATTCTTGGTCAAGGGTGAAATCAAAGTAAGTTTAAAAAGGCTTCAAAAATTTTCAATTAACAAACATTGTGTAATATCACATTATTCTTATTAGAGTCAGTCAATTTTTTTTTTTAATATATATAACTAGGTTGGCAAACAAGCGTACGGCTCACCTGAAAGTACTGCCTGCAACACCAGAGGCATTGCAAGCGCGATGCCCACCGTATCCCTAATCCTCTCCCAAGAGCTCTGGTTACTTTACTCACACACACAACACTGCTTGAAAGCAGTGTTATTTGGGTGTTATCTTACAAGATACTTCCCCTGTCGGGCTTCTCGAGATTTTGAGCAGGATATTACCTGCTGTACCCTGCGTTAAAGTGTTATGTGAATACTTTCTGACAAAGGATCATAATAAAGTAAAACCAACACCGTTTTACTTTTTCATAGACCACACAGAAATATCCGAATTTAAATTGAAGCTAAACAAAAGGAAATAACAAAAATTTAAAACGAGATAGCGCAAGACATACTCGATACTGCGTGGATACAACACTTATTGTCTGAATTTTGTTTCGCCAAAACGCTTGTAAAATTCCTGAATTCCTCGCGACTAGACGGTAAAATTCCGAATTGAAACATTGGATGGCATGTTAGGATGCCGTCCCACTGTATATTGCCTATAGCACAGTATAGTACTGCATTTACCCTTACAAAAAATTTGTAACATATATTATCACCAGCTGTATTTACGAATAATGGCTAGAATTTTAGTGGGTTGTAGTCATTAATCGACTTTTAAAAATAATTTGTTTCAAAAAGAAGTTCCATTTGTAACAAATAAATTCAGATTCATTATAACTATTGTGCAGTAGGAGTATAACCTTAAAAATTTTAACAAAACCTCAAAAATAACCTCAAAAATTGTATCTGTTTGAAGGAGCAGTTAGGAGAGGTTATAGTATTTTATTTTCAATTTCTTTTTTCTTTGTGCATTTTCTAACCACTGCTACTATATCATGTCCTATGCCCAAAGGTGGTCTGGAAGAAATTGCTCTTTTAGCGATAAAACCACCTTTGTCATCTTTTATTGCATAATTACTGTGTTTGCTTATATTGTGATGTACGGTAGTGAAGTTTATTATTGACGTGACAACGTCTAATAAATCGATGAACGCCCGCCGCGTGCACGAAAAAGGATGATTCTTTGCGGCGGTACGCTCATTGTCCCGTTACGCTCATTGTACGCTTGCGTCGCACCTATCTCTCTTCCACTCGATTGGCCTATGCGTCCGAGGAGATGTTCTGTTATGACGTTGTCACGTAAAACTATCGTCCGTAAACCATGACAACTGACTTTTTATAAAATTTTTAACTATATTTAGACCTTATTCATAATTTTTTTTTTAATAATAATAATATAAAAATTTAGGTTTAATAAAAAAATTCTATTATATTAGATTGTACATAAACTTACACAAAAACAAACTAATAATATCGTTCTAAAATAAGAACGGCATTATTTTATTAAATTTGACATATAATATAGCTCCAAAAACAAGATAGCTTTCCAATGAAGAGCCACCTTAAATCTAGCTAGAATTGTCTGCATTGTAAACTGCAAACGGCGCTTTTTGCGGGAGGAACAGAGCAATGGCATCTTCATAATTGAGTTACGTCTCCCGGAGCCCGAAGCCTGCGCTAACGAAACCAATTAGCATGGGCGCATAGAACAATACGATACGGTGTAAGGGTTATAGGAATTATAGATAAAAAAATATTTAGGGCTAAATCGATCAGTAATAATATTATTATCTTTAACAAAAATAAAGAAAATCTAAGGACGGATTAGGTGTAAAACAAAGTCAAAAGAAAGACTGACTGCTTTCATATTTTAATTACATTTTTAATCAATTAGCCTTTAAATCAAAAGCTTTACATAAAAGTCGCAAGTCGCTACAATTACTAATCTGTCAGCGTACAAAATTAAACATCGAAATGGAAATATGAATAGAATACAAGTCATCCATTATATACTTGCCTGCAAAAATAATCTCAAGCAAAAGTATGATAAAATTAGTTCGATGAATAATAAATAACGTTAAACAGTGGAACAGTTACCGTGCAGTGGCTATTACACAGAGCTAACCGTCTGACGGAATAAGATTTATGCAAGTATGATGCATACACAAGCACTATTTGGACTAATGAATCTATTGCAATCAAGATATCAACAGCTACAAATATTATTTAACCGCTTTTATTGGTTTTTTTTTAAAATTGGTAATGCACAGCTAAAAACGTCTAAGGTTTATGGTTTGTATTTTCTGTCTACTGTCTAACTAAACACATAACAATGCTAACAAAAAATAAAATATAAAATCCTAGAATAGAAAACACTTAATTTTGTACAATTAGATATTGCTACTTATTTTGTGAAAGAAATTGTATTTTTTTTAACATTTTGCACGTAACTGGCAACCCTCAGGAAACTCAATTATCATTTACCATATTCTTGTTCAAAGCATAATTTTTATTTGTAACTCAATGTTGCTAGTATGTAAATTTAAAAAAAAAAATCAGTTGACTTTGAACTGTGTACAAAAATGTTTTCTAGTAATTTTAGGTTTACACAATCACTAAATCGGACTTTCGGCCCCTCCACGCGCGTCAGTAAGCAAAGGTAATCAGTACACGCAGCCATGAGTAAAACATATGATATCTGTTAGTAGATCCAACTATCTATAATAAAAAATAAAGCGAAAATTGCTTTAATTTTTTTTTTCATATATATGTATAAAAAAATACTTATATGTATAAGTATTTTTTTATTTAGAAATACTACTATTTAAAAATACTTATATGTATAAGTATTTTTTTATTTCAACTGTTTGTAAATCTGATAACTAATGTCAACATTCCCACCATGGCTTTCACGTTGAATGCAAAAATATAAAACTAATTAAAATTAAAAATTAATTTTTATTTTTAAAATTGTATTTGTTATCAATTTGCGGATGATACTTGTCTAATTGCTGCTGATAAAAACCCTCAGACTGCCCTTAGCTTACTGCAATCGGACTTCGACTGTTTAACAAAGTGGTGTCATGATTCTGGTATTATAATAAATCCAAATAAAACAAAACTATTGCATATAAAATCTCCATATTTGCGTCCAGTTCCCATAAAACATATCATCGCTCACACCCATAGCTGCCTACATAATACTAGCTCTACCACATGTCAAAGCTACTGCAATTGCCCAACTGTTGAAGAGGTGAGCACTTATAAGTACCTCGGATTGATAATAGATAACAGCTTTAATTGGAAGTGGCACATTGAATACGTCTGCAACAAACTCCGCCAGTTTTTAGCTAATATTTTAATATTAAAAAAAAGAATACCGCTTAAGATCAAAATTTTATTGTACAACGCAATTGCTGGATCTCACATTAGATACGGTCTAAGTAGCTACGGACGGACTTATAAAACATACACTGAAAGAATCTTGAAACTTCAAATAAAAATAATTAAAGCTATTTTAAATTTTAAGGATAGACATAAACACTGTGATGATGACCTAAATTTTTTTAAACATTGTAATATCTTACCAATTAATATTCAATTTAAGCATATACAGGGAAAACCTGTTCAAGATGCGATACAGCAGACCAACCCTGATAACAGGCATATCGTGGGAGCTGTCTTGTACGCACCGAAACCCCAAGGATGTCGCCTTCGCCATCAGCGAGGTCTACAAAGATATTTATAGCTCAAGCCATTGGGCTTCCCGTTCCCTGCGCGTGGAGAGCTTCACGGGCGCGCAAATCTCTGCAAGACAGAACTGGACCCTATACCTGGTCTTCACGCAGGAAGAGAAGAAGTTGCTGGTGGACCGGGGATACGGGAAAGGGGAGGGGTCGCGTGTCTTGACTATCCACGAGGCGCAGGGCCAGACGAGTGAGAGTGTCATCGTCATCCAGACGAGGAGTGGGAGGCTGCGAATACACGACAGCGTCTCGCACGCGATAGTCGCGGTGACTAGACACACCAAGGCCTGTGTCTACTACACCGACTACAGAGATGACGCGATCTGTCGTTTCGTCGGGAGGGCGGCGGAGGCTACGGAAAAAGACATCCTCGAGCATAGTCTCAAGATGGCGATTCATAATAGAGACACCGCCGTCGTTGAGAGTATTCTCGAGATGTCAAAATAAAATTCGAATAGGTTGCTTTGCTTGGGAGGAGTAAGTTTGGTAGTAATATAGACAATATTAAAAAATATATTTCTAAGAAAACGATTATTACGCATGTAAATAATGAAAGATTTAGCTAGATATAAGTATAGTATTATAAGGAAATAATAATAATACAAAAAAAAAAAAAAAAAAAAAAAAAAAAAAAAAAATGTTGTACCATAGATTAGATTAAGAACCGGTCGGTGGACTCACGTCTCTTTTGGAGACATTAAAAACAAACATAGTCTGACTTGAACAGCGATGTTGTTGACTAACGCCTACCTTGAAATAGAGAAAAAAATAAAAATAAAAATTTGCATGTATTAGAGTAAAAAAGGACATGGGTTCATAAGCCCGTGGATGTATAAGACTTGTTAAAAAAAAAAAAAAAAAAAAATTTAAGCATATAATGTTAAAGGAAAATTATTCAAATCAAAAATTCTGGCAACATATTAAACACCCTACTTACACCCGTGCTATCGCAAAAAACCGATTATGGACTACTAGGCGCATACACAACACATATGGTGAGCGAACTACCGCTTATTTAGTGCCTAGACTAATAAATGACTTACCATCAAAATTGATTGAAAGTATTACACCAATTAACTTAAAAAATAAACTTAAAAATTACTTTCTTGATACTATTGTGACTTGACATATTTAGTGGTGTGCATCTTTTTATTTGAGTTTGCCAGCTTGCTTCTAATAGGAGGGTGGATAATTATGTAATTATTTTATATATATATTTAGTTCATTGGGTACTAAATAGCATTGTCATAAACCTGCGTGGTTTTTAATGCTATTTATATTAAATATGTACAATATTGTTTATTTGATAAATAAATTAAAAAAAAAAAAAAATTGCGCTTTGCGGCTTACACCCGAGTAGCACCACTTCATATAATTTATCATTGATTTGAATTGTGATATAATTATGTTTACAGAATTTTATGAAGGGAGCAGCTATTTAATTTAAAAGCCTCAATTTTGCGCTCAAATACTCTCGATATCAATACTTGTCTCATCAAACTTTAATAAATAAACATTTACCTCACAGTTATTTACCTTTATAGAAGATGACGAAATGTTCTTAGTCTATAGCTTATTTATCCAAATTAATTATCAAACTTTAAAGTGGGAAGCGGGAAGACGTGCCACCGTTTGAATCTTTGATGGAAAAGCCATTTCGAAGCCAATACAGTTTAATTGTTCCCTCGTTGAACATCTGAGTCTGACTTGTTTACACTTAATAAGGCATCGTATTACGTGTAAGTTACCGCGAAACTGCAAATGAGACGGATTTGAAATAAGCAATATTTTTATATATCGAATTAATACTTTTTTGTCATAAGTAAAGGTTGTATTTAAAGCTAAATACGTCTTCATTTTGTATCTGTTACTATTTTAATTCTTGACAATAATTTGTCATACTGTTTTAAAAAAAAATATTTTGATATTTTAATATGACAACAGAATAATTATACTTACAGAAGTAAATCCGTCCCGTAATTACAATGAAATAACTCTTCAATTTCTTCATCTCTTGTACAAAGGCTACTTGATAATTAATAAAGCACTCATTGTGTAAGTAGAAAATCGAAACATTTTATGATCATTTCACCGTCCTGTATTTGCTTATTAAAAAATAAGCGACAAAAGAGCAAAGTTACTGGGGACACGTGAAACAAAGGAATTTTTTGAGACCCCGCACCTGTGCGGAATTAAATGCACGTTTCACCTATTGATATGTCCCTACCGACCGTATCAACCGCGTGCTTTTACAGACAGACGTACAAACAGATTCAGACCCCTTTGTCTCCCCTCGATGACTGATGAAAACTCGCACTGCCTCGCTTTCAAATCTTTTGCACAATTTGAACTCTAACACTTCGAGTTACCTGCCGAAATAGGCTGATATTTTTAAACGACTATTTACAGCCAGCGATACATGACCTCTACGGGTTTAGGTGCCCAGTTTTCACTTTTAATTGGGAAGGACAAATAGGTGGTTCAATTTAAAATGGTTTGTTTAACTTTCATTCTGTCTATGGGCCGTTTAATTAAGAGCGCGAATTATAGGCCCTTTTCACTGTATTTTTAAACAAGGAAAACGATTTTGATGTCAGCCTCAGTGATGGATAGCTTTTCTGTAATGTCTTGATGGAAATATTTGAATTAGATACTCTTTTAAAAGGAAGTAAGGACAATGGGAATAAAGAAGTGAAGCCAATGTTATTTTTGAATATTATAAACGATTTTTTGATTCCCCGAAATAAATTTCCTGTCATTGTTTGAACATCTAAGATTTCTCCATTAAACAATAAAACGGACAGTAAATATTGTCTTTGAGATATCCGTTTCATTTATGTAACTTCAATAATCTATACAGAAATTAACATCAAAATAGTATATGTTAAAATAAAATATAGACATAGATAATAAAAATAATAATATGTTCAGAAACTACGAATGAATGAATGATGTGTATACTTTACCATCAAAGAATTATTGTAAGTAAACAAAAACCGTCAGCGTCTGACCACGTCCTAGTTTTACTAGGCAGACACAGAACTGTCGATTTGTAGTCAGACATAGACATGGGTATTTTAATCCCGTGGATGTTAATTTTCAAATTTAAAAAAAGACATCAAATTAATACTAAAATGTATACTCGAGCATTCCCAAGTTTTGAAACGATATCATACTCTCTTCCCAGGCCTCAGCAGCGCACTACCAAAGCCAACTGTCGGCGTTATCGGCGGAGAACGAACGGCTACGCAACGAGCTCACGGCGTTATCAGCTGGGGTCCACGACAGCGACCACGAGAAGAGGCTGGACGATGTCGCGCAGCAAGTTGTTAGAGCCTTACTCTCTCAGAAGGTAAGCACTAACTTGACAATTGATATTTCTTTAAAGCAGCTAGTTGTAAGTTCACTACTCGTTCAATCAGATACGAGTATATAATAACGATTATAAATTATGTAAGTCGTAAGAATTTACATACTTAAGCACATCTTGTGACTACTTAGAATGAGATCCTGATTAATTTATATGTTCTTTCGCACTTACAAAATTAAATTTAAACGGCAAAATATATTAAAATTAAAACCTTACCCAGGGAAACGGCGCTAAGCAGCGAAACGGTAAATAATCTCTTAATGTACTCGAAACATCCGTAAAAAAAAAAAACTCAAAATTAATACCGCCGTGTAGCCACCAGAATCTCTTAATCCGGTGGCGCATTAAGATGGGCAGAGGAAATTGTTTTCTCATAATTATAGTCGGCTCGTTTCAACCATGGATTACTCGCAACACATTCGCACATAAATCGTTTGAAATGGGACACTTGGACTAAGCTGGCACCGTAATAATTTCACCGAACCTCCGGAACACTATAATCTTGGCATAATCTGCCAGATAATGTGAGCGTTTGTGTTTAAATCCGAGCCGTGAACGTCGGCCGCGATAGTACGTTTTCACAAAAGTTTTCGTATAAATACAGCGCGGCCTGTTCGAGATAAGTTTAAACTGTTGATTCGTTTCGGAATATTGTTTAAGTGGAAACTAATTTAATGCGATATCTAAGTCACCGACTAATCATAATTAAACCATAATTACGATAGCAACTATTCTAATATAATAAAAACTAGACACGGCTCCGGAGACGAAATATACTTAGGAATAGAAAACCTAAAAACTTTTTTTAATATCATATCAAATTACCGTTCCAGCGGGGATCGAACCTGCATCTCCGAATGACCGTGTCGGTGCTCTAGCGATGTACCCCTTAGATCGAAACTTTTGATATGATGATTTTATATTCGGCTCTAAGCGATACTATAATCCCTAATGTGTGGGTAACACAAAAATAAAATCGTACCTAAATCTTCTTTTTTTTTAGCCCTTGCTGTTTCTTTACATTCAATTTCAGTTTGGTCATAACACATGAAAAAGAAAAAAGTCGTGTCATACAAACTTAGAAGAAGCGCAACAACAAGAATGGTTTACAAGCAATTTATGTGTTAACATTATTATAATTACGAGTATACACAAGATTGCTTATATTTATAAAGTATAGATCATAATCCCTAATATAATATAACATATCGTCACAAAGTAGACAGTATATGACGACAATTAACTCAGCGCGAGGGGTGAACATCTATCAAAGCTGCTTCTTGACATTAATTACTTTACAATAGTTACATCAAAAATACATTATAGAATAATTTATGTTATTATATTAAGGGTTGTTCGTTATTTATACCCATTTGAAAAATATGCTACATTATTTTTCTTGATATACATTTTCATCAATATATTGAATAATTAATGTAGTCCGTATTGTGTTTCAGATATAATTTAATATTTAATCTACTTCAATAAGGGTTTATGCTATTCTTTGTAAAAAAATACACATTAAAATCAATATTTTTATAACGTTTTTTAAAGATTATTTTCAATTATAATCAAAATCACAAAATTAATAATAATATTTACAAGAAAACATTTAATTAATATAAATTATTTAATTAACGAACTTTGTCTATTACGCGTATCAATTTTGGTAAAATTTAAAGCTGACAACACTGAGAACGATGTCTTCCGTATCTCCCATCTCCCTTAATTACCTACCGTCAATTACTTACTCGAATTTAATTTAGTTAATGAAGTATAATTAAAATATACCCGTTTATTTTCAAGACTGACGCGGGTTGCTTTAATAAGGATTAATGGAAATGACAAGTTCATCTTTCTTGTACGTGATACAATATTTATTTAAACGCTTCATGTTAATCTTGCCACATCAATATTTTAATTTAAAGTATACCAAAAGCTTGTGATTCGCCAAATCTCATTATACTGTTACCTATTATTGGATGTTTTTAAAAATTTGAGGGGTTTTAACCAGTTGGCGCTAAAGTTCCAGTATTAACCGACGTATACTGGATACACAACCAATAAAAGTTCTATTTATTTTTTCATTTTTCGATCGAACCCCTCTTCGATTTTCAAAAGCTGTTCAGCTATTTGAATCGTGTTCCAATTGTCGATTACTGATATTCAGTTATCAAAATCGCGAATCGCGCGCTAAGTACTGATATTCAGTAATAGACAATTGGAACACAATTAAAATAACAGAATAGCTTATGAAATGTATTGCAGCTTTCAGCGGATATTAATCAATAATTGTGTTTGCACGCAAACGAAAAAAAAACCGACTTTAATTACATCGACAAGTAATACAACGTAGATAGACGAAAAAATAGTCAAGCAACTACGCGTTATCAAAGATTACTCAAAAAGTAGTTATCAGATCTCGATAAAATTTATATGTGACCACATAATAAACATCAGATCCTGGTTTCCTTATCACGGTACCAAACTAGAGATATCCCCTTTCCAACAAAAAAAGAATTATCAAAATCGGTACATCCAGTAGAAAGTTATGCGGTATAATACAACGTAGGTCGACGAAAAAAGCGTCAAGTAAAAACGCATTATTAGATATAACTCGAAAAGTAGTTGTTAGATCTCAAATAAATTTAAATGGGACCAATTGGCACACACCAACTTTCGATTAAAACAAAATTTGTCGAAATCGGTCTTCCCGATCAAAAGTTCTGATGTAACATACATAAAAAAAAATACAGTCGAATTGAGAACCTCCTCCTTTTTTGGAAGTCGGTTAAAAAAAAGAGTTAGACCACACAACTGAAGTAAGACTTACGAAACGTAAATCTCTCTCTTTCTATTTTCATTAACTTATATCTCCCTCTTAACTTCCGTTAGCCTCAACCAATCACACTTCTTGTAACGCTCTCGTCACGCATTCACCAGCTCCCCAAGTCAAGCGTGCGTTAAGAAGTTTTATTTCAAAAGTCGGTTCTGCGTTTAAAAGTTATACCTAAGAAGGTATATAATCCATAACTCTAAAAAGAGCTCTGATCGAAATAAACTAAAGTGATTTCGATCAAGATTTAAAATTCACTATATCCGAACATTGTATACAGTAGTATAAAATTCTTATGAACCAAAAAATATTTCAGAGTGTTAGAGAGGAGTTGGGATGCGCGCGAGCAAGGATACGTGAGCTTGAGGCTCAGAATCGCGCGCTAAGCTCCCTTCTCGTGAGGCAGCTGCGGCCGCAACCCCGACCCTCGCCCGCCACGCCTCACACCCCCCTCACACCGCACACGCCGAGGGATCTACAAGGTAGCCAATTACAAATGCAATAGAAAATTACATAAATGTGTCTAGAATTTCCTGATTACCCAATTACCTTAAAAATCGTTAAATTAATGGATTGATACTATAAACTAGTATTATGAAGCACAACATTACTTTTCATGAAATACTAGAAAGTAATTTTTTCACAATAGTAAAAATTTTTTAAATGTGAAATAATTTAATGGAGAGATAGAAAATAGAAAGAAGAGAATATGACAGAAATGTATGTCAAAATATATATGTTTGGGAATCAGATCATAGCAAAATACAATAACTGAAACGAATAGCACAAAATCAAGCAAAGTTTCCTGCAATCACTATTACATAAAAGCACTCAAAACCAATGATAAGCTATAATAATACTATATATCGTATGTTTACTTGTTATATTACTATAAATTTATATATGATTTTGTTTTAATTTCTCTTTGTACACTTCCTAACCGCTTCTACTTTATCGTATGTAAAAAGGTTGTCTGGAAGAAATTGCTATTTTAGCGATAAGACCGCCTTTTTACATTTGTTATTTCATCATTACTTGTTCGTTTTTGTACAATAAAGCATATTTTTATTATTCTTATTAATTTTTGATAATAAATTCCAGTGCATCTCGTAGACGTAGGATCTTGTGGTTCCCTGGTCTCCTTTAGAGACTCGCCGCCACCAGCTCCACCGGTTCCTCAGCCGCATCCTCTCAGTCAAGACGACAAACGCCGACACCAAATTCTGGCTGACATTTGGACTGAGCTAAAGGTATGAAAATTCTAAAAACACATCTATTTATATGCTCGTACAAACTTATGGCATATCTACAATTTTTTTTCAATGTTGTCCCTCAAAATTGCTCGAATATTAAATATATAAATAAATATCATATAACATACACACACGGTCGTCTGTTCCTATGGTAAGCAGCTTAATGCTTGTATTACAGGTAACGGCCGACTGTTATAACTATATATTTTTTTTATTAATATACATAGAAATAATACATATATAAATACAAATATTACACCCAGACTCAGGCGGGAATCGAACCCGCAACCCGCGAAACAGAAAGCAGGGCCACTACAAACTGCACCAACGGGCTAGTCGAATATATAATATATATTTATATAATATTATTTGATGATTCTTGTTTTAATCGAAAGCTGATGCTTGTGGTCTTTTTTTTTAATTTGATCGATATCTGACGACTACTTTCTGATTAATATTTCATAACGCGTATTTACTTTACTATTTTTTTTGTCTACCTACATTGTGTACTTGTCGATACTACTGAAGTCAGTTTTTTACGTATCCGAGCAAACACAATTTCATCAGTTTACTTTCCTCTTAATTATAATAAATAAATAAACAGTTTCCACTCAACGACCGCCATTAGAAATTTTTCCATTGTCTTGGGACTGAAAACGAAGACCAAATTCGTAAACAGAAATGTTTCAAAACATCTACAAAACACTACTACATTAACCTTTTTTGAATTTTTAACTCGGTGGTTCAAATCTCTCATATTCATTCTCATTTGCTGTCATATAATTTCCAGGGTCTCGAAGTAACTCCCGCAAACCTGGCTCGAGCGCTGTCCGCAGTGGACCCGACGCTGTGGGCGCCGCCCGCCCGCCCCGCGACCCTCAGCCTCAGCGTGCCACAACCAGCTGTCGAACACGCCACTGGTAATCTTACCCCGTATTAAAAGTAATTTACACTTAATTTCCAAATTTCAAGTAACTAAGTAAAGGTTTGTCTATTATAATTAATCGTTTGAAAGAGTAAATATTGAATTTCTTGCCAACTAATTAACCATAATCTATATTTCGAATTAGATGATAGATAGAGATGCTATAGCAGCATCACGTTAAATATGTGATTATTTTTATATATAATAGAAAAGTTAATTTTGGGGTTCTAGGTGCAACAAGAGAGAAGGCGATAGAAGAAGAAAACGGCGAAGCGGGTGCAGAATCACCAGAAAGTGGTGCGAAAGACGAGGGTTACTCCACCATGTCCAGCGATGTTCAAGCCGACGCATCGCGGCAAAGCGACCACGCCGCCGACCGAGCTTTACCCGACCTGAACGAGGCCTCGGACGAAACTGACAACCAAACTATCGTCTCAATCAACCCTAGAGAATCTCGTCGTCACGCTAGAATCCTAGCTGAAGCTGACTATATATATTTTCCCATAGGTGTAGCGTTCGCAGGTATTAGAGGCAGCTACCCACCATCTAGACCAGTATTACCTTTTCAGCATGTCGTTAGGAGTTTCTCAGACTCTCACTTATGCTTGAAGTTACTGACGAGCACAACTTGTCCCACTAGCTGTCTTGACACCCCGTCACCTAGTTCAGGAGTATTAGTTTTAGATCTGAAACCAGCCCCAGAAAGGCCACTAAGAAGACCGGCCATAGCCTCAACTACTAGTTCTGAAAGAGTATCGTGGGGCAGCACAGTTGATGAACGCGATGGATCTCAATATGACGCTGACTATGTCCAACATTGGTTAGAATTAGATGATGCGAGATCTGCGTTACAACAAAGGCATAGAGATCTGGCAGACTTAGAGTACGATAGAGCCGAGTTAGAAGATTGGAGTTTATCCTTATCGTGCGAAGACCTTGGTGATAGGCAATCTCCTTTTGCAGAAATTACCACTCCCGGCCAAATATCATTGTCTACTTTGCCGAGTATAAGAGAAGATGATGCGCTAGAATTAGAGGAGGATGTAGGTGACTGTTTATGGAATGACTGTGGATTTGCGACAGTTGAAATCGACGAATGCAGGATAGCAGATGAAACAGAACAATCTGAGAAAAGATGGGAATATACAGGGTCACAGTCCCCTGGTGGCTCGTGGTCGAGTGCGTCTGATGGTCCAGAAAAACGTTCCAGTGCTGCTTTAAGTGAAGACGGTGATTGTGCTACTGTAGGTCTCGATTTTACACGTGACTTTTATCGCCTTGTAAAATACGAAAGTACAAAAAGTTTAGCGTCAAATTCTTCAAAAGGTGTTACAACGACAGATGCAGCAAATCATTTGAGAATAAATGATGTCCAAACAGTGGCTTTACAAGACCGTGAACAAGCGTTACAAAATGTTTTAAACTTTATAGCGGAACAGCAAAAGTATTGCCGAGATAGAGAGGAGTCTGATTCAATGTCATCCCGTCCTGTATCAGAAATACGTGAATTACCCCCTCCTTATGCTGCAGCTGATTTCGACGATGATTCTGTTGATCCGCGTAGTGAAGTGTCTGAGGATAGGCAAAGGCCAGATTCTTTCGGCAGCTTCTCTGAAAATGACTCGTGTGATGTCATTTCCCTGGACAGAACGAAAGTTAAATATTGTGATAGTGTATCCGAGCCAAGGTCAACTCCTAGGTTTATTGAACGTGAAGATCCTTACACAGAATCGGAAGATTTCTACGATCTGTCTAGAGTTGAAAACGCAGAAAACGAAATAGACGAACACCATCTTTTAAAAGTTCAAAGAAAAAATGAAATTAATAGAAGTATCGATATCAACAACTCAATAGATTTGGATCAACCAAGTTCGATTAAAGATGAAAGATCATGTGAGATCGAATCTAGTCGAAATTCAGAGCTCAACTCCGCTTTAAAAGAGAACACGGTAAACATTTTATTAAACAAGCAAACTGCAATTGAAAGGGATGTTGAACCTAGTTTGGTAAAGTCTGCCAGTTTTCATTGTTCCGGTGATAGTGGAGTATCTCTTGTTGAAGAAGTATTAAGTGCTTGTAGACGGACATCAGCCGTGCTAGGTACTGTTCCTGAAGAAGAGGAAAGTTCTTCTCCTGAAACGAGCTCTCCTCAAATGACTGAATCGAATACAACAAGTACATCAACTGCTGAAACTGTGATAATAAGTAATAAGAATGAGGGAACTCATAGGGAAGTAAGACGTAGATGTGAGAAAAGTCGAATACCTACATTAATGGGTGGAAAGCGACCACCGTCTTCACCGCAAAAAACGCGGTCTAAGATTCCCGTAGCTGAGAGGAGTCAACCTGGATCAACACAGCTGACTTCAGCTCCGGAGCCAATAATTATAAAGCAAGAAAATACATTAAGTTTCCACGAAGCTGCCACTTCTAAGGATGTCATTGAAGAGCTTAACAGGTAGTTTTCGTTCAAATTAAAAGAACACTATTCTATACGTGCAACTAGTTTAACATTAAAAATATTATGTAATTTTTTTTTTAGAATGATTCGCCAAAGTGAAGGAGCAGCTGCAGCGGTCGAGGTCAAAAGCGAAGAGAAGCAGGAAAAGGCATACGCACAAAAAGATAATGCGCTATGGGCTCCTACTGGATGGGTGCATGTCGAAAAGGATATAGACTTTAGTGATCCTAAGGTAACATTTATTTATTATTTAACAATAATCCGACAACAAATTTTACTATAAATGAACTTAATCAGTTATCTAATCGATATAGATTTCATATCGCTTTTATTTTGTGTTTTAGTATTCTTACCGTCTTTCATATAAATGCAACCGAATAATAAATATCCACTAAAAGAAAACATTCCGCGTAGTGTTAGAGAAAGGATCCAGGTGTCCTTAAAGATACTAGGTACTAAAACTTGAGTTTAGTTTCGTTATTTTTAGTGAAAGTGTGTCAAGATACATCGTAAATATTAGCTATTTCTTACTTTATCGATGTGATGCTATCTACAGAATTAAAAGTGCTGTACACTTTGTAACACAAGTACAGCTGAGGTTAGAAAATATGTTTTAAATTTACTTTCATATTGTACCTTATAATGATCAAGTTAAGTAAAAATTTCAAATATAAAGCTATGTTTTGACACATATAAGTGTTGCCGACGATCTACGTAAAATTGCTGGTGTAGGCTGAATGAGGATTGCGGAAAACCGGGATGTATGGCGCGAAGTTGGAGAGTCCTATGTCAGACTGAGATAGGCTGACTGACTGATACTTAATTACGTTGTTTTCAGGCTCGTGCAAATCTTCTAGATGTGATGTTAGCCTCAAGCGACTCTTCTCCTTCCTCGTGCGGGTCTTCGCCAGCAGAGCCTCCGCCTCCATACTCGCGTCTGCATCGCTTACACCGCTCCAGGCGACAGAAGACCGGTAAATACTACTAGCTTGTCTGTTTAAGAGGGAGGGGGGTAAATACTACTAGCTTGTCTGTGTTAGGGGGTAACTGGTTATACGAGACACGAGGGACATTGCTAATGGTAAAAAAGTGATTTGACAATAAATGTTTCCAGTACAAGTAAACGGATCAATTGAGTGTTTAACCGTTCAGTTTGAACATGTTCCTAAGTAATCAAATGATTTATCGTTCATAATTAACATATTCAAAACATACATTTTTTTATTATTAGCAATGTCTAAATGTTACCCCTCAATAAGTGTTGTCCTCATTGTTCACTATCTCTCTCATGTGCATTATTAGGATGTATTCAGTTAAAGGGAATGGGTCTTAGAATTTAATATACTTACTTTGAATGAAAAACGAACAAATAGTTATGTGTCTAACCTTCAAGTTTATTCCTGCACGAATTATACAAAATATTTGACTAAATTAAAGCATTATCTATTACAAAATAAGATATTTTCTATACGTCAACATTATTCTAATAATCATTATAGAAAAACTGAATAATTATTTGTAATTGACAATTTACAGTATTTCATTGATAAAAACATACGTGAAATATAATAATTAAAATTTATTTTTATTAATCCTAAATTGGGTGTACTAAATTTATCTTTTTTTTAAAGTTTGAAAATATTTTAGAGATAAATGTTATAAAATAAAATCGACAAAATGTATTCTAATGTATTTTAAAGTAAGCAATTCATCTGAAATTTAGACTATTCTCTTGTCATGGCTTATTGTGGTGGTAGAGAACTTTTATGTTAATTTTTATGGATGCTTTACTTGTATTACTTTATGACTTTTTTTAAATAAAGTGATGTAAATATTATGAAAAACATGAACTATGAATATAACATACACATGTATTTTTACTATCCTTAAATATAATAAAACAAATAGTTCTATCAATCATAATATTGACACTTTGTAATCTGTGTTAAATGTCATTATGTTTGTGTCACAAGCCACGTCACTGTTTCCGCTCTCACTCTCACGCACCATCTCACTCTCGCCTCATTTCGAGTAGATGTCATAACGGACGCACCGCTCCAGCATAAAAAGGCAATTTTTTTCTCCAGCAGAAAAAAATATTTACATTTTCTTTAATACTGATTAAATTTTCTAAAAAAACTGTAATAAATAAAGGATAATCAAATTAAGTATTGTTTTTAATTTGGTGAAAATATAAAAAAGTTAATAAAATAAAAACTAGTCCGAATATTCGATCGGTGGAATACTCGTAAAAAAAATTATAAGCTAGTCCGAGTATTCGATCGGTGTCGTAAATAAAGCAAAAATATAAGCTGGTTCGAGTATCGGATCGTTGTGAGCGGTGCGTGGCGCGAGTGCGAGCGGGGGTGCTCGGCTCAAGCGCGCGGTGTGTCCAGCGGGCGGTCGCTCGTAGGCGCTAACGTGTGTTGGTGCAGCGGCGGCGCTGCGCGTGCGCGGGCTGGGCGCACTCCGCCAGCCGCGCTACCGCCGGCCCTCCATCCTCGGCCGCGAGGGCTTCTTCGTGCGCTACGCGGAGCCCGAACGCGCTGCTGTCGCCACCTTCGACTTCCTCGATGACCTCTCCGGCTCCGGCTCCCCCGACGGAAACTCTATCGAGTAGACGTCTATGTCCTTCTGCGTCGATTAGTAATGTGACGTGAGCCAAATAGTTACTAGTGTAGCGCGCCCGCAAGGCTGCAGCTTTAGTGTCCGCCCTTACGATTTAGATGTAGGTGTAGTCGTGTTACAATTACTTTTATCATTGACGAGCACCTAGTCTTAACGTTCTTCTTAGATGGTACGATGGTAGCGAGAAGGACCGACGTGTCGAGGCGTTGTCGTTTGGTTTTGTGTTAGCGCTCGGTTTGACTTATTTCGGGAAAGCGACTTGGATCGCGTGTATCATTTTCTGGTTTGGTAAGCTGGACGCTTGTTCGAATGGCGTACAGGCGAATGATTTGCGCTCGTACGAATGCTTTGGATGAACAAAAACGGCTCTATGTATTATTAACAGTTGATTACTTCCTGCGATGTCTAGCTTACGCTTCGAACCAAAAACTATGAATTAGGTAAGAAGACGTAATAAGTAATGACTAAGTAAAGAAAGCTGCGGCCTCGAAGTAATGTGATATTTTTGTATATACTGTAAGTCCCACTTATTTTCGTATACATTTAAATGGATTCCTTTCTAACCGAACGAAGCGTTGTTGAAATAAGAGTGGAGTTATGTTCTCGAGGCCCGGTCGATAGTAATGGTAAAACTGGTCTAGAAAAAAAAACGTAATAATGGTAATGGCAAGTTTTGATGATCCACCGGGCCTTTTATAATTATAAGTACTTATGTAAATATCGACGATGGTTATAATTTACGTATCGAGCTAGTTATAAAAAACTTAATTATAAAGAATAGTCATTATATAACAATCGATTAATCTTTAAAAATCCATTAAATCGAAGGGTACTAAAGTATTTTAAGTGTATATATGTTATGACGTCATTGAATGCTATTTATTGAGTTGTATCTTTTGCGATTTATCGATTATTTGTGTATACTTAGGTACATATCATGAATCTGTATTATTTGGTTATATCTCGAATGAATCATTCACATGTATCGAATGATTTAACAAAAAAAAAAACAATGTATTTTTATTCCTATAGTACCTCATAAAAGATCTTCTATTCTTGTTTTATATTTAAGTAAATCATATTTTATATTACTTAAGAAAATCGAATGATTACTTACGTCATAAATCAATCGATACTTGTGACAAGTTTTTGCTATATTATATTTTCATTAAACGTGGTTATGAACCTTGTGAATTTTGTAGGTATTTGCGGCTTTTATTATTAATTGTAGTTATTCTAATGGCGCAACCAAAGCGATTTCACACTAAAATACAGAATTTGCCACCACTTGTTACGCTGCGACACTAATTTCTTGACCAATATTATTTTAACCAGCTTTGTTTTTATAGTAAATATTGAAGACAATAAGGAAGATTTATACCTATTATTATTAATAAATATAAACGACTCGATCGATATCTAAAATATGAACTTATTAGTATTTATAGTATGATGTAATTGGAATATATTGTACATCCCTAATTAAGTTCGGATACACGCTCTAGATTTACGTAAGGATTACATTTTATTTTTTCACTTTTTATTTTTCAATGCCAAAGTTTTATATTGAGACAGTAATTATTTAGACTCCTATATTATGAAATTATTCTTGCGATTATCGAAGGAAAACTCTAGCGTGTATTCGAATACAGTATAAGTTTAATAAATTATGAGTGTAGTCACAGCAATATTTTCTTTAAAGTAAACCTCTTGGATCCTAAGCGTTGTAAACATTATTTAATGTAAAACTGTTCCTATGGACAATATTCGTCCACGGTCAGTTTGTGTATTTTATGGAACATGGCTATTATAATTGGCATGGTGTTATTTATGGTAAATTATACCTAATCTATATATAAAACATTGTATTCATTATAATTGTAGGATCCAGAAAGTACTGTGATTTGTAACTACCACTGAAACTTTGAGCACAATTGGTTTAAAAGTAAAAAAGAGAGAAAATGAAAAAAATGAATGATGTACTCCAATGTTGGGTGCAGTCATTAGTTCGTTCTAACCTAAGACATAGAAATATTTGAGATAGGTAGGTACTTTGAACAGTACAAAAACGTAGAGTAACAGTATAATTTTAATTGTCTACTATTGCAGATGGGTTGAATAAATGATTCCGTTCCCAAATGATATATTTGTTTGATTTCTTTACCTTTACCTTGTTTATAAAACCAGGGAACTCATTATTTTATATGTAAATATTTTTATTAATAAAGCATTATTATTAAAGTATTATTATAAAAATAAAACTATTTAAATTAAAAAAAAATTGAAATGGTGACATTAAAATAATTTAACTAAGTTAATCAAAATGTTCATATTACATGTAAGTTTATCAAAACCTTGCACTTAAAAATAAAACTATGTCTAAATTTTACAAAAAAAAGTTTATTTAGTTAAATTTAATTTACAAACGTTTAAAACAAAATAAAAATTTATGTTTTTTCTCTTATCTACATCTACCACTGGTTCACCAAAAAAAACATATATTACCATTGGTAACATTTTTCTAAGATCAAAGCCAAGCTACACCTAAAACTAACTAACTAACTCAACTGGCTCAGTGACCCGAAGTGAGTCTTGGCCTCCGAAACAAGATTTCTCCACTTTGCACGATCTTGCGCGATTTCCCGCCAATTATTGGCTTGGATCTCACTCAAGTCTGCTTCAACCATGTCCCTCCAGCGGTACCTGGGTCGACCCACCGGTCTACGTCCAGTTGGTCGACCCAGATACGCTCTCTTAACTGCTCGATCCTCCCCCATGCGTTCGACATGACCGAGCCACCGCAACCGATGGGATTGGAGTTACCAAGCTACACCTAGCTATTTTTATTTATATTTTGTTTTAGATTTAGAGATTTTGCAGATTTTGATTTCTTATCATCATACTTTAAATATTTACCTTATTTAAATAGTATCAACATCATAATCATCATCATTATTTCAGCCTATTGCAGTCCACTGCTGGACATAGGCCTCCACAAGTTCGCGCGAAAAATGGCGTGAACTCATGTGTGTTGCCAATAGTCACCACGCTGGGCAGGCGGGTTGGTGACCGCAGAGTTGGCTTTGTAGCACCGAAGACACTGCTGCCCGTCTTCGGTCTGTGTATTTCAAAGCCAGCAGCTGGATAGTTATCCCGCCGGACGATCCGATCGGTCGGCTTTATAAGTTCGAAGGTGGTAGTAGAACTATGTTATCCCTTAGTCGCCTCTTACGACAGCCGCGGGAAGAGATGGGGTGGCTATATTCTTTAAATAGTAATTTTATAATACGTATAATATTTTATTTACAAATAATCTAAAAATTGTACTACAAATTATTTCTTGTAAAATTGCCATTAATAAAAATATCAATAAACAAAAAGGCTACCACAGTTGTACATTGTTTATATTTAATTCAATGTCGAATAGTGATGTGAATTATTTTTTTCTACAACTTTAACTATTACTTTATGTATGCTTGATGTATGTAATCTTGATCAATTAAATTGATTAAAGCTTTAAAATTGTTCAATCACCTTAACTTTTCACAAAAAATAAAATCTTCTTTCTCTTCATAAGACCTGAAATTACGAAAATCGTATGTCATATTCAATAATTGTAATAAATATGTTAATGACAATATTATAATACTTTGTTAGTAGATTTCACACTTTTATTGGAACTCAAACAAAAACGTAAGGTAAAGCTGTATTTTAGGAATTAGTATGTTTACTTTTTGTGTTCTTAAATGCTAGCTGTATGTATTTAAAAAGAAAACTGAAAATTTGCTTATAATGAAGTTAGAGACTGAAAACGGGATGAAACACAGATTAAAAAACACAGTTTTTAAAAATAAAAGTTTATTTAAAATTATAAAGAGTTAAACTTGTCATGTTTGATATCTCAAAAAATCACAGACATTCTTATAATTGATTAATTATAAAAAATATTTAAAATAACGCGTTACAGTTGTCATCTTATCAGAAACAAATGAAATATCCAATTAAATTCCAACTGATTTGAGAACAACTTAAAAACCTTAAACCGTTTTAAACTGTGGTTTGATAAACGCTAACATTTCCGTTACTTACATAATCTGTTATTATTTAATAAATAATCCATTTTAACACATTCAATATTTACAAATAAATTAAATCATTTTAATATAAATAAAATTAATTACAAGCAATAGTTCTAGAGCACAGTAATTTTACATCTTTTTCGTAAAACTATAAAACAAATTACCGATATTGGCTATAAAATATTTTTTTTACGATCGATAAAAGAAATATTATTGTTATAACTCTTAAATTAATTGCAATCAGCCATTTTACGATCAGTTATTTAGGTACACAACGTTATAAGGTATTTTGAATAACGAACACCTTTGAAATAAAAGCTTCTTTAAAATATTTATTCTTATTTCAATAAATAATAAAAATACATACATATAATAAACTCATATTTAGGTTCTTATTGTAATTAAAGGAAAATAAAAGATTTTTTTTTAAAAGAATTATAAAAATTGTGACCAGATACCTATTACTAAGAGAAATTAAAATGTCAAAATATACATCTAACCCTTTACTTATTATTATTACTCTTTTTTAAATACATAATGAAGTAAGTATTAATAATCCTATGCAAATACTTCATTATTCTGAAAGATTATCAAAATTCATTGTAAATAGATAACATTAAACATTTTAAAGTATTTTCATACAAAAGAAGTCAAAATTCAGTAATATTAAAACGTTTTTACACAATTATCTTTTAACGTCACTCAATAATTGACCTTTGTTTTATTATGATAATTAAAAAATAAAAGAAATGTCAAAAAATTATTATTTTGTTTTTATTAATTTTTACCCTTTAAACATAAAGTTTTTACGTTGTAATGTTTATGAAAAATTCCTTTCTAGCGTAACTGCAGCTTTTTTTATTATTTCATATGACTAGAAGAAAATTAAGTAATTTGAGAATACATAACTTTTTTTAAGTTTTAACAATTTTTGAAGAAAAAATTTAAAAATAACATTACACAATACACTATCAACAAAAATTATTATATGTAAAGGAACATAAGTTAGAAAATAATATCAATATAACAACGAACACAATAGTTGAAATTTTGAAGTATGTAATTGAAAAGAAAGAAGTTCTAGTTACTTCTAAATTTATTCGAAAATTCTATTCATATCACTTTCAAACAAAATCTGGTGTATGATTCGTCACGATGTGGGCGTACAACAAAATGACATCACTGTTTTATTTTGTTAGACCAATACTTTAATGTAAATTAGAAGATAATTTGAATTCTAGAAACAATAACGTTTTTTTTTCCATCATTTTAGAAAACAATGAAAGATATATTTAAAAGTCTGTAAACCTAACAAAACACTGGTTTTATTTAAATTGTGATGTATAAACGTAAAACGTACTTTGTGACATAAATCTTAAATCACTACTTCATATTGGATAATACTAAAGTTATGGCTATTTTATTTTCTGAAAATGATGTAAAATATTTAAAAAAACTGAACATTGGTAAACTAGTAAGCTAAAGCTGCAAATATTTATAAATTAACACAACAGGAATTAAGCCTTAGTATAAAATTAACTTCGACTTCGAGCTCAGAATCTGTCAAAATCAGCAGAGCAGAGATAAGTGCCCAGCCATAATAGAAATGTTAACTCTTGTTAACATAGTATATATGTAACATACTATATATATGTATATAACATAGTTACTGCAAATACAATAATTCAATAATACATATAACACACATACATACATGTGTGTTTACATACGCTTGTGACTTTTGGAAAAAATATATACTCTAAATTAACTGATACTGATAAATGGTACCTTACTTGTTAATCTTTGACATAGTAATGGTTTTAATAGTATTGTGGTGTAATTATAACGCCATTAAAGTACCAGATTTATCAAAATCGACCAACATGACGCCAAGGATTTACTACCAACACAAAATATGACTATGTTTCTGAAATTCTGACATACAACTGCTCATAGGAATTTACAAACAAATTGTAAAAAAGCGATAGAAAGACAGTATAAGGAAATGGACGAATTTAAATTGTTGGTTATACTTTACTACATAAAAATAATGTTAAATTGAACTAAATACATATTAATTTTAATTATTACATTTTCCATAGGACAAATTTTGTTCAGAAAAACTGACATTAACTATAGGTTGAGAATCTTCTCAATACAGTAATATATACATATCTTTACAAATTTATCTTTGACGAATGACGAGTAGGTAATCACGGGGATTAACCTTTAAAGTATAAGCCGTAAAGCCGTACAAATAGGGATTTAGAATCGTTTTATCTTTTTTATTTGTTTGGATTCTTGCGAATGATCATTTAGCTCCATATCCTGGGTTTCGCCCCTCCTGAGCACTGTTCGCTCTTAGTCCTGATGTCCCCTGGATCATTTGCAAATATATTTTTCTTCTGCGGTTCTGTATGAGCGCTGTTGGAATATTTTATATTTAGTACATTGTTCCGCACGCACCCATTATAATTACATAAAAATAAAATCGCGTGCAATGCAAGCAGTGGTGTGACAAGCTATAGTAAATAATTCACGGTAAGTGATTATCATAACCGCATAAATGAGCAATGTAATTTCGAAAAAAATTGTTTTTTAACGACATATTTAAGACCAAAACATTAAAATATTACAAAAATAATTACAACAAGTGAATGATTATAACGTGTTTTACGAAGTGATAAATATTAAATAACAAAAATATTTCCCTAACATAATTGACTATTATAATATACATTCGACTTATCAATCGATTTTGTTTTCAAGATACGGCATAATAAACCATACCGATAACAGCTCGCTGTGAAAATTTAATAAAAATCGAATCCAAATTTAAATTTATTGTGACAAATAAATAATAAAAGATGTAGAAAATTCAATTTACTATGCAAGGGTTTTGATATTTTTTATGAAAATTTTAGTTGATACTGTGGAGGAGTGTTCAGAAAATCTTTGTTTGTTTCTTACAAATAATTGATCTGTTTCTTATTTTTATTTATATACATTATTTTATTTTGACGTAAATTACGTTTACAGCAGTCAGGAGGTTGAAAAAAAAACCAAATAATTATTAATTATTTATCAATTACATATTAATACAATAATTATCTCATAACCAATGACTGCTGTAATCGAAGTGGGACTAAAGAGTGATCAAAATAATGTTACAATTAATAAAGTTAGAAATTAAAACAATGGGGCATTGAAAGGCTAATACGGGGAACTCGGGAGGTGGTCTCCTAGGAAGCTTCATCGTGATGATGCGTGATCAACATCACTTCTTAAAGTACACGTCAGAAAACGCCTAATATAATAAACAGTATTGAATTTTATTTCGTCAAAATATTAAAGTAAATTAGGAAATTGTACAAAAAACGGATTTAATGTTAAAAGCTTTTACTACCACCCAAGTTTATTACATTCAAAAGCAGTTTCTAGGTGTGCAACACCACTACTAACCAAATAGAAACTTAATAATTGTGTTTGCAGGCAAACGAAAAAAAAAACCGACTTCAATTATATCGACAATACAACGTAGGTAGATGAAAAAATAGTCAAGTAAATACGCATTATCAAAGATTACTCCAAAAGTTGTAATCAGATCTCGATGAAATTTAAATGTGACCACATGAAAAACATCAGCATTCGATTAAATTAAAAATTATCAAAATCGGTACATCCACTGAAAAGTTATGTGGTATACATATATATAATATATATAAAATATATATATATATATATATATATATATATATATATATATATATATATATATATATATATATAATACAACGTAGGTCGACGAAAAAAGCGTCAAGTAAAAACGCATTATTAGATATAACTCGAAAAGTAGTTGTTAGATCTCAAATAAATTTAAATGGGACCAAATGACACACACCACCTTTCGATTAAAAAAAAATTTGTCGAAATCGGTCCACCCGGTCAAAAGTTCTGATGTTACATACATTAAAAAAATGCAGTCGAATTGAGAACCTCCTCCTATTTTGGAAGTCGGTTAAAAAAATAAAATCAGATATTTTCACACAATCAAAAACAAAGAAAAAACACCTATTATAATTAACTTAATATTATTTGTATCTTGTTTCGTCAATTTCATTGTATTGTGACACAATCAGTGTGTAACGTTACGTCATCGCTTCTCAAAGTACACGTCAGTGTAATAAACATTTGATAAACAAATAAAAAGGCTCCACATCAGGTGCGTCCTACGTGAGGCCAGCATCGTAGCTTTATAAGTACTACGTATTTACTAGATATACGATATATAATTTATAAAATATATGAGCATACAAACGAAATCTAACATAAAAAGAATATTCGTATTTATACTGTTGCTTAAGTTTTTACGAATCCTGTTTTTTTTTTTATTACATTTTTATAGCACTAGGTGTTAGCAGTAAGAAACTTTGTTAATTTTTGTATATTGTTAACCGACTGTCAAAAAAGGAGTAGGTTCTCAATTCGACTGTATTTTTTTATTCACGTTACCATTTGACTGGGTCAATTATGATTTTTTTTTTATCGAAAAATCGAACAAGTACATTTCGATTTATATCTAATAATGCATATTTACTTGACTATTTATTCGTCAACTTATGTTGTATAACTTCACTGGGTATACAGATTTTGATTATTCTTATTTTAATCGAAAATTGATACTTGTCTTGTGGTCCCATTTAAATTTGATTGAGATCTAATGACTACTTTTTGAGTAATCTTTGCTAGCGCGTATTTGCTTGACTATTTTTTCGTCTACTTAAATTGTATTACTTGTCGATGTATATAATTGAAGTCGCTTTTTTTTCTCGTTTGCGAGCAAACACAATTATTAGGAATAGCAAATACTTATTATCTATATTACAAAAACTTTGTTGATTTTTATTCCTAACAAAAATTTGTATCTATTGTTGAGGTGTTTTGAAAGAAAAAAGAAATATTGTCAAGTTTATTTTAACAATATTGCAACACTAAAGTGCACTTACATAAAGTTAGCAAAAAGTATATCAGTAGTAAATTATAATACATTTTCTAACTTTAATTCTCTCTTTCTAAACCCTGTTTGTTCCTCAATCGAGCTTTCAAATTACATTATGTTAAAAATTTTGACACAATAATAAATAATAAAATAAATAAACGCCTCACACTCAACGGCCCTAGGACTTTCGCCTGTCGGGGGTCCAGTAATAATTATGATTGCAAAATTCAAAATACCGTTTATCAAATAGTTTATTTTAAATAAATTTCATTTAGTCCAAAATATCAACAATAATTGTTTCAAAATTCACTAAACATCATGAATTTGTAAACAAAATCAACGAAACAGGCAGTTCAACGTTTTGTTTACAGAATATAATGTACATCCGTTCAGCAAGTAAAAAAATTTCTGCTTTCTAATTCTAGATAAGTTACCGGCAAAGTTACCTATGCAAATAAGCTTCCTAGTATTTTATTTTTTGTAAAATATTGCAGGCTGATTCAAGTCCGATTTATTTTAAAAAAAATATAAAAAAATCAATGTAATTCTACTATTTCACTCTACTGCACAAATATCTATAAATCCGATTGATATCAGACAGACAAAGTAAAAAACTAAAGGTATATATATACCTATGCAATTTTACGTCTTAATATTGTATGATACACATTCGCTTATCGGGTCAATTAACACAAAAGTCACAATGAGTAACTCACATGACACAATAATGGCTTCTAGTAAATTATATACACGTAATACATAGGTGTACGTGATTATGATAACGTTCAATGCAAAGTGCACAGCAAGACATATCCTGCTCAAAATCAGGAGCATTCCAACTGGGGAAGTACATACCTTACAGAAGATCACAGCTAAATAATACTGCTTTCAAGCAGCGTTGTGTTCCTGTGGTGAGTAAGGTGACCAGAGCTCCTATGGGGGATTGGGGGTAAGGTTGCCAACGCGCTTGCGATCCTTGCAGATTTGCAGGCGTCTATAGGCTACGGTAATCGCTTACCGTCAGGTGAGCCGTACCCTTGTTTGCCGACTTAGTTGTGTAAAAGTTTGAAAAATACCATATATATTATACCTATGTATAATATATGCAAACACATACACTTCGTGATTATATTGCGATTAAAAATAATAACAGTCCAATCATAAAATAATTTGGCATATATTCAACAGTCAAGGAAGATCTTGAAATCTTCACGCTATTGTTGTAAGAGATAAGACAAACCTGTTAATGAAAATCTTAAAATAAAACTGACCACGAGTTGAGAAGTATTATATTACACTAAATTACTCTGTGTAACAAATTGTTATACACATTCCAATAAGTAGATATATATTCTATAAAGGACAATGGTTTTAGCTTATTAGCTGTGCTGCTAATAGTAAGCTGGCGGATAATTTTTATCAGAAATATTTCGAATTATGCAGCTTATCGCATGGATAAAGAGAAATAATAATAGTAGGTACAAATATAAAAAAAGATTAAGGAATTGTCTGAATAAAAAAAAATCACGCTACAGCCTAAAATGAATCAGTGATCATGACACTTTTAAAAATACGCGGTTCATTTAATTATAAACCTGATGTTTGTTGTCGTTTTCAAATATCATACCTCAGAAATTATCTAACTAGATAAGTAAAATGCACATTAGATTGAAACTTATGTTGAAAAGAATTTATTAAAACTATAAATAGCTCTACCACTGATAGATTAGCTTTAGCTGATACTCGGTTATCCCTACATCTATTGGAACCCTCATTCCGTCGACCTTGACTTGGAAGAATATTTATAGCGTAATTTACGTAGGTATGATGGTATGAATATATGATAGAATGATATAACCTACATAACAGCATATTTACATTAATCTGAAATGTTTTCCTCGTGAAAAAGTTATTCAAAATTATTTAGGGTTGGTTTTTGGAATTGGAAGTGGGGCTTGAAATCTAATTAGATTTATTTTTTATTTTTACAATAAAAATTTTCTGAGAAACATCAAGAAACGATAAAATAACGGTTTAAATCATGTGCTACAACCACACGTAGCCGTAGCGTACCGTAGCTGTAGCCGCGACTTCGTCCGCGTGGAATTTAAAAAAAATTATTGTTTAGTTCGCAGAGTTACAAAATAAATAAATTTCTTAGATAAAAGTAGCCTAAGTTACTCCTTATTATATCAGCTATCTGTCAGTGAAAGTCCGGTCAAAATCGGTCCAGTCGTTCAGATTACCCGGAACAGACAGAAAAAATTGTATTGGATTGGATTATTACGCATTTAGTAAAAAGCGGTTATTTTAATATTACAAACAGACACTCCAATTTTATTTCTTTTTATAGATTTTTGGAAGGTTTTTACGGAATCGGAACGGAAAATTTAAGAAATATGATCAGAGAAGTGGAAAATTTTAAACAATGTAACAATTATTGTTTTTTTTATGTAAGTGATATATCCACAGGCTTATAATGCCCGGGGCTTTTTTATTCCATATATTTTTTTATTTTTTTTTTATTAATGTATAACTAATCCTATTTTATTAAGTACATATATATGCTATTACATTTATTATTTTAAATTCACGTGTTTGACAGTTCGCAAGACAGGACAAAGTTTGTAGGATCGAGTTATAAACTAAGTACCTATATAAAAAATAACGAAATTTATTTCATAAATTTCATTTTTTCGCTTGATAAATTTTGGAGGCCCGAGGTTAGAACCCATACGTGTGAGGCCTTTTGTTTTTTGTGAAGTGTCTTTTAATGGATTGAAAAAATGTAAAACGGATGTGTGTAATAGCGGATGTAGAACATATAATAGGTACCTATGTATAAATTACCCACTTTTCAGGACATTGAAAAAAACTGTATAGTTTTATGTCCAATATATAAAACAAATATAAGTTTTTAGTGAGTCTTGTTCGTTTCTCATTAGTAAAATAACTTATATTTTTAATATTGTTGCTGATTTTAACAATATGTCCCGCCAGTAAATGATTTATTCGATCGATGTATTTGTTGACATCAATAGGAAATTACAAAAAAAAAATTCTGGACAGACCTACAAGGTATCTTACATATATTGTGCTAAAGAAAAAATCAAAATCAAAAATAACTTCATTCAAATAGGCTTCAAAAGCACTTTCGAATCGTCATTTTTTAATTTAAATTTTAAGAATGATTAGTATTTTTAAAAGTAAGACCGATAACGTATACGATACGTAACGTAGATTCGACAGAGAAGAATAGAAAAAAACTCCGTAGTTACTCTTTTAAAAATAATATATATACTGTGTTTTAGTGAATTATCATACAATCGATTTTTCTAAAGTGAGTAGACTAAAATATATTTAAAAAAAAACATAATAATATTTTGTGGGAACTTTAGCGATTGCTAAGTTCCCCAAGATCAAATATTCGCGTGGCAATTACTTCAATCGATCTACTAAGTGCAATCTAAAAAAAATTATAGCAGAGTAAACAGACTGGCGGGTTTACAATAATAACTAAGCTCTAACTATAACCATAATAATTAAAGCAAGGCCAGATTAGAACAAAATTCAGTATTTTTATTGTACGCGTTTAACTCATTAATTTTTATATTTTAAAACCAACTAATGTTTGAGATTCAATGTATTCTTATTTTTATTTCCATTTTACATTTATTGAACACTTCAACATCGTAAGATCAGATGGTAAAAAACATTTAAACTGCCATTAATTCGATTTATTTTGTACAAACATTTTACATTAGAGTAACGAGTAAAAGAAGTAACTTTACTCGGTAACTGTTTCCGCCATTTTAATCTTTATAGCTTTTTGCGATAAGCTGAAAATGATGCCAACTACAGATTCACACACAATTAGCATAAATTAAATCTATACGTTTCAAGTAAATGTTTAGTATTAAAGTGTACATACTAAAGTAATTCGACGTTGCTCGCATATTCACCCGCGTTATAATTTACATATAGAAAACATGTTTATGTAATAATGGCGATGGTAAAAATTTATTTATATTTTATGTTATATTTTAGATTAAACAAATACAAATAATGTATATTATAAATTGTTGTGTTTCCTTGATTATGAATGAATATATTATTTTATAAAAGTATTTATATTTAAATATTAAAAAAAATTACCGACAGCGACAAACAACCACTAAAAAGAGAAAAACTAGCTTTACAGTTTCGTGTGAAGTACACTTCATCTTGAATACATTCAATAAACCTTGTATTATATTCCATTCAATACTTTCATGAACTACAGATATTTTAATTTATTAGTTAATACTAAAAATTAAATAATTATATACATACTTCATATTATTGCATCATTGTCACTCGGACCATCAAAACGAATCTAACGACACACTTTAAAAACCCTTCAAGCCGTTAAGGCTGTAGTTGAAACTTAGAAATCTACATACATATTATACACTCGAAAAACATTAACCACCTTCTGCAGTCGGGTAGTTACATATAAATAATTTTAGGAATATTGGGCTCACATACAGGATTTACAAATTTATTTGTTATTTTTCAAAATACTTGCGTAGAAATGTTAATAACTAGCACTATTTTTAGTAATTGTTGACACTAGTTTTAGTAATTGTTGAATCTCTTATTATTTTTTCACAACATCCTAATTTGGTCATTCTCATTGGTTCATAAGCATATATATCATTGTAGACTAACGATTGAGTAGTGTTTTAAGGATTACTTGACTTCAATTGTTTGATTGATCTAAGATCTTGATGTAATACTATACAAACGACTACATGTATGAGGGAACAATTGCATGGCCGCGGCGTGTGTGCCAGAATTATTTTAAAAATATCGTGGCAATCCCTGATGTTATTTTTAGGTAGATTCAAAAAATGTATATACAAAAATAAAAAAATAAAAAACAAAACCGAAAATTTATTTTTTAACTGACTTCAAAAATGGAGGAGGTTCTCAATTCGACTATACTTTTTATGTGTTACCACATAACTTTATACTGGTGTAGTCATTTCGATATTTTTTATCGAATCTGGTGCTTAACGTGCTCCCATTTAAATTTGATTGAGACCTGACTTGTCGATGTAATAAAAACTTTAATCTTAAATATCTACGGAGTATGTAACACTCCAAATAAAGACATTACTTATTTCTTTCCTTCAACAATTACCCAAGGTTTAAGTACAAAAAAATTGTTTTTGGAAGAAAAAACTATTAAACAAACAGACCAATTATATAAATATTAAAAGGATTCTTGATTAGCGCTAGCCCTCAAAAATACTGACAGCCAGAACCAGGAGTGCGTAAGCCAGAGATTGTGAAGATGTGTTCTAGTTACAAAAATGGAGAATGTAGAAACAAGAGGGATAAGAATAAAATGGAGGTGCTTCCGTGATAGTGTGGTGAAAACCTTGTTTAGCCTGTCGGTTGTAGATATCACTACTTAACAATAATATCGACAACATTTTTAAAAAATAGATATGGACATCAAGATTAAAAGATAACATCTTTATTACATAATATTATTAAGATCTGCTCTGACTAAGATTCAATCAATCTAATATATAAAATTCTCGTGTCGCGGTGTTTGTAACCAATCTCCTCCGAAACGGCTGGACCGATTTTTATGAAATTTTGTGTGCATATCGGGTAGGTCTGAGAATCGGCCAACACTTGTTTTTATACTCCTAAATAATAAGGGCACACCTAAATATTTTTTTAATATTTTTTTAGACAATTTTTTTATTTTTAGTTTATTATTTGATTCAGCATTGAAAAATACATATAACTTCAAATTTTTTGCGGAAAAACGTTTTCCGGGTCAGCTAGTAATGTTACATAACAAACCTACCATCCCACTTTCTAATCATTCGTAATAGGTAAGTATATTTATCACATTTGTATGTACCTAATAAATAACTGTATGCTAATTCACATTCATATTTTGAAGTTGTATTCTTTAGTAAGATGAAAAATCTACCTGTAATATAGAAATATTTGAAAATAATATTAGAAAAAACTGTACATAGGACATACATATGACTGTCAACATTTTACTCATGTATATGGTAGCTGTACCCGCAATTTCTTTCGTGAGTACAACACAAAATTTTATTCCCATTTCCAAATACTTAATTAATACCGTCAGCACCGGACCACGTTCTAGCATTTTAGAGCCTGTGGGTGTTACTTTTAATATAAAAAAATACTTAATTTCGCAAGAAAGCCTTCAGCTCAAAGTCAATCACTGCTTTTGGCATGATACGCGACCAAGATACAGAACGACAGTCCGAACGACAAATGAAATAAAAAAAATTTTAGGCTTCAATATCTATTATATATTGTCGTACAAAATAAATGACAAAATACTCAGTATCTTTTATATATGGCCTTTTACATAAAATTAAAATACTTTAAATTTTATATGTATTGAATTAGAACCATTATGATTATGGTTTCAGTATAAGTACAGATAAAAATAATTACATTTAATTACAGTCTCGTAGAATTTTCCGCCGACGCTAAAAATGCTAGTGTAACTAGCGTAAACACAAACAGATAAGAACAGTTGTCAGATATGTATAACATTTGACGTAAAATGCATCCATTACTTTATGTTAAAAAATGTATATCCAAGTACTTTTATTTTGATAAATAATTTTTAATAAATAAAAATTGTAAACTTTATTTCTATAAAACGACATTGGATAAGTTTTTTTAGACATATACATGCTGGCCAACAAAGTTTATTTAATTATTTTTACAATGTGAATATAATTCAATAGACATCCAATTAATTTTTAAGTAGTTATTTTGGCCAAATAAATTAATGCCAAAAAAATCCCTTCCCTATTAGCCTTCCTTATTGTTATTTTCAAACAAACAAAACAAAAGTTTTTAGGCTACAATAATATTCTATGATACTTATTTATTTAATAAATTTTCTAAATAAAATGATACATAAATTCTATGAACGAAAACCCACAAATGTGACAAATATTTATCACAGATTCTTTTACACAATTTATAAAGTATAAAATGCACACTGTATAAGATGTCTGCAATGTAAGAAACATCATTCAGAGGTAAAATCTTTACAGAAAACATGTCATCTTGAATACAGCTTTAATAAGCATATTTTTGAATATCATATCAAAAATTGACCGCTCCAGCGGGATTCGAACCCGCGTCTTCGACATACCGTGTCGACGCTCTAGCCAATTAAGCTATGGAACGATATACCCGCTAGAGCGAAACTTTTGATATGATGATTTTTACTTTCGGTTTAAGCGAACCGTGGCGCCGTCTATAGTGAGTTCTTTACAGAGACTCGTAACTATTCAAAGTTTCATATTACAATGAAAATCTTTGACAGGAGACGACACCATGCTATTTTTAATATGTACGATTTTTATTTTTGTGTTACCCACAATTAGGAATTCTAAACATTTTTGAATATCATATCAAAAATTGACCGCTCCAGCGGGATTCGAACCCGCGTCTTCGACATACCGTGTCGACGCTCTAGCCAATTAAGCTATGGAACGATATACCCGCTAGAGCGAAACTTTTGATATGATGATTTTTACTTTCGGTTTAAGCGAACCGTGGCGCCGTCTATAGTGAGTTCTTTACAGAGACTCGTAACTATTCAAAGTTTCATATTACAATGAAAATCTTTGACAGGAGACGACACCATGCTATTTTTAATATGTACGATTTTTATTTTTGTGTTACCCACAATTAGGAATTCTAAACATTTTTGAATATCATATCAAAAATTGACCGCTCCAGCGGGATTCGAACCCGCGTCTTCGACATACCGTGTCGACGCTCTAGCCAATTAAGCTATGGAACGATATACCCGCTAGAGCGAAACTTTTGATATGATGATTTTTACTTTCGGTTTAAGCGAACCGTGGCGCCGTCTATAGTGAGTTCTTTACAGAGACTCGTAACTATTCAAAGTTTCATATTACAATGAAAATCTTTGACAGGAGACGACACCATGCTATTTTTAATATGTACGATTTTTATTTTTGTGTTACCCACAATTAGGAATTCTAAACATTTTTGAATATCATATCAAAAATTGACCGCTCCAGCGGGATTCGAACCCGCGTCTTCGACATACCGTGTCGACGCTCTAGCCAATTAAGCTATGGAACGATATACCCGCTAGAGCGAAACTTTTGATATGATGATTTTTACTTTCGGTTTAAGCGAACCGTGGCGCCGTCTATAGTGAGTTCTTTACAGAGACTCGTAACTATTCAAAGTTTCATATTACAATGAAAATCTTTGACAGGAGACGACACCATGCTATTTTTAATATGTACGATTTTTATTTTTGTGTTACCCACAATTAGGAATTCTAAACATTTTTGAATATCATATCAAAAATTGACCGCTCCAGCGGGATTCGAACCCGCGTCTTCGACATACCGTGTCGACGCTCTAGCCAATTAAGCTATGGAACGATATACCCGCTAGAGCGAAACTTTTGATATGATGATTTTTACTTTCGGTTTAAGCGAACCGTGGCGCCGTCTATCGTGAGTTCTTTACAGAGACTCGTAACTATTCAAAGTTTCATATTACAATGAAAATCTTTGACAGGAGACGACACCATGCTATTTTTAATATGTACGATTTTTATTTTTGTGTTACCCACAATTAGGAATTCTAAACATTTTTGAATATCATATCAAAAATTGACCGCTCCAGCGGGATTCGAACCCGCGTCTTCGACATACCGTGTCGACGCTCTAGCCAATTAAGCTATGGAACGATATACCCGCTAGAGCGAAACTTTTGATATGATGATTTTTACTTTCGGTTTAAGCGAACCGTGGCGCCGTCTATAGTGAGTTCTTTACAGAGACTCGTAACTATTCAAAGTTTCATATTACAATGAAAATCTTTGACAGGAGACGACACCATGCTATTTTTAATATGTACGATTTTTATTTTTGTGTTACCCACAATTAGGAATTCTAAACATTTTTGAATATCATATCAAAAATTGACCGCTCCAGCGGGATTCGAACCCGCGTCTTCGACATACCGTGTCGACGCTCTAGCCAATTAAGCTATGGAACGATATACCCGCTAGAGCGAAACTTTTGATATGATGATTTTTACTTTCGGTTTAAGCGAACCGTGGCGCCGTCTATAGTGAGTTCTTTACAGAGACTCGTAACTATTCAAAGTTTCATATTACAATGAAAATCTTTGACAGGAGACGACACCATGCTATTTTTAATATGTACGATTTTTATTTTTGTGTTACCCACAATTAGGAATTCTAAACATTTTTGAATATCATATCAAAAATTGACCGCTCCAGCGGGATTCGAACCCGCGTCTTCGACATACCGTGTCGACGCTCTAGCCAATTAAGCTATGGAACGATATACCCGCTAGAGCGAAACTTTTGATATGATGATTTTTACTTTCGGTTTAAGCGAACCGTGGCGCCGTCTATAGTGAGTTCTTTACAGAGACTCGTAACTATTCAAAGTTTCATATTACAATGAAAATCTTTGACAGGAGACGACACCATGCTATTTTTAATATGTACGATTTTTATTTTTGTGTTACCCACAATTAGGAATTCTAAACATTTTTGAATATCATATCAAAAATTGTGGCGCCGGTTCGCTTAAACCGAAAGTAAAAATCATCATATCAAAAGTTTCGCTCTAGCGGGTATATCGTTCCATAGCTTAATTGGCTAGAGCGTCGACACGGTATGTCGAAGACGCGGGTTCGAATCCCGCTGGAGCGGTCAATTTTTGATATGATATTCAAAAATGTTTAGAATTCCTAATTGTGGGTAACACAAAAATAAAAATCGTACATATTAAAAATAGCATGGTGTCGTCTCCTGTCAAAGATTTTCATTGTAATATGAAACTTTGAATAGTTACGAGTCTCTGTAAAGAACTCACTATAGACGGCGCCACGGTTCGCTTAAACCGAAAGTAAAAATCATCATATCAAAAGTTTCGCTCTAGCGGGTATATCGTTCCATAGCTTAATTGGCTAGAGCGTCGACACGGTATGTCGAAGACGCGGGTTCGAATCCCGCTGGAGCGGTCAATTTTTGATATGATATTCAAAAATGTTTAGAATTCCTAATTGTGGGTAACACAAAAATAAAAATCGTACATATTAAAAATAGCATGGTGTCGTCTCCTGTCAAAGATTTTCATTGTAATATGAAACTTTGAATAGTTACGAGTCTCTGTAAAGAACTCACTATAGACGGCGCCACGGTTCGCTTAAACCGAAAGTAAAAATCATCATATCAAAAGTTTCGCTCTAGCGGGTATATCGTTCCATAGCTTAATTGGCTAGAGCGTCGACACGGTATGTCGAAGACGCGGGTTCGAATCCCGCTGGAGCGGTCAATTTTTGATATGATATTCAATAATGTTTATATATTTTGTTTTTTAAATTTTTTAGAATTCCTAATTGTGGGTAACACAAAAATAAAAATCGTACATATTAATAAGCATAGTTATTTATAATTAATGTATTTTTTTTATCTTTATCTTAATTTTTATAGTTGTAAGAAATTAAAACATTTCATTTTTATATCATTTTATAAAAAAATAAAAAACAAAATTGTGATTTTAAAGTTAAATTTAAATTTTATAGTTTACTGTGTTTTTCTTGTAATTTATGTTTAGCGCCACACATGCAAAGCTTCCACAACCAAACAACAATAGCATTATAGCATGTACAAGATCTCAATAGTCAATTCTAAATTGCTCAAGTGAAAGGAAAAGTTACTATGTAGTACGTATCATACAGTTAACAGACACAAGCACATAAACAAGCACACGCACACATGCAACAAAATTTTCTTAAAAATTTTAAGCTGTTTCTAATAGAGCCTTTTGTTGCATACCCATAGACCAGGAATTAATCAGGAGGCAATTTTCAAAACTTGTCAAATTCCATTTCCCATGGAAGAACATAACATGTTTGAAAATTAACTTAACTGAGAAAGTTTTTTTTTTTTTTTTTTTTAAATAGATACCATTTTATAATAATATTTTAGGATATTATATTACACTTAGTTTGAAAGAAATTAAGTTTGAAGATGGTCACTATTGAAAATTGCCTCGTGAAATAATCATATTGATATCTTACAAGCACTTTTTTGTTATACATTTAATAAAATTATGTTCATACCTAAGCATATTCCGGAAGTTCTCCAATTCTCTGATACTATTAGATAGTCTAGCAAATGCATTGAAAAGAGCAACGATCTCTGTCCTTTGCAAACGCTTTTGAGACTTATGCCTCACTATCAGTTTTCCTTGATCTGGATCTCCCTCAAAACTGTCCCACTGACCGGAAAATAGAATCTTAAGGGCTGTACCTAATCCTTGTGTCTGTAATTTACCCCAAAGTTTGCATTTGTCGCACCCAACACAATCCATTATTCTAGAAATGTTCCAGAAATGATCACGAAACTCTTGCTTGAGTTTCCCAGCTTGACTACCTCCGTTGAACATCAAAGATTCATTAAAATGATCAGGGAATTTGTATATCACCCCTAGCATATTACGTATTGCATCCCTTGTCTCTTCATCCTCTACAGGATTACCTGTGAAGTAATCTTCACGCTCCAAATATGGCCCAGCCTTAGCGAGTGCACGCATTTCTAGCAAGTACACAAAGTATAAATTCTTCAGCCAATTTGGACCTTCCCCTAGTGTTTGTGACGGATCAAATCGCCGCTGGAACTCTGCCAAATTAGGTCCCCATTCTCCTTCAGGAGGTGCTGCGAATCCTAACTTTTTTTCCGATAATAGAAACTTTGAACATAAATGAATGTTTATACTAGAATGTAAGCCGGATATAGCTCTGTAAAATACCCTCTTCTCAAGGCACATATTACTCAAATCTGAACTTAACACATAAGGAAATGATTCATAAGGATTGATTTTCGGTCGAAAACAGTTCTCTTGATAGATACTTCTCCAAATTCTGTGCGCTGATGGCCCCTTGTAACCTGTATATCTTTCAGGGTTTAAGGATAAATCAACATATTCAGCATCTGCATCTTTATCATCGCACTCACAGAAGTTCCCTATTGAATCGTCGTAAGCTTTCCACTTGGCGATTTCATGCTGGCTCGCTGCACTTAAAGTCATATTCAAATAACCTAGAGCCGGATCGTGGTCGGTGTCCGAGTTGCAAGAGGTTCGCGCCTCTGGCGAATACTTCGCAGCTGGCATCTCCTCCTCTCGCTCGTTATCATAATCATAACCCGGGACACTCTCCTTGGAACAGGTTTTAATGTGACAGTATTTCATCGCGCACCTGCTGTCGTCTACCCAAAATGGGCATTCCTTTTTTAAATTCACTTTATAAAACCTGAAATAGTCTTTTGTAACAAGGCTCTGTATTCGAGGAAATATTTTTACGTTATTGAAATAGTCGATCGTATCTACATTACAGGAACAGTCGCCGAGAGCCCCATGGAGAGCATCAAAACACGCAGTACTGTCGCAAGCCGATGTTTCAAAAAGTTCAGTGTCGTAACCGACTGCTTGAACTCTCGCTAGAGCGAAAATTATAAACACAACACAACAATTCTTATAAGCCATTTTCGAAAGTTTTGAAGTCATCGCACCTATTTATAAATGCACGAAATTTATTAATAATTCTTCACAACACATTTATGACTACGCATTGATCTACTATCTGAAACACTGGAAAATTTAAGAAAAAATTTAGAATTGAAAATTTCGAAAGTGGAGTACGTAGGTAACTAATACGTGCGTTCACAAACGTCTACACATTCCGTTTTGACAAATAATTGTATTTTACATCAAAGCGAAATCTGATTATAATAGTGCTGTCACTGCTGCTGTGCTGTTGACATAACGTCAAAATGTCAAAATAAGACAGATGATTATTTTTTAGCTATTTTGTCAAAATATTGTGCATTGTCCATTGTGCAATACAGCAATAGATGTTAATGTAGTAGTTTATACTTTATATAAATAGCATTCAATATTAAAAAGTGATTAAAACTAAATGTGATATATCATAAATAACTTTGATAAGATTAAATGAATAAAAAAAAATTTAACTAATGCTGATATAACAAAATTGGCGGGAAGTACAAAGCCTTATTGGATGTTTTAGTTTAGTTGGCATAGATTTTGTGTTCCAAATTTAAGCACTCAAAATATTATAGAAAAAGCTGGTAGCTATCTACCTATTGTATCTTATATGTAAAATTCTCGTGTCACAATGTTAGTTACCATACCGACTCCTGCGAAATGGCTAAACCGATTTTTATGAAATTTTGTGTGCATATCGCGTAGGTCTGAGAATCAGCTAACATCTAATTTTCATACCCGTAAGTTATAGGGAGAGGGGGGGGGGTTTAAGGGGTTAATAACATATATGACAAAACAACGTTTAAGGGATTAGCTAGTATGAATGTTTGTCTGTATTTCATTTATAGAATTGTAAACTTTGCATTTGATCATGTCACGATCTTCAGCAAAATGTTGTGTATGAGCCCACAAAGGTTTCTGAGTTGGTGCGACTAATAAAAATTGACCCGCCAAGTGCGAGTCTAATTCGCGCACCGAGGCTTCCGTGCAAACAAAATTATTAAAAATATTTTTATTAAATGATGTAACTAAAAATGTATGCTTTTCGCATTTCCTTTATCTGTGCTATAAAATGTTTCTTCGTATTTGCTTCGTACCAAATTTTAAGATTCACGGGAAGTATGTACCCTGTAGATTTTGATTCCCTTGCGAGGGTTGAAAAATTGCAGCATAAACGGCTATATCTTTTGATTGCGTTGGCTTAGAAGTTTGATTTTTCACAGCTTCGAGGAAGTTTCACAGCTTCAAACTTGAGTTTTTGATATGAATTTCAACTAGATACCTCCTCGCGTTCCTGAGAAAAAGGGTCTTGGCAAACAGACGGACAACAAAGTGATCCTATAAGGGTTCCGTTTTTTTTCTTTGAGATACGGAATCTTAAAATTAAAAAAAAGCGTAGCAAGGCGCGCAGGGTACAGCTAGTATAATTTAAATTGTGAAAGATATTTCTTAATACTTCAGTTTGTAATATTTAACTTCATTGTAAACATTATACATATTTACAATTCACAACTTAAGAAATAAATATTTACAGATAGTTTTGGTATAAATCATGTCCGCGTGATATCGCGCCAAGAATGCTGGCAGCATTTTCCCGTTGAATCACTATGCCGATTCTCTGGGCAAAAAATGCACCAGCCCTCTTGTCACCAGTGGAGGCAATAAGGCGAGGAGTTATCTCATTTAAAATTTTTTTAGCACTGCTACTCCAAGGTCCAAGTGTTTCGACTGCAAACGGCACAAAGATGTAATTTGGAATTAGTAACGAATATTTATGCCGTTTAGTCGTTTCAGCTTTTTCCGCTGCGGCTCCCACTTTTAGGCTGTTTCCCTGACATGAGACGAAGCAAGTGTGTCAACGCAGATTGCGTCCCACAAAAGCGCCCGTCTCCTTTCCCAGGGAACCAACGTCAATCCATCAGGTCTCTTGCCATCACTGCGACTAATTCCAGTAGGCTCGATAAGAGCAGGAACGTCGATGGTGGCAAGAGCTCTTTTTATGGTATCGTTTAGGGAACCGTAGTGGGAAAACCTACCTGAACTCTTGTTACAGGAAAGGCCGTGTAGTCTGAAAGAATCGACCTCTTTTCCGCACGAACATCTGTGTTCAAAGCACAGTGGAGCTCCCAACCGGAGACCGAGAGCAATTCTAAAACTTTCATCGTCTAAAAGTGTCCCAAGATTTTTTGACGGCATTGCGTGTAACCAGTGACCTGACTCTTTATTTGACACAGCTAAAATTCTGGCAAGGTTTTTGTCACTTGTAAGATTTTGCGTCAAACTTATATATGTATTGTGAACTATTGGCATATCCCAAAGTTTTTGTTTTGTAACGTCCTTCGGGATATCGCCATTAGGACACATTAACTTCCAGTTTTCTATTGTATCTGTAGCATCTGTAATTTGGACTGAATTAGATTTAAAGATGTCAGAACATAAACCCTTGATACTATGCACAGAAGCAAGAAACGCAGGAAGAGCGACACTAGAAATTTTTCTCACGCCAATGCCACCATCTCTAATTGGTAAAGTAGCTTGGGTCCACGAATTATCATCAAAAGATAAATTTAGAATTTTTTTCTAATGAATTTTTTAAAGTGGCATCAAGTTTTTCGGTCATTCCAGGAAAAATAAACATTAATTAAACTAAAATATACATTAATTTTGGGACAAATAGACAATATTTTAATATAGTGTAGGCAATATGAGAATTTAGAGTGCCGAAGTGAGAGAGTGCGAGAATTTGTCAGTGTTTTCAACAAATATTTTAATTTCATTATCCAAAATTGGCTGTATACCTTCATCAAAAAGTGGTGCACCCTAGAAGACAAAGTGTACTTCTTTGAAATATTTTTAAATTAGGAGTAATTTTATTAAATAATTCCGCTGCCAAATTAATTTTGGGAAGTGAACGATCTGTGAAAAAAATTTCACATTTTGAAAATTTTAAATTGAGGCCAATTTTATCAAATTCGTTTTTTAATTTTGATTAAGTCTTCAACGACATCATCCACTTTACCTCCTATGGTTCCATCATCTAGGTACCATATGTTCAATTTTGATTTTTGAGATACATTTGTGGATACCTAGACTAAAAAGATTAAGCTAAGCGATAGAGTAAGAAATGAAGACATCAGAAAAACTACGAAGGTAAAAGACATAGCAAAAACCATTATGACACAAAAATGGAAATGGGCTGGGCATGTACAAAGATCACCAGGGAACAAATGGTCCAAAATTGTCACTAATTGGTACCCTATTCACAAGAAAAGACGGAAAGGCCATTCAAAAGATTGGCATAGTTGCTACGGTGGGAAATACCTGGAACAGACTGGCTAGAGACAGAGCGAAATGGAAGGAAATGGAGGAGGCTTTCACCGCCAGAGCGGTCCTTACAACAAAAATCGTTAATGCAGTTTAATAAAATTTACTAACAAACTAGAATAAGTATAATACTAACACAAATATTATTTAGAATTAATGTAAACTACGTGTAAGGAATAAATAAAGCTTTATTATTATTATTATTATTATTATAGACTAACAAGAGCCCGACCTAGTGGGTCTCCTTGCTGAACGCCGACGTTAGAAAAAATTGTATTTTCGCCAAAAAGTAGTTTTGATGGGGAACTGTAACATTGCCAAACATAAGGGTAAATTTTAGGAAGATGTAATGAAACTTCGCTAAGCAAGGTTGCTCTGTCTAAAGAATTAAAAGCATTCTTTACATCAACTTTCAACAGAACTTCAGCCTCATTAGGTACTTTTTAAAAAAGTACGAGCCGCGTAAACTGCTGCTTCACAGCCTCCTTTGCTTCCAAAACAACAATGTTTGTTTAATTTTCTTTATTGTACACCACAACTACATTTTAAACATTAAACATATTAAAGACAATTACAGACTGTGAAGCACAATGGGCAGACTTATGGCTATTTAGCCATTTCTTCCAGAGAACCCAAGTAAAGGAAGGATAAATTTATTATTAGTTCGAGACAAGGATAAGTAGTACATATAAATTTGAGCGATATCATATGAGTTGGCAATAATCCGTGATTAATAAACCCGAGATTTTAAGTAATTCCTAATAATGGGTAAATGCGTTCTCGATTTATTATTTGTCGATGTAAATTGAAGTTTTTTTTGTTCGAGAACAAACAAAATTATTATATTTGTTTTAAGTCTAAGTTTTTTGGGACTTCTCATTTTACACACATTTTACCTAGAAGATCAATTGATGTAAGCACTTGGAAATGACCATTACTTCTCTGGGTGAGAAAATTATTCTGAATTAAACGAAGGCAACCAGTAAAAGTCCTATTACTGGATAAGGCTTTAAAAAGGCAACATAATCCGCGTTAATGCTTAACTGTGAGTTGACGGTTACATTATTTAGGTATATGTTTTTTTATACGAATACCCATCACCGTATCCATTATCGTGATAATGAGTAAAAATCATATTTATACGCATTAATAAAAATACAAGTACATCATTGAATTTCCATGAACGTCCATAATTATGTATTTTCGAAGTATTTTAGTCCTTATATATTTAAAGAGATGTTGTTGACTTAGTTAAGAACGATGGAGATGACGTGGTTACTGTGACAAAACCTATTTTTTAAAGAATAAAAAAAAAATTCACGTAGAAAAAAGTTTTTGGTAAGACTAGACGACCTGTGACCGCGTTCAAATCCAATTTATATAATTGATCAACAGTTTAAGTACTGGTTGTATAGCTCCAAACCCTTAACTGCCAGCCTGTACAGCCAATACTGTTCTTTATAAGATGGGCTTCGAACATAAAAATAAATTTCTAAATTCGATTCAGTACAAATACAAAAATACTCATCTGTATTATATTATTAAATTTACTAAAAGACGAAATAATAATAATAATAAAGTGTAGGAAAACAAAGTAACTGTGTTATTTATTGAAATTTATTTATTTATCCATACAATATAAATCAATCACAAAAGCGATGTCATCAAAAATGCACAAGAGACTCAAAATACAATAATAAACAGACATTTGCTCCCGACATACTTATAGCTATATACATTGAGAGAAAATCGAATAACTTGTTAATATAGAGATGAATAAAAATTTCAACATATATGTAATACGAAATATATATTTGATAGTGGACGTACAATTATTAAATATTACAAAGTTCGATTAATAAAATACTTCTTTTTTTTATATAAATTTTAGTCAAAGTTTAATTATTACAAACAGTCGCTTAACTAACTTATACTATACCTATTTATCAATAAATTTTATAAAATGTCGCGTAACAAAAGAAATGAAATTTAACCTAAATAAAAAAAAGTGTAACGCGTTTTTTATTAACGCTGTGTCAATTATAATTAATGTATAACAAAACAAAAAAAGTCGTAACTAACATTACCGTAGAGGTAAAGGTACAATGTTCGGTGTAGTCAGTAGTAGGTAGAGGCATTATGAGGAATATAATTTAAATATAATATTATAGATGCATTCGCATGATTTTGTTTTGTATTTTAAAGAAAATATCAAACAAAATATTTCATCTAGTTCAGTTGTCTCTACCAATTTGTAAATCGATTTGTGTATTGGTAACAGCTCGGGATTCAAAATTACAACAAGGTGGGGCGGAGCTTCTATCAACCTAATAATAACTTAAATTATACACAATCGTTATAATTATATTCATGTTTCAATTTCAATACGTTGACAGATCTCATGTGTTATTAATCGTGATGTAATCGTTTCAGGCGTACCTGGAATTTAGAAAAGAACAATTATTATTACTATTCTATACAAAATAAAGTAAAAATTTAATTATTATTATATCGTACTGGTACCTGGCTTTAAGAAAATTAATAACATAGATATTTCATCCAACATCAATTTTCGAATTATTTTATTATACGTGCAAAGTTTTAATTAGTAATTCCAAATCCTCGATTTAATTACATTATTATTATTTAGAATTTAATAAATACCAAAGTAATAAAATTCATTAAAAAAAAAACAAATTATTCACACAAGATTCACATAAAATTATCAAATAATCAGAAGCTAAAATCTTTAGCCAATGATCATTTAATTTAAATTGCATGCAATTAGTATGATAAACCTTAAAATGTTATGTTTACTCACCTTGTGGTACAAAAAATCTCTTTGATCAGTCTATATTTTTAAAAGATGAATAAAAAACAATCAATTCAATTAAATGCTTTATTTCGAATAATTGTAACGACACGACGAGGGCACAATAGTTAAGCTTAACAACTTTAAGTAATGGCAAATTACAATTTTTATGATCTAAAATGAGCATCGACCTTTGGCACTCATTTGATTAATTAAAAAAAAAGGAAATCTTCATTAAAAATCTAGTTAGTGCAATTGAACTGAGATTCATTTTAAATATAAGATCTTACAGATAAAAAATTAGTTAACAGACACAAGATTTTTGTGTTATATTCAGACATTTATAAGGACTTTATATATCATAAATCTACTCTAAAACAACGCTATATATTGAAAACTAAAGCGTTTATAATTTTTATATGCTTTATCTTTAAACATTTTATGTAACATATTTCGTAATATTATGAAAATACTAATATTTTTAATTTTAAGGCGTTTATTTTTCTTTAGTCATTATTTTTATGTATACAGTATCAAGTCTTTGACATTAAATATATACATAGACTTTTCTATGTATGTTTAAATACTACAGACGTTAAAACTATCAATTTCGCCATACATATAAGATAAACGCTAGACAGGTTATAAATTTACTTTTATATTTCCACGTATCTACCATCCCTTAATATATAACATTAAATATAGATTAATATTCGTTTAAAAGTCAATGAGATATAAATTATCAAGAACGGATCTGTAAAGTACGAACTTTCTACTGTAGTATAAAACTAATCAATATTTTTACCAGTTTCTGTGAACGTGTAAAGTTTAAAATATCTTATTGTCTCTTGTAGCCCATAAGTTTACTGTGTTGTTTCAAGATAAACTTTTTTAATATTTACTGACGGATTTTTTTTTTTTTTTAAAGAGATCATTCACGCTAAGACGGATTTCCAAAATGACATGTCATATAAGATTATGAATATGTTATTTTCAACGCATTTACAATGTAATATACATTTTGTCGGTTGAATTGTCCAATGCCAAAGTCTTGTTTCACGTGAATGATCTCTTTACAGTCGTACAAGTGTTATTCGCACACAAATATTGTTAGTAAAGCTCACCATTAACGAGCCTACCTTGTAAATTTTTATTTTTTTATTTTTAAGAAACAGGCAATAAATTGTACTTTCATGTTTGTGTAACATATTATATTATATCGTTTAAGTATTTTATATTCGTATTTATCAGCTGTTTCTATATATTAGGAGTACTTTTATTTATTTAGCATCTTTTTACGTCATAAGTGTTATACCACCGATTTGACATAGACGATAGAATTTTTTTTTTATTTTAATCATTTTTGTAACGAAACAAAATGGTTATTCTAAGAAATTAATTGAATGATGCTAAATATAAAAAAGTTCAAAACCTTAAACACCATTTTACAACGTATTATAAGGACTTTTACAAAAGCTAAATACTTACTGTTAACCCACAATTAAACTGTGATACAAAATGGCATAGCTTGAATCACTTGAAAATATAAACATCCAAAATATATTGCAATAAAAACCAATAGTGAAACTGCACTACACTTGTGCATAAGTTACTAAAAAAATATATATATTACCTATATCAAAAAAAAATATTTTGTACTTAAAAATGTTTATGTAATAAAATGCTTCTCAAAACTGCACAAATGTAATGGTGTCCAATAAAAACCGTGTTATAATAATAATGAACCGCCGCCATGCAGTGAACACAGCCCGTCAAAAATAGCCAAAAAAGAACCAAAAAATTGTGTCATAGGTACCAGCGCTAATGTACAAAATATTAGTAGCGAGACCTTCTGTCCATGTTTCTTATGGAGTTGGCGAGGCACAGCGCGAATAGAGCGCCAACCACCTGAAAATTACAAAAAAAAAACAATTATTTCCGAACTAACAATAAGTGACTCTGTCAAATCCGGTTTGGACGAAAAACTTCTAGACTACAACAATACCCACCGCATAATTTCCTTTGTTCTAAAGATAAATCAAATGAGAGGGTTTTTTTTTTATTTGTCACAAGAAAGAATAGTAGACAATAGCAATTTGATGACATCAACTTGTTATTTGAATTGGGTGTACGATTCTTAGTACATAATATATGACATGAAAAGTTCAATGTGTGTTCAAATTTTGTTTGATTATTTATTATTTGAATTTGTTAATTGTAAATCATTATGAAATTTCAAATTTTAATATTTTACTATAATTATTTAATGATAAAAATTTAATAATACTAATTATTTAACATAAGTTCTAAGTTTTCACTACTATCAGCAGTCTTTTTTATTCATTAAATTACCTCAACACAAGCTACTCCAATAGCAACGCCAGCAATGGTTTTGTTCCACGTCTGGTAGAGGTCAGCGACTCGTGTGGCACAGCCGATTCTATTAGCATCAGCCAAAGTGCAAGTATCTCCCAGAACTTTGCCAACGGTGCTCAGTTGAGAGCAGCAAGACTTGGGCAGGAAAACGCCGTAATCGGATGCGCTGTTCTTTCCGCAGCAGTTGAGCTGGAAATCAAGATTTTTATACATATAATTTTTCGGACAGTATTTGGAACTATTTGGCACTGGAACTATTTGGCACTGGAACTATCTGGTACTGGAACTATTTGGCACTGGAATTATTTGGCACTGGAATTAATTGGCACACGTCTAATTCTCTATACTGGAGAAGGGTGTGTGCGGATACTTTTATTACAACGATTACGTCGAACAATCATTAGATTGCAGTAAGTTATTGTCTATAATACGATCAGGAACCAACAGGTTTACTTACTCATCGAGGCGCTGTGGTATTTTTGACTATCGCTGTTTCAGAAATATAATTTATTGACAATTTTCGCAAAAAATACATTTAAATTAACTGATGACGGCAGACTTAATAAATTACTAAGGGGCCAATTACAATGATTCAATAAGCTTATAGCAATGTCTTTGGCTGATTATTTTTGATTTGTCTTTTCTGTCATATCCTCCGCCATTATCGTAGTGAGAGAAGAACCTACATTGAAGAATTTTATAAAGAAGTAAGCTCACTTGTTCTTGAAGATTGTTGAAGAGGGTGTCAGCTGCAGGGTCTACAGCTCTCTTGTCGAACAGCGAATTGACGGACTTGACGAGAGCTTCCTTGATGTTTTCTGCGTAAGTGAACATCAAAACCGCGAGTACTACTTGCACGATGATGATCACGAGCAGGAAAATGGCATACTGTGTTACAAAAGAAACATTTCGTGGTCAAAATATTGAAACTTATGGCTGCTCTTCTGCTACTTTTCATACAGATCATGGCTAAACGCATATTATCTATTTCTTTAATTTTATATTTTGATAATGCAACTTTATAATGATTTAAAGAATTGTTCAAATAAGTTAAAAAAATCCAATTCAAAATATCAGACGTTTTTCTAATTTATTTTACCTATTAAGTTTGTAGATTAGTTAACAATTTAATCTATTAAAAATTCATAAGAATAGTCCTATTATTTCAAGTTTAATTCGAATATCTCGAATAAACATACAGATAAATTGCTACACATATACCATCCACGGGTACATATGTATATGTTTGAAAAATAATGATAGATATTGTTTACATGAACCGCAAAGATAAGACCTCAATCGTCTGTTGCGTATTAAGAGGAACAAACACGACGTACACATTAGCACATTGTTAAGGAGTTAGTGGAACGAAAGTGGCTTTCTTTGTAGAGAGCGACCTGGCTTTGTTTGTGTAACAATCGCAGTCACGTCAGACTACAAACGAGTGTTTCGTTCGTCTGTTTAAAAATACAACCACATGCTTGTGCACTACGATGAATGCAAAAATATATATAATCCGAAATTTTTAATCACTAGAATAGAAACAAATATACCAATCAAAAATATGGACAATAATGGAGCTGATTATATTGTGTGGATAAATAAAAAAGTGGCAATTATAATTCCATTATTTTAAAAATTCTAAATTTAGTTAAACTAATTGCGTTTTCTTTCAGCGACATATACGTTATAGTTATAATTTAAAAAAAAAAAATCTTAGTATTTAAACTTTCAATTCATTTTTATTTAAAAATACGTAACGATTTAAAATATTTTTAAAGACATACGATTGTAACTACAATAATTTCTTACTCACCGTGACAACCATACAATGGCTTTCGCGTATCGCTCCACAGCAACCGAAGAAAGCGATAATGAACATTATCGCGCCGATGACAATGAACACCCATGGAGCCACCGTTAGGTGACCCTGGAGCTCCTCCTTGATCACCGCCCAGTTGAGTAGCACTGCCACACCGATACCGATCACAGCCAGACCGAACAGCTATTGACAAAAAGAGACATACATCAAGAATATTGTTGTAAATATTAAAATATACATGTGGATGCAACTACTACTACTAGCGCCATCTCCTAAAAGACTATTTTTATCATTCTTTTTTTAAATAAAGTCAGTCGTTCATAATCTCGATCAGCAAACGTTGTTTTTTTAAGTATCTCTATGGCTTTAGTAATTAGTTAATTTATAATTAAGTTTACATATTTAAAAATATTCTAATACGATTTACTTATCCTAATTTGACAAAGTCAATTGAGTAAAAATTGAACAAAATTTAGATTCTTTTACGACTAGTAAGCGTTTGTGTTTACTCTCAACTCCCATGAGTCAGATGTTTAACCTATATATATATAAATTTTCCCCATACTGAAATGGGTCAACACCTCTTCATATATCAAATTGTATATATGACAATTCAACGAAATTATGAAACTTATATTAGATTGTGCAAGTGGCTTCGCTCAAAGTATAAAGTGGGCGTATCCTATATAAATGTTTAAATAAACTAACTAACGACTTATTATTCTTTTAAAACAACTCCGAGTTGAAAATAGTAGAAGTGAGTAATAATAACAAATTTTCTGCTATCTGTTGTGGGTATGGATGACTGCATCGCGAGCATCCGACCAGTTTTGCGTTTCAAGGAATATTGTACGCATTGAAGATGATTAACATAATAAATATGAAAAAGAAATGGCCAAGACCTTTTCGGAATATTTTTCACTAAATTCAAAAAATAATGAATCCTAATGTGCTAAAATATTATAACCTATCAGAGCATAATTATACAATAAAAATATTCATTCGGGTACGTGTCTAATTAATTGTGCCACTAAAGATATTTAAAAAATTATACTCCCAACTGCCTTGACAACATATGTCTAGATAAAAAAATGATCATACAATGCATTACAACACTACTTTAATACAAAAAAAAAAAAAACAATATTTTTACGTCTGGTCGAACACGTAAGTTTTGCAAACAACCGCGCAAAAACTATCAAGGTTCTAAAATAAAAGAAGGCAATTGAGTTTCAACAATTGTCTTGTCTAGTTTTACGAACAATTTACTTAACATACGAAATCATAATTCAGTCTGTTATTACGTTTCAAGGATTGATATAATAAAACTGCAATATATTTTATGTAGCCGTAAAAAAATTATTAAAACTAAATATTTAAACAGAGAAGTGTTAGATGATCAAACGATACTACACAAATATAATACGAACTTTATTTCTAGAATCTTCGAATTAAATCGTGATGTTTTAAAGTCTGCCTGCTAAATTATGCTCGATAACCGAATATAACCAACCTTTTAAGATCAAGATAACATATATACCATACCGTCGTAAAGCCTATTACTTTAAATGTAAAACGAAAAACGAGTAAAATAGTGTTTAGTAAAAAACGATGACGTGGAAAATTTTGGTAAATATTTGTTGTCATTTATCGTTCAATTAACGTAAAAACTAATTGCTGGGTATTTTAAATTAAAACAAACGACACAAAATTTGTTTTAAGCGTACGTGTGAAGATAACAGGTCGGAACCATGCCGTTTTTTTTTGTTAAATTTTTATGGCCATAAATGTTGTCTAGAATTTCAAAGATACCTACATAATTAGGTAGATATAGAAGGTAAAATTTTATTATATATGCCCTATGTCAGATTTCTTAAAAAATTACATCCGTAAAAGCTAAGTAATTGAATAGGACAGACAAAATAAACCACAAATTTCCGTGCAATATTGATACCAATTTATCTTAGTACAAGGGTATTCTGGGTATTGGGGACACACACGGTAGATGTAATAACGATCCGGTAAGGGCGCGTTCTTAAACTATGTCGCCTAATTTTCGTCTGTTTCTCAGTATATCTAAACCTAATTTGTTTTTATCGAACATCCTGATAAGTGTGTGAGGGTAGTTTTATTTTTTTATTTTTTGTGAATTGCAATCTATAAATTATACTTATATTATTTACATACCTACTTTATAATTAATATACTCAGATAGCTTTTCTTTTTAAAAATTAAATGTCTTAATAATATTTAAATAGAAGTAGTTGGTAGTACAACTACCCAGTTGTGAAATAGTTTATGTTGCTAGTATGGCTTTCTAGCGGCCTCTTGAGCTGACCAAGGGTTTATGAATACTCCCTAAGATTGAAGAATTATTTGGAGACATATTTATCTGCTCAAAATACAAATTGCATAAAGCTGGTTCTATATTTAAATAATATTAAAATACAAAAGAAAATTGTTTTAATTTCCATGTTCCTTTTTTAATTTTGATAACAGTATCATAACCATACCTATATCAAATTAAACTCGCAATACACTGTCATATACGAGTACATTATCATTTATAAGCACGTTTTATTTAATTTTATTTTAACATCTAATATATAAAATTCTCGTGTCATGGTGTTAAACATTGAACTTCTCCGAAACGGCTCGACCGATTTTAATAAAATTTTGTAGGCATATCGGGTAGGTCTGAGAATCGGCCAACATCTATTTTTCATACCCCTAAGTTGTAAGGGGGGGGGATTAAGCGGGTTAATAACATATATGACAAAGAAACGTTTGCGGGGTCAGCTAGTATTTAATAAAATTTAGAACGTCGTCCATATTTAAAAGTTTATTTTGTTAAATCATGAATTTTATTAGACAATTTTTCTTTATAAACTATTCTTCAATATACAAACTTAAGATAAACGTACATGAAGTACGTATTTGCTATAAAAACAGCTGAGAGAAAAATACAGCTGCCGAGATTCTGGGTGCTACTTTTCCATAAAAACCAAAACCAGCTTTTCGTTCATAATCATACAATACTAACCTCTCTTGTTACGCAATACGCTATAAAGTTGTTTGATTTTACGCATCTAAAACCAATTGACAAACAAAATTTTTTACAACGTTCTTAAGGCAGAAAGTAATAGCAGATACATTAGCGTGAAGAAATGTATATTAAAAGTATTAATATCTTTTGTAGTCAATACAATCAATTTTGATCTATGAACTAGAGTGATAAATAATAAGTCAGTTTCTCGCATTTTATGGACATAGCGCTTTATTTATTGAAAGAATATAAAACCGCTCATAGCAGATGTTTCGAGGTGTTGCATAACCCCCACATGCTTTATCATCGAGGTCAGCAGACTGTTTAATTTATTGTTACTGTACAAACACTTTCACTGGTAATACGTGTATGGATGTATTTAAGTGCCTCATTTTACTAGAGATTTACAAAACTTTTGAAAGCCGTATTCACATAACATTGCTAAAAGATAATGACTTCTGAATATCGTTCATATTTCTTTAAAAATACAATTAACAATACTATGTTTTTATTATCATTATGTTCAAACAAATGTGTACTTGATTCAACATATATAAATCGATTTAAAATAATATTATAAAACTTTATAACAGTATCTCGAGTTCATATCATATCCAGAGCATATATCGAGACGAAAATCGATAAATGTAATATTATCGGGTTTTAATTCCTTGTCAGCTTAACGATCATTGCAAACGTAAATTGATTTTTGTAATCACTACAACCGTTACAATAACTGTATGCTAAAAGTATTTCAAACACTTAGTAGCGACGAACACATTTATATCATTTTATTAAACATGTTAAAACAAGTTTAAATAAAATGTGCTTGAAAACGATAATGTACTCGTGTATGACAGTATATACTTAGTATTGGGTGTTTAAGTATGTATGTAAAATATATCTAATAATCTAACTTTAAATTTTTGAAAATAGAATTGATTACGCTGCGTCGATTGAAAAAAAGAAAAGGGCATCCGATGATTTGAAAGAAATATTTGAGAACAAGTCTCATTTAAATCCGCGTTATTCGTACCGAAAGTTGACGAAAAAGTCAATGCACGGCGAAAAAAAATATTTCAGAACTTCGAATTTTTTTTAATTTAATCACGAAAAAAATGCTGTTCCTGACGTCGTTATAGAGATATTCGTGGTTAACTGTTGATGTTTCAGTAGCATTCTGTGAACTGCTGTTCAACTCATTACGTAAACGCAGCACTTGACAAAATATGTCTATATAGGTTTATAACGACGTAATATGTGTGCCAAATCGTTGATGATAGATGTAGCCACATTTTGAGTGCTTATGCATAATTATTATTATATTGATAATACCGGACAAAAATAACATCATTTGATTGGCTCAACTTGTACTCAGCCACAAATATCAAATTGCGTATTAAATTAAATAAAAATCGTAAATTATTTTACAAAATGACATAATTTTTTCATTACAAATTATAAAATTTAAATTGAAATTAACATTTCGACATGAAAATTAATCTTAAAAAATAGATGTACTGCAGATTTGACCTTACATACATCCTTAATTTGATAACAGAATCCCAAACATATATGAATATCACATTTTTATGTAAAATCTATTTTACGATTAATAAAATGCTCAAAATTAAGTAAAAGAAATTCTAAAAATCCTTCGAATATCATTTTTGTTAAATATACCTTATTTACAATATTCTATCAACATTACAATTAATTCGAATGATGCATGAAATAATAATAAATACCCCCTGTATTTTTTTATACTAATAGTAGGAAATCAGACAGAGTTTCAACGCGTTTATTATATTATTATAATTCTTTAGTAAGTAAAACTAACAATAAGTACGTACGCGAGAAAATAACATCAGACGTTTATGATAAAAGCCGTGACACGTATGTGGTCGTAAAACATAAAATGCAGCGTTACAAAGACAATGGACGGACTTCGTGAGAAAAGATATTTTTAAGTTGGATTTAAAGATCTTTATTTCTTAAATATATGATACAAATTATGTAAATAAACATTTTGTTGTTTGTGCTAAAACATAAAATACAAAAAAAAAACGATTTGTAAAAAATTACGAGGGTAGAACTAAATATCTTCAGTCGGCTTACTGCGCCATAGATAAGTAAGTGAATATAAAATTACAAATGAATACAACGACGATTTATAACAACTTAGATTTATTTTTTAACGTGCATTTAGGATAGTTTTAACTCATCATCATCATCTGAGGCATTACAGCCGCGGGTGGGCCTTAGCCTGGTCCAGCAAAGCTCTCCAGTCCGATCTGTTAGAGGCTTTCCTTCTCCAACTTGTTATTCCCAAGGTCTTGATGTCCTGTTCGACGCCGTCCAACCATCTGAGCTTGGGCCTTCCTCGACTTCTGCGGCCCTCCGGTCGGCCTTCTAAAAGGCGCTTGGGTACTCTGGCCTCGTCCATTCGCAATACGTGCCCTGCCCAACGCAGGCGCCCAATCTTTATGGTCTTAATTATATTTGGCTCATCGTACATTTGGTATAGCTCGTGGTTATAACGCGTTCGCCATCTCTCATTTTCCATCACAGCTCCGAAAATGCGTCTTAGTATTTTCCGCTCAAATACCAACAAGGAATTTTCGTCTTTTTTGCTCAGCACCCAACATTCGGAACCGTAGGTGAGTATGGGCCTTAGTAAGGTTTTGTACAAGAGAAGTTTTATGCTTCTTGAAAGGAGTTTCGAACGTAAGTATCTTAGTAGTCCGAAGTAGCACTTGTTAGCCGCCATTATTCTTCTACTTATTTCTGAAGACACATCGTTGTTATCGGTTACCAAGGATCCCAGGTATACGAAATGATTGACGCTAGCGAAGGTGTTATTGCCAATATTAACTCCTTGTAGTAGGGTTTGCTGGTCTTTTGACGCTTTCAGGTACTTAGTCTTAGCCATGTTAATTTGAAGACCGGCCTCCACAGCTGATTTTTCAAGAGCATAGTTTTAACTAAGCACTTAAATTATTTTCTTTTAGTAGGAGATCCGAACTAGAGACGAACTTCAGCCAATCTGCTTAATGAACGAAAATGATTTTATATTTACTTTAGTATATTAGAATAATAATTACGAAAGGTTTCCTTGAAAATTATTTTTATTTAAAAATGTACCTACGAGTTTAAAGAAAAATTGAATACCTACAGCCAGTATGAAGCCTGTAGAAAATGCAAAAGTTAGGTTGTCTATTATTTTCCTGGCATAACTACTGCGTGGCAGGTATAAACTTGGTTTATTAATAGATTTTGTTCTAGTTACTTTCACACGCATGTTTAATAAATAAATCTTACATCAAAATGAGCGATGTTTCATTGCAAATACGATAACATAGGGTTGCCTGCTAAAAGTTTGGGTAGAATAGTGGTTGCTAAATATAAAAAAGCCTGGTCAGGAATCTTCCAGTCTACTTTTTCGCGATTTATCTTTGACATAGTAAAGAAAATAAATGTTTAATTTTTATTCATAAAGCAAATGGGCGAAGATCAAATCTAGTTCATATCTTAGACTATTCTGTAACATCATAAACAATAATCAGTACAATTCCTTGACAACAAAATGTCTATACTAATAAGAAGCTTGTTTGTTTGTTTAAACGCGTTAACCTCAGGAATTATTTTGTCCTACCTTGACATACAAAAAAAATAAAAATAAAAATTGCATGTATTTCGAATAAAAAAGGACATGGGTTTATAAGCCCGTGGATGTATATGACTTGTAAATAAAAAAAAAAAAAAAAACCTCAGGAATTAATTGTTCGAATCGAAAAATTATTTTGTGTTGAATAGCCCATTTACCAAAGAAGGCTATAGGCTACTTTTTTCTCAAATTAACACTTGTGAAACCACGCGACACAGCTAGTAATTTATACAATGGATACAATCATTGCTAGCACGAATGAAGATTTATCTATTAATTATAAACATATTTAACTATGTTTATATAATTAAATATTAATAATAAGTTCTTATGAAGACATTCACCTATCATTTTAATAGAATATCTTGAATGTTATGTTAAGGTAAACAACTAAATTACAGGAATATCAAAACTTTAAAAAAAAAACATAACGTCAGCCTTTGTTAAACGATTTAAATAGTAAAATACAGTACTAGCTTACAGGATGTTATCATCCGGGTATTAACGACAAAACGACGGTCAAAGATCATTGACACAACAAGGTATAAAAAGTCACACCGAAAGCAAGTTCATTGCTCATGATCATGATCAATGTGTCTGCAAAATTGAAATATACATATATTTTTTTTTAAATGAATATCTTCCTATGTAGGTATTTATATTTGTTTAATATAAGGAAACACAATTTAAATATTTTTAAGCAATTTCATTGCGTAGTTTTATAGATCAATACGTTTTAAGTAATTATTTGTTTGTAAGTATAGGATTACTTTAGTCCTACATGGTGTAGCATGCATTAGACAAGCCCAATTCAACGAAGTTTACAAAATAAAATCTCTAACCTTTTTTTTACATATACCTATGTAAAACTATTTTGTTGTACAATAAAGGATAAATAAATAAAATATATATTTTATGTAATAATATTAATACAAATGACATCAACCACTTTTTTGTATATACTCTATGTAATGAGGACGTTCTGTCTGTTGCACTTATATAGTCACTGGCTATAAAACAATAGAGGCACAACCAAATTGCAATTATTGACTGATGTAAAAGTTATCCGAATATATTAATTAATATCCGGACTTTTCGGATACACATAATATAATTCTAATTTAGAAATCCGATCTCCTTTTAAATTTCTCTGAACGGTAATACAATTATTGCATTTACAACGAATCCATATTTGCACAAAATTATACACTACACTTACAACCAGTTATTTATCAAAATTTCGCTTTTTCGCGTTTCGTTAGCGCGTAATTACCAATTAAAAATTATTTATAGCAGGTTATACAACCTTGATGAGATATTATTCTAAGCACACGCAAAATAATATTATTGTTACATGTTATACTAAAATTGTATAGATAAGGTGTGTTATGTTTCCAATATATTTATTATAGTTATTTTAAACAGAGAGAAAAATAATCATTTATTTTTATTTAACATTTGTTTTTAACGTTTATATCTTCACAAATTGTGAGGGTTCATAATTAATGAATTATGTGAATGAATTTCTTAGTTTTGAACGGAGCCGGACACTCAGAAGACGTCTCGTACAGACACTTGTGAACCGATACAAAAAGACGGTGTTTGGTGGGTGATTTTAAAATTAAGTGACTACATTAGACAATAAGTGACTTATTGTCAACATGTCAACAGATATATGTATCATTTATGTTATCCCATAGAAAATATTATATTAACCTGACAATAAACTTCTAATATATATTCTCTTTTCTCTTCTGATCTTTTATTTTCTTTGTCTGCTCGTTACTTAGCTTTACAAATTCATGCAACATATATTTGCAGACTACAAACGATGAAAATATTGTACATATTTTACAAACGTTTACAAAATACAAAATGATTAAACTACGTTTAACATATAGCTAAATCTAGCATGTACATAAAATCAATGTACCTAGTTGATAATTGTAGAAAAAAAACTAATTAGGTATTTTAAAGTCTGCATTAAATATATATTTATATGAATTATAGTTCTTTAAAATGTCAGGGTTAATTCAATAACCCTAACTTTATACCAAAACTTTTTTGATCTTAAATTGTTTTTAATATATTTAAAAAATTAAATTAATCTACAACACATAGTATACCATTAATAAGAAAAATCTAGAAGATATTGTAGGTTCAAAATAATGCGGAAATAAAGAAACTGCCAACGTGAAAAACGGTTGACCGACTCACCGGCGCCAACGAGCCCTTTCCCACACTATGGTGCCCCTCTGCAAAGCTGGTGCGGGTCGCTAGTATTATAAGTACGTATAACAAATCTACGTAATTATTGATTTAAGGGCTCCATTTCGGTTATTGATAAGTCATAATTAAAAACATGTAGTGATATTTTCGACTTTCCGCTTCTCTTTATGTTTATCATATTTATCTCTATCGATTTTATTTTTTAACCGTCGTTTTTTATAACCAATATATATGATTCAGGTTGTAATATCCCACTGCCGGGCAAAGGCCTCTTTCTTCATGTAGGAAGCTTAATCCACCACACTGCTCCACTGCTGGTTTTTCGGATATATTTCCTACTAGCTGCCCGGACAGACTTCGTTCTGTCAAAAATTTATAATAAAAAGTTTTTTTTAGTTTTAAAACCTTCCGTGGGCCTTAAGGAATAAACAAAAAAATTAATTTGCCGAATTGGTCGAGCTATTCTCGAGTTATGCGCTTAGCTGATAGATGCTCTCAGAAGCACGGTGGAGAGACCCACAAGGACAGACATTCAAAGCGGTAAGAAATATTTGTATAAATACAAATATCCACCCCGAGCGGGTATAAAACCTGCAAACCACCGGTGTTTAGGCGCCACACGCACCACGACACCAGAGCGATGTAACCAATATACAGAGAAACAATTTAATTCCATCGTAAAATTACAAACTAATATTTCAACTAATGAAATACCCTGGAGACGCTCTTGTTTGTCACGCGACGCCCCGAATATAAAAACTAATTAATATTATCGACACTCGTGTCGACTGATGTCATTACAATATTTAAAACCATTTAAGAAGCGCAGAAATAATTACGTAAACAAGAACGGGAGCGGTGAACGGATATAAATACGTTTGTACGCGAAATCGTTCTAAATCGTCTAAAGCTAAACCATATAAATAGCCACGCAATAGCCCGCAGAGACGCTGATAGCTACTAGTGTGTACCCGGCGTATCGGTAACACAACTGACATTTTGTACTTCTTGACAATTCAACGAACAAAATTGCTAATTTAAAAAAAAAATTTAGCAATTTCATTTTAAAATTCACAAACCCTATTTTATTTAATAAATAGACCTTTGAAATTAAACTCCTAATATGATATCTATACCAATCGCGTAATGTGTTTTAGGTTGTTTTAATAACATAAAAACGATAATTAGCCAATAGCTATAAAAACAAGTGAGTTTAATATCAGAAAAAAAATAGGCGCTTTATGTATCTTATTGCTAAGCAAACTCCTTTTCCCCTTGTCCATCTTTATCTTGAGTTAGTTCAAATCAACTTGACACAAAATATAATGACTGCGTAATCGAATTTGTGATTTTAACACACCTGAGAACCTGAGATCATATATAACAGATGGTCCCGTCTAGTTCAATTTTAGTTTAACGGTAGGGGTAGTTGACCAGGTATAGTCTAGACATTCTAAGATAAGATGGGTGTAATAAACTCTCGCTTTGAATCGAATTTATCCCTTCGTCAGCTCTTTCGTATACCAAAAATTTCTCTAAACGAGCTCTTTGTCTTGTGTGTCTTTTAAAGACACAATTTGAACCAAGTCGTACTTGTCAACATAATGTCCTTTTTGTTCTTGACCTTTAGACTTGCTATTCTTTGGTCCAAAAGATTTGCTTTACTAAATTTATTTATATTATACCATATTAATATGGTATTATGTTAAAATGCATGTACAAGTTAAGTAGTTGTGTAATGAATATCTTAACGACAACAATATATATTCTTGGTTGCAACAATGCGAAACTTGAAACTCGACTTCTAGTTAAAGTCCAGTCTAGACCAAAACCAGACTCGTTATTGCGAAATTGGATCCAATATAGTATTTGAAGCAAGTAAATTGTGGAGACGATGTATAATATAGTTGTGCATCAAACCACGTATATGTTAGAAATAGACTTACTTTTGGAGTTTTAATAGATTATTATTAATCACAATATAATACGTTTCCACCATATAAATAAACGCCAAACAAGTTGTGATCATTTTAATTTATCAATAAACTTTTGAAAACTATAATTATGATACATAATCTTGTAGTTTCCATTTCAATCAACTTCAGATAATCTTAGTCTAAATCCAAATTATAATCAAATACAGGTAATCAAAAATAGGTACATCTTTATTCCATGGTATATTTTAAGTCATGTCGTTCAAATGTGTGATCAAGATGTCGATGACATCTGATGACATAAAAGAGCGAGACAAAATTACAAATGCTATCTCTTTCTAACAAAATATACACCTAATGTTGAAATACTTGTCGTAAATAAAAGCCTTTGTTTAATTTTCTATGAATGCATTAAACGTTATAAAATATCTCGATCTGTCAGTGATAACAAAAGATCTGGCTCGTTGTTCTGAGATTTGTGATTCAGCTGGGAAATATTGCTGTCATTCTTAGCGCCATTCTACGCGAAAATGATTTGTGTAAGAATAATGAGGTAATTATTTCTTAGTTTTGTTATACTTACTGTAAATAAAAATTGTATATAATTAAAATTTAACTGTAATAAAAGCTTTATATAAATATTTAAATTAAATTTCTGAATGAATCAAAAATAGGATATTTTCATTCTTGTATACTCGTATTACGAGGTGTAGTTACAAAAAACAATGTTTTTTACCTTTACAAACATTGATATTGCCTTTATTATTTCAAATTGAACATAGACTTTATACAAATGGATTTTTCCCAGTGCTTTTGAATCATCGTTTTTAACACTGGTTAGAAATGTACTTTGCTATTGTTCTCAACATTTACTTAGTCATTTACTCTTCCGTGAAAAATGCTCCTTAATGCGATGAAACCTTTGCCCTATAGTGACACAATACAAACTGGCACAATACGGAACCCAAGGGGCCCTAGAAGTTTTAAGTGTGATTATTTCAACATGACGTTTACTTCATTCGCTAACTCGCACAATTAATGTCAATGAGGTGTAATTGGCCAACAGGACCCGCCCTTCTGGGTCACTTTTCTTACTATACATTGACCTGATACGTGGGAAATACAGATTCATCAAATGATCGTTATTTTTTCCTTACCAAAAACTAGTTCTTAAAACAACATTTTATGTAAATCTTTAAAATTTTAGAAGAAAAAAAAAATAGTTCTGAGATAGTCTGTAACGAGCCAACAGAACATAATTGGGTATTTTAAAGGTAGCGAAAAATTTTCAATTTCTTGTCTAACATTTATAATTAAAATAGATTGTTAAAAAAATTGCTTTTGTATTATATAAAACTGATCAAACTACTGAAACTAAACTGATGTAACATAACGTTCCTGAACAAAGTTTTGTTTACGAGCGAGCTTTCGTGGACTGAAGAGAAGGATTTTCTACTTTGTGCATCAAATAAAATAAACCTATTGAAGTATCTAAAATTAAATTGTTAAAGTATTGAAAATATCACTCATCTTCACTTCAGCCTATCGCAGTCCACTGCAGGACATAGGCCTCCACAAGTTCGCGCCAAAGATGGCGTGAACTCATGTGTGTTGCCCACAGTCACGCTGGACAGGCTTTGTCGCACTGAATACGCTGCTGCCCGTCTTTGGCTTGTGTATTTCAAAGCCAGCAGTTGGATGGTTATCCCGCCATCGGTCGGCTTTTTTAAGTTCCAAGGTAGTAGTGGAACTGTGTTATCCCTTAGTCGCCTCTTACGACACCCACGGGAAGATAGGGGGTGGCTATATTCTTTACTGCCGTAACCATGTGTGCTAAATGAAAATATAAGCCTAGAATATATTAGGAGATAATTTAAAATATACTTATAATTATTACTTTTATTTAAATTTGCAGAGATAGTATTACCAAGCTTGTTTAAATAATATCTCTTTCAACTATTGACTACACTTAATAGCACTGGTGGGCTATTTGATAAGCCAACGAACTTTCCACTGGCAACCGCAGGCACATTAAAACGTAATCGTTAGTCGTTCCGTAATTACAACAGTTCACTCAGTTAACAACTTACTAAGGTAATTACTCTTCGTAGTTCATTAATAGAACTAAAATTTTTATGCTATTATATACATAATTGCTATGCAGAGTAGAGTAATTTCTTTTATAAAAATTAAAAATATAAAAAATATAATACCTCCCAAATAATTTTGTAATACTTTCAAAGCAACTTTTCTGTCATAAATAGTACAACGTACAAAAATTACAGATAATATAACCTCTATTCGAAAATTATTAGTACATCTAATAACAATAAAAATTTGACCTAATTTAGGCCTTACCTGATGTGCAAGCAACCTTACTCAGGTTGACATGAACTAAGATAGAGATAGTAAAACAGACAAAAAAAATCTCTGGCTATTTATTTATTATCTGTGACATGTTGCTTACTTAGTTTTTTGATACCATGCAATGGCTGGCTAGCGTGACCGAGATATTTCACAGCCGGTTGAGTTTGCATAACTCGAGCCTCGCCGATAGTAGGCGGAGGGGTAAATCCTGCGCGCACGCATTGCGTCATATCGTCGACATTGTTCGCTATTCAAATATGAATAATTCATCTGTTAAGCCTGTTTTTCATTGATATAATATTTTATAGGTACTAATGCTACTTATACGACGGAATGAAAAGAAATTAATATTATAACAAAAAAAATATATTAAAAATACATTTTTAAATTGTCCTAGACAGGTTATATTAATAATATTCCATCGAGGATAATGTCTGGACTTTCAAAGTATAATCATTATATATCCCAAACTTTTTGATAAACTGTTTTTACAATACTGATTATAATACTGATAATACTGATTGAAATAAAAAAAGCTACAAAAGAGGTTCTGTTTGTTTATCGTTTAATACAAGTTAAATGTTTGTGGACGAAATTTGGTTTATAGTTTTAACCTATAAAAATAATGTGTAATTACCTTATCTGTCAGACTTCGTATGTCTTAGATAGCCTAATTAATTAGTTTATTTATGAATCCTTTACACTCGTGCAAACTTTTGAGAGCTCAATAATAAGTTAATCTTTGTCAATCCTCTCGAATCAAACCTATATTTTCTGTCAATAACATACCTATTTATCGCGTTTACACAGACGTCAGACGTATTTGTATTGTTACCATTGAAATAACAGTGAAACATTGAAATTCTACGCTCTGATACATTTGTATATTGTACCTATTTATTTTTCTTATTTTTTCTAAACAAACACTACAGCTGTATCTATCTCGAGGATTGGTTTACACAGTACTCATAGGGCTGATTGTTGTGCTAGTGGTCGCAGATTCGATTCCTAGACGACATATATTTGTACCGATTATACTTATATTGATATGTCTGGAAGTTATTGTACATTTTCTAGTTCCCGGACGCAGGATACTCATTTCACTGTAGGCGTTTAAGTATAAGGCGTTAAAAAACAAAAAATAGTACACATAATAGTTATGTTCATAATCACTCTGTTGTCGAGTCACAAATGAGCCGTGACACGCTTCCAGGTCAACAGGTCGATAGATAAGTCACGCCGAATTCTATCAATTTATCCCGCCTACTTTTCCACTGAATAAAATTAATGGTAACCTATAATCTTCTCGTATCTGTTATTTACCCATCGTATCGTACCAAATAGCAATTGTTTGTTGAGTTCTATACAAAATAATTCTCCGATTTCGGTGTGCCTTACGGCAAAGGCGATTTTCAAATTACTTTGTAGTAAAAATACTGTTTTACTTATTTAGACAACAGGCCATAAATAATAATCACGTTACATCTCATAGAAGCGAAGACGTACTATATTACTACAAATAACTGAAAAACCGGCTTAAAGATTAAATTAATTTCCTGAACATTCGTGTAATAAGATTATATTTACATTTTTCTTATTAATTACATTAAATTTACACAAAATAAAAGTTCACTACGAATGCAGGTGCTCCCGTTGGACACGACGATAAAAACCTCCACGGCGGGGTCGTCGACCTCGCTCCGACCTAGATTTTCTTAAAATAGAAGTTTTTCATTACGAACGAAACTATGTCTAACAATATTTCTTTTCGTTTTTCACAACAGGTGAACTGCATTGACATGTAGTCATTGAAATTCATTTAAATATGATGTTTTAGATTATTTACTTGACAAGTCGTAAGAACTAAATTTAGTTAATTACTAGTAAAAAGTAAATTAACCACATAGTTTTTTCTCTTAGTTAACCAACTCAGTCATTTAATTACCTGTTAGTTTATATTACTAAAACCTTTAAATATTTATATCATGATTCTTATACTTTCCTAGATTGCTTAAATTAAGTAAACATTAATTTTTATTTACTTTTAAAAAATTTGTTACTAAAAATACACTTTATGTATATCGTCAACACCTACGCAAAGCCAGGTGCCCCGCAAGTTTGCCGAATGATGCACGAGGAGTCAACGACCGTTCGACAATGAGTTGAAAAGGGGTAGACATAAAAACAGACTTCAGTTACATCGACAAGTAACGCAACATAGGTAGACCAAAAAATAGTTAAGTAAAAACGCATTATCAAAGATTACTCCAAAAAGTACTCATGAGATCTAAATCGAGTTTTAATGGACGGACTATATGACAAGCACCAGCTTTCGTATAATAAAAGACTTATCGAAATCGGTCAACTCAATAAAAAGTTATGACATACAATACAACGTAGATCGACAAAAAAAAAATAGTCAAGTAAATACACATTACCATGGTAGCTCAAATTACTTCTCAGGTCTCAATTAAATTTAAATTGGACCACATGACACGGCACCACCTTTCGATTAAAACAAAAATCATCAAAATCGGTCCACCCAGTAAAAAGTTCTGAGGTATACATTAAAAAAAAAGTTTGAGAACCTCCGCCTTTTTTTTGAAGTCAGTTAAAAAAACAGGTTATCCTCACCATCCAAAATGTACATGTACCATACGTAGCGACTGTACGTAGCTTTATTACTAGGGCAGCGATCTTTATTTCTTGCAAAGCTTATATAAGCTCGTTAAGCTTGTATGATTTCTTAAGGTGTGTTTCACATAGACCGTTTTAAATTACTCGTATTTCAAGACAGAATATGAATCTGCCGTAATAACCTTCTTTAAAAAAAGAGATCGTTGAGATAGATATTTTGAAAATTATATAATAAGTAAAAAAATTATAAAATAAAAAATTATATAATAAGTAGTAAAGGTACTAATGGTTTGGTTTTCTTTGTTTTGTTGTTCTTCAATATTTGTACGTATTTTAGATGCCTGATGATGATCCAATAAAGGATCGAAACGACGCATGAATTTGCAATCGGTGGTTTGATTGGCACCTTAAGTCCACTTTCCTGCGAACCGTCAAAGAATACTTATATAATAACGGTTCAAAAACAGCTCGTATATGTCTCCCATCGCTGGAACAAAACCTGAGCTACATATGAGAAAGTTTGGGGCTTAATCCGTCGAGCTACTGTCAGTTGTTAGGTATTTTCTCTACCAAAAATTCCGAAACAGAGTTTTTGATGTGGTTGTGACGTGACACAGTGGGGAAAAATTCGTGACGCTTACTAAGTTAGTAAGTACTACTAAGTAGTAGTTACTATCTAAGTAGCATTTTAAGTAAGTATTAAAAGGTTATCTGAGAAGATCGCCTTTGTACATATTTTATTGTATCTTTCTTTATATGTATCTGTATTTCGGTGTACATTAAGAATAAATAAATAAATATCTATTAGATATTATATATTTTCAGGGGTATTCGAAAAGCAAACGTTTCGAACACCACTACATGAAGAACTATCACAAAACTAGGGTTTCATTTGCTCGCTTTCGTCAATCCATAGATTTTACAATAAAAGATATTATATTTATATGTATTACCCAAAAATTACTAAAACTTGTTAACCTATTTCAGTGTAAACAAGTAACAAACTTACACATCATTACCTAAACCCATTACATTTTATTTCAATATTTCCAAGTAAGATAGAAAAATTAAAAAAAAATTATCGGCATTTTTTAAATAAAAATTTACATATTAAACTCTACTCCTGTGCCGGTACGTAATAATTCACTTCTCATATGGTAATGAGAAAGTCAAGCTCCCTTAATAATGAGAAATGTGGTGTAAAAGGAAGTAGAAGGAAATTTATGTAAATTAAATTGTAGTTTGACTTTTTTCTAAGGATGTTACGAGTACCTGTCCCTTATTAAGAGGTGGTAAAAGCTTTAAAGAAAAGACCGACAATAAGCAAGTATTTTATAAATTATAGTCAGGAAACAAGGATATTTTAATTCTAAGAATATAAAAATACCTAAAATCACTAAACAGATTAATTCTTATAATTATAACTAGCGCGTTAACTAGCGACCCGCCCCGGTTTCGCACAGTTGTGAAAACTATCAGTGTTCCTATAATATATTATGCATGTATTATACATATACCTAAACCTCTGGGATCCCTCTATTTACTAAAGAAAACCGCATCAAAATCAGTTGCGTAGTTTTAAAGATCTAAGCATACAGACAGCGGAAACGAATTTGTTTTATACTACGTAATGATGTGCTATTACATATACTTACACTTATTCGTAAGAACTACAAAAGTAATCTATTATATAATGAAGTAACGGGAACTTTTGACGGGTCATTGTACTTTTACCCAAGAGTCGACCCGACATACATAATTTTTTGAACCGAAGTTCCCACGAGAATCTATATTGTTTTTGAAAAGCAAATATCACCATAGCAACCTAACTATAACAATATGAATAAAACACACAAAATCGCAGCGATGAGTGGTATTGTATGATATGATGGATTTACTTTGTATTAGGTATATGATACTTATGTACTGTGTGGCTACGGTACTAAAGAATATGGCCACCCCCTCTCTTCCCGTGGGTGTCGTAAGAGGCGACTGAGGGATAACACGGTTCCGCTACCACCTTGGAACTTAAAAAGCCGACCGGTGGCGGGATAACCATCCAACTGCTGGCTTTGAAATACACAGGCCGAAGAGGGGCAGCAGCGTCTTCGGTGCGACAAAGCCAGCCCTGCGGTCACCAACCCGCCTGCCCAGCGCGGTGACTATGGGCAACACACATGAGTTCACGCATTTATGGCGCGAACTTGTGGAGGCCTATGTCCAGCAGTGGACTGTATAGGCTGTAATGATATGATACTTGTAAATTACAGCCGATGCTTCGACTATATAAATGAAAATGAATCGCTAAATATGTTGCTAGGCGCAATATTCAACAAAAACTTTACCAATCGGGTTAGTCTTTTGAAGTGAAAACATTTTGGCGCACCGTACACACATTTTTTCATAGATAGTAGGTTAGGCAAATCCGTCACGCTCTGAGGTGAAAGGCTCGATCGGGTGTACTGGGAGTGTACCCGAGGGAGAAAGATGCAGACAGCTGCTTTTCGCTGCTGAACGGGGAAAGGCTCGATCGAGTGAACTCGGGAATTATTGCAATTGCTTAATTGCGATTGCCAATGAAGTTTTCACTTCCGCCGTGCGTTCTAAAGCACTCACTCTATTTTTTGTGTGTATTCTAATACTATGTAGAAGTTTCTTATGGAATGATAAACTACCAATTAAGAAAAGAAGACAACCTAATGGTTTTTAAACTGAATGCGTTTGATAGTTCGTAAGACAAATTTGTCGGGTCATCTATAGTATAACATATCACCTTTAGATTCTATAACTCATAAAATTGATATATTTTAAGCTACAATAACAAATCTATTGCTGTTCCGTTTCACTGAGCCTTAATCAGTGTTTAATCTGGTACTAAAAGCACCGTCCAGGAAGCAGCGACCATTGAAATCAGGTCACGTACTACAAGTCTTACACACATTATCATTCAAGTCACTTCCTTTGGACGTACCCGTGGCCTTCGAGTATAGAAAATAGTTTTCAACGGTCCCTTCTACAGGCAATTACTAATGCGTATAGAATATATTGTATAATTTTATTTTAAGAAACTTTCACACGATTCTATTGTCGATGCAAACGTGCACGCACAGAGAAAGAGTCCAGCTTGACAAATTAACTTTTTTTTTGTTTAAAATAAACATCCTAACGATCTAACATTCCTTTAGTTAAACATAATCTATGCATATAATAAAATGGTAGGAAAGTTAAAACTGTACATTGAATATTTTTTTAAAGAATACTTGGGGTGTGATCTACAATCGATACCGAAGCCAAAAATATAGTTTTTAGAATTTTTGTCTGTTTGTCTGTATGTATGTCCGGGATAAACTCAAAAAGTACTCCATGGATTTACTTCAAATTTGGCACGAATATTATTAAGAAGTCGGGTCAACATATAGGCTACGTAGGTATTATCACGCTATCACCTACGGGGAACGAGCAGTGAACCTTTATTTCTGCAACGCATTCTGTAACAACGTGTAATCTAACGAGGCATATTTTAATGTTATTATTATTATGTTAATAACCATGCTATAAGCTAGCTTCACACTATAAATAAAGACATTCTGTAGTATATTTAGTATCAGCATTGCACCCGTGCGAAGCCGGGGCGGGTCGCTAGTGCATTATAATTATGAAGTCTACAGATCGACAATCCTATGTGACAATATCTTAATATATTTTTTTCTGCAAATTTTTCCCTATAAACTAACTTAGTCGTCAATACTGATGAAGCATTCATTTGTATTAAAATTGATAAAAAATTATTAAAATTACTAAACGTTTCGTATATTACATTTGATGTGCAAAAATAAAATAATCTTCGCTAGATTTTTGTATTCATTTATGCTATTTTTTGTAATAAGAAGTGTATACCTACCTACTAAAATATAAAAAAGTGTGTACTAATGTATGCACATAAGAAGTTAGTCTTCATTGGCTAACTAACTTCACATTGCTAACTCTTTTTCGTTTACTAGCCAACTTCAGTAAAAATTTACTTTTATCATTTGTCCCTAACGCGCCAAAAGAACTATAAACTTCAAAAAAAAAAAGCATCCGTTTAATAATAATGTGTGTTAAAGCAAATAAAGTTTTAAATAAGAATGATCTGAATACATTATGTATTCATATTATATTTTAAATATATGTATTATGAACAAACACGTTTATGTCAGAATTCATTATTTTAAGAGCACGATGTTAAAATCTGCTAAAGAGTTTACATTATAATGGTGAAGCGTTTGACACATTATTATCATCACAATTTGTAAACCGGTTTTCAGACAATTTTCTGACGTCACTTCATTAATATTAATAAAATGTAACTTCGATAAACTACAAATTTTTAAACTTTAATGGTGACTATGAACACTTGGCGCAACGGTCACAGCACTGGCTGTTGCGCTGGCGGTTGCGGGTTCGGTCCCCGCACATGACAAACATTTGTATTGGTCACATAGATGTTAGTCGTAGTGGCGGGGCGTTTGTGCTTGTGTATTGTGTGTTTCCTGACCCCCGACACAGGAAAAAATTCTACTGGAGGCCGTTGAAAGTGAAGAGTTTATTATATTTATTATTATTTTCATTGAATCAGTCTTACTGACATTGTTTAAACAAAAACCGGAATATATAATATTTCGGCAAAGTGGGAGATCTGTTAAATAATTCTATCGACGATTTCGCTTGTTTTTCTTAATTTAGTCTCACTGATGAAAGTTATATTGGTATAAAAAATCAACATAACCATAGAAAAACATACAAATTATAACTCAAAAACAATTTACTTCAAGTAAGCAACGTTTTACCGTTGCAACTCGTAATCTTTGTAGTTTTATTTGGCTCCAAGGTCACCGGTAAGCAGCCACGAAATAATGGCGGCAAGGGCGGTAAATATTCAGTTAGGGTGACGAAGGCGCCATACGGGCGACACTTCAAATGCTGGCTTCATTTAACACTTGACAAAAATTTAATTTAATACAACAGAGACGCTCATAAGCATATTAAGCAGCATCTATTATTATCTATTAATATTAAGCAACTTTTCGGCAATATTATATAACTTTAAAAAATAACCTTAACCTAGTTCTCTAATAATAATTACTTTAATTACGTTTTTGCGGTAGAATGTAGCATATTTTAGATTATTTTTTTAATTACTAAAAATTTTACATTCCGTGAAATTATAATTAAATACTATAATCAACTGCTTTAGCCAAGCCAACATCCAAGTGCTTTAGCTCCATCTAACTTATATCTCCATCTCAACTTCCGTTCGCCTCGCCCCATCACACTTTTCGTAACGCACTTGTCACGCATTCATAAGCTTACTCCCCAAGTCAAGTCAGTAAAGAAGTTCAACTTCAAAATTAATGCTAATATTTTTGTTGTCAATAGAATATTACTGTTGATTGTCCATAATAGAGTTTTTTTCGGTGTAAATATATATCTATCTATCTATAATATTATCTTCAATTTTAAGTTAAAAATGAAGACAAAATTACCCACGAAAATATATTTAATTTTGTGACAAGGTTACACACGCAACCTCCGTAACGTTACGAACGTGTTGCGATATCTAAGAAACATTAGCGAACAGGTTTGAAAACATGTAGCCAAGTTTAAGATAAGTATTGAACAAGTAATATTTGATTACGCAAGAACGAAATCGCAAGTATTACGTAAAGCTTGACTCAATATCGTATACGGTATAGATCTTTTTATTTGATATTGTTACAATGAAAGCTATTACTTTTGCCATCATTTGTTTCTTAAAGATCATTTAATTATTTTAACATGATGATTACGTATAATATCAAATAATAGTTCGTAGTATAGTAGTAATCTAGGAACAGACGACGACAGTGTGTATGTATATAATAGTAGGTACCTAACGTAGGTTTTTTTTTGCTATAGGAGATTAAAATATGAAATATGATATTAAAATGTAGCATTCGTTTTACTGTATTATTATTTTACATATAAAAAGACATTCGAATTGAGATCCTCCTTGAAGGTTGCCTGGAAGAGATCGCTATAAGCGATAAGGCCGCCTTTGCATACATTATTTTGTTTTTGTATCTAATCGTTCTAGAATGTATCTTTTTTTTTTTGTATGTGCAATAAAGTTTAATAAATAAATAAAAAATAAACATAATCCTCGTCCTTTTTTTAAGTCGGTTAACAATACATCTTATACAAAATGTAAATTATTAGTTGTTTACTCATTATATTTTGAATCCCAATCTAGACCCTGACTCCCGGGGTTAAAGTGAAAGCTCGAGATTATATTCTCTAATTATATTATCTCGGGATCTAGTTGACCGACTTTATATATTTCTTTTTGGGTTATTTGCATTATATTAAGGTTCTGTCGAGATACATAACAGGTTTTTATCACTGTTCTCTTAATTCTAGAATGGCGAAGTTACCTACTACAATTTGTACGCGTTAATATCGTCTTATGTTACTACTACCTACTGTAAATGTGAAAGTTTGGATGGATGTTTGACTTCATCACACAAGAACAGCTGATCGGATCTAGGTTTAATTTTTTCCAATAATAGTCTAGAATAGCCCAAGGGTTTTATTCTCATATCTATTATATTTACATACTTCGGCTCAAGGATAGGATATTGTTTAGAATAGCACATTGCTATAATTCAATCCTGTGTAAAAGATATAATTGCTGGCAACAGCAAATTACCTCATAATTACCAGTGACAATATTGCTATTGTTATATTTCCGCAACGAACGAGTATGTCATAATTATGTACGTTTATATAATAGATGTTAGCAAGGATGCAGGCGCCGAGGCGTCGTCTGAGGGGCGATGATGTCACCTCTATTCCGTCACGTTTATGAGACTCAATGGTAACTTAACGTACGTGACATTTTACAGAAAAATACGAGACATATTCTTAGAAAGATAAAGAGTTTTTATTAAACTCTTAGTTGCTGAATTAGACCTTTGAATGGTTTTGTGGGAAAACAAATCTCAAGGCCGTATGAACATTCTAAAAATCATTGTAATATAAAAAATTCTAATGTGTACGATGATGGATTCTTTTAGGCAAATTCTGTTGAACTGATTACAAAGAAATTTAGTATGTAGATAGATAAGAGCAGTATTTACTATATTTTATATTCCAAAGTTTCCACGGGATCGAATAATACGCGGGTAAAAAATTATAATATAACTAGTACAGGTAGTGGAGTCATAAACTGGAGAAAAAAGTGGCAGACGAGTATATAATAAAAACTATACATTACACGTTAATATATGCCTATTAATGTATTTAAAATACATTGAAGAGACACAAAAAGGTACAGCAAATTGCCTGCTGTCAAAAATTTCAAAATCATCAATTTCGTTTTCGTTTATTCAATCTTCAAAATTAAAACGTAGACACGTAATGTCCTCATGGGCTCTTAATAACCTCAGAACGCTATTTTCGTCAGTGAATGATTAATTGAGACGAGGAAAAACCTGTACATCCAGTCACGTCCGTGTGAATCACGTCCCATTGTCCTTAGAGCCTTAAGGACTTTTCCGTGACCTACTTGCATTGTAATAAAAACTTGTAACAAACACGACCGGTTGGCCAACTTACAAAATTATTTATATGAGTATTTAAAAAATAATTAGAAAAAAATTGTACGGAGACAGACATTTGTGAAGCTACGTCCCTTTTTTAAAATCTTTAACGAGAGAAAAAATATTTAGGCGATGGCACAAGACGACATAGGTCAAGCTACGTTATCTACGTCTATTCAAATACGTTACAATTATTAATTTATAAATATTTCTGGCCTCATCAGAAGTCGGTGAGGCGGGATACTTTTAGCTAAACCCTCCCCCCCTTGAATATTGCAATTTATAGTCCGGGTGTTTCATAATAAAGCTCAAGCTACGTACTTAAGTTATGTTTTATAATTTACGTAGTTCTACTACGTACTGTGTGGCTACGGTACTAAACAATTTAGCCACCCCCTCTCTTCCCGTGGGTGTCGTAAGAGGCGACTAAGGGACACCACAGTTTCACTACCACCTTGGAACTTAAAAAGCCGACCGGTGGCGGGATAACCATCCAACTGCTGGCTTTGAAATACACAGGCCGAAAACGGGCAGCAGCGTCTTCGGTGCGACAAAGCCAGTACTGCGGTCACCAACCCGCCTGCCCAGCGTGGTGACTATGGGCAAAACACATGAGTTCACGTTATTTTTGGCGTAAACTTGTGGAGGCCTATGTCCAGCAGTGGACTGTATAGGCTGTAATGAAGTTCTACTAGTTTTTGGTCAATTCGAAACTCAAACAACGCACTTAACTTGTATTAAATTTTACTGGCATCATGGGATGGCATCATAAATGCGAAAATTTGGATAGACCGTCCACCCTTGAGAGTGACACGGATCTGGATAAAATTTGGCAAAGGAATTGTTTATTGTTTAGAATAACAAGAGACTACTTTTTATCCTGGTAATTTGAACGGTAGACGTGACGAACGATAGATATCGACGCGAATGAAGTCGCGGGCTTCTTTATATTATTATACGTACTAACGTTGCTAGTGGCGTGCATAAAGTTTTTAGACAGGCAAAAAAACTTTTCTCGCACTTTTTTCCTATTAATTTATTTCAATTTTCTTGGGAATAGGCTTTTAGATAATATCAAGAACAGACAAGTAAATTATTAGACACGTAATATTGCAGGCATACACATACAGCAGTACATAAAATAAATTTAAATATACAATACCATGCTTATTGATTTGTCCCACTTTTCTTGGCATGTGATACAAATCGTGCCGAATCTTTTATGCGCCACTTATATATATTTTTCATAATATTTATTGCAAATTTTCCTTGTTACTGTTCCGTTTGCAGATTTCTGTTTTATAAATTATTTAAGCTGGGTATGGGCCTACAATAAACAATTTTTAATTTATCTGTAAAGTCGAACGTATTGAATTTGGATACACTATTTACTAATAACAAGAACGTACAAACGAAAAATTCAAAGTGAATTGTCATAATATTACTCTGTGGAATGATTCGGATGGCGGATGCGATTATGCGACCGTGTCAAAAATCATAATTATTGGTACAAACAGAATCGAATTCAAGACAATTTGATTTGACAGGTTATTCTTAGGCTGTTCCTCCTGTCAGTTAAACCGACCAATGTTAAAAACACGATACTTTGTTCGTATTCCATATGACTCGCGACATTATAAAATTGTAGGATTATATATTGTCCTACTGTCATTGCTAACATTTATTTTGATACTAGCTGACTCGGCAAACGTTGTCTTGCCGTTAAACACTATTTAAAAATAGGGGTTGGTGGTAGAAGGGTGAAAATTTAGGGTTATATGTATTTTTTAACGCCAAATCATAGTAAAATAAATAATTTAAATATCTAAAAACTAAAAAAAAATGTTTGGGTCGGACTACCTTTAACATTTAGGGGGATGAAAAATAGATGTTGTTCGATTCTCAGAACTACCCAATATGCACACAAAATTTCATGAGAATCGGTCAAGCCGTTTCGGAGGAGTTTAACTACAAACACCGCGACACGAGAATTTTATATATTAGATTGCATATATGACGGCGGGTTTTACTAGTTGAAGCGGATTTAAACTGAATTATGGTTTGTCTTTTTCAAAAATAATATGTAATGTTCATGTTTTATATATCATTTTTAGTAATATGCCAAGGTGGGCAGTGCCTTTCTGTCTTAAATATGAAATGCACGCTACGGAGCGTTGCAAATAAACGTAGTCTGCCTGATGGTAAGCGGTTACAGTAGCGGATGCTTGCAACACCTGTTCTGGCTATCTTACCAAATGAACAACACTAATTTTATTGGGAGCAGTATATTATTTTCTGTTAGTGAGGTTAAGGTACTTCTGCAATCGAACTATTTCTGTTTTAACCGATTTCAAAAAAGGAGGAGGTTTCTCGATTCGACCGTGTATATATATACAATAAATACATATGTATATACAAATAAATAAAATTAGAGTGTCGTTTGTAATATTAAAATAACCGCTTTTTACTACACAACTTATACCAAAATAACATTTTTTACAATTTTTTCTGTCTGTTTGTTCCGGCTTATCTCTGAAACGGCTGGACCGATTTGGACGGGACTTTCACTGACAGATAGTTGATGTAATAAGGAGTAACTTAGGCTACTCTTATTTTATTATTTATATTCTTATTTTAGAAATTTATTTATTTTATAACTTTGCGAACTGAACAATAACTTTTTGTTAAATTCCACGCGGACAAAGTCGCGGGCGCAGCTAGTCTTATATATAAAGTTCTTGTCACAATGTTAGTTAACATACTCCTCTGAAACGGCTGGACCCATTTTTAAGAAATTTTGTGTGCATATCGGGTAGGTTTGAGAATCGGTTAACATCTATTTTTCATACCCCTAAGTTATAAGGGGGGATTAAGTGCATTAATAATATATATAGCAAAACAACCTTTGCGGGGTATATATATATATATATATATATATATACTTATGTGTGTGCGTGTGTATTCACGGATAGCTTCGTCGTTTATGAACCGATTTTGTTGGTTCTTTTTTTGTTGAAAAAAAGATATCCCAAGGGTGGATGATAAGGAAACCAAGATCTGACGATGGCATCCCAGAGAACTCGAGGGGAATCTTCGAAGACAAATTTTAATGTTCATATTCGACCTAATATACCGTCACGCGAAAATAAATTCACTTATGACATCATAATTTTTATTTCATTAGTGTTAAATGAGTAATTTGTCACCTTGACACCGAGCTTAGTAGAGCGCGTTACATAATATAAAGCTTCGCAATAATTTTGCTTACTAAATTATGTTACAATTTAATATGTAGTTCATAGTGTTATATGATAAAAAAAGGTTGGTTGATTGACGAAAACTATTGAAAATCTAACGGTTGAAACAAATAATCATCAGTAATTCATTACAACTGACTCAGAAATTTTCCAGTGGAAACAATCTATGTGTTTATAGGTTTAAAAAAATATAAACTTTAATTGAAGTAAAACCGTTTTGAGTATTACATGATAATCCCGAAATTTAAGGACAGATTAAATCATCATCTATTTTGCGTGTACGAGTATTTCGATTAGTCATATCGAAAGTTTCAACGTCCTGGGGAATTACAAATACCTATATTTTAAAACGATAAAATGCGAGCGACTCGTAAAACTTCCAATGTAGTGATTTTATCATTTTAATATAAATATACAGACATGAGATGTATATGAACGAATCTTTTCGATGGTAACAAAATATGAAAATGTATCTCCGAATTAATTAGTAGCTTAAGCAAGTAATAGGTAATTTAATTACGTTTTATTTGTCATTTTCAAAATATACATATAAAATCATAATTTAAAATTAGAACAAGAAATCTAAAGATATGTCGACACAATGCTTAGCATTGTGCAACTAATGCAAAACATGTATGTGTGATCACAGCTTATAATAAGAAACTGGCTGTAAGCATATGTACGTGATGTCATGTGGCTGTATAGCATTGAATCATTGCTTGGTCGCTATTACACTAACGTTAATAATTGTGTTTGCTCGCTAACGAAAAAAACCGACTTCAATTACATCGACACGTAATACAACGTAGGTAGACGAAAAAATAGTCAAGTAAATACGGATTATAGAGAACTCAAAAAGTACCCATCAGATCCTTAAGCTTTCCATTTAAAAAAAAAACATCAAAATCGGCAAAACTAGAGAAAAGTTATGAAGTAACATAAAAAATAGTCGAATTGAGAACTTGCTCCTTTTTTAATCGATTAAAAATTATGGATGACGCCATACTGAATCATTTACTATTTGAATAATGATTTGATTTATTTGATCCATAGCGTAACGATGAGATGTGAGGGGACTTTACATTTTTTTAAAAGCTGATTATGCCTCATTGCTGTGGCATAAATCACCTGTTGATAAAAATAGGAAATGTTAAAAAAACTTGTACATTGATTTAAATACAAAACGAATATAAGTAAAAAATCTACCGTTTTTAATAATTCTAATATTGAAGTTTACATTTCATGTCGTTTCAATGATCAGATTGTGGGTAATTCGATTTTTTTTTTATGATTCATAGGACATCTTATTGGAATATTAAGTATAAATCTTATTTAGTTTTTATTTAACGACAATTATATTTTATCTTCATAATATAGGTAGGTACGTATAATTCAAAAATGTTACATAAAAAATCAATTAAACGTGTTAAGATGACGCCAACATTCTTATGATATTTGTACATCTGAGATGAATTCAAGGACACAAGGACGACGTAATAGAGGTGTAGGTAGGAAGGACGACCTTTTATCTTTTTCTCGCTTGATCTTTCGCTCGAGAGCAACAGAGAAAGTGAATAATGGTGTTTGTTATAGGGATCGCTGTTTTGTAATTTTGGTAAGCATATTCAAAGAAAAATACTGGCCATTTGCACCCGTAAAAAATAAAAAATAGCTTTGTCAAATCTAATGTAAGCTCCTTTGCTACAACCTTCCCAATATTTGCTTTTTTTTAAATTTCACAACAAAAGCTGGGCATCGCGCCACAAAGCAATGCCCACGGTGGGTTTCACTGTTCACTGACCATCTATCGTAACAGAACCGGTTATCCCGCCCTTTACCCAAACTCACCGCGACCACCAGGTTGAAGAAAAACAGCACATATTTCACAAAACTCGTTCCACACCCCATTTTGAATTTCACAGCGACGGACACACAGAACAACACAAGTGATGTCACTCACGGATTTTCTTGTTTACCAGGTTGACGGAGCGACACAACCTTACTTCTTTGGTGTATCGAAAGCGACTATATGAAAATAAACGAGAGATCGCGATGGAGACGCTTACCCCTCCCGCAACCCGCTCGGTTACTCATGAATCGTGACCCCTCATTCACCTATTAGCTTTTTCGCTCTTTCTCGTTGAGTTCGCTATTTAAAATGCCCGTAGCTGTCCTTTTCTAATTCATCGATATATTTTTTTTAAATAAATGCAACAGATAAGAAATGTTGAATGTTGTTGTATCAAATGACTCTTTAACAAATTAAGTATTAAGATGTACCAATCAATCTAATTATAAGTATAAAAATGTATATTTTATCCTACTAATATTATAAATGCGAAAGTTTGTGAGGATGAAAGGATGGATGTATGTTTGTATCCTGGACCTCTACTTTAACACATAGGCTACTTTGAATCCCGACATTCCGACGGATGAAATCGCGTGGCAGTCTTATTTAACCCTAAAAGCTTTAAACATAGAAACATAAAATCTGAAGTACAAAACTAAAATAGCCCTTATTGTAATAACTAATAGGTAACAAAAGAGGAGTAGCGTATCAAGATGAACTTTTTAGTGGAAGTCCTTTATGTTTAGCAATAGGATGGATTCGTTTGAAATACAATGAAATTAAAGTTAAAAAACATATCATAATATAACTGTTTCTTTTCAAAATGAAGAAAATAAAATAAAATTATATAATTTTTAATTTTCGTTATATAAATTGTTTAAAGAGGTATAAGTAAATGCTTGATATATTAATTTAGTATAAATTTTCTTTCTCCTAATATTTTTAATAATATCTAATGCATGGCGAGGAAAGAATTTTCTTATAAATGCAAACTAAATCTCAGCGCAATGGCCGTTTAGCTTGAGCAGTTATTTATTGTACCATTACTTATTTTTTAATGCTGTTTATACCTTTACTTTTCTTGTTTATAAATAATTTCCCTATTTTTTCCTAAGTAGAGTAACAACACTGAACCCAAAATGACTTATATTCTTCCCAATATTTTACAACAATGATTCAAACATTGTGGTAGGTACATTTGCCGCGAAAATCTTCTTGCAAGCTTAATTATTATTGCTTATTTAACAATTTATGTAAGCGGTTTCGATTCTCGCTCACTATGGATCTTTGTATTTGTAGAAAGATTTATTTCCAGTCTGGATGTCTGCCCTTAATTGATGTTCATCGTGTCTCGGAGAGTATTATTAGGTGTCGGTCCCGGTTGTTATCATATACACTTCGTTATTACAGAAATATATCCCTCAATTCGCAGTGGAAGAGCGTGATGGATCAAGCTTCCACTTTTCCCTACAAGGAGAAAGAGGCCCAGCAGTTGGATGTTACAGGTTGATACAGCAAGTTCTGTTTTTTTTTTTTGTTATTTACAAATCTTCTATATAAATAAAAATGAACGTTGCTAAGCGCATAATTCAAGAACGGTTCAACCATTTCGGCTATGTAATTTTTGTATGTTCCTTAAGGTCCACGGAGAGTTTTAATACTAAAAAAATAGATTGTTTTTTATTATTGAAATTTAACTATTAGCTTTTGATAGAACGAAAGTCTCTTCTCTTACATATAAAATTCTTGTGTCACCATGTTAGTTAACATACTCCTCCGAAACAGCTGAACCGATTTTTATAAAATTTTGTGTGCATATCGGGTAGGTCTAAAAATCGGCTAAGATCTATTTGTTAATTTATTACTATATAACAAAAGTGGACATTTAGACTGTATTATTACTGAAATACGCGATACATACTGTTACCGATTTTAAATCTACGGCGTTACGTACGGGCCAGTTTTTTTTTTTTTCTTTCAAGACATTCTCAGTTCGCTTTCATTGAACTAAAAAGTCGATGCAAGGTTCAACCGTGGAGCAACTTTGCCGACCGACTTGAGAGAAAGCCTGCCTCAGGCTATGGAAATGTAAGTCGTCACGTGTATACAACTTTCCATTAACTAGCCCTTTTGCTAATATTTTCATATTAAACTTTACAAGAAAAATAATTGCTTTCAATTGACTTTGAAGATTTTTTATTTTCTAATCGTAAAAAAAAATCCAAAACCTTTGTGTATTTGAAAACCATATTTGAAATTTATTTACACTGCATATTGTAAAAAACTTATTAAACAAAATAATTATGTAATAAATAACAATATAATTATTTCTGTTATATTATCAAGAGCTTAGCAATTTTTTTTTATAAATAAATAAAGCCTACTTTATATATATAATATTGTATAGGCCTAATTCTATAACATATACTTATCAAAATTAAAATTTTAAATTATCTACGCTAAACAATACAAAGGCATTAATTAAAACAAAATTTACCAAACAACACGCTATGCTCACTGACTTCTATGAAATACACGCAATCGACATATATTTTAAAATTGTTTTATTGCTAACATGTCTATGTTCTTTTTGAGTTTAAAATGTTAATATCTACACTAATATTATAAAGCGGAAGAGGTTATTTGTTTGTTTGTTTATTTGAACGAATTTATAAATGATTTTAATATCGGGAATTGCTAAATTATTTTGGGTTGGATAGTCATTTACCGAGGAAAACTATACCTAGGCCATATAATATTCTGATACGGTTTTTTCTCAAATTAACACGGTAAAACCGTGGGGCAAAGCTAGGGCTTGTAATAAAACAATAACAACGAGTACAATATACATAGCGTCCCGGATAGCAACGGTCGAGTTATTTTGGAATGGATGCTGACTCAAAACTGGTTTCTCTTTAAATCTTATACAATACCACTCATGTTACATAAACTGACAGTTTGCTAAATAGTTCACGAGGTTCGTATAATTGTTAAATAACTTTACGAACTTCTCTATATATGTATCTATAGATACGTTTTTTTTTTTAAATTTTCATACTATATTATATTTACGATATAAAGACCCAAAAACCATTTTAAGTATCAATGTGTAGGTAAGGTAAATTAATAAAACAATCCATAAATTCAATTATTTCTGGTTTAAATATTTTATAAATAAATAAAACATCTTACGAAATATTTATAATGTAGATTTTAATAAATAATATTAAATCGTACGTCTTTTATCTGCATTCATATTTCGTCTAAAGATTACAAATATCGCCTGAATACAAACGGGTCAACAAATTGCTCGAACTACGTGAAACGATCTACCACAACTATATCAAAAGAGTTACATACGTTATAAAGAACGAGCTAACATGCCTCGAAAAAATGCGATCCATTGTGTTCATGACTTAATTCATTCATGTTTACAAATAGTTTAAAACTCTTAATCAATCTCAAAATATAAGTAGGTACTTATTGTAGACTTTTTTAAGCACTCTTAAATTATTTTACAAGTTTATTTCATATCAATTAAAATAATCGAGGTACCGGTCAAAAAATCAAGTGTTTGCCCTTTCAAAATCTTTAAATACATAAATTGAGTTTTTTAAGGCCACTGAGCCAGTCAAAAATAAAGGTTCGTTATCATAAGGTCATCATCAGGTCATACACACACGATTAACATGTCGTATAGGGCAGTTTGGTTATTACAAGTTCAATAAAATGTATTTTGTATTAGATAATAAATTGGTGTAATGAAGTAGGTACATATTTTTATTTTTTTAATGTACGCGGAAAAATAATAAAAACCATCAGGCGTTGGACACATCCTAGCTTTACAAGGCAGTCACAGCACTGTAGACCTGTAGTTTTATACATCGCCTGTAGGATAAGCATAATTATAATACATGATGATTAAAAACATGGACATTTTAGAGCCTATAGATGTTAAAATTAAATTTAAAAATAAAACGTACGCAGCAAAATATAACTATTTTATTTGATTCTGATTACTGCTAACCTCCCCCTAAATAGTGAGATAAAAAACTGCCTGTAAAATTCCTTAATGTTTATATTACAATTTTTTAATTGAAATGTAAGAAACGAAATCGATCTAAAATGAGACATATTAAGATTATATTTACCTTAAGCATTAAAATATGCAAGTTCACCAGTTTTGTGACATTGGTTTGTGAATTTAGATTATTTTTCATTAATATGAAAACGATAGATAAATATTCTACATCTAAAATAAACTTTTAAATGTATTAAATAGGAATAATTTGATATGATACTACTGTGGAATTGTTCACTTATTACATATTTGACACTTAACCTTTTTAATGGGTCATTGACAATAAACTCTAATTTCTAAAATTCATTATTATTTTAATGATTAAATATAAAATAATTTTAACTGAGGTAGGGCACAGCAGGAATTTCCTGCTCAAAATATGGAGCAGCCCGACTGGGGTAGTACCTCGACCTTACAGAAGATCACAGCAAAATAATACTGTTTTCAAGCAGTATTGTGTTCCTGTTGGTGAGTAAGGTGACCAGAGCTCCTGGGGGGATTGGGGATTGGGTCGGCAACGCGCTTGCGATGCTTCTGGTGTTGCAGGCGTCTATAAGCTACGGTAATCGCTTACCATCAGGTGAGCCGTACGCTTGTTTGCCGACCTAGTGACATAAAAAAAAAAAAAATGAAATAATTTAGTACTAGTATTAAGTACTGAACACAAATATGGTATCATCATAAATACAATAAATTTTATTACATGACAAGATTTAGGCATTAATTAAACTTCTAAATAACTATAGTGATACAAAAAATAATTACAATTTTAATTAATTAATTTAAAGTCATGCTTTAATATTATAGTTAACACAATGGATAACAAGGCAAACGAGTTCGTTCATCATGATCATCATAACTTTTAATATTATTCCTTAAATGCAATTGAATTTATGCAGTGTGTCTAAAATATTCGATTATCCTCATAAAATATACCAAACATTCCCAACAAACATTTTTGTCATATAATCAAACAATTATATGACTTTGAGTCTTATTAAAGTTATATTACAGTATTTTTTTAACTCTACGTCATGTTATGGTGCATTATGTGTCCAAATAGACGTATAGATTTTTTGTCGTATAACATTGTCGTATAGACGTTATTTCGACATTTCTTTACAATCGTCATATAATAGCGTCTATGAAGACATCTATAAAACTTACATATACAACTTTTCGTCGTGTAAACGTTTTCGTAGTGTAAACGCCATAATACTATTAATTTTGTCATATAATTACCTTTTAAACATCTGCTAAACGAATAGTAATTGTTTACACGTAGTACTTGTAACCATTATATATAAGTCGAATAAGTGTACTAGTGTAACTTGTATACATCCTAAAGTATTACAAAAATGATAATGACCACGGCCATTTCAAATGTGCGCATATCATTTCGATGAAGTCCATCTTCGATAAAAACTTATCAACATCCACATAAATATGGATCATAATTGTGGGGTTTACCTAAAAAAAAAGTATTATTCAGACTTAACTAAGTTATATGTCTCGTAAATTCTTCTGTTCTGAAAATATAAATTATTTGAAATAAGTTAGCTAGGCGTTTTATTATTTTATTATTGATCCCTAAATCAACTGTCATGGCGTACACATTTACAATATGTACGCAGTATATACGTCGGGAAGTTATATAGTTGTCATATAACGCAGTCACTTAATAAATTATTAATAAAAATATACGAAAACATTAAAATTTTAAAAGCGCATGAAAAATTTGTTACAAAGTTACCTCACATTAATCAGTAAATTTGATTGCACAATGGTTTGTAACTGATGAAATGGTTTTATCACCTCAACAAAGTAAAAAATACAATATTTTAACTCAGCTGTCAAAAAAACTGCCAAATTCAATTAGTGCGTGTTATGTTTATAATCTGTTACAATTTTTCATTCGTTCAATATAAAAGTATCATCTTTAAATGACAATAATACAACGAATACGTTAGATAAACGTCATATTGTGTGCCATTACTCGACACGAAGTCGAATACACGCCGCGACAGCTATCATTACATGACATGTAGTCAAATCGCCAACGTGTATATGACTCCTATGCGACTATATAGGTATTTATATGACTGTTACACGAAACTCTTAGCGCCTTAAGTTGAATAAAATGGGCCCTAATGCCGTCGAGTAAACGTTCTAATGTCGTTTATACGATTATACTAAATAACATTAAGTTGTCACCAAAACGTCTACTCAACGTCGTAAATGTTTGTTGGGTTGTCACCAAAACGTCTACTCAACGTCGTAAATGTTTGTTGGGTTGTGGCATAAGTAATCTCTTACGATATTGTTAATACCTTTAAAGTTTCTAATTTATTTGTAAAAAAAAATCTTATTGTGTCGTAAAAAGGTCGAAAGCAAAATTAATTTCCTTAACTTTTTTTTTTCTATGTACGAAAGGCTATATTATGTACGAAAGGTGTTCGACTTAGTCATTTCCATTTGACCATATTCCGTGAAATAAAATCAGTTAGATTTTTTTTAATTTTACAATACATACAAGCTCTTGAGGGCTGTAGCTTCTCAAGGAGTCATCGAGGACGCTCTTACTACTCGTACTTCAACCCAAGGTTAGCTCTTAATAATATAAAAGAACGGAATTTTAAACCAAATCCATATTAGCATTATTATTTTAACAAATTTTATAAGTTAACACAATTTTTCTACTGAAATTAATTTCATATAATAATTTTCGAAAATGCACATTCACTATGAGCCAACTAACAAAACCTGAAAACAGTTTCATTTTAGTCATTCATAATAATTCTCTAAGGGTGTATTTAATCTAAAATTTGGTCTAAGAACACCATAAATTTTATCAATCTTCTAAACTTCATCACCATCCTATAGTTTTTAACCGTGGAGACATTGTGACCTACCTCTATACTACACGTATTGTATACCTTTTTTGGACACCAGTCCTTCATAATCAAGTTGTCAATTTCATATTATATATCTTAACTAAGCTAAGGATTAATTGTATCAACCTGATTATGATGGAAAATAAATCATCAATAGCTATAAGCTATATCAACTAAAGCCATCGAATATTATGGATGGACGGCATTACTTATGACCGCTTTAATCAATGCCCGACGTCACAAGGAAATTAATGATAATAATGCTACTTATTACTATATTCTAATACTTTGGCAAGGTTGGAGCAGGGGCAGTAGGCGCCAGCAAAGAATCATCTGGAGCCGAAAAAGGTGCCTCTCGTAGTATTGTCGAGTGTCTGACTGAAGCTCTCCGTTTCTCCTTAATCGCCTGCGCTAAGAAGAATGTGCAGAATATTCCCGTGCTCTGTAACAAGAATGATAATATGAATCAAATGAAATTATTAAGGACCAAGTACGTATCGGCCTATCAGATATAATGATAACAAACGCGATTTTGATAAGTTTTCAAAGTTTTATTTATTTATTTTTTTATGAATAGATAGGCTTGCGTTTGACCACTATTTCACCTGATGTTAAGTGAGAATGTGGTCTAGGATGGATCACGCTTGCCTAGAAGTAGCCTATTCACTCACGGCTTTAAGATCCCCAAATTATAGCTACCCGTAATTACAGACGCTGGTAGAGAGTTCCACTCTTTAGACGTACATAACAAGAATGTACTAGCGAATCGGTTAGTGCGTATAGTGGGTATGTCAACCATATATTGTAGGTATGTCAACCATATATATTTGTTGACATGATTTGCGTTAGTCCCTTTATAGCTTTTCACTATTTCTCAAAAAGTTGATGTTTACTCATTTCTTAGGGAAATACCACATATCCTAATAAAATAATAGGAACATGCTGTACCTACAGATATTTTTTTTGAATATAAGGATTCTTAGTAAATTCTACCGTAGGGACTAGGAGGGTAGGGAGGCTTGAGGAACTTTTAAGATTTATAAGAAGCTTTCGTTACATCAGGAACATTCCTGACATTTTTTTATGCCCACAATCTATTTAAATAAAAAAAAAAACAAGATTCGAACTCTACTCCATTATTCTTTGAGTCATCCCAGATTTTATTATAATTTATAAATATATTTTATAGTTATTTAAACCTAAAAACTGAAGCTGAATCATTCCATTACAAATTCAATTAGCGCTTAATAAATTAAGGCAGTCATAACATAAACGGTACGACGTCATGAGATAAAAGTCACAATACGCAAAAGCTTGCTTGCTGCGTGTTAGTATTTTGCTAATGATAAAACAATTTGTAATATAAATGACTTCATGTTTTTATGACCCACTGGTTTTCACAACGAAATAATTCAGTTATTTGATTTTTTCGTGCAGTTCAAATCTAAGGAAGGAAATAATTAATTGAACTGAAGTTGCACTAAGTACCTAGTTAGTACAAAACAAGCTGTAAGCTTTGTTCTACAGTACAGATTTTATTTTCTTTTATATATTATTACATTTTTTTAATTTAATAAAAAAAATATATACATGTATATATATACTCGTATATCTATATATAAATTTACGTAGAAAAGTGCATTGTGTGGGTACTAATAAAAATGTATGAAAGAGATAGGTGGCGTTGGTATAAGATGCTTTGCGTTCACATTTTCTAAACCGACCCCAACCTGACCTTTCTCAAATCGACTTAGTCCTAACGTCCACCCTTAGGACAAACGGACGCTCCTAGCCCTCCTAAAAGGCCTTTCCTTTCACAGCTGGGTCTTAGTACCCGGCCACCCCACCCGGTGACGCTGTAAAGCCCAACAGTAAGAGACCATCCGAAAAAAAATTTTTTTTAATGTTTTAAAAGCTATGTCACTTATTGTTAGACAAGATCCGACGAAGGACACTTATTACTTGCGTTTTTTGTAAGTACCCAATCTTTTAATTTTTTATTATAATATATTCGAATCAACTTTACGATAAATTTTTATTCTTTACTAATAACTACCCATAACTTTAAAGTTAATTTTTTTTTCTATTTACGAATACGAATAGTTTACGCATTTATTTATTTATTAAGTAAATTTCAACGGATACAAAGACTAAGCGAAATAATATTAAATTAGAATAAGTATTTAGAATTTGGTGTAGTCAAGATCACACAAAAAATTACCTATTAAATTTATTTATTCCTTATTTATATTTGACTTCATCATTACAGCCTATACAGTCCACTGCTGGACATAGGCCTCCACAACTTTACGCCAAAAATAACGTGAACTCATGTGTTTTGCCCATAGTCACCACGCTGGGCAGGCGGGTTGGTGACCGCAGTATTGGCTTTGTCGCACCGAAATTATTAAAATAGTAAATATTTGACTTATTCATTATTAATTATACGTTTAAGAATAAAATAATTCCAACGTTCCGTTTCCGTTGGAAACGTTCATGGCTGTATCGCTGTATGTCATGGTGGATTGCACTTGCGTGTATATTTTTTCTCGAACAGTGCTCGTCATATTCCATTGAATAAATTATTATTCAATGGAATTATATTGATGTATAAACAAAAAAAAAACTAAAGCGCATACATAATAACATATAATTAAAGATAAGTTAGAATAACAATAATTTTACTTTTTAATATCACAATGTGCTCTAAATAATTAACAGTGTATATAGCTATAGTGTCATCGAGTAAAATAAAAATAAAAATACAGTAAACCGTAACCCCTTCCTTGTAAGTTATACGAAAAATTATCGAACAAAAAATTTATCTATGACGGCGGCAGGCAGCGATGCCAGAGCGAAAGAGCTGTCGTCATATTCGATAGGTGATCTAGGATTCAAGGTGTAATGACAATCTAACAAAAAACGCGAGACTACGCCGATCACAGAGGTAAACGTAAACCGACTGTTTCATCCTGGATAAGTGACGGATCTAGTTGGTGCTCGAATCCTCCGGCTTCGCAGGGGTGCTGAAACTATCAGTGTTCCTCTACTATATTATGCATGTATTATACATATAAACCTTTCTCTTAAATGATTCTATTTACTAAAGAAAACCGCATCAAAATCCGTTGCGTAGATTTAAAGATCTATAAGGATACAAGACAGCGACTTTATTTTATACTATGTAATGAATAATGATTATGCTACAAGAATGTTATGTTGGTATATCTTTAAAGGATTATCATAAATTGTTTGTTATTCACAATGCAGTTATTCTTTTATATGACTATATATGATGAAAGTTACGATTATAGTAATAATTGCTTTAAAGAAAACTAGAAAACCCACATGGGCAGATACCAGCAAATGAAGGGCGCGGGTACAGCTATTTATTAATAAATAATAAAATGGTAGGAAAGTCAAAACTGTACATTGAATATTTTTATAAAAGAATACTTGGGGTGTGATCTACAATCGATACCGAAGCCAAAAATATAGTTTTTAAAATTTTTGTCTGTTTGTCTGTATGTATGTCCGGGATAAACTCAAAAAGTACTGCATGGATTTACTTCAAATTTGGCACGAATATTATTAAGAAGTCGGGTCAACATATAGGCTACGTAGGTATTATCACGCTATCACCTACAGGGAACGAGCAGTGAAACTTTATTTCTACAACGCATTCTGTAACAGCGTGTAATCTAACGACGCATATTTTAATGTTATTATTATTATGTTAATAACCATGCTATAAGCTAGCTTCACACTATAAATAAAGACATTCTGTAGTATATTTAGTATCAGCATTGCTCATTGCACCCGTGCGAAGCCGGGGCGGCTCGCTAGTTTATTAATAAACTGTCAAACGCGTGTCGTTAAAATAATCGTAAATATTCCAAAATTTTCCAATTTTCTGCACGATTTTCCTTATTTTTATTTAAATAAGACCATTCTACAAAGTGCATATTAGTAAACTTAAAAAGATAAATCAGTCTAGGCCTTATCGAGTTTTACGCTTATATATTAGTCATACATTGAGCGTTTCAATTTTATTTACACAGACAAATATGCAAGTATACATGGCATGATTTGATCATACGAGGAGACATATTTGGTATCCTTATTTAGTACTCATCGTCAGTTTTATTGCACAATAACACTTATAATTTTATATATTGACTAGCCCGTTTTGACGCAGTTTTTAGTGCTTTCTGCTCCGCCGGTTGTGGGTTCGATTCCCACCTCGAGTCTGGGTGTAATATATATATTTATTTATATATTTATATATGTATTATTTATAAGTATGTTTATCGAAAAAAAATATGTAGCTAAATCAGTCGGCTGTTACCTATAACACAAGCATTAAGTTGCTTATTTTAGAAACATACGACCGTGTGTGTATTGTTTAGATAAATAAATAAATAAAAATATATGTGCATGTTATGCAGTGGCCTCAGATTAATAAACATTGTTTATTAATCTGTGGCAGTGGCGTAGATAGACCGTAATCCCCGTAATAAAATTTGTTTAGGCTTTCTTAGTTTCATTTTGCGGTAAGACTTTTTCATGAACAAAATGTGTTGTAGGTATGTCACAACCCCCTGTGAAGGTTTTTTATAAAATTACGTTATCATTAGTGACACGAAATGTTGACGTCACGCGTGTTTAAGTATTCAAGAACTCGATAGAAAATACGTTTTGAAATTATAAAGTTTGTCAAATACGAGTGTCCAAGCAACGTGCCTCTAATCGTCGTAATACAAATAATTATAATTTATGTGGGTAAACATAAAGTGAATAAATAATACTTGTATTGTTACACGTTTTCTAAATATGTATACTTATGTGTATATAAAGAGTATCCCCTCTTTTAAATATTTGAATTAAGTGTTTTGAAGTGTTATTGCCAGACGACAAGGAAAAATAATTCTCGTGTTTGCAGTTAATCTCCTCCGAAACGGTCCAGCCGTTTCGGAGGAGATTCTCATGTAATTTTGTGTGCATATCGGGTAGGTCTGAGAATCGAACAACATCTATCTTTCATACCCCTAATAAGGGGGGGGGGGGGTTGAGAAGTTTAATAAAATATATGGCAAAACAACTTTCGCGAGGTCTGCTAGTAAAACTATAAAAAATATGGTGGTTTGTAAGTATAGTATAGTGTGGTGGTAAGTATAATTATTAAAGTAAGAGTTGGTAATAATAAACATAAATTTTCGTTTCCTTATTTTCAGGTGAGAGTGTCTATAGATTTAAGTGATTTTTCTTACCATTTAATTAAAATTTAACGAAATAAAAACTTTATTTTCAGGGCAACGCAATTAGTTCATATTGAAGAAATACATTATATGTATACTATACTTTTACAAATACAATAATAACTAAGTACTACTACTATGTATATTAAAAAATTGTGTTTATTTTCATAGTCAACCTGCTATCAGTAACCTAGTCGGGTTTGCGTGGGTGGTACGGGTCGTGTGTAACTAATAAACCAATGAATCGTTTTGAGTTAAAAAAAAGGAGTTTGCTTTATACCACACGACTGAAGTAAAGCTCCTTTAGCTCCTACAGTAATATACGAAACGTAACTGTCTCTCTATCTTCACTAACTTATATCTCCCTCTCAACTTCGGTTCGTCTCACCCGATCACACTTTTTGTAACGCTATCTTCATGCATTCACCAGCTTACTCCCCAAGTCAAGCGTGCGTAAAGAAGTTTTACTTCAATAATTGTGTTTGCTCGCAAACGAAAAAAAAACCAACTTCAATTACATCGACGAGTAATACAACGTAGATCGACGAAAAAATAGTCAAGTAACTACGCGTTATCAAAGATTACTCAAAAAGTAGCTATCAGATCTCAATAAAATTTATATGTGACCACATGACAAACATCAGCTTTCGATTAAATTAAAAATTATTAAAATCGGTACACCCAGTAAAAAGTTATTGCGGATTTTCAAGAGTTTCCCTCGATTTCTCTGGGATCCTATCATCAGATCCTGGTTTTCTTATCATGTTACTAAACTAGGGATATCTTCTTTCCAACAAAAAAAGAATTATCAAAATTGGTATACCCAGTAAAAAGTTATTGCGGATTTTCAAGAGTTTCCCTCGATTTCTCTGGGATCCTATCATCAGACCTGGTTTCCTTATCATGGTACTAAACTAGGGATATCTCCTTTCTAACAAAAAAATAATTATCAAAATCGGTATATCCAGTAGAAAGTTATGCGGTATAATATAACGTAAGTCGACGAAAAAAGCGTCAAGTAAAAACGCATTATTAGATATAACTCGAAAAGTAGTTGTTAGATCTCAAATAAATTTAAATGGGACCTATTGACACACACCACCTTTCGATTAAAAGAAAATTTGTCGAAATCGGTCCACAAGGGCGAAAGTTCTGATGTAACATACATTAAAAAAAAATACAGTCGAATTGAACACCTCCTCCTTTTTTGGAAATCGGTTAAAAATAGATCAGTATAAGCACTCAAGATATAATGTGAGGATTGCGATGGAACTAGGTAGACACGAGTGGAATTAGGTAGTCAGTGACAAAGAATATGATTCACTTATTACGTAGTAGAGGTATTTACCCAGCTGTGGGATTTTTACAAAATTGTACAGTATACAACAGTATAATTAAGATTATCTTACATTTATATTAAAATTAATATATTACGTTTATAGTCAAATCTAATTTTAAAAGTTTGCTATACATATATAGGTACTTATTTACGTTATCTGAAGTTTATTACTAGTAGATTGCTTAATATAATTTAACTACTTATTTTTTTATGTACTTTAATTAAAAAGGGTTTGATTTATTATATGTGAGTCAAAGAAGGCATGTATGAAATACACAGGCTGAAGACGGGCAGCAGCGTCTTCGATGCGACAAAGCCAACCCTGCGGTCACCAACCGGCCTGCCCAGCGTGGTGACTATGGACAAAAAACATGAGTTCACGACATTTTTGGCGCCAACTTGTGGAGACCTATATCCTGTATGGACTGTATTAGGCTAAAATGATATCTTATAACCGTAAGTAAAATGGGGTGAAACCGAGACAGTAGCATTGTATTAAAATAAGTATTTAAGGTTTACATGCCAAATTTTCTGAGCGTTAGTTAACTAACTTACATAAAATTTATCATCTACTATTTTAATATTATTAACATGCTCAAGATTGTTTTAATTGGTGGAGAGGCATTTGGCTTTTTTCTTACACACTTAAGAGATTTGCTAGGGTTAACAGTATCAAATTATTTCTTTTGTTTTTACGACTCGACAGAATTTTAACCCAAAATTATTAATCAGACTATTATTTTAAACTATACTATCAGTAGGAAAATATCATTATAAACAGCATAAATAATGTGTTCGGTGGGAAGTTCCACGACTACCAAAGCTAACTTTTCCTTCTCGTTGCATATTGCATATCTTTTAGTAACAAAATTTGCATGTATTATTTTCAGTGCTTATCCTGCTATTTAGGAATCAAAATTATGTTAAAATCCAACTTTTTTTTACGAAATCGTCTATCAGACCGTATGCTTGTTTGCCAACTTAGTGGTATAATTTTTTTTGGATAGTGTTTTTTAAAATAATTTAAGAAAACGAAAAATACAAAAACGAAAATTGAAATGAAAAATTGCCAGCCTTAACTTACTTATTCAACCTGTGACATAAGTGTTGAGCTCGTGTGAGTCTTAAGAAGTAATTTTAACCTCGCCGAGAAATAATTTAACACTTATATTGAAACAATGATTTCTTTGAACAAACAGAAGAGTACACAGCTCGTTACATTGTTGAGTTTTTCTACAAACAGTTCGAACGTAATAAATAACAACATTTGAATCAATATCAATTGAAACCTAAGTTGTTTGGATGAAAAAAACGTTGAACTGTTGAAAGAACAATATTATTGTTTCAAAGTACTTATTAAGCTTTGTGACCCGATTTTTATATACTAAAACATATAACATAATAGTTCATATAGAATGCTTAATGTCAGATATAGATAGAGAGTTATATAAAGTCACCAAAACCATTTAATATGTTGGCCAAAGTGTAAGGAACAAGATTACCGATTACATCAAACACTAGACGTAAACATAAACTAATACCTATCAGGTGTTATTAAATTTTAGTGCGTTAACAACAGTCGCTAATCCTTAAAGAAGCATGATGTTAACAAAAAAATCTATAAGAAATGGGCACGAAACACAATACCTAGGTACAATAGCATAAAGCGAAGACTAAAAAAACAAGACTTATAAAAAAAGTAGAATAGTCCGACCGTCATTCAGAAAAAAAAAAAGATAAAACACAGCGATATAGACATATTTAATGTATAAAAATGTAGTAAAACATGTTAAGCATAATTACTTAGTAAGTTTCGAAGTTCTGATGACCTTGAAATAGCCCGACCTTTGCCCTAGTCAAGAATGCCATTGGTTACAATGGAATGATTACCTAGTATAATTCACGTTGCGTGCTTCTTATCTCTACGTTGTTTGTTTTTTTTTATATATATATTCTGGAATTAATTATTATTGTTCATTGGGTTCTCTACATGAAGGGTCAAGCCTACGGAACCATAGTATTTACTTTCAGTCTGTCTGTCGCTCTATCTATCCATTAGCTGTCACAGGAGTGCAGATTAACGTATAAGATTAAAATCATTCGTAGAGTATTCATTACTATAGTCAATGTAGGCGGGAAATTTTGTGTTCAAGGATAATGCCCGTTGCGGTAGAAATTGTAATTTTTCGTCAATAACAGCGTCACTTCGCGAATAATTGATAAAAGAAAATACTCTAACCTACTTTATTTAAATAAAAACTTTTAAAACGATATTTTATCTTTTGGAATACAAAATATTAAAGTACATTTTAAATATTTTATTTAAAATGGTGACAATAATGGTATATAAGAGTTAAATTTTCGATGTCATAAATAGAAAATCAGATACGAAATAGTAAGACAGATTCTAAAGACTAAGACTCTAAGACTGATTCTAAAATTAATGATATACAACACTTGACAGTAAATATAATTTCTAACCTACTTTTCTCATTAAATAATCATCTATCAAAGTATTTTTTAAATTGTACTAGAAACACCAAATATTATGGACTCCAAAAACGTTTTAATTAGCACATAAAACGCATTAACTACCTTCTTGAATCGGTAAACGTATAATAGAAGTATAATATAACCCTTGTATATCAAACACGCGATCGTTTGTCCTCCCAATCCCCTACGGAGATAATCTCTTTAAATCGACATCCTCACTCATCAGTGCCTCGCTACTATAATCACTACGGGTATTAACTATCGTTCAAACTAGTAGCCATGTCCTTTTCTAACTGTTTGTAAATGAAAGAGACGAGATGACATCGTTTTAGTGTATTTTATATCTGCTCCCACGCAGTAGCAGGTGTACCATCTAATGCGAGTAGTTTGATAACATCCTCTGTTTCAGCCAATCTTCGTATTATGAACTAGTGTTTCATTGTTATGATAGACTTCAATATATTCAGGTACACGGTTTTGGATTTTGATTTTTTTTAAAGTACATAGTGAGCTATTTTATTAAAATACTAGCTAAGCCACGCGATTTCACTCGCGTAAATTTGAGAAAAATCACACTAAAATATTATATAGACTATATACTTTTTCAGGAAATGAACTACCCAACACAAAAATAATTTTTCAATTGGTTTTTTTTTTTTTTTTAAGTATTAAAACCTTCCGTGGGCCTTAAGGAACATAAAAAAATAAGCTGAATTTGTCGAGCCATTCTCGAGTTATGCGCTTAGCAACATTCATTTTTATTTATATAGACATAATATTTACACTTTTATCACTGTAATCTATACGTCTGACATAGGTGAACAGATGTAAAGACTCTTTGATGAGACTTAAGTAATACATACGATAAATAAATAAAAACTATGTGGCATACAGTTGAACATAGTAAATACATATTGCTACAATTTTTTTCATATATCTTCCGTACATATACGATGAGAATGGGTTTTAAGAAATTTTACTTTAGCAAAATTTTTAATTACATCTCAACTTTTGTAAAGATATACCTTCATAAAATTAGTTATTAGCTTCAATATAATAATATAATTAATGATTGCCATTTTAAGTAAAAATATGAAGAATATTTATAAAGTTGACGTTACAGGTAATTATTTTATTTTAAACGTTTTATATAATAAGCACTTTAAATAATTATTTAAGTTATAAATATAAAATGTTGGTTCGTTAACTTATCTGAAAATAACTATAAAATATTTCTTGATTTCAGTAGACTTCAAAAATACCTATGTAAAGCTACCACCAATAATAATCGGCAAGAAACTCTGCAAAAACTTTTTTTAAAAACCATCAATCATTATAAATTTGGCCATGTCTGCATTGCATGAAATACAGCGCCACTAAACCAACACATCTTTCTCATTAAAAACCGCATTTATCGTCAAGTAATATACAAATATAACCTTGAATAAATTACAGTACCTAATGGGTAATTACAAGTTACAACTCCAGTCATCGGTATTCTAGTAAAATCGACAACATAATGAGCATTCAATAGAAATAAATAATGGGAGTCACTAGTTAGTAATACACACATTGAAAACTACGAATCTTATGTACATAGTTATATACATACGTACACAGTATACAATTGTAAATAGCTATATAAATATATACTGAGGTAGGGCACAGCAGGAAATCACCTGCTCAAAATATGGAGCAGCCCGACTACACTGAATAATACTGTCTTCAAGCAGTGTTCTGTTCCTGTTGGTGAGTAAGGTGACCAGAGATCCTGGGGAGAATAGGGGATAGAGTCGGCAGCGTACTTGCGATGCTTCTGGTGATGCACACTTCTATAGGCTACGGTAATCGCTTACCATCAGGTGAGCCGTACGCTTGTTAGCCGACCTAGTAATACTTAAAAAAATAAAAACCTAAGCTATAACAATTGTAAGCGTTAAAGAATTTGTTTGTTTGTTAACATCCATTATACCCACGTCAATAATATGTCATATCTTGGGTATTAAAAATTCTCTCAGAGTTAAACGCCTTTTTTTTGGTGATCTAACTCATTGAAGTAAAGCCTAGAGCTATAACTTGTGACAAGCCACCGAAGCCTTGACAGTCTGGAACACTATTTAAAATAAGACCTACTTGAAAAGTTACTGTTATAAGAGTGTCAGTTCGATTTAGTTCCAAAGTCGTGGAGCTAAATCGTTAGTTTCCGCTGTTACTCACAATCTTGTATTAATGACTCATAATTGGTTTTAATCTAATAATAGAACACGCAACTATTTATCCAATAATTTCTGGGTAAATGAGAACGCGTAGTTATGTTTACATTAAGAAGATAAGCATGTCATACAACACATTCTAAAGTAAATAATTAGATCCAAATTAATTCCTACATTACAATCTCGAGCCGTCGACCGAAATATTTACTCGTATGGTGCTTAAAAATTAAAAAAGAAGTAAAAATATAATCTTATAAATGTTTCTTTTATAACATAAGGTCAACAAACCACATACAGGATTGTTTGTTATTGTGTCATGTCTAATATAAGATATAGAAGAGCGGTGACGTCACTGCGCGCGCGCATTGATCCAATTTAGAGCAAGGTTGTATCTTTACCACTTAGCCGTTTAAAAATTAGACTCATTGAACTAATCAAATATTGTCGGCTTAATATATCGAGTCGACGGAATATATAGAGCTTGTGTAACTTCAAATATGTGTCTGTATTTGTATGAACGGATTAGTCTCATATGTTTCAAAATAACCGAAAATCTCTGAAAGTCGATATTGTATTAAATACAATGACCTAATTTGATCAAAGTATTGGCATATGTAAGATAAAAAGATAATTTAAAGTTTATAGCAGCATCTACTATCTCAGTCTATAGTTATAAAATAATGAAAAATTTCTTTGCTCAAGTAGAGTACCTATTTGTAACAAAAAAATTGTAATATATAGGTAAAAATTATAATTACAATACATAAATTTTCATCTGATGGATGATGGGGTGACATCGACTTCGTCAAGTTGACGAAGTCCCCATTAGTACAGATTAAAAAAAAACTGAGAAAATAGAGAAGAGAGCCCTAACAGAGATTGCCCGCAAGCCATACATTCATAATCTTTTGGTGAGTTTAGATTCAGTTACAAAATTTTCGATAGTTTATGAAGACAAGTAATCCTTGTCGACCTTGACTCATCTGCTTACCGGATGAGAATTCTGTTTTATCAAATAAAATACGCTTCACGTTTCAGCCTATAATATTCCACTGCTGCTGAAGGATCAGCTTAATCCACCACGCTGCTCCAATACGGGTTGGTGGATATATTCTCTACTATGAGTAACGATCGCTAATCAGGTGTACATGATAACAACCGGGACCGACGGCTAACATGCTCTCCGAGGCAGGGTGGGGAGACCCACATGGACTAAAAACACCCAGGCCACGGCAAACATCTGTATGGCCACTACAAATGTTTGTCATGTGCGGGGATCGAACCCTCAACCGCCAACGCAACAGCCACAAACCAGTGCTGTGACTGTTGCGCCAACGCGTCGTCAATAAAATACGTTTCTGAATATATATCAATAGGTTTGCCATAAAAATATGATTGACGTTATTTGTAATCGTCTGCTATGAACCTTATAATGTGAGTAGCTTCCTTACGACATGCCCGACAGTCTTTACAATTGACTTTTATAATAAAACAACCAATTGAAAATGAATTTACGTAATAAAATACCATACCGTTATACGTAGAAATTAAATAATTAATACCACGTCTACCTTAAATATTAGGGTGCTTCTTTCTTTCTAATAACGATTTATGCATTTTTATTTCTTTTAAGTCATAACTTATCGTTATTTAACTCCTTAGTCAGAGAAAGAAAACATACAATCACATTTTAATAGACAAAGATATCCCTCATTTCCTGTGAATGTTTGTTTATGATTATAATTATTCCAAAAATATTGACTCATGTTTACATCTCATTTATCGCGAGAGTACGCAAATGTCATCATGCAAGCTTATCATTATTAGTCTCCGATGAAATGAATACCGTTTCAGATTTTGTAGTCATCATGTGCTGCGTCAAGTCGGTGACATGTGTGCGTGAAGCTTTTATAAATACAATTGCGTGTATGTGTGTTAGGTGCTATTCTAGCATGTTTTTGCGTATACCTATACGCATTTCGATTTTTTTATACCATTGGGGTGGCAAACAAGAGTACGGTCCACCTATTAGTAAGAAGTAAGGAGAACCTTAAATGCGTTTTTTCCGCCAGTAAATATGCAATCTTTGAAAAGCTGTTGGATATACACGAGCCTTAAACATAATATAGGCACTTAAATATTTAATTTTTATAATAATATTTTTATAATAATCCACGTACATCCAAATTTATAAAATAAATGGTCCTAACTGGCTCATTAATCATCGAAGAACATCGACCATTGAAAGATACCTTATATGAAATTTTGGCGACAGTAGTATTACAGTATGAAAGTCGAGTACTTAGTTTTATTTCATAGCCCAATGAATTAATTACGAATTCATTTTGGAACTTTTAAAATTAGAATGGCAATTTTACTATTGTTGAAAAAAAAACGTAACCATGTTTCATAGATCAAACTTTAACCTCAAGAGGATAGCAATGGGCAACGAATATACTTACGTAGGCAAAACGATATGAAACAGTTTTGACATAATCTTAAAACGCAAGATAGATAATAATGAGCGTGAAACAATGCATCGCCTTGAACACCGCTGGATAATGGAGGCCAATACCCACTACGGCGCGGTGAGGTCATTAATGACATGATATTTCACGAACCGTGATGAGTAAACAACTTAAATCATTTTCCGGTTTGGATGTTTGCTATAAAATTCACAAGTAACTACGGAGAATTTATAACCTGTTGTAAACTATGCCTGGACGTCACGTGACGTGCTTTTGGGTTTATAAGTGGTAATAATCCTATTACATACGATCTGCAACAGTCCATAATGGGACTATATATTCAAAAAATTAATAATTCTTATTAAAGTCGGCTTTAAAAGCACTTCGTATTAACTATGAGTACCATACGCTTAAAAAACTTTCCCTTAAACTAAACTAGCGACCCGTCCCGGCTTCGCATGGGTGCAATACTGATACTAAATATAAAAAAGATATTTGCAATGTAAGCGCAAAAAAGGTGTTTATTTACGACATCACATTAGAAACCTCTAAAACTATCAGTGTCCTCTACTATGTTATGAATGTATTATACTCCTATATACCTTATATACATATAAACCTTACTCTGGAATCACTCTATTTACTAAAAAAAAACGTATCAAAATTCATCGCGTAATTTTTAAAGACCTTAGCATACAGACAGCGGGAAGCGACTTTGTTTTATACTATCTAATGATGGGCTAAGATACTGGGATATCCGGAGATACAACAAAAATACCAAGACAAACGTTAGACTTAGAGCGTACAAAAATATTTGTCATATTTGGAAATTAAGCCCGCAAACACCAGTGTAACAACCAGCTCTTATGACTAATAAACCAAATCATCATCACGTCATAAAGATAAGTCATCAAAAACGTTGTTATTAATTTTAATTGTGAACTTAACTTTATGATGAAGAACAATTAAAATATTTAGGTGTTAGTTTAATTTACAAATAGTTTATCGTTGGATTTACCTTAAAGAACTTTTGCCTTTTTTTTATTTAGTATTTAAATAGTTAAATTTATTGCAAAATACGTTTGTTTTTGTTTTAACGTATTATAAATTTATTTTTATACAATTTACCAATTTGTACGATATTTTCCAAAACTCATTTACAAAAGTTGTTGTTTAAATAGCTTCCGCTAGCTTGTTCTCGTAAATCGGTAACACTTGGATTTTTAAAGCCTTAATAAAAAATAATGTTGTTTTCGAATCCCTTAGTTTTGAACATCTATTTGATCGTTTGGTTATAAGACGATAACAAAACAATAAATTGAAGTATGTAGTAATGGTAAAATAAGTTATAATTCAGGATTCTCTATCTATTTTTTCTTGAATTTATTTTTGTTATCTTAAATAACTACAAAAAAAAACCAATTACAATGATGGTTCGCATTATATAAGGTTAAATTTGTAAAGTATTTTAATTATATCCGTGTTTAATTATACAATTAATGCGGGCGTAGATATTTAAATTTTTTACTCAAAAGATTACATCGAATAGTATCGGAACCGACAATACCAGAAATTTATCGATATTTATTATTCGGAAATGAAACGCAACATCCCTATGTTTCCACTTCATTGATTAATCAATCGGAACCACAAATAATCGAAAACGAAATGATTTTAACTCGTGAGAAATCTGCCCTTGGTTAATAGATAGACTTTTAAATTTCACAATATTAACAATACGAAAATTCATTTTAACAAAAATTCAATGCTAGAGACTAAGTATAGATTGAGGTGTTATTATTTGTGAGAATAGTATAAGTATTTTATCATTTTAATTTGTATTGCGAATACATGTAGTTGATGTATGAATAGAAGCACTTTGAAATTAAATTAAATTCAATGTGATTTATAAAACAGTAGCGACCTCTGTCCGTCCATATTTTTTTACAGGATAAGTAATCACCAACATATTATATACAAAAACCTTCTCCGAAACACGCTACATCTTTGACCGAAGTATTATTCCGATCGGTTCAATAGTTTTTGCAGTAAAAACCGGAACTCCATTTATTAGTATAGATATAGACTGTGTCAAAAGATACAAATATTTCGATCTGAAATATGATAATATTTATTTAAGTAACACAGGAAGTAATAATTTGTTTAAAATCTTGAACAGCCCGCCCTTAGAAGAACAACTTCTACGTAACAAAACAATTAACGAAATCGTACTGCTACTGCTCTTATGTACTGTTCCTACATTGGGTAAGGCTTTAGATTAAGAAACGTCGAATTATCTAAGCTCAAAATTTGACAGTTTATCAGCATAATTTCGTTACAAAAAAAAATAAGCCTAACCTGTCTATCTTCAAAATGTCGGTTCTGAATCTAAAGCCTAGCCCTACAGCGAAATTAAATAGCCAAAGCTCCTGAGAATGTGCTCTAGTGACTGCTGGGGTAAGGTTGGCGACTGGCTTGTAATGCATCTGCTCCTGATTTTGCATGCGTCCATAGGCTACGGTAGTCAGTAGTCGCTTACAACCAGGCGGACTGTACACCTATATATATATATCAAGCTTACAGATCACAGCAACCGGGATCAAGGTTTATTTTAATTATTTTAGACTAATATACCAAACGTAAGTGATACTGAGTTATTGAAAATGTAATTTCATGTGTGTGTACACTTAGAAACATAGTTATATTGTACGCGTGTACGTGACTCTACCTAAATAGTTGCACTGATTAAAAAGTGCATATGTAAGTGACTCTCTGATTTAGTTCTCTTACTTTTGATGTAGGTACGTGGCGCTGTAATTGAATTTTTGAGTTTTTCTTCATATTATACAGTTTTATCGTTAAGCTATAAGTTATGTTATTCACTAGAACATAAATAAATATGATACTTTGTGCTTACTTGTACGTAATACTATTTTCTTAAAATTAATAAAATATATATTACAAGGGATTAAAAACATTTCCCATAAATCGTTGAATGTCTGAGATATTGCTCATCAAAGACACTCTATTTCCTTTCTCGAGCGACGACGTGACAAATTCTATAATCGAGTTTGCTCGCAAATGAAAAACCCGACTTAAATTACGAGTACATATACAAGTAATACGACGTAGGTAGTCGATAAAATAGTCAAATAAATGCGAATTATTAGGGAGACCTCAAAAATTACCCGACGGATCTCGATTAAATGAAATGACTACATGACAAGCACCAGCTGTCGAATAAGAGAGAATCACCAAAGTCGGTACATCTATTTAAAGGTTATGAGGTAAAACACGAAAATACATTCGAAGTGAGACCCAGGCACGTTAACAGAAAAATATATGGATAAAATATATTAAGTAATCTACTCGTAATGAACTGCAGATAATCTATATAAAAAGTCAATAAGTATATATATGTATTGCAAACTTTTAAAATTTTATTTGATTTGTAGTAAATAACGTTTTTTTTAAATACGAGTATTTATCTATATATTACAAATAAATAAAATTGGAGTGTCTGTTTGTAATATTAAAATAACTGCTCTTTACTATATGCATATGAATGTACACGGTATATATACCAAAATTATTTTTTGTAAAAATTTTGTCTGTCTCTCTGTCTGTTTGTTCCGGCTAATCTCTGAAACAGCTGGAATGATTTTGACGGGATTTTCACTGACCGATAGATAGCTGATGTAGTAAGGAGTAACATAGGCTAATTTTATTTTAGAAATTTATTTCATTTATAACTCTGCCAACTAAACAATAACTTTTTTTAAGTTCCACGCGGACGAAGTCGCGGGCACAGCTAATTAAAAATAAATTAAAACTCAACAGTACCATCCCAATATAACCTGGCTAAGATTTAACAATCCATCGAGCCACCTAGGTTTGAATGTTGTAAGATGATGTAGCAATATACAAGTCTTTACACCTACGTCAGTTACAAGCGCTAATAAAACTCCTACGTTCTATGATAAATACTTTCTTTATACGGAAGTGTCTCCTCGTTACGTAATAGAAACTTATTTACATTATTTATTATATTCTTATTTTATGTTTGATTTATAAAAATAACCTGTATTAATAAATAAAACGACGCCGTGACGCAACGGTCATACTGGTTTGTGGCTGTTGCGCTGGCGGTTGCGGATTCGATCCCCGCACATGACAAACATTTGTATTGGCCATACAGATGTTTGTCGTCATCTGGGTGTTTGTGCAGTCCTTGTGGGTCTCCCCACTGTACCTCGGAGAGCACGTTAAGCTGTCGGTACCGGTTGTTATCATGTACACCTGATAGCGATCGTTACTCATAGTAAGGAATATATCCGCCAACCTGCATTGGCGCAGCGTGGTGGGTTAAGCTCTGATCCTTCTCCTACATAGGGAAAGATGCCTATGCCCACCAATAGGATATTACAAGCTGGTGCGAATAAATAAAATTAGTACATACGTTCAACATACAAAGACGGTCGACTGTTCCTATGTTAGACAATATAATGCCAGTGTTTTAGGCAACAGCTGACTTATAAACATACTTATAATATTTTGTTTAAAGACTTAGGTCCTAGACGATCTTCTTTGTATGTTATAATGTATATCACGGTAGAGAAAAGGTAGAGCCATAGGGAAGTCAAAATGCAAGATAAGCTTGAAAATATTTGCTTTAAATATATATTTGGTTACACTAAAACGTTTTGAATTAACAGTATAGTAAACACTCAAATAAGTATATATACTTGCTCTGTGAGGTCGGAATGCAGTTGTTCCACATAAATGACACGTAACCTAAACCTAACGCAAGAGATAAGCTAAGTGTTAACATATTTATTGATTAGAGTAGGTACTTAAGAATTATATAAATGACATTATTTTATATAAGGTAAACTAACGGAATCGTATTAAGCTAATGGGAGGGACTGGAGCCCACGACACAGGGAATCCTAGTGTGGGGACCAGAGACATACTATTCTTCTTGTGACTAAATATAACTGATGTAATATGTGTTAATGTTATGTACTAACGTTTGAAGAAATAAAGATTTATTTAGGTTAATTCACAACCCATTTATTACATATATAATACTTACTTCAGCTAATCAATGTCAGAACCAATAACTAGTCCAAAAACAGTTTTTATGTCTCTTAACTATTATTTCTTAAATTACTGACGCTTACAATATAAAATCAATGTCCTCACAAAATTTCAAATTTCTATTGCTTTGATATGTCAGTCTGCACTTTGGATTTTATATGGGTCAGTTAAAATTATGTCAACGGCAACCACTAGGATTATCTCCTCTTTTTTTATATAACTAGATCGGCAAAGAAGCGTACAGGTACCAGGAGTGTCTCCTGTGTCGGGGGCCGAAAACACACAAAATACAAACACACACGCCCAGACCACGGCAAACATCTGTATGGCTAATAATTTTTTTTGTCATGTGCAGGGATCGAATCGGCAATCGCCAGCGCAACAAACACAAACCAGTGCTGTCGCCGTTGCGCCAACGTGTCGTCAAAATAATTGTGATTGCAGGCAAACGAAGAAAAACCGACTTCAATTATATCGACAAGCAATACAACGTAGGTAGACGAAAAAATAGTCAAGTAAATACGCATCATCAAAGATTACTCCAAAAGTTGTGATCAGACCTCGATGAAATTTAAATGTGACCACATGATAAACATCGGCTTTCGTTTAAATTAAAAATCATCAAAATCGGTACACCCAGTAAAAAGTTATGCGGATTTTCGAGAGTTTCCCTCGATTTCTCTGGGATCCCATCATCAGATCCTGGTTTCCTTATCATGGTACCAAACTATGGATATCTATCTCCTTTCTAACAAAAGAAGAATTATCAAAATCGGTTCATATATATTATATATATATACGGTCGAATTGAGTAACCTACTCCTTTTTTTGAAGTCGGTTAAAAATAAAAGACTTCTTATGACAAATATAAATTTATTACAAATCTTATATTCAAAATAGCGGGGACCGTCTAATCTAATCAATAAAGTAATATAACTTTACTGGTGATGAGAAATTTTTTCACACAACTAGGTCGGCAAAGAAGCGCACGGCTCAGCTATTGGTAAGCGATTACCGTAGCCTATAAACGCCTGAAACACTATAAGCATCGCAAGCGCGTTGCCGACCCTAACCCCCAATTCTCCCCAGAAGCTCTGGTCTTACTCATCGCAGGAACACAATACTGCTTGAAAGCAGTGTTATTTAGCCGTGATCGTAAGGTCGAAGTACTTCCCCAGTCAGGCTGTTCCAAATTTTGAGCAGGATATTTTCAGCTGTCCCCTACCTCATTAAAAGGTATATTTGGTCATTCATTTTTATTATTAGGTACTATTAATTTTCGAAAACAAAAAAGACACATAAAAAATGTTAGCCTTAGTTTCTTCATCTTAAAAATGTCTCTTATATTTGGTCACAGAGTATTTTACAAGCCGTCAATTATATATATGTATATACTTGTGCGAATGACGATAATTCTGTCAGTGATGGGCGTAGAAAAGGAAGGAGGGGGGGGGACACTAATGAAGCTACGCTAATTCTATCAGTAGGCTGTTAATTATGACGAAAGCAACAATTTAATCCTCAGAGACGTTGCGTGATATCATTTATTTAGGTTCAAATGGGAATTACAATTTACATGTCGTATTACATAAACAGATATTTAGACACAAATACAATGGTAAATGCGTATTTTATTTAGTATTTTATCAAGGGTGATACATAGCTACTGAAGGTAAGTACCTAAGTAACACTTTTGTCTAAAAGTGTGCAAATATAGAGTTAGATAAGTGTACATATATTGTAGTTAGAAAATAAGTGTACATATATTGTAGTTAGCAAATAAGTGTAAATATAATAAAAATAATCAGTATATAAGAATATAAAAAAAGCAATATGTAGAATAGTCTTGGTCAGTGGACTCGCGTCGACTTTTAGAAATTTGAAATTTTAAGACTAGTTATTAAGGTTTCTAGATTCTAAGTTGCGGTGAAGTACCGATGCATGTTAAATAATAATAATAATAATATATGGAATAACAAAAGCACGGGCATAATAAGCCTGTGGATATATTACATAATTAATAAAAAAAAATATAGAGTTAGATGAATAGGCGTTTATTACTCTTTCAAGCACAAACTACTGAACTGACTGAACTGATAATCTGTACGTAGATCAAAAATAACACATGTAGGCTCCTTTTTAACCGACTTCCAAAAAAGGACGAGGTTCTCAATTCGATTGTATTTTTATGTACTTTTTACTGGGTGGACCGTTTCAATATTTTTTTTAAATCGACAGAATTGATGAGTATTTATTGAGTTATCTCTAATACTGCGTATTTACTTGACTATTTTTTCGTCCACCTACGTCGTATTACTTGTCGATGTAATTGAATTCGGTTTTTTTTTTTCGTTTGCGAGCAAAAATAATTACTCGTCGGAAATTACACGGGTTAAGCCGTGAGGCGCGGTTTGTTAATAATAAGTGTCAAATGCCCAATTCAAAACAACAATAGAAGTATGTTTATCTACAAAGTTTTGTTTCCAACAATCTTGTACAAGTGATGCGTATTTACATTCATTTAAAGCTTTAGTATATGAATTAGAACAATCTTACCCCCTTACTTATACTTAAGGTACAATTTGCATTAATTTAGTGTTACTGCAAAAGATATATGACGCACTCTTAAACAAGCATAAGTCAGACATGCGAATTAAATTAACAAAACGTATATGAGGTTGAAGTACTCTGTTCAATATTCTTCAATATAATAATGTTCTTGATTGATGTATAGTACATTGATATGACTCCTTTAGTTTGAACGATTTTTCTTTATGCAACTAGGTCAGCAATCAAGCATCGTCTCACCTTACCATCGTAAGCGATTACCGTAGCTTATAGAGGTCTGCACCACCAGAAGCATTGCAAGCGCGTTGCCGACCCTACCCCCAATTCCCCCCAGGTGCTCTGGTCACCTTACTCACCACAGGAACACAACACTGCTTAAAAGCAGTATTATTTACCTGTGATCTTCTGAAAGGTTGAGGTACTGCCGCAGTCGGCCTGCTCTATATTTTGAGCAGGAATTTTCCTGCTGTGCCCTACCTCAGTTTACCGATAGAATACATTGTAGAAATTTTGTTTAAAGACTTCGAATATAACAAAAACACCTACTTTGCTTTTGCTTCTACTTATGTATGTAATACTTCTTCTCTGTGTGGATATAGTTTCATGTAAGTTACATGTAAATAAAATTAGCACTAACCTGCAACATTGAAGCTATGAGCGCCGTCAAAGCGACCATAAGTAGCTGACTCTTAGCGTAGTCGTGCAATAGGTTACCACAACCTCTTTGGTATAGTTTCGAACAATCTGACGTGTACGGTTTTTGTATAGAATCCAACGGTCCCTGGCCGCAGCAGGAGAACGGTACGTGACCAGTCGAACTGTAGTCGTTTGGTCCGCTCACTCCACAACACTCGAACTGAAGATAAAACATTTAATGCTTAGTTTTTTTTTTTATACTATTAGAGTGGCAAAAGCGTAGCGTAAGCGTATCTGATGGTAAGCGGTTTCTGTAGCTTGCAACAGAAGTAGCATTAGAAACGTATTACCAGTCTCCAGACGTCTTCAGGGGGTCTGTCTACCTTACTCAGTATTGTTTTATTGTTTTCTATATAATACTTACTAAAAACTCTTTACAGTATTCTAATAATATCTCTTCTATAATCTTTATAAAATTATTTATTTCTCTATCTAAAACACTAACGCATATTAAAAATATATATCGCTTTATATAATTTCTTTACAGAAGATAGAGATATGATACTTTTATTTATATAAAACAAGGTCGGCAAACAAGCATACGGCTCACCTGATGGTAAACGATTACTGTAGCCTATAGACGCCTGTAACGCCAGAAGCATCGCAAGCGCGTTAACGACCCTACTCGTTATGGAGCTCTGGTCACCTTACTCACCACAGGAACAAAATTAGTTATTTAGCTATAATCTTCTGTAAGGTCGAGGTACTTCCCCAATCAGGCTTCTCCAGATTTGTGATGGATATTTCCTTCTCTGCCCTAACATAATTAATTATTACACTTTTAAAAACGAAACCATTGTCGAAACTTACAACCATATCTTCATATATAAACTGGGCTAAGATCTAGATTAGGTAAAACCGAATTAGAAAAACCGAATTATGGGGTTTTTGGGTGTGGAGGGTGGAGGGTGTAGGGGAATCTATACAAGGTAACACTGTCACACCTCAAAACCCCATGGTTATGGAGATATCTATGGTTAAAGTTTTGAGGTTAGAAGAAGAATTTAAAGCTATTATAATACCTTTGAGCTCGTACTGTTTGCATTGTGTGACAAATCGACACTTTTAAACAAAATAACGCGTCAGACATAATATTCTAATAAAATTAGTAACATTGCGTGCTAGAATATAGGTTTAGAAATTCGAAAAATACCCAAAACCGAATCGGAGCACCCCACTGTCCACGTGGTCTTGGTCTGTCCTACCCCTAGAGTGTTTTTTTTTTTTGTGCCGCGGAGGCGCGGAGGGAGGGCAGCCCTCGCCCGCCGTGCGAAAGCGCGCGAACGAATGCGTCGAGGAGCGGCTGAACGGAGCATGAGTGAGCGTGCTTTCGCACGCAAGTGCGGAAGAGCTGCACTTCCCGCAGCGCCGGAGCCAAGCGTTCCTCTAACTTTCGAAATTCTTCTTCTAACCTCAAAACTTTAACCATGGATATCTCCATAACCATGGGGTTCTGAGGTGTGACAGTGGTACCAGGGGTAGCGTTCCCCACCCTCTCCTCCCTCAACCCCCCACGGTCCCGAAATTCGGTTTTACCTAATCTAAAGCTTTACCATAAACTGTTATTTTATTATGAAAGTCGTACTTACAATTTCCTAACTTTCTAATTACAGTACGCTAAAGTTTTAGTGAGATAGTTTTAATTGGTTTATTCATTAAAAGTTTTCTTATTTTCGTCAAGACTTCGCTGAAATAGTAATTTATTTTCTAGTTACTATTATAAACATAAACCTAAGACAAAATATTGAGATTTAGAAACGTAAGTAATGCACGATAATTATAATTATTTTACTTGTTTTTTTTCTTCTATTAAGTAGAAACATGAAAATAAAACGTACAATTTTTTTAGAAATTAGTAATGTATTCAATGTACCTATTTACTGTCTCTGTTTGTTTATTACACTGTTCCACTACATATTTACATCCGCAAATGTTATGAAAACGATACACACTCATTTAACAAGCCTACAATGTTCTTCACTAATATTCTTTTACATATAAAAAATGACACGTGATCAAGCGTGATCTTTATTTACCATATAAGGTAATCAATATACGCTGATAGGAATATTATAAAACGAAATTTTAATTCTTAATAAATACGAAGTGAAAGATAAAGCAATTGCTGTAGGAAATTTATGGCATGTATATTTTAACTGCAGAACAATAATAAATAATCTGTATAAGTTCATAATATGTATTATTTCTGTTTTGGTGTACAATAAAGTGTATTGTTATGTTATGTTATGTTAAATAATAGATTCCTAAAGTTTTAGTAGGTAATAAAGCGTTTCAATGTTAAATAAAACAATGCAATAAATAATTGTACCTTAACATGCAATCTGTCCCATCTCACGGAGTCTGAATTTGTTTCTTTGTTTTCACCAGTTAACATGAAATATGAGGTCATGGTCGTCTTTATGTCTATTTCGATGTTATCCCATACCACCATTGCCCACACGAAGCAAGAGAATTCAATTATCACCACAACAGTTATCAGAATACCGGCCTGTAAGAATAACATTTTATTTTTTTATGAAATAAGTTGTAACTTACAGTTTAGGTAATTTATTAATAGATGACGTTGGCGTCACAATTTTACCATTGACTATAAAAAACAAGTAAATGTTAGATTGATTGTATGCTTTTAAAATAATAAGTTTATTTTAATGTACTTTAATTTTTTTAAATAATATGAGTAATAAACAATGTAAAAAGTTACCAGTATAACGTGAATTTGATGCATAGATTTAGCTGTTCTCCAACCTATCCAGGCTATAGAACACGTGATGATGGCTATCATCAACAGTAATATTACTGGGTATTGAACACTGACTCCAATGAAGTGGCGGTAAACGAAAAGCCGGTACAGGAGGAACCCACTAACACCAAAAAGTACCACTGCTGACATCTGTCGACAGACGATAAAAGTTTTTTACACGACATAGTACCTAAAATGAAAACTTGAAATCATTTTCTATAACACTTGCATGGTATGTTTTGCACTTATTGTCAGTACAACTAGCGCCATTATTAAAGGGAAATCGTTGGAAAAACGTACAATACTATTTAGTCGTATTATCTTTAAAAATCAAGACAAAACTTTTATTAAGACTTGTTAAAAATTTATTTCACAATTTATTTTACGCTGCGTGCCTCTTTCTTACTGTATTTATTGATAAAAAATGCACAAGAGCGAAAAAATATTTCAAGTTTCCCCTCGAGTTGTTATGACAACACAATGACGCTGAATCAGCGTAACAGGAATCGTAAGAAGACTTTTTATTAAAAAATATATAAAAAAGACTTACAGCGAACAAAACATTGAAGGTCAGTACAAGATATTTCCAGCAATTCGATGACAGAGCCATTGTGTTTCGTGTTCAGTGTTCACATGTCCGAGATCTCGGTCGAAAGCCAAAACAAAGCGGCCGCGGTTGTTCCACCTCAGGGAATGTTTGTATGTCGCTCAGCTAGCGTAACTCACGACTGGCGGTGCAACGACACACCGACGTACGGAATTAAATCGACAGTAATTATCTAATGGTGTATCTTCGCTAATTTACTGAAATAATATTTAAAGTAATGGAGTCATAGTAAAATGTTTCCGAGAAAATGTTTCACTTTCCCGTATTGATATGTGCTGCACCTTATCAGCTTATCGTATTGATAACTATATATTCCTCATAGCTTATGTATGTCGCAATTTAACCCAGTTTAGCAGGCGACAGAAGCGATAGACTGGCCTGAAGATGTATTATTAGCTAGTGACACTTTTATATTTATAACTCGTTTCTTCCTGAGCATTATGGACACCTGCATTCATATTAGTTTATTTAATAATAGGAAATATTATTCCATATATTTATATGTATTTAAAAAGGTAGAGCGCGAGCTTTTGACACATTTTTTTAATTTTTAGTCTTTTTTATAGTTACTAACATCGATTTAAATCATCAGGCAATCGATCAGATTTTAAAATCGTTAAGATTTTTTAGAAAAATTTACTACCTATATCAAAACTATTTTTCATACTTACTGTAAAATGTAGAACAGTTTTGTTGATTTGTTTTTGTGCGGTAAGTTCACACTTTGTTTGTTATAAACAACACATTTCTTTGATTCTTCGTCACTGATAATTATTCTAATAATTAAAATATTATTCACTTAAAATCAGCTTATAAACACAAACAAATAAACAAAAGCATACACAAACTTCTAATTGTAAGTGTATCTGCATTAAAACACTGTCAGTTTAAACAAATTTTAATTTCACTTAATAAAAAATAAAGGTAATTGTATATAGGTATTGATGTATTGCGTGTAAGTTATCAAACATCAATTTATGCGTAAAAGTAAAAAAAGAATGTTAGTGAACAAAGAAATATACAAAAAGGCATAAACCTACGAAGTGAGATCATTTAATTAGTTTATCCGGTAATTGAAGACGTTTAACCACTTAACATACTGATTAATATTACTTCGTTTATTGTAATAGACATCGACAATAGAAAACATAATTACATCCTTTCTACAGCTTTTATTTTAAATATTATCACTACCATTACTCGTAAACTACCGTTAGTAATATTCACAAAAACATATATCGTTTACTATTAAATCTGGTGGCCAATTAACACGAACAATTTTCATAACTTTTTTTAACTCCTCTTCTATATCTAGACTAACTGGACCAGCTTGTTTCGCAGTACGAAGCATTGTCCTTGCTTTGTCTATATTTCTATCATACAACGCTATAATAGCCAAAAATGCCCATGCATCAGCTAGCAACGGTTCTAACTTTACAGCAGCCGCAGCCCATCGTTCAGCTAAACTTTCTTCGCCTAGTGTAGCATACACACGACTAATTATGAGTGCGGAATGAGCCGATGGAGCAACTTTATGAGCGCGTGCAGCACGTTGTAGCGCTGACAGCGGATTATTCTTTAGACCGCCAATAGCCGCTTGTAAGAGCAACCAAGGAGAGGGCTCAGCACCTGCACGGTCCGTTTCGTTGAACGCGTTCTCACAATCTCCGTCCCAACCACGTAAGCAAGTTAAGCAAGTCGCGTGCATTTGAGACATCATAGCTGAAGGGCCGAATTTTTTAATCCCTAATTCAGTAAATTCTAAGGCTTTATCCAATTTCCCTTGTAGAATAAGTGAAGCTGCTCGCAGATAAAATATGTCAACAGTAACTTTTGTTTTTAAAGAAAAACGTGACCCACGTGTTACACAACCATTTTCAATACATGTAAGAAGTCTTTCACTAAAACTATAACATCTTAGGCAGAGAAAAAAAGCAGAAGCTATTAACATTGGATTATTTGAATCTACAATGCTAGGAATCCAGAAAGTTTCTTCTTCACCGCTTGTTTCTACCCATCGCTTGAAAAACTTTTTCCATTCTATTGGTAGTTCGCACGATTTACGCATTTTGCGAGCTGCAACGAATGCTGTGCAACTATTTTTGTGATAATGGTATAGAGAATGCAAAGCTGCCCAACCGATCGCTCCTTTAGTACCATCTGATGGATCTCCTTTTACAGCTAATTTAAAAGATGCTGCAGAAATTTCACCATACTCATCTCTGTACGATGTTCCTCCAAAAATCCATAGTAAATATCTATTTCTGCTTTGAGCACTTATAGCCTCCAATAAATAATTACGAGCTTCCATTTCATTACTCTCTTCCAAACAACGCAAAGCTTTTGAAAGTAAAGGTCGTGGATGATTTGGTGCAGCCTTCAAATTTTTATCGATATGTTCATTAGCTATTCTTTTGTCTCCTGCTAGCCGACTTCTAGCAGATGCAATGCGTGAAGATGGAACTGGTGGCGGTAATTGTGGAGCAAATGAAGAAGTAACAGCACGACGACTAGCAGCATGTTGAGCTGTAATTATATCTTGAAATTCGAGGTTTGAACATTTTCCAGGTGAAAACTGCTTAAGCACAGATCTTACTCGAATTAAAAGTCGATTAGCCGCTGTTCTCTTTATAGTTTGATTCATTTGTACTGTACCTTTACAAGTTAAAGTGTTTAATTCTTTATGCACATTTAATGCCCCACCTTCCTTTCTTATCAGACGTGCATCAATCACAGAATCTTCAGGAATAACCTCTGAGCGAAATTCACTAACAGGTATGGGAGAACCTTTAGGTGGTGGAAAACCTATAACTTCAAATAATGTTGTTATTTTTGCCTTGGCATTAACTGGATCAAATAAATCAAATCTAATTAAAACGTATGACTCATGTCCATACTCATCTGTAATTAAATCTGTGTCACGTGCACTTATCTTAGCACTAGTTGGTGGCAATTCTAATAAACCACCTACACCGTCAGGTAAACTTGCCTCGTTATAATACAATAACCTTGCACAAACAGTAACTCCAATCTGTCCGGGTTCTAACAACACTCCTAAGTCTACAAATGCCATATACCGCCCTCTCACATCAATTTTTCCAACTTTAGGTACACCAGCTATTTCAAATAAAAATGGAGTGTGTAATCGTTCACGCAACTTTTGGAGATCAATAAGAAAACGTTTCATGGAATTCCAATAAACACAGTTACAAGCATCGGTATTATTTGGCTTCATGTCTTCTGGTATGTATATATCATCAGACGGAATATTAAAAGCTGTATTAGCTACCAAGCCACCATTGCTTGCAGAAGCCCAAACAATTTTCGATGCATTATGATTGCTAAGTGACATGCCGAAACTAGCAGATATATGATCATCAATGCCATTTAAAGCTATTGCACTCAAATAAACCGTCCCTTCTCTAGCGGATGGAAGACAGTGAGCTGATATCATTGAAATAATTAGAGGAGTTTTTGTATTTTTCACTTCTCCTGATATTTTAGCAAATACGTTTATAACACAGTCTGTGTTCAGTCCTGATATTATATTTATCAAAGGTACTTTAACTAAAACTTTTTCTTCACCCAAAAGCAAAGGTAGTAAATCGACAGAGGCTCCAGCCCGGTTATCTATATTAAGTAAAGGATCTGGATCCTTGGCTCCTTTTCCTCCTACGGTGCGAATAAGAAATATTAAAGGCTGATCTGCAATCAAAGACTGATGGAACGATAGTTTTAAATCTAATGGTAATGTTTCTAAATAAAGTTTTAATTTGTCATGCCATTTCGTTTCATTTAAAATTTGACCGTTAAAAATAATTAAAAACGTCCAATCCCCTGGGCCAAAAGTTTCGCCTTCTAATAGCACAGAAAGACTTATAGAACAAGGAGGTTCAAATTCATCCTCATATTCTCCAAATGTACTTGATTTTTCAGATATAGTTGTTTTTTGAACTTTTTTCGTTTCTTTTATAGGCATTTTAGTATTTATATGTTTTAAACACTAATTAAATGTATAAAAATATTATTATTGCATTGGCAGTTAATGACAAAAGTTTATTATATTTTTAATATTATTCTGAGAAATAGGCCAATCAAATTAGTGTAAAATTAGAATAAAAACTACTTTACAATAAAAAGTAATGATCTCACTTTATACTTTTAATATTTTAAAATCAAAAATACTTAATATTCAATTCTAAAGGGAAACATTTTTTTTTATAATTGGTTCTTAATTTTCGCTTGATTAGTGATGATTTTTAGACAAACCGAGGATTTGTTTAGCAAAGGCAAGGATAAAAATGGTTATGAAAAAGAAAAAAATATCTTTGATCCTTAAAAAGAAAAAAATATCTGTGGTCAATGTCAGTGTCAAAAGTAATTAATCGTAATTAATATTGTCATGTTGTCAATTTGTCATCTGTGATCTGAATTTTAGTCAATGATATTTTTGTTTGCTTTTGTAGAATTTAAATTTTCTTTAATTGATAAATTACACGGTAGCTGATATTATTGCTTGGTTTTTTATTTTAAAACTTTCAATAATCTATAATTTAAAATGTTTAAAGATGTACACACTACTTCACGGATTTTATAAATACGTTATTCAGAAAGACGAGTTTTGTGTGCTAATCTTAGGCCTTGATAATGCTGGTAAAACGGTATACAACAATTATATACTTTAAAAACTCACTAAACACATAAGTTTCTCGTTAAATTAATTCTTATTATATTTTATTTAGACATATTTGGAGGCTACTAAAACGAAATTTACCAAAAAGTATAAAGCGATGAACCCCAGTCGAATAACTACTACAGTAGGACTAAATATAGGTAAAATAGATGTAGATGGAGTTAGACTTAATTTTTGGGATCTCGGTGGACAACAGGAATTGCAATCCTTGTGGGATAAAGTAGGTATTTCAATATATAAACAGGTAACCTAAATAAAACAATATCTAAGATGTCTGTGTATATTTCCAGTACTATGCTGAATGTCATGGTGTCATATACATAGTGGATTCATCAGACAGAGATAGAATATCAGAATCAAAAGAAACATTCGGTGAGTATATATTAACAAGATTCACCATTGAAAAAAAAATCTAAGTCACTTACAAATATATGCATAATGTTTAAACATTATAAAATATCTAAAGTATTTAAAAATTTGTACCTGCTAACATTGTTATTAAAATCTGAAATGGGATATTTTATATGTATGTAGTTAATTGCAAAGCACAAAGACATAAAAATTGATGACTAAGAAAACTTAAAAATATGGATAACAATGTTTCTTATTTTACATTTTAAAAATAGAATGAAATAAAATAAAAGTAAATTGTGTAGTGTATTACTAGAAAAGTTGATATTTACATATTAAATTAAAATATTTAAAAGCAATATTAACTAAAAAAACATTTTTAATATTGATTATAAGATGAATAACTGATAAAGTAATTGATTTTACATGCTCAGTTTATTTAGTGTGATAAAGATATGAATAAAACGACCTATAAAATTATTATAAAAATTGTTAGTATTGACTTTAGTGATTAATTTCTATTTTTCTCATCGATTTGTATAAATTAAGCTATGAATAATATCAAAAAGTACTTAATGGGGAAAGTAAAAAAATGCTAAAATTACATATCCTTTTAACAGTAAAATGAAAGTCTAAGGTGCCATCAAAGTAGCAACAATGTTTACTTGACAGTTTATAAATTAAAAACTAATATTTGCACACCGAAAATTGGTAGAATATGTTGGCTAAACTTTTAAATTTGACAACCGTATACCATACTCTGGCAAAATAAATAAATAATAATAATTATTATTATTATTATTATTATTAACTACTTACTAATGTGCAGTGAATCTAGATGTGCACTGTAGTTATGCATGTTTTAAGTTAAATATTAGGTATTCCAATGATTTTTAAATTAGTTATGAGATACAAACTTTTAATTTCAATCAATAATTTATTAGCTGCCCGGACAGACTTTGTTCTGTCAAAAGCTGATGGTAAAAAAAAAAATTTTAATGTTTTTTTTTAGTATGTAAACTTTCTGTAAGCCCAAAAGATAAACTAGCCGAATTAGTCGGCCATTCTCGAGTTATGCGCTTAGCAACATTCATTTTTATATATAAGATATAGATAATACTAAATCATTCCATCTAACCACTATTTATAAAATTAAAATGAATGATGCAATTGTAACTTTACATTAAACTTAGATTAAAAAGGTATTATATATAATTAAAAATATTTTACCACTAATGAACAACATAAATCAAAACAATGTATTCTTAACAAAATGCGCCTCGCAATTTCAGCTACGTATTTTGTAATTCCGTATGAATGTCGGAATAATAAACATAATGGTATTTGCTCAAGTTACATGACAAACATCAGCATTCGATTAAACAATATAATCATCTAAATCAGTCCACCCAGTATAAAGCTATACTACACATATAAAAATATAGTTACATTGAAAATCTCCTCCTCTATTTGAAGTCGGTTAAAAATACACTAGGGGACATAATACACTACATTGACCACGTGAGTTTGAGTTTCGGCCAAATCTGACGATGAGACCAAGGCCGAAATTTCGGTTTCGGTTTCGGCTGAAAATCCAGTTTCGTTCGGACACATATTATGTAGTTTCAATAATTTGTTACGATTTTTCTTTATTTTTAAGTTATCATTTTTATTTAATCTAATAAGTTCAATTTTATTTAATTGTATGGAATGTATGTTCTGGAATAAAGATTTATTATTAATATTTATAAATATTTTTAGCATAAGCAAGACTAAGTAATTATAATATGTGATGTTTAATAAAAGGCATGGGTATTTTAGAGCCTGTGGATGTTAATTTTAAATAAATAAATAAAAAAACTCTGCCTTTCGAAATTTCACCCGCGCCATTTCCGATTAGCCGATCCAGTATAAATATCGGGATGAAAGTAGCCGACGTATGACGATGCAAATAGACTTTAACAGCGGGAGGTATAATGGGCCAGTAGGACCTGTTTCTCCTCAATATTAATAAACTACAGCTTAAAGATTAATTATGCGAATAGAAATATTTCATAAATATAGTAGAATTCGATGGTAAATAAAAGCGTGTAAAAAGAATTCGCTTCCGCCTGTAATATCCCACTGCTGGGTATAGGCCTTTTTCCCCATGTAGGAGAAGGATCAGAGCTTAATCCAACATACTGCTCCAATGCAGGTTGGCGGATATATTTTCTACTATGAGTAACAATTGCTATCAGGTGTACATGATAACAACCGGGACCGACAGCTTAACGTGCTCTCCGAGGCACGGTGGGGAGACCCACAAAAACTGCACAAACACCCAGACGACGACAAACATCTGTATGGCCACTACAAATGTTTTCATTTGCGGGGATCGAACCCGCAACCGCCAGCGCAACAGTGACCGTTACGCCAGCGCGTCGTCTAAAAAGAATAATGATTCAAAAACTTTTTAATGTCGAATACTGTCATTATCTGTCAAGTAGCGGTATCCATAACTTGTTAAACAGGCCCTAAGTGTTACTTTTATCTCAAGCGATCTACATACCAAGTTTCATTACAATTAGTTCAGCATTTTTTGCGTGAAAGAGTGATAAATATACATTGTTGCATTTGTAATAATTTTAGGATTATAGTAGATCTCATAAACCACCTCAAGTTTTGTTTTAATATTTTTTTTCTATTTACCTATTCTTTTAAAGACAGGATGATAGCATCTGAACATCTAACCGGCGTTCCGCTCTTGGTGCTAGCTAACAAGCAAGACATTCCAGATTGTATGGGAGTACATACAGTCAAGCCTATTTTCAATCAAAATGCCCACTTGATTGGTGCTAGAGACATTATGCTAATGGCCACTTCTGCTCTGACTGGGTAATTTGTACTAATTAATTTCTAATATAACGGTAGACTATTAATATAAATACTAATTATCTCTTACGTTTACTTTTAAATTGGACAAGCATACCAAATCATCAATTGTATGTCAAGGCAATTGTCTAAATCTTATCTATACTGTACATAATATAACTTATAGCAAAATTAAATAGGTATGCAAATTATTACACAATTGTCAATTACCATGTCAATATACTTATTTCATAATGTCATTCATAAAACGTTAAAACTAATGTTTATTTTTTGCAGTGATGGAGTCGACGAAGGTATAAGGTGGCTAGTGGACTGTATAAAACGAAACAGTATCGAGAGACCGCCGCGAAATCACGACGACAATTTGTAAAACTAAATGACTGCGACATCGCCTATACTTATTATATGTTCGCACTACTAATACAATGAATAATAATTAGCTTTCATATTTAGATAATGATGCGAGTCGATCCATTGTTTTGTACATACAGTATTGACATTTGAAAATAAAATATTAAACCAAACGTGTGTATATTGCTATCCTTTTTTAGTGATAAATAGTACTTTGATAAGAGATACGTAAATTACTGGATATTTGAGGAGCACCTGCACCTGATAAAACACCTCTGATAACGCTTCAGTTTGTACTTGTAAACTAGTGTGACATACTTGTGAAATGTGTTTGTGAATTTCTTACGTTTAGTGTAAAATTTTATTGCGACCATGGCTTATCCCATGTACGAAGTCGATTGGAGTGTTTTACCACCTGAACAAAACAGAAGGTAGGTAAGAAAACATTAGAAACCGATAGACCAGAATATTATTATTATTTTTTTTTTTTTTTAATTCAGATAAGAATCTTAGTATCTCTGCAGAAATCAAGTACTAAAATATTACAATATCTAATATTCTAATGCAAAATATATCTATCTATATTTTAATTTGATTTCGGTAGTCAGATTACGAAAAAGGGTTTCCCACTTTCCACGTAATCGTTTAAATATCCACCAGAAGTGTTGTCAATTTTAGTTTATCAAAACAAACTTTCGTATAGGTATATCATAGTATGTACATTTTCGTTCATCACAAATACATTTATTATTTTAAATTTATGTATCCAAATATTTTTATTGAATTTACAAACAAAGATACATAATAAAAATACATGATTTGACTAATACGAAACGTCGTATTTGAGTGCGAGAAGGAGTAAGCTGCGAGTCATGTCATGTCGATCGGCCATGTTGAATTTCTTGCAACGCAGGAAATGTCAGCTGGCGGCTGCCGTAATATTTCTGAATAAAATCTGTGATAAAAGATTTATTGGTAGTTACAAGTGTTAGTTTTCAAATTTAGAATCCGGCGAATATTATGGTTAAATTTTTCATTGAAGTGAAAATATGATATTATTGTACAGAAGGTGGCATGCGATTTCACTTGCATTTTTATGGTTTGTGACAAGATAAAATGGTTATTAGGCTGACTAAAGCCTTTTAATTATAATTAGTTTTCTTATTTTATAATTTGTGTCATCGAAAGTGATTTAAAATTCACTGAAAATTTGATTTTAATTCGTAAGTTGTTACACACCTGTCATTTCGGAGACCGATTATTATCCTGTTTTCGTAATCTCTAAGGAATATCTCGTAAAATAAGTCACGTCGTCGAAGAATTCAAGATGAACGGCTCAGAATCTGGGTAATTTTCTTTTTGTTTATATTATGAAAAATATCAATATCACATTTATTGTAGAAGTGCAGTGATTACTACTTATATGAAATTATTTCAATGTACACAAAATAATTCTTTAGATGAAATTGTCAATTGAAAGTAAATTCTATGTTGAAAGTAGTTATAGTTTATTACTTATAATTTATTAAGTTCAGCTGGAGGGAAATTCTATAAACTCATAAGAATTAGATACATTTTCTCCCTCGATATAAACAAATTTATTATTATAACGAATATGACGTTTACTGGTATTTTGGATCTGTGTGATATTGTCTAATAATTATATAGCAAGGTTTCGAAACAAAATATATTATCATGTACAAATTATTTGCTACAATTTCAAAATATTGCAATATTCTCATTCGAAATATACCGAAAAACATATACCTATTTATGTCAATTTTTAATTATCTATACTAATATTATAAAAAGGAAAGATTTGATTGTTTGTTTGCATTTAATAGGCCCCGAAACTACTGAACCAATTTAAAAATTCTTTCACTGTTGGGAAGCTATACTATCTGCGGGTGAAATAGGCCTTATTATATTTTCAAAAAAAATTTGAAAAAATATTATGTTGAAATTTTTGTTAAATACCTATGTGAAGCCGTGGCTAGAATTGTGTGGCCAATAAAAGTAAACAGACACATACATATTGTATATCTTGTCATTTGAAACCATTTTATATATCTATTATTTAAAAAAAAGATATTTTATATAATATAATTCATAAGATAACTTATTCTTTTACAAAATTTATTATATAGGCCATCGGTAATATGTATATGACTTTTTTTGAAAAATAATATAGATAAAAAATTATTTATAACATATTTCTATGTAAGATATTTTGTATCTCTTATTTTTAAAACAAACAATAAAAATGTGGAAGTGTAAAAGAAAACAATATTAATGTCATTTTGGCCCTAAGCCAAATATATTCATATATCAATATAGGCCTATACAGTTACAGTAGTGTCAACATTAATGTTTCCTACTCTACAAAGTAGGCTTTGTAATATTTAAAATTTGCTTGTGATATAATTTCTTATGATTTATAATTATTATTGTTAATTAGTTATATAATATATCAAATTAAACTTGCAATTGTGGCTTGAAATCAAATTAAGAACACTTATATACTTTATAAATGTAAAAGGATCAGTTCTATTGTTACAGTTGACAATGTGACATTCAATATAGCGTTAGTTATGAACTAAAGAAGGTCCTATTGTTTATATAGATTGAATACATATATATTACTGTATGAAGATTTATTTACCTATGGTATTTTTTTGAAATAAAACAATATATTGTATAAGTAGCAAAATGTAGAAGTTTTATCATTATATATTTTGTATAAAAGATTGAAACAAAATTCCACATTTCTAGCTTTACCATTTAGATTGTCTTTTGTATGTTGTTTCTTGGCTAGTAGACATGTTACGGAGCATACTTTTATCAAAATAGTTATTAAAGCCATATAACAACAACACTTAATTTAACAAATTTAAATTTTAAACTGATGTCAATGAACCCATTAACTTAGATAAAAATATAACAAAATTTTTAATTTATATATTCACGAAATACATTTATTTCGCAGGTTTAACCCAGCGTTTAACATTGCCACCATAAAACAAGTGGTAAATGAGGCCATAGAGAGAGGTAAGTGCAGTCCCTCATATAATACTTAGATTCTTATTAACAGGTAAACATATAGTTTCAAATGTGTTTTATTTTGTGATCACATTTCACGTTTTGAAATGGTAGTCTTAACATTGTAAACCTTGAACACTCGAATGAGTTTGTATTAAATAGTTTGAGCTTTATTAACCAATGAATAGCTGTTTGATGCTTCCTTGGCTAGAATGCAATAGTATTGTTTTTTTTTTAACATTAACATATTTCCTGCTTAATAATAAGCTCAAAATCTTTAATTCTAATTTCTGGCTGGTAATAAAACTGAAGGAAAAAATGCCTATATAAAAAATGTCCTTGAAAGTCAAAGACTAGATATTTTTTTTTAAAGTAAAGGTTCATAGGTTTTTGCACAAGGTATCTTAAAAACGACCTAGAAGGATTAAAGTATCCTCATGTAATAAACAACCAAATGTAAGAGATTCTTTTAGAATAATCCCTTGGGTCAATATTGGTACTATTAATTTCTGCCTTCAAAATAACAATTCTCTTATTCCAAACATTATGCTTTTTTCTTAGTTTCCGTTATCAGCTATCACGCTTATACTAAGTACGATTTAACAAATGCACTGATCATCGCTTTTTTTGTGTGTGTGTCGTCCATAACAGTAGCGCCGGTTTCAGTGAGGATGCAGACTCCGACTCGGTTACGAGATTTGATAAGACAGATACGAGCCGCTAGGACCGCGGCAGAAGAAAGGAGTGTTGTGAACAAGGAGTGCGCGTATATTAGGTCTACCTTCAGGGAAGAGGATAGTGTTTGGAGGTAAGGAATCTAGGAGGTTAAAAATTCCTGATCCATCTCAATGTCCCTAGTGCTTTAGTTTATCTTTAAATCTAAAGTCCCAATTTGGTTCGGTGTCGTTATTTTTGCGAGCAGCCATTAATGTTGTGATTCCTTGTCTTCCTAACTCTGATATTAACTTTTGTTCTATTTAATAGGATTATTTGTTGGACTTCGGGCTTGTTATAAAAATTTAGTCCAAGGTTGGAAGGCTTAACACAAAAATTCTATTATCCAAAGGAACAATATCTAAACTGTCCTTTGTTGACCTAAATATGTTGACCTTTGTCGTGAACTTTTGGAATATCAATGGCACTGAACTCACCTATTGCTTTCTCTGAATAACCTGTCTAGACAATAATATTGTCAAATTTCACTATTTAGTAATTAGTCATTCACCTCTATCCATTCTAGTATATTATGGCGATTGTTTTATAAAAAAACATATGCCTAATTTTAGATCTTCTTTGAGGTTCAATATTTATTATTCTAGTCTGAATATGATGGGGCAAATTTTAGTAATTTTTTATGCGCTTCGACTGAAATTTGACCTTAAAACGATTCAGAACGAAATGCTGTTTAGAATAGAATGATTTTCCAACAAAAGTCCACGAATCCGTCCATCAATCCTTGTCAGATGTTTGTTGTAACAACCAGAAATAACAACTAAACATACGTAGAAATTTTAAAATCCTGAACGAATATCGAAAAGTGCTGATATTCACAAATGCAATGCAATCTGGTACAATTCATAGGACGTGTTATACTTATATTGCAACTACGAGCAAGCGATACACGTTCCTAATTCGTCTCGTTGACCTAGGTGACTGATAAATGGAAATGCGACATGTCGCTTAAATATCAAATACATAACGTAATTTTATATGGCCTATTTTTTCGCGGTAATACCTCTGCTTATCGCGTCAATCGCGTAATATGCGTCATCGTTTCGCATCACTACTTACCATATTTCGTCGCTGTCCAAAGAATTCATCGCATAATATGGAGCTCGACTTATATTTACAATACATTTGCTTAGCAAGGACGAAAACCTTGTTTAATAGTTTGGAAATAATATGCCATTAGGACCTGCTTCTGCTGCTGCTCAGCAATGAATAAACTACAACTGCTAGATTAATATTTGGGAATAGAATTATCTCATAAATATAGAATTCCACTATTGTAATTAAGAACAATATGTCAAAAACTTATGCCTCTTGTATACCGTTATCCGCCAAATAGCGTTATCTGAAACTGGTGAAAGGCCATAAATAACTACTCGCCACCAAAAAAATTATCAATCTATTACAAACCGGCAATCAATAGATCATTAAATTGTAAATAATCACAAACAGATGTCGGAACATAGCGAAACTCCTGTACATCCACATGTTGGGCTATCCGGCGCACTTCGGTCAACTGGAATGCCTGAAGCTAATAGCCAGTCCTCGCTTCACGGACAAGCGAGTGGGTTACTTGGGAGCCATGCTGCTCCTGGATGAAAGGCAAGACGTACATCTGCTGATCACCAATTGTCTGAAAAAGTGAGTATTTTCTAATGTAATTCCTTTGTTTATGTTATCTATTTTCGTTTTGTGTATACACTTAAGTTTAAATGTTCCTGGCAGACAGAGTCTTCATGAAATCGAATCTCAGTTCGCCAAATCGAATTCTACTCAATAATTATGTGTAATTAAATAGGTTTTACATACAAACGCGTTCGACTGTTCCTAAAGTAGGCAAATTGATGCCAGTTTTTCACGTAACAGCTGACTAATATATTTTTTTTAAAAAAAATTTAAAATACATATAAATGAATATTACTCCCAGATTCAGGAGGGGGAATCGATCTCATGACAGCCATAACGGAAGAGAGTCATTGCCAATTGTGTCAAAATGCCAGTCAAGTTAGTTCTTCATTTTAATATTATTCTCATATTAAAGTGATACGAAAAATGTTTAATTACACTTTTAAGCATCATATTTTTATTTGTATGAAACATTTGATTACGAACGAAATCAGTATATTTCCATGAATGGTATGAAATCCTCTATATTAAAAATGGGTGTTTCACAAGGATCTCTCTTAGATTCTTTATTATTCGTAACATATTTAAATGGAGCAAAATTATAATTTATATTATATTTATAAATTTGTCAGGATAAACTGATATCGCAAAGTTTCTATACCGTAAACTTGACATTTCTTTTGTAAAAGTACCAAAAATATATATATGACACAGCGCTAAATAAATTAAAAGTTTGTAATCAACTTATTTAGTCAGCTTAGGTATTGGGATTATTAAGTGCTGTGTGGCTACGGCACTAAAGAATTTAGCCACCCCCTCTCTTCCCGTGGGTGTCGTAAGAGGCGACTAAGGGATAACAAGGTTCCACAACCACCTTGGAACTTAAGAAGCCGACCGATGGTGGGATAACCATCCAACTGCTGGCTTTGAAATACACAGGCCGAAGACGGGCAGCAGCGTCTTCGGTGCGAAAAAAGCCAGTACTGCGGTCACCAACCCGCCTGCCCAGCGTGGTGACTATGGGCAAAACACATGAGTTCACGTTATTTTTGGCGTAAACTTGTGGAGGCCTATGTCCAGCAGTGGACTGTATAGGCTGTAATGATGAATGATGAGGTATTGGGAACAAGATTGGTATAAATGATAACGGTGCGTGGGTCTAGTAGCGCTGGCTTGGATACAGGACGTCGGAGAAATTTATAATTCAATAAATCTGTCAGGATTTTAATGGTTTTACGTTTAAGGAAAAGAAACGAATAGATTTATAAATTGAGTCTTGATTAACATTTCTTTTGAGGGAAATAACGTATGTAACGTGATTGTAACATATGACATTATGTAAAGTTGTATAATTTTATATTGGACGTGATAATAACTAAAACCTATGAAACAAGGTAACTTAACTTTTTTAACTAGCTTTTTTTTTTAAATACATAGACTAGCGCTTGACTGCGATCTCACCTGATGGCAAGTGAAGATGCAGCCTAAGGTGGTGCGCGATTGCCTAGAAGATGCCTATTCACTCTTGATTTAAAATTTCTAAAATTCTATTTACTACTTATTACTTATTATACTATTTTTAAAATTCTTTTATCTACTACCACTTATTACATGCCTCACAATCGTTATCATTGTTTGTAAATATTACCTCGCAAAAGCGCCAACGTGCATTCTTAAGAAAAATAAAAATGGAACTAACACTGGCAACTGGGGGACTGGCGAACTGCAAACGTCCCGTTTCCTTACATTCAATGTTTGTCGTATTTGCCACACTAAGCCAGAGAATCCACCGGAAGAGGAGCGAGTAATGTAAAATTATTTAGCTTAATATTATTTCCAAATTCATTTCATAAACGTTCCCTAATACAATTAGGCAAAATCATGTTTTCTCTTTATGTACGCCTTAATAAATGGGCAAGGGGATTGAATTTATCGATTCTAATAATCTATCTAATATTTGCTTAAAATCAAACAATAGTTAGAAACAGAGAAAAGTTCGAAATAAAACATACATATTAGATTAGTGTGGGGCTGAAAATACATTATTCAATTCAATCCTTCAGACAAAATTATTGTGTAATTACAAAATCATTATATTTATGGTAAAATTTATATATGGGTTTTTGAATGTGTGTCATCTTGACATACATATTTAAACAAATATAAATTTAAAAGAAAATCGCTATCACTGTTTTGTCTAACTGCGCAATACCTAATATTAGAGATTCATAATATTTTATTTTAAATATTTTATTTACTATCATACAAAAAAGTGTGTGTGTCCTTATGTACGCACGTAAGGAGTTATAATTCTTTGGCTAGCTAACTCCACGTTGCTAACTTCTGTGTTTACTAGCTAACTTCAGGTTGTCAGTTTTTTGTGACGGTGTGCGCGCGAATCGTAGAAATTTACTCCCATCACTTTTCCCTAACGCGCCAAAATAATTATAACTTCAAAACGTCCAACAAATAATATTTAGTGAAATCCTTTTATATCGTACTGTTTTTTTGTAAAATTTACATCAATCAAAGATAATTTTGCAAAACTTTATTATCGATATTAAAATGTACTTTAATTTTAACGGGTAGAAATGAGAAATAGTTCTGCAGTAAAATAACAAAGCAAACGAAAGGATACGAGGAAAGATGCCTTACAAGTGGAATCAATGACACATACCGGCACGAACCTCGAACATTGATTTAATACTTATCTTGATAAGGACAATACTTATTTGATACTGATTACTAAGTTTTTGAAGAAAAACTTCTTTACGCACGCTTGACTTGGGAGTAAGCTGGTGAATGCGTGACGAGACCGTTACGAAAAGTGTGATTGGGTGAGGCGAACGGAAGTTGAGAGGGATGTATAAATTAGTGAAGATTGAAAGAGAGTTATGTTTCGTAAGTTTTATTTCAGTCGCGTGGTAAAAAGCACACTCTTTTTTTATTTATTTACTTATCTTTAGAAATCTAATAAAACTACGTTCTATGTTATTCCTATTTGAGGTTGTCTTGACCTCTAAACTGGAGAAGGTATTATTACATAATACATAATTGAAACCGTATTTGAATCTCCACCTCATTTCTTTTATGGTATATTGATATAACAATTTCATTAATTTATCAGCAAATCCTTACGTTATTATTATTACTGATTTAAACATTGCACAAGTGGTAGATTATGGAGAATAGTTTTAAAAAAAGTTTTTTTTTTACACATTCTTAATCAATATAATTGAACTATGTATAAATTTTCTGTGTTATTTAAATTATAAAGTTATAGAAAATTTATAGCAGTAAAAGTAGATAGTAGGAATATTACGTAAACAATATGTTTTACATAGGACACATTTGTCTTTTCCGGACATCCGGCGGTGTGGCCGAAAACCTTTCTGAATATTGGATGTGCTGTATCCGTCCAGCCAAATTATCGTGCGTTATATATGTAATAACTACACGAGTAATGTGGTTTTGTCTGCTTTAAGATTATGTCAAACTACTTTTCGCTGAAAATACAATATACTCTTTTAGTCATTTATTATATCTTGAATATTACATATTATACGTTTGATGTTAAGCTATTACCATAGGATTAGGACACTTGATTTATATTGACACCAGGTCACAGACTTTTAGCGTTCCTTCACTTTCCTACTACTTTTCGTACCACAGAAATGCAACACGAGAACTGCACTATTATTGGTCTGTAGTCTTCAATAAAGTTGAGGTACTTCCCCAATCGGCCAACTCTAGGTTTTAAGCAAGTTATTTTCTGCTATACCATATTTCTCATACTTACTGGATTCATTAAATCGTCAAAAAACCCTTCCTGCATTCCTTAGATTTCAGAATTAGGACAAACTGAATAGCAATAATTTCTATAACGCACATGTAATGTAGTCCGATTAAGAATATGAATGTACGGCCTACTTTACAACAATACATTCTTAAATTATGTAGCCGTTTGTATAAAACTGGCTTCGGAATAGGGAGCGTGTGTTCATTCAATTTGATGAATGTTATCTATCAGTGAATGGATTTTTTATATGCTAACTAGCTGACCCCGCAAACGCTGTTTTGCCATATATTTTATTAAGCTTCAACCCCCCCCCCCCCCCCCTTATAACTTACGGGACTGAAAAATAGGACTGAGATTTCATATTATTTTATTAACCCTCTTAACCCCCCCCCCCCCCCCATAACTTAGGGGTATGAAAAATAGATGCTGTTCGATTCTCAGACCTACCCGATATGCACACAAAATTTCATGAGAACTACAAACACCGCGACACGAGAATTTTATATATTAGATGTATCACTGAATGAAATTGAACGATCATACAAAGACTGATTTAAGAGGGCGTTTAAACATACATTACTATTTATAAGTATGTGACATTTTAGTTTTCTTACTTAAAGAAGAATAAATTATAGCTATAATTTGGGGTTTTCAAGCGTAGATGATAATGAAGCGTAGAAGATACAGACAACTTTTCCCTAAAAGCGGGTATTACATCCGCAACCCTTCTGATGTCGCACATATTTATGGGCGGCAGTAACACCTTACGCACGTAAACCTCTTTTTAATTAAATAAAATTGTATTTAAATATATCTTGAAGCATGAATATGTTACATGTGGCACAGATATAGTTCTAATATGTTTAGAGTTATGCAAAACCTAAAAGAGCACTTATTTATAAATCAGATACCCCACAAGTTTTTTTTTATTATTATCCAAAAACCATTAGTATTCAAAGCAAGCGACAATTTATCTACCTTATTTATATTTATGTACAAAAGTATGTATGTATTGTAATAAACAGACGCGAGATTAGTTAAATCACATCAATGTCAACTACGTACTCGTTTTGCGATTAAACAATTGCGTCATACGTCAGCTTGTGCTACTAGAGTGATGAATATTGGATTGAACCTCACGTATCGTTCATACAAACGGTATTCACATCTATATATGATACAAGTACACAAAATTGTTAACATTACTGCTTTTTTCCTAAAGCAATTCTTTTTATATGTTATCCTATTGAATATATCGAGGTGGGTAAAGGCTGCAATAAATCACGTTGCGACTAATAGGTGTAAAGTAATGAGCATAAACTATAAAATAGAGAAGAGACATGTCGTAAATTTAATTGCGCACTTTGGTTCTTTACTTTGATACGAGTTTTTAGAAGCGACATAACTCGAGTAGACATTTTTTCGTGTTCCTTAGAAGGACGTGACCGGGCATGCACGATCTGGATCATGGTGTTATTAATGATAAGTGGAAAATTAGATGATCTATGATGATAGAAATCCCACGTATATTAGTCTTAAAAAACAGAGACATAATTTGAATGGAGTTTTCAATTATTTCATCAGTTAACAGTGTAACGCATAATATGCAAGACATCGTGCTTGCTTGTCTATTGAACGGATCCAGTTCGCTATTATGCCACAAATATGCATGTCAATCATCTAGCTGAATTTCGCGGTAGTTATCTTATACTCGTATATAACATTATCATTAAACTGCTTTATACTGAATTAAGCAACAGGAGACATATAAATCCTCCTTTAAATTAACTACTTTTGTAATTACAAAAAAAAAAATGTTTTATTTTTATTTTTGTATCGAACCCTCGAAAATCGTAGTGACGACTAGTGCGTGTGTTAATTTTTTTCGTCTACTTACGGCGTAATACTTGTCTATGCAATTAAAGTCGGGTTTTTGTTTGCGAGCAAACACAATTATTATTTATGTAGTTTGACTTTAAATAAGTTAATATTTTCTTCATTTTAGGTTTTCTCAAGAAAAAAAAATAGGGTACGCATTACGTGATAATGTTTTATAAAATATTATAATATATAATTGTGTATAATTATAGACTTGTTACAGCAATATGCTAGACTAATTGACTGTATTGTATTTAGCGAAAAAAATATACCCTCTAATGCCATGTTAGGTATGTTCGTGTTCTTATTAATAAAATTGTGTAACTGATTATATAAACTGGACCGCAAAGAAAAAGAGTCAATTAGAATCAATCAAATCTTAAATATCTTCAAAAGACCTGACCTAGTTTTATATACTAAAGACTAAATTAAAGAATATTTTAATGTGACTTAAGAAAATAATAATAATCCAAGCTTTTTAATAAATGTCAAATAAATAAAAATGTGTAATTTTTTCAGTATTGTCGTAATTGTAGATTGGATTGGTGTGCCGTTTTCACGCATTTTACTACTTTGTGTTTGCCTCCGTTTCCGTTTTTGAGGCGATGCTGCGGAATATACTGCCACTCTTCTATTAGAGCTTCTTTCATTTCACGTAGTGTGATTGGCGTCGGATTCCACTAAGGAACACGTCGTCCCAATTCGTCCCATGTATGCTCAATGGGGTTTAAGTCGAGGCTGCGTGCTGGTCCCTCCATGTGTGTGAAAACATAACTCTTAAACAGTCATTCAGAGTCCAACTCTCGTATTCTCTACCACAACTCAAGCTTGAGTTTCTGTGCTGTCTTTATAGATTTGAGCCATTTGCAGGTCTTAATGGCTTTAAATTTGCTACAGCCAGGCGCCGCTTTAATGTATCCCTACTAGATGGCTTCCCAGCTCGTAAATGGTGATTCTTTACATCAACAGCCGTAGGAAAGCAATTTCTCAAAATTGTTGATACCGTAAAGCGATACTCCCTCGCTGTCGTGCACATTTTTTGGCCTGTTCCTGGTCACCTAGAAACACTTGAGTACTCCCTGAACTGCAGAAAGCGTCACACCAACAGCTCACGCTGTATTTCGCTGACTGTGCCCATCTTCAGGCATTATCAGTATTTCGGTACATTCGTCGGGGGTTAACGACATGATAACATAAATATAAAAATAAAAATATACCGCTCACTAAATCAACATAATTATAGTCAATTTATATTAATAATATTTTATCATCATAATAATCTGCTAATAATCTTATGTATACAATTTGCGGTATGTTTGTAATGTCTACCGATATGACTAATGTGTTTTTAATTTTTATCGACTACTTTATATTGCTCGCAATTTTTTTTTTCACAAAGTAAAACGAATATTGAATAAAAGTAACCAGACATTGGTTTTGGATGTATAAGTACAGTTTTTAAAACAGACATTACAAATAGAAGCTATAAAATAATTATCAAAATTTTCTTTATTCTATAAAATTACATTTGTTTTACATATTTTTTTCTACCGATTCGAAATATAGATAATTTTTTTCTCAAAAAAAAATTATCCATTCATTATAAATTTAGTCCGGTCTTGCGTGAAATACAGCGCCACTAAACCCCAATACATCTTTATTAAATTTCAAACTACGATCGATTATATCCTTTTCACTGTGTTATAATATAAGTACAAATATATCTATTACAAGAAAATCTTTGTAGAATCAAAATACTCGCCAAGCCTTTGGTGAGGACACTACCCTAAAACTTTGTGATTTTACCTTGAGTTGTAAAGGGTTAACATAATAATTGTGTTTGCTCGCAAACGAAAAAAAAACCGACTTCAATTACATCGACAAGTAATACAACGTAGATCGACGAAAAAATAGTCGAGCAACTACGCGTTATTAAAGATTACTCAAAAAGTTGTTATCAGATCTCGATGAAATTTATATGTGACCACATGATAAACATCAGCTTTCGATTAAATTAAAAATTATCAAAATCGGTACACCCAGTAAAAAGTTATTACGGATTTTCGAGAGTTTCCCTCGATTCCTCTGGGATCCCATCATCAGATCCTAGTTTCCTTATCACGGTCCCAAACTAGGGATATCCCCTTTCCAACAAAAAAAGAATTATCAAAATCGGTACATCCAGTAGAAAGTTATGCGGTATAATACAACGTAGGTCGACGAAAAAAGCGTCAAGTAAAAACACATTATTAGATATAACTCGAAAAGTAGTTGTTAGATCTCAAATAAATTTAAATGGGACCAATTGGCACACACCACCTTTCGATTAAAACAAAATTTGTCGAAATCGGTCCACTTGGGCAAAAGTTCTGATGTAACATACATAAAAAAAAAAAAAAAAAAAAAAAAAAAAAAAAAAAAAAAAAAAAAAAAAAAAATACAGTCGAATTGAGAACCTCCTCCTTTTTTGGAAGTCGGTTAAAAATAATATAATTTGTTACTGGGAACATATTTAACAAATAGAATTACTAAGGGTAAATGGAACTTCTTAGAATGTTTTTGACTCATATAATTTAGTCTAAAAAGTATCTTTTATATCGAAATTAATTTCTTAATTGGTGACTAAATGAATGATATTCCTATGAATAATTAAATTAAGTATATTTACTTTATCGACTGTGTAATTAATTTATTGAAAAGTAATTTAATTTTAATATGTAAAATGACGATTCATAAATGCCTTTGAAATCTACTTGAAGTATTATTCGATTTAGAGGAAATCGTAAATGTACTTAATCAAGTACATTTATGAAGTACATATATTTTACTGAAAAGAAACGTCAAGAAACTTCATTTTCTCAAATACATCTTGAAAGGTTTAATTCATTCGGTACGGTCATTATCGAGCTCTACGTAAAACCCCTACCAACGCTTCACAGGGCTGGATAATCGATAGAAGTAACGTAGGCCTTTGGGCGGTACCTAGAACCCCACGAAATCAATAAAATCTTAACTTGTATAACTAAGATTTTATTGAATTCTTTTAATTTTTTTCAAAATCAAAAACAATTTTATTCAAATAGGCTTCAAAAGCACCTTCGAATCGTCATAAGTGAAGCTACCACGGATTCGGAACGCAGATTCTGCAGAGAAGAATCGGCAAGAAACTCCGCAGTTACCCTTTTGAAAATAATATATAAAAATTAATAAAATCTTGCATGGAATACAGCGTTACTAAATCCACATATCTTTATCAACTATTTAATCCTGCACCGAATAGTAAATACGCTTTATCTATTAATTTCCTTTTAACAAACGCTTATAATTTATGTTTTGACAATTGCAAAATTCCAGTCATTATTTCAACTCGTTGAAAACCTTTTTCGTTGTAATAAACAAAATATAGTAACATATTTTATTCTTATTTAATTTTCTTTATAACCGCTTTAACGTAAATTTTGTATTGCTTGATTTTTTTAAGAAGTACCTATCCATCCTAAAATATAGCGCCTGAGGTGACCCTGCGCGCTTTGCTGTTTTTTTTTTTTGTCGCACCAACTCAGAAATCTTTGTGGGCTCATGCACAACACTTTGCTGAAGATCATGACATGATCAAATGCATAATTTACGATACTATAAAGGACATACAGACAAACATTCATTTTTTTTTATATAATGATAACCTAATTTGTCGGTACCTTCTGTTACAGTACCTTTAAACGTCCCTCATTTAGCAAAGGTTTTCTATTTAGAAGGGGTATAAACGTTAATTGCTTACATGCCCTAATTCGGGCCCGTCGTCCACCCAAGGGGTTAGTTCTTGTTGACTGAGCTCGTCTCGACCGGTCTTGCTCTGATTAACGCTCGACTTGAAACCGGTTGAAATGAAAGAAAAAAACCGCTTAACTCTCAATACTGTTATTTAAGCTTTCATTTGAGGTTCTGATCTCGTTTCTAATCTTATAAAGATTTTGTGTATTACCTCATAACTTTTTACTTGGTTTTTTACTCAAAACCTGATGCTTTTCGTGTGGTCCCATTTATATTTGACCAGCTGTGCCCGCGACTTCGTCCGCGTGGAATTTAATAAAATAGTTATAGTTCAGTTCGCAGAGTAAAAAAAAACTAAAATAAAAGTAGCCTAAGTTACTCCTTATTACATCGGCTATCTGCCTGTGAAAGTCCCGTCAAAATCGGTCCAGCCGTTACAAAGATTAGCCGGAACAAACAGACAGACAGACAAAAATTAAAAAAAAATATTATTTTGGTATATGTACCGTGTATATACATCCATATGCATTTAGTAAAAAGCGCTTATTTTAATATGACAAACAGACACTCCAGTTTTATTTATTTCTATAGATAGAGGTCTGATTACTTTTTGCGTTATCCCTAATAATGCGTATTAACTCTTCTTTTTTTGTCGATGTAAATGGAAGTCGATTTTTTTTTTTTTCGTTATTAGGTAATCCACCAAAAAGCTAATATTTTGATACTTTTTATTTTGTTTGTTTATCCTGAGATTATATTTTCATCGAGGTTTTTTAATTAACGTGTAGACATTACAGTTTGACCTGGATTCAGTTCTTTAGATGTAACGACAATTGGTCATGAAAACTTCAAGGTGTTTTACTTAAAGAAATATCATAAGTATACCTTTTTTAATATCACCATTTATTAAATCACTTTTAAAGTAATTAGCGACAAAATTTTTATTAATAATATACAATTTTGTAATCTGAATTCTTAGTTACAACTTTTTTAACCGACTTCCAAAAAAGGAGGAGGTTCTCAATTCGACTGTATTTTTTTTTTTTTTTTTTTATGTATGTTACATCAGAACTTTTGACCGGGTGGACCGATTTCGACAAATTTTGTTTTAATCGAAAGGTGCTGTGTGCCAATTGGTCCCATTTTAATTTATTTGAGATCTAACAACTACATTTCGAGTTATATCTAATAATGCGTTTTTACTTGACGGTTTTTTCGTCAACCTACGTTGTATTATACCGCATAACTTTCTACTAGATGTACCGATTTTGATAATTCTTTTTTCGTTGAAAAGAGGATATCCCTAGTTTGGTACCGTGATAAGAAAACCAGGATCTGATGATGGGATCCCAGATAAATCGAGGGAAACTCTCGAAAATCCGCAATAACTTTTTACTGGTTGTACCGATTTGGATAATTTTTGATTTAATCGAAAGCTGTTATTTATCATGTGGTCACATATAAATTTCATCGAGATCTGATAATTACTTTTTGAGTAATCTTTGATAACGCGTAGTTACTTGATTATTTTTTCGTCGATCTACGTTGTATTACTCGTCGATGTAATTGAAGTCGGTTTTTTTTCGTTTGCAAGCAAACACAATTATTTTATTTAATCAATAGTAATTTTAATAATAAGTAATACCTAACCAAAACATAATTTTTTGTTACACGTTTCATTCAAGCATTCCTTACGTCGAACGCGAAATAAGCCATCGTCCTCAATTAGCATAAATTAGCCGATATGTACGTCTACATCGGGCGTTACTATCGCTAATGGCATGTCGAAAACGTTTTCATGCTCATGATTTGTAGGTAATTTCCGAGTTTTCAATGATAATAAACTAATGAAATGCGTTCACTTTAGTAAGAACTAGCTGTGCCCACGATTTCATCTGCGTGGAATAGTGACTTTGAACAGCATTTTTTGGATATATCTTTAAATTTTAATCACCGTCGTTTGGGTATTTACCTATTTAACATGATTCTTTAAATTGGACGCCGCGTTAGCGCAACGGTTACAGCCATGGATTGTACCTGTTGCGCTGGCGGTTGCGGGTTCGATCCCCGCACATGACAAACATTTGTATTGGCCATACGGGTGTTTGCCGTGGTCTGGGTGTTTGTGCAGTCTTTGTGGGTCTCTCCACTGTGCCTCGGAGAGCACGTTAAGCCGTCGGTCCCGGTAGTTATCATGTACACCTGATAGCGATCGTTGCTCATAGTAGGGAATATATACGCCAACCCGCATTGGAGCAGCGTGGTGGATTAAGCTCTGATCCTTCTCCTACACGGGGAAAGAGGCCTTTGCCCAGTAGTGGGATATTACAGGCTGAAGCGCGAAGCGTTTAAATTGGCATAACTTTTTTTTATGAATCGATTGACATGACCACAATATACTTAATAGCGAAAACAACATTTAAATCGGATAAGCCGTTTCTGAGATTAGCGTGCACAAACGCACAGAGAAACAGACAAAAATTCTAACAATCATTGTTTTGGGTGCTATTTGCGTTGAAAAAGATCCCAACAATATTTTTTCTTGTATATCTTCCATATAGAGACAGCGACCCGTTACATTTTTGTTATATGTATTGATTAAGTTACGTTAATCAAATCTGTATAAATAATAATGAATCGCTGTAATGTATGTATAAACGCAAGTATCTTTCAAATGACATCTCCAATTTGGAAAAGTGTTTTTTTTTTTTGAGTACTTTATACAGGGACAGCAAAAACTATACCCAGCAGTAAAAAAAAAATTGCAGTACGAAATTCGCAAGGTCGGGCAGTTTCGTATAAACTTACCTGTGTGAATTTAAAAATATAGCTTCTTAGTCGGAAACGAACTTGTGACATCTGAAGTTGATGAATTACATAATTATATACTTTTGAAGTATCGATTAAGGCTTGAATTGTTCGGAGTAAAAGAACATTAATTTATACATACAATACCTTTATACCTTTTATATTACAGTATGTAGTAATTTTCCACATAATGCTTTTATTTCAATTCGATACATATCAACTTACTCGTTACATTTATTTCTGTAGTAACATAAACTTACCGTTGTTAAATTATTTGCTGATTATGTAATATATTTTTTCCAAGAATTGTGTACTCGTACTAACAAGTCGTATTATAATTAAATACTAATTAACAATAGGTTTCATACGAAACAGTTTTAAGAACTAACCTAAGAAATCCCCAAAATGAAATTAAGACTCGTAAATACTTGGCACATAGTACACAGGACTGGCTGACTGGCCTTTTGGTGTAGTTGGATGTAAAAAATACTTTCTAATCCAGGGCTGTGAATTTAATTCCCGGCCTTAAGTCTGAATATAATAAAACTAAATTAAGTGTACATTAACTAAAGTACAAATTAACTTTGGCACATACAACAGTGTGAATATATTTAATATTTAAAAAAGTACTATATAGTACTAGCAGGATAGCGGGTTAGAGAAAAACTAAAATTTGCAAATTACTTTATTAGAAATAGTAAAAAGCATTTATTAATTATGAAAATGTCTTGCCCAACAGTGACCTTAACAGCAACACACAGTTCGTAGTCGGTCTAGCGCTGTGCACGTTGGGTGCAATCGCTTCACCGGAAATGGCGAGAGACCTCGCCTCAGAAGTGGAGAGGCTGATCAAATCACCCAACGCCTATATTAAGAAAAAGGCAGCGTTATGTGCCTTCAGGATCATAAGACGTGTACCGGATTTGATGGAGATGTTCCTACCGGCGACCAGGAGCCTGCTGACGGAGAAAAATCATGGTGAGTTTTAAAAAAAATTATCTATATATTAATATGCGAAGCAAAAACTTTGTATCCTTTTGAAAATTGCGTTGACGGAGGAGTATGAAATTTCGCATACTTCCATTTTATATAGAAAAGGAGTGCAGAATGTTAATTTTTTTTTATTATGCAAAAAAAAATTAATTAAATCAATAAAAAAAACCTTACACACTACCATGTATTTGACACACACACGCATATATATAAGTATTATTTAGACTTTTAGAGGAGAGTGGATTAATTTTTTTTTTAGAAATAAATAATTTTTATATTCGTGTCAGGAAAATCAGTTTCTTGTTATTATTGTAGTGTTATCTTTTTTTTAATTATAATTTTAATACGTTTAATATAATTTACAAACAAAACGAAATTAGGTTAATATGATTTCCTTAGTTATAATTCTTTTTTCTAAATAACTAAAAGATATATTTTCACTAAAAACGTGACAAACATTTTAAAATAACAGAAAATAAAGATAAATTGCACATGAATCTCTTACGCTTCAGCCTGTAATATCCCACTACTGGGCATAGGCCTCTTTCCCCATGTATGAGAAGGATCAGAGCTTAATCCACCACGCTGCTCCAATGCGGGTTGGCGGATATATTCCCTACTATGAGTAACGATCGCTATCAGGTGTATATGATAACAACCGGGACCGACGGCTTAACGTGCTCTCCGAGGCACGGTGGGGAGACCCACAAGGACTGCACAAACGCCCAGACCACGGCAAACATCTGTATGGCCAATACAAATATTTGTCATATGTGGGGATCGAACCCACATATGACATGAATCTCTAAGTTCATACAATTTGATATCTTCAACAATTCTCATGTTTTCTCAGCGGTTTTTCAGTCAAGGTTATATTTGTTGGTATGCTATTAAATAATATACGGTTTTGTTTAAAACAAATATTTATTTTTTAAGAAAAAGGTGAGATTATTTTATTAGATTGTGTAAAATGTTACAAAATACTAAATATTTTACTCATATCTGTAAGCCTTATAAAATTATTTGAATAGTTAATTATACATAGTTGGGCATGATGAGACAAAATAAATAATTTTTTGATATAAAGAAAAATGTATTTTAAGTATAAGTATAATAAAATATTTATGGAAACAAATAATAAAGTATGCAAGATGTGTTCTTAACTAATGAATACATTGCAATTGCGTACCTAATCAAGGCTTACAAGCACCACAACTAAGCCGTGCCTATATAACAGACGCTATAATGTAAATTACCTTTAAAAATATGACAGGACTAACGATACTCTATTGAATAAGTATATTAAAATAAAAAATAATACATATCGTAAAACACCTTTAAACTGTTTATATATGTATATATTCAGATGAGGTAAACTGTCTGGTTTATGCGTTTTTCGTTAATTTATAAGAAATACCTACCAATATTTTGTTAAAATGTAATTATGTTTTTATGTTTAAAACCATGTCAATTTTTCTACACTTAAAACGTACGTGTGAATATTAAATTTAGTATGAAAAAATTTCAGATTATTCGTAAAAATTTAAACTGCCAATAAATAATGCGACGACTTGCTTGAAAAGAAAAACGGGTGTGCTGTAGACCACGCGACAGAAATAAAACTTCTTTAGCTCCTACAGTAATATACGAAACGTTACAAAAGAGAGAGACCTCTTTCTATCTTCACTAACTTATATCTCCCTCTCAACTTTCGTTCGCCTCACCAGATCACACTTTTCGTAATGCCCTTGTCACGCACCAGCTTACTCCCCAATTCAAGCGTGCGTTGAGAAGTTCTACTTTAAAAAGTGACATATAATTATTGAATTCCGCTGGAGTGATTTGGTTCCCATGCTAATTCTAATACGTTTGATTACCAGTCGTACACAGTTACCATTAATGCGGAAACGACTTACGCGTTCTCGGCTTACACGATTACGTCTCACGTAGTTACGACTCAGTCCCACTTATAGTATAAGTTAAATATATTACTGTATATTTCTAATTTAATTTAAAGCGAATATTGTCAATCTTTACATACGGACAAATATTTACACACATCTTACTAGTTTCTATTTGTCACAGGTGTCTTAATCACCGGAGTGACACTCATCACTGAGATGTGTGAGAACAGTCCAGACACACTCAATCATTTCAAAAAGGTAAGTCAAATTAGACCTTATTGATGAAAATGTGTATTTCAAATTAGTTTCTATATCGTAGAATTACTAAAGTACTAATTAGTGACGGAAATATTGTTCGTGTGTTGTTTATGCTTTAGATAAAGGTTTTGATAAGGTTAAGGTTTTATAGGTCGTTTTATAGTTTATTTAATTTGCATTTGTTTAAAGAAACATCTGCCCTGTATCTTTATATAATTAATATTTAGATATTTGCGTATTGAAGTAATTTAAAAAGTAATATTCTTTATAACAAAACTCTTTAAAAATTATATAATTCTAAATAAAACACTTAAAATATTTTATAACAGCATTAAAGTTATATATTCTCCTAAAATTACGAAGTCATTGCAAAGAACACATTGAGAGAACAAACGTCTTTACGTAAGACAAATAATTATGTTTACTTAAAAATTATTAACATTACCATTACATCTAGAGACGTATACGCCCGGTTCCTATGTAAAGAAAACGTTTCGTTTTCCGTATTTCGAACATGATTTGTTCTAAATTTAACGGTTCGCAAGAAAAACGAATCGCTTTAACCGATTTCAAAAAAAAGATCTCAATTCGACCATTTTTTCCGTGTGTTTCGTCCTTCCTAACTTACTGACTGTACCGATTTTGATGATCCTTTTTTTTATTCGAAAGCTTGTCTCGTCATAGTATCATTTAATCTTGAGCGAAATCTAATAAATATGTTTTGAGTTTTCCCTAATAATGTATATTGTACTACACTTAATTTAAATTGTAGCCGGTTTTTCTTTTCATTTGATAACAAAATCTATTATGTGAATATAGGCACAAAGCTATATTGTACAAGAAATCATTCAATCTTAAATGCATTCATTTCCTCGAACGAGTTTCACTCGATATTCAATTTCCGATACACTTTTAAACGGCAGACGTACAAAATGTGCGCTGAATTTTAATAAGTCATAAATAAATATGAAGACGAATAAAATATAGCCTTCGATAGCGTCTCGACGATAAGGTGCGGAGATAATGTTTGAGAGTAAATATTGTTATATATATTTATATAATAAATAATGTATTGTTTTGTGCTATAAATAATTTTGTTAATTTTACAACAGTAATTATAATTTTAATGGTTAATTTGTTATTGAATTTATTCTAAGTCAAGAAATATATAAAATTCTCGTCTCACAATGTTAGTTACAATACTCCTTCGTTATTTTGTGTGCATATCGGGTAGGTCTGAGGATCGGCTAACATCTGTTTTTCATTATCCTAAGTTATAATGGGAGGGATGGGTATTAAGGGGGTTAATATAATCTTCTAATATATAAAATTCTCGTGTCATGGTGTTAAACATTGAACTCCTCCGAAACGGCTCGACCTATTTTAATAAAATTTTGTGGGCATATCGGGTAGGTCTGAGAATCGGCCAACATCTATTTTCATCCCCCTAAGTTATAACGCCCGCCCCGGTTGAGGAAGTTACTAACATATATGGCAAAACAACGTTTGCGGGGTCAGCTAGTAATATATATAGGAAAACAACGTTGCAGGTCAGCTAGTTATTATACAAAAGTATATCTAAACAATATAAAGGTATGAATTATTTGGTAATGGCTTTCTTGAATGAAATAGATTAATTCATGAAAATTATAATAATCAAGTAACTCAAGTAATTCGCAACGTAACAAGTTTATAATTGACAAACTTTAAAAAGACTTTTGATTTCATATTCTTGCTGTCTTCTCTTAAGGTTACATGTAAAGATTTAAAAGTAAAGATTGCTGCATGCATTTAAAAGTACAAATTATTACAAATTAATTTTAAAAAATGTTATAATATGCGTATAATTTGCCTTGAGAAAGAGTCACGACCAGATTTATACAGAATAGCTATAAAACCTAGGTGATAAGACGTAAAAATAAAATTGCATTGTAAATAGATCACGTCACTCGTTATCTCGCTTCGACCACGCTCGATAACGATCGCTTATCGGTTCCATTGTTTTATTATTAACTATTTTTATACATACACTATGTTTTACACCTGTATTTATATTTCTACTATAATATCGATTCATATATAAACTTAATCAAATATCGTTTTATTTTCACGATGGTAATGAATAATTATTAATTTTAATGACATTAGAAAAAGATTTTCCATTTCGCAATATTTTATTCCATTACCTCCGAACTCGTTTCTCTATAAACTAGTAAGGATACTCATCTATATTCCTTTTTTTTGAGAAGGTTCAACTTCCCCTTAATCTCAATTAAATCTGAATTAAAATAAATGCAATCTATATAATTTCTTAGGGGTGAATAAATAAAAAAATACGGACTTGAAGTTTATGTCCTATTTGTAAACCACTGTTTATAATGTGTTCACATCATTAAAATACAGACTATACAAATTAATTGCATAGCCATTTTGATTTTTTAGCATTAATGTTTTTTTTTTACACTGTTTTTAAATATAAATATTTTGTAGCCATGATAATACTAATAATGTTTATTTGTGTTGTCCCGTAGGAGAGCGGACAGCGCGAGGTAATCACAAACGCTGATCCTTGCACTATGATTTAGTCTGTTGATGCGCTAAAATAGTCCTTAAAATTTATAGAAGAAGGACTGTTATAGCGTGACAATTCAAACAAAAAGATTTTTTTTTTTGAGGGGAAAAAAGTTGCCAGTATTAAAAAAGTTTTCATTTTGAGTCATTCATAAAATCCTCACGAATTAAATATAAATTGTTTATTTCAAGTTTTTAATTTATATAAATCCACGTGACAAAGGTGAAGGGAATGACAAATTTTATGAATGATCTTTAATCGTCAACAGGCTAGATTCGGAAGCCGCATGAATGTATAACTTTGTGTTGGTTATTGTATATGTAAGGCATTATGTATAGGTATTTTCTATCGAGTAGCGTTACAGTCCATTAATACTGAACTTTGACTTAATATATGACCTTTAGTCTACGTCTATATTTACTAACTTAATTCGAATTAAATGTGTGCAAGTTATATGCGCGCAAATATTGATTAAAATATTAAATATATATGTATATATTTAAGGTAAGTAAAAACAATTAAACATATAAAGAATATTATCGTTTTTATAGTTAATAATCCTTTTTAATTTTGGTTAACTATTTTATATACTGGCTCTATCATACTATGATGTCATATTACTTATGTATAATCACGAATAATAACTTTCTAACAATAAAATGCTTATTAAAATCGATTCAGCAATGCTGAAATATTAATATCAGCTATCAAGCAAACAAGTCATTCCTATTTATAATCTGAATATATATATGTATAGTCGTCCAAAATACAACCTACAACATTCATCAATGAATATTAAGAAACACATATTTCTTAAAAAAATACTTTTAAAACGTATTCGTTGCGTCTTAAAATTATTGGAATATAAAATGCAGTTAGAAATTTTATATAAATAAATTAATATTAATGGACTGAAAGGCTATTCGCTTATTACTCAGTATTTATACAGGTGGCAGTAATTACAATACTAGTTTCATCCACTCTTAAGATTACCTTTTCATAATTCATACGACTATTTCTACATGTGAACTCTCATCGTTGAATTATATTCAAAGTACATTAACTATTAGCAATAGATGATTTCAAAGTGTAGATATATGAGTAAAATATTAAATTATCATCATTCACTTACTAACTACACGTATGATTACCATTCGATCGAATTTCAAAATAGTTTTTAAATCACGGTTGATATGCACTTATGTGACTAAAAATTATAGCCAGGGATAGTTTTTGAAGGATTTATTATGTAAAATATAGTTTATTTTTCTCTTGATTTTGTTTATATTCGATGTAATTGCCTTTGTAATGTTGTTATATTATTTTATATAATTGAGTTTTTTATCAGTATTTAGTATATGCCTGATATATCGTTGTGTAAAATTATACACATGTAAAGCTTTCCTCGTCTATGTGTGCAAATGGGTAATAAGTGAGCGAAACTATTTGGTATTTAATGTATTTTTTGTGTTTTAGATTGTACCAAATTTGGTGAGAATATTGAAGAATCTTATCTTGGCCGGATATTCGCCGGAACATGACGTCAGTGGTGTTTCAGATCCTTTCCTACAGGTGAAAATATTTCTAATTATTGAATTAAATGTTGAATACTAGCATAAGTAAAATCATTTGTCATAATACATACCTTTGTAATATGAAAAAAAACGTCATTTGTGATATTATAGATTGTTTTCCTCAAGTTATTAAGTAACCATTATATGCCATGCCTGTATTCTGGATTGGTAGAATTTTAATATAAATTATAAAACAATCTGCACTTAAGTAGTCTATGAATTGTCTCAAACTGCATACATACAAAGTTTCGTGAAACTAAGATACGTAAAAAAATTACACAAAATAATCTATATAAATTATATTATACACAATTTTAAACTAAATTAACGAATTATTTACCAATAACGTTAATTTCCAGGTGAAAATCCTTCGTCTGCTCAGAATACTTGGTAAAAACGATGCCGAGGCATCCGAAGCAATGAACGACATACTAGCCCAAGTGGCCACCAATACAGAAACAAGCAAGAACGTTGGCAACACCATATTATATGAGACAGTACTTTCAATTATGGATATTAAGTCTGAAAGTAGTCTCCGGGTCCTGGCTATCAATATCCTGGGACGTTTCCTACTCAACAATGATAAGAACATCAGATATGTTGCTTTGAATACTCTGCTGAGGACCGTGCATGTTGATACATCAGCGGTACAAAGACATAGGACTACGATTTTGGAGTGTTTGAAGGTATGATATGATTATTTTTGTAACATCTGGACAGTTTTTGTCAAGGTATTTTGACCTGTGTTGACAAATAATTATCAATATAGGCCATATAGATAAAACATATGCGAATGGTTATTAATATTACCAAATCTTACACTATACTTACACTATGTTCCCGCGACTTCGTCAGCGTGGAATTAAAAAAAATTTATTCAGTTCGCAGTTACAAAATAGATAAATTTCTTTAAATAAAAGTAGCCTAAGCTACTCCTTATTACATCAGCTATCTGCCAGTTAAAGTCCCGTGGAGCAGCGTGGTGGATTAAGCTCTAATCCTTCTTCTACATGGAGAGAGAGGCCTATGGCCAGCCATGGGATGATACAGGCTGAATGCGAATGCTGATTTTATAAATTGATCTCAGGTGACACTATGCCTATATCAGACGTAAATTTAATCAGGACCAATTGTGATTTATAATCGATAATTGTATTTAATTTCGTTTTGTCCCATTAAACACGAAGTGTCAAACCTACTTGATACCTGACTTAGATGAATAGTTAGTTGAGTCTGTATGTATCTTGTCTTAATATTTTTTTTATCGCCGTTAATATTGATAAACATTATTATTAACTGAAAGTTTTTGATTACTGTATGTGACTCGACTGTCGATCAAATAATTTTGAGTTTCACATAATTATGGAATATTTCTAATAATAATTTAGTACTTAAATTTCACAAAACTAAGCCTAATTGACATTAAATTGTCAAAGGTCTCCGAATAAAAAACTAGATTTTTTTAATGATGTTTTGATGAAAAAATTGTTATTAAACATTTTTTACAATTTTTATCCTACATAGTTTCAGTAACTTAAAAAGAGTTTTGACTGTTATTCTGCTGCTTTGAATCTAGAGTAATGTTGCTTCGCTATGGTAACTAAAATCATTCACTAGTTTCAAGCCAAGAACAGACGTTTTATCTCTCTTTGCCACATTTGTATTTAAGCAAAAGTTATTTAACAATATATACTTGAAAACTTTGCACAAATTCATATAAAACCAATCATTACAGGATCCCGACGTATCGATAAGACGTCGAGCCATGGAACTGTCTTTCGCTCTGATCAACAGTCAGAACATCCGCGCCATGATGAAGGAACTACTCGCTTTCCTGGAGCGTTCGGACCCTGAGTTCAAGGCGCACTGCTCCAGTGCTATGGTGTTAGCTGCGGAGAGATACGCTCCGTCTAGCAAGTGGCACCTGGATACGTTGTTCCAGGTTCTCTTGAAGGTGAGGGAAATTGAATACATAAGGGGATAATGTTCTTATTTTTACTTAAATTGGTATATCCAGTGTAAATGTAGATTTGTCTGGAGGAAAAATAATTTGTTATATGAAAATGGAAATAGAGTAATAATAATAATATCTATCAGCTGTAAAAATATAATACATTTCTTTTTAACAAAATAATTTAACTACTAGTAGGGCATGGCAGTATATATCATTCACGAAATCTGGAGCAGTTCGACTGTTGACGTAACTCAACCTTACAGAAGATCGCAGCCAAATAATAATGCTCCCAAGTAATGTTGTGTTCTGTTGTGAGTAAGGTAAATATAGCTCCTGTGGAGGGGGTAGGTTCGCCAACGCGCTTGCGATGCTCCTGGTCTTTCATTCATCTATACTTATAGGCTACGGTAAACAGTTGCGTACTGGTAGGTAATAGGTAAGCGGATACCGTAACCTATATACGCCTGCAATGTTATACTTATTATTATCTTTATTTATTTGAATTAGACACTAGCTATCCTGTCTTAGTACTTTTAAATTGATGTATTCGCTTTCTCCCTTTTTCTCATCAGACATCTTGAAATTTTATGTTTATTATTTTTTAATAACACAAACTATAAAATTCAAATGAATTATTAAGCCCGCTATATGACACTCTCTCTCATGACCATTGGTTGACTAGAAGAGATCTCTTCTAGGGATAAGTCCACCTTTGCCATCAACTAACTATACATGTAATTTTCTGTATAAGTATTCTGTTTTTAAGTGCAATAAAGTATATATAATGAACTATTAAGAGAATAACTTAAACTACACAGTGATAGTTTTGTGGTCAGGTGGCTTGGTAATTGCGTCCATTTGAGTACAGTAGGGAACACACAGCACAGTAGGGAATATATTCACCAATCCGCTATCGAGCACCTGGGTTGATTAAGCTCCGATCCTTCTTCTCCAATGAAAGAGGCCTGCCTGAAGAAGACAGCCCAACGGCTGTTGCAGGCTTCTACAGTATCATCAAGATCGGTGTGCTTGTTGGCAGGCCGGCAACTACCTCCGCGACGACACGGTGTCGAGCACGCTGCAGATCGTGTCGGCGGCGCCGGGCGAGCGCCAGGCCTACGCCGCCATGAGGCTGTGGACTTCGCTGGAGCGCTCGGCCGTCTCCGCCGACGCTACCGAGAGGCAGCCGCTCGTGCAGGTGGGAGGGGACGGAGAGCCACACGCGTACACGCTCACACGACAGAAACGCACACAAACTCACACCCACACACATACCCGTACATATATTCCGAACCGGTGGTAACTACATTAATTACATTTAATTTGTTAAAAACGAGTATTATTAATTTGTTAAAATTGATGATTCAAAAGTAGTTTGAAGCCTGCTAGGATAAAGTATTTTTTTTTTAAATAATAATTCTTATTTATCACATGTCATTCTGACGCCATGCTATTTGACGACCGCTCTGGTGTAATGGGGCGTCTGCCGTGTCGGTGGCGCCTAAACACGGTCGCGAGTTCAATTCCCGCTTGGAGTGTTTATATAAATATTTATTTCTGGTCTGGTTGTGAGTCCTTGTGGGTCTCCGTCCTCGCACATGAAAAGATTTGTATTGGCCATACAGATGTTTGCCGTCGTCTGGGTGTTTGTTGCAGTTTTTGTGGGTCTCCCCACCGTGCCTTGGAGAACACGATAAGCCATCGATCCCGGTTGTTATCATATACATCTGATAGCGATCGAATCCGCCAACCCGTATTAGAGCAGCGTAGTGGATTAAGCTCTGATTCTTTTCCTACATGGGGAAAGAAGCCCATGTCCAGCAGTGATATATTACAGGATGAAGCAAGCGATATGTCATTTCCGTTGTTCCTTTTGTAAAATCGGCCAAAATATGATCCATCAATATTATTATTAGGTGGCAGCATGGACCATCGGAGAATACGGAGATATGTTGGTGTCAGAAGCCAGTAACGCTATATCGATGGTGGATGATGATGGTGTTGGTGAGTATTTCATATTTTTTAATGGTGTACCAAATGTACTTCATGTTATTAGTGACTCTGTATTTCATGGAAGATATTAATAATAATTTTGTACACAGTTTATATATTACTAGCATCTGCCCGCGACTTCGTCCGAGTGAAATAGGGACAATTTTGTCATAAATGATTTTAGCGAAACTTTAACTATTTACGCAGCGCACGCATCGGAAGCTCTCAAAAGGAAAAAGAAACCCCCGATTTTGAAACATTTTTCATTGGAGCTCCGCTCCTATTAAGTCTTAGCGTGATGATATATAGCCTTCATCGATAAATGGGCTAACTAACATTGAAAGAATTTTTTAAATCGGGACAGTAGTTTCTGAGATAAGCGCGTACAAACAAACAAACTAACTAACTACTCTTCAGCTTTATAATAATAGTATAGATTTTTAAAAGAGTAACTGCGGTTTCTTTCCGATTTTCTGTTCAGAATTTACATTCCAAATCAGTGGTGGCTTCGCTTTTAAAAATAATAATCACTTTTAAGGTTTTTATTTGTAAAGTAACGATTCGAGGGTGCTTTTGAAGCGTTTTGAATAAAATAATTTTTAATTTTGGATTTGATTTCATTATACTATCAATTTCAGATGACTTCACTCGTCCGACCGAGGAATACGTGATAGATATATACCAGAAGTTGTTATGGTCTACACAGCTCTCAATTACTACTAAGGAATATCTGCTGCTCTCATTGGCAAAGTTGTCAACAAGGTTCACTACGAGACCAAGTCAAGAGTAAGTTTTCATATATTTTTTTATACCACTAGGTCGACAAACAAGCATACGGCTCACCTGATGGTAAGAGATTACCGTAGCTTATAGACGCCTGCAACACCAGAAGCATCGCAAGCGCGTTGCCGACCCAATCCCTAATCCCCCCTCGGGAACTTTGGTCACCTTACTCGCCAATGGGAAGACAATACTGCTTGAAAACAGTATTATTTTGCTGTGATCTTCTGTAAGGTCGAGGTACTACCCCAGTCGGGCTGCTCCATATTTTGAGCAAGAAATTCCTGCTGTGCCCTACCTCAGTTAGTATTTTTTAATTTTTGTTACTACAACCTACGTGTTTAAATAATATATATTATATTTAATATATTTAATTATTTGTATTGATACTTTATATAATATATAAAATCTTTCCTACGTATTTGATCATATTCTGCTATCTTCAAAAATTATGACATAGTTGTTTATTCATTCTTAATCAAGTCTAAATATAATTATTGTTTTTAGCTTTTTTTTATATAACTCGGCTCACCTGGTGGTAAACGATTACCGTAGCATCGCAAGCGCATTACCGACCCTATATTTCCCCCAGGAGCTCTAGTCATCTTGCTCACCAACAAGAACACAACACTGCTTGAAAGCAATATTATTTAGCTGTGATCTTCTGTAAGGTCGAGGTACTTCCCTATAGAAGCCGAGGTATAGGATATTATGGTATCACAATTTTAAATAAACTACTGCAATAAATTTAACCCCGTGTATTGAGTGATTTTTTTAAATAAATAATAAAAATACTAAATTTTCAGTAAAATCCGGGTGATAATCGACACATTTGGTTCTCATATCCACATCGAGTTGCAGCAGAGAGGAGTGGAACTTTCTCAACTTTATAAGTAAGAAATGATTTTTGATTTGTTAAACATTTAACTTCATAGATAATTTAATCCATATAGAAATAAGTATTTATACTAACGATGCTAAGGTCTAATAATATTATTTAAAGAAAGCTAAACATTTGTTGATTTTAATGTATTAATTTAACCCTAACTCGAACAAGTTTGTGTTAGATTTTCCGTTTGCTTATGAAGATTACATATTGTGTTACATTACACTGTCTTGAGTGTCTTGTAGTGGAGCAGTGATAGTAAACACTAATATAAGTAATATTGTCCCGATTTGTCTGTGATCGTCCTGACAGACCTGAAAGCCTGTCTAGGTACAGGCCTTGAGGTTGACCTCCTACCCTTGCTTTCTTTACCGGGGCATGTTGCCTCCGGGATCACATTATTTTGGCCCGATGGACCAGGGTCCTATAATCTTTGAAGTTTCATTCGCCTGATTGGATCTTCCCACTGTCAGGTCCTTCCCAGCCAGGTGGTCTTCTTTTTACAGTGGCGTCGCGATAACCTCTGTCTCAATGATTTCCTTTCTCGATATATTTAACGACACACTATTACAGGCAGTACGCTCACCTACGGCCCGCGCTACTGGAGCGCATGCCGCCCATGGAGGCGGCCGCGAACACGGACCGTGACGACAGCGAGCCGGACGAGGCGCCGGCCTCTGCGCACGCCGACGACACGCACTCGCCGCCCGAGCAGGTGAGACACACGTGACACGTTTAGAAAGGGCACACAAGGCACAGTACTCGCATACACGCACACATATAACACGTGGGCACACACACACATACACTTTTTTTTTTTTTTTACACAACACACACGGTCGTCTGTTCCTAAAGTAAGCAACTTAATGCTTGTGTTATAGGTAACAGCCGACTGGTACTGGTGGCTACATATTATTTTTTCCGATAAACATAAATAATACATCGCTTGAACCGAAAATAAAAGTCATCATATCAAAAATTTCGCTCTAGCGGATACATCGTTTCATAGCTTAATTGGCTAGAGCGCCGACACGGTCAGTCGGAGACGCGGGTTCGAACCCCGCTGGAGTGGTCAATTTTTGATATGATATTCAAAAATGTTTATAAATAATACATATATAAATAAATAAATAAAAATTTATATTACACCCAGACTCGGACTGACCAGACTTGAACCTGACTTAGTATTTATATATTTGAAAATGTCCATCCACAGAAATCTAAGAAGATCCAGACGATGTAACTGTTAACACTGTCTCTATATAACTTATTGTGCTGATGTGATTGACTTATAAAACCATATTATGGTTTTTTTTTTTTTTGTAACTTTCTTAATATCGTTCTTTTTTATTTCAGGACGCACTATTAGATTTGATTATTGGTTCAGAACCTCTATCAAACGGCGACGTAGAACATGCTCCAGTCGCACCCACGAATAATAAAACTAACACTAATGTAAGTATTCGTATTTTGATTATGTAGTCAGAGTGTGTTGGTAAAATTATTCAAATTCATACCATAAAATATAATTTGGTATTTTGACATATTTATTAAAATAATAAGATAATATTTTACCGCTTCCCATCGTAATATCCCACTACTGGGCATAGGCCTCTTTCCCCATGTAGGAAAAGGATCAGAGCTTAATCCGCCATGCTGCTCCAATGCGGGTTGGTGGATATATTCGCTACTATGAGTAACGATCGCTATTAGGTGTAAATGATAACAACCGGGACCGACGGCTTAACATACTATTTAACTGTAATATTTTAAATGAAGTTGAAATAATAGAATAAAAATAATCTTCTATGTTACATATGGATGTACTAGACCTACTTAGCGGTCTTGAGCTAAGCATCCCAAATAAACTACTATAAACACCATTAGTTGTACTAGTGTCAACACTTTAAATTCTCTATTTAAGAACCTTCTCCTATATGGAGAAAGAGGCCTAGGCCCAGTAGTGGGATATAACAGGATGAATCGTTGTATATAGAAACACAGGATGAAAGGATTTATATAAAAACTTTAATTTCAGTGTAGGATATTTACTTTTTTTTTCTTTTCTAGTTTTGAATATCCGTCAAAGGACAACTTTTTTTTCTTTTCTAGCTTTGAATATTTTTAGTAATTTAATTTAGCTGATTGTGTAATTCTTATGTAATGTCTTTATTATTATACATGTGGTGTTTACCTGTAACTAGTTATTACATTTAATTTTGTAATAATTGTAATTATTTTTAAGTTATATTAATGTAAATAACTGTAGGTAAACCTATTAAATAAAAATAAAATATAATATCATATTTAATAAAATAATAAAAATAATAAATTAATTCCAGGATATACTAGACCTACTAAGCGGTCTAGATCTAAGCGCACCCGCAGTGGCCACGCCCACCGCTGTGAGCGTCGCCAACAACAATGTGACGTCACCGTCGCTTCTGCTCGACGGACTGTTTGCGCCTGCGCAGCCGGTTGTACAGCCACAAGGTTTGATATTAATTTTGTAGACTTGCTCTTTTTTTTTTTTTTTTATATTAGTATTCATAATTATGTAATTAGTCAAAGTAGAAGTAGTTGAATTAAATTTTACATGATCACTTTAAAATTTTTTGACAGTTCTAAAAAATTCTGACATTGAAACCGAAAGAAGTCCTGAAATTTATTGAGAGTAAAACTTAACGTAAGCCCTTATTCTTTATAGCAGCTCATTGCTAGCTGAATGAACAGATAGTGAAGGATTAGTATACTGCCACGCTTATGTATTAACATAAACTTTAAAAACTTTTTTGATGCTTTTTCATTTTTTTATGATTAAAATTCTAAAATATATCATTAAAAATATATAATTAATATAATACCATTTAATTAATTCAAACCAATATCTAAAAGTTTTTTCACTTTTCTCATATTGATAGTTAAACTATCTCTTACCTAAGCAATGGTAGTATGAATACTGACCCAGTATATCTGCCCTACAGAGACAGTTGGTGGTCCACTAAAGTGATTGATAACTTGGTGTATGTGATGATTTTACAGAGACAGTTGTCCGTGCATTGGAACGTAACGGCCTACTAGTGGAGTTTGGCGCCGTGCGTGGTGGGGACACCGCCACTCTGACCATGCGGGCTCGCTCGTCATCGCCCAGCACGCTCACCGACTTCCTCTTCCAGGCCGCCGTGCCCCGGGTACGTGTCTGACACATGTAAATACATACACAGACCAACATATAGGTTCCTGACCTCTGTGCCTCGGGTACGTGTCTGACACATGTAAATACATACACACACCAACATATAGTTTCCTGACCTCTGTGCCTCGGATACGTGCCTGACATATATGTAAACACACACAAACTCATATATTATGTTCAAGACATCTATGCCCCCGGGTATACTTCACGTCATGTAAAAAGAACGCTGAAAGAAACTCGAGGGGGTCCATTTGCGCATGGGTATACTCGCGCACAAAAGTACTACTGTTTTATTTTTTAATTAGGCTTTCACTCGCGGCTTTGTAATGGTTATTGGTAGGTATATTCAAAAATACTAGAAATACCAGTGCGAATAATTCGGACTAAATAAGTATAATAATTATCACTTTACAAAATTACATTTTTTTTAAACAAAAGCAATAACCTTTTTTTTTAGTTATTGAAATGTCGTATTCAAAAATATTAATTATCTGTACTCTCGATATTCCTATTTTAATAGTTTTTATGTGTTTAAAATGATAAATTGATATTTGTTTTTTAGTGAAATAAATAGTAAATGCAGTTTTACAATTATCCGTATGCTAATGTGTTGTGAAAGTGATTGATAAAGGCGGAAAAAACGTGAATTACGATTGACAGTGGACAGTTAACAAATAAGATTGTTCCAAAAAATGGACAGTAAGAAAAAGTTTTTTCAAGAGTTGGCAACACTGTAAATCGTTTTTGTGCATTTTGACAGTCAGCGTTCTTTTTACATGACTCGAATTATATGTAATAAATAATTTTTCTCACTTCTCTATGTAAAACTATTTCGTAATTTAAAACTTTTGTGCGCGATAGTATTTAGAGTCGACGTCGAACTGTCCAACCAATAGCACACCGGCAAGCATGCGACACGTGATAAATACGCCCGGCCCCTACCCCATACCACCAAATAGACCACAGCTTCAAGGCCAGCGTTCTTTTTACATGACGCGAACTATACATGTCTATCACATATGTAAACAGATACACACACACAAACACATAGGTTGATTGTAGAATTGATGATGAATCAATTTATGATGTTCCGCATTTAGAGTTAGACATACATTAATTTTTTTGTCATGCTGTTACTCATTACAAATTACTAAATATTATCATACATCCTGAATAACTGTATGCATACCCATTGCACGTACACTATACTTTAGCCTAATATAGTCCACTGTTGGACATAGGCCTCCACAAGTTTGTGCCAAAAATGGCGTGAACTCATGTGTGTTGCCCATAGTCACCATGCTGGGCAGGCGGGTTGGTGACCGCAGGGCTGGCTTCGTCACACCGAAGACGCTACTGCCCCTCTTCAGCCTGTGTATTTTAAAGTCAGCAGTTTGATGGTTATCCCGCCATCAGTTGGCTTTTTAACTTCCAAGGTGTACCCATTCCAGCATACCCATTGACATATATCTTACTAAAAAAAAGACGAGTTTTCTTGTGCCAATAATTTCTTTTTGTTTTTGTTTGGTAAACATCTCAACTAAAAGTAAGGTTCATACTAATTAATTCCTTACAATATAAAACTTATTATTTAAGTAGATAAAATTAGTAAACATTTATTATATACAATTAACACACATATGTTTAATTGCAACAGTAATAGGATTTGATTATTTTTACAGACTTTCCGATTGGACATGATGTCTCCGTCGGGAACAGTACTCACCCCACAAGGAGAGATCACGCAGATACTCAAAATTACCAATCCATCCAAGGTATTTATATTGTTTAACTTTATAAAAATTGATGAGTAATCAATATTAAGAGATAAAAATAAGAAAAGTTGTTATTTGTGCAAAATCTAAATCTGTTGTTGGTCAATGAATCAAATAACATGATTACATAAATTGTTCATTACCACACGTTAAATGTCTTTGTCAAACTCCATATATTATCGTAAAGTGCTAGTTATGGCATATTGTATAGCAATATATTTCTGACATTATCTATATGGAGTTCATACCTGAATTTATATCTCTAGTCAAAGCAAAATCAAAGATAGATAGATAGCTGTCAAGAACAGGCCAATACTATACATAATAATGCAATAAAATAACTCAGTGTTTACTTTACAGACTCCTCTCAGACTACGGATAAGAGTATCGTACAACATTGATGGCAATCCCGTATTAGAACAGGCAGAGGTCAACAACTTCCCGCCCGACTTGTTCAACTGACGCGGGCCCCACACCGAGAGAAACTGGCTTTACAGACCATTAGTGGACACCGTTAACTATTCAACATAATGATATTTAATCCCACTTTTGGGTGATGTATAAATAGTCAAAAACCTCTATCCAACCGGTTAGTCATCCCTTTCAACTTTATTGAACAATAATTGTGCAATTTTTGCTGTCAAAGTGCAAAAAGAGGTCAGTTAAGCAAATCAATTTTCGGTAATAGCAGAATCTGTTGCTAATATTGAATTAAATTTAACATTAACTTCACCATAAAAATATTTTTGGTAATTAGCAAATGATAGATATTTTAATGTTATAAAGCATTCAATTATGCGATGATTGCGCGAGTATCGCGAAATGCTGAATTGTAGAAAAATCTTATGTAACTAATTAGAACTACAAACTGTTCTGGTGTCTAAAAAATAAAATTGTGTCACATTATCAGTCATGAACCATATTATTTACTTTTTAGGGATTTTATTAAAAAAAAATAATAAAAAAAATATAACACTAGACATATGATGTCATCCAGAACTAACAATACGTTCATTGTACCGTAACAGTCTGATACTGGTTAGTACCACTTATTTCCGGTTTAAATGAGTAAAATTAATTGAAGTTACACCTTGGAACTTTTGTTATTAAAAAATAAAATTTTACATGTCATAATTTCTTTAATTTGAAAAGCATTTGTATGTATTCCTCATTATATCAAATATATTCATTGATGGAAAAAGTAGCAATATTAGTATAAAAAAAAAATAGGAGTAATCGAATATTTTTCAAGATAAAATGTGTTGCATCAACCTAAAAAGTGGGATAAAATATTGGAAATAAAATATTCATTCCAATGGCAATAAAAAGTGTAATTTTGTATATTTTAAATATTATAACTTGAACAGGGCTCCAAAGGTTGACTACGGCGGTAAAGTGTCGCATATAAATATTTAAAACAGGCGCAAAATGGTTGTAAAAAAAATCTTGAATACTAGATGGCAGCTTTGGTTATTTTTGCAAAATTAGTAAGCTGTCGAAACTATTCTAAGTACTGATTCAAAGGGTCCATACACGATAAGGTTGTCGCATAGACTATTGCTTCAAGTAATATTTTTTAAGCCTCAAATTCTACGGTAAAAAACAAATGACTAATTTATTTCGGTCCGATGCGACGGTCTTATTGTGAATGTCCATCTTTACTCGATAGTCTGTGAAAATTTACATTAGCCATCACATTTTAGAGATTCGTTAACATTCCACTTTTAGATAGATATTGAAAGATTTCTTTGTCTTATATTTGTTATGAGGGCCCAAGTCTTTGGACGCGTGAAACCATCGTGATGTTTCTTTATGAATATAATTTTTAAAATTATTTTTAAATATAAACTGTTTACATATCGATTTGCCGTTATTTATATTTCCGTTTCAAAAGAATTATACTGTTATAAAGAAGTACATTCAGCTCCAGCTGCCAATCCACAGTAAATACTTACTATGTATGCTAATATAGCTTTTTCTTTGCTTGCTTTACTTGCAACACAGAAATATTACTATCGAACTAATATTTATCAAATTTATATAAAATCAGTTGCAATGCAATCTTATTGTACCATAAAATTGTCTGATGATGGAGTTGAATGGTGGTCTTATAAAACTATAAACAAAACATTTTCCCTTCTTACTTTGTTTTAATAAAAAACAATATATTAATTATTTAAGGTAATGTACCTGTGGACTGGCATCATTATTGTTTCAGTATTACAATAATCCCAGTTTACTATTAAAATTTTATAACCAATATTTTTATCAAGTAAAACAATGGTTTGGGCAAAGTGTTGGTCATCCTTCCCGTCTCGTACTGTACATAAAATTCTATCGATGTAAATTATGATGTATAGTGAGATGTACAAGAATGGAAAGCGTGGATATGTACTTAATAAAATTAATATAAATTATCATTATTATGTAATGTGTGATACATTAGTATATTCTAAATTTTACGAAGTCTTGTAAAATAAAATGTAGTCATCTTGTAATAATATTTGTATTTGAAAGAGGTCGCCTGCCAGATCGCGTCCCTCTGGGACTGTTGAAGGAAAATAATCGATCCCTATTATATTAACGGTTAAGTTATTATTTAAATAACTAGTTTATTTAAGCACTATTGAACCATGTTCTTGCATTTTAGATGAAGTTATTTTGAGATTTATATTTCACTGTGTTTAATTATTATTAGAGCTTTAATGTTCATTGATTTTGAATGTTTTTTTTTTATTAGATATAGTATCGTTCCTTCTAAGTTATCGAGAATATTTTATTGAGTGACATGTATATAAGTGAATATTACTCTTATCGAGTTGATTGGCCCGCAATGTATTCTCAATTTTCATCATATGGGACGTTAACGTTTAGTGACTTAGTGTTTTAAATATTTTACATCAATTTTATGTTATTAACACGCATGTTTTGTTTAATAAATAAATATATATATTAATAGCAATCTAATAAATTTGAAAATATATCCAACTGATCGTTTACGCTTGCCCGTTTTAATGTGATCTGACTTTGTTCTCATTTTAAATGACATTAATTTACTCAAGCATTGAGCTTTTCAGTATCTGCATATCTACAAGTCACATTACTTAATCTAGTTTTCGCTCATTTTGAAGATGACTGCTCCGTTTTTATGAGTCTTGACATAGCATTTTACAGCCTATACTTCATAAGGTGTGATATTTTATAGCCTTTACTGCTAGGCTTCCTAAATAAACATTGAACTTTGTTTTACATTCTGAACTTATCACTATAAAATAAACAAACTAGAAATTGTAATTCTAGCAAATATTTTGTAATAACAGATCTTCGCAGTGCAAGTGTGGACGAGTCTTAATTAAAACGTACAATTATAAATTTTGCTTAATATCATGAGCACATCACGGTCCTTTCTATAAAGTAAGTAAAGAGCTTGGCAAACGATATCGCAATTTGGTGCTTGTTTTATAGTATCTGGTTGAATAGAAGGCCCTCCACGACGTGAAATGTTATGATTTTATGTATAACTAAAGCTATGAAAGATGTACATAATGATAATGATTTTATGTAAATTGGTTAATAAATATTTGAGAATGTTTATATAATCAATTGTTATGTTTTATTTTCTTTCTTTTACAAAAGCAAAAGTTTTAAAAACCGTTTCACACTACTAAGGAAGTTTTCTATCTTAATGTAAGTGTTATTATTTCCACAAGGTGATTCTTAAATTTTATATTCTAAATCTTAATATATATAAATTACGCGTCACGTTTTTATTTCGATATAAATAAAAGGCGATACGAAGTGCGCCAGGCAAGCTAGTTAAATATAAAAAAGTGCGTGCGTACAAAGTATGTAACTATGTACACATGTCAGAAGTGAAACTTTTTTGGCAAACTAATTTTCAGTCTTATTTATATTTATACAAATCTAAAGCTAGATTTCCGTTCCTCCGCCATTGAGAAAACGTTGCCGTTTCATCCTTAAGAATTTTACCCTCGTGCGCCTAACGGGGACACCTTTAATTACGTGAGCTCAGTGAAAAGTAGTTGAAAGTAGGTTGGGACTGTTTCTATTCGTCAATGTACCTACATGACACAAAATTTCAAATATGCGTATACATAATGATCCACAAACACCATCTTATTGACATTCTTGAAAATGAATATTTTTAAAACAACCAGTAAAAAAATTATTTACTTCTTATTACACTTTTCTAAAAAACCAATAAACTTTTTTTAATCATTATTAAAAAAATGCATAATAATTCCAAACTTTTTATTATATTCTGATGGAAAATTTCTTCGGCAAAATTTTTCTTTTAGTTTATTTTGAAAACTTATAACTTCAGTACTAGTATATCCAGGTATAATGTCCACAAACTAATAAAAGTGAACATGACAAACTAATTTGCATTTATATATAAGTAACTAGCTGTACCCTGCGCCCGTTGCTACGCTTTTTTTTATTTATTTTTGGTCACATCAACTCATAAACCTTTGTGGGCTCATGCTCAACACTTTGCAGAAGATATGATATATATCATGATATGTTCATGCATAGTTTACGATTCTATAATATAAGACTTTCATTCATTTATATATATATATAAAATATTAAAGATAATATATTTAAAATAATGAATGAAATTTTCTACTCATAACAAAAACTACTTTGAATCGTCGTTTATGAACCGATTTTGATCATTTTTGTGTTGAAAAGGAGATATCTGAAGTGTGGTACCATGATAAGGAAACCAGGATCTGATGATGGGATCCCAGAGAAATCTAGGGAAAATCTCGCAAATTCGCATAACTTTTTACTGGGTGTACCGATTTTGATGATTTTTAATTTAATCGAAAGCCGATGTTTATCATGTGGCCACATTTAAATTTCATCGAGATCAAGTTTTGGAGTACTCTTTGATAATGCGTATTTACTTGACTATTTTTTCGTCTACCTACGTTGTATTACTAGTCGATGTAATTGAAGTCGGTTTTTTTTTTCGTTTGCCAGCAAAAACAATTATTTATAATTGAAATAAGTATAACAATTTACATTTTCAAAAGATTTATTTTTTACACTTAAAATTTCAGAAGATTTATGTTTCATGTGACTGGGCTACATACAGTTAGATGTTACATAAATATTTTAAAAATCAAATTTCATTCAATCATAGGTGTAGCAGGCGCTGGTCTGCCACTAACACTGTTAAAAAGTCTATCCTTAATCATTTGTGCCATCAGTCCATGAATAACTTCAATTGTTGTCTTGCATGCATCTTTTGTTGCCTTTCCTAGTTTGTCTTCTGTTCGTTTCTCGTGTGGATCAGTACCGGCGACAATAAAACCTCCACGGCCTAAAATAGTGGAATAATATTGTGTTACTTAAAGAATTACAAATTTATTTGAGCTTTTTATATAATACTTTTTGTTTGCATAAATGACATACTTGAATCTATAACATTAAAAAAAACCTAAATTAATCTATGATATTCAATGACAAATAAATTCAACTTTAATGATACTATTTACTAATACTGTCCAAGAACATTTTTTTTTTTTAATTTTAAATCAGATTGGGCATTAGAACATAGTACCCTACAAGTAGTCTTACCCAAACAAACTTCACTCTGCTCGAGCTTGTCAGAAAGATCAAATATCTGCCCAGTTGTATAATCAGCATTTGTAATTAAGCTTGAACTACTCAGCGTGTTCACCCAGTACTTGTTCCAAAGACTGTCAAGGAGCCTTCTGTCTAAAGAAGATTTGAAGTATGATACTTCTAAAGAGTAGTATTGTTTGCAATGGACACCAAAGTCCTCTATTTTATTGAGTGGAATGGTTTGATACTCCGATGGTTCTTCATTGGCTGGTTTGTAACCCTTCATATGAAAAAACTATATTAGCATCTTTTCACAACAAATTAAATGGAAAAAAAAAATTCGTTATAACAAATTGCTAACCTTAGGATAAGTTCTAAAAGCACCCAAACAAACTTTTCCTGCTGAGATTGTTCTTGTAGGATCAATGACAATGGCAACGAAAGGTTCCTGGAAATTCTGGTTGAGCATCTGTGTGGACACATCAATACCCGATAACCAGCAACCATAGCCAGGGTGACTGTGATACCAGCCAATTGCATTCTCATGTCTACCAACCTGAAATAAAAAAAAACTACATTACAACTCAACAGCAAAAAAATTATCGTATAAAAGGAAATAGAAAATCAAAAATATTTTTACTCTTAAATATCTATTTCATTATTTAGTTATCATTTACAAGGCATAATAAAACCGCCAGCAGTTTATAAAAAAATTAAGAAAATACAAAGAGCTTGAGTATTTTTAAACTGATAGTTCTTCTTCTTCTTCTTTAATTTATGGCATGTCGGCATCGCAACTGTCCATTGTGCAACATTCGGCCCGTGTCAGGTATGAGATTATGTAAATTATGGAGGAAACTAGCTAAATTGATAGGTTACAATATACCTGTTATCATTAAAATTTTACCCACCTGCTTTGCTGCTTCAATATAAGCTGTCATATACTCATAAGCCTGTGCTTGTGCATTAACTCTGGTCTCTGTTCCTTCTACAGGCAAGGCGAAGGAGTCCATCACAATCATAGTGTTTGCATCTACCTTACCTATTAGAAAAAATATAAAACTATAGTAAGAACGAAAAAACAAAAAAAAACAAAGATTATATACACCCATAAATAATATTTTACCTAAAAGGAGTCCCATGACTTCTAAAGTACCACCAGATCGGGCGTGCATAACCATTTTCAACAAAGCCAGGGCTGATATTTTAATGTCTTTGAAAAAATGTGGACTAGAAAAAAAAACAAATATTATTTTAGAATAATTAAATTTTATATTACGTCTCTTATAATGTATACACACTCTTTTTCCCATGGTTTCGCTGCTAAAATATCTTGTTGTTGTTTTTTGTCGTAACGATAAATGTCGTCAACACTGGATACAGTTTCTATATTGTTAGCCATTACCCATGTTTTTTGGGCTATCGATGATTGGGCATCGGCACTAGTTGAAGCCATTCTATTATTTTTATTTGCTTTTATGCACTTTTATGTTTAAATTAATGAACGAATCAAATACACTATAACACTGTATCAAGAAATTGTTACAATTGACAATTTCACACATTGACACATATATCCAAAGTTGCCTACTTCATTTATTTTATTATTAGGCATGGCGATTAAAAATCGATTAAGTGAAGAATCGATTTTACGGACCAAATAAATCGATTTTTTAAATCGATATGTTTTACTAAGTCGATTAAGTGAATCGATATTTCACCCTTGAAAATCGACATTCGAATCTTTAACAGGGACCGCTCATAGAGCAACACGGTGGGGAGTAGCCATTGCGTTTGTTACCAATACAAAACTGTCTGTCATTTTTTGCGGGGAGAAATTACACACATGCACACTTTATCTAATTCCCACACAAAAATAATCGTCTGTCACTACGAAAATCACATATAATAAATTAAAATCACACTTACATTTTTCACACACACATAGATACATTCTGTGTCATTACAGTATAATGACACGCCGCAACTACACTGACAAGTTACTTACAGCCGTGGTTGTAACAACTGTCGATATGCATTATCGATAAATTCAAGTACTCAGTTAGAGAAATAAGGTTTTTAAAGTGATACAAATCTAAGATGTTATTATAAAAATAGACTTAATTTATTATATACTACAAATCAAACATCTTCTTGTAAAATAAACGATTATAAAGAGTAAAGATTTGATTGTTTGTTTGTTAGCATTGAATAGGCTCCGAAACTAATGGACCGATTCAAAAAATTATTTCACCGTTAAGAAGCTACACTATCCTTGAGCGACATAGGTACTATACATACTATATTTTCAAAAATATTAGGGATCCTTACTAAAACTTCAATAATGTAACCCAAGGGATAAAAGAATAACCTAAAAAATTCCTTACATTGCGTGCGCTGCAAAAACTAATGATAATAGAAATATATAATGTAAGACTTTGTACAACACATCATTATCTACAATAATTGTATTTGCTCGCAAACGAAAAAAAAAACTGACTTCAATTACATCGACAAGTAATACAATTTACGTAATATATACGCGTTATCAAAGGTTACTCAAATAGTTATTATCAGATCTCGATGAAATTTGAACGCGACCACATGATAAACATCAGCTTTCTATTAAATCAAAAGTTCTGAAGTAACATACATAAAAAATACAGTCGAATTGAGAACCTCCTCCCTTTTTGGAAGTCGGTTCAAAAGTGTCGAGACAGCATATGTCTAACTATTACAATTATGTCACAATACGGTTGGTGCAACGTTGTTGTGCCAAACAATACCAGTCTACAATAAACGATTTAAAGTTAACATACATTTTGATGTACACGGTGATATCAACGAATCGGGAATAGGGAACGTAGCACTAATGGCACCATAAGATGATAGCTTATCATCTGCTAGATTAAATGATTTGTTGATGACTCTGAAAGGATGGACATTGTTAATTTTCAAAGTTGATAAATCTAAGCTTCATTTCACTATTATGACTAAGGTGAACCATATCTTGATTACCTTGTACATTAGACAAAAAAAAAAACTTACGGGACAAAAACAGTTTGGCGTTAGTGTTGGTTTGGTGCCCTCGACTAATCCTTCTATTGTTCGCCAACACTTGAAAGTTAGTGGTATTGATATGATCTGAACAAATTACACTATTTTTTGTGGGCGTCCAGGTTAATCTGTTATTACAATTTTTTTTCCATGTATCCCTTAAATTTGGATTTTTAGAAAACCTGCCAAATTTTTATATAAAACATTATGGTCGAAGTTCACATTAAGTAATTCTAGTAAAATGTATTAATACTCATAATACGTGTATTATATTTAATTTAATGCAATTTTATTATATAACTATGTTTATTAAAAAAAGCTAGAAATATTATATTTTAAATAAATCAAAATCTCAAAAATGTCTGTCTCCTCTTTTGCCTTTGCCGTTTTTATCGATAACCATTTACAAACAAACCAGTGACAACACTATCGCTCGGCGACAGTGACTTCTCGGAAATAGACTCCGATCAGTCGCTCGACCGATCCGCATATTGTATGAGAGCGAGCGGCCTGTATTGGTAAACAAATCGAGTCAACACGAACGATAATATTTGTAATTTTTAAGTTTAAAAAAGGTTTAAAAGAAGTATACAAGTAATAATGTGATTAAAAAATACTTACGTATGAAAAGTAACGCCATGTTTTAGTAAATTTAACGTGGTAGATCTTTTTTTGCAGCAAAAAACAGAACAATTTGGCATTTTTTGAAGGACGTTGATTCAATCGCACAACTTGATTTAGTCTAGTGATCAGTGCGGCTGCAACTAGTTTTATTGTGCGCATATGGCCATTTGGCCTTATACCTTGACAGAGGGGAACGCCTGTACATGGCTACTCCCCTCCGTGTTGCTCTTTGAGGTCTAGGCGCTCGTGTAGCTGTAGCGCTTTGAATTTTCGTCTATTTGTGTCTTAAAGTACTTTAATTTTAAACTAATTCGGGTGAACGTGCCCTATGTAAAAAATCTCATAAAACCTGATATAACATGGACATAAGAATACAAGGTTACAATAATTGTTTATTTTTATCGACTATACAACTGTTTGTTTGGCCTTAATTAAAAAAAAAAAACTACTAAAATTATACAAATAGTTATTAGCAATCTAAAATTAGTAAAAAGTTTTTTTATAATAGTAGAAAATACAATTTAAATTATCGTCTAATGATAGTGTCAACAGTCGGTAACTTTCCAAAAGTCATTGTATCATAACAGTTATGGGTTCCATAACGAGTCAAGTATGTCTCAATCATGTCTCAACTTATCTAAGAACTCAATAGAATAGAAACTTACGTCATTTTTTACGCTTAAATTTCACACATCTGCACAAAATTTCCATATAGCTATCCTTCTCTAAAATCTAATATTTTTCCGCTATCGTATACGCCTACGAGATAGGAACGCCAATCAGAAAGCAGCACGTACGCGTTTTCGAGAACTACAAAAACGCATTATTACTTGACAAGAGCTCGAGTATGAACGACGCAAGCGGTTATTGTGTACGGACGAAACGATATCATAGAAGTTTTTTTCTAGCTAATGTGTGAAAGTTTTATGAATATGCTATAGTTAATCCAAGAAACTGATGCAAGTTTGGAGTGGTATTTTATTGTGGTAACAACTGTGACATAATGAGTGCACCAATTATTATCACCGTTCCTAATACTTATCTGGCGGTGGATGATATGGAGTCCAAAGTCGTGGTTGACGTGGCTCCAAATCCACCGTCCAGAAAAAGGAGACTGGACCATCTGACATGGGAAGAGAAGATGCAAAGAAAGTGAGTCATTGCTTGTTTCATAGTGTTAAACATTCACCGTCCTGTATCAAGTGTTTTGCTTGCGTGTCACCGGGTTTTTCTAGAAATAGGCGTCATGATGCTGTAATCTTTGATCATATTATGTATAAGGAATGGCAAAAAATGATGATATAATTATAAAAATGTTTATTACAACTTAGTTACAAATTACGTCATTGATCGATCGATACTATTTTTTATTTTATAGTATCTCTTGAAATCTAAATGTATTGCAAATATCAGTGTAAACATGTAGACTTACAAATGTAAACAATATTATATGTTTAATAAATTAAATACAATGTAAAATTGAAAAAAAAAAATACCAATGCTTAAGATAAATTAACCAATAATTACATCATCCAGGAAGCTGAAGAACCGTGTAGCCGCTCAGACATCGAGAGATCGGAAGAAGGCGAAAATGGATGAAATGGAGGCCAGGATCAAGCAGTGCATGGATATGAACGAAAGATTAGTTGGAGAAGTGCAGACGTTGAAAGCAATGAACGAGCGTTTGCTTAGCGAGAACGCAGCGCTACGCAGCGAAGCCGCGGCGCGGACCGTCGAGGGAGCCCCGAGACCAGCAGAGTCTCAACCTCAGCAGAAGGTTTGGCAGTTGTTTTGTACTGTTTATTTCATGTTTACACTATTACATACTAATTTATCATATTAATCAGAAGCACTGTGTGAAAAAGCTTTATTACTGAATAAAGACCCTGTCTTTTCTCTATTATAGTCTAGATAAAATATCCTAAAAACAGAAAGGTTACAGTTAAAACTGCAATATTTAATATTGATTGATTTAAAATGTCTCAATATACAAATTTAGGGTAAAGATTTAGGTAAATTTTAACCAAACTTTGATTTGAATAATTATTTTTGTAAAGGGTATTAAGGATGTATTTTATTTGGACACAAAATGACCAAATAATAATAAAATTTGTATGTTTGCCCAGGAGGGGCACCCGACGGCGATCCGCGCGGCGCGCTTGCTGCTGGCGATGTGTCTCCTCTCACAGACCTCCTCGCCCACCTCGACTCTCAAGAATACCTTGACACCCTACACGAACTTGCCGACTCACTTCTCAAAGAATTTGATGAAAACACTGCAGCAGAGGCTGAAGATGTAAGATTATGATTTGATTATTAAGTATTGCATCATTCATATTCATACATGCATATCCTATCCTATAAGAAATTATATAGAATTTGTATGTATGTATTTTCATGTATATTTCATGTGTTGTGTAATTAAACAATTTGGAGAACTAAAAAAGGTAATCAAGCAATTAAAACTCATATTCATGTTTTTATTAATAACCACTATGTATCATAACTGTACAAAAACAAGTCATGCAAATGAGGTATAAACATTTTTGTCCTTTTGTTGTTTGACATTGCCAGCTTGCACGATGTAATTAATATAAACTTCTGTTGTACAGTGGTGTAGCGATCTTAACTCGCGCTCAGAGCACAATACCTTTTTAGTGCCCGCACCCATTCGAAAACCTTATAATATGCTTAGCAATTTTTTGTTTTGTTGACCATTTGGGGCCTCTTTGCGAGTAGCGCCTGGGGCGACATGCCTCCCCTCTCCCTCCCGCCCTCTTGCTACACCAATGCTGTTGTATAATTTATATTTTCCTACTAATAATTTCTGCTTTTTTTTACCTTTATTAAATTTGTAATAATTAACTATTAGTCCAACAGCAAATAATATCGACATATTTGACTAAACGATTTTTTTTTCTAATAGGTCAAATTCAGGGGCAATCGAGTCTGCCCTGAAGGAACTAAAATGGTGGGGACCACAACAAAGCAACTGGAACCCTGTAAAAGTGGAATCCTAGACACATTAAAACACGATGTTGACAGAATATTAGCACAACACTCATATGCACATCCCTACCCTACAGAAACAGTACAAATCAAGGAAGATGGCGACAAGGGTGATATGTTCTACGCAAGCTATGAAGCTAACGATTGTATAACGATAGAAGTACCTTGTGAAGACCAAGTCGTGGAAGATATGTCAGCGATAACTGTTGACACAGACTTTAATACTTTAACGAATAATTGTTCGGACATCACAGTTGAAAGTGACATGAAATTATTGTCTCCAATGACGTTATCTCCAAATTCAAATGAAGAGAATCTCCTTGGAGTTTCACCTTCACATACAAGCATTAGCTCGGACTTGGGCTATGAATCCTTGTCGTCGCCTCTCAGTGAACCAGAATCATTGGACTTGTCAGATTTTTGGTGTGAATCTTTCTCGGAATTGTTTCCAGGACTAGCTTAGGAGAAAATTATCTATTTTCTCACCAAAAGACTGACTAGTTAAGAAAGATTCTTTACAAATTATTGGTTTAAGTTTAAATGTACTTTAAGATAAATAAAAGACAAATTAAGTTAATGTTTTAATATATTATATTTATGTTAAAGTAAGTTATAAAGAATAGATTGTGATTAAGTAGTGTCTGCTTAGGGATGTCTATGAGTATTGTAAATAATAAATACTATCTTGTGAATTTTGTTGTTTTATTGACAAAAAAAAATTACTACTAAATCATTATATAAATACATTCAGTATTTGATGAAATAAGTTAGTAAACAGTTGTAAAGTACAATAATATATATAACCATAGCTTAAAAAAGAAAAAACGATTTTTATACATTGATTAATAATAATAATAATAATAATCTTTATTTCGGGACTAGCCCATATAGTGTTAGTAACAATGATGCTTATAATGTAATGTTAGTACAATTACATTTAAATAATTAAATAATTACATTTTAATAAATTTTGAATTAACAATAACTATAATAATATTTCTTAATAATAACAACAATTTTAAAACAACTAAAATGTGCATTCCTTTAATTTCCATTAATAACACTCCATAAAAACCAAAACAATTTATAAAACAAAGCTAAAACTGTAAGTGATTTTATAACTCTTAGAACTTTATTTTGTAAACTTATCGTTATAACGTTATAGTCGTTTATTGATTGGAAATATCGCTGATCGCTGATAACGAATAATGATGACCGTTATCGATCGACAATTCAGAAAATTCTAGTAAACTCAAGGTAACTTGTTTGATTGCTATACCAACGCCTTTATCGTGCAATAATTATATCATGTTTATTGTAAACTTATGCAGATTTAATTTGCAATGATTTAACAATGTATTTTTGTTAAATTTAGTTTTAATACAATTTGCTATCTAGTTTGTTTATTTTAAGTAAGGAAATATCTCACGAACAAAACACTATCTTAACCATTACTTTTTTTATTTTACTAACAATTTTGAATTAAAAACAAAAGCCGAATAAGCCCTCATATCTAGGACATTTAGTCCAAACGAAATGGATTACTTTCTTATGTATTTCAAAATATGATAAATTATAACTATAATAAAATAAGTTTCTGGTGTATTTTTCTATTTATTTTATCGCCAAGTTTTTTGTTTCGTTAATTTTTAGTATCACCATTTTTATTGATTAAACCTACGTATACTTGTAAAATTATATCACGTTATATATTTTAAATTATAGGTGTAACATAAATAAATAATATAACATTTAAAAAAATTGAGTGTGCTTTAGAAGACCACACGACTGAAGGAAAACTTTTTTAGCTCCTTCAGTAATATAGGAAACGTGACTCTCTCTTTCCATCTTCACTAACTTATATCTCCCTCTCAACTTCCGTTCGCCTCGCCCGATCACACTTTTCGTAACGCACTCGTCACGCATTCACCAGCTTACTTCGCAAGTCAAGCGTGCGTAAAGAAGTTTTACTTCAATAAACGCTAATTAAATACGTCTTTTTAACCGACTTCAATAAAAGGAGGAGGTTATTCAATTCGACCGTATATACATTATATAATTATATTGTTGGAAACGAGATATCCCAAGTGTGGTACTATGATAAGGAAACCAGGATCTGATGATGGAATCCCAGAAAAATCGAGGAAAACCCTCGAAAATCGTAGTGACTAGTGCGTTTGTTAATTTTTTTCGACTACTTACGTTGTATTACTTGATGATGTAATTAAAAGTCGGTTTATTTCGTTTGCAAGTAAACACAAGTATTATTTCGCAAGTCCCAATAATACAGTGTATTATTGCATCACGATTTCAATAACACGAGTCATCGTGGCAGCGGGCATATTGACGTTCTCGAAATATATTATAAATATAACCTTAATATTGTGAAATATATACCTACACCCATCCTACACCATTAGTTTTTACTTTTTGTACAATTTTTATTGTACTGTGTAATAATAGCCTGAAAACATTAAACTATTATTACTAGCGTACGCTAGTATATTATTATGTAATAGTAACTCAATGGTTGTCAACGTCCTATTTACTGAATGGACGTAGGGGTTTTTTTTTATTTTTTATTTATTAATTAAGAAAACTAACAGCGTTTCAGTTAATACATACTGTAAACAATTACAAAAAGCAAGGCAAATCAGGTTCTAAGTATATAATGACGCTTCCATCCACCACTTCGGGTTGGCGGATTCATCTCAAAATTTCTTCCAAAACATGCAATTTTCTTAAAAAGTATTAGATATTTAAATGATACGAGAAGTTAGGAGATAAAGCTGGTGAAATATTCAGCCGTGACTGCTCGGATTCGAAGCGACCATCTGATCGATTCACATGTTCTGTTAACTAGGAACTGGGTCAACATCGTTCAGTTATTAATAATTTAGACTTAATAATTTTGAATCCATTTTCTTAGGGTAGCACCGTATAATTTAAAAAGGATTGTAGTGGCTCAACATGTACTTGGCGTACTTGGCTACGCCATGGCCATTGGCATTGCTTGTTGACAACGAATTTTACCTTTGATCTTTTCGATTTGTTTCCTAAATGATATTGTATATAAGTAATATTTTATACCAAGTTATAATAATATTATAGTATAGTACACTGTGCTTGTAAGGTTTGTTTTAAGTTTGTCTTTTGTTCAATATATTTTCATATTTAGTGAATAGAGTGAAATGAAATATTGTAACTATCTCTGATCTAGTTGCTTTAAGGTCAATACTCGGAATACTTCTTAGATTAAGATAACAAACTACTATTAATAAATTATCCCTAGCTGACCCCGCAAACGTTGTTTTGCCATATATGTTATTAACCCCCCTCAATCCCCCCCACCCTATAACTTAGGGATATGTTTATGAAAAATAGATATTGTTCGATTCTCAGACGTACCCGATATACACACAAAATTCCGGCCCAGCCGTTTCGGAGAAGCATGGTAACTAACATTGTGATACGAGAATTTTATATATAAAGAAGATTAACTATAATGTTAGTAAAGTATCATACGATATACGAGATGTTTCTTTTATGTGGGTTTCATTTCTTACATATGCAAGTATTAATTATTTAGTAAACCTTACATATAAAGATGACTTAGGAAACTATAAAGCTTGACTACCTTGTCTATATATGATCGCTTCGCTTTCAGCCTGTAATATTCTACAGCTGGACATAGCCCTCTATCTATAAATGATGCGGATTGGTAAAAACTAGTGGACAAAAAAGAGAAGGGATAGATAAATGAAAGTCAAACATGATCAAAAAACATTAAATATATTTGTTAAAATATTACAGATTCAATAAAAACTCGTCTCTTACTCTAATCTTCTTACCATCACTCAACTCCTGGTTAATATAACCTTCACTGTGTTATCGAGTCGTTGAGGAAGTGCACTTTAGTCACGGTGGTAAAAAAAAAACTGAGGCCACTTCACGACATGACATTGGCGCCGCGAGTGTTTGACACAGTTGTCTGATGTTTTATGGAATTTCCGTTAACTTACAATACTGGCATATCTATCTTTGTATTTTCTGTATTTTAATTAAATAATTTGCGTTAAAATATTTTAGTCACAATTAATCAAGTTATTTTTTTTCTAAATTATTTCTTGAAGATAACATGAAAATAATTATTGGCTAATATTCACTATTTTTTGAACAACTTTATTGAAATATAGTTTTTACACTATTCATGTAAATAAAAATACAAAACATTTCTTAGGAGCTAGTAGATCTTGTAATCTCAACGACCAAACTTTGTCTCGTCTTCACCACTTCTATCTAAATTTTCCTCATCTTAAAATCAAATAATAAAAAAAAAATACATACAGAACATAGAACCTTATCAATTTTTTTTAAAACGATTGAATATTGAAATTACAAACTTAATGTTTAAAAAATAATTAAATCTTACATAACAACCACCGCGAGTATGACCTCCTAACGATGTTTGGCACTCAATCCTAACAACTTAGAAGCGATAACATAATATTACAAGTTCAAATACAAAAGAAAAAAAAACTAGTCTTATTAAAGTAATAGTAGAGATGGTGCACAGCATCCAATAGGCATTAAAAAAAGCAAATTGAAATAATCCGAGACTGGCAATTAGGAAATGCCAGTACGAGTATATCTGTGGTTTTTGTCTAATATAAATAGAATAAACATATTTTTTACTCGATCCTGCTCGACCAAGAAAATAACCTTGTCAGGTATGTGTGTCGTTGATTGGTTGTTTTATTTAACAGATACTGTGCAACGTCACTTTAAAAATAGCGGTAAAGTAAACAATAGCAAATAACTAACTGTACAGCTTTACTTTATTCTAATGGAAGATACGAACTTAAAATTGTATTGAGTCAGAATTAAAATAATATTACTATCCAACATTTTATATTGTAACAACAAAATCATTTCATATATATGTATATAATATCTATAAACGAAAAAAATGTTAATATTTTTAATTATAGATTTTATAGAATTCAATATAATATTTTAAGCAACTTATATGAAATGCTGGTGCGTACTATGTTATAGAGTAAATACTATCTGGCATTATTAAATCCACTCACAGAACACATTGATTCACTCGATAAAAGAGGTAATCTAAATACGTAATCTATATATGAATGAATGAATGTTTGTCGTATGTCTTTTATAGAATCGTAAACTATGCATATGATCATGTCATGATCTTCAGCAAAGTTTTGTGCATGATCCCACAAAGGATTCTGAGTTGGTACGACCAAGAAAAAGAAATAAAAAAAGCGTAGCAACGCACGCAGTGTACAGCTAGTTTATTATAAAATGCTCGAAGATATCAATTAAAATTGTTTTCTTTTTTTTAAATTTTATCATTTAAAAAAAGCAAGACATCTGTCAAATTCGAATTGACAGCTAATAAAATCAATCAATCAAAGAATTAAAGGAGTCAATATCGGAGTCAACCAATTTGTTCTATGAACGATTAATTTGTTTAATTCATAATTTGATAAAAAAATATTTCGTCACATTTTTCTAAATACCAATGTCTATTAGACCGAGAAATCACAATACATTAAAGACATTCAATTTCGAAGTAGTACTATATGGTTACGAACACCATTCATTTTATTTTCATCACATGTTAATCTAAATCTACTGAATCTTCACCTACATCGTGAGATTATTATTTTATTTAATATATAATTAACTTTTTTATAATTGCATAATGTTAATGTAATTTTTCATCTTTTTTTTTTATATAATAACATCGGCAAATTTTTGTTTGTCCTGTATATACATTGTTCTTTCGTAAAACGTGAGCAAACTTTTTGTCATAAATTTTAAACGAGATTTAGAGTAAAACCTTTTTTCTAAATTTTATATATAGGTACTTTTTTAATCTAATATTTTAGCGCGGCGATTTTCACCGCGCTCTCATTTTTAGCAAATATTTATACACTACAAATAAAATTAAAAAAAAAAAAAATGTTTTCATTAAACGAAATTTCGTATTGGTTATCTTACTAAAATTAAAATGTAAATAGTTTGTTGCGCCTCGGTTAACTTAATTTGTAGCACTGTAATTATTAATAAGGGTCGAATAACTTTATCTTAGGTCTATCTTTTAGCGGCTAATTAATATGTAGAAACTAAAATTAGTCGAACTAAAACATTTAAACTTCTCGGGATAAGAAATATGGACATCAATGCTTTATTTGCAATTACCCTCAAACAACAATTAAAAAAGTACGCCATCTATCGAAATTAGCCGAAAAGTTTATCAAAGCAGGCGTGGCAGTATGGCTTGTCGTTCTGTTCTTTGAATGTTCCTTTATTAAGTTGTCGGAGGCAGAAGGCGCAGACAAAGTGTTCTGGATGAAATTTCCTAAACATAGCGGTTATGCAACGTCCGGCTATGGGTTTATGACATCCGGCGCATAGGGAACCGCGTTTGCCGTGGTAGTGCGTCTCGCAGTAGGGCTGCCCTTCGTGCTCGAAGAATGATCCACCGTGGAACGGTTCGCGACACTCCTGAAATAGAAATATATGTATTTTTTTAAGTGATTCAAATCACACACTTCAAACTTTACTACGATACGCACATATACACTTTATTTATGTAAAGACGTTATAACTTTTATTTTATTTTTGAAAATCCTGAATACGATAGAAATATGAGTCATTAAATATTCTTAAAAATATTTGTATGTCAGGTAAATTCTAAAATGTCTTCATGTAATTTTTTTTATATAACTAGGTCGCCAAACAAACGTACGGCTCACCTGATGGTAAGCGATTACCGTAGCTTATAGACGCCTGCAACACCAGAAAAATTACAAGGTACTACCCAAGTCAGGCTGCTCCATATTTTGAGAAGGAAATTTGCTACTGTGCTTTACGCCCCTACCTCAGAAATATTTTATTAAAACATGTATATCGTAAATACACTGGTGATTTCGTGTCGTATATTCCAACGCAATCTTTCTGCAAATCGCACGGTTTCAGACAGTCCTTTACTGTATCAGTTAAATATATTTTGTACAAGATTCAAGGAAAAGGCATTAAATTAAACCACGCAAGTTAAATACCAAAGTCAGTCTAATATTATGTACTTTTTTAACCGACTTCAAAACAGGAGGTTGTTACTCAATTCAACCGTATATATATATTTTATATTCGGGGATAACTTCGTCGTTTATGAACCGATTTTGATAATTCTTTTTTTGTTGGAAAGGCGATATCCCTGGTGTGGTACCATGATAAGGAAACCTGGATCTGATGATGGGATCCTAGAGAAATCGAGGGAAACTCGAAACATCATAACTTTTTACTGGGTGTACCGATTTTGATAATTTTTAATTTAATCGAAAGCCGATGTTTATAATGTGGTCAAATTTAAATTTTATCGAGATCTGATTACAAATTTTGGAGTAATCTTTGATAATGCGTATCTTCTTGACTACTTTTTCGTCTACTACGTTGTATTACTTGTCGATATAATTGAAGTCGGTTTTTTTCGTTTGCCTGCAAACGAACGAAAAAAAACACAGACAGATGATTGGTTAGATGGTTGGCATCTTTCAGTAATTTGAAAAAATAAATTCATATTGAAAGGTCAACACAAAATTGTCCAGGCCAAAAAATGTCAACTTAACTAAGTTAAAATGATCAAATTCATTAATTTCTGAATACTACATAGATTTTGTACTCGTATAACTTAACTTTCCCCGTAATAGAATTCCCCGCATAGAATGAGTAGCCAAAATGGACAATTTTTATTCGTATTTACTGTATCTAAGTTTATAACAAGGGCGATAAGAAATACTGGTCGGTAATATCTGAGATGTTTTATATTTTCCTTATTTGTAGTAATGTAAAGAGAAGTAATACATTTTGTTTTTTTTTTAATAAAATATCAAGCCTTTACTTGACAGCAATATTTTTATTGCACTGAATTTAACGATAGATAATATTGTGATACAGTGTAATACACAACAATTTATTTATTTTTACGTATATGATTTTTAATTATAATATATTCCCTACTTAATATTTAAATTGTAAACTAATATTGTCAAAAGTAACACAATAACAGACAATCGTATTGTAATTAGACGTCTGAAAATAAATAAACACGACAATATCATAAGATTATTACGACATAGTTAAATCGCTCCATTTGATTTACTCTAACACGCCATTGGCACGAATCCACTGTTATGTTTATCTAACATCTTTATTTTTTTAACATTAAACCTATTTTTATGAAAATTCGAATACGTAAAATAAAAATTGTATAACATTTATATTAATGTAAAATGACCATTCAAACTCATTCTAGACGGAAATATTATATTCTATACATTTTATTACGTTCCCAAAAGTATTATATCGTTTTTTACTTCTTCTTTTAACTGAAAGTTGGTCTTTTATGCTTGGTGATAGTGCATATAAAAAGTGCAAGAAATTAAAAATAGCGTTACATTAGCTGGCCGATAAACAAATCTTTGATCTACATTAGCCGGTGTGGCTGCGGTGACGTCACTCGCGACTTATTTTGGGCGTCAGTCCGCTGGGAAACACTACACGCCTAGCACTTGACCCCGTTTACCATTTCTTTGCGATTTAGGAAGCGGCCTTCCTTGTGTATAACAATGTACATTTATTAGAGTTCATTGCCGCGGCTGCGCATGCGCAGGTGACCTTGAGCAGTCGACGCGTAAGGGACGCAACGACGTCCCATGTCAAATTGATATGATATGATAGTTTTGTTTTTTTTTTTTGTTTATTTATATGTATATTTTTTTATTTTTGTTCTCTTTATTTTATAAATCTTAACATTACAATAACATTACAAAAATATATTACATAATTTACGTTTCCCTATTATAAATATGCTAGGACTAGACTTTATTGCGATTGTTATAGAATATATCATATATATCATCTGTGTTTTGTTTCGTGTTTTGTTCATACGTATGGAGTACATCTCGACGTTTTGCCGACGAGCATAGCTGAAAAAGAAAGGGGGGAGGGGGCATCCATTTTGAGGGGCAAAGATGTCATTCCTTAATCTTCTTCATCTACTCCAGCGCAAGCTGGGCATACGGGTTTTCCTTCCATGGCATAGAATGTTTTACCCTTAACGGGATTTTGGCAATCCTGGGAGATCAAAATATCAATTAAGTTATCTTATCTTATTTTTCCAAACAGTTCATAGATTCAAGGAACTTTTCAGAAACATGATATTACATACTTAACCTGGCGTAAGGGACTTTTTTGTACTGTTGATATTTTACCTACCTGTCATTTCTTACTGCTTTAAATTGTTGTATTCACCCGAATAATCTAGAGATTTAAGCAGATACTGACCTTGCAGACGAAGCAATCAGGATGCCATTGAGTGTTCAGAGCTGAGATGTAGTTTTCCATTATTGGTTTGTTGCAACCGCCACACTTGGGCGCAAACATGTCAAAATAGTCAGCCCTGCAGTAGGGCTTGCCATCTCTTTCATGGAAACCCTCTTCTCCAAATTGCTGGCCGCATTGAGCGCAAAAGAAGTGTTCCGTGTGCCAGGTCTTCTCAAGCGCTGTCACGCATTTCTGAAAGAAAACACGAGTTAGTGATTTGTCGACGGTTGTGTTCAAATTATTATTTGAATTGAACACTAACGTCGAGAATTGGTCCATTGCAGTAGGCGCATCGCGGAGAAAAGAGATTGTGGTAGTCAGGCTCGCAGTACGGTCTGCTGTCGCGCTCAAAGAAGTTCCTCGTGCCTAGTTCTTGATTGCAGTGAGCGCACGTGAAGTGCTCAGGGTGCCAGGTTCGACCCAGCGCCGTGATGACCTGAGACAAATAACATATTTTCACTGTCCGAAGGTTCACTTTAAACATAGACACTCTTCTATCTATCCGTTATCCACCTGTCCGACGATGGGCTTCTCGCAGGCGTTGCAGCATCCCTTCTGGGGGGTTTGAACTCCTTGACGACTCATGTCTGCTCGGAGGGATCCGAGCATATGCTCCAGAGAGGCGGATTCGGGTTGCCGCGGGCTACTGCGGTAATGTTCTTGCCAAGCACGCTTCTCCCGGTATACGTGGGTGCCGCCTTCTTCCGCTGGAGCTACGCCGGCTCCGCTTACCTAAAAATTCGAAAAGAAACGTAGAAATATATTTTGCTGCTTTAATTTTTTTGCATCTAAGACGTAAATTTCGATGAAACTTCGAACTGGTCTAAACAGTCCAAATCGAAGTTTCAATTCCGCGGCAACGTACAGAAGATAACCGGTCGAACGAAGCGGACTGGAGTGAATGCGGTGCGAGTGAAATCTTTGTCTATGTACTCTAATATTATAAAGCTCACGGCCCCACTACGCCTGTGATGTAACACCGGTACTATCTTTAGATATGAGCTTTCCGACGGGTGTGAGAGAGACGACCGGTGTGCTGGAGCGACGGTTGCTCGCAAGGCTGGAAATAGCCGTGGACCAAGAAAGGCGAGTAGTAAATATTATAATAAACAGAAAAGTGTAGTGCAGTGTGCCGAGGTGGCCATGACAGCTGCCGCCCTATATTAAACCTTACTAATGACTCACTTAAAATGTTGCTTATCAATTACAGAAGGGAATTAATATTAAATTAGTACTCCATTGCTTATCATCATTGAACTATGAATGAGAATCACATTGAGATGTAGAAGACCTTAGTTATATTTCATAGTATTCTTGATGCCAGGTCAAGTATCTTGCTGGCAGCTGGCAGCCTCCCTAAAACTCGAGATTTTCTTTTAATTGCAAATAACATTATTAATTATAAGCTTTAAGATATGAATGCAAACACATGAGTAGGTACCTATAATTTAATATTTAACGTGATGAATCTATCATGTTTTTAATTTTAGTATGTTACAATTTTAGCAGGATATTGTTATGACGGTTTAAATAGGCAATTCTTTTCTATTAGTGTTCTAAACTTATAATAACATAGTAGCGTGACTAACCTATAATTAAAATGTTTATATTTTGAAACATTTAGAAGGCTATTCGTAACCGATGTTGTTACTAATTCTCTGAAAGTGTTGGAAGGCCGAACTGTTATCGATACGTCCTAATTAATTGTTTGCCTAATTTTGACAAATAAAAATAGTATAATACCTTCAATATTTCCATTGTTTTATTATCTGTACAACAGTTATAAATAATTAATTAATTAGAAAACGTGTAACGATATGATTAAATACTTGGGTTCATAAAGTGTTCCATAAATATTATTATTTTTAGGATTATTTTAGGAATAGTAGTGAGCTTCTGGCAGTTAATATAAATTTATGGAATAGTTGAATTACTAACAATTTTATATTAGTAATTCCTTTACATATATAATTTCTTTTAAGCAAAATTTATGTGATATACGAATAAGAGGTACCTACTTTACCTACGTTACTACTTTTAAAACTTCTTCTGAAGAATTGCCCATAAGAAGGTTAGATTATGTATTATTATATTTTTTACATTTTTTTAAATACTAATTTATTGTGTACCAAACATACATTATAAATAAAGCATAAAGATAGTTACAGGCTGTGAAGTACAATGGGCGGACTGATGGCTAATTAGCCAATTAGACAACACAGATTTATTCTATAGATATATTTAGAGTTGATTACACTATACTATACTAAATATAGAATAGGTATAATTTTTCAATGTTTTCTTACGTTTGAGTAGCTTGTAGGCGCAGTTTGCATTGACCTTTATTTCTGTTTCGTGGGTTGTAGGTTCGACTCCTACCCCGAATCTGGGTTTAGTAATCGTATTCGTATTTATATATAAAGTCATATTATTTATATGTATATTTAAAAAAATGGCTATATCAATTGGCTTTTACCTAGAACATCGGCATTAAGTTGGCTACCTCAGGAACAGACGACGGTGTGTGTATATTAAAGATTTATTATTTATTTAAGTAATCCGTAAGCGAAATATAACACTCAAGAGTTTACAATGATCTCTACTGACCTTAAAATCGGAGAGCGACGCCATGAGGTCGTCAAGTTCTTTAGTTGCGTTGGACGCGTGGTGGTGACGTACGGTTGTCGTCGTAACCGGCGATTGCGGGCGTTGCAGTGGTTGCAGTGGTTGCTGTGGTTGCTGTGGTTGCGTCGGTTGTGCCGGCTCTACCACTGTTTCCTGGACGGTCACCGTTACTTGCTTGGTCCCTGGTCGTGGCAGGGTACCGGACGCTGAGGGCGGCGGGACCGGGGATGCTGATGTTCGGCTGGTGAGAAAGAAATTAATAAAAAAACATACTACTAAAGTAAATTTTTGGGAGCTCCTGTGCCGGTCACACACACAATACATGGGCACAAACGCCCAGACCATGACAAACATCTGTGACACGATGTGAGCGAGGATAGACCCCGCGATCGCAAGCGTAACAGCCAATGCTATGACATCTACGCCAGTGTCGTCAAGAATTTTTATAAAATTTGGAAATCCGATATTATTAAGGAAAGATCTTCATAAACAAAACCAAGAAAAAGACGAACCGTATTTATACATTTATTATTTTTACAACGCAAGTGTTATTCGTATCTTATCTTTCATTATTAATCGCCACCTGTTAAAAATAATATATATTGCTAATATTAGCATCTATCAATCACATTAATAAGACTTGATAAATAGTTTATGTCGTTATAAAACGAAACGCCAACTTGGCGACACATACTCTTGGCAATACGACCTTTTGTTATAAACTAGTTAACTTTGCGAACTTAACGCCATAAACTTAACGCCGTAGTTTTCGATATTCAATAATATATCTTTTTTTATAAACAAACGTTGTCATGACAATAAGAAACAAAATAAAAAAAGAGTTATGCAATTAGAATTCCGATAAATAAGGTAGGGCACAGCAGGAATTTTCCTGCTCAAAAAATGGAGCTGCCCAACTGGGGTAGTCCGTAGTACCACAACCTTACAGAAGATCACAGCTAAATAGTACTGCTTTAAAGGTGTGTTGTGTTCCTGTTGGTGAGTAAGAAGACCAGAGCTTCTGAGGGGAATTGGGGGTAGGGTCGGCAACGCGCTTGCGATGCTTCTAGTGTTGCAGACGTCAATAAGCTACGCTTACCGATCAGGTGAGCCGATGAAGTAATACGCGTACATAGGTTTCAACGATTCATTTTTATATATAGAGAAAATAATTATTATTGAAGCTTCTAAGATACATGCTGATTTGATTTATTCCTATACAAATGATACATTCATTATACGACATATGTATAGGTATAATTAATATGTATACTTTTGGAACTTTTAGACCACTGGACACTCCCTGATTTGATTTATCCCTTTACAAATGACTGTAAAGTAAATAACATACATACGTATAGGAGAACATATTTGTAAAATAAATCATTTCGAAACGAATGGTCAGATGTATGGAACTTACAAACGCAATTTACTAATTATTCAGAACGTGCGCAGGCGTCTATCATGCCAAGAACAATTATTTTAATATTACAACGAATATCCATTATGTTATTATTGTGTTCTTTATAATAAATATTTGCGATATAATGAAACAACTTTTTCAGATTTTATCGCGGTTTATTAAGTTTTTTAAAAGCCCGACTCCCATGACCATGGTTGCTGTTAAAGGACGAAACGTCGGGAAAAATTTGCGTAAAAATTAGAAAACAATATTTGTAATGTTATATACCTAATAATATTTATACTTGTATTATTATAAATATTTAATACATACTGATCTTGACTAATAAACTAACATTATAAAGAGATTGTTTGGTTAAATCGGAAAGTAACAGTTCGAATTGAAAAATTCATTTATTGTTGGTTAGCCGATTTATCTAATAGGACTACTGAATATAATATCATGTGACGGCCTATAGGAGAGAATCATCGAAAACGCTACTTTTTAGCAGGTACAAATAGAAGGTAAGAGGATAGCAGCTACTTTTTTCTATTAATCTCTTATATATAAAATTCTCGTGTCACAATGTTAGTTAAAATACTCCTCCGAAAAGGCTGGACAGATTTTTATGAAATTTTGTGGGCATATCGAGTAGGTCTGAGAATCGGCCAATATCTATTTTTCATACCCCTAAGTTATAGGGGCGGGGGATTAAGGGGGGATTAATAACATATATAGCAAAACAACGTTTGCGGGGTCAGCTAGTAATAATAAGTATCTATAATCTATAATATATATAAAAGCGAAAGGTCATTCATCACGAAATCTCCGAAACTATAACACCTAGAAACTTGAAATTTGGCAGGTAGGTTTTTTTATAGAGCGTAGACATCCGCTAAGAACGAATTTTATGAAACTCGACCCTTAAGGGGGTAAAACGGGGGTTGGAAGTTTGTATGAAGTCCTATGTTTTTGAAGTAAGATGCTTGATATTTAAAATGTATGCTCTATAAATGATGAGAAGGTGTTCAAATAATGTATATTTAGAAATCAACTCCCTTTTGGGTTAAAACGGGGGATGGTAGGTTGACTCACTCATCATAAAATCTCCGAAACTATAACACCTACAAACTTGGAATTTGGTAGGTAGGTTCCTTGTAGAGCGTAGACATCCGCTAAGAACAGATTTTACGAAACTCGATCCTTAAGGGGGTAAAACGGGGGTTGGTAGTTTGTATAAAAGTCCTATGTTTTTGAAGTAAGAGACTTAAAATATAAAATGTATGCTCTATAGATGGTGAGAAGGTGTTTAGTTAATTTATCTTTAGAAATTAACTCCCTTTTTGGGGTTAAAACGGGGGATGGTAGGTTGACTCACTCATCACGAAATCTCCGAAACTATAATAGCCACAAACTTGAAATTTGGCAGGTAGGCTCCTTATAAGACGTAAACATCTGTTAAGAACGGACTTTATGGAAATCGACCCCTAAAGGGGTAAAACGGGGGTTGGAAGTTTATATGAAAGTCCTATGTTTTTGAAGTCAGAGACTTGAAATTTAAAATGTGTGCTCTAAAGATAGTAAGGAGGTGTTCAAATAACTTATCTTTAGAAATCAACTCCCTTTTGGGGTTAAAAACGGGGTATGGTAGGATGACTCACTCATCACGAAATCTCCGAAACTATAACACCTACAAACTTGAAAGGCGGGTAGGTTCCTTATAAAGTGTCGACATTTATTAAGAAGGGATTTTATGAAACTCGACCTCTAAGGGGGTTAAACGGGGGTTGGAAGTTTATATAAAAGTCCTATGTTTTTGAAGTAAGAGACTTGAAATTTAAAATGTGTGCTCTATAGATAGTGAGGAAGTGTCTAAATAACGTATCTTTAGAAATCAACTCCCTTTTGGGGTTAATACGGGGGATGGTAGGTTGACTCACTCATCACGAAATCTCCGAAACTACAATAGCCACAAACTTGAAGTTTGGCAGGTAGGTTTCTTATAGGGTGTAAACATCTGTTAAGACCGGCTTTTACGAAACTTGACCCTTAAGGGGATAAAACGGGGGTTTGAATATATATATATATATATATATATATATATATATTAATGTATGTTCGGAGATAACTTTTTCGTTTATGAACCGATTTTGATAATTCTTTTTTTGTTGGAAAGGAGATATCCCTACTGGTATGCTATCCTTTGGTACTATGATAAGGAAACTAGGATCTGATGATGGGATCCCAGAGAAATCGAGGGAAACTTTCGAAAATCGTACGGGTGACTAGTAAATTTAATCATGTTTTCATTAAGTACTATAAAGCACTACTATTTAATAAAGGTCTGGAGTCGATCTGATGATGGAGAAGAAAGATAGTCGAGGGAATTCTTTAACGATTTATAGCAATTACCTGCTGTTTGAACTTAATTCGTTTCTATCGATGAGAACTTTGCACCTATATGAGTTACAAGTGCCATTACAGTCTGATGATGGAGACGAAAGATAATCGAGGGAACTTTTCAACGATTTATAGCAATTACCTGCTGTGTGGTCATCTGTGTCGCAGGACCAGGTTTGATGATGGAGCCCATAAACACTCGAGGGAATTTCTCAACAATTTACAGCAGTTTCCTTTTGCTGTTTGACGACCGCTTTGCTATAATGATGCATGTGCCGTGTCGGCGGCGCCTAAACACCGACGGTCGCGGGTTCAATTCCCGCTCGGAGTGGATATTTATGTTTATACTAATATTTATTTTCGGTCTAGTTGTTAATCCTTGTGGTTCTCCCAACCTAGCCTCAGAGGACACGCTAGGCTGTCAGTCCCGGTTGTTATTACGTACACCTGATAGCGAACTTTACTCATAGTATGTCGACGCGTTAGCGCAGCGGTCACAGCACTGGCTGTTGCGCTGGCGTTAGTGGGTTCAATCTCCGCGCAGGACAGACATTTGTATTGGCCATATAAGAAGTTTGTCATGATCTGGGTGTTTGTGCTTGTGTATTGTGTATGTTTCCGGACCCCCGACACAAGAGAAAAAGCATCCTTGTTAGGTCTACCCATCACTAAAAATTGTAAAATAAAATAATTTTTAACAAAAAAAAACCGACTTCTAACAGGAAACTAAAAAGTGAAAAATAAATTTACTTAGTACAAAGTAATTCGTATTTTGATTTAGTTAATCAAAAATGATTAAATAAATATTTTATAATATTGATGTCGGTGACAAGTAAATACTACAACAACCTGACTACAATAACAAATACAAACAACACACACAACAAACAAGTACAAAAAATATTATTAAATATATCAAAACAATAACAGAATAATAACAGTATTCAAACTAATTTATAGTCAATGAAACAAATTATGAAAGAATACTGAATACAACTTACGAGTAGATACTAGAGTAGTTATTTTTTTACTTGGCACCTATGGTATCTATTACATTTTATTGTATAGTACGACGAACGAGTAGTAGATACCCTGACGCCTTAAGACATCGTCATAAACAGAGTAGGGGAGAGGTTCCGTGAATAGTAGGTACTTAGTAACAGTTACCAAGTTCGACTTTAAACTTACAACTAAATTTACTAATCAATACCAGTAAAAATAAAAATTAATACTTTCAAGTACCAAGATTAGTTACGTCGGTACAAAATCGAGCAGATAGCGGTATCAATGTGTGCGTACGCGCAATGTTATTGTGTTGCGATTTAAATACCTAAACTTGAGCGAGTTAAAAATGTGATAGCGTCCTTAATAGTAATGCGTATCTTCATAACCACGCGAACGTAGTCGCGGGCAACAGTTAGTGTATTATAAAACAAAGTCCCCAAAAGCGTATGTAGTTGATTCCCTCAAAATCTACCGAACGGATTTTCATGCGGTTTCAAAATGGAGAGAGTGCTTCAAGAGGAAGGTTTACGGAATGACTAAGCCGATTTTGATGAAAGTTTCACTGGAAGTTTGCTGGTAAAACTTTGTGAAACACTGATTTCAACGCGGGCGAAGCCGCGGGCACAGCTAGTAATAATATATTCATGTGGTTACAGTTACAGCTTAAATATTACGTCGAAACTACAGTGTATAGACTAGATATACATATTAAAGAGAATAGGTAGAGTCAACGAACTATTCTAGCTGTTGTTCAGATTTAGACTGCTATGGCGATTTTATTTCATATCGACCACAGCTCGACTGCACGGAAATCATAAATCAACATCTGCGCGAACGGAAAATAATATACGAACTTTTTTAAATATAAACCTTGATGAATATGAAAATTGAATTAACATTATACGACGCTTCGAAAACATCGATATTTATTTGATATGAAAAATATTGAAAAGATGATTTTTGATGTAATCATTTTATTATGTAGGTACTTAGTAATGTGTGATTATAAAGTTATTTTATTAATTAATTATAATGATATAATTTTTTAATATTACAAACGAGAAATTCATAAGTATGATAAGTGTATATTCATTATGCTCTTACGATATAAAATATCTAATCTCTTACGTTTTTAATTATTATCTATGTAGTTAGTTAAATACCTGAATATAAAAAATAAGCTAATCTTATTCTCCAATAAAAGTAAAATTAAACTTTACAACCATTTAAAAAATTATATAAAAATATTCAAATTGTTAAATTTTTATATTATAGAGAATATTTCTCTCTCTCTCTCTCTCTCTCTCTCTCTCTGGCTCAGTGAAGCTGGGCACTTTATCTATATAGGAGATATTTATGTAGGAGAGAGCTTAATCCACCACGCTGTTCCAATGGGGGTTGGCGGATATATTCCCGTCTATGAGTAACGATCGGTATCAACATGATAATATCCGGGACCGATAGCTTAAGCGCTATAGCTGTAGCGAGAACCACAAGCACTGCACAAACATCCAGACCACGGCAACCATCTGTATGGCCAATACTTATGTTTGTCATGTGTCGCATCGAACCCGCAACCACCAGCGCAACAGCCACAAACCAGTGCTGTGACTGTTGCGCCAAAGCGTCGTCGAGCGCTTTATAATTACGTTATTTTTTATTAATGTCGATGTTATGAATAGAGCATGTTATTCTATCGTATTGTACTGGTCAGTCAACACAAGACAATAATGTTTGTATTCCTGCTTATTTAAAACCAATAATCCCTTGGCTATGTTTCGTTATATAGAATTTTGGAAACTGCTTTATGTTTATTTAGTAAAAAGTAGTATGAAAATTGAAAATAGTTTCATGTGATACTAAATCTTTAAAAGAAACACGTGTTTACCATCTGTCATCGCTAATGGCCATTCGTGTTTACACATTTCTATTATCGCAAAGAAATGTTTGTGATTTTAATAATAACCATTATTTATAAGCAATTTTTAATTACGTTCTTCAAAAGAAGTTGGTTGTTATGAGGTTTCGTCCATACTCTTTCGCCTAGCGATTATTACACAAAGTCGATGTGACGTAGCGGGTTATTTGCGGATAGACACGAAAATACGTTTTCACACGGCTCCCTGCATGCGCCAAAATATACATTTGTCCATAGCCATGTTGGACGCGAATTAAAATTGACACGATATATATTTAAAAAAAAAAAACACCGTGAAAGGAAAGTATATAACCTCCTTGGTTTAAAAAAGGTATTAACTTTGAGTACAAATAATGCCATCGCTACGCTAATGGTTATCTGCAACAAATTGCTCTAACTAAATAAATAAATAATACAAAAAAGGGATAAAGTAGAAATCCCTAAGTTCAGGACCCCCTTATTTGATTTGATAATTTATTTTTTAAGTTAAACCAAAATTAATAACCTATAACTATTTGTATGACTCTGTTTGACCGTTCAAATATCTGTGGATAACTTTGTCTCTACACGATGAAAGTTTTAAAGTGTTTACGGTCACCATTAACACTTCCATTTGGACTTACCCCGATTATCGTGATTATATATCCGATATGTCGACGACGTTATAGAAGCTATGGTCACAGGACGGCTCATCGGTAACCATGGCATAGGAAATCTTAAAATAAATTATAATCTCTCTTTATTCAATTAAACTTTTCAAAACGCCTTTGACTCGAAATTTTACCAAGCATATTAAATTACCATTCGTTATTTCGAAATGTAGATTTTGTTAAGAAGAGTCTACAAGAAACTCAAGATACGGTTTAAAAAAAACATATGATATAATGTTACTTATATCTCTGCTTCTAAGAGTTTAATATAATAATTTATGTTTTATTTCTTAGCAGTACCGCTGTAAAGTTATAAATATAGTTTATATTATAATGGTCTACATGGTCCATTAAATTTCAAGGCGCGACCTTGACTGAATGTCGCTAGTAGATTCAGTTCGTAATTTTACATTATTATATTTCATCACTCTTCCTGTCTTCTATTAGGGCTGCCAATCTGATATTTTAATTACTGCTTATTTATATCTATTCTAGCATGATATTCTAAATCTGATAAGTACGGTTTTCTGAACGTTCCATCCCCTTTCTCAATCTCTCTAGGTGGTCGGTTTAAACATTTTTTATGTTAGTACACTGATTAACATAAAACGGTTAGGTCACAGGCTGTATAAAATTACGCTGTGATTTATAGGAGGATAGAATTTTTAAATTCCTTTATTAAATCTAGTAACTTTTGTCCTACACAGGCACGCCAGTCCCATTAGGACGATAGGTCGATATAAAACTATCTTACTGGTACTATCAAAGAGGACAAACCAAATGGAAAGACTAGTAATTCATATTAGAGTACATAAAGATGACCTTGATGGGCTATCAGTTAAATGAAATTTTCAAAATTATCAGAGATGTTTGCGAATTGATGGTAGAACAAGTATTTAGTGTATGACTAATAATATCTCTTGAACAATTATACTTTTGTGTATGATATTAAAATTGAACTTTATGCAGTAAAAAATGAGATGTATCAAGAACTATATCAATAATTTTAAAAAAATATGACCACATTTCTTTTTATAAAAATTCCGTTTTCAAAAATTAATTCATAAATTCAAGGAATGATTTACGTTGACAATGTCTTACTACTTGAAATTGGCAAATTATTAAATTAAGGTTTTTTGGTACCAATGAAATAATATAATCCAAATATATATGAAGACTTTATTTTAGTTAATTTTTGAAGTCGGCAATCCTTGTTCCAATACATGACATCAAAACTACAATCATCATTGGAAGCTTACATCGTAACGCGACTTTGGCATCCGTTGCGTGTTGTCAGTCAAAATTATTCGGTCAATTAAATATATTCTACTCGCTTACTGTCACATCTTATATTTTGCTTCCATACAATAATAATATTTAGTTTAATTTTTTTATAATAAAAATCAAACGGAAAGAATGCATCATCTGATGTTAAGTAATAACCTGCTATAGATATTTCCAACATTATAGTTGTGGGTGCGTTGCCGACCTTTAGAGAAAAGGTAAATTTAGATGTCTCAATACACGACAGTTGCAAACCCCCTAAATTATAATGTACCTATATATTAGATCAATAAGCGTATTTAAAACGAGTATTCCAAATTAAAAAAGAAAAGTTTGAATTTCGAAAACTCACTTTTAAACCATTATCCCTATGTCAGTCAAATATCAGATGCTAGATATCACGCGGTTTTACTAACATAATTTTTAACGTAACGTATATTAGAAAAACAAACATAAAAAATAATTACATATTAAACCCCCAAAACACACAGTTCCGAAAATTGTTGAAAGACTTTTTATAGCTATCACAATACCATTTTAACTTCTATAACGACCAGAAATAACAGAGGTTTAAACTAACTTGAACCTTCTATCTACCTCGTTAAAGAGGAAGTATCGAAAACTTCTTTCGTAGTTCATGTCTATACAGAGACAGAACTTATTAGTAATTCGTAGCTAAACTTATACGTAGTTCTCCAATTACCACGGTAATTCACAATAATTAAAATTTAGTCACATTAGCGTCGGACCTAGTTGTTTATATATTGTACAAATAACTGATTGCTATGAAACTTGATACATAAATATATATACCCAGAACAAGACATATGCTACTTTTTATGCTGACATTCTCACGAGATCGGAAGATACACGAGTAGACCCGGGATTTGCGGCTACCCTTTTTAAAATAGTCTACTTACCCATTAGGTAAGTCGGTGCTGAGTTGGTCCAACAAGGAGTCCACAGTTGGCCTCGTCGAAGCTGGACTGGTAGCTCCATTTGTACGCGAATAACCATCTAAACAGAAAAAAAAAACACATGAAAACAATGAAGTCATTATTGATTTAACACTAAATTATGAATTCTTACATCTGAGCATGTTACTGTTCTCGTGCAAAACACCTGACGGAATGATTTTATAGAGGAGCCAATTACGTATAATGAAAGATAATGGTATTGTAATAGCCGAATAGCCCACTCATCGTCTAATAAATGTTTGTTTAATGGCTGAAGTAAATCGACAATGGAATAAACGATGTAACGTTCAACTAAGTCCTTATGGCAATTCAAATAATTAAAGTCTAATAACCGTCTCTTAATGCAATAAATTGCCAATTTCAATTTGACATATCTTAAGATGGTAGGAATCTTATTTTACACCTATAAAATTATGTAGAGGATATGTTTATTTGTTTGTTTTGAAAACAACGAAGTTACTAAAACAACGTGGAAAATTGGACGATGACATTTTGGGTGATGCGCTCGTGGTCACTGATGAGACACCCCGAACCATTTGTACACTTATATATGGCTTAAAGATTTTTATCGAGGTTTAGGCATTTGTGTCGTCTTCTTTGTGTTGTTAATACAAGTTTTATTGTGAGGCTTTTATAAGTAATAATTCTTTTATATTATTATATTTACATTATATAGATATAACATTAGCTGAAATGCATCGCGCAGTGGAACCATCTAACTATAGTTATCTAGGTATTAGACATCATTAAAACAGTCCATAAGAAATGTATTTACTGATACTGATATTTTTTTCAACTGACACCCAGTAGGTTTTTCTCCTGTATCGGGGGTCCAGAAATTACACACAATCACAAACACCCTGAACACGAAAAACATCTAGATGGCCAATATAAATGTTTTTCATGTAGATCAAACCCACGACTCTTAGCGCAACAGGCAGTGCTGTGACCACCTGCATTAACGCGTCGTCAAAAGTATTAAGAAACTACTTTTTATTATCTACGTTAAAATCGATACAAAGACATTTGTAATTCAAATAATCGTTTTATATTACATTTAAAATTATAGATGTTTACATGCAAAACTACTAAATTAGAATTTTCGATGCTTACATTTCAAGCTGGTAATTCGAAATTACCGATGTTTACATCTCAACTATGAAACATTTTTAGAATATCCGATGCAGTGAGATTTAAAATTTAATTACATTTTTCTACAGTTTTAGTTGTCGCCATTATTTTAACTAAAAATCGCAACACTCAACATCAGACAAAACACGTTAATCAACAAGCAAAGACGCCTCATTAAAAACTCAAGTAATCATAACTTCTTAAAAGCAATTATTTTTTCATTTTCTACATAAGAAAAAGTCAACGTCTAAAAAGATCTATAATATGTAATTTCGCTAGTGGAAAAATCTTGGAAACAAATTCCATACGAATTATGTTAAAGTACATCGCAGCACACTGCTATATAGATTCTTTCAAAACACCTTACTTAATAATAATAAACAAAGTCAAAATGTCCTGTGCGAAACTCATAAAGAGAAATAAAATCAAATCTGATTTATATGTAATTACATGTAAAATGTTTGTTGTTGGTTATTCTTAGTTCTTGATATTTCGACAATAATGTAAGCGGCTTGTTAGATTTGCACAGAGTGGTAAATATCTTGTTTTACATATAAATCATTCTGTCAATAACCATGAAAGCTTAAAAACTCTTAAGTCTTATGAAGGACATAAGAAAATCGATAAGGTATTAATAGATCGCAGTGATAGCGAGGTCTATTATAGCTAGCATCTGATTAGCTGTCAGTTATCACTGACATTACCGCTAAATTGTTATTCGCAAACTAACGCTATTTTCATCATACGTTATAAATTAGCACATCGTCGGCCTAATTATTGGAGCTTAGATCAACGGAAAAAATCTTACTTAGTTTGTATTTTTTAACCGACTTCCAAAAAAGGAGGAGGTTCTCAATTCGACTGTTTTTTTTTTTTTTTTTTTTTTTTTTTTTTTTTTTTTTTTTTTTTTTTATGTATGTTACATCAGAACTTTTGACCGGGTGGACCGATTTCGACAAATTTTGTGTTAATCGAAAGGTGGTGTGTGCCGATTGGTCCCATTTAAATTTATTTGAGATCTAACAACTACTTTTCGAGTTATATCTAATAATGCGTTTTTACTTGACGCTTTTCTCGTCGACCTACGTTGTATTATACCGCATAACTTTCTACTGGATATACCGATTTGGATAATTCTTTTTTTGTTAGAAAGGGTATATTTCTAGTTTAGTACCATGATAAGGAAACCAGGATCTGATGATGGGATCCTAGAGAAATCGAGGGAAACTCTCGAAAATCCGCAATAACTTTTTACTGGGTGTTTCGATTTTGATAATTTATAATTTAATGAAAAGCTGATGTTCATCATGTGGTCACATTTAAATTTTATCGAGATCTGATAACTACTTTTTGAGTAATCTTTGATAACGCGTAGTTACTTGACTATTTTTTCGTCGATCTACGTTGTATTACTTGTCGATGTAATTGAAGTCGGTTTTTTTTCGTTTGTCTGCAAACACAATTATTCTAGTTGAATTTATCGAAAAATTAAGTTTTTTACAATAAATAATAATTAAAAAAAAACACGCTTTATAAATAAACCAACCTAAAGAGAAAAATCATTCAATCCTGACGATCCTAATTAGGATAATGGAATAATCTTATCAAATTAGTTATTATTATAGGTCTTCGATAAATCTACTAAGTTTAAATGAAATCTGAACTTTTGATGTGGGTTAAAATAAAGTCCAAAAGAGATTGACATAACTATATCCGAAAAAAAGAACCGACAATTTTCGGATACACCCACATGTTCTATTTCACTGCATATTAAAAGAAAAACAATACATAAAAATAACAAATGATCTTAGCCAAAACACATTACCTATAATACAGTTTAATACTTCACTGATAATAAAAGAGGGTAGGAACTTCTATTGTAACCAATGCCAAGTTTTCAGAGGATTTAACGTCAACACGTGTTAAAAACATTGTTCGGTAATTTATGAACAAATTATTTTTAACGATACGTTATTTATTTTAACAGCGTTGATTGTTTAGATTCATTTTGTTGTATCACTTTGCTGTTTGTTGCCCTTGATTTCGTTACGCTATGCATATGATAGCGTATGGTACGGCGTAACAAATTTGCGGCAATGACGACACTGTTAGGAGCCGGAGAAGATGAAAAATATGCTATATCATTTTTTTACCCCAAACTATCACTACGTAAAATTAAGTCAAACCTTGGTTGTAAAAAACTAAAATTCCCGTGCCCATTCCAACAAAACGAACCCATATTCTAGGGAAAGCACACACATATTCAAACATACCTACTGACGTAATTGAGGATCAAACATCCATCAATCCAAAATTTCGCACTTATAACCTACTAATACGTAATCAAAAGTTATTTCAATAGACTACCCTTAATTGTGAAGCTTGTTATATTTGAACAGAAAAGTGTAGGAGATGGGAAGTGTTTTTTACATTAACAATATTTGACCTTGAGTTTATTTTTGTTTCCTTCGTATCAAGGTTAAGTCATAAACATTGTTTTCAACCTCAAAATAACAGTAGGTATCAGCTGTCCAGTAAAACACTGTACGTCGCTAACACAGTCTATAAAAGAACTACTGGATTGGAGTAAAAATTTCACTACTTAAACTTTTAAGTTGTTGGAAATACGAATGCATGATAAATGTCGCAAAAATATATTTAGATACCTAGTCACTAATGAAGACCAGACAAATCTAGACGGAACCAGATAAAGAAATGAGGAAATTATGTGCTAGAATATAATATATAAAAATCAATACTAAATGAGTTTCCACCTAATATTGATCTATAATAGTGAATAGTTTATTAGGAATGTCCGTTTGAATTAGTAAATAAGCAACTAATTTTTACTCTTACGTAAGACAACATGAACTTTATTTCTCTTGAATTTTATTTTATTGTTTACTAATTTGTATGTAATTGCAAAATATCAAAAACGCTGGAAGTGGTAAACTTACGTAGTTTCTGCCATTATATCCTGGATATAAGTCAAAATAATATAATTGTTATTAAAATATAATTATTTCCTTGTTACATATCTAATGAAAATATTGAAATACAATCATTGACTTAGAAAATTTACTATAGATCAAGATTACTTACTTCGTTTTAAGTATAATAATGACACCAGTGACAAATACATTACACTTACTAAATTTTACTGTCGGTCTTCGTTTTTCGGGTAATAAACGACTACTTAGTGCATTTATACAAATAATGAATTCTTTATAAGCTTATGGTTTGACAACACAAATATTTATTAGGTAAGAGAATTTTCTACTCGTAACTGTAACATTGTAAACAAAAGTAAAATAACAATAAAACGAGTTCCAAATACTACAGCGACAGCGATTAAATGTTTTATTGCAATTAAATAGTTCACTACAAACTCTGAATTTCTATGAATTATAGTTTTGTTGGAAATATCGTAGCATCCAATGTCATATTGTGTCGAAATTTAGCTGTCAGATACGTGCCAGATGTCGTTATTGCGGCCGTATCGTAAGGATGGCGGCATAATGACTGTCACATTTAATGTTTACGTCGATAAAATAGTGCTTGATAATTTCTTGTATTACTTGTATTTATATTATCGAATTTACCAACCAAATAATCTACATAAAAGCACTAAACTTAAGAACTGCTGGATCAATCCTAAGTCTAAACTCTCTAACTTTGTAGAGTACCTAAGTATTCATATGGAATGAAGATTGTCCCGAAAATGAAAAAATTCAAGCAAAAGTAAATATATATTAAGATGACATGTTTGAAAGTTCGCAAAACTATAACAATCCAGAACTATTACCTATAGAAAAATAAGTACAAGGGCGATCTTATGTAGGGATACTAAGTTAAAATCTAGACAAACATACTCAACGTCAAAGAGACAAATAATATTTATTCAAATACAAATTTATCTATATCATTACAGTCTGGCGAAGATAAAAAAGTCTAGATAATGTAATATTAAGAAACAAATAAAACACTTCAAAGTACAAACTGCGCATATATCTTAAAGCTAAACAACTATCAACGTTCGCTCTATTTCAGTGTCTGGAAGGAAATCGCGACCTTGCCAAAGACAACATGATGTACATTCGTTGAAAACGTCTTACAGTTATCAGATTATCATAATTAATAACGAAAAAACGTATATTATATTTAGATTTAATAGTATTATATAAAGTAAAAAAATAAAAAGTTTCAATCATGGCTTTTGCTAAAAGGAGCAAAAATTAGACATTATTACAATTTGCAACATAATTACATTTTGTAACAACTGTCGTAATTTAATGTATGTATTGAAAAATTAAAACTATTTCACAGAAAGTTTGAAAATTTTAGAAAATGACAGAAAATGGCCCGATCATTTTAGCTGCATGCGTTTGCTAAATAGAACAACGTCGTCTGTTCATAGTAAATATTAAATAAGAAAAAAAATTACACACGCAAGAAATATAACCTTACGCTTATTCTTCAGCCTGTAATTTCCCACTGTTGGGCATAGACCTCTTTCCCCATGTAGGAGAAGGATCAGAACTTAATCCAACGCGCTGTTCCAATGCAGGTTGGCGGGTATATTCCATACTATGAGTAAGGATCGCTATAATGTGTACATGATAACAATCGGGACCGACGGCTCTCCGAAGCACGGGGGTAGACCCACAAGGTCTGCACAAACACCCATGGCAAACATCTGTATGGCCAATACAAATGTTTGTCATGTGCAGGGAACGAACCCGCAACCGCCAGCGCTTCAGCCGCTCCTCTAAGCATTCGTTCGCGCGCTTTCGCACGGCGGGCGAGGGCTGCCCTCCCTCCGCGCCTCCGCGGCATAAAAAAAACACTCTAGGGGTAGGACAGATCAAGACCACGTGGACAGTGGGGTGCTCCGATTCGGTTTTGGGTATTTTTCGAATTTCTCAACCTATATTCTAGCACGCAATGTTACTAATTTTATTAGAATATTATGTCTGACGCGTTATTTTGTTCAAAAGTGTCGATTTGTCACACAATGCAAACAGTACGAGCTCAAAGCTATTATAATAGCTTCAAATTCTTCTTCTAACCTCAAAACTTTAACCATGGATATCTCCATAACCATGGGGTTTTGAGGTGTGACAGTGTTACCTTGCATAGATTCCCCTACACCCTCCGCCCTCCACACCCAAAAACCCCATAATTCGGTTTTTCTAATTCGGATTTTCCTAGTCTAGATCTTAGCCATACCATATTATCATATAATATTTATACCGTACCTATTGTACCATATTATAGAAATAACTAAGGTAATTACCAAAGTTTTGTGACCAATAAAATATATTTTATATTATTATATTTTCAACGGCCTAAGTGAAAATTAATGCTGTGTCAGGGTTTTCAAAAGTATACACAACACACGAGCACAAACTCTCAAACCACGACAAACATATGTATGACTTGTTACAAAGTATTTTTTTTTTTTTGTCAAATCAGTTGTTGTGACAGAATCGTCCACCTAAAACCAACATCGTTAATCCAAACAAAAAAGCCAGTAAAGAAATGTATGAAAGACAAGGCATGGTTTTAGAATTAAATATTCTAGTTCCTGTACGCTTTAGCCTGTAATATCCCACTACTGGGCATAGGCCTCTTTCACCATGTAGGAGAAAGATCAGAGCTTAATCTACCACGCTGCTCCAATGCGGGTTGGCGGATATATTCCCTACTATAAGTAACGATCGCTATCAGGTGTACATGATAACAATCGGGACCGACGGCTTAAAGTGCTCTCCGAGGCACGGTGGGGAGACCCACAAGGACTGCACAAACACCCAAACCACGGCAAACACCTATATGGCCAATACAATAGTTCCTGTACATAAACAGTTAAATGAAACTGTTAAAATCTAGCGGGCAATGATATGATCGCTTTAACATGGTTACGAGCTGAGTTATAGCGATCTAAATTGCCTTCATGTTTACGTAATTGGAACAGGTATTTAATGTTGAGCTTTAGTTTTCTTTTTCTTTTAGTGTCAATAAATTTGATACGTTTTTTATTTTATCGTCATTACTTTATATAGGTTTCAGACATAATAATTTGATTTCCCACTTGGATTCTGGGCAACTTAGTTTTTTCGAAATGCGTAGAAGATTAAGTACATAGTTAAAACATGTTAATTTTTCTGATTTAATCATAGGTAATGTGATAGTTTATTTAATATGTATAGTTTTTTTAACAACTCTAGAAGTTTCTGAGATTACATAGTGCTTATTGGTTAGTTTGGCTACGAACTCATTTTTATTATAATCATATAAATTCCGATATATCTAGTCTTCGCCTAGAAGTTGAACATTACAACATTATTGTTTCAATTTAGTTTAATAGGATAATAAAAAAGGGCAACTCACCATTTCTTTCCGAATACGTCGTGGTTTTCTCAGCATAATTCCCATATCTAGCGTTGCTCAGATCATCGAGTAGAGAATCCAGTTCCGACAGGTTACCGCGACCAGTTGTCCTACCGTAACCAGTGGACTGATTCGCGTAGCCAGGGGACTGACTCGTGTACCCAGGGGACTGATTCGTGTACCCAGGAGACTGACTAGTGTACCCGGGTGAATGACTAGTGTAAGCAGGGGAGTGGCCATAGTTTATGCTGTATTTGGCAGGTGTAATCTTCTCGTGAACTGTAGTTGTGTTTTGGTAGGTAGGCTGTGGACAAATAATTTTTCATCAGTTTATCCCCTTTTCAACAGAAAAAAATTATTTTTATAAGATAATTAAAATGTTTTTGGTAAAATTCGTGAAATAAGAATCAGAGAAAGCATGTTGCACTGTTAAGAGGACTTCTTCTCTACCTAAGAAAAATGTTTGGTACATAACCCGGGACCCTACATGAAAGTAAATTGACGAATATAAAATTAAGAATAAATCCGATATGTATAATGATAAGTAAAACTATAGCTTTTGTAAAGCTGAGCGACATCTACATTAAAATGTTACCAATCGCTGGCTACTGGCCAGCTTGTTTCATGACTTGCTGTAATGACGGTTAGAAGAACATTAAAAGATTTCTCACCAATAAACTAGATGGCGTTCAATAATATAAACATTTTTTCGGTTAATACTACATCCAAAAAAAAAACTAAGGTTAAAACAAAAAAGGAAAATTTCAAGGCTTATGGAAGATGTCAATTGATTTTTTTTAATGGCGAAGCAATGGCGAGAAGAATTTTAAATTTGTTGTGATTCACAGTCGACAAGTCGCGAAGCAGTGGTAGTCATGGACAACGCACCCTACCACTCAAGGGGTCAAGAAAAGATCCCTTACTCAAATTGGCTAAAAGTTATTATTCAGCAGTGGCTAACAAATAAAAATATCAGTTTTACTGAAAACGATATAAAGTTAGAGCTTTTAAGTAAAGTTAACGAAGTGAAAATCTTGTATAAAACGTATGCTGTAAATGAATTAGCCAAGTAACACGGAACAGAAATTTGCGGCTACCTCGTTACCATTGTGAGTTAAATACTATTGGATTAATTTAGGCCGATGTAAAAGGATATGTTGCTAAAAATAACACAACATTTGAATTTGAGAGAGTAAAGGAGTTATTTGGAAGTCACCAACCCACCTGCCTAGCGTTGTGACTATGGGCAACACACATGAGTTCACACCATTTTTGGCACGAACTTGTGGAGGCATATATGTCCAGCAGTGGACTGCGATAGGCTGATGTGGTGATGATCATGATGATGATGATGATGATGATGGTGGTGGTGGTGGTGGTGGTGGTGGTGGTGGTGGTGGTGGTGGTGGTGGTGGTGGTGGTGGTGGTGGTGGTGGTGGTGGTGGTGGTGGTGGTGGTGATAAAAGGAGTTATTGAATGAAGCTATTGAACAAGTAACATCTGAAAATTGGCGGAAATGTATAGACCACGTTAAAAAAGAAGAAGAAAAGTTTAGCCAACTCGACCATATATATACTTGATAATCTAACAGAAAAAACTTTAATAATAAATGTTACTGGTTTTAATTCAGAATCAACAGATTAATATCAATATTTCATTTTGTTCCTAAAATCCTAAACCTAGAAATGAATAAGGTAAATGCTCACGACTTCGTCCACGTTGGCTTAGGAACTCCGGGGAACATAATTCCGGGAATCCGATGTCCCTCTCTGCAGACTTGGCAACGTGTACGTAAAATTTCATAGCGATCGGCAATCGTTATTAATTATTATATTGGTTAAGGAGGCAAAGCGTGGATTTATAAGATACATAGAATAAATAAATATACATTCAAGTATAAATAATTGTTCATTTAGATTATTATCAAAATGTTTAAAATGCAAAATAAATTTATATATTATTTAAGAAGTATCAAATCTCATATACATAACTATATTTAATTAAGTAATTATCAAAATATAAATATATTTAACATTTTAAAAATTTGTGTAAGTAAAAGAGGTTACAAAACCGTGCATAGGGCGAATGACCTCGCCGTTGGTTTGTTTACGTCTGGTATCTCTTCTCGTTGAACGCACTATAGGTAAGATATTGTTGAAAAAGAGAGAAAGAGTGACTCTGATTTAAGCATTGTTATGTACAAAAGTTATGTTGACGTTGGTGTCAAAATACTGATACTGATACTACATATCATACCCAACAATAACACGTAATGTACATAGAGGTAGATCAAGGTACAATCTCGTACTAAGCCTTGTCGTCGTTCGTTGATACGACGCCCACGTTCAATTTACAGTCAGGACATCCAATTTACAACTTATTCTATTTCTAAGATTTTTTTATATATAAGATCTTCTAAATCAGTTAATGATGATTAACATCATAATGGAGTTTCGGAGTGAGGTCGAATAATTCTACTAAGAGACGGATCTTTTTCCTTATTATTGTAAATAAATTGTCTGGAAGAGATCACTATACATAAGAAATAAGGCTGCCTCTGTATACATATAGTAATTTATTATACCTTATATTTTAATAAATGAGAGACAGAAGCCAAGCAGATAGTTGATAATAAATGTATTTTGAACAATTTTTTAATTCTGTGTTTACAAATTATATCAAAATGTACTTTCAATATTGATTAATTATTTTTGATTATATTAATTATTATTATATTGTTAATGTTATAGTGATTTAAGTAAAATGTATAAAGATTTACGAGGCGACATCATCATGTTGACAAAGTCCCCTTAAATAATGATTAAAAAAAAGTGTATTTAAATTCTATCGTGACTAACATATGCGTATATAATTTTTAACAACATTAAATAAATCTTAGAGCAACTTTGACTAACACAGAAATATAAATATTGATTCATTGATTGGTTTAAATATAGTTACTATCTGAGCCGACAAATGGTATTTTTTATCCTACCCGAAAAAATTATAGAAGCCAATTACAACGCCATCTATTAGGGTAAGTGTGAAATAATTGTGAAGCTTACCATTATTGAGAAACGAGGAGGTAACTACCCTACTTCCTACTAATATTCCAAATAAGAAAATTTGTGAGAATTAATGGATGTTAGAAACTCTTACACGCAAAAGCTTCTTAAATGGTTGTGATGAAACTTGGTACTCAGATATCTCTCTCTACAGACTCCAGATATTACCATGGGATGGGAGTTGAGCTGGATGGGGAGTGATTAAATTAAGGTAGGATACAGCAGGAAATATTCTACTCAAATCTGGAGCAGCCCGATTGGAGAAGTACCTCGACCTTACAGAAAATCACATCTAAATAATACTGCTCTCAAGCACTGTTGTGTTCCTGTGGTAAGTGACTAGACTTCCTCAGGGGTAGGGTTGACAACTTGCTTGCGATGCTTGTGGTCTTGCAGGGGTCTATAAACTTATCATCAGGTGAGCCGTACGCCTGTTTAACGACCTATTTGTATAAAATTTACTCGAGCCGCAGCTAATTTAATATAAAAATTATACAGTTTATAATATATTTCCTTTTCCTACACGGGGAAAGAGACCTATGCCCAGTAGTGGGATATTACAGGCTGAAGCGTACAGTTTATAAAAACCTAATAATCTAATGATCATGAAAAAATAATGATGAAAGCCTAATGGTCGCAATAACCTGATAAAACGATAACCCCTGTTACTGAGACTTTTAGACGCTATAGTGATTGCATCGCTTTGGAATTTCGCGAGCCGACCTTATGGAGACGCGGTTATTTTTAATAGAACATAAATTTTATCGACGCAGACATAACAAAAGAATTCGCTTGACGATCGTCTCGCCTACATCCTTAGATAGTAATTAATACGGTCTTATTTTAACAATATAAATAGTTGTAACTGTACATTGTAAAAGTTAGTTTTGTAATTGAGTGTTGATGTGTGTTTAAATGTAAATATTCACTACATTGACTGCTGTTTAACGTTGCTGTTCAACGCCCGGGATGTGTCTTGACAATTTATAGCCTATATCTTGCTCAATCAATAAGCAGTCTAATGCAAAAGAAATTTAAATTGAGTTATAAATTTCGAGACTAGGCCATTCAAATTTTTTTTTATTTTATTTAAATATGAACGGGTACCCACCTCCTACTGAAATGTCCGTCTCATTATTTTCGTAATTTTATAAGTAAACATCAAATGTTTAATCTACTTTAAATATATTGACATATATTTCTAGATAACTATTAAATACTAGCGACCCGCCCCGGCTTCGCACGGGTGCAATGCTGATACTAAATATACTACAGAATGTCTTTATTTATAGTATGAAGCTAGCATATAGCATGGTTATTAACATAATAACAACAACATTCAAATATGCGTCGTTAGATTACACGTTGTTACAGAATGCGTTGAAGAAATAAAGGTTCACTGCTCGTTCCCCGTAGGTGATAGCGTGATAATTTGTAGCCTATATGTTGATCCGACTTCTTAATAATATTCGTGCCAAATTTGAAGTAAATCCATGCAGTACTTTTTGAGTTTATCCCGGACATACATACAGACAAACATACAAACAGACAAAAATTGTAAAAACTATATTTTTGGCTTCAGTATCGATTGTAGATCACATCCCAAATATTCTTTTAAAAAAATATTCAATGTACAGTTTTGACTTTCCTACCATTTTATTATTATGTATAGATTCTATTGTTAAGAAAAAGCTTTCTTCAAAAATCATCCACCAGAGTGTACTCGTATTTGTGTGATGACGCTGATGCATACAAAAATGTGGAAAGTTATATGATAGACAAATATCCTTATCTATACAAATAAATCAATTGGAGTGTCTGTTTGTAATATTAAAATAACCGCTTTTTACTAAGTGCTTATGGATGTAGACACGTTACATAAATCCAAATAACATTTTTTACAATTTTTGTCTGACTGTCTGTTTGTTTTACCGGCTAATCTCTGAAACGGCTGGACCGATTTTGACGGGACTTCCACTGGCAGATAGCTGATGCTATAAGGAGTAACATAGGCATTTTTATTTTAAAATTTTATTTATTTTATAACTCTGCGAACTGAACAATAACTTTTTCTTTAAATTCCACGCGGGCGAAGTCGCGAGCAGTAATAAAATAATCTTGTTCGTTGGTTATGCTTTCTTAATGGTTTGATTGCATTATTGTCTTGAAGATTAGTTTAATTTATATTTCAAGCAAGTCTGAAGTTGGAGCTGTCTATAATATTTAAAAAGAAATTATATATAAAAATTGTCGTAATTTTATTCTTTCTATGTATAATATAATCTGTGTTCATCTTCCATGTAGTATGTACTCTATGGTATTATGTCTCTGGCATATTCTACTCTGGGACTATTAACGATAGCGTGTACAACATTCTTCTAAATAAAGTTCACTTATATTTTGCAACTAAAACGTTATTATCATTCACAAATACAACAAAAATAAATAATGTGCAAATAAATGACACAAGTTCCCAAAGACAAAGAAAGAATTACAGAAAGTGTTAATTCAAGTATCGTAATTTAAAAAAATTGAACGTCACGTATTAAATAAAGTTTAAAAAAAACGACTGATGCATATTTAGGTATGTGGTTTTAGCTTCGCCAGTCGAATTGTGAACCCCCCTAATTTCAAACAATAAATCTTTTTAACGTACGTTTAGTGTACAACTGTACACATACTCAAGTTATTGAGAAATAAATGTATTCATTATATTTCGAAATAAAAAGGGCAGTATATTGTTTACAAGTCATTGCAAATAAAACCTTATTCCTTCGTTTTATGCAAATTTATGTATGGTAAATTTTTTATTAATATTTGCTATAAGGTAGCATGTGAGACAAATTGTGACAAGTACTAGTTAGTACCATAATAGATCTTGTAATATAGGAAGTAATTAGTATGTATAGAAGTAATATATATGTATAGTGTTAACATTACATCACTTTTATAATATTTTGCCTCATAATTATTCAGGAAAAATGATAATTAATTATTCTTTTTAACAACGTTATACCGATTGTAATAAACAAATCTTGTAGTACTAATCCTGATATGATTTCGTTTTAACGAACAGCTCAGCTCATTATTTTAACGATTCTTAATTTTAGATACATGAATGGACGAAATATACATTTTTAAGGTTTTTATCAAAATAGACAAGAGTTTAGTATATACTACTACTAGCTGACTAGGCAAACGTTGTCTTGTCGCTAAACGCTATTTAAAAATAGGGGTTGGTGGTAAAAGGGTGAAAATTTAGGGTTGTATGTATTTTTCAACTCCAAGTCATAATAAAATAAAAAATAAATAATTTATCTAAAAATTAAAAAAAATATAGCGGTGGACTACCCTTAACATTTATGGGTATGAAAAATAGATGTTGTTCGATTCTCAGACCTACCCGATATGCACACAAAATTTCATGAGAATCGGTCAAGCCGTTTCGGAGGAGTTTAACTACAAACACCGCGACACGAGAATTTCATATATTTTCAACTAAAAGAACTGTTGAAAATTATGAGATTTTTCTAACTACATATATTGTTCATTTTTGTCATCAACTCATTTCAATACGTTTAGATAGTTTAAGTACTATTAAGTGTTAGTACCTAGTACCATACTTTTCCGTAAATGTTGTTTTAAAATTAATAAATGTACGAATTGACTTTAATTTATACTCACAGAAGCTGGTTTAGCGTAATCCGAGCTAATATTTCTTGAGCCATTGATTGAGCCGTAACCGGTCGATGTCGGTGAGCTGAGGCTACCGCCAGGGGAACTGAGCCGTCCAGGAGAGTTACCACGACCTAGTGGTGACGCAGTTCGGCCTGGAGAGCTGGTCCGACCGCCCGGTGAACCGGTCCTCCCACTTGGACTGCTGACTCGACCAGGATTTATTGAGTTCTGGAGGTCAGCAAGGAGGGCATCTGGAATTGTGAAATTTGAAATTTGAATATGTGTCATTTAACCGTTTATAAGATATTATGTAACAGTTGATTAAGCAAAGGTCTATTCTTTGGATGAGTATAAAACACGTTTAAACTAATGTTTACATTTGGTTAGAAAACAAAATTTGTTAAGAGGTGTAAAGTTCAAGTTTAAAAACAATCTGATATATTTTTTAAGAAAATCAGTTCAGTTTTTTAATAAAACCTCTTTGCTTTTATTAAATATTTAGATTAAGGGTTGCTATATATTTTTAATTTATTTAGATTATTTCTCGAGTGACTAAATCTGATAAGGTTCATTTAGATACGAGTAGGTAGGTACATAAAACAGACAAGCACTACTAACTAAGTTTTACAAAATTAAATGCAAAAGTAAACAGTCAGACATTGTATTTGATGCCCATGGGACAAAATAAATGACCTTAAAGTAGTTACGTCACTTCCTGTCAATAATAAAATATAAATTTGCCTTGGTGCATTTTTAACCGACTTCCAAAAAAGGAGGAGGTTCTCAATTCGACTGTTTTTTTTTTTTTTTTTTTTTTTTATGTATGTTACATCAGAACTTTTGACCGGGTAGACCGATTTCGACAAATTTTGTTTTAATCGAAAGGTGGTGTGTGCCAATTGGTCCCATTTAAATTTATTTGAGATCTAACAACTACTTTTCGAGTTATATCCAATAATGCGTTTTTACTTGACGGTTTTTTCGTCGACCTACGTTGTATTATACCACATAACTTTCTACTGGATGTACCGATTTTGATAATTCTTTTTTTGTTAGAAAGGAAATATCCCTAGTTTGGTACCGTGATAAGGAAACCAGGATCTGATGATTGGATCCCAGAGAAATCGAGGGAAACTCTCGAAAATCCGCAATAACTTTTTACTGGGTGTACCGATTTTGATAATTTTTAATTTAATCGAAAGCTGATGTTTATCATGTGGTCACATATAAATTTTATCGAGATCTGATAACTGCTTTTTGAGTAATCTTTGATAACGCGTAGTTGCTTTACTATTTTTTCGTCGATCTGCGTTGTATTACTTGTCGATGTAATTGAAGTCGGTTTTTTTTTCGTTTGCGAGCAAACACAATTATTATCTATATAAATAAGTGTTATGAAACGTTTGTTTTTATATTTTAACATAAGTATTAAACTATTAATATTACATAATCTCAGTGAACAGAATGTCTATATTTTATATGTCTCGATAAGCTACAATTATAAGTAAATCGAAAACCAATCTTCTCTTCCTTCTTCTTTTCTTTTCTCTATCTAATTCTCCTAATCTCTACACGCTTCAATTTCGTATGATTCCAAGTTAATTCTCTTAGTAGTTAGCAGTAGTATAGTACGTAGTTTTAAAGAAGATATATAATGTTATGTACTATAAGTAATAGATATATAACATGTATCATATTATTGTCACGTAAATACATCGTTCTCACAACACGTCTTCTTAGAAGTTTAGTAGTTATCAGTAACGTTGAGTAACTGTAAAGTAATATCTCCCCTCTCGCGTATATACTATAGTGTGATGGTTCGTTAGTGATGTCATCTTAGTTAAAATAAATCGTCGACATCTAATTGGCTTCAATGAACTCGCATCACATTCGCAATTAACTTTAGGCGACGAAATTTATAAGGCCTTGTTCTCGTGCGAATGTTTGTGTGTTTAGAGTTTTTGCATGTAAATATATTGTGTAATTAATTGCTCTTGAACTGTATTTGTATGATATAACTTGATTTACTTTATTTGTTGTGGTAAAAGGTAAAAAAAACCTTTTTTCACAACATTATCTGCTACATACTTTTTGGGTGGTATTTAGTAAAACTAAACATCAAATCAGATTTTGTTTACAATTTATTGATTTTTAAGTATATTGGGCGAAACCAAATTTTTTTTATCTTCTAGTTTACCTCATAACCATCAACTAACTGCCAGTAAAGAAAATCTAACAGTTTTAACACTAGTTAGAATAAACAGACTTTAACAACTTTATCGGTCATTCTTTAATTGAGCACATTTTATTTATATTATAAGCAATTTTGCTTTCGATTGTAAAATGCACAAAAATAAATAATAAAAAAATAAACTTGCCAATCTCGTCTTGATTATGAAAAAAAAACAAGTTTCATTTGGGGCTGGTTCAATGAACTCAAAGACATCCTTTTATACAGTTAGCAACCGAATCTTAAGATCAATAAAATTATGTGTAATCCTACTGTCTTAAAACGTTATCGGGCAACTTGCTTAGATAAAAACATCGTTCATGAGTTACGAAAGAGACACTTAACATTTTATGGTTTTTGTCACTTAAAACATACCGTGGCCCTTTCATTGATCTAAATTAGGTTAACGTATCAACAACTTAAATAAAAAAGCACTTGTTTTGAGTTTTAATAAGGATTGAAAGAAAAAATACCGAGACCCTCGACCGCTTCGTACACATCTTCGTAATCCGTCTGAGGCTTCAAATCGTTATGACTTTTCAATATTTTCCCATAAACATCATCATTTACAGAATAATGTGCTTTTGACATTTTCACTGAACTTTGTCACGATAAAACAAAATTGTAATCACTTTATAACTAGCAACTCTAAAACTTATCAAATAACAAAAAAAAAAGTTACGCGACAGGGGCGGCGCAAAATATTCTAAATTTAAATTAACGCTTTGCCCTCAAACGTTATGGCGCGGGCGACTCTCTTATGGACTAATGCAGGACTGATTCACCTCAAGCGCAGACCGCAGATATCACGCAAGGCCTAACACATTGATTTTTATTTATCGCAGATATTTCGGATTCTACTGTTATGTATAAGATAAAGCATTAAGTTTTCGAGCATTTGGCCTTTTTATGGAATTATCTTTAAATTTATAAATATTGACATACATTTTTAATTTAGGACTAAATATTGTCCTTTTTATTGTTCACTAATTTTGTAAAAGAATTGTCGACTCCGTAATTGACGTGGCTATTTTTATTTGTGACCTCGTTATATTTTTACTTACGTAATTATAGATTGATGTAACGTAAATCTATTGTTCCAGCGGTTTAAGTGCTTAAAAGGTGTGAGCTTATGAATGGCCGTGCAGCGTGCTGACGCGAAGTAATGACGCTTGGCATGACGCGTGCTTTGCGGAATTTGTCTCGCTCCGCTACGGGCTTTGAGAATTAGTATGTTTCTTGAGTACTGGCCGAACAACTCGGACAGGACAAAGAAATTACTTACAAACATATTTAGACGCTTAAATTTTGTCACTTGATTGGTATTTTTTTCATTCCTTATCATTAAAAAACAAGAGACAGCTTTGGTATTATATGATTCTTATTAAAATATGATATACGAGTATATTGGTATAAACTTTTGACCTTAACATATTTTTTCCTTAAAATCATTACTCGTGGCAGTGACAAAAGCATAAGTGCAGAATTATTTTAGATTGTCTTTTGTGATTACTGATTATTCTACACCGAGTGAATCCAAAATTAAAAAGTATGCGACCAATATTCATGAAAGTAGTATATGTACTGTAATAATTGTGTTTGCTCGCAAACGAAAAAAAAACCGACTTCAATTACATCGACGAGTAATACAACGTAGATCGAGGAAAAAATAGTCAAGTAACTACGCGTTATCAAAGATTACTCAAAAAGTAGTTATCAGATCTCGATAAAATTTAAATGTGACCACATAATAAACATCCGCTTTCGATAAAATTAAAAATTATTAAAATCGGTACACCCAGTAAGAAGTTATTGCGGATTTTCAAGAGTTTCCCTCGATTTTTCTGGGATCCCATCATCAGATCCTGGTTTCCTTATCATGGTACCAAACAAGGGATATCTCCTTTCCAACAAAAAAGAAATATCAAAATCGGTACATCCAGTAGAAAGTTATGTGGTATAATACAACGTAGGTCGACGAAAAAAGCGTCAAGTAACAACGCATTATTAGATATAACTCGAAAACCGATCTGTTAGATCTCAAATAAATTTAAATGGGACCAATTGACACACACCACCTTTCGATTAAAAAAAAATGTCGAAATCGGTCCACCCAGTCAAAAGTTCTGATGTAACATACTATTATTATTATTATTATTATTATTATTAAAAAAAAAATACAGTCGAATTGAGAACCTCCTCCTTTTTTGGAAGTCGGTTAAAAAAGTATATTACGAAATATACCCCGTATCATCGATCTATGTTAACATGCTAAATTTATTTAATGATATTTTTTTTTTCATTAAATTTAAAGTTATTTAAAAAAGCTCATTAAGATTGCTTAGACGAGAATTATATCTCGCCCTATTAAAAAGGTAAGATAAGATACATATCTTAGTTTGCTCATTTAAGATTTCGTTACTTTCTATCATAAAATAAACAATTAAAATGTCTTAAAACGCCCGATAACTTCTTACTTCAGGTCGACATACCGAATAAGTACTTTTATATAGCGTCGTGTAATTTTAATTGAACTTTTTTTATACGACTCGGTCGGCGAACAAAGCTACGGCACACCTGATCTTAAGCGATTAACGTAGCCTATAGACGCCTGCAACGCCTGAAACACCGCAAACGCGTTGCCGAGACTTCCGCCGCCCTCGCCAGCAGCTCTGAACACCTTACTCACCACAGAAACATGGTACTACTTGAGAGCAGTATTCATTAGTTCAGCCTATCGCAGTCCACTGCTGGACATAGGCCTCCACAAGTTCGCGCCAAAACTGGCGTGAACTCGTGTGTGTTGCCCATAGTCACCACACTGGGCAGGCGGGTCGGTCGCACCAAAGACGCTGCTGCCGTCTTCGGCATGTATATTTCAAAACCAGCAGTTGGATGGTTATCCCGCCATCGGTCGGCTTTTTAAGTTTCAAGGTGGTCGTGGAACAGTGTCCCTTACGACACCTACGGGAAGAGGGCGGTTGGCTATATTCTTTAATGCCGTAACCATACAGCATGAGACAGAAAGCAGCTATTTAGCTGTAATTTTCTGTACGGTTGAGGAGTTTGCCCAGACGGGCTGCTCCAGATTTGAGCAGAATATTTCCTGCTGTGCTCTATCTCAATAAGCTGAACCGAGTCAGTCTCATGTTCACTTCCTAACCGCTTTTCTATGCCCTGTCCTATAACCCAAAAGGTTGTCTAGAAGAAATCGCTCTTTTAGCGATATAAGACCGCCTTTGTACACCTTCCTCTAAATGTACTACTTTTAATTGTATCTTTAAATTGTGTGCAATAAAGAATATTATTATTATTATTCTCTAAATATTCCACTGGTGGAAAATCCCTCTTCTCCATTTCGGAGAAGTATGGGATTTGATTCTACTACACTCCTCCAATAAAGTATAAGGAATAACTTTCCTACAATGATTAAAGATCGATATCAAGTGAACTTATCCTATGTCAAGCCTCGGCCTATCGTAGTCCACGGCTAAACATAGGACAAGCTCATGCCAAATATCAGATTTACGATAAAATTAAAATGAACAACACTGATATAGATAAATAAATTTTCTATGTATGTATAAGTAACAAAATAAAATTATGAAAAGAAAAAATAAATTCAAGGAATGTTCAATTGAATTGATAAGGTTATTTGAGGCTTGTAATAATTTATACATCGTGCCTACTAATGATATAACATATTATGACGGTAAATAAAACTGCATACTCTCGAGCACCTGATTAAACTGTAAGAGCAAATAAACAACGGTGTGTTATTGCAATTTGATTTTCGCTGGCACTTTAGTTTATAGATCAAGATTCCGCGAGGGCCAGACTTCCTAAAGCCTGCTATTGCTTCTATCGGTGTTGGGAGCATGCGCTGAGAAACTTACGGCTTTTATAAAGCGACGAAGGTCTGGTTCTTACAGGCTATTACGACTTTTATTCATTATAAAAAGTTAACTACGACGTTCATACACGAAAACATTTAAATTCATTTTATGTACAGCTTCAATTAGACCGTTTTTATTATACGTATGTAACGATTCTACCAACACTGTCAGAATTAAATGTATAAGTCATATTTTTCCCTCAAAAGCTTGGAAAATGATTGATATATTGACAATAAAAAAAATAGGCTTCGGGGATGTTCGCAAATACGATTCTTACTCGATATAAAACTATCCTTTATATACTTATGTACAAAAAGTAATATTTACTACATATCTGGGTGCCTATCTTCGTACCACATAATCAAAATTTATATTTTGTGTATTACTTTAGAGTCGGTTAAAGTGCAACCTGTGGTGTCGGAGGCCAAGACTAGTGTTGCCCAAATTCAGTCTTGGTCTTGCAGTCTTGGTCTTGTTCTTGCGTTTTTGCAAGACCAAGACCAAGAACAAGACCGCGTATTTTTAGCAAGACCATGACCAAGACTGACCGTGCAAGACTTGAGCAAGAACAAGACATAGCCTGCAAGACTCTTGCGTCTTGCAGCTAGGACTTAGCGCTATTTCACTGAGTAGTTAGGTGTAACAGTTCGGTGTATAGGTAGGTACGCTTAGGAATTCTATGAGACGCAAAAAACTGTATCAAAGAATATGAAAAACTGGACCTATGCGCATTACGACTAATACCATAAACATAGCGAATAAAAAAATATCTATTAAAATCAAACTGAGTGCATGCATAGTTATGTTTTAACCATCGGCACTTTGATAATGCGGCATCAAAGGTTTTGTACTTACTTCTCAAAGAAATTTGCCGCTTTTCGGAAGTACATGGTTATGATACACGCGCCGGCGGCTTCTTTTGAAATCTAAAACAATCGTTGCCGCCACGCCGAAATCATAACATTTGACACTATTTGATTGCCGCCATAGGGCGTAGGTATACTCATGCAAAATAATTTCGAATTTTAAGAGTACCTACAGGTGTTCCAAAGAATAAATAAGTTTCAGAGTGCTTAGAATGAAAATGAATACATTATACTGATCACGCAAGTAGTATTATGATTAGGATAAAATGGTAAGGATAGGTAGTAGATGTCATATTAATTCATTCTAGTAAGTATATATTATAATATTTATTACTTATATGGTTTTAAACTAATTACTTAGGTACTATTATTGTACATTGAGTCATTATATTTCTTAAGTTTTTACAAGAAAAAATAGCAAAAAGTGTTCAAATATCATCCGTTTAATAAATATTGTAGCCACTTTTAAATATACTTGAAACGTGTAAAAAAATTCTACAAAACTAATAAAATAATATAAAAAGCGTAGGTACTTACCTACTAATAAAATAAAAAGCCTGCGATAAGAGTTTTGTATTACTTACCAGCCCGAATATCTCTGAGAGAGATGATGAGAGTAAGTATTTACTAGCTGTGCCCGCGACTTCGTCCACGAGGAATAGTAACTTTGGAGGTATAGTGACGTTCAGGACTTATTTATTTATTTTAAAACTTCTGTCATCAAACATACAAACGAACTCTTCAGCTTTATAATATTAGTATAGATGTACGCCAAAACATTCACTTATATGTAAAGAATAGTGATTGGCACTAATTCTTTACATATATTTTATTCACGCGTCGCGTCTGTACAAGTAGGTAATATTTAGTGTGTGTTTGTACGCCGCACGCGGCATTGTTTGATTTGCGGCGGCATCCTTTTCATAGAGCCGGCACGTGGCGAGGCGGCGCGGTAGAAAACAAGGAAACGTACTATAAATAAAGGAATTATTTTAATTCCAGTCATTTCCAATTGAGCTGTGCTTCGAGTCTAACTTAATAATTGTTTTTACTAATTCTCGTTGTTTTCTAAAAACGTATCACGTGTACAATTTAATATGAGTGACAAAGATTCAAATTATTCTAGTCCGAGTAACGAGAGTTTGAGTCACAGATCTAAAAGACCCAAAAGCAAATTTGATGAGTTTTTCGAAATAATTCATGCATCCCAAACTGCCTTCTGTAAATTGTGCCAACATAAAAAGATTGAAATAAAAATGAAAAACAGAAACACTTCAGGCTTAAGGAAACATCTAATATCTTTCCACAAAAAGGAATCAGAAATATTTCTTCCTGTTAAACCAAAATTAAGTGGAGATATCACAAGCTTTTTAGTAACCGCTGGAAGAAGTGGACAGGTAAGAATATTTTTTTAACAGTTAAAAGAATTTTAACTCTGCGTAGCTATTCATGCGATACTTTCAAAAACGCCATTAACTTACGTAAGTATTTTTGAGTTAGTGGTGTTTTCATCTAGGGGTGCGACATATTAAGTATGTAATTATCGTCTTAAATATTTTTTATAAACACCCATATTTTCATTTAATCGGCCAGTAACAACTAAGTACTTTATTTTGGTAAATTACAGTACAGTGCAACCTTAATATAACAAATATCAATCAAATCATTTTTCGAATTTCTTATCAAATCTTCAGTTATTTATTAATCTGCTTGATCTTTACTATGGCTATGTTAATTCAAGCTCACAATGTTCCAATTCTAATACGTTTTTCTAAGATTTAAAGTAAACTTTAATAAATAGTAATAGACTAATAGGTAATTGCAAGACTTGCAAGACTCTTGCTGCAAGACCAAGACCAAGACCAAGACTGGGAGCGCAAGACCAAGACCAAGACCAAGACCAGGTGTATTGGCGCAAGACCAAGACCAAGACTGGCTAAGTCTCGTCTTGTTCTTGCATTTGGGCAACACTAGCCAAGACCCACTACGGGTCGCTGAGCTAGAGGAGATTTTATTTTAGCACGGTTGGCTGGTACAAAATGCAGCGTTTAGCCTTCCTTTTGTAAATACGTTAAACTAATATTTCACCGGTCGCCGATCAAAATATCTGACATATGACCATTTTCCAACACATAATACATTTGTGTGTTTTTTTATCGTCGAAATTTATTTGTTAGATATTTCTATTTACAATCTGCGATTTGAAAAAAAAAAAAGTTGAATTGAGGCGAATCAGTCCCTAATATTTTACATCCTACCGATAAAAACCTATCAGTAATTTATATATTTGATAAAAATAAGCTACCGGCAAAACAGAAATGTATAAATAAAATCTATTGAAGACAGAATGACAGCGTCTAATCATGTCCAAACGTCTAGTATGTTAACTATGTAATGCTGCGAAACCAATTCGCCATACGATAGGAAACCGCAAGGTTATCTGCAAGTTGACACTTCCCTGATACCGACGACTTGCCGTATTTCATTTAGAAAACTCATTTTAATATATGATTAACATTCACATTTGGGATGACCTAATAATTTATATTTAAATTTTATTGATAATACGAGCGAATCTATTTTGTTTATGTCTCACAGTAACTGAGTATTAACGATTCAGTATTTTTATAATCGAGCTTTCAGCTTACGATAGTTTCATATTAGAATGAATCATTACATAGTATAAAACAAAGTCGCTTCCCGCTGTCTGTATGCTTAGATTTTTAAAACTACGCAAAGGATTTTAATGCGGTTTTCTTTCGTAAATAGTGATTCCAGAGGAAGGTTTATATGTATAATACATGCATAATATAGTAGAGGAACGCTGATAGTTTTAGCAACCGTGCAAAGCCGGGGCGGGTCGTTAGTAATAAATAAACGCTTCGCACTCAGCGGCCCCCGTAGAATTTTCTCCTGTATCGGGGGAATCCGAAAGCACACAAAAAACATATACAGAAACGTCTATATGACCAATACGTTAACGCAACAGCCAGTGCTGTGACCGCAGCGCCAACGCATCGTCAATAAAAAAATAATAATGAATTGTATGCTACCTTTAATGTATATTACATTATTATTGTATTTAAATGTATTGAATATTACATATTTAACATGATTTACGTGATTTAACTTTGTTTATTGTTGAACTTTTTACACACAATCAGTCGAAATTTATTTATTAGTTATATTTCAAAACTAAAATAACGTATGATTCATCCAAAGAAGCAGGTGATATTGTGCCAAGTTTCATTAAAAACTTAATAGTCACTTCCGCAGGATGCTAACATAATTATTTATAATTACAGCTTTACTTTATAAAAAAAATTTACTATTTATTTCAAAAAGAAAATTTCTTACAGTTTAATCATTTAAATTTTATAAACGGTTTTTATTAACGCTTTTTACACAGCATTAAATATTTAAATTGAAATATAAAAGGATAAATTCCATTAAATCAACCAAACTAAGTGAAATAAATCAATATGATTGAAAACACATTGGTTATTATATGCGATTGCGTATTTTGTTTACGGCGTCAATTCCCAAACGCTCCAGTAACAAGAAACCGATATAGAACAAGGTCGAATATAAAAGCGACTAGACTCATTGCAGGTCACTCACTATTTCGCTACATCTGCACTTACCGAGATATGAACTGAAATCACTGAAATATCTCCTCCAGTTCGCCTCGCTCAGTTCAGGATCCTCCACAGAGTCGCGGTTAACACTGTACTTCCTCTCAAGCACGGGGGAAAACGAGACGGATTTAGGGGATGCGGAGCGCGTGCGCACGGACGCCATCCCTCACGTGTGTGGTATAAAAGACGTAGCAGATCAAATTGACGGGCAGTCGTGGTGCGACTGCGACTAGAAGAAGACTGGTTATTTTGGCGTGCAAGACGAAGGGTTATCAGAGGCGCGGGCGATGCCGGATGATAGCGCGGTCACACTACGGAGCTGGCGAATGTGTTACGCGACGTTCTATTCCCGTCATCAGGTTGATGCCATTGACGTTATATTTCATAATATCGTCAGATTTCAGTAACCTACATACTTTTGCCCCATAAAAAAATCTGAGACGACCTACATAGGTTTCACAGGTACATATTTCTTTACATAAAATATACGTTTATAAGAGACAAAATTGGCGAACAATTACAAGTGAAATAACTACGTAGTTTAAATAATTACATTATATAATTACATTGTTATACATTTGAAAGAACAAAAAAATGATAAAAGTGAAGGGCTTCCTACATTAAAATTTTTAATCGACAATCGCTAGTTAGTTACATAAACACACTATTTCGACTGTGGTGGGCGGGCGACGCCCTACAAACCCAGCGAAACTCGCGGTAAACGACGACAGTAGGGTTTACGTAAGTAAAATTTTCCAATATAAAATAGAAGTAAATACTAGCGAGGTAATATTTGTGAAGCTACGTTGAAAAGAGAACAATTATATTACATTACGATCGTCAGAATTTCTCACGATATCAATTGATCACTCGATTTTTAATGTCAAGTAAAGAGGAGAAAGCTGGTTATACTAGAAGTAAAGTGCCACTGTCTTTTCTGATATTGAATAATCTCAATCCGTAGCAGTTTCTAGGAAATATTAGTGACTTTTTATAATTTTAGTTTATTATTAGTATTGCTATCATTAGCACCATAGGTATATGTTATGTTTTTATAATTAATTAGCTGTACCCTGCGCGCGTTGCTACGCTTTTTATTTATCTTCCTACCTACTCAGAAACCTTTGCGGGCTCATGCACAACACTGCTGGAGATCATGAAATGATCAAATGCATAGTTTACGATACTATAAAGGACATACAGACAGACAAACATTCATTTTTATATTATAGTTAATGATGTATGGGTACAAAATAGATGTGAGAAATTAATAAAAATAAGTTATGTTTGCTCTCAATCGAAAAAAAACCGACTTCAATTACATCGAAAAGTAATACAACGTAGATAGACGAAAAAATTGTTAACAAAATACGCGTTATTATATTTATAGAGATAACTGAAAAAGTACTCAAATGGGATTAATTGGATCAACGGAAAATTTAAATGGGACCAAACGACAAGCACTATCTTTCATTAAAAAAAATAATCATCAAAATCGGTACACCCAGTAATAACTTATGAGGTGAGGTAGCACGTATAAAAAATACAGTCCAGTTGAAAACCTCCTCTTTTTTAAGTCGGTTAAAGAGCTTTGACATCAAGCCTACACAAAATACATACTTCTGTAACATTTTATCCTTGAAATAAAGTATATCAATACATAAAAATTGTCTCATATGAAGTACCAAATTCTTAAGTATAAGTGGTCAATTATTTTTGTTCTGCATTAGAATACAATGATTAGTTTCAAAATAATTATAAAAAATGGACTTTCTACGTTTGACAAACATTAACTGTAATTATATAGACATCAAGTTGCGTGCGTACGTGTTATTAATTCCATTAAAAACGTTTGTTCGTGGGAACTATCAATACGAGGTTATAAGCAGCACGTATTCGTATTCGGGAAAATGGATGAGATTTCTCCAATCATAGCGCAAGTCCAGATAATGAACCGGATAAGATTATTACTCTTATAATTTCATCGTTGTTTGTTTAGACTTTTACTGCATATTTTTCTTACCTTACTTATGTTACAAAGATTGTAATATCAAATTCATAACAATGAAGTGTTGTACCTACTGTAAATGTATAATAAATGTCTATGTGCGCTCAGTATGCTGATGATTTTACCTACCGTATTTCCGTTTGAATCTAACATGTCTAATCTAACACTAAAAAAATCTAACATGTTTGTTTAATAACATAACATACAAATAATTATTATGTATATTAAATAATATATTATATATATATTATATTTATAAAAACGTTTTAACAGCTGCAGTATTTTTTTATTTTTATAAAAGACTGGAATTTAAAATAGTAACATTATATAATAATTATTCATGTTATTTTCTTAAATATATTCTTTCTATTGAATATAAATATAGGACATAAAACGGCACGTGGGAGCTTCCCGAGTAGGCGACGAGTCCAAGGCTACTATTATAAATAATAGCAATAAATCTTAAAAGCCTTTGAAGATAACGCTATTCAGTTATCGATATAATCGTTAAGGTTTTTATTCATGATATTATACTAGCGATTTATTTTGATTAATGTTAATACTTTCATTTTTGTCATTTTTATCAATTGATAGTATGTATACCGACACAGGACCCACGACAGGGATTGTTTTCTGTTTTATTTTGGAGGGTACTTTTTGTACTATTTGTTCCAGATCGAAAATCGATTTTTATTAAAACCGGTAAATATTTTTAAAGTTAATTGATACAGTTTTACGAATATCCGTAAACAAATAACGATTTCGTAGTTCGTTCTGTATTATTTAATGAAGCTAATATTCCGATGAAGGTAATAACTCACCTCATTCTCGCTTATTATGAAAAACTCGGTCAATATGATTGGCCCAATTTTCAAGAGTAATAGACCAGACTATACTGTAATTGACAGTCTTTAAAAATTGCGATGCTGGTAAAAACTATGATCGCAATATTAGGCATTGAAACTTAACTATTAAATCAATTCAGATTTGCTCATGTAAATCAATATCTGACACAACGTTCACATTTTCTTATGATAACTTTCTTTACTAACGAGAACACGCACAGTGGAATATGGTAGAACAAACGTATATCGAAAATAATTTTTTGCACTTACAAACATAAGGCATTCTATTCTCTTTCTGTTATTTGATTGTTCGAAAGTCATACTTTAATGTTTTGTATCGTAATTAGTATTGTATTTAGTGTAAGTACTTGTTTTCAAGTAGCAAAGTTAAACGTTTTTGCGATGAGCAAATTTTATATTCAATTACAATTTTCAAAATGAATTCTTCATTACTAATTAAATGATAGAATCGTAGAACACGGCTATTTTGTTATTTAATATTTTTACTTTAAACTGTTCTACACGTGGGTCTATAAATAGGAGGTGAAACAACGACTGCGGTACTGTCAACGTATTTCAAAGAAAAACAGGATTCTAAACATAATACATGATTTATTATCAGTAATACTTAAAAACATAATTATCATTCGCTATCATTTTATTGCTGTACAATATTATTAAAAATTTGGATAGCGGAAAACTAACAGTTTCAACATTATCAATATACCTAAACGAGTCTTTGATATTTTTTTTTCTTATACAGATAGTGACAAGTTGAGAGTATGTATTAAAATTTAATACCATATATCAATACTTGTCAGAAGGTAAATAGGAAACAAATATATTTTAAATTGGATCATTGGCCTTAGTCCGTCTATTGCAGACGATTTAGACAGTGTCAGACAGACACTGTGTCGCCTAGGACACTCTTCAGGAAAACGCAGAGTTGCCTAAGCTCTGCGCCAGCCTCTCGACCTCACTGGCTAGGACCACAGGAACGACGAGTCGATACGTGTGGAGCCAGTTCGGCTGCAGGAGTCTTTCACATTTTAGAGCTATGCCACGAATGCTTGACGGAGACCCCATTCCTGACTGACAGAGACCCTGATGATTTTGAGCCAGGTTTATCCCTCGGTCGCCTTTTACGACTCCCACGGAGAAAAAGAGGATGGTGCTATTCTACACCACATGGCAATACTTATTTTAGATTACTTAACACTATATTAAAGAATAATGAAAGATGTTAAGTTGTTTTGGCGCGTAATCTTCGCAACTACCGATTAAACAGAAGTTATTACAGTTTAGATCAACAGTTTATTAAGTAAGGATTAACACTATAAATATTACTACAACTCTTTAAAAATATCACAGGAAATAATATCTTTAGACGTCAATTAATCTGTCAAGACGTGGCCATAGCACGTATTATTTTATATAGATCATTTTTATCCTCAGCAAACAACAGCAACAATGCGTACACAATGAATAATTTAATAAAACTGTCAATACGTCAATAGTGATCATCGTCAAGTTTGACAACATAAGGTTGATGGGAAGGATAGGCAAACAAATGTTGTACGCATGGCATGGCACCCGTCAGTCATAAGAACCTCTGTAGAAAACTGTAGGTATACAAAGTAAAAACAGTTTTACAGTTCTTTTATAACATTTACTATACATGTAGGAATAAAAAAGAAGTTAATTCCTACTTAGGTAAATTTATTCCATACTAGCTGTGCCCGCGACTTAGTTCGCGTGGTACTTAAAAAAATTATTGTTCAGTTCACAGTTACAAAATAAATAAATTTCTGAAATAAAAGTAACCTAAGTTACTCCTTACTACATCAGCTATCTGCCAGTGAAAGTCCCGTCAAAATCAGTCCAGCCGTTTTAGAGATTAGACGGAAAAAACAGACAGACAGACAGGCAAGAATAAAATGGTAAAAAATGTACGGTTATTTTAATATTACAAACAGGCACTCCAATTATATTTATTTGTTTAGATGAATAGATAAAACTAAAAATATTCAATGAAAATTAATTACCTTATCAAAATAACTTTGAATCAAAGAGACGCATTTCAGGTTTAATAAACTATATTTGAACTTAACTGAATAATTAATACAAAGTATTTTATTAATAAAATAAGGAGAGTAAGAACTATAAAAATAGAGTAACGAACTTATAGCATAAATTGAAAAAGGGCGGGTATAACGTGTGAAAAGATCACTTTATTTTCCCTAGTAACCTTTAAAAAGCTCCGAAAAACATTGCTAGTGCGTTGTGCCCTCGTTTGTTTACAGGCCGTAAACAATAGTTTCGGGACACGTAACTATTACGGTCTTACGATTCGATCGACTGTCAACATATCATCTGTACCCAATATCTAATATCAATATAACAAGCAAACAATTATCGAAACATTAAGACCGAATAACATTTGTATTTAGTTTCACAGAAAAAAAAATTAAAAAAGGAATAATATGACAATGTATCGTTTTACTTGTCGAAAAAAAAAACATCGCAACAGTCGCCAGCCAGAATCATCCACGCAATACAACACTAATTACCTATTTCGTCTCACACGTCCATCACTAACTGTTACAAATTGATTATTAACCCGTGTCCCACTCGCGGTCCCGCGAGACTTCAATTGAAGAATATTTAACTAATGAATGTTAAGATAATGAACCGGTAAAGAGCCGCGCGTTACCGGACTGGTGTCGGAGTTACGACTGAGAAGCCTCGGAATTGTATCTAAGCGTAACGTGACTTCGATCTTTGATTCATTGTGGGATTGCGCGTCTAATGGGGACGTGTGGGCGACAAGTACGCGAAGAACACTCCAGGTTGGAAGGCCGCAGCTTGCGTAGCGGATCTCGAGCGCGTTTTCTCGGAAATCACCACGTAAGGAAATGCGGGACGCGATCGGCGCTTCAAGGAATTCTCCTGTACGCTTCCTATCTCGGCGTGGAACTTACACCCGGAGTATATTACAGTGGTATTATATCCTATTTACATATATTACTTTTTTTTTTCGACGACACGTTAGCAAAGTGGTCATAGCACATTATGTTACGCTGGCGGTCGCGGTTCGATCCATGTTCATGATAAAAATTTAAACAGGTCATAGAAATGTTTGCCGTAGTCTTGGCTTTTGTGGGTTTCCGGACCCCTTACACATGAGTAGATCGTAGTGGGATGAAATGAGTTAAGAAATAATTTAAGACTAATTTAACGACAAAAAAAGCATCGTAATGACGATGACAATGAACTAACCATATCGAATCACGGTTATTGACGCTCCCACGATCAACTAAGCGTTAAGAATTTTTTGGACATAGATGGACAGAGATGACTTATACTAACACACTTTAGACATTTTTAAATAATTATATTAGTTGACCTGACGGACTTCGTAGTACCATATTTTTTTTCGTGAATATATCGATTTTCTTTTCTTATATACTAACATTGCCTTCATAATAACGAACAAAAATAGAAGAATTATTATCTGACTTGGTGCAGTTGTTCCTGAGTTACCGATATCTGTAATCCTGTACATACAGTTCAGCGATTGATTTTTATTTATTTAGATGATTCGAATATCTCTAACGATCAAAACACGGCGCATAGTTACTGGTATTATATAATGTAACGTGTTATAATTTTATCCGAATCACAAATGATAGTAGGCGAGCACCAAATATGGAACCTTGATTTTTAGCTATGGACAGGGGCACCATCGTTATATTAAATACAACATGTTTATAATTTTTATAGTACATCTTTTAAAACTTTAAGAATACCGATATCGTTAAAGATAATAAACATCATTTCAAGTTTTAGTTCATTTTTTATCTAAAGAGGATATTACCATAACAAATAAACCGACTTATTCGATTTGCAACCGACCATATTAGGTTAGTGGGTATTATACATATTGAGTACATCCCGAACTTCAATTTTACATAGACCAATTAACATATTCTAATTGACATAGCGCACAGCAGGAACCAGCTCTTAACTCGTCACCTTACCCACCACAGGAACACAACATTACTTGAGCAGTATTATATGTGATCTTCTGTAAGTTCAAGGTACTTCCCCAGGCAGCTGCTCCACATTTTGAGCAGGATATTTCCTCCTGTGCCCTACCTTAATAATAGTACTAAGTATTTAAAATCCATACTAAATTACTTTACTGCTTCCCTACCATATATTTTAGTTGTATCTTACATTTACGTTGTTACGTAAACATAAATTATAGTTGTACTAGTACAAATAGGTTATCCAAAGAAAAAAAAAAAACAAAACAAAACTTACCACATCGCACACTATCAAAACAGCATACATTACATTGATCTTTAAAATGTGATTGTATGAGTGAATTAATTAAAAACTTTCTTCACTCAACCACTCACCATTCATTCATTCCTCATTCATTGATTTGTTCAATCAGTCGTTCATTCTATTTCAAAACCTTACACATAATGACATATTTTTGTAAGATCGTTGAGATTATTATGAGCATAAGATGTTAATATAGAAACTTCTCGCAATTATAAGTGTCATTATTGGCTACTATATTTCTATTTGGTTACTCATTCTATTGGCTACTGTAATCTAATTTAAAGTCTTCACGTTAGAGAAAACACAGGGTAAGTCAACATAATTTATATTCGAATGAGTAAAAAGTCATTTCAAGAATTAAGTATATTTTAAAAACCAATTTAGAGTTTTACAAATACTCATAATATTTATTCTTATGGTTTCTTTAAGAGATACATCTTTCCTCGCTCCTTTACTTTTCCTTACCGTCACCGTCCGGTCCGCAAGTACACTTCAGCCTAGAGCAGTCCACTGCTGGACATAGGAATATGAAAAGTATGAAGAGAGTTTCCAATTAATTTAAAATTCACACTATTATACCAATATTAAATAACTAAATAACAGAAACCTAGCTATTTGCAAAGACATACCAAGCTTTCTTTATATAGATATAAACATTTTTGTAATAGGTGACATACGAGTAACTTTTTGTCTTTGTGTACTACATTTTTTCTTATAATTTCCTTTAAAGAAGTTGCACTGGAATGTATGCCGCGCCTGTTTACTAACAAGAGAACTAACAGGATCTCTTAAGTGTAAGTAATAGTGTTATATAGATATATTATAATTATTTAGATAATCCTTTAAAAAATAAAACGTTTTATACTTTAACTTCTTAATTTTTAATTTATCAATTTTGTAACGTATAATAATAGTAGACTTCAAATTAGCAAAGTAAAGATTAAAAAAAACACTTAGATTTAATAAACGTGACAGTACTGGTCGAAAACAAAACAAGACTCACCTGCCATATTGAAAAGAAAAAAAAACCTGAAATGACGCACGCTCGCAAAATTTCAAATTTCGAACACTATTTTCTGTTCCAGGATTGAAACCGTACTGAATGAACGATCCAGAATATTCGCACTGGAATGCGTTCTCCCGCCATATGTTTTGTATTTCAATGTTGGGATAGCAAGAATCGATTGGAAATTCTGACTATGGATTTAGTTTTTACCGCACTATTTTCATTCCGCGAAACTCTAGAGGTCTTTTAAAGGTTTTATACTCACGTAGATAACAAATTTATCCTAGGAATTACAACTTTAAAAAACCTTTTTATATGAAGTAGGTACAGATACTACGCTAACGATACACTTTAGCGTTGCGGTCTTAGGGGTTAATGAACTAGTGACGTCATATAAACAGGGATAAAATGGGGTAGGTCAGTGATATAGATCAATTAATTACACGTAATGTCAAAAATATAAATTAAGATAGTAATATAATTAGACCAATTATCAACTAACTAATGTTGTTTTTAGTTATTTAATTTGAAAAACTTTTTATTCAAAATTAATATCACTACGGCTAGTTTTGTTTTACGCCATCTTGCGTTAAATAGCTGAACTTCTACGACTTTTGTTACAAGCTTTTTTTTTCAGTCACATATGCGAGTAGTTTCGTACCGTGATTTCACAGATGGCGCTATAAAACTAATTAAAATGAAAGAAAATTTGATTAGCAGGCTAGTGTTAAGAATAAATATTTAGGACCTGGGTGACCGAGCTTAGCTCGGTATTCTTAGTAAATCGTGTTTTTTGAAAATCATATTTAAATACGAATTACATATTGATAAAATATGAATAATATTTTTCGATTTTATTTTTTTTAGAAAAAAAAAGAAAAAAAAACGATAATCGATCTGGAATACGTGAGGATTCGAACCATGATCTTTTGGACCGAGCGCGATCGGCCGATTTCCCCTGAGCTATTACAACTTTATTGACAGATGCGAAATTTACCTTCTTATTCTAACGATATTGTAGCCATTTTTTCATTGCCTAAAAACAGGGATAAAACGACATTTTCTAAAAATGAATCCTAGCTAGATTTATTTATCTCCCCCGTATTCCCCTGTATACTAAATTTCATGAAAATCGTTGGAGCCGTTTCCGAGATTCAGATTATATATATATATACAAGAATTGCTCGTTTAATAGTATAAGATACGCATAAAAAAATGTACAAAATTATATGGTTATACGCATAAAGCTTTTTTTAAAACAAGGCATACTCCAGAAATACGTGGTTATTTCTTCTACACAGTAACAGGGTTACATATATACGTACATAACGTATGTAACCCTGTATGGGTTGGTTGCTAAAAGCTGGTTTGAATGGCGATCGGCGAAAAAATTATAGCTTGGCTAAGAATTTTTCACTCAACCTGCTTGTGAATTATTTTTTTATAAATATAAAATAATCTTTATCCATTAAACGGATAGGTCGATTCCTGTTCGGATCTCCTACAGATGTCAGACGAAGACGAAGTCGGATGTAAAGCTATAAACTTAATATTAAACTAATGTTTTTAGTACCGTCAAAACATTTACAAATATTAAAACGAGGACAGGCTCTTGCCTCCACATACGGTCACAATGTTATACGACTACGGTATAGAGTAGAAACTAGAAATATTACAATACTATATACTCATATACTGTATGTGTATTCGATAATAACTACATATGCTACGATTAAAACATCATGTCGCAATAGTCATCTACTACTACCGTAATGTTACCGTAGTTTTGTTGCATTGCTTATTACATATTTTTTTTTGTAATAATTAAATAATAATACAAAGTACTTAATAAGGGTAGATCATAATTGCATTCAACCTGTATCATCTAACTGCTGGGCATATGCCTCTTTCTCCATGCGGGAGAAGGATTGGAACTTAATCCACCACGCTGTTCCACTGCAGGTTGGCGGATATGTTCCATACTATGAGTAACGATCGCTATCAGGTATTTATGATAAAAACCGGGATCGACGTCTTAACGTGCTCTCCGAGACATGGTGGGGTGACCCATAAGGACAGATATCCAAACCGGAAAGGAATATTCATACAAAATCAAATATCCATCCCGCGGGATTCGAACCCGCAAACCGTCGGTGTTTTAGGCGACTACTTCAGAGCGGTTGTTGATTCATGTCTACTAATTTTTATTCTCATAATAAACAAAGAGAACTTTTTATATTTGAGCCGGCAAACGTTGTTGTAACACACGGATAGGGACACCATTATCACTTAGGGGTATTAATAATAAATACCCTACGAGCTATTCTCAGACCTATGAAATAAACACAAAAAAAAAAATCGTAAAACCAGTCAAGCCATTTCGGAGGAGTTCGATAACAAACACCATGACAGACTTTTATATACTTAACTAGCTGACCTCGCAAACGTTGTTTTTCCATATATTTTACTAACCATCTTAACCCCCCCCCCCCCTTATAACTGAGGAGTATGAAAAATAGATGTTCGATTCTCAGACCGATATGCACACAAAATTTCATGAGAATCGGTCAAGCCGTTTCGGAGGAGTTTAACTATACAAACACCGCAACACGAGAATTTTATATATTAGATTATTCATCATTATATCTAATTCAATTTTAATTTTGTGATAATGATATTCCAATAGCCTATCTAAGTTATTAAAAATACAATAAAAAAAAATAATATCACTGGCTTATCGACCAATGAAACACGACTGAAATAGCATATCGTGTAATGTTTTTAAAACAATTAAAATGTTTTGACGTACATCCATAAAAAATATTAATAGCTATGTAAAACATGAAGTAAACGATTATTTTCATACAACCAGAACTAGCGAATAAAAATAATAGTTACACACATTAAAAAAAATATTAAATATTATTGTTTTCATAGCGACCGAAATAATATTACGGTGACAAAAATAAAGGGCAGTGTAGGAAAGTATTTGGCGAGAGAGAGAAACTTGATGAGGCCGCTCGACGTTTTGGTGGATGAAATAAATCTGTATTTTAAAAAGAGAACTCATCAGTCTACGTTTCCTGGGAACTTTGAGGTGCCGAACGATTAGATTTTAGTTTAAACATTTTTTTTTCACGTTTGATGACAATGGTTATTTTTGGACGGAATAGAGTTTAAAATTAGTAGAAACCGACATTGAAAAATGAAATTATTAATTTATTTTTAATTAAGCTGACGTAACAGCATTAGAGGTAGTTTTTTTGTTACACTTATAAGAAAAAAGTAAACTAACCTACATTGTTTTTATTTTTAAATATAACATAAATTGAAACATATTATTTCCAATCCATATTTATGTAAAATGTTTACACATATTATTCTTTTTGCGTGGCCAACATTGTAGCAACGAAAGTCGAAGTGCGTATTATAAGTAGGTACAGTTAGTCGCGATTCTACACACACAACTGCAATTGATCTATTATAATTGCCATTGAAGTCATTGTCAATTGAATTTACATAATTGAAAGTAATTGATTATAATTTTAATTGAGACTCGTTTAATTAACAAATTGTACGAGTATAAATATTTCATACGTAAAGATCTCCAGTAGGATTACAATTCTGGGTCAACATACTAAAAAAAAAACAAACGCCGAGACCATGGCAAACTTCTGTATGGATTCTGTGCTCCGCGGTGTCATATGCGTTAATTTGAGGAGAAAAATAATCTATAGCCTACATCGGTAAATGGGCTATCCAACACAAAAATAATTTTTCAATTCGAGCCAGTAGTTCCTGAAATTAGCTCGTTTAAAGAAACAAACAAACTCTTCAGCTTTATAATACTAGTATAGATTGGTCATAAATGCATGACCGATACGTAAAAATTAATCGAAGACGCCCAGTATTTTATGAGAATGAAATTTTGTCAAATCTCGAATGACTGAAAGAAACACAATTTAAAGCAATAGAACTAACGAAAAGAATTCTTTTAAACTGAAGCTGACATTTTCAATCTTATGGAGCAAGAGCCTACGATGAACTGACCTTCGTTATTTTATAGGTGAAAGTTTTTCTGTGCATGTCCCCTATACAGGTAAGAACGACCAGTGACTATAGTTTGGGTTGTGGTTATAGTATCTTAAATTCGTGTAATATATATAAAATGTAGCTTTTATTTTATAACGAAAATATAATTATAATTTATTAAAGTCCGGCAATGAATCGCGAGATTTCTAAAGTTATCCCGAAGAAAATATAAAAAAATTGAGGTTTACACATTAACGAATTTAAGGTACTATTTTAGACACGTTTACTACCTATTACCTACCTAAGTAACCACAACCCAAACTCTATAGTCGCTGGTCGTTCTTACCTGTATAGGGCACATGCACAGAAAAACTTCCAGTTTTTATAAAATAACGAAGGTCTGGCCGTCGTGGGCTCTTGGGCTATTATCGATATTGTCATTTGCAATTGATCGCTTCGAGAATTCTTTAAAGATATTTTGAGTACTCATTTTTTATCCGAAGATGGTGAAAAGTAATAACGATACTATCAAAAAGTGGATAAACGATTACGTTGACATTGAAAACAGTTTCGTGTATTAAATTAAATCATATAAGTAATGTCAAGGTTTGATGTACATTTAAGACGAAATTCGTCGGATTTTATTTTACGGTAAACGCTCAAATAAAGGCTTTCCGTGGCTTGAATATAGCATGGTTATTTTTTTATTTTATTCTTAAGAGCCATTTCACAATTTTACGCTCTGCAAGTTTAGGTAAATTTGGTCGCATCGCGCGAGTCGTACGAGCCGCGCGATCTTTGTGCTAGTACGTATAGTGTGACAACTAAAAGACCATCGTGATCATTTTCTGATGTATAATAAAAATTATAACTATGGTATAAAATGTTTTTTACATAATTAATTTGTTAAAAATTTCAAGTATGTTATATAACAACAGTCAATAAATTTAAAATAAAATTAAAAAAATCAATTTTATGAAACAATTTTTTTAAATTGATTTAGTTTTTTCAGTTTACGAATGAATCTAATACTTACGATATGAATAAAAAAGCATTTAATGACATCGACACCGACAAACATATTAATTAACAAATAACAAGACAAACAGATTGAAATGCCTATTTGTATTGATAGTGTGAGAAAAGAAAATTAAATTATACATTTGTTTACAGAAATTATCATTATATTATTTTACAGTCATTTTCGTAATATGTTTATTTTATTTATATTTTATTATGAAAGTATCAAATGCGTTTTATCCGCTATAACAACAGGCGCTTGGCGCGTGTGAGCGAAAGAGACGGCTGCGCAGAATTTGGCGTGGACCTTACCTCTAAGAGCGCTAGCGCTCGACTGATTTACCGGGCTTGATGCGTGGCAATATATACTATCTTTTTATTATTTAATATAAAATGTATTAAAAATAATTACATCTTTTAATTATTTTTTTTGTATTCCTTACTGATGTAAGTTTACTTTGATGAAGATAGTTCGTTAAAATTTCTTAGTTTTCTAAGAGAAATATCGCTTTTAAAATTGTACTTATTTGAAAAATATTCGTAACTTTAAATTTTTTTTATCGTTTAATAGAGATACAAATGGAATAAAAATCTATGATAGTGGACAACAAAATTATATTCCACATATTATGATATTTTTTTAAAATGGTTTCAACGTAGAGGTTATTGAAAAGTAGGACTTCAAAGTATACATTGCGACCGTTTACCCAGGGAGGAGGCTGATGAAAAGATTAATAATTTTATACACATAATATAAATCAAAATTCTGATCTGACTATGGACTACAACAAAGGTTACTCTATTATATTTCAAGAATATAAATTACATTATTGCATCCAACATTGAGATTAACGACGTCAAAATATTACAATTTCGCGGATTGTTACCGATTTTTGTGAAATGGCTCTTAAATAATTTTAATGTAAATCGATCGATTACAAGTCTTGTATGGGACGATATTTAATTATTAAATTTGTTAACATATCGTGTGTGTGTGTGTGTGTGTGTGTGTGCGTGCGTGCGTGCGTGCGTGCGTGCGTGCGTGCGTGCGTGCGTGCGTGCGTGCGTGCGTGCGTGTGTGTTTGTTTAATGCGAGGTGTCCAGTACCAATAAATATCCCGACCGAATGTCACGAAATCTATTCCACGTCCAAGCGTAAACGTAATTTATCTATGCATCACATTAAACCACCAAAAAATTAACAAAAAAAAACATATTGTTTAGAATTTTCGAGTCACTTCGCTAGTCGGGCTGCTCGATTTTGAGCAGGATATTTCATATTGTGCCCTACCTCAGTCAAAAAGCGTACGTACCTACTATTTATTCATTGTTGTTTCAATTTTTGCAAACGACATTAGATTAGGCATACAAATCCAGTTTTATTAGGTTGCGTTTATTACACTTATACATAATTAGTTTATGTAATACATACATACATATTTATGTTAATACATAATACCAAAACATTCTTAACGATATCTTAATAAATGTTTCACCAAATGATTTTTTAAAATATATAATTTTAAAAGCTTTTCATTAAACCTAGTACCCTTTATTATATAATTTATCGCAACAAAAACAATATTTCTGAAATAACGGTGACTTTCTAACATTACAAGAAATGTGTATTCACCATTTTTTTCCTTTATATTGTTATATTGTTCTATTAATAAATGTTTCCGTGTTCCCAAGAATTATTTCCCAGAAATAAAATAGAACACGGAAACGAAAAATGTTTTCAATTTGAGAAATCGAGAAATCTTGCACTTTATACGTTTTTTATCTATACAAATAAATAAAATTGGACTGTCTGTTTGTAATATTAAAATAACCGCCTTTCGCTAAATTCATGTGTATATGTATACGGTACGGTGTGTACGGTACATATACCAAAATAACATTTTTAAAAAAATTTGTCCGTCTGTCTGTTTGTTCCGGCTAATCTCTGATACGGCTGCTTGCTGCTTTTTCGTTACGTATTACGGTGGACCACTATCATTTTATTAATATAAGATTTAACAACTTATGGAGTAGTCAATACTAACTAATGAACAAAAGTAATACACAAAGATCATTCATAAACAGTTTTAATTTACATGATGTAAGTAGAACAAATAGCGGCTAATGAAAAATTAACTGGCATGTATCCAATACACGGATTTTATTGTGTTGAATGAGTAAGTGCTATCGACCTATGCTATAAGAAATGAACACAAACATACAAACACAAAGAAGGCAATATTACGTGAATAAATATCACACGAATTAATTTATGTTATTCTATTCATTATTTCCTTTATATTTATAACGGAATGTAGCGGTAGTACGTATATGTTTTTTTTTTTATTAAAAAAGGTTGTATTTATAGGCTATCTAAGATCGGAGTACAAACTAAGGAAATAATGAAGAACGGATATCTACAAAAAAGGGGTGAAACCACACGAGTCGATGCATCATCATTCTTAAACTGTTATTATTTCTTCGAAAATTACATACACACAGAAATAATGATTAAATCAAAGAACATCGAAAACCTTGTCTTTTGTTTAGGAAATCATCACACATCAATCACATAACACAATGTACTTGTATAGCACTTTAAAGAAATCTAGTAGGTATACCTTCTTAAGATTACGGGAAACACTATCACAGAATAATATTAACGGGCAGTAGAGACTCAGTGATAGAGTTCGGTTTGTGTTTAGCCACTATTTGAGTACGTAACACTAAAGATATTAATCGTAATCCTTATTATTGTAATCTAATCTTTATTTAAATACTTACTTTTTTCCAATAACTCAATTCAGACATGGTCAAATATTCTGAATGAAACACGTCCAAATACCCAAAGTCCAAGAACGATGAATATGGTAAAAACCGGGCGGCTAAATACCCAACGTTATACAAATATGTAGCTTTAATTAACATTTAATTGAAGCATACAACAGAGATGGTCAACGAAATAAATTAACTGACAACTATCAAATACCTAGAGATCGTAGATGATTAAAAAACTCGACGATAATCCAATAGCAGCAAAGTTATTCTACTTTAGATCAGTAACGACTAATGAAAAAGAACAACAAATATCAACGGATAAACAATAAACTTAAATAAAGAAAATTCTGTGTGTGTGGTGTCTTTGTGGGTTTACCCACCGTACCTTGGAGGGCACGTTAAGCCGACGGTCCCGGTTTTTAGCATGCACACCAGATAATGGTTAACTCATAGTAGGGAATAAATCCGCAAACGCGCATTGGAGCAGCCTGGTGGATTAAGCTCTCATCCTTGTCGTATACGGGGAAAGAGGCCTATGTCCAGCTGTGGGATATTACAGGCTGAAGCGAGAGCGAGCGAAACAAAATTCAAAGTAAGCGACCGACATGTTAATAACTATAATCGTAAAGTTAGTAAAATTGAAATTAACGACAATTCTAGTAATAAAATAATACAAAATCTCCTTCAGCGTTCGTGAGAATTATTTTCACTTTATAAAAAAAAAAAAAAATGAACGTCTATCAAGACGATCAACGATATACTAAATTACGCGAAACGAAACCAAAACAAATTTAAATATATCCAGGTTTATGGTTTTGTTGAGATATTGGCCATATTCTACATTTTAAAAGAATGTCATAACTGCCAGTAGTAAACCCTTGAATTATTGATTCAGACAATAACATCCCACAGCTGGACAAAGGCTTCTTTATCCATGTAGATAGATAGGTACATGGCTCCTCATTACAATATCAACGCCATATTTTTAACGTCGCTTTAATTTAAGTTTTACAATTAAATTCATAAATAAAATAGTTTTAGAAATCTAAATATCAGCGTGTGCTATCTATATATTCAATCAACATAATTACGTAACTTTTCACTTTGAAAATAATTTCAAAGTAAAAAGGGATATAGTTATTATAAAAGTAGGTATGTGCTACGGAGTAAATATTACAAATTTCCTTTATTTTCTACCAGTTATTATTCTGGCAACGAACGTAAGATCTGTTGCATACCTTATTTGCAATATTATCAACAATATACTGTGTCCGTATGAATCTATACAAATAAATACAATTGGAGTGTCTGTTTGTAACATTAAAATAACCGCTTTTTACCAAATTCATACGGACGTATGAATACGGTACATAATACCAAAATAACATTTTTTACAATTTTTGTCTGTCTGTCTGTCTGTTTGTTCCGGCTAATCTATGAAACTGCTGGACCGAATTTGACGGGACTTTCATTGGCAGATAGCTGATGTAATAAAGAGTAACTTAGGCTACTTTTATTTTTTTTATTACTCAGCGAACTGAAAATAACTCTTCTGTTAAATTCCACGTGGACGAAGTCGCGGGCATAGCTTGTATATAATAAATATGTTAGTTTTGTTATTTTGAAATCAAAATAATTTTTGTAAGATTTTAAAATTCAATTTATAATCTGTATCATATGTACATATATTTAATTTTTTTATGTTATTGTACGAGCTTACCATTTATTGTGTACATGCCACATTCGAACTATATTTTTTTTTTTTACAACTTTAGTGTTGCCAGTTAAAAACTGGGTTTCACTTTATTATCATTGCGGTATATTTTTAATTTTTTTATTGGAGCGTATAAGAACCGTTTTACAGACCCATTCGTTTGAGTATCAAATTACATCAAACAATATATTTATAAACACAAAATACATATATATTATTTATGTGCTAAGGATATTTTTAGTAGGCGTGTTCACGACCAATAACAACTTATAATATGCTATATAAAAATATAAAATGCGAGAGTTTGGATGGGTGTTTGTTACTCAATCACGCCAGAACGGATCTGGATAAAATTTGGCACAGAGATAGGTTACAACAGTCTGGAATACTACAAGAATACTTATCATCTCGGAAAATGGACGTTTCCGGGTAGATTTTTCACGAACGATGTTGCGAGCAGCAACTCGTCCATATTAATACTATAAACTCGAAAAAAAGTTTGTATCATTGTTTTCTTCAACACCATTTTTCACGTCTGTCGTTGACAAGCTTGACGGATCGCCATGAAATTTGGCATGCATATAAGTTAGGAGCTCGATACGGACGTAGGCTACGTTTCATCTCGAAATAACACGTAGTCCACTAAAGATAGCTAGAGTCAATGATCTTAATCGTGTCTACTAAAACCACCGAAACAATTGTCAATTTAATTAAAAAGTTGAGAAAGTTAATTTGAAATTACACTGTAGGAAACTAGGCAGCATTCATACTATCTGTGATATAAAATTCAATTGACAGTTGTAAATATGAATAGTATAATTATTATAGGATTTTTTTTTTCAATTTTATGTCAGACAATTGTTTTAACTTTTTATTTTCATCAGTTCAGCCTACCGCAGTCCACTTCTGGAGATAGGCCACATATTCGTGCCAAAAATTGCTCGAATCATGTGTTTTTCCCATAGTCACCACGCTAGGCATGCGGGTTGGTGACCGCAGGGCTGTCTTTGTCGTATCGAAGACGCTGCTGCCCGTCTTCGGCCTGTGTATTTCAAAGCCAGCAGTTGGATGGTTATCCCGCCATCGGTCGGCTTTTTAAGTTCCAAGGTGGTAGTGGTACTGTGTTATCCCTTAGTCGTCTTTTAAATTTTATTTTAATTGGCTGTATACATATCTTATATATTATAAAATTCTCGTGTTACAATATTAGTTAAAATATTCCTCCGAAACGGTTGGACCGATTTTTATGAAGTTTTGAGTGCATATCGGTTAGGTCTGAGAATCGGCCAACATCTATTTTTCACACCCATAAGTTATAAGAGGGGTGGGATGAAGGGGGGTTAATAACATATATGGCAAAAAAACATTTGCGGGGTCAGCTAGTATGTATACAAAACAGTATTAAGCGTATCCTATATGAATGTAGTGTTTGACGTCTCAATATATTAGGGACTGTTGTTGAATGTTAATGAATTATGTATGTTCTCTACGTAGTCGCTAGCGAACCTAATGAAAAAAATAGGTACATTACATAAAATAAAAAAACAAGTTCGTTATACAAGTTATATATATTATAATAACATGAGAAGTTTTGAAAATAAATAGATCATCTGTACCGAAACCGCAAACAATGAAGCTACAACACGATATTCCCTCGGGATGATGACACCATTTATAATTACGCATGCGTAACAATCACGTGTAATTATTTCTGAATCACCACAAAAAACTGTTTACGTCAAATTGTCTATTTTGGGTCGAGATGTTTACAACTTTAAACTTTTTTATTACATTTTTTAAAGTTTTGTCATAAAATATCTCACATGTTATAGAATCTACTGCTAGCTCAGTAAATAATCGCATTTGGGTTTTCAGTAATATCATTTTCGTCATAAATATTACACTTTTTCTTACCAATATACACGAGATATACAGTACTGGACAAAATTAAGTAGTTTTTCTCATTCTAAGCATTACATATAAATTACCGGAACGGTCATGACGAAACTTCATTGGTTTGCCTCTACGCCTTTTTTATATAACCGGTCGGCAAACAATAGCCACATAATGGTAAGCGGTTATCGTAACCTAAAGATGCCAGAAACATCGGTAGCAGGTTGTCGACCCAGACCCGTCCCAGGAGCTATGACCACCTTACTCACCACAGGAACACAAGAGCAGTGTTATTTAGCTGTGATCTTCTGTAAGGTCGAGGTACTTCCCCAAACGGGCTGCTTCAGATTTTTAGAACGATGATAAAAATATCCAAACATATACACACTCATACCCATAAATACACATAAAAACGTCCTACGTATGGATATAGGCCTTTTTCTCCGTATATGGTAGGGGCATATAAACAGAAACATACATACAAATATTCTACTATATATATTTTAATCTTATTAATAGTTGTGTAAATGTAACAAGCAACCGGACAACCAATACACTCTCCCTATTTGGTTCGCTTTCGTCGAGGTTGACCTTCCGCAGTCGAATGAGTCAGCAGGCCTTTTATGACATATACCTATAATATTCTTTACAAAATATAAGTCTCCGATGATTAGATTAAATTTATGGTTGTTTAACTTAACAATATATTATTTATATTAAATAATATAATGTCTTAGAAATAACAAATAAAATATAACTTTCCTAATATTACTTAATAATAATATTTGCAAATGGAGGAGTTACTCCACGAACAATTTATTGTAACAGCAGTAAATACGATTGTTAGACTTTAAAATAATTTAAAAACAAAATAAAACAGCAACAACGTTAGTTATAAAACAGTTAATTAACGTTTGAATGAATGAGAAAATTAATGATAAGTCAGAGCAATGTCGTTCGGAGTGTTTAGGTGTTGGTTCAATACAATACAAGTATATATTGTAGTCCTTAGTTATATACAAATATAAGTCAATTATTTACAAAGTTTTTTTTTCTAGGAACCTAAACTTCATTTTACTTTAGAAAGTATTTATTACAACGAAGGTTATAGGCTATAAAACATCATGCCTTGACTTAGATTCAGTAACCTAATAAGCCTCGAAAAATAAAAAAGTTCTAAATATCAAATCAAACCCCTCTTTTATTTTTTTTAACCCATCTGTACATACAAAATTATGACATCCATACATACATTCATATATTTCTTATCAAAAGTTCCCAAGCCCATGTGCTAACTTAATGCAAATAATACAAGTCAATGCTAGTTCCTATTCCATTAGGACAAAGTCACAGGGCGTTACCTATCGGTATGCTCGAAGCTAATCCCTAAAGACAAGACCACACCAATGGCGTTGTTCTAGGAATCTCTATATATTAATACGTGAAGAAAAACCTTTGTACCCCTTTTTACGAATTTCGCGGACGGAGGAGAATGAAATTTCGTACACTTATAGTTTATGTAAAAATAATTTAAATCAATATAAAATGAGGAGGTTCTCAATTCGACTGTATTTTTTTTTTTTTATGTATGTTACATCAGAACTTTTGACTGGGTGGAGCGATTTCGACAAATTTTCTTTTAATCGAAAGGTGGTGTGTGCCAATTGGTCCCATTTAAATTTATTTGAGATCTAACAACTACTTTTTGAGCTATATCTAATAATGCGTTTTTACTTGACGCTTTTTTCGTCGACCTACGTTGTATTATACCGCATAACTTTCTACTGGATGTACCGATTTTGATAATTCTTTTTTTGTTGGAAAGGAGATATCTCTAGTTTGGTATCATGATCCGCAATAACTTTTTACTGGGTGTACAGATTTTAATAATTTTTAATTTAATCGAAAGCTGATGTTTGTCATGTGGTCACATATAAATTTCATTGAGATCTGATAACTACTTTTTGAGTAATCTTTGATAACGCGCAGTTACTTGAGTATTTTTTCGTCGATCTACGTTGTAATACTCGTCGATGTAATTGAAGTCGGTTTTTTTTTCGTTTGCGAGCAAAAACAATTATGTTTATTGTTATAGAAGTATAGTCTTTGACAACAGAACCTTAGTAATGTTCAAGCTTATAATTAAAATAAATTATGGTCGAATTTCGACTAGTACTTAATTAATATGTTACATTGATAGAATATTAATGAGTACATTATCAAATAAGGTGGACATAATTATGTTAAACATATATTATTGTACGTCGAATACGGTAAGTATCGAGGTATAATTGAAATTTATCTTATAAGGGATAACTATTGCAAAATCCAGTTTGCAAAAAAATTAAATAGATAAAAACAATTTCACTTAAAACTTCAATAGTTGTATATTTTGAAGTCGCAGTTTAGATTTTGGAATGATCATTTGTAGCTTTTTGAAATCTTAAGCTTACCTACAACTTGCTACAGTTGTCTTGTTATGTATAACTGTAAAATGATAAAACAAAGCATTTTTGTGAGCATACTAAATATTAGAGAATTCCCGCAGAAATGTCGTTTTTGTTATGCTTCTAAATACCTATATGCTTATGATTTTAAGTTTAAGAATCAAAAGTTAATCTCAATGACTCGTGACAGAACTGAAAAAATTATACATAATAATATAAAAATAATTATAAAATACTACAAATTAATAAATAATAACAATAGTTCGATTTCACATACATATTTCGTAAATTTATGTTCGCACATATACTAAAAAATGCCATACTCAATGCTATAAATACATAGTGACCTAGCCAACGATGGCTTTCAAAAGTCATACAGTAATTAAGTAAAAGATAATCAATTTAATTTAATAGTTTAAATAAAGCCATACAACACAATTAACTCATACTAAGATATAAACGCAAAACCATCTGCGCACGCGTATTATGTCACCTGACCTTAGCAAGGTCAGTTTATAAAGGCAAGTTTGAACATAACACGATTCAATGAAAACTGGTTACCCTGTAATACGCGAATTATATTAATTCTTTCCTGTACGAGTATCGCACAATGTGTCAAGGAGGTAAACGAAATCGACTTACCTCGTTTGTCATTCTGACTTAATAGTGACCGTAAAAGCTTAAAAACATGTAATGAAATTACATGATGAAATTAATAAATAATATCGGATATATACCGGATATATCGGTAATATGTCTTTAGAAAAGCGAAAATGTACAATGTAATTATGTACCTACTAAAGTATGTGTGTTACGGACTTCATTAATCTCACAATCTAACTGACCGATTATAGGATTATAATAATCCAAGATAATTGACTGTCAGACGAACTAACTGACTACTCACAGCGAGTCGTAAATGTTAAGATCGTAAAACAATCTGACAAGTACTTCATACGTATGAAACCTGGAGGTACGTTGAGTGTTATGCCATGTACGTTACATGTACATATATATAGGTACATGTAATTAACACCACAAAGTGCGCAGGTGACAGGATAAATTAGAACATTTATATCACCTCGCAAGCGTAACGCAGAGGTATTTAATAACAAAATAATTTTAACAACACATAAGCATAAATAATTTTTATGCTGTTTTAATATATTACCGATTATGACAAAAATATACATAAGTTAATCATATCATGATCATATCGATGTCACCAAAGAGGCCTACGACAGTTGAAAATTTACGTGTTTTCTATTTTTAAGGGAAAACCACGTAGGTACACATACATATTATTAATACTATATGAATGTCTTATGTTACTAATTTTTTATTAAAAAAGGATTAACCTACTAAAAAGGTTTTATGGTTTACATAATACCAACTCAACTACTTTTAAAAATCGTGCGAAGTAGGGTCATTGCGCCTGTTCGCGTCCACCGCCCAATTCGCGTCCATTTTACGGATCTCACTTTGAAAAGTCTCGAAATTAAGTATACTAAGACACCAATAAGTCGAAAAATAATTACCGGCTAATACCTCAATGTATAAGAGGCACGTACGCATAGACAAAAGTTCCGTGCGTCCAAGCAATCCTGGGTAAAAAAAATAGTTAGTGAGGGCTGTTCAACAAGAGAGCGCGAAGGCACGGAATAATGAGAAGAAAATAGTGGGCAGTGGTTCGTTTGAAGGTGAGTCTTTTATTGTTTTATGTTTATTTTGGATACATAGCTGTTTCTAGGCGTTGGTTATGATAAAAGGAATTATAATAATTATGAATTTGCTTATTTTTTTTTATACTTAATAGTTAAAATAAGGTGGACGCGAACTGCTACACCGAATTTATAAACTTCCACTTTGCGTCCGCAAGGACGCAAACTATACCTAAAGGGATTAATAAGAAAACTAAATCGCGTCCATTTTTTAAATTAATTCTATAAGTTTAATACATAAAACTAAAAGTTTAATACCTATTCTACTTTGAATGAAATAAGTAATTTCTTTCTTATTTTTTTCTGTTTAAGATGAGTTCTTTGCAGATAAGAAAGAAGAAGGAAAAAAGAACATACACAAAGGAAGATTTAAGGGAAGATTTGCATGACATCCAAGAGAAGAAGAAATCGGTAAGACAAGCACCTATGCAAAAAATATGCTATTACGATATTGGATAAAATCAGTGGGGGCAGACCAAGAGGGTACAAAACTTATCTACACAAATAAATAAAATTGGAGTGTCTGTTTGTAATATTAAAGTAACACCTTTTTACTAAATGTATATTGATTTATACACGGTACATATACCAAAATAAGCAATCTCTTTACTGTATGATGCCCTAATAAGAAGTCAGCTTGAGTATAATGCGGTAGTATGGTCTACACATGAATCAAATACAGTCTCATACTGGAACGTGTTCAAAATAAATTCACCAGGTTTCTTTACCATAGGCTTTATGGCGTGTATCCCTTGTATCCCATGATGTATCCAACATTGTTTGTATTGGGCATGGTTGGATACAACAAGTTGGAGACTAGGAGAGAGCTGGCTCTGGCAACTTATATTTTAAAATTATTTCGCGTTATTGTCAATAATCCAGGGGTACTGCAGTGGATAGGTTTGAGCGTACTCGATAGGTATCATCTACAACGAAGACAGCGACCGAGCTTATTTGCAGTACCCCACGGCAGAACCGAGCTAGTGCGCAACGGCCCCCTTGCTCGTTCAGTCAGAACGCTAAACTTGGTGGCTGACACACTAGACCTTTTTTCTTATTCGTGGAGTGAATTCGCAAAAGTTACTTTGTATATAATATGTTATGAGAAATGAATTTAATATTTTTATATTTATTATTGTTTTGTTTTTAGTATTATGTTCAAGTCAGCCAATTCTTTTTTAATTATAGTTTAACATTTTTTTCCTTTCGCTTTTTGTCTCCTTTACTATGTCTAATGAATTGGGTTATGCCTGTAATATTAGATGTAAGAAAATAAAATAAATAAATAAATAAAAAAATTTTTTAGAATTTTTGTCTGTCTGTCTGTCTGTTTGCTCCGGCTAATTACTGAAACGACTGAACTGATTTTGACGTTACCATCTAGATAGCTAATGAAATAAGGAGTAAATTAGGCTACTTTTATTTTAGAAATTTATTTATTTTGTAATTCTACGAACAGAACAATATTTTTTTATTATAATTATAATTACACGCGAATGAAGTCGCGAGCACAGCTAGTATCAAATAAAACCAAGTAACGAAGAAGAAAACAGCGGTATTATTAATATTTAATGCGAATGGAGATATGTGTGCACCTCGTATTTTGTTTCCATAATTATTATTAATCAAGGCTGATCTTTGTGGTGCTGTGTGCTTACGGCATCAAAGAATATAAACACCCTCTCTCTTCCCGTGGGTGTCGTAAGAGGCAACTAAGTTCCTGTACTACCTCGGAACTTAAAAAGCCGACCGATGGCGGGATATCCATCCAACTGCTGGCTTTGAAATACACAGGACGAAGACGGGCAGCAGCGTCTTCGGTACGACAATGCCAGGCCTGCGGTCACCAACCCGTCTGCCCAGCGTAGTGACTATGGGCAAAACACAGGAGTGAACTTGTCGAGGCCTATGTCCAGTAGTCGACTGCGAAAGGCTGCTGTGATTGTAATTACAGGCTGATCTTTAGCTTGCTTACATTTCTTTAAAATTCACAGAACAGATAATTGTTGAATTTTAAAAGTGGAAATACTATTTACTGACTACATAGGTACCTAATTTGTTTTTTAATTTTAAGTTCTATCAATGTTTAGAAGAGTAAATAGGTGTATTATTTTCTTTATAGTGATTTATTAATGTTAATATGTTGATTTTTAAATAACAATAATTCTTCAATAAATAAATTATTAAAATCCAATGTCTCTTTACATTATTATAAAAATATCACCTCTTTATTCCTTTTCTAAGCTGGTGGACGCAAAGTGGTCCAGCGGGTGGACGCAAATTGGATTTTATGGACGCAAACTGGGTAAATCGCCTAATTTTGACGTTTGTATTTAAATAAAATAATAACAAGATGTTTCGAACAAAACTGAAAATAAATCTTTAAATAGACTATATAATGAACACAGTAAATAAATTTTTCATAGAAATTAGTGCGGGAACATTTTTATTTTCTTCTTCAAACTTGCCAACTGCACTAAGTGGACGCGAACAGGCGCAATGACCCTATATGTCACCTATGAGGATAAGGTAATCAACTGAGGGCCTGTTTCATTTGTTGTGGATTAAGTTTATACTGAACTAGCATGCCGCCCCGGCTTCGGACGGGTATTTAACAAAAATTTCAAAGGATTTTTCTCCCAATTTTTTTTGAAAATATAATATAGCCTATGCCACTCGCAGATATTGTAGCTTTCCAACAGTGAAAAAATTTTCAAAACGGTTCAGTAGTTTCGGAGCCTATTCAATGCAAACAAACAATCAAATCTTTCCTCTTTATAATATTAGTACAGACATTAGTTTACGACTAAACTCAAACACCAAACAAGAGGTACCTAGAATAAATAGGCTATTATCTGTTTCGCTAGAATTAAGAAACTATAACTTTTAAAAAAAAATTAATAACGTCACAAATAACGTGGAATTCGATGGTGAAAAATAATAACATAACATAAACTTTCATTTATTGGATACCGCCTATCTATCAAATAGCGTTAAGACAAGCGGTGAAACAGGCCCTACAGCTATGATTATCGAGTTGGTGTGATATTCCCTTGAGATGTCGATATTACCTGTAATAAGTATGATTTTTATTTTATTTTCATGGTCACTAACATTATTGTAAATATCATCATTCTAAATGAGTAAGCGTAACGTTACTAATACTTTAAAATACGGACAAAAAAATCTTGGAAATATAAACCACAAATATATCTAGAACGTATAGTAAAACAAGAATAAAATAATATACATATAATAAAACTGTAAGACTTGTATGGATGTACGTAAGAAATATAAAAAATCGGGTTAGGGATCTTGATAAGAACAACAGCAGCAATTTTTTGAGATTATTTAGTTTTAACTATAAGAATTTTATTTTACTCTTACCCGCGGCTTCGCTCGCATTGAATTTTTTTGTAATAAAAAGTATTCTATGATACTTCTAATAATTCCAACAATATGTGTACAAAGTTTCATGATGATCGGTTGAGTAGTTTTCTCGTGAAAGCGTAACAAACAAACGTACATTCATATTTATAATATTAAGTAGGGATTCCAAAAAGCGAAAATGATACAAAAATATTATAGTATAAAATTTATGAATTTATCTGTCCTTAAGCTTAAGGAATGTGTCTATCCTTTCTCTACCTTGACAAATTATTTAAAAATTATGTTATTCCATAAAAACGTAAACAACAATTGTACACACACAAAACCGGGAACAAAATGTATATTTATTATGAATTAAACATGATAAACGTTCAAAAATGAATAAATGAACGGCTTCTTAGAATAGTCATGGCCATAAAGCGAGCATGTGGTGTTCGTCCTTTAATAATTGTAATGATTCATTTGTATCTCAAAAGCCTTGCTATGGTCAACAGCTCACTTTTTATTCTATAAGCTATGACTGTACCTGCGACAAAAATCGCAATTTAAAATATCAGTAGTATTACATACAACACATTTAAATATTGTATCACCATAGCTATATAAAATAAATACTGGTAATAAATTACGTTACTGCTGTAAAAAAAAAAAATAATAAGAAATTGACAAATTACCAAAAAAAAAAAAACATAGCAAAAACTTATCAGCTATCAAAATTGATTAAATAAATAGAATCGCCTCTAAATTTAAAATCGAATAAATATTTACTTCTTTTTGGTCCATTAGTTACTTTTTATTAATAACTCATAATTAGTTACGATTTTAAAACATAAAATTGCCATTTTATAATTGGCAACACTTTAAATGTGCTATTAAGAGTATTAAAACATCTATTAATTAAAATTTACATATTAATGTATTCGAGGACCACAAAGTCCACATTTAACTTGATTAAAGCTATTAGAACTAGAAATAAATTAACTGTAAAACAAAATTAGAAACTAATTTTTTATAAATTTATATAACAAACTAGACTACTGTCGCAGTTTTGCTCGTTTTTATAGTTACTACTACAAAATTCTATGATTTTACAGCCTAGGTACATTATATACCAATATAGAAATTCATGAATATACAAGAAAACTAGTCTCACTCGCTTTTATAGATTTTAACCACAGACTACAGTAAAAAAGATCTTTTTTACTATAGCCTGTGATTTTAACTCCTAGTCTCCCGTGTCTTAAAGCGTGTTGTTTTAGGGCTATGTGTATTACAGCCTATATCCGAATAACTTGAATTGAATAAGATTGAGTTATAATAATGTTAGAATTTTTAAATATAAATTTTATTGTGCCCTGGCAGGGTTTTTGTTTGAACCTGAACATTGTTATGTTATACCTATGTAGAAGACCTTTGTCACAACAATAAATGAATCGAAATTATAAAAGAAACTAAAATCATTCAAAACCAGGTTAATAGATTCTATGATTAGTGATCTGTGATGATTATTGTATTCAAACAAATATATCCTATTCATAATATTATAATATAGATGTTATAAATACAGCAATAAAATGTAATTAACACAATTAAATAAATATGTTGATATACAACGAGACGCCGTGGCGCTGGCAGGCTAAGTGCTAGTTTAGATAACGATTACTTTATAATAACTATTTGTGTTCTTTTATTTATATTAAATATTTATAATATGCCAACCGAAAAAAATACAAAACATACAATTAATGAAAAAGAAAAGGTAAGAAAGACTGCTTACATATTATGTATCATAAAACTTGATGTCAAGAAGATTTGAAATACATTAAAACAAATGATTTTTTTAAATTACTTTTAAATATATCTCTTATAAACAATACACCACCTCGAGACCATTAAAGGTATACATATTTTTAAAATAAAATTTGAAAAATAATCAGTGAAATTCTATTAACCTAACAATTAATTATAATTTAAAACAAATAATAACAAGCTAACGAAAATGAAATGTTTGGTAGACTATTTCGTAAATATTTTGCCGTAATCTAATGAAGTAATCATTTAATGACGTCCTTCAGAAAAAAAATTGTAATGCAAAAGTAAAACCCGTTATATCACGATGAAAGATGAAAGACAAGACCTCTATTTACTGACGCGACAGTGTTTACGACGTTAATCATGCAGCTGTGAAGTCCAATATTCTAATGACAAACAATATTCGATCTTTGAAAAATAAATTCCAATATATTGAAGATTTACATGAAAAATGAAGCTTTACATGAAAAATATTATAAGCAATCGTGATTTTTGTATCAAATAGTACGTGAATCACGAGTTGTTGAATTGATTCAAATGGATTATACAAGTATTTCGATGTAAATATTAAATTTAAACCTAAAACAATAAAAACATAACACAACATAATTTACATGACAATATTATGATGACTTCACCACGCATTCATTAAAGCCACTATGCGAGTTAATACGAACAATTAGTTAAAACATGCTACAAACATACGTAACGCTTTAGAGTTAAATATATAAAGTCTATTAATAAAAAGTTGGCAACTATAAAGATATACACAACAGATTATTACAATTCCATCCGAGCTCCGGACATAAGGTAAATAAACACAATGATGCACTATTCATTAATGGATACGATGCTCTTCCGCGGCTTATAATAAAAATAAACTTATAACAGACCGGATGGTTAAGTGAAACCGTAAGTGTATGCGATCATTCGTAATCTAAACACACGCCCGATGTACACTGACACGCGATAGTAAACAAACAGCACCATTGAGCACGTACAATTAATAACTTACTAATATTAAAATAAAATTAAATAATACTCACAGCCCGGCGATATTCCGTTCTCCTTCATCGCGCAGCGGAACGGATAATAAGTGCCTGGCAGCACCTTGCCGTACATTGTCCTATCCATGTTGGGCCAATAGCGATGCTGATTTATGAATCAGGCACCCACGGATACGACACTACGGTTAGCGCACCATAATCACAGCCTACACTCGATCAGAGTAAACAAATATTTGTGTGCAATCCAGGAATCACCTACTCCCACTAGCCAGGCGAGACTGATAATAAGCCAATGTATAAAAATTCGACCCTATCACAAGGACACGGACTGACGTAATTGTAATGATAAAGTAAACGATAAAGTAAATTATATCTATGTACTCGTACTAGCTGTCGATAAGCGATACGCGGTACACGATAACCGAGCCGCAATGTCAGGAGGGCGAGGTCGCGACGGTGAGGCTAGGTGTGCAGCGAGCAGAGTATTCGTCAACGCGTCCCAATCACAACTAAAGTATAGTAGAGATGCGAGCGACGCCGGCGCCGGCGCACAGTACTCCAGCCCTCCGACTGGATATTATTTATAAGAGAACACGATCAAAAACCCAAAAAACGATTGCAATCGTTAAAATTTATTACCTTTTATTACACCGATCGTTTTTTATACGGTCGAATCGACCACTCTAAACGCTTCGCCGTAAAAAATATATAGTACTCAACAAATTAGTTCAGACGTCCCTTATTAATACTTTAACGGCACATTTGTATGATATGTGATGGTTATAATTAATTTAGTTCCAGCGGGGACGGTAAGGAGTAATCAACGACGTTTATGAGAAGTCATTTAGGCGAGCGATAGATCAAAGTGCCGTCCGTGGCTTTCGTTCTAACGAGCATCGTCGCATCGTAAAAGGAGAAATGTGACGGAGTGAGAGTGACGTGCGGAAGCTTCGCGAGTGACTCGTGCGCGTCGTGTAGCCGGATGTGTTCGACACGGTGAGACTTGCTGACGATGAGAACCGTGAAATTAAGGGTTCGACGAAGATATAACGAGAAATGTACATACGGGAATTATATAACTCTTAAACATTTGTTCTTTTAATAAAATAAAAAGACTACATATTTTTTTAATCGCAATGCATATTATAATTGTATATATTTTTTAAATGATCTAGAGAAATATTTTTAAAAGAATATTATTCTATAAATGAGTTGTAAGCAAAATCCCATTAGAACTTTAAATGTTTATGAAGCATTCTAAGGAATCAATAAATTCTTAAACATACAAATAATAGATAAAACTGATACATTCAACGCAACCATTTAAAAATAAATACATAAAATAAAACTTCCATACTTTATCAGATCTTTACGACAGTGGGCCGACGAACTAAATTAGAATTTACCGGCTAGAGAATTTATGATTAGGAACCTTACCACACCAGCTGTAGAATACGACGAGGAGGTAGAATTATAAGAATTCCTTTCGAACATTTACCACATACCATGTTTGATATTGAAGGACATCATGGGATTATATACATAGCTTGACATTTTTACTTCGACTCAAAAGACTTTAACACATCTGTTTTTCAACTAAAAAATAATTAAAATATGTTGTCTTTTTCTTCTTTTTCTTGTAATTCGTAAATTCGTATGTTATTGCGTTATTTATGTGAGGTTAGGTATTATTAGCGCAGGTGCATTGAAATCTGTTCATTGAAAATGATAATTCAATTTAATTGAAGTAGGCTTCAAAAGCACTGTTGTATTGTCATTTTACTAATTAGATTGATTCGATAAAAACTGTACACCATCATATATACCATCTACATATATATATACAATTTCCTCTGTCCAAAGGTTGCCTGGAAGAGATCGTTCATTTTTGTAATTTTTCTCATTCTTTGTGTACAATAAAGTTTTTATTATTATTAATATTAAATTAAAACTTCATTGATTTTTAATAAATTAACTTTAGTCGAATGTGAAGGTTACAGCTATGGATTGTACTTGTTGCGTCGGCGGTTACGGGTTCGATCCCCGCTCATGACAAACACTTGTATTGGCTCCCCACCGTGCCTCGGAGAGCACGTTAAGCCGTCGGTCCCGGTTGTTATCATGTACACCTGTTAGCGATCGTTACTCATAGTAGGGAATATATCCGCCAACCCGCATTGGAGCAGCGTGGTGGATTAAGCTCTGATCCTTCTCCTACATGGGGAAAGAGGCCTATGGCCAGTAGTGGGATATTACAGGCTGAAGCGAATGTGAAGGTACAACTGATTGAAAATGTAGTTTCTGTTGAGAAGAATCAGCAGGAATCTTTTCAATTTGTGTGAATTGGAATTTGTCATTCATATAAAAATCGAGTTGATAAAAAAAGTTATTTTTTCCATACAACAACATGACGGACAAATTTTTACGCCTAACAGTTAATGTGCAAATAATAATATCAGTCTCGTAGCGGTCTCGAACATGTTATTATTTAAATATGTTAACAAGTTCATGCAAATAACGACTGGGTGTTGTCTTTGAGCCAGTGATATTGAATATTTTAAATCTATCTAACTAACAGGTATTCCGTTGATACTATTTTAGAAAATAACTAGTTTTCTTTAATATTTATATTATTTAAATATTCTTTTACTGCAAGCATTATTAAACATGCGAACAAAGTATACCAATTTATTTATTTTACTTTATTACACGAGTATAAAGAATAAGTTGCACAACAGGCGAACTGACAGCAATATAGTCTTATCTACCAGTCAAACTTAAGACGTATGAGGATAATATTGAAAAAACGAAAAAACAAAAAAATTAAAGATAACTTATAAAATATTGTGATCACGTAAAGAATTAAATCAAACAATATTTTAAATTCGGAACACCGACAAACACATTACGAGTTTATAACAAAAAAATGTTTAGGAAGTAAAAAAACCCCAAAGCGTTTGAAATAAAAATCAACAGATTCAACTTTAACGATTACCATCGTGTGCGTAACTAATTAAATCGACATTTCGAAAATTAACGATGAGTCTGTTTTTACGACGCATCTATTGTTCGTTGGCACTAATAAGGAAGTCAATATTTGTTCTGGACCCGGAGCCGGCGGTGCTAACACAACCCACTTACGTAGCAAATGGGAAAATGGGCACGAGATGAATGCAATTTTCACCTATGCTATTTGAATTGCTAAATTATACAGATCCACAGATAAAATCGAACTAAAATTACTGTCACGAAAATATTTTTGTTATAGCAAGCATAATAAAGACGACAGTATCGAAATTAATATAAATGAATTTAAGTTAATTGTTAATATAGAAAGATTCGTTCGTACCTTTATTTTTAATGACAGTGACAGTGACATACATGAAAAAAAATTAATCAAAATAACTAAATACTTACTTTAACTTAACACGTTTTATGTTAATGACAAGTCAAACAGATCATAAATCAATAAATCACTATATCGTTAATACGACAATAATAACAGATTATTGATGCCGCACGCACTTGTAGTCTAGACTTGAACTAGTTGTAACTGTGCCAAGAACAACAAAACAACCAAGGGTGAATGTTACAAGGATTATCAAATGTTATCAATGATATCATACACAATAAACAATAGAATTAGTTAATTTTGTACTGGGATTGATTGCAAATATTTCCAGTAAAACTCACTAACTTATTAATTGTGATTATGATACGCTTGCCGTAACATTTAAGGAAAATGAAAACACTATTAAATTCTGAGTAAACATAATTATAACTGTTACTTTAGCGTTAGTCTGTATCTTTATCAAACGACGCGTTTGAAAGTACTAGTCGAACTGACCGACATCGGTAACGTAACACGCAACTCATCAGAAAATTGCCCGTGACGTGATATGACGCAATTTGTATTTTCAGGTTTATTCATGAACTTACAACTACATAATAACACAATTGACATGAACAAACATTAAATAATTTATACTGTAAAACAGCTTAGTAGGTATGTAACTGTCGCCCGAAAAATACCTTGTACGAAACCAGATCTTCGCTTTTGGAAAAACCACTGTCGAATTATACATTTATGCGTTATTCGAATCGTCGATTTCTCAACGTTATAAACTCGCGTTAGAAGTTTAAACTTTATGTTTTATCGCTAAGTAAATGTCAAGCTTCCAAACGTGAAATAAACTTAGTTAGGCGCCGAAATGTGTGATTGGTTGTAAGTTTGTTATGAGGTAGGTGTGTCGCACGTGTTTCAACAGTCACTAACGAACCTGAACGGCAGATAATCAAGCTAATTGAACCAAAAGGGAAATGTCTAGGGATGTCACTTACGGAGTAAACTAGCCTAGTCATTTCATAAAACTTTTATTGAAGTGAAACTTCTTCGAATTGTTGTGATTTGAAACTCGATAAAAAAAGCACGTTACGATTTAAAAAAAAGAAACACAAAAATGTATAGAAGAGAATGAGATAGAATACATTACTGTTCAAAACGCGTAACCGACGCATTTTGTATGGCGCTTACGAACCTTTTTACTAAGCCCGTGATCATCGACGATAAAACAAATCGCAACAGCCTATCGTCCTACGATTTTTAGAAGTTTCGCTTCTAGCGTGTGTGAATTACATACACACACTTTTTAACTTAAACTTAGTTTGGAAAAAATATTGTAACTTTTCGTCCACACTATCCACGAAACAACAATAGAATCACAAAATCCTAGATCAACGTACAAACATATTTATGGCCAATACAACATTTGTCTTGAAAGGGAATCGAACCTCCGGCAGGTAGAGCATGAAACAGTTGCTGTGACAACTGATGAACAGTCGTCATGCATTGAAACAAAATATACTTTATAATTCTAGTATTCTAAGTGATTATCATAGCTAAAAATGTGTAAAAAACTTGTCGAGCTCTCAAATAGTGCAGTCAGATGGCAACCCTAAAAATAATGGAAAAAATTATCCATTATTTTGGTGGGGTTACGGTGTTGACGAAGTAAAGTAATGGAGTGAACTTATGTTAATTTAGACGGTCGTTTAAATAATTTATAGAGATTTTAATCAACATTCCGTACATAATTGAATATTATGTATATGCTGATAGTTCAAAACGAAAATAAAAAATATACAAATCATGAAAAATTTAGTATTATAGAAGAAAAATCTATATTAAATAAAAAGTTAAATAAATTAAAGAAAAAAAAAAATGAAAAATAATTGTATTTATTCTCAAAAAAAAAAAAAATACCGACTACAATTTACATCGACAAGTAACACATATTATTAGCGAAAAACGACTCGCCGGATGACGCTCAAATTTAAATAGGACCACAGGAAATGTTTCAGTTTTCAGCATCAAAAACGGCACACCTAGTATAAGGTTACCTATATTTAGTTTGTTGTATGACTACGGTATTAAAGAATATAGCCACCCCCAATCTTCCCGTGGGTGTCGTAAGAGGCGACTAAGGGATAACACGGTTCCACTACCACCTTGGAACTTAAAAAGCCAACTGATGGCGAGATAACTATCCAACTGCTGGCTTTGAAATACACAGGCCGAAGACGGGCAGCAGCGTCTTCGGTGCGACAAAGCCAGCCCTGCGGTCACCAACCCGCCTGCCCAGCGTGGTGACTATGGGAAACACACATGAGTTCAGGCCATTTTTGGCGCGAACTTGTGGAGGCCTATCTATGTCCAGCAGTGGACTGCAATAGGCTGATATGATGATGATTTATTAAGATACTTAGTTACTAGTTAGTTTTGAATGTAAATATTACAGAATAAGTTTATAGCCTTATTTATTATTATTTGACTGGATGTCACTCCACCCGCTTAATATATAATAGATACATATAATATAATAAATACTTATATAAAAAATATAATAAATTTACATATCCTTACATATATAAATATAAGCGGGTGGAGGATTACGCCCCGGCCGGCGGACAATCCTAGCCGAGTCAAGTAACACCGCCTTCTGTATCCTGGCTGCGAGCGAACTGTCTTGGATCCCCAGTTGCCTCAGATGGTACGCAAGGCTAACCGGGATCAAGCCGTTGGCAGATATTACGATAAGGATGATTTCAGCTGACCCCACAGCCCACATGTCGACAATCTCGTGCGCCAGATCCAGATATTTACGTTTTTTCTCAGTTTAGGCTTTCATGAGGTCGAAGACCGCGACCTGTTCATTACCACGATATCAGGCTTGTTTGCCAGTATCGTCTTATCTGTGGCGATAGGCAAGTCCCAGTAGAGCCGGACTCCGTCGCGTTCGAGTACTGGCACCGGTGAGTACTGATTACGATGATACGACATTCTCTGCTCTAGGCGACCGTACATAAAAGCAAGCTCTTGGTGGAGAATCTTAGCCGCTTGTTTGTGTTTATGCATGTACTCAGTATTAGCAAGCGCGGAACAACCCAAAATTTATTCAATATATTTATTTCCTTATGGTTTCTTTTTAAACATATTTATAAAAGAAACAAATAAAAATATTTAAAAATATAAAAATAGTAGTCCTCCGGTGGCAGGTTGAGGCCCAGGCCGCCGGTAGTTAAAGTTCCAGGCTGAGGAATCTCCTCATAATGTGGGCCGTTTCAATCAACACTGTCTTTTGAATCCGACCCTTGATCCAACAGTCAAGCGTGAGTTTCTTAAGGTTTTGGTCGAAACTCTTCGCTAATAGACCACTGACCGACACAACAATAGGAACAATTATTGTTGAGTCTACATTCCACATGCTGGTAATCTCGTGGGCAAGGTCTAAATATTTACTTAATTTTTCTTTTTCGTCTTTTACGAGATTATCGTCATGTGGAACTGTAATGTCAACAATAATTGCTCGGCGCGCTTATTATTATTTTTATTATTATTATTAACCTTTCGTTGCTTTATTACTCTTGCTGTGTCCTGCGGTAACATCTTTTACTCACCACCATGGGTAGACTGGTAGAGATCTCTTATAGAGATAAGTTCGCCCTTACCAACATTTTTTATAAACATGATGTATAATTATGATTTTAAAGTGCATTAAAAATATATATATATATAAAGTTACGAGGCAAAACACCGAAAATACATTCGAATTGATAACTTCCTCCTTTTTTGAAGTCGGTTAAAAATACGTATTATTTACTACAAAAATAACTCGATATTTTTTATGATTTTATTTAAAGCATATATTGTTCACTTCAGACAATTACAATTACGCATGGAAGATCAAGAATTGGTTACTTTAGAATTAAATTTTATTACGCTTGAAATGTTTTGAAGTATTCGAAGTAAATACTCACACGGCTTGTGTCAAAGTTAACAAACAGATAAATAAAACCATCTACGTTTAAAAACAGACGCAATGATCCAATTCCTCAACGGATTGATCTTAACCAAGTCTCTTGCTGTGATCGACGATACACCAATAAATTACACTAACGAACGTCGTATTTTGTATTTTTAGGACTTCGTTGTTTTGAAAGCGACTAGAAAGCGTACAGGCCATGTATTATTAACTAGCCATCGCTCCAGTTTCGTACGAGAAGATTAAGACATTTCTTAATACAAAATATTATGTATTTAGTCGATAATTTTCGGCGATAAAAACTATGTTGCCGCGCGGATATTATTTTCAAGACACTCTAAAATCAAAAGCTGCATTTTTTTTTCTTAAATTTCGTCATATTATTTTGTTCGTCTTCTCTTTGTTCCCGACTCCCGACCGATGTTAATCTAAATTTCGATCAAATAATTATCTTTGTAATATATATTAGTTATAGATATTTGAGAACTTATATCCTCTTCACCTTGTCCCGTCCATTAGGGCTTTTTATTAGATTGCTAGGCGTAAGGCGTAACACGAACGACGGTCATTTATCATGCCAATATAAAAGATCAGAAGAATTCATGATTTGTTTTACGCAGCGTCGATCTGACGATATTACATAAGGTCTAAAATGTTATAAACCTTATTAATACCTAACTATACCTACATGTGATGTGTGTTGTACAGTAAAATTTCTTTGTAGTTTCTTTAAATAAGCTGATTATAAATTTACAATCTAATCTAACCCATTTAAAATTTTCTTTATTTAAGGAAGCTTTAAAAGCATTTGAATTGACACTTAACGTATACGTACAATATTTTAAATTAATTAATTATAGTATTGTGAAGAACTCAGGATCTTGAACCGACTTAAAAAGGTTTAAAATGGTGCTTATTGTGTAAGGTACAAAGGGTAAGGCCTAATAAAAATGCAAAATTTCAAACAAACAGCCTAGAAGTGAAGCTCGCCGCGGACGCGAATACGAGATTTTTTAGTATACAGCAGGAATATGCAAAATTACGTATTATTGTAAAAATACATAAGTTGCATCGCTAACTCGCAGTGGAGCAGCATGGCAGCTTCAGTCCTTCTCTTACATGGAGAAAGAGACCTATGCCCAGCAGTGGGATGTTACAGGCTGAATCGTGATCGTGACACTGGTTCCAAAATATTATCAGTTACTGTTACATTGTTTAGTTTTCGTTTTCCATTGTGGTTCTCTGGAAGAAACAGCTAATTAGCCATAAACCTATAACAATCTCTAAATCACTTTAAACTTTGATGTATTAGTGACCCGTCCCGGTTTCACACGGGTGCAAAAACTATCAGTGTTCCTCTACTATATTATGCATGTATTATATATACACTAGCTGACCCGGCGAACTTCGTATCGCCTAACACAAACTTTATCGTATGGTATTAAAGTTCAAATTGACTTTTAACCTTTTGACCGCCGTAGTCACCTATACTTGACAAAGGCTCGCGAGTCCTGTGCGCCAGCGACGTCTATAGGTGACAAAAAACCCGGACCACAAAAATATTAAATAAAATTATTAAAAAAATATTTCTAGTATTTTAATTCAACATTTCTGAAAATAGAATATCCCTGCAACATTCGAGTATAAAAAACAAGTCTTTTAGAGCTACACGTACTGAGAAACATTGAAATAAAAACATGCATTCTTATTCCACGTAAATGCTATGTCCAGAACGCCGAAGTCGTCTATAGTTGACTGCTAGGGATGTGACGCAAGAGGTATAAATAAATAAGAAATAAATAAATATTTATAATATACACACCGTCATCTGTTCCTAAAGTAAGCAACTTAATGCTTTTGTTATAGATAACAGCCGACTGGTATAGCTACATATTTTTTTTTTTTGATAAATACATATAAATAATACATAATAATATATATAAATAAATATATATTACATTCAACCTCGGGGTGGGAATCGAACCCACAATACCCGGAGCAGCAGCAGGGTCACTACAAACTGCGTCAACGGGCTAGTCAAAATGGTATAGATGTTTTTTAAGCTATTCAAAATTGAACTCAAACGTGTTATATTTTCTATAAATAATTTGATATTTGAATAAAACAAAATGTAAAAAACATAAAACTATCAGCTAACACATAAATAGCAAATAAATAAAAAAATCAAATCAACTAAAATCAATCAAATCGTCATAATAAATCTGATATCTCAAATTGGGCGCATCCCTAGCGTTTAGTCATTAATCCGTTCTCTACACGCCGTTGTCAAGTATAGACGACACGCTGGTGACGTCATAAGCGAATAGAGAGAAAACTAGTGCAGTGCAACATGAGCGATACCTTAGAACATCGTCGCATTTTGGAAGGCGTCGATGATTTTTTTTAATTTACAATTACAAATAAAATTGTTTTATTTTATTTTATTTTTCATTTTTTTATCTAAGGTTAAGAGCAAAATTACGATTTTTCTTTTTCATTCTCAAAATCATCTGGCAGCATCAATATCATCTTTAACCACCACTCTCATAAAAGCTTTTCTTCTGAGACCCATAGCTTTGGTGTCGTGAAATCAAATGGCAGGCGTATTACTCAGTACTGTTTTAGTACTATTTGTTACCTAAGCGAAAAAAAAAATATTTAACGTAAATATTTCTTTTAACTAAGGCTGGCACAGACCGCACCGATTATATTAATTTCCTTTTAGTGGTGTGTAGGTAGATTTTTTTTAAATATTAAACTTTTATTACTCCCTTTTTAGTTATTAATTATCTAATAAGATAATAATTGTGTTTGCAGGTAAACGAAAAAGACCTACTTCAATTATAATGAGAAGTAATACAACGTAGGTAGACGAAAAAATAGTCAACTAAATACGCATTATCAAAGATTACTCACAAAGTTGTAATCAGATCTCGATGAAATTTAAATGTGACTACATGATAAACATCGGCTTTTGATTGAATTAAAAATCATCAAACCCAGTGCACCCAATAAAGTTATGCGGATTTTCGAGTTTCCCTCGATTTCTCTGGGATCCCATCATCAGATCCTGGTTTCCTTATCATGGTATTACACCTTTCCAACAAAAAATAATTATCAAAATTGGTTCATAAACGAAGAAGTTATCGCCGAACATACATAAAAAAAATATAATATATATACGGTCGAATTGAGTAACCTCCTCCTTTTTTGAACTCGGTTAAAAGTTACAAATTTGAATTTGGTTAATTTTTTTAAAATTACTTTTTATGTATATATCGATTCGGTTCGAAATCGATATAAAGCGTGCGGCTTCCTTGCGTGCGACACAGCACTTCTCTTAGAGAGTTTTAAAACCGTAGGTCAGCTGCGCCGTAGTCGTCCAGTCGTGACAATGACGTCATGGCGATAGAAAAGAGTGTTGTGCTTTACTACGATTATTTTTGTAATGTTTGTTTTTTATTTATGTTATTTTAAGTATATATAACGAGTGCAAGATAACACAATAAAAATATCGAAAAATAAACCTTCCTAGATTATATAAGTAGTCATTTATTGCATAAAAACCAACAAAAACAAGCCACTGTGTGGTACTCGATAACGACTCTTGGCAGCACTATTTTTTTCGTAGGTATTTTAGTTTATTTTATGCCTTGGCGTACAGGGCACGGGAATGGATTTGAGGTGTGGCGGTCAAAAGGTTAAGTATTATCACAAATCTTTTGTATGAGAGTATAGAAAAGTGTTGTTTTTAGACTTTTTCAGGAAATTAAATTTTTTTTTTTTTTAGAATTTTTCTCTCTGTAAGAACCATCCTCGTACTTCAAGGAATATTTTAAAAAAAGAATTAGCGAAAACGGTCCAACCGTTCTCGAGTTTTGCGCTTAGCAACACATTCAGCGACTCATTTTTATATTATAGATATAAACCTTCCTCTGGAATCACTCTATTTACAAAAGAAAACCGCATTAAATTCCGATGCGCAGTTTTAAAGATCTAAGCATACAGACAGCGGGAAGCGACATTGTTTTATATCATCATCATCATCATCATCATCATTACAGCCTATACAGTCCACTGCTGGACATAGGCCTCCACAAGTTTACGTCAAAAATAATGTGAACTCATGTGTTTTGCCCATATTCACCACGCTGGGCAGGCGGGTTGGTGACCGCAGTACTGGCTTTGTCGCACCAAAGACGCTGCTGCCCGTCTTCGGCCTGCCTATTTCAAAGCCAGCAGTTGGATGGTTATCCCGCCATCGGTCGGCTTCTTAAGTTCCAAGATGGTTGTGGAACCTTGTTATTCCTTAGTCGCCTCTTACGACACCCACGGGAAGAGAGGGGGTGGCTAAATTCTTTAGTGCCGTAGCCACACAGCACACTATGATTACACCACCAATCACTACATAGTAGTGATTTGTGGTGTAGCATATAGTATAAATAACGTAAATAATAATAGGAGACTATGTTGTGACATACAATATGTGTTGCAAAATGAGGTGTGACTTTGTTCGTTTGAAGTAACCAGTAATAAATATTGTACAACTTGGTAATTCTATTCAATATTCTAGAAAGCGCGTTTACGCCGCTGCAGCTGCTGGAGCAGCGTGGTGGATTAAGCTCTGATCCTTCTCCTATATGGGGAAAGAGGCCTATGCCTAGAAGTGGGATATTACAGGCTGAAGCGGTATTCTAGAAAAATATAAATTGCAACTTGACTATTGACATAAACAATGCTATGTATAATATATAAAAAGCATGTGGAGTATACATGTAACTGATTGTGCAATTAGCGCAAATAAATTAAATAGCATACTGTGTAAGTAACATTGTAACAATCGTTGGTGTACCAAATAAATAAATAAACAATGTACTTTACACACAGTCTGTTAGATGACCCATTGACTGATATTATTGTACTATCAATGAAAAAATTGATACTAGGTATTGATGGCATATTCACTTGGAAAAAGATAAATGCTTTTTAAGAAACTTTTTTAAAAACGTTAGCCAGTTTGGTTTAATTTTTTTTTTTTTTTTTTTTTTGTTAAATAAGCAACATGTTTTCTTCAATCTTTAAATCATTCCATATATTTTAGACATATGTAATTAATTTGACTAAAAAACGAAAACTGAGTAAAATAAGGAAATATTTGTATCAGTGTTACACATTTGGATTATAATTATGAACATTTAATTTACAAACAAAAACATACCTTATTAGTCATTGAGTTTCAAAATGAAATCTAATATATAAAATTCTCACGTGTTTCTTACCAAATTTCTCAGAAACAGCTGGACCGATTTTTATGAAATTTTGTGTGCATATCAGGTAGGTCTGGGAATCAGCCAACATATATTTTTCATACTGATGATAAGGTTGACCCAGATCTAAATATTTATTTTTTTGACAAACACTTCAAATGTAATAATTTCATCTAGATATTTGGGATATGTATACCTATTACATGCAAATAAAAAAGTTATTAATTTATTTAGTATAATAAATTAATAACTTTTTTGAATACAACTCTGGGGGATAGCTTCCTATTGAAATCATGCAACAATTCCAAAACAAGATATTGAGAATAATAACTGGTGTCTACTACTTCGTGACAAACAAGCACCTACATCACGACTTACACATGACAACAGTCAAAGCAGGAAATTCTCTTACATACATACACATACAAGAAAAGAATTAAACACCATCCAAACAGCATGGCCAATATTTTGGTAGAATAAAGCATTACAAATCATAGATTGAAACAGAAGATGCTCCAAGACACACTTAAGTTGTAAAAGTATAGTAGGATGTGACACAGGTCCAATAACGAGCATGCCAAAAAGAAATCCACCCCACTATATAATATTTAAATATATAAAAAAAAAAAAAAAAAATTACAAGTAGGTACTGAGAAAATTTATTTTGAAATGTATGTAATTTATTAAATATATTTATTAATATAGTAACAAAAATTAAGACCATTATTATGTATCTACTTGTCCTTTTTATTACACATTTAAAAATTTATTGACACATAACTGTTTTAGATATTTTATACAATTTATGAGGTCACTATTTAAAGGCTAATGCACTAATAATAACCCAAATTTATCATCGGATTACTTTATTTTTTAAATACTTTTATTACGTATGAGGGTAAATGGAAGCTTTTTGAGTATGAAGATAATGATAATAACGAAAGTAATTTTTATTTAAAGGCTAATGCACTAATAATAACCCAAATTTATCATCGGATTACTTTATTTTTTAAATACTTTTATTACGTATGAGGGTAAATGGAAGCTTTTTGAGTATGAAGATAATGATAATAACGAAAGTAATTTTTATTTAAAGGCTAATGCACTAATAATAACCCAAATTTATCATCGGATTACTTTATTTTTTAAATACTTTTATTACGTATGAGGGTAAATGGAAGCTTTTTGAGTATGAAGATAATGATAATAACGAAAGTAATTTTTATTTAAAGGCTAATGCACTAATAATAACCCAAATTTATCATCGGATTACTTTATTTTTTAAATACTTTTATTACGTATGAGGGTAAATGGAAGCTTTTTGAGTATGAAGATAATGATAATAACGAAAGTAATTTTTTAAGTAAATTAGTGTATTTTAAAAGTATTAGTATAATTTGTCGAGTCTCTCCAAATTAATAAATAAGGAGGATATTATGTACAATCGAGGAGTGTAATTTATGGATAGGTTAGGGTTATTTTTTTTTTTTGTATAACGAAACTGTCGTAAAACGTTATACTTTTTAAGTTAGATAGGTTAGGGTTATTTTTTTTTTTTTTTGTTAAACGAAACTGTCGTTAAACATTGTACTTCTTAAGTTAGATAGGTTAGGGTTAAATTACACTCCTCGATTGTACATAATTACCAATAAGGAAAATAAGAAAATATATGGTGATGGCGATATTTTCATAATAACAGATGAATTTCTTATCTAAAAATGTAATAGGGATACAAATAACAATATGCATACTAAAATTAACAATTGATTTTTTAGTTAAATGTTGTTAATGAAACTTAGTAATACTTTTTTTCGTAACTAGTGCTTAGGTTTTAAATCACTCTATTTTTAAGAATATTAAAATGTTTTGTACCATTCTGTAAACAATCTACTGACTGTTGACTGAAGGCTTTTTCTCCTACAAATAAGACTACATAATTATGGATAAAAATATTTATAACAGAGAAAGGGTTCTTTGTTCAAAGTTGCTTGGATAAGCGGTGATTACATTTCCAAATAAAACACGTCATTGGAGCGAGTCAAACAGGTTACATGGTGATAACAGCGACTTACCCAAGTCATCCATGGTAACGAAACCTTCGAGCACCTGACGCACCAATATAAACTATAAGTCTATTTCTAAAGTAAACTATACATTGAAATGTTAAACAAGTGTTCTCAAATACAAGATGCTATAAATACACACTTATCTCACCAAAAACATACACGAAAATATTAGCCAAATATGGCAAAATCTTAAATGTTGGCACACCTGACAAAATGTCAGAATTACATGTCCAATATTTTTGACAAAGTCACTGAACTTGTTTTCCATGTTGTTTTCTGTTAGTGCGTTCCAAGTTCCAACTTTATTATGGTTTTAAAATATTTGGTGAAAAGAAATTGAATAAAAATTTCAAAAGATGTGAATGGTCTATTTTTTTGTTATAATTCATTCTTTTCAAAGCAAAATGCGAAATAACATGAATATTAAATAACAGGAATATGGAATGGTTACTTCGCTGTCAAAGTGACAGTGAAATCTGGCAGATAGAATGGAATGTATTTTGTATTCGTATCCGTATCGATTTACTTGAGAATTTGTGCATAAGTGTAAAATACGCCCAGTTTAAAGTAATTTATTGTATTCTAAAAGACATTCAAGTTTTAAATATGAGTAATACAGGGGAGCAACTAACTTTAGCGAAAGACATCAAAAGAGCCATAGAACTGTTGGAAAAACTTCAACAAAGTGGCGAAGTACCAGCTACGAAATTAGCAGCATTACAGAAAGTGTTACAAAGTGATTTCTTAAATGCTGTTAGAGAAGTCTATGAGCATGTGTATGAAACAGTAGATATTCAGGGATCCGCTGATATTCGGGCGTCAGCAACAGCCAAGGCGACGGTGGCAGCCTTCGCCGCAGCAGAAGGCCACGCTCATCCTCGTGTTGTTGAGTTGCCTAAAACGGAAGAGGGACTCGGTTTCAACGTAATGGGTGGGAAAGAACAAAACTCTCCTATATACATTTCAAGAATTATACCAGGAGGTGTTGCAGATCGCCACGGTGGCTTGAAGAGGGGTGACCAGTTACTCTCTGTCAACGGTGTGTCAGTAGAGGGGGAGAATCATGAGAAAGCTGTTGAGTTACTGAAACAAGCTGTTGGATCTGTAAAACTTGTGGTCCGCTACACACCAAAGGTACTAGAAGAAATGGAAATGAGGTTTGACAAACAGAGAACTGTTCGTCGGCGTCAAAACTATAATTAAGTAGATGTTCCAAATTTGTAGAACTACATAATTTGTATTAATAATGTACACAAATTGTATTAGTTATGTTTATGCACTAAATTTACTGCCTGTAGCAAACGCTATTATAATATTAAAAATAAAAGATGTATAAGTCATAATTTTTTAATATGTATAATAATAAAATGTATTGTACCCTGAAAATTAATTTAAGTATGGTATTGAGTCTTAAGTGTTATAAACTTATCCTCATATTTATAACACTAGAGGTAATAAAATATGAGACTAAAATATGGATAGATGAGTATAGAATGAAATTTTTGAATAACTTAAAAGATAAAAATAAGTGGATATGATTTCAATTGATAATTTTGTAAATAGTAGTTTTATTGTGACACAGCATCAGTATTTAAGTTATGCACTTACTAAATAACATTGATATTATTCATAAACTTAATCCTTAGTTGTACATTAGACAAAATTACTATGTATTACTTGTTTATTATTGGTATTAGAGTTATTAAATAAATGTATGAAATGTTAAAATTAATTTTATTATTTATTTATTTATTTGAACATTTGCATCTTAACTACCACGAATCAAATGATCCAAAGTTATATTTTGAATCCTTTTTGGGTTTTTTTGCTGGTACTTGTGGAGTCCCTGTCTGTTTGCTTGTCGACGCTACTTCTTGTAAATTAAGATATTTCCCAACTCCATCTCTAAATACTTTTAGCGGTTGTGCTGTCGCTTTCTTAGGTTTCACCCCGACTTCCTGTTCTACTGCCTGTTTCTTTAATTCTTCCGCTCTTTCCAGTGCAAGCTAAATAAAAATTATAATAATTTTATTTTATAACACTAAAATCATTAAATTATAAGAATAGATTTATATTTTTGAAATTTCCTCAATACCAACGCTCATATGTTTTATACCTAGTTGTATAAATATTTACTTATAAACTGGATCTATGGTCTTATAGCTCTATACTGCGCCTTAGAGAGCATGTAAAACTGTTGGTGTCAGTCGTTATCGTAGATTCTAATAGCAGTTATTACTCATAGGTTACTCATAGGTAGGTAATGTATGGTGAATTGAGCCCCAACATTTCTCATGCATGAAGGCAAGGCCTTAACCCAGAATTAGGTGTTTTACTAGCTGATCCACATACACACTTTTAAATTTTTTCTCTATCATTTGCTATCTATTCTTGCTATGTTCAATAATCATGCAATAATACCATAGTAGACTAGTTTGAAACTTTTAAAGAATATGTAAACATTCACTCACTTGTTCCTCAGCTTCAGCAAATGGATCAACGAACACCTGGGCTACCTCTATGACAATATCGTGTATGGGTCTGTCTTTATTATCTACTTCAATCTGCTCCATTGCACTTAAAGTATCGAGGCCACCGACTAATTTTCCAAATATTGTATGTTTGCCATCTAATTGTTTACACGAGCGAAATGTGATGAAACTAAAAAATATCAAACATTAGAAAAGCCGCATTTTTTATCAGTTGCAAGTACTTCACAGGGTTTAACCACTAAATTTAAAAAAATATATTTTAACTAATTGTAAACCCTGTGAAGAAAATCTTAAAGGAAGACAAACACCATAATATAAATTAATATAATTTTTTAATAGAACAGAGAGACAGAGAAGACAAATAGAAGAATCTAAACAATATGGATTAATGTGGCCTTTTTAGGTATGAACCAATTAGATAATAACTCACAACTGTGATCCATTAGTGTTAGGTCCAGAATTAGCCATAGACAGTACACCACGACCAGTGTGATGTAAATTTGGCCTTATCTCATCTTCAAATGGTTTTTTCCATATTGATTCTCCACCTAATCCAGTCCCTGTGGGATCGCCACCTTGAATCTGAAGATAACATTAAAAAGATTTCAGAATTTTTATTATAGTATTTCATCCACTAACCCTTTTTAAAACAATATAGGTACTTAATCAATTTTTTTCTTTATCCTTACCATGAAGTTTCTTATCGACCTGTGAAACTTGGTACCATTGTAGTATCCACTGATACAATGTTTGATGAAATTGTCACAAGCTTTGGGTGTCACATCACAATATAATTCAAAATTTAACTGTCCAATATTGGTTACTAGTCTCACATATCCTAAAAAAATTAAATATCCGATTAATATTACTGAAAGATAATTTAAAATATGTAGGTTGGTTTTGTTGTATGAAGTAGGCTTTAAAGACACTTGAATTATCATTTTACAAATTAAAATTATATTATATTTACTGATTTTATTAATATACATTAAAAGATATTACAATGTCTAAAAAAATCAAATTCTGAATTGGAATAACACTGTACTCCACTGATAGCAATAGAATCGCCTTCTTTCTTAATTCTCTCATATTCATTATTTATAAAAAAAAAAGAAAAAAAGAAAAAAAAAATTAGATTAAAATTTTAAATGTCAAAGAAACTCAAAAGTTCTCCTCACTAATATTATAAATACAATAGGAAAAGATTCACCTTTTTTTTTAACCCTCTCATATTTGACTTCATCATCACCTATAATAGCAGCCTCATGTATAGTTTCTGGCACCATGGCAGTCGACGTAAAACTGGCTGCTACCATTCCAGTAGAATAATGCGCTGCATTGAATTTATCTGCTACCTAAAAAAATACAAAAATATAAATAAAAAAACTGCAGCTTATAGACACCTGCAAAACCAGAAGCATCTCAAACATGTTATCGACCCTATCCACAATCCCCCTAGGAGCGCTAGTCACCTTACCACAGAAACGCAACACTGCTTGAATGTAGTATTATTTGACTGTGATCTTCTGTAAGGTCGCAGTACTCACCCCGTTAGGCTGCTCCAGATTTTCAGCTTACTTTTAATAGAGAGATACTTTTTAGTGCTAAGCATGCCTTACATTATTTCTGTCTATTTTTACTGTACATGTTTGTTCTTTTGGTTTACAATGAAGAACAAATAAGATACAAATTTTTAAAAACTATCACTAAATATAATACTATGTACAATGTATTTATCCTTACCTCTTTCTTAACTTCTTTTGCTTCAGGAGCTTTATATTCTCTTTCAAGCTCTTGTAAAATGTCTTTTGTTTCAGCTGATACTGTCTTTAGCCTAGCATGTGGGTCCTTCCTCATAGCTATTTCCTCTGTGAAATTATTTTTGTTAGTGTTCAAAACAGTCAATAAGATTAAACATTTTATGCTATTAACAAGCATACTCTCTTATTTTGTTATTATAATACAATGTATCATTGAAAGAACAAAATCGCTTCTTTTAAAAGATTGAGTCCTTACCTTCTGTCTCAACTTTCAAATTATTTTTTACATGATGAAACGTAGATATATTAAATTTTTTCAAGTTATTAGGATCCTGTATAGTGATGATATCAGCTCTTGTGAATGGTGTATCATTGATGAGGTCTTTCCAGTTTTTTCCTTTGATATTGAGTTGTTCAATTGCTTCATAACAATACACATTACCACTAGTACTAACGGCGACAATATGAGAGTTCTTTGTAAACGGTTTGAATAACACAGGGCAGTGGTAGTCATCTTGTGAATTCTTGAAGAAGTTTAGCTTTATTAAACTTTTTATCTCTAATTTCTGAAAAACATAAAGAAACTAATTTTTACCTATTATTCCAACCAATGCAATAAAAACTACCACAAGGAGATAAGTATAAGTATTAAGTAAGATAATTTTAGTATTTTAGATAAAATTTTACATTTTATCTAAAATACTCAAACAGTTGTGGCTTTTTGCCCGTAATTGACAATGTGACACTTGTTTAATTGAAGGAATAGTATTCTGCCTGCCAACGTGGTATAATTTGAAGTCAGGTCTTCACTACTCCCTATAATTTAAAGCATTACCATGTACATACACAACCTTGTTTACAATTCTGTGCACAAATGAGATATGTGTGAGTTTGCAGGTTACATTTCAGTCTATCTTCAAACATCAAAATATGTAATAATAATATCTGATTGGTGTTTTTAGAATGAATATAAGAAAAAAAATAGATGATGAAACTTTATTGTATAATAACCACCTTGTAAGATCTAGATTAGGTAAAACCGAATTAGAAAAACCGAATTATGGTGTTTTTGGGTGTGGAGGGTGGAGGGTGTAGGGGAATCTATACAAGGTAACACTGTCACACCTCAAAACCCCATGGTTATGGAGATATCCATGGTTAAAGTTTTGAGGTTAGAAGAAGAATTTAAAGCTATTATAATACCTTTGAGCTCGTACTGTTTGCATTGTGTGACAAATCGACACTTTTAAACAAAATAACGCGTCAGACATAATATTCTAATAAAATTAGTAACATTGCGTGCTAGAATATAGGTTTAGAAATTCGAAAAATACCCAAAACCGAATGGGAGCACCCCACTGTCCACGTGGTCTTGGTCTGTCCTACCCCTAGAGTGTTTTTTTTGTGCCGCGGAGGCGCGAAGGGAGGGCAGCCCTCGCCCGCCGTGCGAAAGCGCGCGGACGAATGCGTAGAGAAGCGGCTGAACGGAGCATGAGTGAGCGTGCTTTCGCACGCAAGGGCGGAAGGGCTGCACTTCCCGCAGCGCCGGAGCCAAGCGTTCCTCTAACTTTCGAAATTCTTCTTCTAACCTCAAAACTTTAACCATGGATATCTCCATAACCATGGGGTTCCAAGGTGTGACAGTGGTACCAGGGGTAGCGTTCCCCACCCTCTCCCCCCCCCATCCACCCACGGTCCCGAAATTCGGTTTTACCTAATCTAAAGCTTTACCACCACCTTGTACTAACCTTCCCTGTGACAGGATTAACTTTAAATTTCTTCACGAATGGCAATAGAGGTTGTAACTCAAATATATTCCCATCTGCGTCACAATACGGATCTTTGAAAGGTTGTAAACATAAACAGCAATGGTCAAATGGGAGCCTTTTAAACGTCGTATCTTCCTCCACAAGCGTTCCTGATCTTTTACCACCATATAACGTTGTCCATTCGGTATGGGTAATGTACCTTAAATTATAAATAGGTGTTTTAATACCTCAAAACAAAATTGAAGACGTATTATTTATTGTAAAAATAATAACATTTTATCTTTTTGATGTTGGCGTTTCCCCATTTTGCAATTTTATTTACTTCCTAGATAAAGTATTAAACAATAAAAACGAGTAACTTTTTGTTAAAACTTATTAACTAAAAATGTAACACAAATGTTATTGAAATTAGTTGAATTGTAATTGTAGCTCTATCAAAAATGTGTAACAATTATTTCTATTATGTATTTATTATTATTCTTGGGCTTAATGGATTATTTCTCTTTTCTATTGCAAAGAATAACAAAGAAGAATAAGTTATCACTCTGTCAGTGTCAATTTGTCAAATTTCACAGAGTACTATGGTATAAACATATTTTATCTATGGGTATAAACTATAAACATCTATCCAAGCTGACAAGAATAAAAAGGCTGCCATTTTCTAAAATCTAATTTGAAGATCAAAAAATGGCATATTATTTGTATATTTGTATATTTTATATACTACAGCTTTTCACTCACAGCTTTGCCCGCATAAATTACACGATTTTCGCTGTTTCTGTCCCTGTTTTCTGTTATTAAAATATAACCTACGTAATACGTTAGTTTGATAATCACAACATTAGTGAATAGTTTTAGTAGCGGTGGGCGTTATTTAACGTAATCGGTTTCAGTAACTAGTTACGAAGCTAATAACCATATACGTAGTTTCGCCGATACGAATGTAACGATTATTTTACGTACGCAGTTTTTTTGCGTACGCAGTTTTATCAAAAACTTGACACAACGACCGGCGCATAAGCGTTTTGCCTAATAACTGTTAGAAAAACTCAATATGCACTATTATAAAGTTTATTAATTAACACATCAGTACTTAACGCCACTAAGTAGTATCGAGACCGCCTTTTACGTCTGTTCCGTAGTCAGTATATATTCTCTCTGCTTTTGATCTACCACCGCCAAAACTAAATAAATAATTCCCCGTCAACGTCCATTCCCCTCTTAAGTGTCAACTGTGTTGCCATGACAAACGAGCTATCAAAGGCCTGGCAATTAACCGATTTTACTGATATTAAAATGATAGTGTTGCTAAACCTTAAAATAAATGTTTTGATAATTGATCCATATTTTTAATACTCTAACATTCGGCTAATCCTGACGTCAAACGCGGCCTCGCGTTTATAACACAATACAAAAAAAAGACAATCAAATAAGAGAAGAAAAAAAAACAAGCATTCTTAATCATAGCCAATAACTCTTAGAACTAACATCGACTATAGGCTCTCTAACCCATAGCGACTCACTCTTAAGACTAACATCGACTATAGGCACTCTCACCCATAGCGACTCACTCTTAAAACTAACATCGACTATAGGCACTCTCACCCATAGCGACTCACTCTTAAAACTAACATCGACTATAGGCACTCTCACCCATAGCGACTCACTCTTAAAACTAACATCCACTATAGGCACTCTCACCCATAGCGACTCACTCTTAAAACTAACATCGACTATAGGCACTCTCACCCATAGCGACTCACTCTTAAAACTAACATCGACTATAGGCACTCTCACCCATAGCGACTCACTCTTAAAACTAACATCGACTATAGGCACTCTCACCCATAGCGACTCACTCTTAAAACTAACATCGACTATAGGCACTCTCACCCATAGCGACTCACTCTTAAAACTAACATCGACTATTGGCACTCTCACCCATAGCGACTCACTCTTAAAACTAACATCGACTATAGGCACTCTCACCCATAGCGACTCACTCTTAAAACTAACATCGACTATAGGCACTCTCACCCATAGCGACTCACTCTTTTAACATCTCTTAGAAGTCCGCTTGTCACAACTCTCTTATATATTTCTGGTAAATTAAATGTATTGAAATAAGATGATCCGCCTCTATACAATAATTTAAGTATATATTACTACTATGCATAAATTATAATTATCTCTCTTTATTATTCTCAATATGTTAAACAATCATTCATTCTTTTTATTAATCACTTTTATGGTTAACTTTCGTAATTGTTACATGTTAAAAGTGTATATCTTTATCTAATGATCTTATAATTAATTTACATTAACTTTACTCTTTTTTTTTCAATTTACTTCTTTAATATAGTATAATCATATACAGGATACGTAATGTAATCTATAATACATCGGTACTACAATTCACTCAGCATACAATTGTACATATAATTTGACATATAATTAGATATTCACTTTTATGGTATTACATAAATAACTGTCTTTCATTACCATGGTATCATTATTTTTAAAATCATACATACATCAATAATTCATTCTATAACAGTATATAAGGTCTATATCACCTACCATCACTTTAGTTATAACCAAATCCACTTTCTACTCTGAATCACTTGTCATTGCATCATTAAAAACTAGCCAAGGGTGTAGCCTATCAACAGCAAAAACCGACCTATATGGTTTACAACCTTCTTTTCTAGTAATGGGGGTATCCTCTATCTCATAGCGATCATTACCGATAATTTTTGAGATTCGAAATGGCCCTACACATTTAGGCAATAATTTGCGACTCTGTCCCGGATCTGAACGGATATCTCTCTCGACTCTTACTAAATCTCCTAATTTATATTGTGTTGGTTTTTTGTGAGACCTATCAAAACGTTCTTTCTGTTTTTGCTGATTAATTTGAATTCGGGACTCTGCATCAGACCTAATCTTAACTCGATCTAACGCGGAATGAGAATCCGCGACTATAGGGTTCATGATACCGTCCGAAACGCCTGTTGTTTGAACACCAAATAACATCTCAGAAGGAGTGCGATTGGTGCTTTTGTTAATAGTATTGTTTAGTGACCATTGAATTTGTGGTAAGCATAAATCCCATTCATTTTCAGGTTTACCGTGATTAGCAGCAGTTATGGCATCGACTATAGTCCGGTTGTACCTTTCAACCTGGCCATTTGCTCTGGGAGAGGCAAAAGCATTCAAAATATGCTTGATACCTCTACCATTAATAAAGTTTGAAAACTCTTTGCTAGTGAAACTTGTACCACGATCTGATATTATACGGCGTGGTACTCCAAAAAGCGAGAAATATTCTGTAAATACTTGAATAGTGGTGCTACTCTTAGTATTTTTAACTGGTTTTATGTATATAAATTTCGTAAAGGCATCAATGATTACTAAAATGTGACAATTTTTCTTTTTACTTATAGGAAATGGACCGCAATGGTCAGTGTGGAGCGTATCAAATGGTTTGCTAATTTTAGGTATAGGATGGAGCTCCCCTTCTTTAGCACCGGCCGGTAGTTTGTTATGTGCGCAGCTTAAGCAAGAATTGCAATACTTTTTAATAAATCGTCGCATTTTCTTAAACCAATAAATTTGATTAACTCTACTGTATGTTTTTTCAAAACCGAAATGACCAACATCGTCGTGATTCATACGAACTACCTGCCATCTTACCGATTTCGGAACTACCCACTTTAAATTGACTTCATTATTTTTATCAATTACTACTCTATATAAACGATCATTTTTATATTGTATAGTTCTTATGAATATCGACTATATCTTTAGTGTCTGGATCATTTAGGATGCTAATTATTCTTTGTATCTCTGAGTCCTGTTCCTGCACTGTACTCAGCCACGCATCATCATCTATTGCTAAAACATCGACAACGTCTACCACGACCTTTAATTCAGACGAACTGGGATTGCGCGATAAGGCATCAACGTGACTCATTTTAGCCCCATCTCTATGCTGCACTGTGAAATCGTATTCTTGCATAGTTAAGTACCAGCGAGCTACTCTAGGAATCAAATCCTTTTTAGTCATTGTGCTACGTATAGCGGCACAGTCCGTAACAACTTTAAACGTTTTTCCTAAAACATAGAGTATGAATCGAATTAAAGCACAAACTACTGCCAGAGTCTCAAACTTATACGAGTGTAGTTTGCTTTCATCTGATGTGGTCTGACGACTGTAATATGCTATAGGGTGGAAAGTCTGTAAATTTATACGTTGCATTAATATGGCGCCTATACCGATTTTACTAGCATCTGTATGAATTTCTAATTCGGCCTGGGGATCATATAATGCTAAAACGGGTCTGGTGGTTAATTTAGATTTTAATTCATTGAAAGCCTTTATCTGTGGCTCATCAAAACACCACACAGCATTCCTTTTTGTAAGATTCGTCAGAGGTTTTGCTATCACTGAAAAATTGTGAATAAAACGTCGGAAATAGCTAGTGAGCCCAACAAACTGTCGAACCTCGTGAACGTTTTTAGGTATGGGAAAATCAATTACCGCCTGAATTTTAGCTACCCCAGGGCGTATACCGTCTGCACTGATCTCATACCCCAAATAGTTTATTCGAATCTGAAAGAAATCGCACTTTTTTATATTTAACTTAAGTTGAGCTGATCTTAACAATTGAAAAACTCTTTCCAACTTGTCTAAGCCTTCTTCTATTGTTTGTGATGTCACTAAAAGATCATCCATATATGCTAATGCTAGGTTTTGTTTACCTTTCAGCATAGAGTTAATGATTCGCTGGAAAACGCTAGGTGCATTAGCAAGCCCGAATGGCATTCTCTCAAACTCAAACAAACCATCCGGTGTTGCAAATGCAGTATACCGTTTACTGTTTTCACACATGGGCACCTGGTAATACCCTGATGTTAGATCAAGGCTTGTAAAGAATTGATTACCCCCTAACCTATCTAATTGATCCTCAATGCGAGGCAAAGGATATTTATCTTTAAGTGTCTTTCCATTTAAGGCTCTATAATCGACACATAGGCGTTTATCGCCATTTTTCTTACTGACTAAAATAACTGGACTTGAATAATCAGAAGTACTTTCACGTATGATACCATTGGAGAGTAAATCTTCTATAATCTTATTTAGGTACTCACGTTCACTCTGGGAAACTCTATATGGATTATATCATCATTACAGCCTATACAGTCCACTGCTGGACATAGGCCTCCACAAGTTTACGCCAAAAATAACGTGAACTCATGTGTTTTGCCCATAGTCACCACGCTGGGCAGGCGGGTTGGTGACCGCAGTACTGGCTTTGTCGCACCGAAGACGCTGCTGCCCGTCTTCGGCCTGTGTATTTCAAAGCCAGCAGTTGGATGGTTATCCCGCCATCGGTCGGCTTCTTAAGTTCCAAGGTGGTTGTGGAACCTTGTTATCCCTTAGTCGCCTCTTACGACACCCACGGGAAGAGAGGGGGTGGCTAAATTCTTTAGTGCCGTAGCCACACAGCACAGTGCCGTAGCCACACAGCATATATATATGGATTATATACTACAGGTCTATTGTCAGTTAGGTTAATTTCCATTTCAGTTAGATTTGTTTTACCTAATTCTCCTAAATTCATTGCAAAGCAATCTCTGTATTTTTCGATTAATTTAAACAATTTTTGTTTCTGATCCTCGGTCACTATTGTACTTATTTTTACATCCGCTAAAGGTAAAGGCTCATACTGTTTGGTTTCTGTAGTTATACCTACATATTCTTTATTTATTTCGTGGTATTGCTGTCCCCGAGCTAACAAAGCTCCTTTAGTAATTTTTAAATCATTAAGTGACAAGTTGGCTAGCATTAGATACCCTTTACCTGCTTTGAACTGAAATATACCTGGTAGAACAATATATTCGTTGTTAGGTAAAGTTCGAAGATTATATTGAACAAATAGCCCTTCCGAGTATTTACTATTTGTAGTGACATCAATGGGCATAGTAGTTTTTGGTTCAATAACGTAATCACTTTCTGCATACACTTTAATTTTTAAATAACTATTAATCACATCTGGGGTTTGTATAAAAACTAAATCATCATTTGTTTTCAAAAGTATTACATTAGGTTTTTCCGTAAATGACTGCCCAACCAGAATTGATGTTTTTAAATAATGATTTTCTACAACTAGAATTTCCGTTTCAGCCTTAACGGCGCCTATTTGTAAAGTGACTACTACTTTACCAATTGGTTTTACAGAAGAATTGCCAAAACCCTGCAAAATTGGTAAGTTATCAGTAGCCCAAGTATCATGCAAGAGTTTTGCGTCAGATTCTCGTATAAGAGTACACTTACTGCCTAGGTCAACGTATCCTCGCAATGTTATATCACCCACTTTGACGTCTTTGTAAAATTTTGCATTATCGGACTCACTATTGGTAATACGCATGACACTCTTAGTTCGTTCCGTCGAACTATTATTTTTATTAGCTTCGCCAGTATTATTACTGTTCTTGCGACAATCTTTAGTTTCGTGGCCTAATTTTAAACAAAAGTTACACCTCTTTATTGGTTTATTACATTTTAAACTTATGTGTCCCATTTCATTACAATTGAAACATCTAACTGTATCTGTGCTATTATTGCCTTTAATTTGTTCATTTGCTACCTTATTAAACTGTCTGGATTGTTGATGACTATTCCGGTTGCGATTATTGATGGATGGCGTGTTGGTTTCATGTTGAGATACCGTGCGCAAGTAGTTAAGGACCTGTTCTGGTTCCTCAAACATACAGGCACCTGCCCCCATTCGTACAAACTTGTCATCGATACCATGTATAAGGCAACCAACTGCCTTTTTACCAGTTATCTCACATTTATTTATAAGCGCAATTTTGTCATAGTAATAATGTTCTAGAGGTTGGCCAAACCTACACCTAAGTTTTAACATTGTTGTTAATAAATCACCGTAGTTTTCGTTTGAGGGAAATGCTAATTTTAATTTTTGTGTCCACTCATCCCAATCATATAGGACTGAGGATAAACCCTGATACCACTTTTTGGCTAAACCACTTAATTTAGGAAGAGCATAATGACATATTTGGCGGTCATTCCAAGAATAAATCTGCGCACATTCGTTAACCTTGTTTATCCAATTTTCTATTGTTTGACTATTTTCACTAGGGTCAAATTCTGGAACAACACTGAACGCCACCGGAAAATTGTTATGAGCCCAAAAATTTGAAGTTACTGGCGCAGAATTACTGTTAGGGTTATTTAATCTAGTAACATTATTTGTTGCGCTGTTATTGTTCGACAAACAAAGATCAGTTTGATCATTAACTGCAATGGGTATATTTAACCTATTTAATCGAATCGGCGATGTCAACGGGGGAGTTTTAGTCGACCCCCGGTTAACATTCCTACTGAGAGATTTATGTCTGCGACGCTTAGAATGCGCTTGTTTTTTTTACCATGTCTTTTATGGCTATGCTTACGACCTCGATTACGTTTCTTTCTACGTCGTGACCTACGTTCATAATCGTCACTATCACTAAAACTAGAATCTGTAGAAGTACTATCTACGCTCGATTCCCGCCGTTTTCGCTTAGATTTTCCCATTATCTCCACTAGTGATGCAATGAGTACATGATTCAAGATATACTTAGGAACAACAAATACAAAATTTTATATATATAACAAAACTAAATATATACTATCACAATATTAAACACAGCATTAATAGACACCGGCAGTAAATCCGGAAACAGCGGCAATAAGTAGGTACATGGAACCTCAATTAAGATATATAAACACACCAATAGCTATGTAGTTTAAATTAATAATAAAAAAAAGCCATATAAGATTAATAATAACAGTTTAAAAACAAAGATCAACGATAATTGTACATTTCTATTTCGAAACACATCGCGTAGTCTACGTGTAGTTACTTCAAAATAAAAAATAATAATAACAGCTTAAATAGTTTTCACTTGTAAATTAAAAGAACACTAACGCTGACCTGATTATTATAGTTTAGATATTAAATAGATCACTTTCACTAAACTTCCAAAAACATGTGTGCAGTTTTTTGTTTACCGCTCGCGTACCTTCTGCATATGAGATATGCGAATGAGATAATCAGGAGCAATTTAAATTTTGAAGGACTTCGCAGTAGCTCGCTAGTAGAATTTTCCTCGCTTTGGTTCGATATCGATTTTGAGGCGGCAAATGTTAACGTAGCCACATGAAAGTCAAATAACACTTTAAGATCTGACCTTAACATCCAAGATCGAGGAGACCGCAGCATCGGGCACGTAGATTAACTATCCCACTTCTGACTGTTAGAAAAACTCAATATGCACTATTATAAAGTTTATTAATTAACACATCAGTACTTAACGCCACTAAGTAGTATCGAGACCGCCTTTTACGTCTGTTCCGTAGTCAGTATATATTCTCTCTGCTTTTGATCTACCACCGCCAAAACTAAATAAATAATTCCCCGTCAACGTCCATTCCCCTCTTAAGTGTCAACTGTGTTGCCATGACAAACGAGCTATCAAAGGCCTGGCAATTAACCGATTTTACTGATATTAAAATGATAGTGTTGCTAAACCTTAAAATAAATGTTTTGATAATTGATCCATATTTTTAATACTCTAACATAACGTAACAGGTTACAAATATTAATCATTACAATACGCAGATACGCTTACGCGTAGGATAAAAAGAGATGGCTATAAGTACTATAGATACATCTTTGTTTTCGAATATGCTCATGGGATTTTGTACGCAATTGACTATGAGCTTAAGTTTATTTTAATACGCACAGTTTTTTTAAAGAAATTTTAATTTCGGTCGTGTTTCTTTTTAAATATTTTCGAATTTACTATTTAGCATTAAGATAAGACAGTTGACGAGTGATTAATTATTAACGATTAATGTTATTGTCTCGTGTTGAAGTATATACTAAAATAGTATGGGTTTTTTGTTGTATTTTTAATTATATGTATGTATGTATGTATTTCGAAAAATAATTAAAAACTATACATAAAATCAAATGAACTTCTTAATACGCCTGCATCGATTATTATGACTATAAAAAATCAAAAAGTAATTTAAATAACATGTTTTGCAGCCAGTCGTAAGCCTGGATAAAATATGAAGGGAAGTTAATTTAATTATACTATCCATCAATATTAACGTACGTAACGGCATTCGTATATGTTACAAGTTATAACATATAACTACTTCATAACCATAATACAAACAAAAGTAATATAACGTCGCCGTCCCGTACTGATACTGTATACAAAAATAACTAGTTTCGAAAAATAAGCAGTTTCGAAACTAGTTACGCGTATCCACGAAACTACGTATAACCGATTACACATAAAAGACGTTACGACCCACGACTAAGTTTTAGTAATCGCTGTATAGCACGGACGCGGAGCATGAAGAATTTCGTACATTGACCCCTCATCTTTTGTCTTTGTCGCTCGCGTATAAACATATTGCCGTTGTGCTCACACAGGTGAAGTGACAGCCGTATTCACAGATTGTCAACCTTTTTACTTTACTTTACTAAGTTCTTTTCTATGATTAAACAAAAAATATTTTATTCTGTGACTAGACCGATCTACGGACAGACAGCGTAGTAGTATTTAGTGTAGTGTGCAAAAAAATAGTTCTAAGACATCCCAAATTCTAAACTCTACCAATTTTTTAAAGCTTCGTACTTTATATAAAAATTTTGAGCACCATTGGCAGTAGGCAAAAAGGTCATTATACAAAATTCTTCGTGCTTCGCGTCCGTGCTGTAGTAATACTACTAGTAGTTCATGGACGTAATATACTAACATATTACGTCTATGGCTAACAAAGAAAAAATCTAATATTTTCAACACAAAATATTGTTAATCTTGGTACGGCATCAATAAATGACTGCTACTCCTTTTTTAACTTAATTTGACACTTTTTGAAATATATTTCTTTCGAATCATCTGTAATATCTCTTTTAATATAAAATATCAACATACTGACCTAGTCTAATATTCTTTAGAACTTAAAAATAAATTATGAAATGTTTTGTCAGCTTTCCAAACACGATCAGAAAGTAAAAAAGTATTATCTTAAATTCATGTTTTACTATAAAAAAAATAACTTTCCTATTTTAGTTTTTGTCTCTGAACTTTTATATTATTTAAATCTTATGTATTTTGTGGTGTATTAAACTTTTATTTATGCCGTGTGGTGTCGGCCGAGTAGAATAACATCACCCCCTTTCTTCCCGTGGGGGTCGTAAAAGGCGACCGAGAGATAAACCTGGCTCAAAATCACCAGGGTCCTGGAGAAGGAAAACTTCATTTGAAACCTGGAATGGGATCTCCGTCAAGCATTCGTGACATAGCTCTAAAATGCAAAAAACTCCTACAACCGAACTGGCTCCAAACGTATCGACTCGTCGTTCCTGTGGGCTTAGCCAGTGAGGTCGAGAGGGTGGCGCAGAGCTTAGACAACTTTGCGTTTTCTTGAAGAGTGTCCTAGGCGACACAGTGTCTGTCTGACACTATCTACATCGTTTGTAATAGGCTATACATATATATATAGGCTAATAAGCCACTGGCCTTATCCTGCCAATGGCCAAAGGCCTGAAACCTTTACTTTATTATGTGACAATGTATTCAGCATTTGTAAATCGCAAATTAAAATAATAGTTAATGATTAATTCATTCTTTTCAAAAGTAATAATTTGGAGAGATGAATGTATGCAGACTTAGAGACACTATTATTGTTTTAAAATAAGTATCAAACTTCAATGAGCGTCTTACATCTATACAAATAAATAAAATTTGGGTGTCTGTTTGTGATATTAAAATAATCGCTTTCTACTAAATGCATACGGATGTATATACGGTACATATACTAAAATATTTTTTTTTACAATTTTTGTCTGTCTGTCTGTCTATCTATTTATCTGTTTGTTCCGGCTAATCTCTAAAACGGCTGGACCGATTTTGATGGGACTTTCACTGGCAGATAGCTAAGATAGCTAATGTAATAAGGCGTAACTTAGGCTACTTTTATTTTAGATTTTTTTTATAACTCTCCGAACAGAATTTTTTTTGTTAAATCCCGCGTGGACGAAGTCGCGAGCACAGCTATAGCATATAATATTATTGTTAAGCCATTGAGGTGAGAAATATATTATTACACCATTGTTGTTAAGGGGGTGATGACGTGCGAGTAAGTTCGTGAACTTGTGGCTCGACGACCTTTTTCGCTAATGTGTCACCCTAAGTACGCGTACTTTAAAACCGCCGAGTAAGTTCGTTGGCGATCCGACAAGTTTGAAATTTTGCTCGTAACCCGCCTCCGCTCGTACGTGTGGCAGCACTGCGAGCCACGACCCGCCATTTTTAACCAACTTCCAAAAAAGGAGGAGGTTACTGGGTGGACCGATTTCCATGATTTCTGTTTTAATCAAAAGGTGGTGTATGTCGTGTGCTTCCATTTAAATTAGTTTGCGGTCTAACAAGTAGTTTTTGGGTTCATCTAATAATGTGTATTTACTTGACTGGTTTTTTTTTTTTTGTCTACCTACGTTAAATTACTTGTCGACAAAATTATGTTTCGCCAGTCCGTGGACGCGCAATGCTTGTAGTTTTGGTATTTGTAGTTTTTGTTTCTTTTGACTGAAAAAATACTCAGAATGAATGATTTCCGAACTTCGTCTTTTTTTTTTGATTTTTAAAATGTAATGTATATGTGTTTCTAAATAGCACAGAGCTTCTTCTATCGACGACATCGCAATATAGAATGAGTGAGTTTCACGTGTGTCACCGACGACGAGCCGAGTAAGTTCGCGATCTTAAAAACTGCGTACATAAAGTTTGCACGTCTATTAGCCCCTTTAAGCTATTGCCTTTTTGTATAAGCTTCTTGGCTATGGTTAATGACCTTTGTGACATTGTTTTAATGTCGCCACATGCAAGCTAAATTTTTAACCCAAGTCCAGCTTTTTGTGTGTTCGAACCTTGGTTCGAACTTAGGAAATTCCGAAAACATTTAAGTTACTTTCTTTTGGTTAGTTACAAAGTTTCAACATAAATTTCAATAAAACATTGAATATTTTTTGAAGTAACCCTTTTTTACGCGCTCTTGACTCGGGAAGTAAGCTGGTGAATGTGTGACGAGAGCGTTACGACAAGAATTGGGCGAGGCGAATGAAAGTTGAGAGGGAGATTTTTGAGAGGGAGGTTATTGAACACAGAAATAGAGAGAAAGAGAGTTACGTTTCGTATATTACTGTAAGGGCAACTAAAGAAGTTTTACAAGCTCACTCGTTTTTTTTTAAACTACACTACAGTACTATTTTTTAATAGCATTTTAGTTCTAATTAATAATTTTAACTAATAACTTTTATAGTTAAGGTGATCAATGCTATGGTTTAAATTACTATCGTAATTTTAGAAAAGATATACGTATATATCTTAGTTTTTAACATTTACTTTTATTTATTAGCAATTTAGCAGTTTTTATTAAATGGTTAATGGATGTTTCCAATCAAAACATGGCAACATGCCGGTTTTTTAATAAACATGTCGGAATCGCAGTGGTTGTGCGTTGTGAATGTGTGAAAATAATCTTAAACTCGGTAAATAGTTTTCGAAAACATTCAGTCTTTGTTTTAAAATATTTACATGTAAGTTCGGCATGAAAAACTTTTCCTTACTTACTTAATTTTGTATGATGAAGATATCGTTTTTATGACAAACATGTGTGCGTTTTTGACTTTCAGTTGTATTAGTGAGGGTAATGTACAAATGGACGAAATGTGGTAGGAGAGGATTGAAGCTCTAACGTCTTATACGAAAACAGCAAATTTTCATCTTTTAGTATCAATAAGGTATAAAACAGCTACTTTATATCATTCTTATAGGAAAATAATTGTATGTATAAAACCCTGGAAAAGTAACAGGCTACTTATTTACGCTTTGCAGTTTGGAGCATCTAACTCGGAGTTTCATTTATTATCATAACAAAAGTTGCACATATTCCGGAACCGTTTCTTTGTCTTCTAGAGATTGTCTTGGGATTAATATATTTCTTAGAATTGTCAGTGTTTGGCCAAAAAATTGTAAATTATCGGATAACGCAAGCCCACAAGATGGCCGACTGTTATTCGTAAGGTACAAATAATATTTTGCAATTAAATACCTCTTTATGCACTTATTTTATATTATTTTGCAAGTTAATGTTAGTTTATATTATGTAATTGTATTTATTTGTTGTTACAAAGTGACTCAGGTGCACGACGTAAGAATTTCTTTGTTTCAAAAATGTCGTGAAGATCCAAGGGATTCTTTTTTTATTTATTTTGTGATTGAAGAAATCTTTTGTTTTTAACTTTGTCGAAGAAAGCACTTGATTAATGTTATGTTTAGTATAATAAACGTCTTGAGTGTTAAGCTTTTAATAAATAATTGTTCTATAATAAATAAAAGACAATGTTTATATTTCTATGTATAATTTTCTAACTAATTTAATCGAATTTGACTACTTATGTATCTAATGTCACATGACAAGGGTACATAGATAATAGTATATAAACATTTAATATATAACCCTTGAAAATAATAATGATATTTGTGAATGTAATTCCACATTTTGAATTTATTATTTTACTTTGCTGTTACATTATTTTAATTTAATAGCCTCATTGTTTAATATTTACATGTTAAATATATCACTGTATGTGTTTTAGTTTGCAACTTATGTAATGCCAAGTCACATTGTCCTGTGCTTGTAATGGCTTATTAACAATTTGCTTTTTTTTAGTTAGCGGAATGAGTTTTTTGATGCTTTTAGATAATGTCTGGTGCGTCTGGTTCATCAGGAAGCGGCACGGGACGCGGTCGAGGGAGTTCAAGCGGAGCAGTCGGTGAAAACAAACCAGACTCGAAGGAAAATAAACCTCAATTAAAAATGTCGAAAGCACTAGGTACATCTGCGAAAAGGATCCAAAAGGAGCTCGCTGAGATCACTCTGGATCCTCCACCGAATTGTAGCGCTGGACCAAAAGGCGACAATTTGTATGAGTGGGTTTCAACAATTCTCGGCCCTCCAGGGTCAGTTTATGAAGGTGGAGTCTTCTTTCTTGACATTCACTTCTCCGCAGAATACCCTTTCAAACCTCCCAAGGTAAAAACTTCAAATTTTCTTTTATTTAAAAATATATATTAGTTAAATAATACATTTTTAGGGCCTTTTTCATTAATTGTGGATAACACTATTTGATGGATGATGGTATGTAACAGATACAAGTTTGGTGTATTGTTTTTTTTTTCACCATCAAATTTCACTGTATGGGATCTTTTCTTTGCAATTGTGTATCTAAAAGTTTTAGTTTATTCATCAAAGTAAAATATATCCCAATGATTTATTATACCTCCTGCCGTTAAAGTCTACTCGTAACTTATTTGCAGGATAAACTTTGCCCGCACACAAGCAATGAAATAGGGCCTCATGTATAGATTTATACCCCAATTATTAGTAATATGAGTTTCTTAGTAGTCAATAGACATTATCAGTCTTAGTAGTGTAGCAATATCTATCACGCAACATATAAACTAGAGAAAAACTGACGTATCTTACATCGCGCTGTCAAAGTTATCAGAGTGATTGAGTTTATATACAAGAACCGAACAACAACTGTTGGGGTGTTAGCCCACCAGACACTACACCCGTCTGGTCGGAGGATCCTCCCTTTTCAATGGGGGATGAGGGACTTCACACCCTGTTCCTCACACCTCCAAAGTAGTATGTCTGTTTATGAAACATAATATCAATGTACACTACATAGTTTATCACAATGGTATTTTGTTTTTTATGGTAAGGAGAAACTTATAGGGACATACATATAGAATGGTACAACTTTTTTGGACTTTTTTGAACTTTTTTCAACTTTCTCAGTTTATTAAATTTTTTAAATTCTCGACGTTTCGTATACTTTACAGCAACTGTGGTCATAGGAGGACTCGTCCTCAGGTTGAAAAAGTTGTTTTTTATATATAGCTAATACTATATTTTTATTTGACATTTATAGTCAATGTTTTCCTTCTTAGTCAATGTCCAATAATCTCTTAATCTTGGAAAATGTGACATATATAACAAATATGTTAACAGCAGGGTGTTATAAGAGGCGACTAAGGGATAACACAGTCCCACCACTACCACATTGGAACTTAAAAAGTCAACTGATGGCAGGATAACCATTCAACTGCTGGCTTTGAAATACACAGGCCGAAGACGTAGGCAAGGCAGGCGAAGGGCAGTAGCGTCTTCGATGCGACAAAGGCATGGGCAAAACACATGAGTGACAAGTTCACGCTATAACGTTTGGCGTGAACTTGGGAAGGCCTATGTCCAGCAGTGGACTATGATAGGCTGAAGTGCCAAATATGTTAAAATTTTAGATAAAATTAGTTATAATTTTGATATTTATGTATACAATTTACTTTTGTTCACAGGTAACATTCCGAACTAGGATATATCACTGTAATATCAACAGTCAGGGTGTTATCTGTTTAGATATTCTCAAAGACAACTGGTCACCAGCTCTGACAATCTCAAAAGTACTTCTATCCATATGCTCACTGTTGACTGATTGTAATCCAGGTAATATTATTTTTACGAGTACATTATTGATTAATTTGTTAATTTTAAAGACGAAAATAGCTGTGTTTACTCACAAACAAAAAAAAAACCCTAATTCCGATTATATCGACAAGTAATACGATGTAGATGAAAAAAATAGTCAAATATGCATTTTTAGATATTATTCAAAAAATACTCGTAACATTCGATCAAATTTAAATATGACAGTATGAGAAGCATCAGCTATTGATAAAAAATAATGATCAATATCAGTATATCCACTACAAATTTATGAGGTAACACAAACAGATTCAGTCTAATTTAGACCCAGCTCCTTTTTTAGAAGTCGGTTGATAATACGACTATGGGCCTGCGATGACCAAAATGTTTATATCCTGGCATATAAACACTTGTATAGTTGTAGTGAACTGATTAGAATGTTACCATACGCATGGTAAAGGTAGGAATATTTAGGAAGGTAGTAATAGTAAAGTGCATTTGACATCAAAAATTCTTAAAACCAAATTTTCTATTAGCAAAATGCACATAGTATGTCTTCTCACGAGTTGAACAATCTATAATATTAATAGTTAAAAATAAATTATAATTTTGAAAATATTAATTGATAACGGTAAACTGTAAAAAAGGCAACGTGAAGGGTCTGCTAGGCTTCCTCAAGGACTTCAAAGAGCTAGGCTGGCACGAATAGTGCCCCCAGCCAATCACGCAAAAAGGCGCATTAAGACGTCGAGTTGGGGAAAACAGCCCGTGTTTATCAACAATATCAACATCAACTGTAAAAAATTGAAAAATTGTGTTCGCTCACAAATGAAAAAAAATTATATTTCAAAAATTGATCAAATTGTATATTGATATTTTTATGAGCTTTAATTGCACTCTTAATAACCTTCGAGCATAAAATTATTTTTTTATTATTATTTTCTTTGTGTCTTCTGCAGCAGACGTGACTTTCGCATAATAATGTTTAATAACTTTTTTTTAATTGATCATAATAAAAGAACTAACCCTAAAAACGAACACAGAATTTTGCCAGACGCTGATAAAATTCATGTTGTTCTGTAAAATATTTCTTAAAATATTATTCACTATATACTATAATTTTTGTTACTTCAGAACTTTTTGTTTTTTATAAAGTAATTTAATTAAATTTAAATGGAACCTATCGATAAAAAAAAGAATAATCGAAATCGGTCTATCTAATCGGAAGTTCAAAAGTCGAGAAAATCCTGCGTTTTTTGAAGTAGGTTAAAAAAGATATGTTTAATGTATAACCTAAAGGTGATGCTATTCTTATTACTTTTTGAACGTCCAACGTATTACTTGTAGATGTAATTGAAGTCGGTTTTTTTCGTTTGTGAGCAAACACAATTATTTTCAATGTGTTTTGACCTGTTGATAAGTACTATCAGGTGGTAGTGTGGGAAAAAGCTGTATAGTCCTAAAAAAACAGTTTGATAATAGTGGGACCCTTTTTCCCATTTACATTGGTAGTGTGTGTGAATAATGACATTTTTTTAACTGACTTTCATGATTCTTGTTTTAACCGAAAACTAAACTAATATAAAATTTATATTTTCAGCTGATCCGTTAGTCGGAAGTATCGCAACACAGTATCTCCAGAACAGGGAGGAACACGATCGCATCGCGCGCCTCTGGACCAAGCGTTACGCGACATGATTGCTCTCCGAACAACTATCATACTCAATACCATTCTGTTTTAACTCCATCCCGATCACGTTAATATAAGCTAACATTATCCACGTAAGTATGCACTCTTGTCAATTATAATATATAAAAAAAGTATTTCAACCAACATTGTTTCCGAATAAAGTAAAATATGTTGGTTCAAAAAAATATATCTTGAAAAAAGTGCATACTTCATATGTGGCTTGTCAATATTTAGTTGCAATTTTATTAATGTGAATTTTTAACGCTTCGACACGGTACGACTGTTTTATTAGGCGACGAGTTTTTTAGTTATATATTTAATTTTTTTTTCTGTTGATGTTTGTCGCTGTATAGTAATACCGCGATAGGTTTAAAATATATAACTACACTACGTAGGGTAAAAGTGATTGGGTCAGTTTTGCCACGGATATGTGTCGATCTCAAACACTTGAATTGTACTACTTAAGCATATTTCTCGATTGTTTCCAAGGGAATAAATAGGATGCGTCTATTGCAGGGTGTACAATTGCTTTTGTAATTGGTTGGTATAGAGATATGTGATTATGATGGTTAATTATAAGATTAAGTAAACTACTCAACTGCCAATGAAATGTCTCCAATTTGTAACGATCAATCACTTTGTCAGTACATAATAAACTATAAAATAGTTACTAAGCCTATGTGAAAGTACATAATGCGGTGTATTTCATTCATACTCCCGTGTTTGCAAATATTTGTCCATCATTTCGTGTCACAGCTTGTCTTTAGTTTTTAATCCTTAAAAGTGTTAAAACTTCAATGGCAACAGTTTATATAAATTCATTTAATTACGTATATTTCTATACATGTGTAAAAATAACTGTCTCTGTATATAAAATTATTTTAAAATGTTTAGCTGAGCTAATATAAAACAAAAAGAAAAATTACAGGAAATCTAAATTTGGGTATAGCCTGTGACAACGTAATCTGAAAGAGTTGAAGGTATTTGCTATGTTGATATAATTTTAAAGTCTCAATTGTGACCAATGTGACCGAATTTGCTGGCATTTATCATTTCTAAAGCTTATCTTACTCTTATAATGCATTTTAATAGAATTACATGTACAAAATCATTTTTTTTTAAGTAAAAATTACAATAAGACTTCTAGTTTTCTCTATAAATATTACTAACTCTTGGAGTGATCTCTTTAATAAAGACCATTTGATTGAGACTATGTTGATGTTTATTTTTTTTTTAAATCAGAGAATATTAATTGCAGTGGAATAAAACTTTGTCTTAATTAACTAAAATAATAAATTTTGAAGATCAAAACACGCTCTCGTAAAATGTATCTAGTCCTCATTCTAAAATCTACTTATGAATTAAGGAATACACACTACTGACATTCAACTTTTTTTCAGATTTCCGCATACTAACTCTCGATATTTCATTTGTATACATATGTTGCATTTTGTGATTTAGTTAAAAAGTTTGTACCAATTTGGTCCATTATTTAGATAGTAAAATTATAAAACTTTTGAAAATGAACGAATTTTAATTGTTTTATTTTAGGAGTGCAATTATTGTTCAGGTCTTTATGTATTGTATAATAAATGATATGTATTTATAACAATGCAATTTTATATGTATGTGAACTATTTTATATACTTTAGATTTTCATCAAGCATAGAATAGTATCTTTAAAACCTATTTATTTAATGAAGAGCTTGTTAATCGATATGTCGCCAACAAACCATTCTTTTCAATTTCTAACGTTTTTTTTTTATCAGTGACTCGACAATATTCCTGAATTCATCAGTGATATGTGATGACGTATGTTTTTTATGAAATCGACATATCAAAGTGAGTTGAATATCTTTTCACAATGCTCTCGATTACAACGAGCCTGGCGTGTTCCAACGTGTAACCGCACTGAACGTGCCAAAACCTCAAGGCGTTTTTGCTTCCACACTGTTTGTATAACTCGTCTTTCTAAAATATTCCGTTTAGTGTTTAAACAACAGTTATTAGAAGTAAGTTATTTTATTGTTTAGGTAATGTATGTCTTAACCCTAGTTTTAAAGTATAAAGAAACTTAGCCGTGTAATTTTTAGCAAAGTGTATGTCGCGTGTATATGAATGTTTTGGTGATACCGTTGTGAAAAAAGTTATTAAAAATAATAATAATTAGAATTTAATTTAATTTCGTCGAAGTGAAACTGGTGCTGTGAGATTCAAATGCTTGCGACATACAATATTGAGAGATGAATACCGCATCTGTATTCGTGACTGGATATATTTTGTCAATGTGATTTTTAAATTATTTTATACTGTGACTTCTGAAATGTGTTGCTTGCAAGACAACAGCTGTACTCAACGCGACTGATGTTCCTCGTAACTTAATGTTCATAAATTGAACCCATTATAATCATCCTTTGTTAAAATTTATATCATGATATAAAATAGGAAAATAAAAATGTGTGTAACTAGACACTTAACTGCTGTTTTATTGTTTTCTTGAAACCTTAAATATCTGAATATATTTTTTAACAATTATTTAAACAGGTAGTGACAGACTGCAATATCGTGATTGGAGATGAACAAAGTGAACAGGTGAATGAGTTTGTGTATCTGGGTTCAAAGTTTACAAGAGATGGAAAGTGTGAGAGTGATATTGAAAGAAGAGTGAATGCAGGAAACAGGGTGAATGGAGCTTTGCACTCCTTTATGAGCAGTCGGGAGGTGTCTAACAAGGCTCGTTTGGCTGTGCATGAAGGGGTGTTTGTTCCGACACTCATGTACGGAAGTGAAAGTTGGGTATGGCAGAAGAAACATGAAAGCAGAATAAATGCAGTTGAGATGAGAGCGTTAAGAAGTATGATAGGAGTTAAACTGAGTGACGCTCCACTCGTACAACTTAATGCCAAATATACTAAGTGTAATACACTATTGTATAGGTATAGTATATAAATAATTTAATGCAATAGGTATAGTATAGTATTTAATATAAAGAAATATAGGATTTAAAATTACTCGGGTAATTATATTTGGAGTGGGAGTGCACTGCGCCAGCGCTCTTTAGGACGAGTCGCTTCAGGATCTATACACGGTACACATCTATACAAATAAATAAAATTGGTCTGTAATATTAAAATAATCGCTTTTTACTAAATGCGTATGGATGTTTACACAGTACAAAATAACAATTTTGTCAGTCTGTCTGTTTGTTCCGGCTAATCACTAAAACGGTTGGACCGATTTTGACGGGACTTTCACCGGCACATAGGTGACGTAGTAAGGAGTAACTTTTTTTTATAGCATCCATGGGCTCTTATAAAAAAAATAACTGTCCATGCCTTTTTTATTTACATTTTTATTTTCAAAACGTTGAGGCGTATTTTTTTCAACACTGCATGCTTCAAATTACGAACTAAAGCTTGTTTTCTCTAATTCGATGGTGAGTCCACAACTGACCGTGAGATATATATATATATATACACACACACACACACTATATATATATATATATATATATATATATATATATATATATATATATGTGTAGGTTAATAATTAAAATCACTATTTACGACTATTCTTTTTTTTTCTTCATGCTACATGCTATATGAATTACTATTTACAACACACTACATGCTTCATACATTATATTAATATTTGTCACATATGCTCTATAATGTTAATTTACCGCATTGTCGACGGAGTAAGAGTAAGGGGTAACTTGGCTACGTTTATTTTAGAAATTTATAACTCAGCAAACTGAACTACATACACTTTTTTCCTTAATTTCCACGCGGAAGAAGTCGCGGACACAGCTAGTAATTAAATATATAGCCTAATGAAATTTACACACTATAAAAAAGTATTCCACTTTATCAGGTACCTAGTCTATCTATTTTTATGATCTGATATGTCTAGTCCAAAATAATAAAAAGTATGCGTGGTGAAGACGATACATATGCTTGCCGGTAGGCAGAGCTTCCCGTACCGAGCGTGATGATAGTGCGCTTGTAAAATCGATTATATTTAATTAGACGCGATAGTTAAAACTACTTGTTGCTTGCCTTGGTACTGGGACGCCAATCTATAATTTTTAGTCAAGCATGTTAATAATTATTATAAAGTTTACGTTCGCTATTAGAAATCAGGACTCATTTGATTAATATATTTTGTGTTTAATTTTTTAAGAATCCGTATAGGATTATGGGCTATTAAAAAATCGGAACCCAGGTAACTTAATAAAGCGATATATGACTGAAAACTAACAAGTTGGATTATCTACTAGTCTATAAATAAAACAAAAATTACCACTATATACTGATTTATTTATAAATACTAAGAAACACTTTTAATATATGCTTTGCTTCACAAATAGATTCATGAAATGCAAAATAATACACGACAACCCCATACATATTTTGCATATCATAGAACGCCAATACAAACGTGCATCATTCTACGTAGAAGAAGAAGAAATAGTAAAAATACAATTTCTAAATTCTAAATCTTAAGATTCAAAATTTTTAATAAGTATACGAAAAGAGCATGTGATGAAATTGATTTGGCGTTTGAAACTTTACTATTCGAAAATCAGTCTTCTATCCTGAGCACATAGTGTGTGTTTGTGCCTCCTTCACGCTTTTAAACTGACGACAAGAATGATATAATGTAAGTCACGGTACATATTGAAGTACATATGTGATGTTACATAAAAAATAATTATAAAATTAAACCTATAAAAAAGTAACAAAATATGACGATATCCGACTTTCACTTAATCACAAGAGATATACAGATCAATTTATATATAATATACTATTATGTAACGGCTATGAAACAGACGAAATTTGAAGGTTTTAGACGGTCTCGTACTGACTGCGAATAGAGCGAGCGAGACAGCAGGCGAATATCACTCCGAGCAACTGAAACAATGTGCACTTGTTACAACATTATTTTATTTACAGTTTCAATATTAAGTCGAAGACTAACTGAAGTATGGCACAGAAGGACATATCTTGTTTAAAATCTCGAGCTGCCCGACTGGGGATGTACCCTACAGAAGATCACTGCTAAATAATACTGCTTTCAAGCAGTGTTGTGTTCCTGTGGTGAGTAAGAGTAGGGGTAGAGTAAGGGTTGGGTATGGCTGTCGGGTTTGGGTCGCTTGTAATGCTTCTGGTATTGCGTTTATAAGCTACGGTAATCGCTTACCATCTGGTGAACCGTATGCGTTTGCCGACTTAGCAGTATATAAAAAAAAAAGAATTATAATTTTTATTTATACAGGTGTTCGACTCCTAACTGCGTTTCTTCAAATAAAGGGTTCTGTACGTGTCCAATAGATCGCGTTCCATGCAAAAATAATCCTAGTCCATTTTTAATGCCTTCGTTTAAATAGACGAGCGATGGAAGTCATTATGAAAGTTAATATGCTCTTATATACTAATAAGTAGCCCTGTTCTGTATTATTCTCAATGTCACGATTAATTAAAGTTAATTGAGAAACGCCAATTAGTGCAGATTACGAGACATGAAAGTATCGTGTTGTCGTCGTGGTGACGAATGATTCTTCATTAAATATGGTTTAACAATAAGATCCGATCTCCATAAATTTACAAATATTACTTAGTTATAGTTTGAGTATTGTTCGTTACCAACCAACTTACAATTTTTGTTAGTCCTGGTAGGGGAAATAATTGTACTGTGATTTTGTCGAAGAGAAAAGTTCAGAATGTTTGCAACAATATTTTAGCTTGAATGCCAGTCTTGACCAAATTATTAAGAAAAGTAGCAGAGTTTGGCACGCATATTACGGTAGAGGCAATTGCCGCATTTTTACATTTTTACTTGATATGAAGCGGAATAACTTTGGTCAAAGACAAAATCCACTTCTAAGGCTAAAATTTACACGTAGAGGAATCTGAAGGTTGGTCAGTTTAAAACTCACCTGCACAAAAGCAATTCCAATACCAACTCCACCTAGTACGAGAGCTAGTTCCTTCATATGGCTGAGAATGAGGTCGAGGCAGCCATTTTTGTGGATGCTGGGTGAGTCCACGGTGCAATTAGTGGGCTTGTTGTCGAGGATTTCGCGACCCGCACAACAAGTGGTAGGGATTGGCTCGCCATTGGCTGCCCAGTCGTTAACACCGTAGATACCGCAGCATTGGAGCTGGTGTGGATGGATGGTTTTAATTATTTTTTCGTATAGGATTACACATAATAAATTTGAATATTGTTATACAAAGTATCTAATATGTAAACTTTTCAAAAAGAAAAAATAATTATTTAAAGAAAAAATAAGTAACTTAAATCTGTGATTATACTTTAGAAATATATATTTATTTTGAATAGAGTTTTCAAGAACTTACAAAAGAAACTTCCTTTTAAATTTAGAGTAACATGAAAAATAATTTAAACCTAAATCGTTGCACTCTTAAGTTTAAATTATAAAATATTTACAAATGAATATCATAAACATCAGATATTATAGAACATTGATTTAGTTAAGACTTAAACTAGAATGTACGAAAATCGAAGTGTGATAAAAGAAAATGTAGACAAATAACTAATAGCTGATAACAATCTCTGTTAGTAAACCTTGGAAGTGATCAAATTATTACAATTAGGCAGTGCAAATTATAGTACATAAACCTACTGCGGACCATTAATTTGAAAATGTATAATGTTCATTAACTTTCATTTACTTTTGGACATAACAAAAACATTCATTTACACTAAAATTTTTGATCATTTTGAATGGTTAGTCGTAGTATTCATAAATGATTTTTTTTTTGGTGAGAAAAATAACAGTTTCCCTTTTAATAAGTAAAACCACAAGCTTTAAAGACTTATCGTGTTAAAAATTTAGGTCGTTATAACTTAATACCGTTAGAGATAAGTCAGTCACTTTAATACACGGAAAGACCAAGTTACGAAGTGTGAGGACTTAGGTAATGTCTTTGTTACACCTATGACGTTATATGTTATGTGTAACTAAATGGTACGTGGTAATTTTACACGGTTAGTTAACTGTTTAAGAAATCATTGAAGTATAATGTACGTTAGTAATAATAGCTCAATGTAAGAAATACCTGGATATTGTCACTAGATTACTATTTTTAAAATTGAGTGAAAGCCAACAGAAAAAAATAATTACATAATGCCTAGAAGTATTTTATATATAGAAAAAATAAATGAAAGTAGAATAATTTAATAACGAAACAATTAAGATTTAAATATGTGTCTATCTTCATTATTTTAATTTCCAAAACTGTTTTTTTTCCTTTTATACGTGACAAAACAAGTTTAACTAACTAACGCCTATTGCCATTAGTTGTATGAAATTATTTTTTTTTTAAATATATAATTAGTTCAGCAATTACTAAAATATTGTTTATAGTTTAACTAACTCGGCCAAATTTGTCGTCCGCAACGCCACATCGATGAGGTAGGTATTATAGTAAACTTACTAGCATCAGAAAGAAAATGAGCTTTTCAGTTTTATAAGAACACAAAAAGTAATATAGGTAGTAGGTACTACAAATTGGCTTTCACCATTTCTTAATGTATTGTCTGAAAAATTACTAAATTATTTCTATATATTAAATAAAGTTAATTTTATTTAATACTTATTGTATTTATTGTAAAACTAATCACACACTAAAATCTTAAAAACAGGAAGTTGACATGGTCGCCAATGTAATCAGGTGATTGTAGAACGTTTGTGTGTAATTATGTTGAGTTGTATATAATGTTACACGTTCTATTATAATACTGTTTGAATAATTTCGCTTTCACCTTATTGTTGATGTTTTTTATAAATTTGTTTTCGTTGCGTAACGTTAAAAAAATTATGTATTCTCCACATTTTAATGTGTAAATTGTTGGGCTGTTGGTTCGAGCGGCCTTCAAGGCATCAACGCTTTGGGAGCCCGGGTAGTGAGACCTAGCCAAGAAAGAACCTTTTAAGAGGACTTCCCTAATTGTCTCTCGTAGCGAGATCGCATCTCGGCTTAAGACGAGGATGAAGTCGGAAGGGTCATTTATAGTATTGTAAAATTAATTGAATGATTCGTTTGTTTTAAAATTTTCAAAGAATATCTAATGACATAATGCTTTTAATATTTATAAGAGCAGACTACGGTAAAAGTTTTAACGTAAATTCAAATCCTATTATTTCTTTTTAATGTAACATTATCCTCCCCTGTCCCTCTCGTCCCTATTAACCCATTATCGAATTTTCTAGTAAATATTGTAAAAAAAAAACTTCATACCCAGTAACCTTGAAATTTTACAATTTATTTTACAAGATATTTAAGTTTTATGAATCGTCTTTCATACAATAATACGTTATGAACTTAAAAAATTATCAAAAATGTCAACTATAATGAAAATATGGGTAAAGCTAGGAAAAACCGAATTTCGGGACGGTGGGGGGAAGGGGGAGGGGAGGGTGGGTAACGCTACCCCTGGTACCATTGTCACACTTCAAAACCCCATGGTTATGGAGATATCCATGGTTAAAGTTTTGAGGTTAGAAGAAGAATTTCGTAGCTTTCACACGTTATTTTCACATTTCACACGCGTTTTTTCACATTTCACACGCTATTTTCACATTTCACACGTTATTTACACGTTTTATAAGTTATTTTCAAAATAAAAACAATTTCGACGCCAAGATCAACAAACGATACAACTTACGTTAGTCATGCTCCGTTCCATAGTTTTCACATGTTATTTTCACATTTCGCACTTGATTTTAACATTCCACACGTTAATTTAACGTTTTCACACGGTTTTATTAACAAGCGATACAACTAATGTTTAACAACTGAGAAATAGATGTTTTAATAAAAATGACAGGCCACTTATCGTTTCGCTCCAAAACAATAATCATAAATTCATTGTTTTTGTTTAAATAACTGTAAAGGCAAAGGTCTAAGACCGCGTTTGTTGATCATGGAGTCGAGATCGTTTTTACGTACTCCTGTTCGAAAATAACTTATAAAGTTGTGAAACGGCGCATGGATTGCACTGCCCGCAGCGCCAAAGTTAAGGTGAAGTCAGACGCGGAGCTCAAGGTATTATAATAGCTTTAAATTCTTCCTCTAATCTCAAAACTTTAACCATGGATATCTCCATAACCATGGGGTTTTGAAGTGTGGCAGTGTTACCTTGTATTGATTCACCTACACCCTCCGCCCTCCACACCCAAAAACCCCGTAATTCGGTTTTTCCTAGTCTAGATCTTAGCCAAAATATGTATATCATTGTTAACTTACGTCAGTCTGGATGATGTCGTAGTTCTTCTGGATTTCTGGGTCCGTGGTGTAGTGCTTGATCGACTCGTTAAGAGTACGCACAATAGAGTTTTCGAGATCTGTATGCTTCACGTAGCCCGCGATACCGACCGCCAGCTCCGCGATGAATATCATCAGAAGGAACACTGAAAACTGTATGGAAATAATTGTCAAAATAAATTAATGCATAGAGTGCGGCCCAGAGTAATGTTATAAAATGTCTTTACTGGTAATTAATAGTAAAAACTTTCAGAAGTTTACTTTTCTAAGGAATTGTGGCAAATGTAAGACCGGCAATCTTCTAGCTTAATATCATTAGAGTCTCATTTAGTTTAATATTGCTTTTTGAGGGTTTTGAACTGTATCAAGGTGTCTACCACGCGAATTTTAACTACTTAAATGCTTCATTGAATAAAAGAACTCATATTGTAATAAAATAACTATCTGATGATACAAAATTATTCCAGAAAATACTATACTTACTACTAATACTTTTCTAACGAAAATTTATGCGATGCTTTGTTTGAATATTCTGCATTGAGTAACAAAAAGTCCTATTTATGATATTAATTTTAGCTCTACGAGAAATAACTGTAGCGGTAGTTTTTTGTAATAATTTGTAATAAAAATATACATTTTTTCCTCAATAGTTGGTTTTCAAGGTAATATAATAAATAACTCATTTGTTTTTTTTTTTTTGTTTTTAAGTACTATTTTCGCAAATATTTCTGCAACCTTACGCAATTTACGGATATATCTATCACTTCTTACATAGATTAAAATAGCAGAAATTAAATCCTCATCTATAAATCTTATTTTAAGAACAATTAATTACTTTATTTAAAATTGAGAATACAATACAATAAATGAAAATGTGAGTATAATAGTTTCATATGTATACTGAACAATTGCATCAACACGTGATTGGGAATAAGTACGGCAGTTAGTGGCTACGTGCCGTTTTGTAGATAACACTGCACTGTGACACCGCCATTAATCTACAATGTCAACAAGCAAGTTCTTTAACACTCAATATTGATACGGACTGGTTATAAATTTAAATATAACTTTAAACTTTAGGTATTTTTATTGGACTTTATTAAGATATATAAATTTTAAACAAAAAAAATAAAATAAAATGAGAGAATACTTGCAACATAGTGGATTTAATATTGACTAAAGTTTTTTTTTGGGTTTATATGTTCGTAATTTTAATTTTTTGTTGTCACAAGGTCTGAATCTCAAAATGTGTATATGTATACCTACGTGATGTATGTACAAAAAAACTTAGTGAATATACGCCTGTTAAAATAGGGATGACTTGGAAAAAAATTCCACTCTAATTACCACTTGTCTGACCTAGTCAAGGAGTTTTTTGTAAGCTCCTAAGTGCGGAAGATGAATAGTTCCGACTGCCGTAGTTTTTGAAGATTTTTTTAAACAATTACGTAAGCTCCAGTATATCTTGGAAATAACAGACTTTGGAAGTTAAAATAATTTATAGCATATATTTTATGCATGTAATTTTATCTAGATTTTGACGACAGTAATTTTATTTCATTGTAGGACAAAAAGCAAAACAATTGACCTCTTGTCGAGTCTAAGTCGTTTTGTATTCGTGTAATGAATTTTAAAATTTATTAGTGCTTTGAGAGTGGATTCCCCACCGTGCCTCGGAGAGCACGTTAAGCCGTCGGTCCCGTTTGTTATCATGTACACCTGATAGCGATCGTTACTCATTAGTAGGGAATATAACCGCCAACTATGATTAAGCTCTGATCCTTCTCCTACATGGGAAAAGAGGCCTATGCTCAGTAGTGGGATATTACAGGCTGAAGCGAAGTGCTTTAAGATATAAATCGCTAGTCTAACGACAATAAAATAACTCCTTTATTCATTAATATTAGTCATGTTTTACTATTAATAACTTTACCATACATTATTGTACGTGGTCCGGACAAAATATCATTTAATAATTGTGTTTGCTCGCAAACGAAAAAAAAAAAAAAACCGACTTCAATTACATCGACGAGTAATACAACGTATATCGACGAAAAAATAGTCAAGTAACTACGCGTTATCAAAGATTGCTCAAAAAGTAGTTATCAGATCTCAATAAAATTTATATGTGACTACATAACAAACATCAGCTTTCGATTAAATTAAAAATTATTAAAATCGGTACACCCAGTAAAAAGTTATTGCGGATTTTCAAGATTTTCCCTCGATTTCTCTGGGATTCCATCATCAGATCCTGGTTTCCTTATCATGGTACTAAACTAGGGATATCTTCTTTCCAACAAAAAAGAGAATTATCAAAATCGGTACACCCAGTAAAAAGTTATTGCGGATTTTCAAGAATTTCCCTCGATTTTTCTGGGATCCCATCATCAGATCCTGGTTTCCTTATCATGGTACTATACTTGGGATATCTCCTTTCCAACAAAAAAAGAATTATCAAAATCGGCACATCCAATAGAAAGTTATGCGGTATAATACAACGTAGGTCGACGAAAAAGCGTCAAGTAAAAACGCACTATTAGATATAACTCGAAAAGTAATTGTTAGATCTCAAATAAATTTAAATGGGACCAAATGGCACACCACCTTTCGATTAAAACAAAATTTGTCGAAATCGGTCTACCCGGTCAAAAGTTCTGATGTAACATACATTAAAAAAAAAAAAAAATACAGTCGAATTGAGAACCTCCTCCTTTTTTGGAAGTCGGTTAAAAAAGATAATGATAATTTAATAAATAATCAAAATAATAGTCTACTAAACGAACTGGTATACACTCAATTTAAATTTCAGAAACAAAAGCAGTTACTTTTTACTAAATCCGTTTACAAGAAAATTAATGCACGTCATTTGGTTTAAAAACCCGAATAAAGGGTTTATAGATCGAGTTTCATATTTGGGGCGATTGTGTATAAAGCCTTTGACTAGGATAGACAGATTTAATGTTTTACTGCCAATTGTTATTTTTATACCTAATATAGTATTAGTCACAGAGTGATATCATTTATCCTACATATAAGTCAGCATAACTATCTTTTTATGTCAGAAATAAAGTGTAATAAAATTCAACTATGTATTAAATACTTTTGTCAGAATTAATTGTAATAAAACTTAGCGGTTGTTCCATTATACATCCCCTGGAACGCTATAGAAATAGTCAGCGAAGGAATCGGCATTTCTTGATAGTAACAACGCCCCTAATGGTCATCTTGGATTATAATGTTGCATGGACGCGATGGAAAATAGATATTGCATCAGAAAATTCATACAGATTTTGTTGGATTTATCATAAACATTAAGAGATAAATAGTACTAGGTTAGGTACACATGGCAGAATGCACTACTAGAACTGGCACAACTAAGACCCATTGAACCAGTCAATCAAGGAATAGTAGGAATATATTATTTAAAATTTATTTAATACTAGCTACCCGAACAGACTTCGTTGTGTCAAAAGTTAATAGTATTTTTTTGTATTAAATTCTTCCGTGGGCCTTAAGGAACACGCGAATAAATAAATTAGCCGAATTGGTCTAGCCATTCTCCATTTATGCGCTTAGCAATATTCATTTTTATTCGTTTAGAATAACAAAAAAATACTAGTTTATAACCAATGCGTTTATAGATAGTTACTATATTTTGAACATCGTTAGCTTATCATCTCTCTATTGAAATCCAAAATTGTATACTATATAATATATATATATAATTAGTAAACAAAAAACATACTTAACTACGTTAACTGAGGTAGGGCACAGCAGAAATTTCCTGCTCAAAATATGGAGCAGCCCGACTGGGGTAGTACCTCGACCTTACAGAAGATCACAGCAAAATAATACTGTTTTCAATAATACAGTTTCCTGTTGGTAAGGTGACCAGAGCTCCTGGTGGGGATTGGGGATTGGGTCGGCAACGCGCTTGCGATGTTTCCGGTGTTTCAGGTGTCTATAAGCTACGGTAATCGCTTACCATCCAGCCGGCCTAGCATGCATACAACGAGATATCTCTTGACGAGAGAGAGAGATAATGTCTACATCGAGTATTTTCTCGATTACCCTAACATGCGCACTACGAGAGACAAAATTCTCTTCCGAAGACTTCGCCTTGTCGAATAGAGAAACATTATCAACCATAATCACAACTGAATATCATTCTTATTTCTTATGTCGTAAAGTTGAATTTACAAGGTTATTGACCAATCGTGCCAAACCGGGATGAGCCAACGTTTGTATAATTTCAAACGAGTGACACATGTTTTATTTAACAATGTTCTCGGCCTTTTGGCTAAGATAAAAAGTGTATATCTAATTTAAAAAATCTAATATGGAAAATAAAACGGCGTAAGTAAATGAATTTAATTATATATGTAAAACAATATGCTCGTGTTGTGCTTTATATCTTGTCGCACAATAGATAATTGTAATTCTATCACGCATTGTTTTTTTTTTTTTTTAATTTTTAAATTTTTTTGAATTTTTGAATTTTTTTTTTATTATTGATTTTACTTCTATTCTATTTCATTTTATTTTTACTTATTGATTTTTTTAATATAATTTTGTTTTGTTTTTTATTCTGAATGTTGTCTTGTCTTGTTGTACTAACCCAATATGGACTTATACTTTGGTCTGAAATAAAGTATTATTATTATTATTATTTAGAATAAGAAGCAACAGGGCGCAAATACGTTTTTTGTGTCATTATATGGCACACTTCACTCGACTTTTCGCATTTCCCGCTCTTCGTATACCGAAATTATATAATTATAATAGGGAAACGCCATGGTATACAAAAAATAGGCACCCGGTTTTATTTATTTTTTATTTATCGTCTTTCTCGTCGATGATATTGAAAACGAGAAGTTTCTCTTCCTAAAACGACAAAATTCGACAAAATTACGATGTCATGTTAGCTTCCGTAGAGATAAATATCACAGATCACTAAAATTTAATGATTATCTCTTCTATTGACGTAACGAGAAGAGTATCGCGTGCACGCATGTTAGCTACTGTAGACATAGAGAGAAAATATGCGAAAAGGGGTAGACAAAATTTTGTCGTGGCGCGCATGCTAGGCCTGCTGGTGAGCCGTAGGCTTGTTTGCCGACCTAGTGACATAAAAAAAAAACACCTAATTACATTTGCGACCATGTCAACTTCCTGTTTTTAAGATTTTAGTGAAAATACTTAGTTTATTGTTAGGCTTTATAGACACGCTTGAAAATGATATAATATACCAAATGTGAATTTCATGTTAAAGTTTCTGGTTCTGGCAATTGATGACAAAAGATTCTTCAGTCCCAATAATACGGTGATGTATGTGAATAACAAGGAACGTAAAAATTGCTATATCATTACAAGGATTTTACACTGTATGAATCACGTAACCGCTAACGACGTATTTAGCAACTGTCAACACTCAAATGAACGCAAGATTCAATGACGCAGAGATGAATGCAACTGACTGCTGTACCATTGCTCACGGGTTCAACTCACTTAGATAAATATTTGTAAAATGTATTTCTATGTTTTGAACTTGTTTCATACGTTAAATTAAATTTTTACAATTCTGGGCTAAGCGTGAATTTTAATAATAATTGATAATTGACAAATTAATACTGTTTTATTCGTTTTAGGTAATAATTAAATCTATGCAAACTTAGATTTATAACTACGAGTACATCAAAAACTATTGATCAACATGTACTTGCCACATATTATATCCGTTGTAGCATTTTGTAAGTGTATAATAAATAGAAGCGGAAATAATTTATACTTTGGTATTGGAATATCAGAAGCAGCTCCAACGATTTTAATGAAATTTAGTATGCAGGGGGTTTTGGAGGCGATGAATCGATCAAGCTAGGATTTATTTTTAGAAAATGTCGTTTTGTCCATGTTTTCAGACAGTAAAAAACTGCTACAATGTTAATAGAATACGAAGGTAATTTTCGCTATTGTTTACAAAGTTATAGTAAATCTTGTGGGGAATTAGCCGGTACCGAAACGAGAAAACCAACAGTTAAAACCTAAATGTCACTTAATGATTATTTTTTTCCATTTTTTCTGATTACACTCGTGATTTTTTATTAAAATAACCAGTTCATATTTTTTCATGTCGGTAAGATTGAAAATTATTATTTATATTTTAACAATTATTATATATATACGATTTGCTAAAAAAAAAAACAGAGCTAAGCTCGGTCACCCAGGCACTGATATCTAAAGATCGAACGCGTATCACGTGTGTTACTGAAACAGCTCTTATCAGCACTTATGTATTATCGCCTGTATTTTTGTAAACGCTTGTTACAAAAATACAGACGATAATGCACAATGAATTTGTATGAAATGTTAAGCTTTCATATTTTTCATGTAACTTGTTTTACCTTATTTATATAAATCGTTTACTTAATTTACTTTTGAAACTTAGTGATAAATTAACAAACATGTCATTTGGATGGTATATTATTTGAATCGTATAGGTACTCAAAAACTAGCGCTAGTTGGAGCGGTTAAGTCTTCAGGGTTATTTTTATCCCACCACTGTAACAATTAACTTTAGAAGGAAAGGGAGAAAAATTAAATATAAACATATAATTTAAACCTATAAATTGTTTTAATGAAATGAAAGAATCTAAACTTTTCTATGCATTGTTTGGGATTTGTACAGTTTTAAAACCACAGTCTCTAAATCTCGTAAGCTTGTTGTGACTTTTATTTTTGTGGATTGTCTATAAAAATCGGCCTAATTCCTAGAATCTGGAAATACTCACGAACGAGCGAATTTTAACAACTATATATAAATACATATATTGTAAACACGTGGCTTTAAAAATTCTTAAAATATTTGTTGTAAAATGACAAGCGTGGATCTACGTTAGTTGACTTTATTGGCTTCGTTAAATATAATGTTCAAAATTTATTTTACAAGATTAACAATTAAGATTCTTGACAATAGACACAGCATGCCCTATATTATTTTTAGTATTAACATCATTCTGAGCTGGCGGTGTGCTTATTAAAAACTATAATAATTTGTGACGAATGCAAATAACTCTAAGCCTTCTTGAAAAGATATATTTACAATTTTTTGAATCTGAACCTTATGTTTTTAAATCGTGAGATGAAAATCGTATGGTAAGCATTTCGTTTGCAAGGACACGCTTTAGAAAGTGCATACAAGTTTGACATTAATTATTATTTTTGTATTTTAATGCTTTATTAAACTACATGGATAGAGGTTACTAGAACTGGATTTATTAAATACCGGTTTAACATAAAAACAAAATGTCTTTCAAAGAGATTGTAAATCTTTCGCAGTCTAATTACTCTATACTCAGCTACCCTATATTCAAAAACCATTCGTTTTGATAACTAAGTGTTCATTTTCTGTCGTTTTCGTTGTCAGTACCTAAAAAAAAATTCTATTACAGCAACGATAAAGTACCAGAATATGAGTATTTTGTCTTACAATTAGTCATAAAAGTTTCAACACATACCTACCTATCTGTACAAACAAATCGTAAACTATCGTATCATAATGTAAGTTTCTTTGTAATGTTCAAATACACATACAGAGAAGTTAGAAAATAAGATTTCTTTGTAATAATATGAGCCATGCTTTCATCATGCTTCTCGAAAAGCCTGTATGGCGTTTACCAGTGAGTTGTTTGATATAATCACTAACACACGTCGGAATAAACACCTTTCATACACTTATAAAGAGACCCACAGATGGCCTATTAAAATCAAATTAAAGGAAAGGAAACGTTCATTTGAGACGAGACGACAAGCGTGTCAGAGGCCAAGGATTCTGATCCCGACAATTACGCTAGCTATCTACTTTCAAACTGTTTGGCACTAGTATGGTTGCTTTTTATAACTAATCCTAGGTGTGTCCGCGTTTAATTTCATTCAAGATATTACTTAAATAATATTATCCATTTTTAAAGGGTAACTGCGGTTTTTTCACCGATAATTCTCTGCAGAATCTAGATTCCGAAGCGGTTGATGCTTCATATTAAACAATTTTTTTTTAATAAATATACATATATTATTGGAAAATGGCAATTTAAAATAGCCTTTATAGTCTACTTGAAATAAAGAGATTAATGTTCTTGATTTTAAATGGTAGGTACTCCATGAATCATTTCGCATTTTAGGGTATTAATATAGGTTAACCACAATATACTCGTACAACTCCTCAGGCTAATATGTTTTTCCAGAGATGTTAGTACTGGTTGTATTGAAAAAAGCAATAAGTGTTACTGTATACTAAATAATATAAGAACAGAATCAAAAATCTCCGACAATAGGTATTAAATATTCTTGAATAGTATTTAAAATTATTTATAAAATTCGAAAATCTTTATTGATAACGTATGATTTGAACATTACGAAATGACAAGACATAAAAGTTACCTGTGCTACTTAGCCAGCTCCTAATTTAATTTTTATTTCCCCTTGTAAGAACCGTTGAGGTCAATTTATATTCTTAATACCTTACAAAACAATATGCATATTAATTTTCGAATAGCACGAGTTGATTACGAGAATAGCGCGTTAACAGAAACTACTGGTCGGCCAGTGGTCGAAATTCGACCATAATTAATTTAAATTATAAGTTTGAACATTATTAAGATTCTGTTGTCAGACTTCTATAATTAATAACAAACAAAAGAGTACACAACAATTTGCTTGTATGAGTCAAATACGTGGTAGTGTGTAATGTTTTTTTTTTTATTATTATCGATTTGAAAAGAATATTAGCATTCTGCACTCTTCTATATAAACTATAAGTGTGCGAAATAACATACTCCTCCGTCCGCGCAATTTTCGTAAAAAGGGGTACGTTTTTGCATCACGTGTTATATATATATATATATATATATATATATATATATATATATATATAGATAAATTGTTCGACTCTAATATGTTTGATATATTAGGATATAATTTCAAAGATAATCCGGTTTTATTACGTCAATTTCATATTGACTGTATCATTCTCTTATTATAGACAGGTTAGGTAGTTTATTATATTTCATGCTAGACAGGTAGATCGCTATTTTATTCATGTTATACCTATTCAGACAAGAAATAAAAAAATGCAAGTGTGACACCGTGCCATGTTGTCAAACAGGTTTCACATGAAAGTATTTTATGTAGTCTGATCAACACTTGCCAAGATTAAATATTTTGAAAACATTGAGCACACTAATGGCCAGTTTCAATACTCTATCTATCTCTAAATTTGCTTACTAGAGATAGAATTTTGACGAAACTGGCCATAAGTTGTGAAATGTCATATTTATAAAAAATACTAGCTGCCCGGACAGACTTCGTTCTGTCAAAAGTTAATATATTTTTTTTGTATGAAACCTTCCGTGGGCCGTAAGGAACATAAAAAAATAAATTAGCCTAATTGGTCGAGCCATTCTCGAGTTATGCGCTTTGCAACATTCATTTTTATTTATATAGATTTATATACGTATGACATTGTTTAACTGTGTACATATGTGTTATCGAAAAGGTTAAAGTATGTAACGTGTTTATTTTTTTTACTCTTTTTAGTTTTTTGAGCTATATGTCTGAGTTAGCAGTTGAAATGATGATGATGATGATCTAATTAGTTTAAAAACACTTTTCAGTAATTCCTTTTCAGTAGTTCAGTAAATCCTAGATTGACGCATTTAAATATCACAAATTTAATAAAACACATAAAATCGTTTTATAATTTCAGTATTAACATCCTTCTTACAAGATTTATTCGTGTGAGTGGTCGTCTAAAAGCTAGCGGTCTCAAGTTCGATTACCTCTATATACTCTATATACTCGATTTACTCTCATATACTCTTACTGGTGTGGTAGTGGGTCCTTCCTATCGTACCTCGGAGATCACATTGAACGTAGTTGTAATGATAGACTCACAATAATGATCGTTGTGCTGTGTGGCTACGGCACTAAAGAATTTAGCCACCCCCTCTCTTCCCGTGGGTGTCGTAAGAGGCGACTAAGGGATAACAAGGTTCCACAACCACCTTGGAATTTAAGAAACCGACCGATGGCGGGATAACCATCAAACAGCTGGCTTTGAAATACACAGGCCGAAGACGGGCAGCAGCGTCTTCGGTGCGACAAAGCCAGTACTGCGGTCACCAACCCGCCTGCCCAGAGTGGTGACTATGGGCAAAACACATGAGTTCACGTTATTTTTGGCGTAAACTTGTGGAGGCCTATGTCCAGCAGTGGACTGTATAGGCTGTAATGATGAATGATCGTTACTAATGCTAGGGAAATTAGCCGCAAAGCCTCAGTGGAGCAGTGTGGTAAAAGAAGGGGATATTTTTCATATCCTCTTCTCTTATATAAGAGAAGGGAATATTTTGAAAACAGTACGACGTTTACGTTATGTTGAGTGATTCATTTCACAGTAGTGTATAGGAGCGTGCAGTCCTGTCTGCTATATCAATTACACGGGATATTCAAACTAGAGGGGTTCGGCCTAAGTACGCACAATTACAAAAATAATTGTGTTTGCTCGCAAACGAAATGCAAAAAATTGAAATAAGTACCCTAAAATATTTTCTAAAACAGAAGTCACTGTACTTAATATTTATTTCATGTTTAGTGATATGATGTTATTGGTTTAAGTAATCTAATATCCTCTGGCTTTTTATGTTATTTATAGCGAAAGAATCGATAGTGTTCAGAGGCCGTGTGAAAGGTCAATTTTTATAATTGAATTAACTAATGTATCATTACACATTATAAAACAAAAAATAAGAATAGAATAAAAAGGAGAGGCCGCCTACTCGTCATCACTGATAGCCAAACCCTGAATGTGATACTAACTTCAGCGAAATCGTATAACTGCGTGAAAACTAAACGGAAAACAAATAAAATCTCGAGAATCTTTACTGGTATTAGAATCATAATTGATACCTTTGTATTAATAAGTAATGAAGTCAAATGTTCCCTATTGTTTAATAACAGAGCAACGGAAGTCCTAATAATCAACTCTTAGAACTTAACTAATTGGATTTCCGTCATAAAATCTGTCGTTACAGCAATAATAACTCGCGACTGTTAACCGCAAATCTTGTAAAAGGTCAGTAGTAGCAGTGAAAGAATATTGTTTTTAATATCTCTTTGTTTTCTTCTCTTATTACATTTATAAAGATAAAAAAAGCTGCTTGAAATGTATACCTATTGATAAATAATATCCATGTCTGTAAGTAGTGAAGTGTCATGAAGCACAAGGGCAAACCTACGGCGAGGTCATCATCGTCCAGACAAAGACCGAGAGGCTACAAATCCACGACAGTGTGTCTCATGCGGTAGTAGCGTTGACAAGACACACTAACACCTGTGTCTACTACACTGACGACGGTGATGACGCAATCGGCAGGTTCGTTAGCCGAGCGCTGGGTGCCTCGACGAAAACAATCTTGGAGCACAACCTTAAAAAAAACTATCCACAAGCGTGATATCTCGCTGACAAGGACTCTGTTCAAGATGCTGGGGGCAGGCGTGGCTCATAATATAGAAATAAGAAAGTAGATATATAGATATATAATTTCTTATTATATCCTTTTGATTTATCAAATAATTTCAAATAGCAATTATTTTTGCATGTTGATATAATTATTTAAATTTTAGTTAAATATTTATTATTGAACTTCTTATTATTTGAATTTATTATTATTGAATGCTAGCTATGTTTGATTATTAATATTACCTTAACTTTACTTTTTTATATAAATTCGATTGATGACCTTTTTAAATGAATTTTATTGTTAAGAAGTAGGATCTTTACTTTCAATTTTTATGTGAAGTAATTTTAATTATACTTGCTTCATGACATTAATATATTGGAATGTTGTGTACCCCGTAATGGGATACATATTAGATAATAATGTAATAGTGAATCATATATAATGTTTTTTTTATGTATTATGTGGATGTACCTTTAAAATAAAATAAATAAATAGATAAATAAATAATTATGTAGTGAAATTTAAGTGAATAATAGAAATAGATAATTTAGAAATAGATAAATATAAATAATAACTGTTTAATATATATATATATATATATATGAAAAAAAAAACCCTTACTAACAGTAACATAGGTTAAGTGTACATTGTAAATAGAACATGAGTGTACATATATGGTAACTAGGAAATAAGTGTACATATATGTTAACTAGGAAATAAGTGTACATATATGATAACTAGCAAATAAGTGTAAATATAGACATAGATAAGAAAAATAATCATGTTTATAAATTATAAAGGAATTATGTGTATACTTCTCCATAAACAGTATTTAGTAAGGAAAAAAAAAACCGTCAGCGTCGGACCACGTCCTAGTTTTACTAGGCAGTCTATAGGATTGTTGATCTGTAGTAATAAAGAAAAATAGCCTGGGGTATTATTATAAATGCATGCAAGATTAACTAAAGGCACGGGCATTTTGAGCCCGTGGATCAAAATAAAAAAAATAAAAAAAAAGTAGTGTGTCACGAGGCTAAGTTACAAAAACATGTTTTTATTATAAAAGACATGGCAGCCGCAACTTTACGCGAGTTTTGACATTCATCACCCCTTTCTTTAAAAAAAAACAGGCACCGTTTAAGGTTTTAAATAAACATGATTATTTTTAATACTAAACTTATTCAAAAACGGGATATTTAGCATTTTTTTTTAAATTATCAATATAGTAATCTATCTATATAAAAATGAATTCCCATTTTCATTGGTCATGACATCACGGGTGAATGGCTGGATCGATTTACCTAATTCTATTTATAATTTTTATTGTCAGAAGAAGTTTCTTATGCAAGAAAAAATTAAGAAAATAGCGCAGTAAATCAGAAAATTCAAGAATACTTAACCAACATATAAAATTATTTCTAATCTAACCTTAGGGCTTTGGAGAATATACACTTTTTTAATGTACCCCTTACGACATAGAACTGACAGAAGATTGATTATAACACTTATTTTAAATATTTTTTGATTAATTATATCAATTCTAATTCAATATTGTCGGGACAGCTAATTTTTTTAATTTTTTTTTATAAATATAGTAAATTCTATAGAAAAGATGGGTGTCAACTGTCGATGGTGTGAAATCCAGTGACAATGGTAGTGGTGACCAATGTTTACGCAGCAAACGTACGTGAAAGGAGGGTAGTCTGGTATGGACATTGCTAAAGCCATCAAAATATCTACCCGCAAACTTCAGTCTCGAGAACTTATGTAGAAATAACGAGCTCCGCAAAATGAAAATAAGAAACATATGGTAAATATCCCGTTTTTGAATAATTTCAGTAATTGTTTAGGGTATTCGAACTAACAAATACGTCCAAGTTAGTTATATGTAAAGATGACTTTTATCGCCTATTAAAAGAGAACCGAGTCCTACCTAACTGTTACAGGTGTTGAATCGTGCTTCGTACTAATTCAACTTGAGGATAAAAAGTAAGAAAACATTTCATTTCGAATGTATAGAATTGTATTGGTTACACAAATATTTCAGTTTTAGATATAGTAAGAAATAAATGGTATGTTTGTATGTCTATGAATAAACGTATAAACATATTACAACAAAGCTGAAAAGCATGTTTGTATTAATTTTGGGTGATCTATATAGGTATATAAAAATGAACGTTTGTCTGTATGTCCATTATAGAATCGTAAACTATGGATTTGATCATGTCATAAATATCTTCAGCAAAGTGTTGTGCATGAGTCCACAAAGGTTTCTGAATAGGTAGGAAGATAAAAAAAAGCGTAGCAACGCGCGCAGGGTACAGCTAGTATTACATATGACAGCAAAAAATTTGTAAAGTTTGGAAACGTACGAAAACTTACTTTACGATTGAATAGAGAAAAAAATGTAATATTATCTATTTGTGTAATCATTAAATGAAAGAATTTCCTCCCTTAAATTAAACTGCAAAATCTATCTAGTATTTTATACTCAGTAGTATTAACCTTCTCTTGCAACTTGGATATCTAAAGATAGTCTATTAAGGATCATTTGTCATTCAACTCAGGTTATATAAGCAGGTAAATAACATAAAGATAGCACGAGCTACGCAGTATATTGCGCTTGTGTAGTAAGTAATCTGTGAGTAAGCGTACGACGTAAATTCACACTGCCTTCTGAAATTCCAGCTATCTCTCTTGTACGCGGCTGACCTTACGAGTAAGACAGAGATAGATATTGTTTTGTTTTCAAAACTTCTGTATTTTAGGGTCTGTTTCACTAGTTGTGAATAACGGTATTTGCTGGATGACGAAACAAATAGACTTTGGCCCAAATAGGCCACCTGTTTCGTCCTCAATTAATAAACTACAAAATTAAGACTAATACACGCGAATAGAAATATTTCATACCTAATTATAGTACAATTCGATGGTTAAAAAAGAATAAAAAATCAAAAACTTTTTACTGTCGGATACCGTCATCCGTCAAATAGCGTTATCCACGACTGAAACGGTGAATCAGGCTCTAATTGCCTGTTCCAACTCCTGCTGTTAAAATATATTCGTATCCTATATGCAGGATAAACTTTAACCAGAAACGTTGATACAAGTCTTTTTTTAACATAATATTATGAATGACATAGATGATAATTGTGTTTGCAGGCAAACGAAGAAAAAGCACCCAGTAAAAAGTTATGCGATTTTCGAGAGTTTCCCTCGATTTCTCTGGGATCCCATCATCAGATCCAGGTTTCTTTATCATGGTACCAAACTAGGGATATCTCCTTTCCAAAAAAAAAAATAATTATCAAAATCGGTTCATAAACGACGGAGTTATATTATTATAACTCCGTCGTTATATTATTAGGAGAACATACATAAAAAAAGTATATACGGTCGAATTGAGTAACCTCCTCCTTTTTTTGAAGTCGGTTAAAAAGTCCTATTTACTTATGCAAGCAAATAATAATTACGTAACATAGTTGTGATGTTATCATTAGCTAATAAGGCATTTGCATTAACAGCTTTATTCAATTATAAAATATTTTACATCTATTTTCGAAATATATTACAAAAAACCGCTAAAATGTTTCAAATGAACAAAAATATTTCTTATCTTTAAAAACATTTGGTATTAATCTATAAATTAATTTACAAAGTAATTAAATTTATAAATACAGCAGAATCTTAAAACAATATTTTGCCTCTCGTTATGGCCTTATTTCCAAACGTTATTTACTTTTTAGCCGACTTCAAAAAAGTTCCCACTTCGACCTTATTTTTTTAATGAATGTTATTAAGAACTTTTTACTGGGTTGATTGATTTCGATGTTTTTTTTTATTATCGAAAGGTGGTGCGTGTCACGTGTCCATTTAATTGAGATTTGACGGGTCATATCACTGATGATGCATATTTATTTGAGTATTTTTTCGTCGATCTACGTTGTATTATTTGCAAGCAAGTTGTTTTATTTTTTATAAGAATGTTGACCTTTGGTTTTAACGTTGTTATTATTATTTTATACTGTGTAACCTTTATTATATAAATTGGATTTAACATCAGATTAATTAGAAAAAAATCGTATTATCAGAAAGATAAGTCCATTTGGAACCTAAATATTTACAAACATTTACATACAAATTTATATAGATAAACATCTGTACAATATGCATGTAACCATATTGTACCTACTAAAACTAGATTTGATAATAAAGGTTATTTTCCAGTCTACCTACATTTGTTTGGTGATGAAGTAAAATTATGTATTTAAGATAATGCTACCTAAGCTTATTTTGAATTATCAATGATACAGCTGATACATAAAAGCATACTTTATAGTTTATACACAAGAACACGAGATAAGATCTGGAAAAAAGGATCTTAGAATATTTTCTTTTATTTAAAATTAGTATTATTACGTGGAATAAATAAAATAATTAAATCTACCCCATATTTCAAATGAAATAGACCTTGTTAACGAAGTTCAAAATAAGTAATAAAGTAATTAAACATTGAAAACTTTTAAGAAGTTGTTATAGTTGAAAATATTTCTATACACTAAGGTTAAGATGTTCGTCCCCCTTTTTAGAAAAAACCTACCCACACTCCACTACTCCACATAAATTATATATCATTTTATAGACAATAGCTTGCTCTACATATCCACGACTTAAATTTTTATTATTGCTTTTTAGTAAATTAATTATTAAAATTATATATATGACAGCTTTAAATTTGATATAACGTAAACATGATTGACGGTAGGTAAATGTTTTGCTTATTTCGTGCAAATTATTCGCACAGGTATTGCTAGTTCCTTAATAAAGCTTGTTGTACATTCTTTTTAAAAAAAGTAGGTTTAGCATGTAGAAATAATAGATTTGAGGTAATCAGCTACTTTTTTCTTATATCATGACACCATAAACGACTTAAACCGCAAAGAACCTCCCTAGTAACTAACTTTTCCTCCCTAGTGACTAACTTTTATTTCTAATTAATATTACGATGTTTTGTTGTATACATATTCTGCAGATATTCAAGTATCGACTTAGATCGATGGTCAGAGGATTTTCAGTTGATTGTACCGTTTTTAAATGTGAAATATGTCACAATAATATCTGAGTCATTATTTTATCATACATCGAACAATCGTAACAAATTGAATCAGTGTATTATTCATAGCTTTATCAATATAAAACAAACATGTCACGAAATTTCATTTCAGATCATACTTTTGTTTACGAAGTAATAAAAACAAGATAATTGCAAGACAGATAATACAAGTCATTATATATAGTATGGATGCATATTATTTATAATTACTTGAAATTGTTTGTCGGGGTCATCAAACTCAAGCTTCTACACTATGAAAAACAACTTTTTATGACTAGATTACTAAACAAGCGTATGGCCCACCTTATAGTAAGCGGATTAGGCTATAGACGATTGAAACAAAGGCATTGCAAGCGCACTGCCAACCCTGCCTCAAACTCTCCCCAAGTCCCCAGGAGCTCTGGCCATCTTACTTACCACAGAAGCACAACACTACTCGACAGCGGTATTATTTAGCTGTGATATTCTGTAAGATTGAGGAAGTTTCCTTGTGCGGGCTGCTCTAAATTTTGAGCAGGACTTATCCTGCTGTGCTCTAGCCCAAAAAAGCTCTTTAGATCAAGACCACGAGAAATATTGATATGCAATATACAAATACTGGACGTGCACCTACTGGATGAAACCCACGAAGGCTAGGGAAATAGACAGTTAGCTTCTGCGTTTATGTTTCGTTTTTTATGTATATACAGTTTTTTTATAACTCAGTGTGTTAGGTATATTAGATGAAAGAAAATTATATTACTTTCTAATCATGTAATTAATTTAAAATTGAATTTCCTTAGTAGCTAGTGTGTCATCCAATCTTCTTAGTAATGATAAAATTAAATACCCACACAATCAATTGGTTTAACAGGCAATTTACGATGTACTAGTTGTACCCCGTGGATTCACTCATATTAATTTGAGGAAAGACATACTTTATACAGACTATAGCCTTCCTCATATATTTTAGATTCAATGGCTTACCCCTAGTGGCTTGATGAGTGCAATGTTTTAATAATCATAAATAATATGTCCTTTTTTACAGATAATACTTATTTTATTTACATTGTTACTTTTCTCATAGCAAAGAAAAAGATGAATAAAACTTGTGTCATTGCCAAGAGTATGTGTTTATTTTTTATTATCTTGTTTTATAGTTGTAATTGTGTGATATTTTTGTCATTGGGTGTATGGTATTGGTGTCATTGATATTTTTTCAATTTCGCTTTTTATTTTAAAACTTTTTGTCTTTTTCCAAATGATTGTTTGGAACCATATTTTGTAGTAAACTAACACAAAACTTTAAACAAAAAATGTACAAATTTGTCCAAATCATTCAATCATTCAAGGTATAAACATTGAACAGTCAACTCACCGTGACAATCATGCAATGATTTTCCTTGACGGCACCGCAGCATCCGAAGAAGGCGACAACAAACACAATCAGGCCAACGATGATCAGAATTACCGGAGCCGATGTGTAGAAACTCTCATCCGTTAGACTGACGTATGGGTGTGCATTGATCTCTGATTTTGCACCCACAATCAGGATTATCAATCCTGTTATCTAAAACAAAATAAAAAAAACAGGTATTTTTTATCTGTATTATTATTTTGTGACAAAGTCGCAGTCCATTTCCGCACAACTACTAAGTATCTTCGTGTTTGCTAGCCGAAGAGAAGATTCTTCGTTTTGTAGTTTGGCCATGGGGTCACAAGTGCGGTGGAGATGTAGTAATAATATAGAAATATGGGTATTTTAGTGTGAAGTAATGATATGTCTTTGTAATCGCCAATGACTTTTTACTAAAGAATAATAAAATAAAACCCATCGTACACGTAGCGAAATATATAATAGAATGAATACAACATAAATTATAAAGAAAAATTTAAAATATAAATTCTTGACATCTATCAACTATATTTTATAAAAAATATAAAAACATATATGTAATGAGGTTTGAGTATTATTAGGATATAAAAAGTTTGTATATGTGTGGATACAACACAACTCCATATTGCATTGCTGAGAATTCCCACCTGACAATTTACCTTAAAGGAAAAACATTGTTCTAGAAATTAAAGGTACTTACGGCAAATAAAAGATTGAAAATAAACAACAGGTATTTCACACACGACATTCCCGTTCCGATAGCCATTTTGAAATCACTTTATCCTCTGCTCTAATTATAAAAGTTTACCTGCAACAAAATAAAATTTATATTTTTTCGCTGCGCATATCTTAAGCTCGGACAAAACATCGATTTGCGTTGTTGACTCAAATGAGCTTTCGAGGATGATACTGCTCAGTACTAGTCAAAAATTTGTGTCTAATTAATTCACACTACTCTAAAAGCGCAATTTAAATTAAGTATACATATAAGCTTACCGCCAAATTTATTATTTTTGTTGAAACAAACGATAAGACACACCACTACCACGATACGATTTTATCAATTGCCAATGTTACCAGCCCAATATAGTCATAACTTGTTTATTATTAATAATGTTGCCAATATAAAAATCCTTTTTCCCAACAAAAGAATTACATAATCTTTCAACATATGTACACAAAATTAAAAGATTTACTATAAAACATGATGTACACACAAACAAATTTAATGAAACTTTTCTAAAATAAAAAATGTATGTTTTTCAATTAACAACCTTTTCTGCTTGTTTTTACTATTTTACAGATGAAGGACATTTAATATTACGTATTTGATAAAATATATGAATAAAATGATTTTTCAAATCTTCAAACAAACTTTTATTGAAAATCCTCATAGATAAAGATTAGATGAGTGTGTCAAGATAACTAAGATATTAGATAGCTATGAGATTGAAACAGTATCATCTCAGTTTCAGTTACGTTATCAGTTATTACATATTTTCGTAAACCACGGAACATTTTGTTTGAATAAGAGTTAACATTCCATAAAAATGAAAGTACCAAAGATACCAAAGTTTTTACAATCAGTGAGGTATTGTTTAGCTGCTATAAACGGCATATTTCTGGTAAAAAATTAACTATTGTATTCTTTGAGTTCTCTTTTAAATTCAAATGGTTTTTTTAACCTGTCATTAATATTTTAGGTAACTGGACTGCTTCTTCTGATTACCGGTATAGCTGTTCTGGTTATTTTTAATACCCATAGTACCCTGATAACATATAGATTCTTTAGCGTGGCCAGTTTTATTATCGCGACTGGTGCAATCATCTTCTTGATTAGTGGCCTTGGATTTTATGGAGCTATGTCAGAAAAATTCTACTTTATTGCTGGGGTATGTTGCATTTTATAAATACATAATGGTGTGAAAGAATAAAATCAATCTTTATTTAACAGAATCAGTTTGAGAAAATTTAGTAAACTATTAGTAATAATTTTTAGTTTATGGTATATTTAGAGGTTTTGTAAATAAAGTCGGGAGTAAGATTAGTCATCTAAGTTAACATTGCTTTAATATTAGGGAAATTTTAAGCAATGTTTTCGTTTTATTGGTTTGAGCTATTTTGTTTCATAAGGCGTTTAGGGTATTTAAATTGACTACCTGAATAATCTTATATATAAAAATGAATCGCAAAATGTGTTGCTAAGCGCAAAACTCGAGAACCGTTGGACCGATTTCGCTAATTCTTTTTTTAAAATGTTCCTTGAAGTACGAGGATGGTTCTTACGGAGAGAAAAATTCTAAAAAAAAAAAATAATTTTAAATTTCCTGAAAAAGTCTAAAAACAACACTTTTCTATACTCCCATACAAAAGATTTGTGATAATACTTAAAAGTCAATTTGAACATTAATACCATACGATAAAGTTTGTGTTAGGCGATACGAAGTTCGCCGGGTCAGCTAGTTATCAATATAAATCAATAGTTTTAAGTATAATGACGCTTTTCTTTGCATTTAATTTTTATAAATTTGTCTTTCTTCGTTAATTTATTAAGTTTTAAAAAACAACCTTTTATTTAAATACACTTAAAAGAATAATATAAACATTCCTTTAAACTTCTTACTATCAACTTATCTTGTGTTATATATAAAAATGAATCGTAAAATGTGTTAGTAAGCGCATAACTCAACAACGCCTGGACCAATTTTAACAATTCTTTTTTTTAAATGTTCGTTGAAGTCCAAGGATGATTTTTAGGGCGAGAAAAATTCGAATAATTTCCGGGAAAACCCTAAAAACAGCCCTTTTCTTTTTTCCATACAAACGTTTTCTAACTAAAATCTAGAGTCAATTTGAACTTTATTGCTATTTAATAAAGTTCATATTAAATTTAAACATAAAAAGGGCGAATTTTACGTAAGTTATTAACGAATCATCATCATCATTACTGCCTATAGTCCACTGCTGAACATAGGCCTCCACAAGTTTACGCCAAAAATAACGTGAACTCATGTGTTTTGCCCATAGTCACCACGCTAGGCAGGCGGGTTGGTGACCGCAGGGCTGTCTTTGTCGCACCGAAGACGCTGCTGCCCGTCTTCGGCCTGTGTATTTCAAAGTCAGCAGTTGGATGGTTATCCCGCCACCGGTCGGCTTTTTAAGTGGTAGCGGAACTGTGTTATCCCTTAGTCGTCTCTTACGACACCCACGGGAAGAAAGGGGGTGGCTATATTCTTAGTACCGTAGCCACACAGTACAATATTAATGAATAAATTGATCTTAATCGTAGACGGCATTTTGATTTAATTTACATACAGTAATAAAGAATATTACATACAAATATACATACATACAAGATACGCGCGAAAAACATAACCCTTCCTTGGCAGTCGGGTAAAAATGGTATTAACTAGCAATTTCACATTACTTATTATATTGTTGCGGGGGCGTTAACAAGGAAAAATTCCCGTTTTCAAACTATCGACCCCAAATTTGGTACGAATCTCCTTTAAGTGATGTGGAAATAATCGGTGACCGGATTTTAGGACAACTCATGCCTAATGGGGCCATGCGAGGGTGGGCGTTAACAATGAAAATTTTAAATGTATGTAACTCCGAAACTACGGAACCAATTTTTATCAAATTTTTTAAGCATCTGTAATTTGGTCCAACTTGGGAGATAGGGTAGTTTTTTATCTCAATTGGACCCGATAGGTGGCGCTGCTATTAGTATATAGTTCCGAAACTACTGAACCAATTTTTATCAAATTTTGTAGGCATCTATAATTTTATTCAAATTGGGAGATAGAGTAGTTTTTATCTCAATCGGACCTGGTAGGTGGCGCTGCTATCAGTATATAACTCCGAAACTACTGAACCAATTTTTATCAAATTTTGTAAGCATCTGTAATTTTGTCAGATTTGGAAGATATGGTAGTTTTTATCTCAATTGGACTCGGTAGGTGGCGCTGCTACCTGTATGTAGTTCTGAAACTACTGAATCAATTTTTATCAAATTTTGTAAGCATCTGTAATTTTGTCTAACTTGGAAGATATGGTAGTTTTTATCTCAATTTGACCCGGTAGCTGGCGCTGCTATCGGTATGTAAGCTATCAAATTTAGTAGCTGTTTTCCGGGCAGGACAATGTCTGCCGGGTCCGCTAGTAACAAATAAAAGCATGGCGCAAGATTTATGTGCTCGTACTATTTACTTAATTAGAAAAAGTAAAATTATATGTTTAATTTACATGTTTATCTACATAGTTAAATTTTTGTTGTGCCTGCTGCCAATATTATAATTAGGCCTGTAACATCGCACTGATGGGCATGGGCCTCTTTCTACATGTAAGAGAAAGATTAATGCTTTCCATCACGCTGCTCCACTGCTGGTTGGCGGATATATTCCCTACTCTGAGTTGATATCAGGTATTTATGATAACAACTAGGATCAACTAATCAGCTTAACGTGCTCTCCGAGATACGGTGGGGAGACTCATCCCAAACGGGAATTCAACCCACAAATCATCGGTGTGTAGGCGCTGATACGGCACATGGACCACTACAGCAGAACGGTTGTTAATATAGAATATAATACTACTTAAAGAAGTATAAAAATAAATCTTTAATTAAGTTGTTTTGCTTATTTACAGTATGTTGCCCTTCTTCTGGTTATACTAATATTCGAAATCGTAATAACAGTTTTGGGATTTGGTCTTCAAAATGATGCGACCACAGAGATTAGGTCTACGATGGCAGAGAGTTTGCGGATGTACGAGAGCAGGAGAGAGGTCGCTGTTGTCTGGGATAATCTTCAAATGGGTGTATGTTTCTATTTTATTTTCATATTACTAATAATATAAAAATATCTATTAATTTGTTTGTGTAGTAATTTGTACGTTTACGACAATCCATGCTAGCCTTAATACCGACAGTCACAGATTCAATTACCGTTTAGGACAGTTTCAATTAATAGTTATTACTGGTTTGGCCATACTTTTTTGTGAGTCTTACCACCATGCTTCACCATATATAGCATATACTTATGTAGATTAAACTGCACAGAATTCCAGTGCCGTTTCTTTTTTTCTTAAAAAAAAATTGCTAAAATAGATTCGATTTTTTAAATAATATTTTCAATCAAAATTAAAATAAAAAACTACTTCAAATAGGGTTCAAAAGCTCCTTCGAATTGTCATTTTACCGATTAAAATGCTCAAATGATTATTATTTTTAAAATTGAAGCTACCACCGATTCGGAATATAGATTCTGCAGAGAAGAATCGGCAAGAAACTCCGCAGTTACTCTTTTGTAAATAATATATAAACTATGTTTTAGTACAAAGTTAGTAATATCTTGCATGAATATTGAAAAAAAAAAAACAATATAACAATAATTAAATACACGATTTAAGAATTGTGTATATTAAATATTTATAAATGTTTAAAAAACTAAGTACTTCAAAATGTCAAATTTCATTTAGTTCCAATGCTGCGGGGTTGGAGGACGCTCCGATTGGCTGAATAGAATACCAGTGAGCTGTTGTCACATTGAATACGGTACTGTGTCCCCCTTCGAATGTACATCGACAAATGCTTATACTACTGGGTGTGCAAGTGCCCTGGGGAACTGGTTAGGATATAATGCGTATGCTATTGGCGTTGTTGGTGGCTTTGTTACAAGTTTACAGGTATGTTTTATGGTCAAATTATAATATTTATTGTCATTTAAAATTAAAGGTTACCAAAAAAGACATTTATATAAATATATTACAGCTTGGTAAAAAAGTGTGGAATAAATGAGGTCACCTATATCTTATCGTTGCAATCCCGAAATAGGTACTACATCTCGACACTGTTTGATACTTGTAATTGTTACCATTAAAGTTTCGGATGTAGGACCTAATAGTTACTTGAGATTATTAATTTTTATTATTTGTCGTTAATTAAAAGCCTTATTGCAGAAATCAGATTAGGGGGTACATTATTCATTATTGTAAAAATCTGCTGTCTCTGCCTAACCCTCTGTGAAACGGGTGTGAGGTATGTGTGTATTACAATTTACATAACTAAACGGAAAATCCAACAACACGTTTTATGTAAGTTTTAAATGAATTTTTGTATTTCAATACATAATTTCAAACTTGCATTAGCGTACTGTTGACATAAAATGTACTAGCGATTGTCAAGTACCTTCCTGTTGCACATGTATGAATTATTACATAGTACCCGCTGTCACCGCGTCATATTCTTTTTTGCCAAGCTATACTTCGGTACTTTTTTTCAAAACATTTTTTAATATACAGCACTTGATATTAATTAAAATAAAAGTCCCTTGATTCGTCTTTTAAATTAAGATGATATTGGTAATATTTTACAGGTATTATTAACAGCAGGAGGAGCGTGGTTGGCATACAGGTCAAGATTCGAAGAAGTTGTATTTGAATCCTAAATATCTATTATACTTAGACATTACTTAAATTGATATTTAAGATATTTCAGCCGTGTGTAACCAAAACACTTTATAACTATTGTAGTTTATTGTTTGCTTATGTTGTAATTAAATATTGATAATAGGTTTTGACTAACTTAAATAACTTTATTGTTATTTATTAAATGACATGCGAAATTTAGTACTGGTAATAACCAGAAATTTTCAAAAACTTGGCAACCCTAAATCACAGGTATATGACTGATTTTGATACTTTAAAAATAGTGTCTTTTTTTCTTTTTATTTATGACTATGGTAATGTGACTATGTATCATTTTATGTATCATTTACTCTACAATGAGAAAATTGAACCCCAGCTGTTAAAAGAACAGCGATATTATATGCAAATCGTACAGAATAATGTCATTCACCGAAATGGAGACTAAATAATGTTCATTTGTTTAATATTGTAAACAATAAATTATTTTATGTAAACAGATTTATATATTATTAAATAAAGTATAAGTGTTAACTTAAATAGTGTTACGTGTTAGGGTTCGAAGGATTTGGAGAGAAAAACCTGACTCTTTTCAAGACTTTATTCACTAACACTAGATCCAACACAAAGCACTAGGTTCAAACACTAAGCACTACCAATGTCCTAAGTCGTAGCCAATGTCGTAGGTTTCACTGGTACCACTCTTGATCACTAGTTTTCACTCTTGAAGTCGCCTCGAAGATCGCTCAAACTGAACTGTACTCGCTCGCCTCACTGCGGCTATTTATATCGGCCGACACGAGGCCCAGACCATTCTGGAAAGTTCGCGCATGTACCCGGTTTTCGAGACTATACTTCTACAAAGTTCCACAGTAGTTCCCCTAACGCCATCTAGTATTGAGTAGAGAGTTTCATGCTATCGCTGTCTTTGTGTGGTTTCAATGGTTACCGCTAGATGGCGCTAGTTTCTTTGTGTCCGTAACACTACTTCCCTCTTAGAGATGCTCGTCCCGAGCATCGTTGTTACTGCCATGGTAACGCGCCAGACGGTTTATGTGTACCACTTTGAATGTCCCTCTTGGTTGCTTTTGAATCCTGTAAGTCACATCATTCAGTCGGGTAACCACTTTGTATGGACCCTCCCACTTGGTCTGCAACTTTGGAGATTTCCCTTTCCGGCGGGTTGGGTTATGCAGCCACACCAGTGACCCTTCCTTGAAACCGCTCGTGTTCGATTTCCGGTCGTATCTGGTTTTCATGTTCTCACTTGACTGTAAACCATTTTCCCGAACCAAGGCGTGTATATAGCGCATTTTTTCCCTTAAATCACTGACATAGTTTTGTACGGTATTTGGTTCCTCCGGTGACCCTCCAGTCAATAGGTCTACTGGTATTCGTAATTCTCTACCGTAATTGACATACGCTGGGGTAGCTTTTATGCTCTCATGCTCGGTGGTTCGATACGACAGAAGGAAGAGCGGTATATACTTGTCCCAATCTTTTTGTTTGTCGTCTACCAATTTCGCTAAATGCCTCTCAAGGGTCTGGTTAAATCTCTCAACCATTCCATCAGACTGTGGACGGTACGCGGTGGTCCTCGTCTTATGCATGCCCAAAATTCTGCACACTTCCTGGAATACTTGCGATTCGAAGTTCCTGCCCTGATCAGAATGGATTTCTAGAGGCACACCAAAGCGACATATCACTTCTTCGACTAACTTAGAAGCGACTGTTGTAGCTTCTTGGTTTGGTATGGCGAAGACTTCGGGCCATTTGGTGAAGTAGTCCATGACAACCATAAAATACTTGTTTCCCGATTCCGTTACAGGAAATGGCCCCGCTAAGTCAACTGCAATTCGTTCCCACGGTGCACCGACGTTATACAACCGCAGATTCCCACGGCTCCTGGTCTGTGGTCCTTTTACAGCAGCGCAAGTAGTACATTTGCGGCACCAATCCTGTACATCATCTCGACAATGCAACCAGTAGAATCGTTCTCGCACTTTTGTTAACGTCCTCTTGACACCTAGATGACCTCCTGATACGCCATCATGTATTTTACGGAGAACATCTGGTACTCTCGTTCTTGGGACAATTATCTGAAGGTGGAACTCTCTGCCGTTAGTCTTCTCCCATTTCCGGTAGAGTATTTCGTTTTGAAGTATCAGACTGTCCCATTGAGCCCAGTTCGCCTTAGTGACAGCGCTAGTGGGTGCAACCTCACTCCAGATTGGTTTTACGTCGCCCCGTTTCTTCCATGTGATGATGTGCCGAAGGTCGTCATCTTTTTCTTGAGCTTCCCTCATAGCATCATTCTCCTAGATACCCAAAGGACTTGTTCTTGTTAGCTTTAATGTGACTTCATTAGATTCTTGCTTAACACAATGTTTGCAGTCTTCCGAACACGGCCTTCGTGAGAGTGCGTCGGCATTCCCATGAATTTTTCCGCTGCGGTATTCCGCCTTGAAGTCGTACTCCTGAAGCTGCTCAATCCATCGAGCTACTTGACCTTCTGGGTTCTTGAAATGCAGTAGCCACTTCAAGGCTGCGTGATCAGTTCGCAGTAAAAACTGTCTGCCGATGAGATATTTGTTGAAATGTTGTAGCGTCTTTACAACAGCCAAGAGTTCTCTTCTTGTCACACAGTAGTTTCTCTCTGGCTTGGATAAAGATTTGCTGAAATATGCAATAACTACTTCTCTTTCACCTTGTTTTTGAGATAACACCCCTCCAATGGCCGTGTTGCTTGCATCCGTGTCGACTATAAAACGACCTTCGGTTTGTGGATACCCCAGGATTGGTGTTTCACATAGATGTTTTTTTAGTTTCTGAAAAGAATCTTCACAAGTCCCATCCCAACTAAATTGTCGTTTATCTTCTGTCAGCCGATGTAATGGCCTGGCTATCTCTGAGAATCCCTTAACAAAACGCCTGTAGTATGAGCATAGTCCGAGGAATGCCCGCACTTCGGTTTTGTCCTTAGGGGTAGGCCATTTTTGGACTGCTTCCAGTTTCTCCGGGTCTGTCTGGATTCCATCACTGGAGATAATATGGCCGAGATAACTGACCTTATTCCTGAATAAACGACACTTTTTCGGGTTCAACTTTAATTTGGCCCCCTCTATTTTAGCGAAAACTCGCTTCAAGTTTTGCAAATGGTCCTCGAAGTCACGGCCGACAATGATGACGTCGTCTAAGTAGACTAAGCAAGCCTCTCCAACTAAGCCTGCCAGTACACACTCCATGAGTCGCTCGAATGTGGCAGGTGCGTTGCACAATCCAAAGGGCATGACTTTAAATTGCCATAAACCTTTACCTGTTGAGAAAGCCGTCTTCTCCTTGTCTTTCGGATGAATTTCCACCTGCCAGTATCCAGATTTTAGATCTAGGGTTGAGAACCATTTCATGCCACTCAAGGTATCCAAAGTGTGGTCGATTCGAGGTAACGGGTAACTGTCCTTCTTAGAGACATCATTGAGACGCCTATAGTCCACACAAAATCTCGTGCTACCATCTTTCTTTTTCACTAATACAACAGGTGAGCACCACGGACTTGCAGACGGTTCAATAATCTTATTCCTTCTCATGTCCTCCAAAAGGCCTTCAACTTCTTTTTCCTTTGCGATTGGTATCCGTCTTGCTCGTTGACGAATTGGTCTCTCGCTTCCGGTATCTATCCTGTGCTGGACCACCGACGTTCTTCTAAGGTCCCCTTCGTGACTGGAGAAGATATTCGCGTAGCGGTGTAAAAACTTCTTGGCTTTCATGCTCTGCGAATAAGTAAGATTACTCTTGCAGTCATCGAGTAGCTCAGTCACTAATTCGTAGTTGTTGCTCTTTGCCAAGTCTGCGCCTGTCATCGAACTACACTTTTTCATCCAGACAACTTCTTCACATTTTCCAATGACGTCACCTTTGTTCAAGCAGATCTCGCGATCATCAAGGTTCAAAACCTTGACCACAGCGTTACTGCTTCCACTAACAAGGGTTCTCGCCGTCATCAGTTTTTGCGCCGATGTCTTGGTGGGTGTGTCTTCGATCAACACGCATCTGTTTGACTTTTTCTTTCCAGTTGTCGGTAGTTTCACCAACACCCGAGCTTCCGCTCTTCCAGGTATAATGACTTTCTTTACACATGCAACTTTCCCGCAAGCACCACCAAGAATGAAGATTTCTTCTTCACCACACTTGAAAACTCCGTCAGTGACATTAATTCTGTAGTTGTATTTCTTCATAAAATCCAAACCCAAGATGCAATCATCCATAATCTCAGCCACGATAACGTTATGAGAGTATGAGGACCCCCCTACATACATCGTAACTGACATTTCTCCCAGGACGGGTATTGGCTGACCGGAGGCCGTAAGAAGCCGACAGTTAATTCTCCTCTTGTGTCCCCTTGCGGCTTTTACCAGCTTTGGGTTCACTATTGTTCTAGAGGCTCCTGTGTCTAGAGTCATTTTGCAATCCGTCCCGTTAATAGTCCCTTGAATCGCAAGACTATTCCCGCTGCATGCCTGGGAGATAACAGTTATTGGGGCTTCCTCCGCGTCAGCCAGTACTCGCCCCTTAGTCCTGGCTTTTATTCGTTTCCCTGCTCCCGGGCAGGGGACGAAGCCCCTTGTTTCTTCAGCTCCTCTATTTGTTCCTCGATCCTTTTCATCCTTGCTATCTGGGTCTCCTTCTGCGGGCAGTTGAGCTGAAGATGGCCCCTTTCGCCGCACTTGTAGCACATGACTCCATAGCTTTTCTTCATAGGAGCCTTGACCTCCTTAACTTCCTCAGAGACCTCGCGGATCTTATGGGTCTGCCGTATGTCATGGCGAACAGCCTCTACATCCAAAGCATGCGCCAATGCTTCCTTTAACGAGGTATGGTGTCGAAGCCTCACTGCAGCTCTGACCTCCAGGTCTTTGATTCCGTCGACAAATGCTTGAACAATATTCGTGTCTACCATCTTGGTGTCGGCTCCTGGGTGTGCCTTCCTGACAAGTTTTTCAATTTCCAACGCCCATTGTTGTAGTCCTTCTCCTGAGTGTTGGACTCTGTCACGCAGCTGGGCACGGAACACGTGTTCCAGGTGTCGCTCTCCGTATCGGGATTCAAGTGCCTCCACCAAGCCGTGGAACCCGTTTCCTGTATGTGGCAGTGCTTCCAGAACCGACAAAGCTTGCCCTCTGAGCGCAACAGTGAGAGCGGTCAGGCATTGCTCTTCCGTCCATCCGTTGGCAGTAGCAACCGTCTGGAATTGTTGACGATAAGCGTTCCACGGAGTAGTACCGTCGTATGGAGGCACTTTCACTCTCGGTCCTTGTGCCACTCCGGTACTTCCACTAGACATCGCGACTCCCGTGGTTTCAAGGCGCACTACTTTCTTTTGTAGTTCAGTGAGACCGGTTTTCACATTTTCAACATCCAATCCTAACCTGGTAACTCGTTCTTCCACTACGTCAACATCTTTCCGAAGCTTAGTCACCGCGTCACTAACATCTTTTACAGCCCAAAGCGTTTTTTCTTGGAGCTCTTTTTGTTGCTCTTGTAATTCTTGCACAGCACCACGAATTTCAGCCTTTTGTTGCTCTTGTGATTCTTGCAAAGCACCACGAATTTCAGCCTTTTGTTGCTCTTGTGATTCTTGCAAAGCACGAATTTCAGCCCTTTGTAGCTCCATTAATTTAATTAAACTTCCTAATTGAAGAGCCACTTGAGAGTCTGTAGAAGTTTCGGTGTCACTGGTGGGCGTGGTAAGGTGGGCGGGCCCGGTGGGCGGGCCTGAACCCGAGTGGGCGGGGCCTGAGTCCGAGTGGGTGGAGTCTGACTCTGAGTGGGCGGGGCCTGACTCTGAGTAGGCGGGGCCTGACTCTGAGAGGGCGGGGCTTGAGCCCGAGTGGGCGCGGCCTGAGCCCGAGTGGGCGGGGTCTGGTGGGCGTGGTCAGTGGGCGGGGCATGAAGGGCGGGGTCATTGGGCGGGGCTTGGTCCACGGTGGGCGGAGCTTGGTCCCCAGTAGGTGTGGCCTCCGCAGCTCGTTGCGCCCTTGTCTTGACGCCCTTGACGTCCTTAAAGTCTTCTCTCGGAGTCAATGGCATCTCCAAATCTCACTTCCGACACCAGTTGTTACGTGTTAGGGTTCGAAGGATTTGGAGAGAAAAACCTGCTGACTCTTTTCAAGACTTTATTCACTAACACTAGATCCAACACAAAGCACTAGGTTCAAACACTAAGCACTAACACTGTCCTAAGTCGTAGCCAATGTCGTAGGTTTCACTGGTACCACTCTTGATCACTAGTTTTCACTCTTGAAGTCGCCTCGAAGATCGCTCAAACTGAACTTTACTCGCTCGCCTCCCTGCGGCTATTTATATCGGCCGACACGAGGCCCAGACCATTCTGGAAAGTTCGCGCATGTACCCGGTTTTCGAGACTATACTTCTACAAAGTTCCACAGTAGTTCCCCTAACGCCATCTAGTATTGAGTAGAGAGTTTCATGCTATCGCTGTCTTTGTGTGGTTTCAATGGTTACCGCTAGATGGCGCTAGTTTCTTTGTGTCCGTAACAATAGTATAAAGACATAATTTATACGGGTCCTTATATCGTGTGTCAAACTACCTTTACATGTTTTAAGTAAGTAAAGGTAAACTAAGTTTAATATAAAATCCGAGCAACCATCAGTAAAATTATTTTAAAATATATATTTATTGTTATAAGAGTATTATACTTGCAGCTATTTAAATAAATTATAAGTTTTAACTGTGTATAATTCGACCACGAAAAAGAACTACACGAATATTGTTCTAGTTTATTTAGAAAATAAATCGAAATATAATTTACAATTACGTGCAGTTATTTTTGTACGTGCGATTACGATCTCTTCGATTGCCTAGAAAATAAAATAAGTAAGGCAGCTTAAGATATTTCGTACGATCAAAGATTTTGGTACATTTCGAATTTCTAGTAATTTGGACCTTATTGAATACTGAGAATTAATATATCCACCAAGTTGTATAGCTACTCTGTGTGTTACTCTGTCATCGAGTGAATTTTATATAATAATTGGATAGTATTAGTCCAGGATCCAGGGACCATTTTTGCACTTAGTTACTATCATGCTAATTTTCCGTATCATTTTGATAAGACGCCTAATAATTTCCTGTACGAAAAATCTCGATTGTGGTAGGTAATAGCAGGGATAAAATATGTTGATTTGATGATTCTCAAAAATTTATTACAAACTGGTTTTTTATTTTTTTTGTTAAATCTCAAGATAACTATCTAAATTATTTGAAGAAATACTTGTCCTACAAAATATATGGTTTGATCAAAGAGTCCTTTCAACATGTATCGATAACGAGGTAATCAAAAATGAATTCGGTTTATATTCGATTTTCTATTCGATTCTATTCGATTATACTCAACTCTGCTCGATTCTACTCGACTTGATTCTGTTCGATTTTCTATTCGATTCTATTCGACTCTATTCGACTCTACTCGACTCTACTCTGCTTGACTCTATTCGACTCTACTGGACTCTACTCGATTTGATTTATTCGATTTCCTACTCGATTTTCTGTTCGATTTTCTATTCGATTATACTTGATTCTATTCCATTCTATTCGATTCCATTTGATCATATTCGATTCTATTCTATTCAAGTCTATTCTATTCGATTCCATTCGATTCTACTCGAATCTACTCTACGTAGAGTAGAGTCTCTATTCTGTTTTTTCCTATTCTATTCTATTCTATTCTATACCGTTCTATTTCCTTCTATTCCGTTCTATTCTACTCTACTCCGTTCTATTCCATTCTATTCTGTTCTATTCTGGTCTTTTATATTAATTAAGCTAGACAAATAAATAAGTTTGGAGTGTTTTATTAAATGCATATGGATGTATACACGGTACATATACAAAAAAAAAACATATTTTACAATTTTTGTTTATTTGTCTGTCTGTGTTTGTTCCGGCTAAACTCTGAAACGGCTGGATTGATTTTGATGGGAGTTTTACTAGTATATAACTAATCTAATAAGGAGTAACTCAAGCTAATTTTAGTTTAGAAACGTATTTATTTTGTAACTCTTTCCGTCACTATTCCGTTCCATTCTATTCTGTTCTATTCTATTCTGTTGCATTCTATGCTATTCTATTCTGTTCTAATCCGTTCTATTCTGTTCTATTCCGTTCTATTCCATTCTATTCCGTCCTATTCCGTTCTATTCCGTCCTATTCCATCCTATTCCGTTCTATTCTGTTTTGTTCCGTTCTATTCTGTTCTATTCTATTACTTAATATATACAATATAATATTGTCGTTATTTTTTGTTTGCTAGCGAATAAAATTATTCACCATCGAATTCCACTTTATTAACCGACGTCCAAAAAAGAAGGAGGTTCTCAATTCGACTGTATTTTTTTTAATGTATGTTACATCAGAACTTTTGACCGAGTGGACCGATTTCGACAATTTTTTTTTAATCGAAAGGTGGTGTGTGCCAATTGGTCCCATTTAAATTTATTTGAGATCTAACAACTACTTTTCGTGTACTGTGTGGCTAGGGTACTAAAGAATATAGCCACCCCCTCTCTTTCCGTGGGTGTCGTAAGAGACGACTAAGGGATAACATAGCTTCACTACCACCTTGGAACTTGAGAAGCCGACCGATGGCGGGATAACCATCTAACTGCTGGCTTTGAAATATACCGGCCGAAGACGGGCAGCAGCGTCTTCGGTGCGACAAAGACAGCTCTGCGGTCACCAACCCGCCTGCCTAGCGTGGTGACTATGGGCAAAACACATGAGTTCACGTTATTTTTGGCGCAAACTTGTGGAGGCCTATGTCCAGCAGTGGACTGTATAGGCTGTAATGATGATAATGATAACAATTACTTTTCGAGATATATCTAATAATGCGTTTTTAAACGGTTTTATTTAGCTCACCCCGTTTGTTTTATTTTTTATTCTTGGGTCAAATTTAGTAATTCAAATTTCACCCTCTTCCTGTCAACCGATTAATCTGAAATTTTGTATACACTTTGGATTTTGGTGACAATACAATTATGTTTATTTAATATCATTATAAATTCAAGATGGCCGCCGCTACAAAATGGCGGATAATTTATGTTTTATTAATCCCATCAATATGGGTATCAAATGAAAGGGCTCAACAAGCAGAATACAATATACTATAAAAAATTGAAATCCAAGATGGCGACCGCTACAAAATGGCGGATAACGTAGGTTTTATCAATCCCATCAATATGGATATCAAATGAAAGGGCTCAACAAGCAGAATACAATATACTATAAAAAATTGAAATACAAGATGGCGGCCGCTACAAAATGACGGATAACGTAGGTTTTATCGATCCCATCAATATGGGTATCAAATGAGTGCTCAACCAGTATAATCAATGTACTATATAAAATTAAAATCCAAGATGGCGGCCTCTACAAAATGGCGGATAACTTAGGTTTTATCAATCCCATCAACATGGGTATCAAATGAAAGGTCTCAACAAGTAGAATACAATTTACTATGCAAAATTGAAATCTAAGCTGGCCGCCGCTACCAAATGAATGATAACAATTTTTTATCAATCCCACCAATATGGGTATCAAATAAAAGGGCTTGACAAGAAGAATACAGTGCACTATACAATCTCAATATTTAAGATGGGCCTTGCAATAATGAAGCACTAAATGAATTAAACAGAATGCGAAATAAAAACTAAAAACTAGAAAATAAAAATAGGTAAAAAAACTTTTTAAGTTAAACGGTTTTATGTTAAACATACATTGCAATGTTTAAGATGCCTATTTAACGACGAATTAAACGATTCCTCTATCGCACATTAAGTCGATAATTTGTAGACAATTGACGTGCCCCACGGTTTTATTTTAGTCTAGTCTATGCATATGTTTATAATTCCCACGACTGTATCTATTTTATTATTTTTTGGTTTTTAGTACATTTATCTTAAACATTGCAATGTATGTTTAACATAAAACCGTTTAACTTAAAAAGTTTTTTTACCTATTTTTATTACTTGACGCTTTTTTTGTCGACCTACGTTGTATTATACCGCATAACTTTCTATTGGATGTACCGATTTTGATAATTCTTTTTTTGTTGGAAAGAGGATATCGCTAGTTTGGTACCATGATAAGAAAACCAGGATCTGATGATGGGATCCCAGAGAAATTGAGGGAAACTCTCGAAAATCCGCAATAACTTTTTACTGGGTGTTTTTAATTTAATCGAAAGCTGATGTTTATCATGTGGTCACATATAAATTTTATCGAGATCTAATAACTGCTTTTTGAATAATCTTTGATAACACGTAGTTAGTTAACTATTTTTTCATCGATCTACGTTGTATTACTCGTCGATGTAATTGAAGTCGGTTTTTTTTTTCGTTTGCAAGCAAACACAATTATTTATTCACAGTCAGTGAAACAGTATAACTAAACTTGACTATTATTTAGGATTACCTAAGTTTGAATTTATGAGTAAAACTCAGGGGCTAATTTAGACGTTTTGGAGCAACGAATAAATGTAGGCTCCTAATTATTTTCCAAATAAATGAAACATTTCTTCTGTCAGGAGTTTCAAAAAATATTCGAACAAATAAAATTATTTCAAAAAAAGTATGTTAATGTAGTTAAATACCTCCGAATGTATCGAGGTCAACAAAAATGGAAATATTGTGCGTTAATATTTAAGAATATTATTAAGTTATGATATGAAAAATGACCGTTTACAAAAAAAGAGGCGGGTAAGTATCTTAATTTTTGACTGACTTCAAAAGAAGGGGGAGGCTCTTAATTTGACTGTGCTTTTTATGTGTGTTACCTTTTAACTTTTTACTAGGTATGCCGATTTCAATGATTCTTTTTTCAAATCGAAAGCTAGTGTTTTTTATGTGGTCCCAAATTAATTTGATCAAGATCTAATGAGGACTTTGTGAGTAATCTCTAATAATGCGTATTTAATTGATTATTCTGTCGGCTACCTACGTTGATTATTTATCGATGTCAATTAAAGTCGGTTTTTTTCGTTTACGTGCAAACACCATTATTTTAAATATTTGTTGTGGACATCACTCCTTTATGGAGGCTTCGGGGCTATAGTCCTGTATGCCGTCCTCCAAATTCAACTCAGGCAAAACTTAATTAAATTAAATAAAACCATCGCACGAGTGACCTAGTCTAACAAAATAATGTAAATATAGTAAGTGTAATGTTGTAGTTTCATTTTTGTGGTTACAAATACTACTTCTGTTTAAGTAGTAAACTAAAAATATTTTTCATTATAAAGTAGTAATTAAGTTAATGTAAATTCACATGAGGTACGTAAGGTTTATGTCAGTGATTATAAAAGGCAAGTGGGCACTTACTGCGATAAAAATGTAAATGGCATGAGGATAGAAATGTATCGCACATTTAGTTAATTAGTACCAGTTCATGCCGGCACGTGTGAACGCCTCGTTGAAGCCAAACGGAATCTAATAGTGAATTTTGTTGTGTTTTTCTTTTTTATCGTGGTTTATTCTATTAAAATATAACAAAAGTATTGTTATTAAAAATAATGTACACTTTTCATAATAGTTTTCATTAGAATTAAATAGCAGTTAAATTTATTTTTGATTATTTAATTATAATTATCATTCTAAATCTTATTTTTGAAATTATTATTAAAACCAGTTGTAAGTAACTAAGTAATTTTCACTGAAGGTCACCGTATTATTTCACAATAATGGCATATAGTCAAATAGTTAAACGAGAGTGCCGCGCTAGATAAATCCGCTTGTTTTCCTTATCAAGATTATAATACTGATAAAAATACCTGAGAGAAAACATACATCGGTTGCCCGTCACGTGGAATTGATTGCTGGGTTTTCGACTGCGCCAAAATGTTGGCGAAAATCTTCACCACGGTCAAATATACTTTAGTTTCGATTAATTTATTGTTTTTGGTAAGTGAAGTGATCATACAGGTGTTCTATTTGAAGTGTTCAGTTTGTTTAAGAAGTGTGTTTTTCAGATAACAGGTATTATTGTACTGTCCGTCGGTAGTTCTGTGCAATCCGCGTACAATGAGTACCATGTGTTCCTGTCTGAGAGATTTTTCTCTCTTCCCGCGTTTTGCATCGCTACCGGAATCATCATCTTCCTTATATCCTTTGCTGGTTTCTACGGAGCCTTCAAGGAGAACTATTACGTTATCATGGGGGTAAGTGATCACGAATAATAAAATAGTATTAAATTATCTAATAAAATGATATATAAATACTTTAAATGTTTATACCTATATTTTTTTTTAATGAACGAAAGTAAACATATAACAACAGAAAACAGTATGAAAGTCTTTCAATAGAGATTGTTCTCAATTTAAATGACGTATGATAAGAATTAAGGACTTTTATTAAAGAGCTCGTTCTAAAATAATACCTACTAGTGATGTTTCTTTAAAATTTTAAAAAGAATATAAATATTTAAAGTTTCATCGTTTGAACAATAATTTTATCTCAAAGGCCAGGTGCGGACAAGTCTTAAATTAGTTGGTATTAACATTTTATTGTCTGTGCGGCCAGCGACCTACTTTCTTAATAGAGTTATACCTACCTAGTCTATTATTGAAACCTCAAATGTACGTACGCGAATATAATCTGAAAGTGTTTTTTTTTGTTCTCAGCTAATTAAAATAAATAAAGAATTACTTTCATATCTCAAAATAAGCAAATTAAAATTACATAAACGTAAGAAGTAGCGCAGTGATGTCATATAGTTGATATTATCAAAAATTATACTGCTATATTTATTTTACACGTAATTTTCAAGCACAAAAAATATAGGAAACAAATATAAGATAGGTATATAAGTAGCGCTTATATAATTAAATTGATACATAAAATATTGATAACAGTTTTTAAATAGATACATTTTATTACTTTTTTTATACAAATAAAACTGAATAATAATAATAATAGTGTAATAGAAGCGAAAAATCTGCGCCTAATTTCACATATTTGCGGACCCCCAAGAGAGATGTTGGTCGAAGATAACACCTATATTTTTCACGTTTTTGCGATATGGAATGGTAAATCCATTAAATGTAACAGGAGGTAGTTCAGATTTATCAATACGGCTGAGCAGTTTGGAGCTTCCTATAATAATGACTTTCGTTTTATTTAGATTTTTTTTTTATGTCACTAGGTCGGCAAACAAGCGTGCGGCTCACCTGATGGTAAGCGATTACCGTAGCTTATAGACACTTGCAACACCAAAAGCATCGCAAGTGCGTTGCCTATCCAATCCTCAATCCCCCCAGGAGCTCTGGTCACCTTACTCACCAACAGGACACACAATACTGCTCGAAAACAGTATTATTTTGCTGTAATCTTCTGTAAGGTCGAGGTACTACCCCAGTCGGGCTGCTCCATATTTTGAGCAGGACATTCCTGCTGTGCCCTACCTCAGTTAAATATTTATGTTTAGGCCGTCGGCTTTTCTCCATTTACCAATAGCTAAAAGGTCATTATTAACTATCTTACCCTAACTGGTTGTCTATGTGGAAAAACCACATTAGGTATCTATATACTTATACATCTTGACTAGGACGATGTTTCTTAGTACAGTTTTGTCGTCAGTCAGTCAGTCAGCTCAGCCTATTGCAAACCACTGCTGGACATAGAGAATTTTGTCGTAGTGTAATAAAACTAGGGTTTTTGATAGTGCACCACAACTACATTTTAAACAATAAACATATTAAAAAAAACATTTACAGACTGTGACAACCCAAATAATTTTATTATTTTAATGTTTTGAAGTTAAAGATTATTATTGACATTTATTTATAACGTTTTCTAAAACATTTGCGTTTTTGAAATAGGAATGTTGGTTGAAAAAAATGGGATTGTAGTGATTGCCAAATTCACTTTTTATTATTTTAGAAATGTATAAAAATAACAATCATTCGTTATATCGTGATAAGTTTTTGACATTTCAATGCATTGTGATATGTCGAAGAAGTACCGCAATTTACTGACATCTCGTTCTTACGAGTTCTGTGATTTACTTATTAGAGATACAATTATGATTATTAATCTTTTCGATTTGTGTCGCAATTCTATCCATCTAAAGCCTGGTTTCTACACAAAAAAAGCTATTCGTTACGCTTATGCTGCATGTCGGATCGAAATATAACGGTTCAAGAGCAAATCGAATAGTTTTTTGAATATATGAACCAGTATTAAGTAAAATCATAAATACCAATTTGAATACCAAATTGAAGTTATCTTCAAATTTAAACTTTTTTAACAATATTTTTCTGAAACTTCACTCAGGATTAGCACCAACTGAATTCCTTTCAATCCATGACTAATATGTATGTATACCTACCTATTCTATATTTCTTGAAAATAACTATTTTTGGCTCTATTTCAAAAGTTACGTCTTACAAACTAACTTTCAAATGATCTCGTAGGTGGAACCGTAGAAAAATGGATATATTAAATTGACGTAAACCCTTAATCTCGAATGACAAGCAAGACTGGTCAGATGTGGTAGAGTTTGCGCTGACAAACGAAACCAAAGACCGAAGCCACAAAAATCTATTAATACTATAAAGCACGCGGTATTACAGTGTATTGATTCAGATATAAACACTAATATTTTTAAATCTGTTCATGGCATGTTGTCACAAATCTTTTAAACTATTGGATCGATTTATAGATTATTATTTACAGTATTTTGCACCATTCCCATACTTTTTCCGCATGATAAACATCGGCTTTCGATTAAATTAAAAATCATCAAAATCGGTACACCCAGTAAAAAGTTAGGCGGATTTTCGATGGTTTCCCCTCGATTTCTCTGGGATCCCATCATCAGATCTTCGTTTTCCTTATCATGGTACCACACTATCTCCTTTCCAATAAAAAAAGGACTAACAAAATAGATTCATAAATGACGAAGTTATTTAGAACATACATAAAAAACATATATACGGTCGGTATATACGGTCGAGTTGAGTAACCTCCTCCTTTTTTGAAGTCGGTTAAAAAAAATGTTGGGCACATCTTCTCTGTAATCAAGTTTTTACCCGTTTCAGTTTAAAATATAAAAGAAATATAACTTAGAGAATTTTGATTTTGAAATGCCAATTTTGACCTGGGTAAAATCCTCATGGATACCCCTCCATCGCGGAGGAACCGGATAGGTTATGTTAGACTTTTACTGACCAAAAACCACAACGTGTGAGCAGTCATCCACCTGGGTGAGGCGAGATGGGCTCGCGCTAGCATTCGCCAACCCACCCCAAATATTGATATGCCATAAAGCAGCCCGTCTGGGCAACTTCCTCAACCTTACAGAAGATCACAGCTAAATAACACTGCTCTCAAGCAGTGTTGTGTTCCTGTGGTGAGCGTAAGGTGGAGAGAGCTTCTAGGGTGGGTCAGGGTAGAGTTGGCAACGCGTTTGCTTAGCTTTTGGTGTTGCAGGCATCTATAGGCTACGGTGACCGCTTACCATCTTGTATGCCGTACGCTAGTTTACTATCCAAGATAAAAAATATTTTTCCTATTATAAATTTTATAACATTTTCAGTTCGTAGGAGCCATGATCTTGATGTTCATATTCCAACTATCAGCGTGTATCGCAGGCTATGTTCTGCGTGGAAACACGATTGCGCTTGTTCAGAAGAAGCTCATCGAAACAATGGACCTCTACGGTGAAAAGAGCTTTGAGGTTACTAAGCTGTGGGATGAAGTGCAGACTGACGTACGTTTTTACTTGTTAATTAGACAGAGTTAGTAGTTTTTTAGTAAGTTTTAAATTGGAAAATATTAACAACAAACTATAACCACATCTATACTGTCCTATAACCATCTATACTGTCAAAATGTTAGTTACAATACTCCTCCGAAACAGCTTGACCGATTTTTATGAAATTTTGTGTGCATTTCAGGTACGAGTAGATCTGAGAATCGGCTAACATCTATTTTTCATACTCCTAAGTTATAAGGGGGGGGGGGATTTCGGGGGTTATAAACATATGGTAAAATAACGTTTGCGGGGTCAGCTAGTATACACACACACACACATATATATATATATATATATATATACATATATATTTATACTGCGGTCACCAACCCGCCTGCCCAGCGTTGTGACTATGGGCAAAACACATGAGTTCACGTAATTTTTGGCGTAAACTTGTGGAGGCCTATATCCAGCAGTGGACTGTATAGGCTGTAATGATATATATTTTACTTCAGCCTACCGCAGTCCACTGCTGGATATAGGCCTCCCCAAGTTCGCGCCAGGCATCCCGGTCTTCCGCAATCCTCATCCAGCCTACACCGGCAATCTCACGTAGATCATCGGTCCAACGGGCCAATATATATATATATATATATATATATATATATATATATATATGTGTGTGTGTGTTTGTGTAACACGGTACATATACCAAAATAATATTTTTTAGAATTTGTCTGTTTATTCCGGCTAATCTCTGAAGCGGCTGGACGAATTTGACAGGATTTTCACTAGCAGATAGCTAATGTAATAAGGAGTAACTTAGGCTATTTTCATTTTAGATTTTTTTCTTATAACTCTGCAAACTGAACAATAACTATTTTGTTAAATTCCACGCGGAAAAAGTTGCGGGCACAGCTACACACACAATATAATTACAGCACAATATAATTTTTTGTTTAAAATCTTCGTCTCCAATCTTTAGCTCATTTACCTCGTTTCAATGTGGATTCTATTACATGCTGTTTATTAAATAACACGTTTATTTACATTGTTTTATAACATGATACAATCATGTGTGTTGAAAGTTGTTCTAAATTTCCAGTTCACTTGCTGTGGCGTGCTAAATTCAAGTGATTGGTTGACTCCGTTAAACACAGTGGCGACTCAAGGAGTTCCTATCAGCTGTTGTGACCATGTCTACGGTACAATCACGACTTTCAACTGCAGTATTGCTACCGCTTATAAGACTGGATGCTCAGAAGTCTTCGGTAACTGGGTGGAGTCCCATGCGACGACTATTGGGTTATCGGGAGTATTTTTAGTTTTAATGCAGGTGAGTTTTATAATTATTTATATTATTATAACAACCACAACCCAAGGAATAGAAAGGAGAGTCACTGTATACTACCCCAACGGGCTAGTCGACTGAGTATGACGATTTACTCAAGAGGCACCTACATTATCATTGTATTTTTATTAAATTTTTAAAATACAATACGTTACTTGAAGATGAAAATAATGACAAACGAGACAGAATTTTAAAATAGGTCCAAAATATTAAGAGCAAAATTAAAAAAAAGAGATTAGGTTAGACTGTTAGAATTTTAGGACACGACAAATAAAAAATTTATTTAACAGATGTAACAAGGTTTTGTGACACTTTCTGTTCTGACAGTTTACAATAAGTACTAATGATCAACAATATTCATAATATACATACATATACGCTATATGAAAGCGGCAATTATATTGAATGTGGTTTCGATTCATTACGCCTTCTAAAGTACCTACATTACACCTTGAAAGAAATAACTATGTATTCGTTACGGTTATAGACTTATTGTTCTATACTTTTTAATGAGCCATGTAAATTTTGTCCTAATACTAGTAATATTGGCGCAACGGTCACAGCACTGGTTTGTGACTATTGCGCTGAAGGTAGCGGGTCCGATCCCCGCAGATGACTAACATTTGTATCGGCCATACAAATGTTTGCCGTGATCTGGATGTTTATGCAGTCCTTGTGGGTCTCCTCACCGTGCCTCGTAGAGCACGGCAAGCCAGCCGTCGGTCCCGGTTGTTATCATGTGCATCTGATAGCGATCGTTACTCATAGTAGGGAATATATCCGCTAACCCGCATTGAAACAGCATAGTGGATTAAGCACCGATTCTTCTTCCTACATGGGGGAAAGAGTCCTATCAAAATCAAAAACAGCTTTATTCAAATAGGCTCCAAGAGCACTTTCGAATCGCCATTTTACAAATTAAAACTTTAAAAATAAATTATTATATTTGTAGAAGTAAAGCTACCATCGATTCGGAACGTAGATTCAGCAGAGAAGAATCGGCAAGAAACTCCGCAGTTACTCTTTTGAAAAATGATATATAAACTGTGTTTTAGTACAAAATGCCCAGCAGAGGGATATTACAGGCTGAAGCGTAACTAGTAATGTTGTAAATGGATCGTCCGCGGTTGGATTTTTGTTACTTTTCACACAAAACTACTTAACTAAAAACCGTTACTGAAGCAGGGCAAGAAATATTCTGCTTAAAACCTGGAGCAGTATCGCGACCTTACAGAAGATCACATCTAAATAATACTGATTTCAAGCAGTGCTGTGTTCCTGTGGTGTGTAAAGGTAACTCCTGGGGGATGGGGGATAAGGTCGCTTGCAATGCTTCTACGATAATCGCTTACCAGCATGCGAGCCGTACGCTCGTTTGCCGACCTAGTTTTATAAAAAAAAAAAAATGTAACGACTTACTAAGGTATCAACCTGGCGATCCATAAATTAATCATTAGCCTGTTCAGATATTCCGACGGTACCGGTAGCTAATCGAGTGAAACTATCTGGCAGTTTATAAAAAGGTTCTTATTGTGTTTCAGGCTCTGATTGTCGCGGGCGGATTGTGGCTGGCTAACATTTCAAGGCAGGAGCGAGAGTTTCCTTAAAATATGTATTAAATTATATAAATAGATACTAAGGATAAAATAAAAACTATTTCTGTATTTAATAGTTATTAACTTATTTCTATTCAAGCATTTTGTTTATTAATCTTTTATCAAATATTATTACGTTGTCTAAAGGATATTGTTAGTTATATTTCCAGCACTACTGTTTAGAATTAAGATGATATTGCCCTATTTAATATTTGTCAAAATATCTTTAGAACTAATATAAAACAAGAACGTCTCTTGACATAATCGTATTTAGTTAGCATAATTTGCTAGGTAGAATTGATCATTTCTGAGATGAACATTATACATTATAAACTATTCTAAAATTATTGCGTCCACGTGTAAATATACAAAAAAAAAAAAACGACACACGCAAACACACATCTTGATATAAGTATTATTTATGTATTATATATGTGATTGACTTATGTACTTAAAAACGAACAAAATGAAGTTAATAAATTATTGATCGCTTTAAAATGTTTTTCTAAAACAATGGTTTTAATAATGATTGTAAGTGTCATCAGAAATATACGTCAATGATGATAAATGTTTGTATTATTTTTAGACCTGTATCTTTTGTAATTGCGAAATTAAAAGGAAATGCTTGCATGCTATGACTTGTTTTTTTTCACTTGAATAAATTAAGGGTAGACAAAAAAAAAATCGAAGTCGCATTATTATTCCAATAGAAGTTTGTGATTGGTAGTCGATGAGAGGAAATAAAAATATTTTTAGTAATGATACTCGTATTATGACATTGAGGATTTGTCACTTTTGTAATTGTTCAATTTATGTGTATCACAAAGCTTACTTTGAAATACTATGTACTATATTTTACCCGAATCTTTAAATGTCCTTCACAACAGTCAATAACATTATTGTTTTTTTTTAAATACATTTTTTTACTCTAATTTACAGCAACCTTTTTAAGGTATAATGGTTAAATTTATATTTTTACGTATCTTTTATTGTATTAAGAAATCGTTTGAAGTCTAAATTTCAAACACCCTCAGGCCCTATATCTAAGTTTTGACAAAGATCAGCGCCTCATGAAAAAAAAAACATTAATCTGTGTTCACAATCTAGTTTCTTTAGCTATTTTATATTATTCTGACGACTGCAAAATAACATTATTCTTATTCTCTATATTATGTTAGGGTACCACTGAATTAGTAAACTACTTTGAGTAGTTTACTAATTCAGTTAACAATCGTAATTATATTAAAATTGGCGAGCACAGAAATTTACGCAGTCGGTTTAAATATTAATTCGTGTGAATTTCATAATAAAATGCGATGAGGCGATTTTCGATGTCGACACCTAACAATATTTTATATTCTATATTTGATACTAATTAGGGTTCCTTACCTCAAAAGGAAAAAACGGAACTCTTATAGGATTACTCTGTTGTCCGCCTGTGATCTTTTGAACCCTTTTCTCAGGAACGCGTTGAGGTATCAAGCTGAAATTCATATCAAATACTCAGGTCTTCTATCATTTGGAGCTATAAAAAAATGAAATGTTGTTAATGCTGCAAATTTTCGACACTTGCAAAGGAATCAAAACCTACAGTGTAGGTACTTCCCTTGAACTCAGAATCTTGAAATTTGTTACGAAGGAACGTCTTATAGCACATAGGTATAAAGGAAAAATTGCGATAAGCATAAATTTTCAGTAACATCATATAATAATAATATTTTTAATATTTTTTTGCGGAATCATCGGTGTGCGAGTCCGCCTCGCACTTGGCAGGTTTTTTTTTGATAAAGCATTTATATTTTATTACGAAATATAAATACTTTTTTTCAAATTAGTATTATATAAATTTGTATTATATACCTTAGTAATTTTTAAATTACATAAGTATAATATAAACGCCTTTTATCGCATATTATAATAATAATATACATTAAGGTGTTTTGCGATGTCGACACTTAACAAAATTTTATATTATCGATCCCCGCTGGAACGGTCGATTTTTGATATGATATTAAATAAAGTTTAAAATTTTATAGTCTATTTTTAATATGAAGATGGTGATTTTTAATACTAATTTGAAAAAGCATTGCTGCGAATCTTTGCCAGATGTATCATGCTAGTCGACAAGTTTTTTCTTCTACCAAACTAATAAATAACATTTATTTTTTTATGCTTGTCTAAATAGTTTCTTCTTTTTTAACCGACTTCCAAAAAAGGAGGAGGTTCTCAATTCGACTGTTTTTTTTTTATGTACGCTACATCAGAACTTTTGACTGGGTGGAGCGATTTCGACAAATTTTCTTTTAATCGAAAGGTGGTGTGTGCCAATTGGTCCCATTTAAATTTATTTGAGATCTAACAACTACTTTTCGAGCTATATCTAATAATGCGTTTTTACTTGACGCTTTTTTCGTCGACCTACGTTGTATTATATCACATAACTTTCTACTGGATGTGCTGATTTTGATAATTCTTTTTTTGTTGGAAAGGAGATATCCCAAGTTTAGTTCCATGATAAGGAAACCAGGATCTGATGATGGGATCCCAGAGAAATTGATGGAAATTCTTGAAAATCCGCAATAAATTTTTACTGGGTGTACCGATTTTGATAATTCTTTTTTTGTTGGAAAGGAGATATCCTTAGTTTGGTACCATGATAAGGAAACCAGGATCTGATGATGGGATCCCAGAGAAATCGAGGGAACTTCTTGAAAATCCGCAATAACTTTTTATTGGGTGTACCGATTTTGATAATTCTTTTTTTGTTGGAAAGGAGATATCCCTAGTTTGGTACCATGATAAGAAAACTAGGATCTGATGATGGGGTCCCAGAGAAATCAAGGGAACTTCTTGAAAATCCGCAATAACTTTTTACTGGGTGTACCGATTTTAATAATTTTTAATTTAATCGAAAGCTGATGTTTGTCATGTAGTCACATATAAATTTTATTGAGATCTGATAACTACTTTTCGAGTAATCTTTGATAAAGCGCAGTTACTTGACTATTTTTTCGTCGATCTACGTTGTACTACTCGTCGATGTAATTGAAGTCGGTTTTTTTTCGTTTGCGAGCATACACAATTATTAATTTATTTGTTTAATGTTTAAAAATTTATACATAACATTACAGGGAACCCAATGTGCTAGAAGTTAGTAACTAGGTAGAAGTTAGTAGTGTAGATTACAAGACAAACTTTTATTATAATCCAAAGAAAAGGAAAAGTACTTGTTAGATCTCAAATAAATTTAAATGGGACCAATTGGCACACACCACCTTTCGATTAAAAAAAAAAATTGCGAAATCGGTCCACACGGTCAAAAGTTCTGATGTAACATACATAAAAAAAAAAAAAAAAAAATTACAGTCGAATTGAGAACCTCCTCCTTTTTTGGAAGTCGGTTAAAAAATATATTTGTCGGCATTAGCGCTGTCTTACGCAATTAGAAAGGAATTATTAAACAACAGATGCAACGATCGCGCCACCTAGCACATCGTTCGATAGTCACCTACCCTCATTTATTATATTACTCGAATTGTTCTGACATGTATAAAACGAACGGTGTCACCTCGGCTAAGGCAGTCTTGGCTCTGGCTTGGCACGATACATTTGTTGTATCCTGCTAGTAGCTTAACCTAGACTCATTCGATAATTAATTTGTGCATACGAATTAATTGTTACATATTATGGCGGATAACTCGAGCAGTGAAGGTGAGCGTTGATGCGCATCTCAAAGGAGATCTCCTTAAACCTACACCTAGGTCGCAAGTCCTAGGCACTGCTGTGAGTTACTCCCTCCGCCACACGATAGACTCCACGTGTTCGGTGGACGTTACAATTTTGTTATAATCTTTTTAAGTACTACCTACATAATATTGTAAAGAGTGCGAGTATAACCTTCACCCGCGCCCTGCAAATATAGAAAAGGACCTTCCAATTAGTCGAAAGACTACATATTAATAGCATTATATATACCTCTTGAGGACAGTTAGTTATTGTTGCAATTCAAGAGGTTTGACTGTAATACATTAGTGAAAAATTGTAGCAATTATTTACTTGTCCTTGTATGCTAAAATAGATGACGAGTGATTTCAATTTTCTGTTAACATTTAAAAACTTGGTATGAATACGATGTACCCTGTACCTATGGAAATAAAATACTCGTACTATTCGAAAATTCCACGCTTACTGATCGGACACTTCTTGTTAAAAATTAAGATAAATAAAAATTATAAATTCATATGAAGTTTTTTATGATTTAGCTGCCACGAAAATATTAAGATACATTACTAGATGTTTTTGTGAATTCACATACTCATCATTTCATTCTCCAGATCGGAAATAGTTTTTACTGGAACCTAATGAAAACTCTTTCGGAATCAACCTTTACATTTGGCATACTGAATTACTTAAAGTGAATCCTGATGATTTTTCGTTGGTTGATGATATGACTGACGTACGTATCGACGACATACCCCATGTGCACTTTTTTGACATTACACTTGACATACAAATACAAATACGTATCGCTGAAAGACCAGACCATGGTTTGCCAGTTGCCTACCCTCCTTTCAACAATTAATTGTAATTCCACTGTCATCTAGCGGTTTATTTTTTTTAACTGTTTGAGAGCCTCACTAACCTTGTATTGACTATTATGATGTTTCTTTTTAACAACTAGATCGGCAAACAAGCGAACGGCTCTCCTGAAGGTAATGGTAAAGGAAATTTCCATAGCTTATTGCTTTTCCAGGCTTCTGCCTGCATCACTAGAAGCATCGCAAGCTTGTTACAGGAGCGCGTGCACACACCCCCGCAGCATCGCACCGCTCCATGCGAGACCACCGGATGGACGTCCCTGTCTCGCGAGCTCCTACTGTCACTGCCAGTTCCCGACACTGCTGTTGGTAGCGACGATAGTGATGGTCGTGACGATGGGACAGGACACTCTGGATTTATCTGCGATGTCCTCTCGAAATCCATCAGGAACAGGACTTTTTATTGGTAGTTTCTTCCATTAGGCCATAGCTTACTTTGGTAGGTATGGCCTTAGCGCACTGGGCCTAAATTCAGGATCCCGAGGGCGAAGTCCCTCGGTGATGACAGCCCGGACAGAGAGGCAATACAAAAAAGTCTGTACCCGGACTTTCTTAGGTCAGTCTGGAGATGCTCATGTCACGTCACGTCACGTAAGCTTGTTGCCGATCCTACCCCCTATCCGCTCCAGGTACTCTGGTTTACACCTTACTCACCACAGAAACAAAATACTGCTCTATAATAGAATTATTTAGTTGTGATTATTATTTAGTAGTGTATATATATGTATATGTATGTATATTATTTAGTAGTGTTCCCCAGTCAGGTCAGATATTATAACTTTATAAAATTTGTCCTCATTATAAATTTAAGCCAGAGTAAGGTTGCTGTTGACAGTCTTCAGCCCCGTCATGTGGATCTGTGCATTAGATATACCTTTTAATAAGTATATTACGTTATTATTTTTTGGTATTAGTAAGTACGTTTTTAGTTTGTTTTTTCATTAGCATTTACATTCGGAATCTAGCAGTAGTTTCATGGTAATTTGTAGAATGACGTTACATAAGTGCTTTTTAAGCCTAGTTGAATAAAATAAATATTTGATTTGAATAGAGGTGAGATAGCACAGTGGAAAAAGCGTTATTTTTATTATCTCAGTTGTATAAGGTCGTTTGGCTACGGTTGCTAGTTCAAATCCGGGCTATTATAAGATATATTTGTATATAAAATAAAAGAAATTTCCAAGTCTTTATTATTTTGTTGACGCTGAACAGCGTTAGTAAAGGCAGACGTAGTACGCTCAGACATCAAAGGTCAATATGTGTTGATAAATATTCGTCTTTCGATGGAATCGAACCTGCGACCGCTATTGCGTTAGTTTGTTGCCGTGACCACTGCACCTTCAAACCGAAAATAACTTAAATCGATTTATCGACGACAGACATCTCTTCAATCATCTCGATGTAGAAAGAATACAAACAAAATATAGCTGAAATAAGAACCTTCTTTTTTCTCTTGTCGGCTAAAAAATGCTTCTAGACTTTACCGAAGAGGTATATGTTAATGAACGATTAACAATTGCGGGTAATCTGATTATGTTTGAAGTCATAGAACTTACAATAAAAAAAAAAAAATAGAAATTTTAAACAAATAACATTGACGTAATTTTCAATATTTTGTTTCAATTATTTTGATAAGGTTATTCCGTTCTGACTGTTCAATAAAGAAGTGTTATGTTACATGGTTCCTTCATGTAGGCATGTATTTTTTTTTAAACAACCCGTGGTTTTTTATAAAGTAACATATACTTTTTCTTAATTATACCTAAATTATATTTCTTTTAATTTTAAATATAGTCTGTTATGAGTAACAATAATTACTTCGTTAAATAGGTATGCACTGCACTACCTGGTACATAAATTAAATATTTAAACAATGTTTTTAACTTTTACGATTACAACAACAATATACTAACGGACTTTTTCACTAGTTATGAATAAACGTGTATAAGTCGCAAATAAGTTGCGCTTAAAATTTTATAGCAGGAGGTATATTAATAGTCCATTAAGTTCTGTTTCACCTTCATCAATGAAATATAAGTTTTAGATATTTATTTGCGAATATATAGTACAGTAGAATTCGGTGTTGACCTTTCAGCTGGATATCGCCATCCGTCAAATAGCGTTATTCAAAAACAGGCCCTAGCATTAAAATATTGTTGTTATAATGTGGGTAGAAGTGACGTCACAAGTTCGATGCCACCACAATCGTTCCACAGAACAATCGAAACGTTAATGTGGCTGTGTTTTTAGTATATACCAAGCAACATAGCAGTACAAATACGCTAATTGGTCAAAGAAAATTGACTCTCAATACATTAGTAGTCATCGGTGCGAGCGCGCGATAACATATCTACACAGTTGATAGCGATCCTGAAAAGTGTCGCGTTAGTTTTCAGTATATTGTTACCTCTCACAAAGTTAAGGTGTTAAACGTTGTTCTTACGTTTTCCTGCTAAAATGGCACAGAACAATCTAGAAGTCGGCATGAAATGCATAAAGTATATGCTCTTGTGCGTTACAGCTATTTTTGTGGTGAGTACTCTAATATGTGGTATTGCGTATTATTTGTTCGTCTTATCAGTGTGTGATGTGGCATCGTTACAGGTAATATAAAATAAAATAATCTACATAGCAAATATAAAGACTATTAACGCAAAAACAGAGCATGTAGGTATCCAAGGTTTTCGTAGTTCTATTTTTATTTGAAGGTCTTCTTTCAAGGCATAGTTCGAACAGCTTATATTTTAATTGGTTTTGACATTATACAATTAGATTAGTGTGATTAACGAATTTAATAATATTTTATTTTCGATGATGATTAATAACAAAATGCCTACAAACAACTCCTATTATTAATAAAAGGACGTCAGCGATATAAAAATAATAATAAAAAATAGTACGATAAACACTAACTCAGTAGTTGTTTTTTTTTAACTACTATAACGTAACTTTTAGTAAGTATCAAATGGAAATAAAAATGCTTCTTTGCTGATGTAAGAAAAATGGTTAGGTTTATAAATAATTGAAAAGGTGAGACATGTTATCATGCATACAAAAGAGTGAATCTGTTTTATGGACAACATGATTTTATGGACAACATGACAACATCAAGCATGTGAAATAGTGAGAAACAATTATACTTTTTCAGTATTTATAAAAATAATCAAGCACACAAAGACCTGTTTGAATTATTCTTTCATGATAAGATATATTTGTGAAGATAATAAATAGTGAGTACTAATTTTTATTCAAATATAGTTATGAAAAAAAAATATAACTTTCAAACTTGGTCTTCTCCGACAAATTTTAATATCGTTATTGTAATCAATAGATGTAGTTTAACTAACGCAAAAAAGATATATGCCTGCAGTATTTGTCATGGTATTCTAATTTGTATAGAACTACAAAACTGTTTTATTACAGAGTCACTGACACTTATTCCAAGTGCCCAGAAGTAAATGTCCATAAGACCATCTTAGTTACATTAATAATATTAACGACTAGGAATATGCAATTAACGATAAAAAAATTTAATTAATTTTTTTGGAGCTTTTGTGATTACATATGTGTCAGTCCCATCATTCCCTGATTCTCACCATGTGTAAGAAAGAAAATCATTGATGATGTAATATCTCATACTGATTAATAGTTTTCCTGCATCAGACAATGGAACTGCTATCGGCGGCAAACTGTTTGATCAATGTTTAACTAACGATAAGTTAGATCGATCGATCGATTCAGCCTGTAACTACTCACTGCTGAGTATAGGCTTCTTTCTCCATATAGTAGTAGATGGATTAAAGCTTCACTACGCAGCTCCATTGCGGGTTGGTGGATAATATAATTATCCTTTCTATGAGTCACGATTGCTATCAAGGGTCTATGATATCAACCGAAACCGACCGATAAGTTAGATAAAAGGTAAATTTAAAACTAAAATGGAATAATTGCATGTAATAATAAATAAGTGACAATATGTTTACTGTGAAGATTTTTTTATAACATTAAATTACACATAATTATGAATTCTTTAAATTGCACATAAAAATAATTGTGTAACACTCAAAATTTTATTTCTAAATTGAACCTTATTATACTATTACGAATAAAATAATTTCAAAACTAATAAGTGTTATCAAGGTTTTTGTATGACATCATACGGGTAACATTTAATTTGTATGGTTTATTAACGCGGAGTTGTTACTTACTACGCAATTGATTTTTAAATTACGAAAAAAACCACTATTTTATTAATTTACTGTGATCATTAATAAGTACTATTTATATCACTTATAACAGCACGGTTTAATTATAATTTAGTTAGATAGACAATAATAATTGTATTGGCCATACAGATGTTTGTCGTTGTCTGGGTGTTTGTGCTGTCCTTGTGGGTCTTCCCACCGTGCTTCGGAGAGCACGTTAAGCCGTCAGTCCCGTTTGTTATTATGTACATCTGATAGCGATCTGTTAGGATGGCTCTCCGTTAGTCCTTTTTAAAAAACACTTTAATTACTGCTGCTAAATTTATTTTATTTTATTGACAACAACTGTTCTTAAGCTAAGTCGGACTCGAACTGTCTTGAATACAATGGTCTTTTAAAATAAAATAATGAAATTGGAAGCGACGGGGTTTATCGCTGAATCAACAGTTTTGTGTAAAATTTCCAGTCTTAACATACTGCATATGTTGCATTTTATTCATATTATATTTGTTTATAACATCTCCCCCCTTTAGACTGAGCTTTATTTTTTCTTAAATAAAGTGAAGGATTAAAATAATAAAAATTTAAAATTGATTGATTATAAAATCTTAAAAAATTTGAAAAAATAAAACTCAATTAACAATAAAATTAATAATATCGACTTAATTAATAATATTTAATTATATCAAATACATTTTTTTAAAATTATGACATTAGTTTCATAAAATTCATAACATTAATTATATTAAAAGTTAAGACCACAAATAAAAAATATAAAATAAGAGAAAAACAAAATGATTAAATAATAGAATTACATTAAAACATTTTTTATAACAAAAAGGATATATTGATTAGAAATTGCTGAGATTTCTATTTGATTTATTAATATTTCTGAAAATTGTGTTATGTTTAGTAATTTCTATATTTGGGAGACTCTTTGTAGATTTCTTATCATATTCCGAGTCGTCTGAAATTTCAGTAAGTTCTATAGATGTGTTAACATTGTTATTTCTTTTATTTTTCTTTACATTATAGCACTGATTATAAATTTGAATACAACACGATGTGTTTGAAACACTATAACATTTCTTATAAATTTTATAAATTATATAAACACAAATTATTGATATTATTATATAGGTCAGTCCTGAATAATAGTTACCATATTTTACAATGTGGGACTGATTTTCGCTGTTTCGAATTTCATTTTCTAAATCATCTAATTTGTGTGAAGCTAACTTTAAAGATTCTAGATCAATATTAGATAAGCTAATTGGGTTTATAGAGTGAGAGCTTTCGTTAAGAAAATTATATTTGCAACAATCATCTATAGTTAAATCAAAATTTAAAGTTATTTGACTCGGTACAATGGTCTTGTACTTATTTGAAGGATAAAATTGCAATGTCTGAAAATATGCTACACAATTATTTTTTAAAGATAAAATTCCTGTTCCTAGTAAAATATAATCCGTAATATTATTATTACATTTCATTGTTAGTTTATTAGGTTTAGATTGTACATAAATGTATCTATTACCATTCAATTTTTGCCAAACATTTATATCGCCATAAATAACCTTAGAATCACAAATTTCAGGAAGTGACAATGTTACTTCTGTTAATAACTTAGTTTCACATGAAGGATTATTAATTGTTGACAAAATCGAAGACAAAGGACATATAATATAATCATTATTAACCTGTTTACATTCACTTATACTATCTAACAAAACGTAATTTAATCGATCATCCGTTACAGCCACATATAACTTGGAAGGATGAATTAAAACATAAGTTGAATAATCCTTAATATCGCGTGGAGTAGGTAACGGTAAATTCTTATACAGGTTAAACTTTATAGGATTTATTAACGGTACTTGTATGATAAATATTAGTTTGTTATTATAGTAATATACAATTAGTTTAGATAAGTCGATTATAGTATGAATGTTTTCCAACGTCAGTGAAACCGGGAACTCGGAAGTTCTTTTTAATTGAAAGTTTTTTGATAACTCATTATATAATTTCATAGGAGTTATAACGTATGGGTGTAAAATATTTGCCTTAGCGAATAAAATTGAATTTAAAATTGTATCTAAAATATTAGAAATAGACAATAATGATCCTTCAATAACATTAAACAAAGAGTTAAACTTTTCTAAATTAATTAAATTATTATTAGTCTTAGAATTAGCTAAAAATATATAATTAAGTTTTTCAATTTGATTATTAAGTTTAATTTCGTTATTATTCAATTTTTGTATAGACACATTAAAATTATTAATCGTAGAGCGAACAACGTGAATATTATCTTTCATTAAAGTATAAATATGATGTTCATTCTGTTGACATGTATTAATTGCTTCATCATATTTTCTAGCATCGTCAGCATCTAGTGTGCCAAAGAAAAATTTTAAAATTTCGCCTCCAAATTCAAGGGCGCGTTTTTGACGTTTATTCGAAACAAGATGCGATAGAGATTCAATCTTAAGATTATTAGAATTAACAAGTATTTCTAAAGGGTTAATAATATCTTTACAATCTACGTTAAAAATAACTAGGTTTCGAGCTTTATCGCAAAAGTTAGATATGCTTTGGATAGACTTTTCTATCTTATCCATATAAGGTTGAATAGGTACTATGTCTACATGCGTGATAATATTCCAATAGTCATTTTGAAAATAAGCGATAGCTGTCGGATCAAAATAGATTCCTGGACTATGTTGTATTACTTCTATAGTTTCGGAAATGCTCGGACACGCGAGGCATCTGGAACAGATATTATGCTGGTTTTATTTCATTAACGTGATATTTTACATGTTTTCTATTAATACACAGAGTTATATTATGTTTTCCATTCGTTTTAATTATTTTGTAAGGGCCTTTCCACACAGGGGATAAAGCTTTACGGAGCCTATGATGATGCTTTACGTAAACTAAGTCACCAGTCTTATAGGTTTTTTGTCGTGCTGTAGAATCGTAATATTTTTTCGAAGATTCTTTACTTTTTTGCATATTTTCAATAGCTTTTTCGCGAGAGTATTTCATTCTATACTGTAGAGCACGTATATATTCCTGATAAGTGGTATTATTATTCGACTCGTAAACACTACTAGGAATTGAAGGCTTATAACCGTATAAAAGCTCAAACGGCGTAAATTCAGTAGTACAATGCGGAGTTGTATTATATGACAGGATCGCTGTAGCAAGGTAACAATGCCAGTCGTCCTGGTTTTCGTTAACAAATGACCTTAAATATTCCTTAAGGGTAGCATGACTACGCTCTAGCGCGCCATTCGTTTGAGGGTGATAAGGAGTGGAAAATAAATTTTTAATTTTTAATATTTCAGTTAATTGTCTAAATAGTTCAGACGTAAATGTTGTACCTTGATCGGTTAATATAAATTTAGGAAAACCAAATAATGAAAAGAAATGAATGAGACTGCGTGCAACTTCATCAGTTGTGCATGTTATCATAGGGTAAGCACATGAAAATTTAGTTAAATCGTCTTGAAGTGTTAAAATATATTTGAATTTTTGAAGACCAGCTTCGGGTAAAGTACCAACAATGTCAAGGGCTAATCTTTCAAATGGTTTTGTACTTGTTGAGGTTATAACCATAGGTGCTTTATTAGAAGCTCGTAAGGGTTTATTAATTTGGCACATCCTGCAATTTTTAACGAATTGTTCAATATCTGAACGCATACTTTTCCAATAATACGAAGCTTTAATTCTACTCATCATGCGTTTAACACCTGGGTGACCAGCTATAGTCGACCCGTGATTCTCTTTGAGAATATTAGGAATTTCAGCAGGAGTCGGATAAAGAATTTGATTTTTATAAATAATGATTTTAATATTAGTGCCATGGAAAATATATGATAACATATTATAAATCTTAATGTAATTTAATTTAGTAAATGGTTCAGAAAAATCGGGCAAAGCTAATTCTTTGTCATAATCACTTTTAGAAATAATTTCGTCTCGTAATTTTACTAATAAGTTGTAAATAGTTTTATAACTTGTTTCGTCAAAATGATGTACTTTAGTAAATAAAAAGTAAAGTGTCTTATTATTTTTACAATTCAACGTCTGTACAGTGTCAGGTTCGCGTTCACCTGCACGATATTCTTCGACATTATCAATCATCGATAATAACTGCTCACAGTGAGGCATTGAGTAATCTAAATCTAGAGATACTGGACAAGCAATAGACTTTTGCTTAGCTGTATGTAAACTTTGATTAAGTTCTTCAATTTTTGTATCACAATTTGAGATAGTTTTTGTAAATTGCTTTTTAAAATATTCTTCATAAGTAGTTGAATTTAATTGAGAGCTTCGAGTGGTTACAGCATTTACTGGATAACGAGATAATGCGTCTGCATTGCTATTTACTCTGCCGGGTTTATAAATAATTTCATATTCATATTCCTCTAATTTTAATCGCCATCTTAATAAACGTCCGCCTGGATCTTTCGCGTTAAATAGCCATGTCAAAGGTCGATGATCAGTAACGATTTTAAATTTATAACCATAGAGATATGGTCGGAATGTGTTAACGGCGAAAAGAATAGCGAGAAGCTCCTTCTCAGTCGTTGAGTAGTTACCTTCTTGTTTATTTAAAGTTCGAGAGGCATATGCAATGGGCTTATCCTTGCCAATATCGCCTTGAGAAAGAACTGCGCCAACGGCATAATTTGAAGAATCCGTCGTAACTACAAATGGCTGAGTAAAATCTGGGTACTGTAATAAGGGAGCTGAGATGAGTTTTTGCTTAAGTGTATTGAAAGCATGCTCTTGTTCATGAGACCAATGAAAATTAACATCTTTTTTTAATAGAGATGTGAGAGGCTTTGTTATGTGGGAGAAATTTTCAATGAAACGGCGATAATAACCAGTTAATCCAAGAAAAGATTTTATATCTTTGGGGGTTTTCGGTGTTGGAAATTGAGAAATAGCCTTTACCTTGTCGGGATTAGGCGAAACACCGTTATCTGTAATAACATGCCCTAGGTAAGCAACTTCTCGTCGCAGAAACTCGCATTTGTCGGGCTGTAATTTTAAATTGGCTTCTCTAAATTTGGTGAATACAGACTCAAGCTTCTGTATATGAGATTCAAGGTCATGGGAATATACAATACAATCATCGAGGTAAATATAACAGTGAAGACCTTGTAATCCTGAGAGGACAAGATTCATCATCCTCTGAAAGGTAGAAGGGGCATTTTTTAGACCAAATGGCATTCTTGTAAATTCAAATTGACCTGAAATGCTATTAGTAGTAACACTGAATGCTGTCTTTTCAGTGTCTTTTGAATCTAATAATAATTGATGAAAACCTGAGGCTAAATCGAGCGTGCTAAAATATTTTGAGTGACCTAATTGGTCTAAGATGTCATTAATGAGAGGAAGAGGGTAAATTTCTGAAACAGTGACATCATTCAAACGCCGATAGTCAATGACGATTCGCCACTTTTGTTTACCTGAGGCATCTAGCTTCTTTGGAACTACCCATACAGGTGCATTCCAAGGGGAAGTTGAAGGGCGAATAATATTTTGGTCAAGCATTTTCTTTATTTGTTTTTCGACTTCATCCTTATGTACTTCAGGGAAACGATACGATTTTACGTGAATAGGGGCTGCATCCCCAGTATTAATTGAATGCTTAATTACGTCGGTATAAGTTAAAAATTCACCATCAAGATAAAATATGTCGGTATATTTAGAAAGACAATTTATTAAAGCTTTTTTTTCTTGCGGATTTAAATGAGAACATCTTATCTGTTCAAGAACTTTAAGAGATCGATTACTGTCTAAGCAATCTAATTTATGTATGAACTCTTGTTGAATATTATTTAATTTTGATAGAGGGAGTTCAAGTGGAGTTAATTGAACTTGAAAATTGTCAATTTTTACTTCAGATTCGGTAGTGTTGAGAACAGAAACGTTAACTCTGTTGTTAGACTTTAATTTCACTATACAGTTTGCTAAAAACACACCTTCACTAATTTTATGATCTAATACTAAAGCTTCTTTCATGGTGATCTCTGATAAATTTGAAACCGGACACTCAATGACTGTTTCTGACCGCGGGGGTATGACATATGATGGTTTACTACAACAAATAGGTAATTCATATCCTTCTAAATTAAGAGTGTTGGTAGAGTATTGAATATCTATTTTAAAATGTTCGATAAAATCACTACCAATAATACCGTCGTAATTTAAATTAATTGTATCGTCAATCGCGTGAAACACAAAGTCGAACATTATTTTTCTTTTCGACGAAACGCGATACTCAAAACTAAGTTTAATAGACCCAAGAGATTCGCAATAAGAATCGTTATCACTTAAACCTTTGAGTTTTATAATTTCAGAGCCAAGCACTGGTTTATTGTGTAAACTGGAATGTTTAACAATTGAAATTGTAGAACCAGTGTCAATTAAAAAACATAAAGGCTTATCATTAAAATTAGTTTTTAAATAAACGTGAGGTAAAGAAACTTTGTTATTAATATAATTAATAGAATGTGTTTTCTCACGTGAACAATCCCTATAAGAAAAACTCGATTTTTCGCGAGGTGAGGGACTATCATTAAACTTCAAATTTGGTTTCGACTTTTTAATATAAGACTTAGGAGTCTGCTTATTCGCGCTAACCTGTGTTGAAAATAATTTAGGAACACAGTTTGAATGATTCTCAAGATCCTTATTTGCGCTAACCTGTGTTGAAAATAATTTAGGAACACAGTTTGAAGGAGTCTTATTATCCTTATTTGCGCTAACCTGTGTTGAAAATAATTTAGGAACACAGTTTGAAGGATTCTTAATATTTTTATTTGCGCTAACCTGTGTTGAAGAGAATTTAGGAACACAGGATTTAGTAATATTAGTTTTTTTCGTGTCATTTAAATTATTAAAATGAGGTTTCGACAGACACGGAACCGAAACCCTATTTAGTTTAAACTATCATCGACATGATGCACATTAGAGCGATTATTGCTCGACTCGTTATTCGTATACGGTGCAGATGCACTTGATAGTGTAGTATTACGTGGATCGGTCCGAGAGCTATTATTATTTTTTGCTTTGAGCTTGCGACATTCGCCTATTAAATGACCGCGTTTTTTACAGTAAGCACAAAACTTATTTGTATTAAAATTCGAATTTGATTTATCGTGATTACTATTAAAATTATTTTGTGCTTTATTTGATGAGTTGACGTGATGAAGATTTGGAGATGAGTGTTTATTTTTATTTTTATAACACTCTGAAGCGACATGACCGCTCCTTTTACAAATTATACATTGTTTATTATCGGAACGAGTTGAAAGTTTAGATAAATTATATAATTTTTCTTCTTCGATAGCATGAGTAATGGCTTCTGAAAGAGTTTTAGGGTTTCTACACCGTACTATATGAGAAAATTTTGAGTTTAACCCTAATAAGAATGTATTCAAAGCTAAATCTTCCATTGCGGCTATTCGGCCTAAAAGTTCTTTATCATTTTCGCAGCTGTAATGGATGTCGGATTGTAATCTTGTTAAACATGATTCAATACGTATAGAAAATTGCATTACATCTTCGGAAGGCTGTTGTTTGCATTGTTGTAAGTCCACTAATAAATGTGTGGAATGTTTTTTCTCTCCAAAAGTGGTTTTCAAAAATTGTTTGATTTCTACCCAACTACTAAACTTTTTTAAACAACATGCTAATTGCGCTTTGCCTTCTAATTGTGAGACAATATATTTACAAAGTACATTTTGTTGTTCTGTAGTTGCCAAGGAAATCGCATTTTCGCAGTTAGTTAAAAACGCAGGCAACAATTCGCGATCCCCGTTATAAGGCTTAATAAATTTTGTAAGGACAGACAGGGTAACTTTGTCAGTCATTTTAACTTTTTGTTTTGGTGCCGAACTATAAACAGAGGAACTACTGGAAGAATATGCGATTTCTTCGGATTGCTCTTTCTTTAGAGACATTAATTAGTTTACTTTTATTTAATAAATCGTATTAACGAACTACGTAGAATACAGAAACCAAACAGAAAATATGCACAATAAATTGAAAACAAAATTTATAAACAGTAATAATAATCTTAATCTAAAATGAGTTCGAGTAAAAATAAAGTTTGTTAAAAATATGTTTTTAGAAAAATTAATAAATTCACTTCACTAGAATTGGCTTTAAAAAAAACTTTAACTGAATGAGAAACTCACATTACACACAGCGATACGGTGGCAGCACTCGGGAACATTCCGGGAAAGTTGCGTCACACGTAGTGCAGTGAGAAACGGCAGGCAGCTGGCGACTCAGGGAGTCGTATAACAGAATGCTTGTCGTCAAGTGGAGTTCTTCTAGATCGGGGTGCACGTGGCTTGTGATGAACAGTTGAAACTATCAGCGAGACCTTGATGAAAGGTCCGTTGATTGGTTTTGTGATGCGGGCTCACACTTGAAAAGTGGAGGCTTACCGTCGACCACAGGGCAGCAGGAGGTGTTCGGGGGTGATGCGGGCTCACGCTTAATAGCGGAGGCTTACCGTCGGTCACGAGCACGAGCAGCGCGGGCTTAGGCTTATGAGATGCCCAAGGCTTATCGTCGACCACTGCACTAGGACTTCTTGACAACGGAGCCAACAAATATAATGGCGCAGACGAGTGGAACGAATTCGCGACGCCTACACCTATTAATCCCAGTACTTCGGTATTTTCCTGGGATACCACTTCTGACACCAAATTTGTTAGGATGGCTCTCCGTTAGTCCTTTTTAAAAAACACTTTAATTACTGCTGCTAAATTTATTTTATTTTATTGACAACAACTGTTCTTAAGCTAAGTCGGACTCGAACTGTCTTGAATACAATGGTCTTTTAAAATAAAATAATGAAATTGGAAGCGACGGGGTTTATCGCTGAATCAACAGTTTTGTGTAAAATTTCCAGTCTTAACATACTGCATATGTTGCATTTTATTCATATTATATTTGTTTATAACAGATCGTTACTCATAGTAGGGAATATATCCGCCAACCCGCATTGGAGCAGCGTGGTAGATTAAGCTCTGATTCTTCTCATACATGGAGAAAGAGGCCTATGCCCAGCAGTGGAATATTACAGGCTGAAGCGTAGAGACAATACGTAGAAATAATAAAATGTAGCATTCAAGTTAGTATTGACGACTTAAAAAAAAACACAAAAACTTAATTAATATCGCTCGTGCAATTAGGTTAATTGCACGAGCACAAGTATAAGAAAGTATATTTTTATTTTCAAATGCGTAATTTGTATTTTTTTAACTATTTTGTTTGTGAACTATTGTCTTAAAAACGCTGTTCTAAGATTCAGGATTAGGTCTGTAACACAACATCTCAACGGATACCGGTAAAATTGCAATGGAGTTCTTGAGTTTACGAGTATTTTTAATATGGACAATACGAACATTTCCTATGATAACCAATTACGATGTTTCCATAGACATACAGAGTCTGAAAACGTATTAAGAACTCGGTGTATCAGCATAAATCCGTACCAATAAAGATTAAGATATTCTTGTTTGTTTAAATCTGGAAAGAACAGATAATATATGAAATTTAAGAGCGATGTTAGAAACTAAGATATTTTAATAAATTAAAAGTAAAAACTTTTTTAAAAACAAGCTTTTATTTAAATATGCTAATAAATAAAATAAGCTTTCACTATCAACATCAATACACGGTTTAGGTATATTATGACATAAATGCTTGTTGCGAGATTAAAGTATACTTACGAAAAATTTGAAAAATTAAAATCAATCAAGTAAAGTGACCTAATTTACTTGATTATCTACACAGATAAATCTATAATTATATTATGTCTCTTTGATTATTCTTCTTGTTTTATAACTATTACGTAAATTGACATCTTGAAATGGTACATTTATAGACTACTCATTAAACGAAATTTGACGTCAATTTAATGCAGAATTTTTATTGTTGTAAATTAATGCTACTGAAATTTCGATTTTTATGAGAATACAATTTTTTATCGATTTATACTTTCCCATATATTTATTTGGTCCCGCATTATTCGGTTCCATAATATAAAAGAAGAAACAAGACGAAAGCGAGGCAAAAAATGGGCAAAGACGAGCAGTCAGAAATCCTGACTTAAAAAATTTAATTTCATTCAACAGAAAAAACATTTGTTTTCGAATAAATTTTCTCGAAGCAAATGATAACGAGTTCTGGAGAATAATTTAAGACACTATCGCTAACAATGTCTAAATACGTGTTAATTGCCTTCTTCAATAGCCATTATTGTTATGACGTCTGAAATGTCTGCCATAGCGTTAGTTTTATTTAATATTTTTGTTGCAAACCTTGAGAGAAATGGAAAATATTTCAGGTCATGCTTATCATGAGTATGCCAATATAAATGTCAGGATCCTATAAGTCTAAGTTTACTTAGTCACTCTTAAATTCATTCATTCATTGGCCTTGGTCCGTCTACTGCAGACGATTTAGACAGTGTCAGACAGACACTGTCTAAATCTGCCTAGGACACTCTTCAGGAAAACGCAGAGTTGACTAAGCTCTGCGCCACCCTCTCGACCTCACTAGCTAGAACCACAGGAACGACGAGTCGATACGTGTGGGGCCAGTTCGGCTGCAGGAGTCTTTCACATTTTAGAGCTATGCCACGAATGCTTGATGGAGACCCCATTCCGGGTTTCAAATGAAGTTTTCTTTCTTCAGGACCCTGATGATTTTGAGCCAGGTTTATCCCTCGGTCGCCTTTTACGACCCCCACGGGAAGAAAGGGGGTGGTGCTATTCTACTCGACCGACACCACACGGCAGCACTCTTAAATAAAGCTTATAAAATCATTGTTTGAACGTGCCGATCTGAAAACTACTGATCGGATATGAAAAACATTTTGTGCATGTTTATTAAGGAGGTATAAGGCTACAAAATAATTACGCCATGAATTAGTCAAGCAGTGGTCATGCATGTAAAATAACTAAGCAATGATGTAGTTATAATAATTCTAACATGATAATTTGACAATATTTTTGTGTTAGCGTTCGATAACATTGTGTTATCGTTAAATCGATATTATCAGTTCGAAATGTCTTTAAGTACTATGTGACTACAACTGTGGAACGAATTTCTTGTTAGTCACGATGACAAAGACTTTAAAATAAGTTGTTTTTTGTAACATAATAACTTCAATGTAGTTTTCATTCCACACCGCAGTATCGTGTAAACAATGCATATGATATGTTAGCAGTCAAGGAAAATCAATAACTATGTACTAAGTCTCACACTACCGTCGTCCTTGTGAGGCCGACAAGGTCGAGTTTAATTCTCGAAAAATACCTTTTTATTTCGTTTATGGAGTAAAAATCTATAGATGTATTTGTACATAGAACGTGAAGTATATAGTCCACATATTTTAAATGTCATGTTAGTAATGTATCTCATATAAAAATTTTCGCTATGTCTATGAGGTATTCATTATTTCATTCTTATTCATTGTGAGATATGGGCACTCAGTGATGAGAAGATAATTTAAAAAAAATCACAATATATTCATCGAATACTGCATCGAAAATTGATTACAATTTACAATGTTGTGATCATAAATAATAATTTAAACAAAAAGAGAGTACCTAAACGAAATTACATGAGTAATTTACTTGGATATTTTTTTCACCCTCAGTTTTCTACTGCGTCAGCAGTAGTAATGTGTGTACCATTAAATTTTGACGGAGTTTAATTTTAGAATTCCGAAACATATTGTGTCTTTGACATTAAGCAGGAGTAAAAATGAAGGAAATAAAGTTATTAGAATATTTTCTAACGCCAGCGCTATCGTTTCTATTAGGTAAAATAAAAGTTCCACTACAAGAATTTAAAATGAAAAAATATTTAATTTGACATGAATTTTATCGGTTAGTCCATCAGGACTTAAAAATACTCTAAATAGTTGATTGATTGAGTATGACCTTAAGTACTCCAATTGTATAGGCAGTATGAAAATTGTAAACGCCAGTCAGTCTTGTCAGTGAAGTCAGTAAAGACTAGGATCGTTTTACTTTTATTATAGTTAATATTTTAATTTTATTTAAAAAAAAGTGTAAAATTCCACCTCACCACTACTTTCTACTCTTACTCTTACTACTACTTTCGTCAAATTATTTTGAACAAGAGATAGAATTTCTGTGAAGAACATTTCCAATTGCGAATAATTTATATTCAGGTCAATTTTATCAAACTTGTTTTCAATTTTTATCGAATTTTCAATGACATCATTTACTTTGTGTAATATTTTAATTGTAATTATAATAAAATAAAGAAATAAACGCCTTACACTCAACGGCCCTAGACTAGGATTTACTCCTGTCTCGTGGGTCCGGAACACAATCTACAAGCACAAATAAATGCCCAGATTACAGCAAACATCTGTATGGCCAATACAATCTAACTGAGGTAGGGCACAGCAGGAATTTCCTGCTCAAAATATGGAGCAGCCCGACTGGGGTAGTACCTCGACCTTACAGAAGATCACAGCAAAATAATACTGTTTTCAAGCAGTATTGTGTTCCTGTTGGTGAGTAAGGTGACCAGAGCTCCTGGGGGGATTGGGGATTGGGTCGGCAACGTGCTTGCGATGCTTCTGGTGTTGCAGGCGTCTATAAGCTACGGTAATCGCTTACCATCAGGTAAGCCGTACGCTTGTTTGCCGACCTAGTGACATAAAAAAAAATGTATGCCATGTGTGGGAATCGAACCCGCAACGGCCAAAGTACCAGTTATACACACTGTTGTGAGTTGTGACTGCCAAAACTTGTTATGGATAATTGGATAACTAGGCTACTTAGTACGAGATATGAGTAGATTTGTTTGCTAAACGCCGACGTTATCCTCAGAGTAGTTTAAATGATGAACTGCAACTCTTCCAATGTAAATTTTAGAAATATATAGCATGAAATTTTTAGAAAGTGAGACCTTGTAAGCAAAGTAGCACTCTGTAATAAACTAAAAGCATATTTTACATAAAATTCAGCAGAAGAACTGCTTACTCAGATAATACAATTTCTAGAAATTACTATAAACAACTTTATACGAGATGGTCAAATTGAAATTATTTTTTTATAATTCACGAGTTTATAATTCAACTGTTTTATATTTTCGTAGCTCACCTCAGCTCTGATCATCTCAGTGGGTACCACGATCTACGCTATCTACTACGATGTGTCGTTCTTCCTGGACACACATCAGTTCTCACCGGTGATCTTCATCATCGTCATTGGTGTTATCATGCTCTTCGTTTCTCTGTTCGGCTGCATTGGTGCCCTAAAGGAGAGTACCTGCTTGGTCAACATTGTAAGTTGAGTAACGTATAAGCTACGGAATTATCCATGACATTAAACACAGGCTTTATTAATTTTTCTAATACTTATTTATATAATTTCTTTTTTAGTTTTGAAGCTTCATATTATTAGCTGTTGTTTGTCTCATTTCGATTTACGTTTTTTAAAGATTGAGGATAAGAAAAGCTTTAGAGACATAATTATAAAACTCTTAACTTTTGTATCGTATATTTTACAAATTAAGTAAATAATAATAAATTTTGCTCTTAAAAAATCTTCTTTTATTTCAAAGGCTTTTTTAACGTTTGTATTTAAAATTCGAACGTACGTCTCAAACGTTAGATAGTAACTTGTATAAATTACAAATAAAAGTATCAACTTGTATTATATTTTTTCAAATATTTAACTCCCGCACCAGAACAGAATCAGATCTCTTTCTTTCTCTCTCTCTTCTATGAAACCTATCATCATTTTTTGCGAATGTTACTGATATTTTTCCTTATCAATTTTCAGTTCGCAGTGATCCTCAGTTTGGTGCTCGTGCTAGAAGTTTCTGCCGCCATCGCAGCGTACACGCTTCGTGCGCAGGTTGCAGACATGTTGGAGGAAAATTTGAAGGACGCAATCCATTGGTACTATAATAGTTATGAAGTAACCGATGCCTTTGACTTCATTCAAAGCAGGGTATGTAGAAACAAAGTTTTTTTTATGTTTTTGTTTTTTATGAGTGATATTTTTAACTCATGCGTGTAATAAAGAATGACACTGTTGCCAATTATGAGATGACTAGTGAAAATATTAAACATCAATAGTTGTTATAATCCAAAGTAATGGTCAGTAATAATTAATTTAATAAAAAAAGTTATTTAATTATTTTATTGACGATGACTGTAAAAGAAAAATACGTCAAGAGGGTAGTTTACTGCAATTCAGAGCATAAACAATTTTATATTTAAAAATATGTACATATATCTATATACATATAATAAAATGGTAGGGAAGTCAAAACTGTACATTAAATATTTTTTTAAAAAAATACTTGGGGTGTGATTTACAATCGATGCCGAAGCTAAAAATATAGTTTTTAGAACTTTTGTCTGTTTGTCTGTTTTTCTGTTTGTCTGTATGTATGTCCGGGATAAACTCAAAAAGTACTGCATGGATTTATTTCAAATTTGGCACGAATATTATTAAAAAGTCGGGTCAAAATATAGGCTACATATTATTATATCGCTATTACCTACGGGGAACGAGCATAGAACCTTTATTTCTTCAACGCATTCTGTAACAACGTGTAATCTAACGACGCATATTTGAATGTTTTTGTTATTATGTTAATAACTATGCTATAAGCTAGCTTTACACTATAAATAAAGACGTTCTGTAGTATATTTAGTACTAGCATTGCACCCGTGCGAAGCCGGGGTGGGTCGCTAGTATAGTTATATAGGTACCTATCACCTATTAAGTATAAGTTCAGAGCAAGGGCACATTGCTGCATATCTTATGGGTGTTAAAAGTTTATAATAAAAATATCATGCACAAATAACAATAAACTCATATATTATGTATTTATATACATGCTCTGTTTGAAAATGATTAGGTAGATTATTATTATGTCAAATATTTTAATTATTTACTACGCAGTTGCCTTAGTAGGTAAGTACTAATTAAATTATTGCAAAATTTAAAGAATCCATTTAGATGAAAAATTGCATAACTTGCAGTTGAACTGTTGCGGAGTAGACTCCTACCTCGACTGGGGTGAGGTGAATGCTAACAAACCCAGTATCTCCGTTGCCAATATCACAGTCCCCTACTCATGCTGCGCTCAAACACACTATGAAGTCATTGGGGAAGTAGAAATCGACGAGTGCGTGAAGCTATACGCTAACGGCTGTCTCCCCAGGATAACTTACTTAATCTATCAAAGCGCGGGATTGCTTGGTGCTGGAGCTATGACGATTGCATTCATTCAGGTTTGTAAACTTTTGTACTAAAACTTTTGTAATAAAATAAGTTTTAGACACTACCGAACATTGAAGTATCTACTATGATACTCCACAAGGCAAAGCCGCAAGGGAGCTGAAGCCAAAGAAGAAGTTTTGACTCTGTTTTTTTTTCTAATATTTCAACTCAAGCAGTCTTGATCTCAATAAGACATTTGTATATATTTTAAATTGTGCTTATTTTTTTTGGAAATAAATGATTTAACTTTGGGTATATATAATATAAAGATTGTGGGTATACAACTAAATTAAACAAATTTAAAGTTCTTCTTTTATTTATTTTAGGTTATCGGCATCGTATTCTCCTTCTCGCTGGCCAGGTCCATTCGTAAAGCGAAGTCTGAGCGCGAGCGCAGACGGTGGGAGATTCAGGAGCGCATGGTCAATGCCTATACTTCCCTTAACCCTGACAAGGAAAAAAGTACGCCAATTGTCTATGTCCCTTTCCACGGACAGACGACCGCTTGAGTTTAAAAAGAAATAAAATTTAAAAGGCTATGTTAAAAAAGTGGAAAATTTGTCCGAAAGAATAATTTTATAACGTCACAATTTTTGTTGGTCCGAAAAATAGAAATTATAGAAATAAAAGTTAACGTATAAACGTATTTTATTTAACTACTAATTTAAGTTAATTTTTACTATGATGGGTCATTTTTTTTTTAATTTGTCGTAACTATATATCATTAGACATTACTTATTATTACAGTACTGTGTTACGTGTGATATTTAAGTGGCCTTATGAGTCTCGTGCTGTCTCTCTTAAAACATTGATACCTAGAGATAGCATGCGATTTTAAGCTTTTAAATTTTAAAATCCTGTTAGACGGCGATGCGGTCGTATACAAATTATTTTACATTCCATTCCATTTTGATTGAATTGATCGAAATAGCAGTCCAAAGTTTTATTTAATATTTTTGTTGCAAACGAGGCCTATATATTAAACATAATATATTATAGTTAACATTATATTTTAATCGCAATAGTTAAGGACAATAATTATACGATTAAAATATTTAGGTACCTACTATATGTAGACACAAAATAATAATATCGTGCCTTAGTTACAAAGTATTTACTAAAAATTAATTAGCAATTTTAATTTTACTTTTGTTAATATGATTTATATAATGTATAATTATAATTATTTATCAAAATTATAAAGCTATTGATAAGTAATACATAATATTTTCGATTTAATAAAATTAAAAACGCATTTTATTTTATTGATTTACCTGTATTCCTGAATAAAATAAATTATATATTAAAGTTTTACAAATAAAAATTTCTTAGCTTATATCTTCATCAAGAATGCTATATTTCTTCTTTATTGTAAATGTGCATTTCTGTAAACTATTGCAGCAGTCATGAATATAAACTTAATGTCGTAAAAATCGAACGAAACATAATTCCTTCAACGTTGGAAAATCTCAAAACTCTTTGAGTTAAATCAGTTTTTAAATTTTGTAGTGAAAATATATTTTTAACCACAGGGTATCCTTGTAAATAACAAAACTGAAGACGGTACTGATGCCGTTATTTCAAACTTATATAATTGGAGATAAGACAAAGCGATGGCAAGTCTTGACAGATTCACACTAAAATGAAGTAAGAACGTAGAGGGCGTTATGCGTCACATGCTTGTCCACAGAGCCAAAAGATGGCGTTCGAGAATAGATATTAAACTTAGGATCCAAATGACTACAGACATATATTTTTTCTGTGTGTACATAGTCGTCTGTCCCTAAGTGCCCTGCTTGTGTTGTAGGTAAAAGTCGGCTGATATAGCTACGTATATTTTTTCTCGATAAATACATATAAATAATACATACATAAATAAATACATATATCATATCAAGACTCGAGTCGGTAATCGAATCCAAAACCGCCGAAGTCGAAAGTGGGGTCACTGCAAACTGTGCCAACGGGCAAATCCGAATATTGCATAGATATATAGAGCAAGCCGGGGTTAAAGCATGGAAAATTCGTCGACACCACCGGTTATAGGTTTAGGTTCGAATTCTACTTCATGGACTTACTTTTTTATTATCTATACATATATAAAAGCGAAAGGTCACTCATAATTAAATTTCCGAAAATATAACAACTATAAACTTGAAATTTGGCAGGTAGGTTCCTTATAGAGCGTAAACATCCGCTGAGAACGGATTTTACGAAACTCGTCCCCTAAAGGTATAAAACAGGGGTTGGAAGTTTGTATCAAAGTCTTATGTTTTTGAAGTAAGAGACTTGAAATTTAAAATGTATGGTCTATAGATGGTGAGAAGATGTCCAAATAATGTATCTTTAGAAACCTACCTCATCACGAAATCTCCGAAACTATAACACCTATATACTTGTTTGGCAAGTAGGTTTTGTATAGGATGTAAAAGATAAAACGGGGGTCGGAAGTTTGTATGAAAAGCCTATGTTTTTAAAGTAAGAGACGAAATTTAAAATGTATGCTCTTGTATGGTACAGTCTATGGTTGAGTGAGAGATGACATGTGAGGGAAGGTTATGAGGGAAACCAAACCCAATGAAAGTCGATCTAACACTAAATTTATTCAGATTATTTTGAGTATATATAGGCAGAAGTACAGACGTCATTTGACGTCAATCGTAGCAAACAAATATCAATTTCATTAGAAATCTGCATAAGAAAAATAACAATTTCGTAATAAATCAGCTAAATTAAAGAGGTTACTAATTAGCAAAACAATCATATTGCTCAATGTGCGTTGACCCGTACATCCTGCCGACTCAAAGAAGAAAGATAATTTTGATATTAAAATCTACAATAACAATAATAACAATACAATTAAAATTTAAGTACCTAGATTTAAATAACTTATATAATAATTATCACTGCACTACTCTTTAATTGGTATGTCCAGTCGAACGAATCGCGGTCGCGCGCTCGGGGGAGCAGGGGCCTCCTGGTCTTCGTTCTTATCTGCTGCAACTGGAACTGCGGTCGTGGAGACGTCTTTCACAGCACTGCTCTGTATAATTTTGTTTCTGCGATATCGCATGGTACCGTAGAGACATCCCGCAACAATGATAGACCCTAAGATTATATACAAGACAGAGTACTGATGTATATCGTGTATACTGAGTGATGCGTTTTCCTGCTCCTTGAGGTTAATGATCTGAGACTTCATCCGGAGCCACAAGTCTTCATGATCCTCGGGTGTAAACAGTTGGAAATCCGAAGTATTTATTATGGAATTTAATATTGAATAATCGGCTGGGATCGATATGTTTTCTTGGACCTTAACTTGGCTCATGTAACTATTTTGAGTGAATATAGAGAAGGTGTCACCTTTTATTGTACAACCTTGACCGATTTGTAAAAGGCCATTCCCGGTCAGTGTTGTCAATACAACTCCAGTGTCAATGCAAAATATGCGCACTGTGCATTTCCCACAGCAGGAATAAAGCCACATGTTATTGTTATGTAACTTGACCCAGCGCACGCGACATGGTGCCTCCTTTGTTTTACATATTGTTGTATTGTGTATACTCAAGTTACACATTCCGCTGGTTATTTGTAATTCGTATATCGGCTTATCGAGAGCGCATAATAATTTGTTTGTCTGTATGTGGACACAATTTTCTACATCTGATTCTGTCAAGATGAGTAGTAAGTCCTTTTGTAGATTGAATGCAATGTATGGTGCGATAAATTCTACGTTATAATGCTGCTGAGGAAGGGTTATTACTCTATCCAGTTCAAAATTTTCCTTAATTACCAAGGGGATCTTGATTTCGATTATCAAATAAGAAGAACCAATGTCGCCGTTGACCTTCATTAACTTATAAAGTTCTTTAAAATCGTTTTTATCGGCAGGCAAAGTCAGGTCATTCGGTATATGTCGGTATATGATATTTAATTGTTCTTCCAATTGTTCAGGCGGCAACAAATGTGCATCTAAATGACCGTTTGCGAGGCTTGTTAAAGTGTTTATAACGCTTTCTTGCAAGCGTCGTAGATTTGATAAAATAATCATAGCTGAGACTGAAGATGACAAAATTTGTAATTCATTGTTAGTCACCTTCTCAGTTCGATTAGTAATAAAGGTAAGATTCTTTAGACATTTCTGTATTATTTCGAATTGCTTGTTCATTATAACTTCATTCCTCTGAAGAATGTTATATTGCGCTTCTATGATACTTGTTTGATTTTTTAATAAGAATCGTAGATGGTTCTCATTTACAGAAATTTTTTCTATATCCTTTTCATATTTTTTAGCGAAACGCTCATCCAAGACACCAAATAGTGAGTTCGCTACATAGCCTACACCGTTAATCAGTCCTCGTTTTTGTCTTTTATATATATGTTTTTTGAAAATTGCGTTATAATGTTCGATTTCCGATATTTCGTGTTGTAATTGATATATGATACTCCTGTATTGTGTTGGAAGTAGATCGAGGCTTAAGTATGATTCTTCCAAATGACCGACATAATCTTTCACATGACGTAATGCCGACCAATAGGTACTCATATTGTAGTAAGCGATTAGTTTCCATTCATCGCGTATTATGTGTATGTCATACATTTTATCGAAATAAATGTTTTGATTACTGTTCAGAGCTGTAACGTTGTATGAACATTCAGTTGGTTTAAATAGAAATAGAATTAGCATCAATATCATAGTAAAGAATGTTCCGAGAGGCCTTCTTAATTGTCTACCCCTTCGTTGCCTCTGTTGCGAGTCGACGCCTGTGTCGTCGCCGCATGTCGTTGTTGAAATGTTATCGATACGGTTCTGTGCTTGAGTTCCGGTACCTTCTTCTCTTACGGGTAGAACTGACAGTTTTAAAACGGGTCTTTGTATAACGCCATTCTTAGTTTTGACGGATACAACTCGTACGTATCCATCTTTGCCAGGGTGGACTTTAACCACTCTACCCATGGACCATTTGCCGGGACTCAGGTTTTCGTCTTTGATTAAGACAATATCGTTAACCTCGACGTTTTTAGAGGGTGTTCTCCACTTGGTACGAACTTGTAACTGTTGTAAGTAGTCAGATGACCACCTTTTCCAGAACTGTTTATTCATTGCTTGAATAGTCTGCCATCTTGTTTTTAAGTTCATGTGGTTAGAGTCGGTTTGTTGTCTTGCTATCAGGGATCTTCCAACCAAGAAATGCCCAGGTGTTAGATACTCATCTTCTGGATTTTCAGTCAAGGCGAGTAAAGGTCTAGAGTTAAGACATGCCTCGATCTGGTACAAGAGCGTTGTGAATTCTTCATAAGTTAACTTTTGCTCACCTATTACACGACGTAGGTGGTGTTTAAAACTCTTGACGGCAGCTTCCCATAGCCCTCCGGCTGAGGGATAGGCTGGTGCATTAAAATGCCATTGAATGTCATAGTCATTGATCTTATTCATCACGTCTGTATTTATAGCAACGAGAATGTTATATTCCTTCTTCAGTTCTTTGGATGCCCCAATAAAATTCCTTCCTTGATCGCTGTACATGTGTTTCGGGGTGGATCTTCTGGCACAAAAACGTCGGAATGCTGCCAAAAATCCTGGTGTGCTTATATCAGACACTAGCTCTAGGTGAACGGCCTTTGTCGAGAGGCAAACGAAGACTGCAACATAGGCCTTCTGTGTTCGTATTCCACGGCCCTTGTTTGATTTGATATCGAAGGATCCAGTGAAATCAACGCCACAATGATAGAATGCGCGTGAAGGAGTAACTCGAGGCTCGGGTAAATCAGCCATAATCTGCGTTATCTTCTCTGCCTTGAAACGTCGACATTTGACACACTTTCGAAGTTCTCTTTTTACTGTTCTAAGCCCACTGATAACCCAATAGTTTTCTCGTATATAAGACAAAGTCAGGCTTGGTCCACCGTGAAGCGTGGTGTAATGAGCGTGTCGTACAATAAGTTCAGTGAGTTTGCCGTGACTGGGTAGTATTACGGGGTGCTTAGCTGAGTGACTAAGATAGGAATTGTTTAATCTCCCCCCAACTCTAAGTAACCCATCATATGGGTCTAGATAAGGTAGTAAACTTAGCAGTTTACTAGATTTACTTAAACCTTGTTGTTTTTGTAGTCGTTCAATTTCCTCCTCAAATTCAATTGTTTGTATTGTCTTAATAATTAAGTTCATCGCGTTTTTTCTTTCTGATGACGAAAGATAATTTTGTTGAAGTATTTGTTTACGTCGCAACCATTGTGTATAACGTGTGAGCCAGCCGATTATAGTGATTAAGCGCTCTATTGAGCTACATTCATTTAATAATTGCAATACTAAAGCATTTTTATAAGATAAGGCTGCGGTCACACTGGATGCTTTTATTTCTAAGCGTGGTGGTTGATATTTTTCTTCCTTCATTGTACTCGAATTAAATGTTAACAACCACTGCGGGCCGTGCCACCATAAATGATGCTCCAATAACTGCTGTGTTGACAGTCCTCTCGAGGCGCAGTCTGCAGGGTTATCTTCAGATTTAACATGATGCCATGACGATGATGGAATTATATTGAGGATAGTTCGAACTCTGTTAGCCACGAACTGTTTCCACCTATTGACATCTCCATATAACCAACCAAGAACCACCATGGAGTCGGTCCAGGCAAATACTTGTAGATTATCAGGCAAGGTTTGAATTACTTTTTTTATAAGCCATGATAGTAGCAGTGCTCCACATAGCTCAAGTTTTGGCAAGGATAGTTTTTTCTTCAAGGGTGCTAATTTTGTCTTAGCAGTCACAAGCGTCGATGTGTACTTGCCCTTAGAATTTATCGTGACGGCATAAATAGCGCAAGCATATGCTTTTTCGGATGCGTCACAAAATCCATGAATTGTATAATGATTTTTATCGCCTATGTATCTAGGAATTTTAAACTGGTCTATTTGTTGATAGTCACGTTTCAGCTTTATCCATTCATTCGTTATGGTATTCGACAATTGTGTATCCCAATCCGTGGTTTCTTCAGACCAAGTTTGTTGGAATAAAAGCTTTGCCCGAACTGAAAGGGGGCTGAGAAATCCCATGGGATCATATACCTTGGAAATGTTCGAAAGGAGTTGTCTTTTAGTTATGACGTCATCACTGTTTTCATCTTCGAATATATTTTTGAATACGAAAATATCTGACGACGGAATCCAGCGTAAGCCTAAGGTTTTTCGGTTTTCTAGGCCCTTAAAATCTAGCGGAGTGTCTAATTGATTAGCGGATAGCCCATCAATCAGTTCCTTTGCATTGCTGGACCACTTCCGAATATTCATGCCGGCTCCCTTCAGGATATCGATGATCTCTCTTTGTAACTGTTTTGCTTGAGAGATATTATCACAACCTTCGAGCAGATCATCCATGTATAATGACGTCATTAGCGCTTTAGCTGCCAGGGGAAACTTGTGTGCGTCATCCATAGCTAGCTGCTTTATAGTACGCATAGCGAGATAAGGGGCCGCCTTTGTACCATACGTGACCGTAGTCAATTGGTACTCCCTTAAGGGGGCTTCTTGTATGCTTCTCCAGACAATACGTTGCAGATGTTGATCGGTTTCTCGAACCATTATTTGACGAAACATTTTTTCTATGTCAGCAGTAACGACATACTTATGTTGTCGCCATACTAAGATGAGATGCTGTAAATCCTTTTGCAAATTCGGACCACGCTCCATCAAGTCATTTAAGCTGAATCCACTTGATGTTTTTGATGATCCATTGAATACCGTTCGTAGTTTAGTTGTTGTAGAGTCGTTTTTTTGTACACCGTGATGAGGAAGATAGTGTACAAATGAACTACATTTTGTAACGGGAGACATGTGACCACTTTGTTCGTATTCTTGCATAAAATTTCTGTAGCTTTCCGAGAAGCAATCGTTTTTATTCATCTTCTTTTCTAAGTTGTAGAACTGAGCAATTGCCTTTGTTTTCGATTCACCGAGGTCCTTTTCAAATCCCGGTTTCATGGGGAGGGCCACTTCATATCGTCCGTTTGATAAACGTTTTGTTGTTGATTGATAGAATTGCTCACAATACTCTTCGTCTGGAGTCATTTCGATAGACGAATCATTGACTTCTTCTAGCTCCCAATATTGAGAAATCGCTGACAGGTCTGTAGTAATCCGGCTCGAAGGACCAAAAAACTGTATGATCCTCGAAGTAAGACTGTTGTCTTGTAGCTTGCAGGTTCAGAATGACTGCGCAGCTTGTCAGCAGCAAAGCTGTATTCTCGAAGGACCAAAAAACTGTATGGTCCTGTCTGTGTGAGTGAGAGACGACATGTGAGGGAAGGTTATGAGGGAAACCAAACCCAATGAAAGTCGATCTAACACTCTATGAATCTTGTCAACAGCAAGGCTGCATTCTCTGTATGAATCCTCGAAGGACCAAAAAACTGTATGGTACAGTCTATGTTTGAGTGAGAGATGACATGTGAGGGAAGGTTACGAGGGAAACCAAACCCAATGAAAGTCGATTTTTCGTGATGAATGGTCGATGTGAGTTTAAGATTCAACGCCCTTTTGATTGACTTATATGAATCTTCGTAGGCGTAAAACTCACTATCGTACTGGGTATCCGATCCTTGTAGGATATTATCTATTTGCAAGTGCAAAGCGTCTATTGCGTTCCAGCGCGTTTGTATGTTGCGTAACTCGTCTTCCAGCTCCCATTTGTCTTGGATTTCATTTATTTTCAAGCGATTTATTTGTCGATGAAAAGCTCGGAAGTTTGTTCTTTGCAGTGACATCAATTCTGTTGCCTGACCTCGATCCGACGTTGAGATCTTAGTGGCATTTGAACTTGTTGGCAATGTGAGTCTTGGCTGCAGCTTTGGTGTTGTCGGAATCGCAGGTGATTCCAGTGGTTTGCCAGCTCCTGGTGTCGGTGACACAGAAGTCTCCCTTGCTGGCGAAAATGACGCTACCTTGATGCGTACAGAATCAAAGTATTCTCTTGCCTGTACGTATTGATTTTCTTTAAAATAAGGATCAGTATCGTTATGGTAGAGCGACAACCGTTGGTCGTTACCTTGGAACTCGGCCCATAATTTGTCAAGGACATCGAGTCGCTCGTCCAAGTATTTACGGGTCTTCCGGGATACGGAATCTTTGTTGAAGTTCCTCTCTATCTTTTTTATTGCTTCGACAATTTCTTGTTGTCGTTGCAGGATATTTTCCATATTTATTTTTTAATGCTGACGTTGATGTAAAATTGATAGGACCGTCTTCAGGGGTCCAGGCCAATCTCTCAGTGGATAGTGCGACCTTGATTGCGCCTTCTCAATTTAACTGGTGGAACCCGCTTCTGGGAAGCCAGTCAACCGATTCGCAGTCACACAAATTCCACGTGAGCGTTGTGGCCACTGTATGTGGACTCTCCAAATGTCGATGGAAATCCGTAGAGTTTATAGTCTTGATTGACTGTTTTCTTGAGTGATTTCTCGAAGAAATATTTGTTTTTTTTTTTTTCTCGAAGGATCAAAACGACTGTATGTATCCTCGAAGTAAGACTGTTGTCTTGTAGCTTGCAGGTTCAGAATGACTGCGTAGCTTGTCAGCAGCAAGGCTGTATTCTCGAAGGACCAAAACGACTGTATGTATCCTCGGAGTAAGACTGTTGTCTTGTAGCTTGCAGGTTCAGAATGACTGCGCAGCTTGTCAGCAGCAAGGCTGTATTCTCGAAGGACCAAAAAACTGTATGGTACAGTCTATGGTTGAGTGAGAGATGACATGTGAGGGAAGGTTATGAGGGAAACCAAACCCAATGAAAGTCGATCTAACACTAAATTTATTCAGATTATTTTGAGTATATATAGGCAGAAGTACAGACGTCATTTGACGTCAATCGTAGCAAACAAATATCAATTTCATTAGAAATCTGCATAAGAAAAATAACAATTTCGTAATAAATCAGCTAAATTAAAGAGGTTACTAATTAGCAAAACAATCATATTGCTCAATGTGCGTTGACCCGTACAGCTCTATAGATGGTGAAAAGGAGTCCAAATAATGCATCGTCATCTATATATATAAAAAAGAAAGGTCACTGACTCACTCATCACGAGAACTCAAAAACCGCCGGATGGTCCATCCATCCAGGATGGACAAAGATGAAATTTAGCAGGGAGGTAGATTATAGTTAGTCAAACGTCCGCTAAGAACGGATTTTTTGATATTCCACTGCTAAGGGCGTTTGATTGGGGTTGATAGTTTGTATGAAACATATACAGCAGCTATAAGTTCGCCTGCTAGGTTATTTATACTGCAGCCTGAAAATAAAATTAAAAATGTGGTGTATAGAGAGGTTTTATAAAAATAACTAATAAATTATACTAAATTGTGCCTTTTAAAAAATTACTCAGCGTGATAAGCATTTCAAGTGACTGAAATAAAAATATAATTTGCTTAAACATCTTGATAGTAATGCATATATCTTCATAGCCACGCGAACGTAGTCGCGGGCAACAGTTAGTGTATTATAACAATAAGTCCCCAAAAGTGTATGTGATCGATTCCCTCAAAATTTACTGAACGGCTTTTCATGCGGTTTTACCAATGGAGAGAGGGCTTCAAGAGGAAGGTTTACGGAACGACTAAGCCGATTTTGATGAGATTTTGAGTTTCACTGGAAGTTTGCCGGGAAAACTTTGTGACTCACTATTTAAACGCGGGCGAAGCCGCGGGCATAGCTAGTAATTATATATAAATATATTGTTATATTGCGGAAAACAGGGATGTCTTGCGCGAACTCAGTGAGGCCTTTGTCCAGCAGTGACTTGTGAGTGTTTGGTGAGCAGACTGACTGACTGACTTGATCATCATCATCTTCACTTTAGCTTGATACAGTCTACTGCTGGACATAGGCCTCCGCAAGTTCAAGCTCCTCATGTGTGTTTGCCATAGTCACCACGGTGGGCAGGCGGATTGGTGATCGCAGGGCTGGCTTTGTCGCACTGAAGACGCTGCTGTCCGTCTTCAGCCTGTGTATTTCAAATCAAGCAGTTGGATGGTTATTCCGCCACCTGTCGGCGTTTTAAGTTCCAAGGTGGTAGTGGAACTATGTTATCTCTTAGTCGCCTCTTACGACACCCACAGGAAGATAGGGGGCGGCTATATATTTTATTGCCGTAACAACACAGATATTTTGTCCAAATGAAAGTCCAGTAATAAAATAAAAAATAAATAATAAATAAAACAACTACCGCAGGTTAGCTGGAAGAGACTTCTTCTAGAGTTATCTCTACCGGCTTTCTACATATAAATTATATAATGTGTATAACGCCTGACTGAGCGCAGTAGTCTGTGGCCGTCGTCCGGGCTACATACATCTGACGCCCGTTAGCAATAGTTTTGATTTATTAGTTTTGATTCATTGCATACTGGAAAATTACTAAAATCGGAAACATCGACATTTTTTTTATTGTCCGCTTAACTTAAACACGCCAATACGCCAACACACCAACATGCCAAAACTCCAACACGCCAACACGCCAACACCCCAACATGCCAAAACCCCAACACGCCAACACGTCAACACGCCAACACGCCAACACGCCAATACGCCAATGCGCCAACACGTCAACACGCCAATGTGCTAATACGCCAACACGCCAACAGTCCAACACGCCAACATGCCAACACGCCAATACGCCAACATGCCAACACGCCAATACGTCAATGCACCAACACGCCAACACGCCAATACGCCAACACACCAATACGCCAACACTCCAACATGCCAACACGCCAACACTCCAACATGCCAATGCGCCAACACGCCAACACGCCAACACGCCAATGTGCCAATACGCCAAGACGCCAACAGTCCAACGCGCCAACATGCCAACACGCCAATATGCCAACACGCCAATAGTCCAACACGCCAACATGCCAATACGCCAATACGCCAACACGCAATCATGCCAACACGCCAATACGCCAATGCGCCAACACGCCAACACGCCAATGTGCCAATACGCCAACACGCCAACACGTCAAAACGCCAACACGCCAACACGCCAATACGCCAACACGCCAACACGATAATATGCCAACACGCCAATACGCCAATGCGCCAACACGCCAACACGCCAACACGCCAATGTGCCAATACGCCAACACGCCAACACGCCAATACGCCAACACGCCAATGTGCTAATACGTTAATGCGCCAACACGCCAATGTGCCAATACGCCAACACGCCAACAGTCCAACACGCCAACATGCCAACACACCAATACGCCAATACGCCAACACGTCAAAATGCCAACACGCCAACACGCTAATACGCCAACACGCCAACACGTCAACACTCCAACACGCCAACACTCCAACACGCCAATACGCCAACACGCCAACACGCCAATGCGCCAACGTGCCAACGCGCCAATGCGCCAACACGACAGGACGCCAACAAAAATAACAAACCTGTTTAATAACGAACCATTATTTATGATACTATATCTGTCCAGGTCCGGAAGAAGCCACTTCGCCATCTAAGGACATCGTGGCAAGTTTGCCGGGAAAACTTTGTGACTCACTTATTTAAACGCGGGCGAAGCCGCGGACACAACTAGTATATTTATATATTTTGAAGCCTACATGTACAAAGTAAAAAACAATATATACGTGTTTTGGTTAACTTAACTAATATGTTAAAAATAATTTTGTTTTGGCAATTTTGGTTATTATATGTGAAAAAAGGGGATGAAAATTAAAAGTTGATATTTATTTATTATGTTAATGATACTTGATTATACTTGTACAGTACTCGGTCATTTGGAAAGAGACAAAAGGCTAATTTCGATTTCGTAGCGCGTTTTAGTCCAAGATCCCAGACCCCAGACCTTCCTATTTCCTGATTGACAAAATGTATACATAGCCTGCATTTTTTTTTTGTTGTTTACATAATTAGTCTAGTGTACAAAACGAAAGGTTGTGACATTGAAAATGCTTGTCACGATCCGGTCTTTTACTTTTCTTTTGTATTTTTAAAAACGTATAAGAGTTTGTGTACAAGATTGACCATTATTAATAGTTAAAATGGCCGTGGGTGATTTAAAAAAAATACTGTAAAAGGTTAAAAGTATCTATTCGATTCGATAAACGTAAAAAAAATCATAAAATTATAATCAAAATTAAGAAGGCTCATCTTTTCAGCTTTTAATGGTATATTGATTTTGATTGTCGATTAACTTAAACAACATTTGTGAAGAAATTCTGTCTACGTAGCAATTCTGAATGGGGATACTAAAAACAAAGACAATGAAGAATATAGCCACCCCCTCTCTTCCCGTGGGTGTCGTAAAAGGCGACTAAGGGATAATACAGTTCCACTACCACCTTGGAACTTAAAAAGCCGACAGATGGCGGGATAACCATCCAACTACTGGCAATGAAATACACAGGGCGTAGACGGGCAGCAGCGTCTTCGGTGCGACAAAGCCAGCCCTGCGGTCACCAACCCGCCTGCCCAGCGTGGTGGCTATGGATAACACACATGAGTTCACATCATTTTTGGCGTAATCTTGTGGAGGCCTATGTTCAGCAGTGGACTGTGTTAGGCTGAAATGATGATGATGATACTAAAAATAAATTCTTCGAAATGGTTGTAATTTACTGAACATTTCAAGCTTTTAAAAATTATCGTAGAGAGAACGTTGTTATCTTTTAAAAATCGCTGTTGTGTACAGTTTCAAAATTTGTTGTAGAACTCTATTAAATGGTTTTTTATTTTGGAGCTTAGGTTATTGAAAATAAATCCTTAAACAATCATCTTTTGTCTGTTCTATTATTGAGCCTTACATTAAAAATCTAAAAGACGAATATAATAGAAAAGAGTAGGTATAATACATTTAATTTATTCAACTGAGGTAGCCCACAGCAGGAAATGTCTTTCTTAAATCTGGAGCAGCCAGATCGGGGAAGTACCTCGACCTTGAAGATCACACATATAATACTGCTTTCAAGCAGTTTAGTGTTACTGTGGTGAGTGAGGTGACTAGAGCTCCGGGGAGGTTTGGGGGCTTCCAGTGTTGGAGGCGTTTATAATAAATACTATGGTAATCGCTTACCATCAGGTGAGCCGTACGCTTGTTTGCCGACCCAGTTGTATAAAAAAATATCTACCTCTTTAAAGAAAGCGAATTAGTAGTGTGTTTTTGTTACTAAAATTTTGGATTGTAGAGGCAATACAGTAAATAGGAGCTCACTTAATCTACATTTTGAAAACTTCTGGAATTGCAAATTTCTGTCTGCTTTTAGAGAACATGACTATGTATTAGTTAACGCTTATGATATGATAAAATTTAGTGCATTTTTGTAAATTAATGTTGCATACAACTCACCAATTGTATCGTCTTCGCAATAAGAAATTTATGTACAATTGATAAATATGATAGTCATATGCGGCAAGATGTTTAAATTTGTGTCTGGTAGTAATAAAAAAGCATATTTTTATTCTTTAATTTTTATCTTTTACCGTAATCGCAGATGTTGTTGATAAGGCTTTATTAACATCGTTTCATTTAAAAAATTTGTACTGTTATCGCTAACGAAATGCTTACTAAATGGAATCATTCCAAACAAGGATAAAAGATTATCATCAATAAAAAATCAAAGTGGATAAGGATTTCGGAGAACCGGGATATTCGGCACGAACTTGGAGTAGTATATGTCCAGCCTATTGGACTGCGATACCGAGAGATTAGTATTTCTACAAAATTTTGCGAAATTATTCCACAATTGTGAATTTTAGTTGTGCCTCTCACCACATAACAGCATATCAAAATGATAGTATTTACCTATTTTTTGTAATTTTAGACACAACTTATTAAAATATACAAATAACAGACATATACCCGAGTAGATTTTTTTTTCGTGTTCCTTAGAAGGACCGGACCAGGCATGCCTGATCAGGACCAGATAATGTATGTAACGCAAAAGATTGGTTTGGACCTGATCAGGATGAGATAAGATTTCCTGATCGGGTCCAGATCAGGAAATCTTATCTCATCCTGATCACCGGTTCGGTCCGGTCCTTTTAAAAAACACGAATGTATGTTCTTGAAAAAACTGCTTAGCAAAAAAAGCGAATTGATATTATAAATATGCTACTTAACATAGTTATTATGATATTTATTTCTGTTTATTTTTTCCAATATATTATTTGTTTGTTTTTACTTTAAATATTATTTTTATTTATTTTTATATTATTAATTAAATTTTATTTATTAACTTCTAATAATTAACTACTAATTAACTATTTCCTACTACTTACGACTGCTCCACTGTGTAGAAGGACTCCCTGCTAGACTGTCCTGATAACTATATATACTAAGTGCGCTTAAAAACATTGATAGCGCAATTCAGGCTTAGTTCTGATCTGATCCGGACCGGACCGGGTCCTGACCCAGTATGCCTTACCATACTTGATTATATTTTACATCAGGCTATCCTGATCTGGACCGGACCGGGTCCTAATCCAGTATGCCTTACCATATTTGATTATATTTTAGATCAGGCTGTCCTTATCTGGACCGGACCGGGTCCTGATCCAGTATGCTTTACCATACTTGATTATATTTAAATCAGGCTATCCTTGTCTCGACCAGACCTGGTCCTGATAGAGCTTGCCGGATTTGGCATGCCTCATTCTATCCTGATCCGGTCCAGATACATGATCTGGTTGAGCCTGACCTTTTTTCTAGTCGGGTAATGACGATGCGCGTTGGCGCAACGGTCACGGCACTGGCTTGTGTCTGTTGCGCTATCGGTTGCGGGTTCGATTCATGACAATCATTTGTATTGGCCATATAGGTAGATGTTTGTCGTTGTCTGGGCGTTTGTGCAATTCTTGTGGGTCTCCCCACCGTGCCCCGAAGAGCACGTTAAGCCGTCGGTCCCGGTTGTTATCATGTACACCTGATGGCGGCCGTTACTCATATTAGGGAATATATCCGCCAACCCGCATTGGAGCAGCGTGTTGGATTAAGCTCTGATCCTTCTCCTATATAATGCTTTCAGTTTAAAAGGTATTAAAGTACCCAAAAAGCTAGGTCGCTTTTTTGTAATAGGACTTTTTTGTATAGATCTTTCAAAACTGTTGTTAAATGTGTTCTTATGAAAAAAATTATAATATTATCTTCACCATTTATGCATCTAGAAAGTTTTCTCCACCAACCATCATTGTTTAACATTACACAATGCCGAATAAATAACAATCGTAACTATTCCGTTAATTATATCTACCTACCTATTTATTATATGTACCTATATCGTCAAAAGATATGTCTAGAATACTTTATGTGAAATAATATATATATTTTACATAAAATAAGGTAAATTATTTTATTATCACGCATAAAAGTGATTTTCTTTTGTTTTCATGCCAGCAAAACATTTTTTGATAAATGCACGTAATCGCTTCAAAGTTCTAATCTTTGGCCCGACATATTAATAGTGTTATCAATATACATCAAGATACGAGCCATGATACTTATTATTCGTGATTCCAGTGAACAGTTCGGCTGGTAATATTGCTGTTTTACGGTGAATTTGTTTGATGGAAGTGCAAAGTTCGATGAAAATGCTGATCCCAAAGACGGAAACAGAATACAACATGAAATCTATAAGATTTCTGTTGTTGACGATCACAACTATGTTTATTGTAAGTAATTAATGATTTTTATATTTTAAGTACATAACTACGTAATAATGTTTTCAGCTGTCAATGATAACTTAAGTATTTGTAAATAGGGTAATTTAAGGCTTTTATTTTGTAGAATGGTTAAGCAATTTAAAATAAGAATATTCGGCCCCTGTTTACGTACTTACTCAGCGATAAGAAGTAATTATTGTCCACTTGAAATTGTCGATATCTATGACCTTATCATCTCAGATTTTATAACTAAAATATTTTATTATAAAAACAAAAGACTTAAAATTAATTACGAATAATTTTAAGTCCTTCGTTTTTATTTATTTTAGTTTTATTAATATTCATCTAGTACTTTTAGTACTTGCAGTAAAGATTTCCAAAACATTGTTTTTGGAAATTATAAGTAACCACAAGTTCAATAAAGCTGTACTGTGTTAACAACAATAATACTTGGTTCGACGTCGTAGCAAATCAAAGAATACCATAAAAATAACAATATCTATAACTACTAGAAGGTTCAGGCTCTTTCATAAGAAAATCGTCATCAATTTCAATAAATATCTTATCGCTGTTTTCTTAACATCAATTACAATCTTTTAAACTCCAACGGCAAATTTATACTAATACCTACTATCAAGCTGAAGAATTTATTGAACTACTGTTTCGAATTGAAAAATCCTTTTTGTTTTGAATATATCATTTACTAAGGATGGTTATATAATATTTAAGTACATTTTTTTTCGCAAATTGACGCTGGTAAAACCGTTGGGTTTTGTTTTTCTTTATTAAAGAGCTTTGCCGCTACTGCGACCATGTCGCTCTGTTATTATACATATGTATGTTACTACAGTTACACGATAACAACCTTAAGACACTGTTAATATAATTTTATCAACTAATTTATACAATTTCTTTGCTGAAATAGATTCCGGTTTTGTCAAAATACTGTTATATTCTCCAACATTGGTATAAAACAGTTTATTAAGAAAAAAATTGGCGTCTTCTGGTTTCGTTCTATTAAAATATGATAGGTATCCTCTATACTCCACAAACTGAACAACTAGGGTGTGAGTTATACCCATCAAATGCCCAAATTTATTTATTGGAATATGTCCAGACCTTAACCGTAAAGCAGTGACCACGTTTTTCTGTTAAATAACACTGTGTCCATCCAAGATATATTGGGCGGGTGAGGTTGTATGGTCCGATACGAGATGCCTTTGTCTTTTGACCTTTTATCAAAACATTCTCTCCACATAATATAAGTTGTAAGTATTTATATTCGAAACGAAAGCATCTCACACCGGCCAATGGGGCCTGTAGGATAATGTCTGTCTCCATTTTTGTAAAGTAATTTCCACACTTTGTGTTACGTTATTTATTACTTTTGATTTATTATTCAATACCATTAGTACTACAATCGTAGTAACCAAGTTAGCTCTGGCCAAGGACAGACGTTGAAAGATTGATGTGTGAGCAATAATGACGGATTAAAAAACGTATTGCTAAGAAATAGCATATATGTAGCAAAGTAATGATGAATCAACATTTATTTTATCAGTCATAGTAGTAAAAGAATAAGATCGATTTGTAATAAACTAATTGTAACTCAAAATTAGTCGTTTAGTACTGAGCTTTTTATTGCGTTATAGCGCTCAAATGTAGGTACCATATAAGTTCCTAATCAGTTATTTACGGATCCTAATTTTGCTTTTCTGCGATATAAAAATTTTCATATGTAGTTTCAATAAACTGTTTTATTAGCGTTTTATTTACGATCTTACTTGTTCCTCCAAAATTTGACTACTTTCAGTCAGTGTTCGCTTTGTATGAGATAATGCTGCTTTTTTATTTCATCATTACAGCCTATACAGTCCACTGCTGGACATAGGCCTCCACAAGTTTACGTCAAAAATAACGTGAACTCATGTGTTTTGCCCATAGTCACCACGCTGGGCAGGCGGGTTGGTGACCGCAGTACTGGCTTTGTCGCACCAAAGACGCTGCTGCCCGTCTTCGGCCTGTTTATTTCAAAGCCAGCAGTTGGATGGTTATCCCGCCATCGGTCGGCTTCTTAAGTTCCAAGGTGGTTGTGGAACCTTGTTATCCCTTAGTCGCCTCTTACGACACCCACGGGAAGAGAGGGGGTGGCTAAATTCTTTAGTGCCGTAGCTTTTTTATTTAATATTGAAAAAAAAGTGCCATACAATAAAGCATATTTCATGCATGGCACGCCAACATCATGTCTTATAATTGTGTTTGCAGGCAAACGAAAAAAAAACCGACTTCAATTATATCGACAAGTAACACAACGTAGGTAGACGAAAAATTAGTCAAGTAAATATGCATTATCAAAGTTTACTCTAAAAGTTGTAATCAGATCTCGATGAAATTTAAATATGACCACATGATAAACATCGGGTTTCGATTAAATTAAAAATCATTAAAATCAGTACACCCAGTAAAAAGTTATGCAGATTTTCGAGAGCTTCCCTCGATTCCTCTAGGATCCCATCATCAGATCCTAGTTTCCTTATCATGGTACCACACCAAGGATGTTTCCTTTACAACAAAAAAATAATTATCAAAATCGGCTCATAAACAACGAAGTTATGCCCAAACATACATTAAAAAAAATATATATATATATACGGTCGAATTGAGTAACCTCCTCCTTTTTTGAAGTCGGTTAAAAACGAAGCATGCCTTAAAGAGGCTTATTATTAATTTAAGCAAAATGATTCAAAACTTTCGGTTCGTACAACTTGAACTATCATTATCATCATCATCATTACAGCCTATACAGTCCACTGCTGGACATAGGCCTCCACAAGTTCACGCCAAAAATAGCGTGAACTCATGTGTGTTGCCCATAGTCACCACGCTGGGCAGGCGGGTTGGTGACCGCAGTACTGGCTTTGTCGCACCGAACAACTTGAACATCAAACATTTTTCTACAAGGCCCTGTTATAGATATATCTATACTAATATTATAAAGCTGAAGAGTTTGTTTGTTTGTTTGAACGCGCTAATCTCAAGAACTAATGGTCCAATTTATAAAATTCTTTCAGTGTTAGATAACCCAGTTGTCGAGGAAGACTATAGATTTTATATCATCACGCTAAGACCAATATGAGCGGAGCACCAATGAACAATGTTTCAAAATCGGGGTTCTTTTTTCTTTTAGATGCTTCCGCTACGTGCGCTGAGGAAACAAAGTTTCGCAAAAATCATATATGACAGAATTGTTCCTATTCCACGCGGACGAAGCCGCGGGAATAGGAGCTAGTGTTAATATAAAACTACTGAACCTGTATATAATACCCGTACCTACAAACAGTCTGGCGTAATTAACAAATTTTAATGATTATATAGGGTATCATTCTATTGTTACATATAGTAGGTATAAACTTCTCTATCAAGCTAACAATGTCGATGAGATGGTTTCTTAGAATAAACTGATCAAAGCATTTTTATCACTTCTCTAATCTATCGTTTAAATTATGACTTCGAATTTTTATTATGCGATATAGTACTTATATATGCATAATTTTAATGGAAATAAGGATTGCTATTTCAATAGATTTTTACGATAAAGTAAACACTGTGTTGTTTTACAAATTTTACTTTGGATCTTTATAAAAAATAGCAAAAACACTACCATAAGGTATTAGATAACATTTACACGTTACACACATCATGAATTTTCATATAAACTTAAGGACTTACATCATTAAAAAGCTAAAACGCATTGGTAGTAGAGGGAATAAATGGATGTAACAGAAATATGGGAGGTATTAAGAGAGAGGATGAGTTCTGATGGCTTTTTACTTTCAACCTACTTATGTGTAGTTTGCCATGGCCTGGATGTTTGTGCAGTCCTTTTGCATCTCCCCACCGTATCTTGGACAGCACATTAAGCCGTCGGTCCCGATTGTTATCATGTACACCTGATAGGGATTGTTTCTCGTAATAGGGAATATACCCGCCAGCCATAGCGTGGTGGATTGAGCTCTGGTCCTTCTCCTATATGGGGAAAGAGGCCTATATGCCCAGCAGTGGGATATTACAGGCTGAAACGAGCGAATCTGCACACTATTACAAAACAAAAACAACAAAAAAACATTTAATATAAAAATATTGAAAGGTCAAAAATCCTGAATAAAAAAGGAAAGAAAGAAGTGTTGTGTAAAATTAGTAAAACAAAACAAGAAATGGTCTAATATAAAATATATAAAATTATGTGGTGTCATGGGACACCAGTTAGGAACGAAGTTCCTTCGGATAGTATAGAAGCAACACAATTTGAAAAAAAAAGTGTTGAATTTTATATATATTTTCTAGTTCTTGATTTATTTTTAATTTTGTTGATTGGTTTTGAATTAAGTACATAAAAGTATTTAGGAAATTTAGTATTTTAGAAAATAACAAATACCGTAAAATAAAATAAATCAAACAGAATAATAATAATAATTCAAACTATTAAGTGAAATAAAAACACATATGGCTTTATTTATTTTTGTCGACAGTATAAAATTACATAAATAATTTTAAAAAAAATTTACTAATAATATTTTAGTTTTACAAACTTCATATTATACAGTCGTGTGACTGATATTACGTCACTTCCGTTATATATTTTTCTTACGGTTTTAGTATCAAATTTTTTTTTCAGTTCGCTCGCCCAACCAAATGTCAAGCCTGCCGTAAGGAACTTCGTTCTAAAAAAAAAAACAACAAACGTGTCTATATAATTATAATTGTGTTTGCAGGCAAACAAAGAAAAACCGCCTTCAATTATATCGACAAGTAATACAACGTAGGTAGACAAAAAAAATTTCGAGTAAATAGGCATTATCAAAGATTACTCCAAAAGTTGTAATCAGATCTCGATGAAATTTAAATGTGAACACATGATAAACATCGGCTTTAGATTAAATTAAAAATCATCAAAATCGGTACACCCAGTAAAAAATTATGCGGCTTTTCGAGAGTTTCCCTCGATTTCTCTGGAATCCCATCATCAGATCCTGTTTTCCTTATCATGGTACTAAACTAAGCATATCTCCTTTCCAACGAAACAAGAATTATCAAAATCGGTTTATAAACGACGGAGTTATGCCCGAACATACATAAAAAATATATATATATATATATACGGTCGAATTGAGTAACCTTCTCCTTTTTTTGAAATCGGTTAATGATAGTAATAAAAATAGATATTTTTTGTTGAAATACTTTTTATATTTCAGATTATCGCTGGTCTGATGATCGTCCTGGGTTTCTCCGTGTACACACACTACCACACGTTCTCGTATTTCTACCAGAACGCAACGAGCGGTCGATTTTTCTCGCCCTCTATTCTTTGCATTGTTATGGGCATGTTTCTTTTTGTCGTCACGCTGTTCGGTTTCTTTGGTAGCTTGAAACGTAGCACGTGTTTGGTCAATTTGGTAAGTTACATTCTCAATTTTTAAATTAATAATTTATTTTTCTTGAATGTTATACACATACATACCCTATCTGTAACTTTGCTCGAATATAAATAGATCGTAGTTTAAAAAATAAACGTTATTTTATCTTTGTCATCAATAAAGTAAATAGGTAAGTCGAGACACGTACTTTTGAACATTTACATACAAAGTTCTTCACATTTCCCACCATTCTAAGAAATAAGTTATTGAAATTGATACTTATTTGTTTTTCAGTATGCACTAATTTTGTCCTTGATGCTGATAGGAAAATTGGTCGTGGTGATATTAGCTTTCACAGTGGACACACAGACATTAAGAGATTATGTCTATATACCAATATCTGAATATACCTCCGATCCTGAAATTCAAATGGAAATTGACAGATTACAAGTTTGCGTAAGTTAGATGTAATTTAGAAAATAAGTTTTATTAAAAGAAAAGGTTTTAAATTATTAAAAAAAAAAAACTACGCGTATGTGGTGGTTATTGTGTTCTTATTTGCTAAAAAGAAAGATTTATAGATACGAGCTCTGGATAAGCTCTAAAACGACTAAGTAGGGTTGAATAATTCTTATACCAAAATAGTAATGTATTATTCGGCAGTTACTTCGTAGGAAAAGTAACTACTTCAAAGGACTAAATCGTAAACTGGTTTCTATAAGATCCATATTCCAGAAAGTTCATATGATAAATTTTAAACATATGTATGTTACTTTACCTTTGTGCCCATCTATCTTGAATTTAAAGTAGGTATATAATGCCTAATTTTACATGTTAATCTACAGTTATCAATTTGTGTCATGCGATATTTTATTGAATATCGAACGTCATGTAAGTTAGTTTAAATTTATATAGAAAAATTCACCAATACAACAGATTAGGTCTGTTTGAACAGTCTCTTTGTCTTAGAAAGTCTGATTCATAAGAAAGGCAGTAGCCACAATAGAAAATACATCACTCGACTACTACTATGTATTACTAATATTTTTATTTTAAATTTTAGCTCAATTGCTGTGGCAGCAACAGCTATCTAGACTACGTTGGAATGAACTTCACGGGTAATAATTCCACGGTGGTCGTGTCGACAATCGTCGAAGGCGACCAAGTTGTATTAGTGGTCCCAGAGTCCTGTTGCATCAGTAGAGGGGCGGAAGTCTGTACAACTATGAGGGCTAACAGCTGCAAGGCGGCGTTGATAAATGTGTTCGTGCAGAACTCGAGCGTCATCGGTGTTTTGGGTGTATCTGTTATGTTTATACAGGTATAACGACGAATTATTACAAAAAAAAAAAAATAATAATAATAATAATAATATAAAATGACTAGCTTTGAACAAAACCTCCTTCCTGAGATGTTACAGGCTTAAGGACGCTATCACATTTTTCTACAAATATCAGTGTTTTTCACGTACCATTTTAATTAATTAGGAGTCACCCTGAGAGGATATCTTGGTTTCAAATGAAAGATAATATATTCATCTCCGAGTGAGACCATAAAAATTCTATAGCCCCATACAAACTTTTCACACAAATACAGTTTAACCATCACAGAAATCGCAAAAAATTAAAAAAAGACGGGTCTGAATTGGAACCATTATAGCCTAAATACACTGCACTAAGAAAAATAAATACACTAAGAAATTGTTGCTTATTTAGTCCTCTATGCGTAGCGCTAGATATTTTATATAAAAATAAATAATATTTCCATTTATGAGAAAAATAAGAAACGCTCTCAAATTTCTTCATACATTTTTTACAAGTGAACCATCGTCGTTCGTCATTCCGCGCCGAAACGCGCTCATGGAAGCACGGCTGTATCGCTTCAGCGCAAGTAATAATTACGTAAAAAATGAGTTTTTTGTGTGTACTGTGCTTGGACGAAATTGATACTTCACAATCGATTGTCTTTGCTATGCATCTGGTTTATATATAATAATCAATAATAATAAGTAATCTTTACAATTTGTCTTCTTTTCAACCGACTTCAAAAAAAGGAGGAGGTTACTCAATTCGACCGTGTATATATATATATTTATGTATGTTCGGAAATAACTTTTTCGTTTATGAACCGATTTTGATAATTCTTTTTTTGTTGGAAAGGAGATATCCCTAGTTTGGTACTATGATAAGGAAACTAGGATCTGATGATGGGATCCCAGAGAAATCGAGGGAAACTTTCAAAAATCGTACGGGTGACTAGTAAATTTAATCATGTTTTCATTAAGTACTATAAAGCACTACTATTTAATAAAGGTCTGGAGTCGATCTGATTGATGATGGAGAAGAAAGATAGTCGAGGGAACTCTTCAACAATTTATAGCAATTACCTGCTTTTTGATCTTAATTCGTTTCTATTGATGAGAACTTTGCACCTGTATTAGTTATAAGTGCCATTACAGTCTGATGATGGAGACGAAAGATATTCGAGGAATTACCTGCTGTGTGGTCATCTGTGTCACAGGACCAGGTTTGATGATGGAGCCCATAAACACTCGAGGGAATTTCTCAACAATTTATAGCAGTTACCTTTTGCTGTTTGACGACCGCTTTGATATAATGGTGCATGTGCCGCATCGGCGGCGCCTAAACACTGACGGTCGCGGGTTCAATTCCCGCTTGGAGTGGATATTTATGTTTATACAAATATTTATTTTCAATCTAGTTGTTAATCCTTGTGGTTCTCCCAACCTAGCCTCGGAGAACACGCTAGGCTGTCAGTCCCGGTTGTTATTACGTGCACCTGATAGCGAACTTTACTCATAGTATGTCGACGCGTTAGCGCAGCGGTCACAGCACTGGCTGTTGCGCTGGCGTTAGTGGGTTCAATCTCCGCGCAGGACAGACATTTGTATTGGCCATATAAGATGTTTGTCATGATCTGGGTGTTTGTGCTTGTGTATTGTGTTTGTTGCCGGACCCCCGACACAAGAGAAAAAGCATCCTTGTTAGGTCTACCCATCACTAAAAATTGTAAAATAAAATAATTTTTAACAAAAAAAAACCGACTTCTAACAGGAAACTAAAAAGTGAAAAATAAACTTACTTAGTACAAAGTAATTCGTATTTTGATTTAGTTAATCAGAAATGATTAAATAAATATTTTATAATATTGAAGAAGTTTCCTGTTTGAAGTCGGTTTTTTTTTTTGTTAAAAATTATTTTATTTTAAATTTACATTCATCATCATCATCATTGTTCCGTTTGCAGAGTTATAAAATAAATAAATTTCTAAAATAGAAGCAGCCTATGTTACTCCTTATTGCATAAGATATATCCCAGTGAAAGTACCGTCAAAATCGGTCCACCCGTTTCAGAGATTAGCCGGAACATACCGACAGACAGACAGACAAAAATTGGAAAAATGTTATTTTGGTATATGGACCGTGTATACATCCGTATGCATTTAGTAAAAAGCAGTATTTTAATATAACTAAAGGACACTCCAATTTTATTTATTTGTATAGATTGTTTACGTAAAATATGTTATGTTTATATTATTATAATGTTAAAACTATAATAATATAACTTAAAATTGTATGTGATTTTGAATTATAAAAATAAGCGTATTATTATCTATTATATTTTATTGTATAGTACGACGAACGAGTAGTAGATACCCTGACGCCTTAAGACATCGTCATAAACAGAGTAGGGGAGAGGTTCCGTGAATAGTAGGTACTTAGTAACAGTTACCAAGTTCGACTTTAAACTTACAACTAAATTTACTAATCAATACCAGTAAAATTAAAAATTAATACTTTCAAGTACCAAGATTAGTTACGTCGGTACAAAATCGAGCAGATAGCGGTATCAATGTGTGCGTACGCGTAATGTTATTGTGTTGCGATTTAAATACCTAAACTTGAGCGAGTGAAAAATGTGATAGCGTCCTTAATTAATTAAAAACAGAACCTTGTTTTTTTTTTTTTTTTTCATTTAATATCTACGATCGCTATAAAATTTGACTTTCATTATATCAATATAATTATTACTATTTCTATTTTAACAAATAAATTCAAAATGAAATCAACTGTAAGTTTCCGATACTTTACGGGAAGACTGGTCCTCCCGTGAACATGGTTGCTGTAAAAAACTAAACCGCGATAAAATCCGAAAAAGTTGTTTCATGAGTGAAATTTTCGTAAAAATTAGAAACATAATTATATTTTTTACTACACAATTGAGGTGTAAATTTCAACTTTACTTTTTACAGTTACTGGGTGTCATATTTGCGTTATTGTTAGCGAGATGCATCCGTAAAATGAAAAGTGAGAAAACCTTCATGTCTTGGAAGATTAAGGAGCAGGTGATTTTAGCTCGACAAAACGAAGAAGAACAACAATATACGCGCCGCATGAGTGAACAAATCACGCGCCAAGCTAAAGAACATAACGCTGATAGTGTCTACATTCCACCTAATGAGTCTAGTATCGCATAAGATTTATAGTCATATTTTATTATTTTATATTTACCATAGATATACGAAGTATATATTTTTAAATTCAGTATCAATGAAGTATATATTTTAAAGTTGTGTTAAAAAATTGTATGTAATCTAAACATTAAATAGTTAATAATAATAATAATCTTTATTTATCTTTATTTAAGTAACCAGTGACTCATTTTGGTTAGTAGTAATACATACCTAATTTTAAATATTATTTCATTTTATTTTCTATCATTTTATTGACTGTGAAATAAAAACATCATATTCAATGACATTGGGGTTTTAATTAAAAGTTTTACATTACATGTACATAGAATCCTACTAATATTATAAATCCGAAAGTTTGTATGTGTGGATGTATAGATGTATGGATGTTTGTTCCTCTTTCACGCAAAAACTATGAATGGATTTTAATCAAGGTTTACAATAATATAGCTTATACATTAGAATAACACATAGGCTACAATTTTTAAAGATAGTGTGATAATTGTGCAAAATATAACGATAATTGTCAAGTAAGTTGGAAAAAAATCTGTCATCTGCGAGCTATTCTGGCGTACGCTTCAAATACTGCAGAGTTTACGTATACAATGTATAGAGAAATGTTTATCTTAATTAGTCCTATAAAAAAGTCCGCGACAGGATATATCTATCTTTTATGAGTAAGCCATTATCGTCAAAACAGTGAAATATAAAAAACAATCAAAATTGATAACATATTCCTAATGCACATTATGTAGTAACAAATTGGTTTTTATATCGCAGAACCAATTTTGATGAATTTTGGTATAAAGCTAGATATTGAGAAGATAAAAAGCTACTCAAAGTACTTAGTAATCCTCCGCAGACGAAGTCGCGGGTAACAGCTAGTAAATAATATAATAAAAACACTGGAATAAAAGAAAGTATATTAATTAACTCTTGATTAAATATTTAATAGCTAATTACTCTACTTCTTTATTATTCAAGCAGTTTTTGTATCTTTCTTTGTGATCCCAAAAAGTTTTTGCTTTATTTCTAATTTCTCGACCGATATCTTTATGAATTCCATTACTCATGTATGGTGGAGTAAACTCCCTGTACGCTAAACACACTCTTCTAGTTTTTATATCTTCTCTTAAGACAGCGTGTTCCCAATGGTATCTTGATTCACCATATATAACTAAAAGCGATCTCCTGTAAACAAATTTTATTTAAGCAATTTTAGAGCATTTTTTTTATTATTTTAAATTGTGATACGAAGTTTCAAAATATTCCTTATCATACATCACAAATCAACAAGAGGGTTCATCTTAAACTTTAAATCATAACAAAATATATAATTGTACAAAAGCGTCCTTGTCGCTAAAAGAGCGAACTCTTCCAGATAACGTTTGGGAAAATTATATTAAATCCACATATTTATAACAAATTATACCAGGATAACAAGAATTCTATCAAAAATTGTGAATATTAAGCACAGTCTGACAAAAGTCACAACTTTACTACACCTACAACTTGGTTGAAAACTTCAGGTTGGTTGTTTTGTGTCCATCCTGTCTCACTCTAATAAACTTATTGCAACATAATTGTGTTTGCTCGCAAACGAAAAAAAAACCGACTTCAATTACATCGACAAGTAATACAACGTAGATCGACGAAAAAATAGTCAAGCAACTACGCGTTATCAAAGATTACTCAAAAAGAAGTTATCAGATCTCGATAAAATTTATATGTGACCACATGATAAACATAAGCTTTCGATTAAATTAAAAATTATCAAAATCGGTACACCCAGTAAAAAGTTATTACGGATTTTCGAGAGTTTCCCTCGATTTCTCTGGGATCCCATCATCAGATCCTGGTTTCCTTACCACGGTACCAAACTAGGGATATCCCCTTTCCAACAAAAAAAGAATTATCAAAATCGGTACATCCAGTAGAAAGTTATGCGGTATAATACAACGTAGGTCGACGAAAAAAGCGTCAAGTAAAAACGCATTATTAGATATAACTCGAAAAGTAGTTGTTAGATCTCAAATAAATTTAAATGGGACCAATTGGCATACACCACCTTTCGATTAAAACAAAATTTGTCGAAATCGGTCTACCTGGTCAAAAGTTCTGATGTAACATACATAAAAAAAAATTCAGTCGAATTGAGAACCTCCTCCTTTTTTGGAAGTCGGTTAAAAATCAATGTTAATAACCGCTCTAGTGCAGTGGTGAAAGTATTCCGACTAAAACACAGATGGTTGGTGGGTTTGATTCCCACTCGGGCTGGATATTAGTATATGTATAAATATTTGTTTCCGGTTTGGATATCTGTTTTTGTAGGTTTCTTTACTGTGCCTCAGAGAGCACGTTTAGCTGGTGGTCCTGGTTGTTATCATAAATACCTGATAGCGGTCATTACTCATAGTAGGGAATATATCTGACAACCTGCAGTGGAGCAGCGTGGTGGATTAAGAAGAAATCTACATGAAGAAATAGGCCTATGGGTAATGGATGGACATGGTGGGATGTTACAGACTGAATGAGTAACAATATTAATGTTGTGACTTTATTGTTTGTAGCGTGTTGGTCAAATATATCTCAATAAGTATGAACAAAATAAGCATACCTTATCATTGGTATTCTTATTACAACATCCATGTCTTCTAATGGTTTACAAATTTCTAACATGCTTTGTCCTTTATCAATTAAATCTATATTTAAACTACCATCATTTTCAACTAGAGGTGGATAATTCTCTGCACAAACTAAATTATATTTTTTCTTATCTCCTTTGTATGGAGTCATAGTAAGGACAGAATCAGACAATAGGTTTACTGTAACAATTCTTTCACCCCATATCCAACAGTCATCTATGTGAGGGTCAATAGAAGCACCTTTGGTAGGATCATACTCTAAGGAGCATTGCTCGATAACTTCATAACCTTTTAGCAAGTCGACTTCGTTAAATCTATCCTGTACATACTTAGAAAACTTAGGAAAACCATCGAAGTTACCAGCAACGATTTTTTGCTTCTTAAAATTAGTCTTTGGTCCAAAATTTTGTTTTCGACGCCCACTTTGCGAGATGTCCCACGGAACTTCGTCGATGTTATTTATAAGTTCCTCTTCTTCCTCTTTTGTAATGAAGTCCAGTTTTATGTAAACTCCGGGATATTCGATTGAATTTCCTGTATGACTTGGATGTTGTTTGTATAGGTCTATATCCCAGCCGCTCCATGCTTTATTGCAGAGTGGACAGTAGACGTAACCTTTCCCTTTATCTAATGGTTTTATATTTTTAAGGGCGTCCGCGCCGTAGTATGTCTCGCAAATAAGACAGGTTCTGCAGCCCTTACAGCCACAAGGCCGAGGTTTCATTATGGAATTAAATTATTTGACAATGGTGGTAAAAAAATTTAATATATACTTCAGTGTAACATTTTTGTATTGTTTTTTATTTAATAAACCCACATTATTTGTAACCTTTCAATGTTTTCTTATTAGTTTTAAACTTTTAATGTCACATAGTGACATTGACAGTGACAAAAGCGAAAGGATTGTTTTCACTTTCTTGTTACGTTTAAAATAAAGGCAATGGCTCTACACCGTACAGCCTAATCTTAATTTTCTAAATGGGTTATTTTTTTTAAATTAAAACGCATGGCTTGGTAACAGTACCGATAACGTTACCTCTGATGTCACTAAAGATGTTTTTACTGACGTATCTTACACGTTGTCGCTCCGTGCCAAAATTGTTCGATTCGACGCATTCGTAGCTTTAAAACCAATATTTAGTCAAAATACAAGTTGATGTTTTTCAGAATAAAAGTACACACACACACTTGGTATAATTAGTTTATTGGAATCAACATTAACATGAAAAACAATTAATGCTATAAATTAAAGATATAGTATACATACTTTCTTTTATGATTATAAAAACAATAAAACTAACAAAACTGAAATAAACAACTACTTTTAATACTTATATTATTAAATAAACGTCTCTTTGAATAAAACAATAACAATATCTATATCGTGTCTATCCAGGACTCTACGTACAAAATTTGTAACTTGTGAAGTTTCGTGACAGTAGAAAACACTTAATTTAATGTGTAGATTATTCTGTTTCAAATTGAACTTGACCTTTTATAGATGAAAGTGGCCCGCCACATACATTGATGTATAAATAATTGTGCAAACGTGTAAATAGTATCAAATCCCTTTTATGGGAAGTTTATAATCGAAATTGTGCCACTATTATATTACATACTAATCCCTTTATTTCGAATAAACTTATAATTATGTTTCTTTTTATAGATTTATATTTTATCATCCCTTAGCAATCGTATGAAGAAACACTAATCGATACTGAAAATCATATTCGAATTTTGATTTTTTTTTTTTATTAAACATGATAACCCAATAACTTTTACGTCTATGACTTACAATGTCTTATATCTAAAAGCCAATTACTTTGGATAAATAGTATAAGTGTTAATTTTGATGCATGATTTAATTTATTTTTATTCATGCATTTATAAATGGCAGTGAGTGATATAACGCAAAATATATTCTATAATACTTTCTTTCGTAAATTCCGATCGTAAGGTCACATAAAGTATTCAAATACATCCGCATTACTTTTTCGTGCGGAAATAAGTAAAGTCAAATTCTTCCGAATTCGATTCATTCCGTTCGCGAATCTCATTGTTGTTATATCGAAATCCCCTTGAACCAACAATTCCTTTTAGTCCAGTTCCTCGTAATTCAAGACTCGGAAGGTTGGGTACGATATTAGCGCTTGGGGCGGTGGGGAGGGAGTGGGGGGTGCCAATACGACGGCCGGTGGTCGCAGCCCCGGCGCCGCTAGATGCTAATCATCCACCAATTCCCACAACATCAGAGCAGCGTCAGAACCTCCAGAAGTGACCAGACAGCGATCATTGAAGAGGAATCTTGCAGCATAAACCGAGCCGGAGTATACTTTCACTTCGTTGTACTCAGCCTTTGGACTAGCACATGGATACCTGAGAAAATACACATGCAAAAATAGATTAGAAACTTTTACTTCATAAAAAAATTTATGGGTTTTTTTTTATACAACTAGATCGGCAAACAAGCGTGCGGCTTACCCGATGGTACGCGATTACCGTAGCCTATAGAGAACTACAAGCATCACTAGCGCGTTGCCGACCCTACTTCCCCACAGGAACTCTTGTCGCTTTACTTACTACAAGAACAACACTGCTTGTGTCTCTCTTAGAAAACAGTGCAATTTTGGGGGTATTTGACTCCTGAGCTTAATTAAGTTTTACTCATGACCTACTTCTGCCCGAGAAAAATATTTACACTTAATAAAATAATTTTACAAAGCGGACGACCGCTGTGTCGGCGGCGCGTAAACACCGGCGGTCGCGAGTTCGACTCCCGCTCGGAGTGGATATTTATGTTTGTACAAATATTTATTTCCGGTCTTGTTGTATGTCCTTGTGGGTCTCTCCACCGTGCCTCGGAGAGCACGTTAAGCTATTGGTCCTAGTTGTTATCATATATACCTAAGAGCGATCGTTACTTATAGTAGGGAATCCGCCAACCCGCAGCGGAGCGGCGTGGTGAAAAAGAGGCTTTTGCCGAGAGTGGCATATTGCAGGGTGAAGTATAACAGAGCATAGCAAAGTAATTTTATTTTACCTAAAAAGACGTAAGTGTCCATCAGAGTCGCCACTTATCAGAAGGTCGTGAGCTGAAGAACGACTAGCGGCGGTTATCAATGACGTCATGGGATAAAAGCGATTATTCCACATCCCTGTAATTTAAAAAATACATTAATATAAATTAATATTTCAAATTATTTATATTTTCACTATACTCACCCGACACTAAGAATCCAACTGTTGCATTATAAGTAAACCACTTAACATCTTTCATCGCTATTGGACTTTTCTCTGGCGATAAAGCTTTTATGTCCCCTAAAACATACACATAATATGTAAATAAAAACAAATCGCCGAAACGCATGAACGTACGTACACTCATAGCTTCAGGACCACTGTATCAACTTGAATGTTTTTTTGGGTATTATTGTTAGGTATTGTTTAAAAGATAATTTAAAAAATATATAATCATGAAAAAAAAATTGCGGTACCAAGTTCATCAGGTCAGCTAATAGTATATGAAATTATACCCAAACGTGTGCTACTAAAAAGTCATGTATGATGTACTCACAGAATGACAGATCATAATCAGCAGTAACAGTTTGTAAATAGTTTCCGTCCAGACTCCAATCCAACTGGACCAATGGTTGGGCCCCTCGTATTTTATTCGACTTTTTATAAGAAAAGCCATCGCGTGACACTCTAAATAAGTATATGCTTCCGTTTTGTGAACCAATCGCAAGAAGGTCACCAGCTAAAATTTAAAAAAATATATTTTTTTTTTTATAAATATAGAAATTGTCAGTTGGATAAGGATTGCGGAAAACTGGGATGTCTGGTGTGACCTTGGGAATGCATATGTCCAGCAGTGGACTCCAATAGGCTGAACTGACTGATTGACTGACTGACAGACAAATATCTATTTTCGCAAATTTTTAACAGAGTTATATCACTTTATTAAAAAATATATTTCCGTAAGTATAGAAGACAAAAGAAATTGACCTAAAAATTCGTTATTTCATTCTGATAATATCTCACACATCTCATCATAGAAGGCACAGATATATGCTCTGATGCTGTGGTACTCGTAGACGCCTAAACATTGGTTGTTAGGAGTTCGATTCCCGCTTAAGATGGATATTTATATTTATACAAATATTCGTTTCCGGTTTGGGTGTCTGCTCTTGTGGGCTTCCCCAACAAGCGTCGGAACACATAAAGCCACCGGTCCAGATTGTTGGAGATTGTTGGATTGGTCCGGGTTGGTTGCAGTAGTGTGATGAATTAAGCTCGGGCCCTTTTTTTTTTAATGTCACCAGGTCGGCAAACAAGCGTACGGCTCACCTGATGGTAAGCGATTACCGTAGCTTATAGACACCTGCAACACCAGAAGCATCGTAAGCGCGTTGCCGACCCAATCCCCAATCCCCTCAGGAGCTCTGGTCATCTTACTCACCAACAGGAACACAATACTGCTTGAAAACAGTATTATTTAGCTGTGATCTTCTGTAAGGTCGAAGTACTACCCCAGTCGGGCTGCTCCATATTTTGAGCAGGAAATTCCTGCTGTGCCCTACCTCAGTTAAAATGCAGGCCCTTTTATGAAAAGAGAGGGATATACCCAGCTGGGGAATATTACAAGCTGAATAATATTTACCTGAATTGTATTGCAAGCAGTTCAGAGGCGAGCCACATACTCGCAGTGTAGCGACGTGGGCGCCCGCCTCCGCGTTCAGTATCACCAAGTGGCCCTCGGTGCTGCCGGCGGCGAGGGCGCCCCCTCCTGGGTGCCACGCCAAAGACACGCATTCGTATCCGACCTATATAACAATGTAAATATAATTTTAAGTATGTAAATATATTTTTGAATATCATATCAAAAATTAACTGCTCCAGCGGGGATCGAACCCGCGTCTCCGGTTGACCGTGTCGGCGCTCTAGCCAATTAAGCTATGGAACGATGTACCCGTTAAATCGAAATTTTTGATATAACCTAACATATAACATAATAAAAAATAATGAACCGTGGCGCCGTCTATAGTGAGTTCTTTACAGAAACCCGTAACTATTCAAAGTTTCGTATTACAATGAAAATCTTTGACAGTCGGAGACGCGGGTTCGATCCCCGCCGGAGCGGTCAATTTTTGATATGATATTCAAAAATGCTTAGAATTCTTAATGTGTGGGTAACACAAAAATAAAATCGTACATATTATGTAAATATAGTTTTAATGATTTATTAAGCCAGTGTTAGATGGAATATTACAAGCTGAATCAATAAATTAATTAATCTTAACGTTGTTTGTTCCAACGCTTCAAGAAAGTCTCCTCTTAATGAAAAATTATATCAAGGTAAATTAATGATATTTGTATTATATATTGATAAATCAAACCTTTAATTTTGTATTTTAAGCGAACCTCTTCAAAATGGACCTATGTACCTTTAGACCCATTATTGCATCAATCGCTACAAATGAAAATTAAAGTAACTATAAATGTTTCTATACCTGTGTCGCAAATATCAATTTATGAGCTTTCCAAAGAGCTATGTTTTTATCGTGACCAGCAGTTGCAAACATTTCATCGTCAGGATGAACAGCTACTCCCATCAAATGCTTATGATGACCGAATATTACCTGGGAATTTAGTTTGTATGTTATTGTTAAATCTTAATCCCTCTATTTTAATATAAGTGTTTAGTTTTGAAACAAAAAAAAAAAACAGACTTCGAACTACATCATCAAGTATAGTACAAAATACATTATTAATGACAGATGTCACTCCAATAGAAACCACACGACTACAGCACCAGTTTTCGAATAAAAAAAAGAATGATCGAGATCGGTACATCCAGTAAAACGTTATGTGTACTTTTTACACTTTAAAAATATAATCGAAATGAGAACCTCCTCTTTTTTTAAGTCGATATAATTTACTGCTAAAATTTAATCTATAGAAATGGAAATAAATCTAAGCGACTGTACCTTTCTTAACATATTTTTTTTGTGTTCTTTATTGTTAAGTTAAGGTTTGTATACAAGGAAAAAAAAAAACAATATATTGACGAAATAAATTGCAGCACGGAGCCGGGTCAGATAGTAGTATACATTATAGTTATGAGAACTTACTTGATTGAATCGCCTTTGCAAAGACCCTTCCATAATATTATTTTTCGTAGTACCTATGTACAAATTACCGTCATTTCTTCCTGGTCGTTGGGGATAAATACTGCGAATACCACCAGCAGATTCAGGTAACTGAAAAAATTATAATAGCTCAAAACACACCAATATACTAGCGATTAAAGTAATAAATATTGTTAACTTGAGATTATTGCAGAACATTACCTAAGTTTGTTATGTACCTAATGCTTAAAATATAGCAATTTTATAATATTGTCAGTTGATTGTTAGTAACCATGACTACGCGTTTTTTTAAGTGCATTAAATGTAAATAAAGGTTTTCATTTCATATATCGTAATCGGTATGACGAGTATTTTGATAGTTATATTTTATTAAAGTTACCTTAGTTTCCGTAATTCTTTTATAATTTTGTAAAGAATCCCAAGCTGCAATTTTTCTGTCCTTTTCTCCGCCCGATATCAAAGTACCTTCAGATAGCATTACTAAAGAACTGATTCCTTTTATATGTGCCTTAAAGAATAAATATTATGTAGTAAATAATCTATAGAAATAAGCCGCCGAAATGTTTAATACGTGCAACTTTCGAACGAAAGCACCTCTTTGATGAAAAAATGCATAGTTATATAAATTAAATTGAATTTTTATAACTGAATTATTTCGAATTGCTGGCTCTGACGTCACGCGAGAAGAGAGATAAATGTGTCACAAGCAAGCAACCCAATATAATAATAGGATACCCAATATAAGTTCCTTGGTCACAAGCCAACGCTTGGACCGATCATGCTTCTCTATCGCTTGTTCTGCGCTTTCGCTTGCACACTCAGTCTCAGACGGAACGTGACACTTTTTCGTGCGTAAAGCCGGTGTTTTTCGATTTATAAGACGTTATCACGTCAATAAAAAAATAGGTACCTATATTCGCAAAAAAAATGAGACTATCTAGAAATTTCACCAGTTCAGCTAGTTGAAAATATTATTCAGAGAATGTATGTATATATCTATGTATTTTAAGTTATATTTACCTCGAACTCCATTCGAACGAAGTACGCTCCATCGCTATCAACGCTATATATGGTTATAAATCCGTCACTGTCAGCAGTAACTACGTCACCGTCTTGTTCAAATTGTAAGGCCGTAACTTGTGTGCGCGCAGGCTTAAAAAAATATAAAAAAATTAAAATCTAACAAATAAAAAAAAACATAGTCTATGTATTTTTATTGTTTCTTATCTTTTTATTTTCAGTTATCAAAGATCTTTGTTTGATTGATTAAAGAATTTATTAATAGCATATTATGCATATATAGGATGTTCGACGTCTAACTGCGTTTGACAAAAGTGAAGTATTATTACTAATTGTCGCATACAACTAAAGAACTACACAAAAAAAAAACGAAATCCTTTTCTCGTAGTTAGAATGTTTTCTATTGTATTATAACCGTGTTTACGTGCTCACGAAACGTATCATACAGACGAGTCTAATAAAGTAGCTAGTTTATTTAAACAAAGTTAAATATAAAAGTGGGCTCGGATTTTTTTACGTGGAACGTGATCTATTACACCTACAGAACACCCGATTTAAAGGAACGCAGTTAGGGGTTGAGCAACTTGTGTAATAATATTGTACATTGAAATGAAACCAAATAAATACTGACTGTTTAATATTGAACTATTCTAATATAGTTTTGTACTTAAAAAAAAAGTTTTGAAAATACCGGTTTTATAATGTCAGTTCTTTCGAAAAATCCGTCTTTCCGTCGATTCCAAAACGCAAGGTGACCTTTGCCGTGTGTAATCAACAAATTGTCGTCGAGAGGATGAAAGGCGGCGCCGGTTAATTCCTCTTGTAGTGTCTGAAACAGAAATTGTGTTGAAGAGAAAACTCATTAGGTTACTTAAAACAGTTCTTGAAATTCATTAACTTTATAGTATACTACTTCATACAGAGTTGATACAAACGAGATTTATTAAATGAATTCTCATATCTATACTAGAGAGAACAGAGTTGTATTTTTGTATTTACCAATTATTTATTTGTAGTGGGCACACTTAATAACTACTGCCGATTTTAAAAATTCTTTCACCAAAGATTGCTACGACATTATTGAGTGACATAGGTCATATTTTACGAAAAAAAAAAAAAAAAAATGGAAGAACCAAATTCGTGTGATACACGCGGCGAAACCATTAGGGGCAAGCTAGTGCTATGTAATGTTGATGAGCTAGATACAAAAAAATAATTGTGTTTGCTCGCAAACGAAAAAAAAACCGACTTCACACAATTACATCGACGAGTAATACAACGTAGATCGACGAAAATAGTCAAATACGCGTTATCAAAGATTACTCAAAAAGTAGTTATCAGATCTCAATAAAATTTATATGTGACCACATGACAAACATCAGCTTTCGATTAAATTAAAAATTATTAAAATGGGTTCACCCAGTAAAAAGTTATTGCGGATTTTCAAGAAGTTCCCTCGATTTCTCTGGGATCCCATCATCAGATCCTGTTTTCCTTATCATGGTACCAAACTAGGGATATCCCCTTTCCAACAAAAAAAGAATTATCAAAATCGGTACACTCAGTAAATAGTTATTGTGGATTTTCAAGAATTTCCATCAATTTCTCTGGGATCCCATCATCAGATCCTGGTTTCCTTATCATGGTACTAAACTTGGGATATCTCCTTTCCAACAAAAAAAGAATTATCAAAATCGATACATCCAGTAGAAAGTTATGCGGTGTAATACAACGTAGGTCGACGAAAAAAGCGTCAAGTAAAAACGCATTATTAGATATAGCTCGAAAAGTAGTTGTTAGATCTCAAATAAATTTAAATGGGACCAATTGGCACATACCACCTTTCGATTAAAAAAACATTTGTCGAAATCGGTCCACACGGTCAAAAGTTCTGATGTAACATACATAAAAAAAAAAAAATACAGTCGAATTGAGAACCTCCTCCTTTTTTGGAAGTCGGTTAAAAAATAATAATAAAACTCGGAAAAACATAAACTTCAATTTAGGCGCAAGATATGCTTACAACTGCCTTTAAACGATTGCTTCTGTTAGAGTGATCTTTATATATATTATTTATTTCTATATAGTACTGTTTTACAAATATACAGATTATAGGTAAACTCTGTAAAGCAGTATCTCGTCAAAAACCTTTTTATAGAGATACTGTATCAATTATAACATTTACAGGTATTAATTACGATGCAAAGAATCCAGTAACATGTATATATATTTGCTTATCATTACATATAATAAAAAGCTTTTAGTATAAAACAGTATGGTACTTTTTTGTCATTTGTATTTAGTTATTTTGGTTTTTTTTTAATTATGATAAAAAAAAATGGAATTTCAACACAGTGGAATTGTAAACGTAACAAAGATAAATTGAATGATATCTTAAATAACAGTTCAATGATTTATACTGTTATAGTTAATCATTACTATAACAGTATAAATCATTCTATCATTGAGCGTTATGGAAAGACACTTTAAAAACCCAAATTACTCTCTCTAAATATTGAACTTAACATCGCACGTTTATTTAATTTAATTCACCGATCAAAATTCTCAGTTTTCTTTGGTTGCTAAGCAATATTTCCACGTAAACTTTGATATTGTATTCGCCAATTGACTTTGCACTATAACAACTTACATATAAAGTCAAATTCCGTTTGTAGTGACAAGTTGTCGTAGCACCTACGTAGCAGCATCGTAGCGGGCGGCGTAGTGGGCGTGTCTTTTATAGCTATACCGAACTTATGTCCAATACAAAGACAATAAAATTTGTTTTGTGTTTACTTTAGAACATATTGCTCTATATCTGCATTTTGTTATTTAACAGACACTTGAAAGAAAAAAAAAACACCATTTATTCCATTCATTCGTAACCGGCATACAATACACCTCTTTTATCACTTTAAGTTTGGTAAATGTATTCAAAAAGTAAGTGTTTAATTGCTTGAGATTGTTTAGGTAAATTGACTTACCGCAACTTTGCCAAGTAAATGTCCCCATTGCCACTGCCAAACCGATAAAATACTTTCACGGCCAGCGTCCACTGCCAACACGTAGCTGCCGCCGTTCTGAAGACAATTAATTGAAAATGTAAATCAAAGTTAAGCAATTGTTAAGTATTTGAATTTTTAACTTACTATGAACAATGAATGTATTTGTGAGTTAAATTAATAGCAAAAAAATGTTCGCTCACTGACTGACTGCGTAGTTCTATATTTTATGAGAAATAAAATCTAATATACAAATAGCCCGTATCACGGTGTTTGTGTCACTCCTCCAAACGACTCGACCTATCGATATTTTTTTTGTATATTTTGTTGGTATTAAAATAGGTCGTAAAATATATTTCATACCGCTATACCGGCGCATACCGGTGATTAGGGGGCCCAGATTATTTTTTCTTTCTATTTAATCTTCATGGGCTTTACAATTCGCATGATAAAATAACTAGTAGTTAATGATTAACAATTTTTTCAGGCGCAGGCACGAAATATAACTATATTTAATGGAGATATTAAGGTCAAAAATCAATGTGGGTTTTATATGTTTGTAATGAATTACGAAACAGATCGCATAAACGTTAGGATTTTTTCTGCTTTTCTGATATTCTAGGTCTTTCAAACTTTTTTAGTTCTAGTTGGTACTATAAGTTACATAAATGTAAATGACTGTCATATTTCTTGACTAACTGTACCCGCGACTGTGTTCGCGATTGGCATCTCTATCATTTGCCTACGTTCAACAATTTCTGTACATTCTTAGTTTTAAGTTATTAAGACCTAATACCGAAGGTTATGATGTGTGTAATTTTTGTACTATCGAACCAAAGACCTTGTAACATTTACACATAAGTACAATTACACAGAAGTTAGAAGGTTAGCAAAATTAAATTTTCGTAAAAGCACATAATGGAACATAAACACGAGGTAGGTTGCTGGTGTTCATGCGTGACTGTGATAGCTGGCTGTTGGCTATATTGCAGATTGGCCCACTTCATATATTCTTTTGCCAAAGTGTGGTCAAACATGCTTACGTTCCGTTTGATGATAAATAGACACTAAAGTTTGTTGATGCTAGCAACACCACAAGCATTGCTAGCGCGCTGTCGATTTAACACCCTCCCCTCCCCAAGAGCTCTAGCTACCTTACTCATCACAGGACCACAACAAGTTCAAGGAGTCGTCTTTCCTTATTTTTCTTCCTCCTGACATCGTCATCAGCTACTTGGCATTCACGCATGTCTCATCGTCCATGCACCTCGTCGTAATAGATATATAAGACGCGCACGTGCGCCTGCGTATGTAGATACAGTGCGGGGTCGCTCACCAGCTGCGAGAAGGCGACGGCCGCCACGCCGGCCTCGAACTCCGCCATGCCGAACACGTGCAGCGTCTGCAGCGTGTCGGTGCTCCAGATGCGCACGTGCGCCTGCGTATGTAGATACAGTGCGGGGTCGCTCACCAGCTGCGAGAAGGCGACGGCCGCCACGCCGGCCTCGAACTCCGCCATGCCGAACACGTGCAGCGTCTGCAGCGTGTCGGTGCTCCAGATGCGCACGTGCGCCTGCGTATGTAGATACAGTGCGGGGTCGCTCACCAGCTGCGAGAAGGCGACGGCCGCCACGCCGGCCTCGAACTCCGCCATGCCGAACACGTGCAGCGTCTGCAGCGTGTCGGTGCTCCAGATGCGCACGTGCGCCTGCGTATGTAGATACAGTGCGGGGTCGCTCACCAGCTGCGAGAAGGCGACGGCCGCCACGCCGGCCTCGAACTCCGCCATGCCGAACACGTGCAGCGTCTGCAGCGTGTCGGTGCTCCAGATGCGCACGTGCGCCTGCGTATGTAGATACAGTGCGGGGTCGCTCACCAGCTGCGAGAAGGCGACGGCCGCCACGCCGGCCTCGAACTCCGCCATGCCGAACACGTGCAGCGTCTGCAGCGTGTCGGTGCTCCAGATGCGCACGTGCGCCTGCGTATGTAGATACAGTGCGGGGTCGCTCACCAGCTGCGAGAAGGCGACGGCCGCCACGCCGGCCTCGAACTCCGCCATGCCGAACACGTGCAGCGTCTGCAGCGTGTCGGTGCTCCAGATGCGCACGTGCGCCTGCGTATGTAGATACAGTGCGGGGTCGCTCACCAGCTGCGAGAAGGCGACGGCCGCCACGCCGGCCTCGAACTCCGCCATGCCGAACACGTGCAGCGTCTGCAGCGTGTCGGTGCTCCAGATGCGCACGTGCGCCTGCGTATGTAGATACAGTGCGGGGTCGCTCACCAGCTGCGAGAAGGCGACGGCCGCCACGCCGGCCTCGAACTCCGCCATGCCGAACACGTGCAGCGTCTGCAGCGTGTCGGTGCTCCAGATGCGCACGTGCGCCTGCGTATGTAGATACAGTGCGGGGTCGCTCACCAGCTGCGAGAAGGCGACGGCCGCCACGCCGGCCTCGAACTCCGCCATGCCGAACACGTGCAGCGTCTGCAGCGTGTCGGTGCTCCAGATGCGCACGTGCGCCTGCGTATGTAGATACAGTGCGGGGTCGCTCACCAGCTGCGAGAAGGCGACGGCCGCCACGCCGGCCTCGAACTCCGCCATGCCGAACACGTGCAGCGTCTGCAGCGTGTCGGTGCTCCAGATGCGCACGTGCGCCTGCGTATGTAGATACAGTGCGGGGTCGCTCACCAGCTGCGAGAAGGCGACGGCCGCCACGCCGGCCTCGAACTCCGCCATGCCGAACACGTGCAGCGTCTGCAGCGTGTCGGTGCTCCAGATGCGCACGTGCGCCTGCGTATGTAGATACAGTGCGGGGTCGCTCACCAGCTGCGAGAAGGCGACGGCCGCCACGCCGGCCTCGAACTCCGCCATGCCGAACACGTGCAGCGTCTGCAGCGTGTCGGTGCTCCAGATGCGCACGTGCGCCTGCGTATGTAGATACAGTGCGGGGTCGCTCACCAGCTGCGAGAAGGCGACGGCCGCCACGCCGGCCTCGAACTCCGCCATGCCGAACACGTGCAGCGTCTGCAGCGTGTCGGTGCTCCAGATGCGCACGTGCGCCTGCGTATGTAGATACAGTGCGGGGTCGCTCACCAGCTGCGAGAAGGCGACGGCCGCCACGCCGGCCTCGAACTCCGCCATGCCGAACACGTGCAGCGTCTGCAGCGTGTCGGTGCTCCAGATGCGCACGTGCGCCTGCGTATGTAGATACAGTGCGGGGTCGCTCACCAGCTGCGAGAAGGCGACGGCCGCCACGCCGGCCTCGAACTCCGCCATGCCGAACACGTGCAGCGTCTGCAGCGTGTCGGTGCTCCAGATGCGCACGTGCGCCTGCGTATGTAGATACAGTGCGGGGTCGCTCACCAGCTGCGAGAAGGCGACGGCCGCCACGCCGGCCTCGAACTCCGCCATGCCGAACACGTGCAGCGTCTGCAGCGTGTCGGTGCTCCAGATGCGCACGTGCGCCTGCGTATGTAGATACAGTGCGGGGTCGCTCACCAGCTGCGAGAAGGCGACGGCCGCCACGCCGGCCTCGAACTCCGCCATGCCGAACACGTGCAGCGTCTGCAGCGTGTCGGTGCTCCAGATGCGCACGTGCGCCTGCGTATGTAGATACAGTGCGGGGTCGCTCACCAGCTGCGAGAAGGCGACGGCCGCCACGCCGGCCTCGAACTCCGCCATGCCGAACACGTGCAGCGTCTGCAGCGTGTCGGTGCTCCAGATGCGCACGTGCGCCTGCGTATGTAGATACAGTGCGGGGTCGCTCACCAGCTGCGAGAAGGCGACGGCCGCCACGCCGGCCTCGAACTCCGCCATGCCGAACACGTGCAGCGTCTGCAGCGTGTCGGTGCTCCAGATGCGCACGTGCGCCTGCGTATGTAGATACAGTGCGGGGTCGCTCACCAGCTGCGAGAAGGCGACGGCCGCCACGCCGGCCTCGAACTCCGCCATGCCGAACACGTGCAGCGTCTGCAGCGTGTCGGTGCTCCAGATGCGCACGTGCGCCTGCGTATGTAGATACAGTGCGGGGTCGCTCACCAGCTGCGAGAAGGCGACGGCCGCCACGCCGGCCTCGAACTCCGCCATGCCGAACACGTGCAGCGTCTGCAGCGTGTCGGTGCTCCAGATGCGCACGTGCGCCTGCGCGCGCCGCCCGCGCCCCGCGCGCTGCCCGCTCGCCACCAGCTCGCGCGACGGGTGCAGCTCCATGCTGTCACAGTACACGGGCGTCATTCACGCTCTGCTCTAGTTGTGGAGGGATGGATATTTGTATTTACAAATAGTCTTGTTAGTTCTTGTGGGTCTCCCCACCGCGCCTCAGAGAGCATGTTAAGCTGTCGGTCTAGGTTGTTATCATGTACACTTGATAGCGATCGTTACTCGTAGTAGGGAATATATCTGCAGACTCGCATTGGAGCAGCGTGGTGCATTAAGCGCTGATCCTTCTCCTACATAGAAAAAGAGGATCGATAACTGGGAAACTTTAAACATTTTTTATTTCCGTGACCTTGGTTGTTGTAAAGTATTCGAAACGTCGGACTTCTCAAAAAACATAGTAAACCGCGATAAAATCGGAAAAACTTGTTTTATTATAATGATTAAACATATTTCACGTTTATTTTCATCAAAAAGTTAAAATATACCACTCACCATTGTATATCTTCTGTGTGACCAGTATAGTGTCTCTGAGACTCTTCGTCTCGGTCATACATGACTGCCACAGCTGCGACATAGTACAATAGCTCCCCAGTTGGTAACACCCACAAATTACGTCGAGAATCGGTTCCGCGATAACCATATCTGTAAAGAAAACAATTATTAAATTATACTTACATTTAAAAACTCAGACATTTATAAAAATAGTCTTTGAGTGACGTAAAACCTAATTTTTATGTTATTTAACATGATTTATTTTGAAAGGTACTTATTGTTAGTCTTCTATCACGAAATTTTAAAAATTTGAAAGAGTTTGCAAATAAAGTCTTATAACATGTTTTCAATCAATGTGTTTTCATTTTCTTATTAGAAAATTTATTACTTAGTTTCTTTTACTTACACCCATTCAAGCTGCATCTTCTTTTCTGGTGGAGTGTTGTCGATAGGCGCGTGGTGAATGGGCGGGTAGAACGTACGTCGCAGCCCACGAATCGTCACCCTGATGGGCTCCTCTTTCAGTACTTCTAAAAGTGTGTAGTCTGAAGGAGTAATTTTACATCATACACACATAACATTATTGTTGCATGAGTATTAAATTATTTACTATGTGTGATGTGTACTTTAGCAAAAAATCATCTAGCCCTATATAAAAAATACCTAGTAAAACGGAATTATATATATATATATTCTTATTACAGTGAACACAGCATGCAATTTTGACATGTTCAGCTTAAGCTAATCACAGAAATATATTACACGATGAGAGAACCTAAATTCTAATAACGCTTATGTAACCATTTATTACCAAACAAACATAAAAAATAATAATTGTGGTTGCTAGCGAACGAAAAAAAAATGACTTTAATTACATCGACAAGTAATACAACGTAAGTAGACGAAAAAAATTAATAAGCGCACTAGTTGTCACTACGATTTTCGAGGGTTTCCCTCGATTTCTCTGGGATTCTATCATTAGATCCAGGTTTCCTTACCACCCTTGGCCGCGCCTATCGCCTTTCCAACAAAAAAAGAATTATCAAAATCGTTTCATAAACGACGAAGTTATCCCCGAACATACATAAAAAAATAAATAAGTATATATATATATATATATATATATATATATATATATATATAACCTCCTCCTTTTTTGAAGTCGGTTAATAACAAATTCAGGACGACTAGAAAACACTTTACAATACAAGAAAATATGCACAAAATAAAAAGATAGTCAATATGCCACTATGTAGCTATTATAGTAAATTTATCGATATGTTACACAATAAAAAAAAAATACAATTTAATGATCTGAAATCTTTGAGATAACTATGTATGAATGTGATAATATATACAATAATGTGGTTTCGAATACCTGAGTTGCGTATAATTTCCCCCTCTGGGGCGTATAAGACCCTCGGGCGACTCTTGCTCCTCGCTCGCCGCCCGCGAGTATCGTCGGAAACTGGTATTGCTGCTACATTTGCTCTTGAACGAGATCTAAGACAAAACAAACAGTATTCGGAAACTCATTAGCTCTTCATAACTATAAAATAGTTTTATGGAATTTCGTGTAAATTTTTACGTTTCTCATTTTACAGGACGAAAATTATCAATAAACTTTGTGTTAAATTTCATTTTCTACGTAATGAATAGCTCATAATAAAGTATAATGTTGAGCTTTCAATAACAACAGTTATTGTACAACTAAAAATATCAAGTCAGTATATAAATTACCTCCGTATTGGTGATTCTATTGGCAGTGGAGCGCTAATCCCTGGACTCAACGCTGGCGGAACCATCGCTGTGCCTAAATAAAATGTCTCAACATCGGCAAATTCGTTTCGTAACTGAGAAAAACTTCGCACCTGTATAACAGAAAAGTAGAAATAATTGTTTCAGTAATTTCTTTTCTTATACTTACTCATAAAAGGACTACAAAATGTAGCAATATTTCGAAATATTTTTTTAATCAATAAATAACTAAACAACTAAGGCGGGTCACATAACCGCGATGCTTTATTACCTCTTGTCCGGTAATTGTGTACATTCTCTTCGCTCCACTCATTTTTAAAACTTGCCCTAAATCTTCTAGGACCTCTTCAAATGGTTGCGTCGTGCGTAGATTTAACAAAACACGACACTAAAAAGAGTTTTAATTAAAAATAATTATACAACGTTCGTCCATATCAAATTGTTTCATTGTTGAACTACGAAGGTAATATAGCTGCTTTCTATGAGCGCATGACCTCAAAATTCACCTAACAATTTTTCATTGAAAACGTCTTATTAGAACAATCGCAAAGTTCTAAGTAAACGGTTCGACGGTCATAGTTATTGTGGCCCTAAGGTACATTAATAATAGGGTGGTGTTATAAAAAAAATAAAAGTAAATTTGAAATTTAACTGTTTCGTGCAACTTTACGATTAAATGTGTCGAGCGATAAGTATCCTTTGAATTGTTAATACAATTTTAACGAAAGAAAAACTTGTATATTTAAATGAGAAATTTATGGAGTAAAAAATATTAAATGAGGAATATTCTACATGATACCATTTCTCAAATACACATGCAACTTTTTGTGTATACAAACACGATATAATTGAAATTTTACATATTCATTTTAACATTAAAGAAAATATATTCTGCAGTTGAAGAGTTTGACGAACTGTATTTTTATTTAAAATCGTTACTTTAATCTAATTTTTAGACGATGTGTTTTAGGGGAAAACGTAATAAAAATATCCACTTTTGTTAGATTTTAACACGATAATTTTACCTGTATAGAATGATCCATGTTATTTATAATTCGAATCACTCTCCCACTGGTAGACTTGCCACCCCCAGGAGGGGGAGCGTCGGACTCGGCGACCGACTGCTTGCGAGTACCAGCGCGGGACCACCCGCTTGTCCCGGTTGCCGTCCCGCCGTACCACATCCCGTTTTTCTTTCCGTAACTAGCAGCCTGCACGCAGAATATACGTATATTAACATGAATAATAATCTTGAATATTATAGGTATTATAATGTATTTATTATTTATTCTTTAGTAACGAAATAAATTATAGATATACGCAAATCTGTTGTATCGTAGCTTTTAAACGGGTACCTTTTTATTATTATATTTCAACGCCGTACTTTTATAATTTTTCTAATATTATTTAGTTTTCAGTCTGATCACAAAATTTATAAATATTTGTATGACATTAATGGTTACCATGGTTGGTTTAAATTCGTTTATGTGATGTTTTATGAATAAGTTTAAAGACAACAATCAACTAAATAAAGAATAGATTCGAGATATACATAACTCCCCAGAGAGAGTGAAAGACTATATAAAGTATATACTATCAAAATCAGGTTTCATTATTGTATATATTTTTATTTCTATATTATATTTAAATTTGTTTTATTTTTCGTTTCTTCACGTCATTCTAGTCTTTTCGTGACCATTCAACTTCGTTCAGCAAATTGAATTTTCGATGGTACTTCTTATATCTTTTATAGCATAATTTGATTTTACTGCATTTTCGATAATGATGTATAATCATTTAGAATCGGTACAAGCTCCGCACCTGACACAATTTGCACTCTAGGTACAAGGTAAAGCAACTTGTAAATTTCACTAAACACACAAGTGATCCAACAAATTTTTAAAACATACCTACGTAACCGCCTTCTTTTCTAAACATCTATTTACTTAAGCTAAAATTGTGCAAAGAAAGCCTGTTTATATGGAACTAAATAAAATAGGAATATTAGGTACATTACAAATTTCAAATAAATTTTAAATTAAAAAGTTTTGTATAACTTTCACATTTTTGTTTGGTCTGTAAAACTCCATTTAACGAGGCATTAAAACAATTTTATAGTTATTGTTAGGAATTTCATTTCCACCCTGTCGATGGCGGCGAATATTTTTTGTTATTTCTTATAAATACCTTTTAACCTAGTTTACTTATGACGACCGATTTCATGCGAAGTATTACATTACTAGCGTGAAATTAATGCTATGTTACCTGCGTCGGTTACAAAAGAATTTGTAAGGAAATGTATGACGAATGTTGTTTTGCATTCAACTCGAAAACTTATATCATTTCTCGAAACAATTTCATTGATGAGACAAAAAATTGTTTTTTATGAATTTTTATACATAAATAAATGACCCGGTGAATTTCGTATCATCTACATATACCATATTTGTGCAAAATTTTAACAAAGGACTTTTTTGATAACCACGTAACAATTTTTTTGACAAAAGACAGATGTTTCACAGCTAGAAACATTTTGTATTGGAAAATTAAATTGTCGACTAGTATTTTCTTTTATTATTTATGTTTCTTACCGCTTAATATATATATTTATACACCCTATATAATATATACTAGTATATAGTGTATATATATATACACTAGCTGACCCCACAAACGTTGTTTTGCCATATATGTTATTAGCCTCCTTAATCCCCCCCCCCTTTAACTTAGGGGTATGAAAAATAGATGTTGGCCGATTCTCAAACCTACCCAATATGTACACAAAATTTCATAAAAATCGGTCAAGCCGTTTCAGAAGAGTACTGTAACTAACATTGTGACACGAAAATGTTACATATATATATATATATATAAATAAATATAGATATATATTTGTAACTTACCATATTATCTGTGACAGTCAAATTGACTGCGCTTTTAGCGTAGTAACGAATTCTTAGTCGCGATATTTTGCAAAGTTCGACCGACTTGAGCAACTGACGAGTAACCACTGACGATGGTAAACAATACCGCCACGATAACGGTCAAATTATGCTGACGTCCTTGGCCGATGGTACTGACCGTACGCCAAGGACACCTCTTATCGTATGCGTGTAATTAGAACATACAATCAATGCGACCTTCTGAACCAGTTACCAAGATTTAGCCGATTTTTCGGTGAAATGTTGATTGTCGACTTATTCACGTGTAAGTGAAGAGAAAATTTGTCGCGGACGAGGCCACGTCAGAAATTGCTGCATAGCAAGCGAACGGCGCGCTGCGGTGTTTTGTGGGCTTAGTACGAGTGAAAATGATTTTGATTTGTCTTTCTCTAATGATTTCTTTGTAACGGACAACAGTGACGTAAGACTTATTACCGCTAACAATTATCGCGCGAGAATTGCAATTGTTGAAAATGTATGTGATTTATGACCTCTCATTAGTAACATATATGTTTCGTACACATTACAATTGAGAATAAATAAAGCACGCCACTATTTGAATATGCATAAAGAAATATAAGATTATGGTGAAACATAACAAGCGTGTAAAATATTCGGTCTTTATTCGGTCTCGCTAATTGTTTTTGTAATTAAGCGGAGGATTATTTAATACAAAAAAGATTTAACATTTTTGTGGTTAGTGTTATATAATATGAGTGATTTTATTTATATTTTTGAGTAATTTTTTATTCCGATTTATTCAAGTAGGGAAAATGACGGAGTTTTCGTTAGAATATTTACATAACTAAAACTGAGTATGCTGTGGACGCGACGAATAGAAGTATTGTTTGTAATGAGTGATAAAAATTGAAAATGCTAATTATAAAGAAATAAGTACCATTTTTACTCTTTAAATTAAGAAAGTATAATTCAAATATAACATAAGAAATTAAATATTCGGTAAGTAATAAAGAAAATAATCACAAAAGAGAACTACTTTTTCTTCCATTATTGATAGCTTTTTTTGAATATTAGTATTTAATAAATCTATGATATACTCACAGGAGGCTCTGGTGTGTAAACTGGCAGTGAAATGACGGTGAATGGATCCTCATCACTGTCAAGCATCGAGCACCTAGCTGGCGAGTACCAGCGGTTTCGGCACGGTCGCCACACTTTTGTATCTTGCTTAGATACTGGTTTTATTTAAATATTTGACTTTACACCTATTACACTTTTATGAGGACCTTGACATTTAATCAAAATAAGCATATGTTAATTTTTGTACTCTGTTACCTGTAAAAGAATTCTTAATAATTCATTCCTGCTATATTTTTGATTTGACTTATTTGTGTTATTAAGTAAATATTTGCAGTGATGTAGAAATGAATCTATAAGTTGAAGTTGTACTGCGTAATTAGTAATTTATATCAATGAAAGTATCAAACTGTTTTTAAAGTCTCTGAATGTCAGTCGCGTTCGTCACCTTTACTTAAGTTCAAGAACCCAGTAAAGTCTAAGGAACTACTCCAAGTTCACAATTAAGCACTTTTGAATGCAGTACTACAATAAATAATATACAAAGATAAAGTACAACAATATTTCTTGCGATTAAAGTAAATTTTTTAAGTGATTATAAAAAAGGGATATTTTAAAAAACTTTACATATCTAACAATTTTTTACATCATTATTATTTTATTATTATAACTCCAAAAGAAGGTATTTATTAAACTTTTAATAAATATCAGGTATACATATTTGAGTTTACATAATTATCAAAAAAGAAAAATACCTAGATAAATACTTTTTATTATTAGCGTTTAATTTTTTACAGTCATTTGGAAATCATACGGAGAAATACATATTGCTTCTTAGAATTGATTACTTCAGCTTCAACATAAACTGGCTACGAAGGCGACTGTGATTGTTTACACTTATATGTGTATGCGGTAGTGACGTCGGTCCGGTCATCCGGTGCATCGGACATTTGCATATAGAGTGTGAACTGTACGATACTTGATTTGAACAGAAAATTACGGGTGCTTGCCGGATATTCTACCTTGGGGTCGCCTTGAGAGATTACACGCGGCCGTGTAGATATTATATTATCAAATAAATTTGAAATATAACGATGTGTTATTACATATGACCTAGGTAAATAGCTAAATAATTAGGTCACAAAAATTATTTGAGTCTAATAATGTTCATTCGATTGGTTAAGGTCGTTTCAGTTATTCCTACTACTTACTCGAGATTGTATTTTAAAAATGTATGTCGTATGTTAAATGCCGTATAATGAACGCACCCGTTTTCATGGTATTCTATAATAAAATTAATAGATAGTATAAATTTTAGGATGAGTACATAACATGACTATATATTCTTCTACGTGACATTGGCGAAATCATCTGTGCTCATTTGGCACTATTGAAAGCCATTTTAACCTGAAGAAGAAGAAGAAGAAGAAGACCATATATTTAGAAATATTATTCTTTGAGCTCAGATACATGTATAAGTCTTTAGATTTGTACAGTACGTAAGTACATAATAATATTTATAAAACTCTTAAAATCAATCAATGTAACATTTCGATACATTTTCGATAGACTATGCTAATTCACTACGCACTGGCACAGGTAAGTACTGCCTAATCTCAGAGAGCACGTAACAAAGCCGTCAGTCCCGGTTGTTATCATGACCTGATGACAATCCTTGCTTATACCAGAAAAATAGTTTGCTATTTGCTAAGTAGTAGTGGTACAGTGTAGAGAATAAAGCTCCAACCATTCTCCTATGTGAAGCTTTTGCCTAGTGGTAGGAGGTAAAATCATATATAGTTTAGGTTTCAGTTAACGGTGTGTTAAAAAGAATAATTGCGAAGTTTCTTGCCGATTCTTCTCTACATAATCTACATTCATAAGTGGTTCTTTAACTATACTTAAATTATTAAAAATAAATGTAATTTTAATTTGTGAACCACAACTTAGAAGTGCTTTTGAAACCAACTTTTATATACTTAGGTTATATGGATAAAATGGAGAGTGTCATAAGTAGCGAAAGTCATTCGTCTATATGAACTTTACTAACAATTAACTGGTAACAAAGAAAAAAAAATTTAGCGTTATAAGTAAGGGCGTTACTTCTAGGGCTGTCGACGGTAAATATCGTATTTCACACGCGACGAATGCTTTACTAAGTCACGTAACAACATGTAAATTTTATGATATAATGTAAAGATATATAAGTCGATTGATTGATATCTTTTAAAAGATGTTATATAAAATAATAATATGAAACGATTAAAGAAAATACCGTGTATATACGACAAAAATTAACATATGTATAATTCAATCCAAATTCAGACATATTTGATAACTCTGAGTGAAATTTGTTAACGAACATGCTTTAACTGAAAATCTGAAATTATAGCAATATGGCGATAAATAGTATTGCAAAAAAATAAAAATGTATATTAATAATTTAAATGTGATTATTTATGATAAGAGGAAAAAAGTATAAATAAATTGCTGGAAATTAAAATGTTGTTTAAAACTTCACAGTTTTTTTTTAATATCTTCACTGACGGGTTTATAATAATAGGATATCAGTGAAGGAAAATTCTAAAACATTTTGAAACTAAAAATAAAATTTGTAAAAATTGGATAGCATAATAATGACAATTACTACTAACAAACAATTAATACTATCACAAATTTGTGAAATCGTGTGAACCAGTATTAAATAATATTGTTATTCATCACACTATCACTACGAAGACACTTTCACTTTATATCTATAACTTATCTATTATTGTTAAAATAATTTTAAAGATACGTCCTCGTTTCGAGCCGTCATATAGGGTACTAGACCCGACTCCAACAGCTGATGAATCCGCACCAACAAAACAAAGTTCTACTTGTAAAATACAAAACGACCTAACCTCTTCATATCCAACTGTATAAAGAACCTTATCCAAAGGAAATAGAGTATTAATTAGTACGGCAGTAAATGCGCATAGTTCGGTTCGTATCCAAACACTATATAGATTTGAATACCGCTTTGGCGCGGCGGGGGCTGGACGGCGACCAAGGTCACTCTCGGCTTATCCACGCAACCCTTACCAAACCTATGGTACAAAGCCGATGTGTATCGAGACCCTGCACAATTAAGACTTTTATGGAGGTTTCTCGTGCTAAATATTGAGGAAAGGCTTTCAAGCGACACGCGACCCGATAAGCTTATTCAGGATTACGCATTATAAAAATTAACTAAAATTAGGCGAAGGTTGGAACAAAGTATTGAACCTTGATCTAATTATATAAATCGTTGGATTTCTTGGCATGATCGTAATGTTAATGAATTGTAGACACGAGCGCCTTTTACACCTCCGAAAGTACGAAAGTTTAATAATTTATCTTTTTTTTTTAAATAAATAAATAAATAAATATTTACACAATACACACACGGTCGTCTGTTCCTAAAGTAAGCAGCTTAATGCTTGTGTTATAGGTAACAGCCGACTGGTATATAGCTACATATTTTTTTTTCGATAAACATACTTATAAATAATACATAATATATAAATACATAAATAAATATTTGTATTACACCCAGACTCGGGGTGGGAATCGAACCCACAACCCTCGGAGCAGAAAACAAGGCCACTACAAACTGCGCCAACGGGCTAGTCGTCGTATCTGTTTTACTATTAAGAAAAAAAGGTAAATATAATTCAAATAAAATAAAGGTTGTATTGTGACATTTCTTTGTTGCTTCAGAGCATTAAGAAATAAATTTGTATTTAAAGGAAATCGTAAGTGAATAATTTAGAAATATTTCGGATATTACGTAAAGATCATACATCTACATTATATAATAAAATGTATACGCAATAAGTTAAGCTAGCTTAAACGTCCAACTTCCTTGTAATTTTGCCATATCATGCACTCGCCTTTAAACACTATTCAATACTGACCTATATCCCTAATTTCGACACCCAGTCGATACTACTGTCTATACGAAAGTGCAACTTATGCATTTTCGTTAGATCCAAACACAATACATTTTTGTTTACTTTGTAATTATTATCCCACCAAAAACATTTTCATGTAAAATGTTGCCAAGACGAGATCATATGGCTCGCATTGTCAAAAAGTTATTAGATCTCATGTAGAGCCAAGCTTCTAACTCTACACGCCCTAACTCTACAGACCCTAACTTTACAAACTCTACACCTTAGTCAAAATATGTGGCTTGGTCGTTTCCGTGGGCGTAAGGTGAAAAATTTATTCACTGTTTATTACTTTTCTGTTATACAATAGTTCTATTAAAGAAAAAATAAAAAGAAGAAGAATAATTGATATACATATATTACAAATAAAAATAAAAAGAGAATATATATATATATAAATGAGACAGGAAAGTCGTCATCTACAACATCGGCAGCCGGTAGTAACGAAACGGCCAAGCCACATATTTTTACTAAGGTGTAGAGTTTGTAAAGTTAGGGTCTGTAGAGTTAGGGCGTGTAGAGTTAGAAGCTTGGCTCTACATGAGATCTAATAACTTTTTGACAATGCGAGCCATATGATCTCGTCTTGGCAACATTTTACATGAAAATGTTTTTGGTGGGATTTCACTTCTTTTTGTAAGTTGCTTATGACAATATTATAGTTGCATTTTACCTCCAACACATTTTATACCATAAATATCATCCAATCTTCACAATATTCGGTTTAAGCACGCTGTTTTTGATTTTATGTTGAACTGATATGCAAACGGTGACCTCCGCCAAAATTTAAATACCAAAATTACAAAATGTAAATTTTCGACATAAACTAATAACCGATTTTTATTTTTTATGTATTTTATTATTATTATTAATAACAAGGAGTCCCATATCCATTTTCAGACCTCTAGCATCAAAATTTGCGGAAGTCTCATACAAACTTCCATCTCCTAGTTTAAGGGGTTGGGGGGTAAAAGTTCCAAGTTTTAGAATTTTTTTGTTGTTTGTGTACTAATACTAGCTTACATACCAAATTTCAGCTTTCTGGGACTTCAGGAAGTACACTATGAATTTTGATGATCATCAGTGAGTGACGAAATCGGGGTTTTTTAGATATCAATAAAATCTAAAGTATAAAAGCTATGCAATTGAAACTTTATATGTTTAATAAGTCCGCTATTGACATCATATCCCCAAAATTTTGTTTATCTGGTATAATCCAAACCCAAGTTATGAGGGTTCAAAAAAACGACGAAGCGCTTCGAGAAAAGATAGGTAGTGCTTTTCGTTTTTTTTTTTTTGGCTCGTCTTGGCGGGGGCACTACCGTGCCCCCAGATATGAATTAAATCGTAAGTTTCTAGTTCAAACAATGTTGATAATATGGAGGTAGAGGATATAAAATGCGAATTTGTCGTAAGTCTTTATGATGTGATAAATAAACTTTTAATCACGCAAATAGAAAAAATCTTTCATTAATGTGCTTAATTCGTCATACCTATTACCTTCCTTTTTCTTTTGAAAAGTTTTCAAAGTAAATTTATATGAATACGACTAATTGTGTTAATGTATTTGTTAGAGCGTGTTCATATTTTTAACCAACTTCAAAAAAGGAGGTTCTCAATTTGCCTGTATTTTTAAATGTGTGGTTTAATGATGATGATTCTTTTTTTGATCGAAAGGTGGTGTTTTCATGTAGTTTCATTTACATTTAATCGAGATTTGACAAGTAATTTTCGAGCTGTATCTAATAATGCGTATTTACTTGGCTGTTTGTTCGCCACTCTACGTTGTATTATACCTCATAGCATTTACTGGGTGTACCGATTTTGATGATTCTTCTTTTAGTCGATAGTTGATGTTTGTCTTGTGTATTCTTTTTTATATTCGGTAAGAATAATTATGTTTGCAGGCAAACGAAGCAAAACCGACTTCAATTATATCGACAAGTAATACAACGTAGGTAGACAAAAAAAATGTCAAGTAAATACGCATTATCAAATATTACTCCAAAAGTTGTAATCAGATCTCAATGAAATTTAAATATGACCACATGATAAACATCGGCTTTCGATTAAATAAAAAACCATCAAAAACGGTGCACCCAGTAAAAAGTTATGCGGATTTTCGAGAGTTTCCCTCGATTTCTCGGGGATCCCATTATCAGATCCTGGTTTCCTTATCATGGTACCAAACTAGGGATATCTCCTTTCCAACAAAAATAGAATTATCGAAATCGGTCCATAAACGACGGAGTTATCCCCGAATATACATTAAAAAAAACATATATACGGTTGAATTGAGTAACCTCCTCCTTTTTTTGAAGTCGGTTAAAAAGATTGTATATTAGAATAATATAGAATAATATATTATTATGTTCTTTATTGCACTAAGTAATTATACAATAGTCATTATAATATACGAAGTTGGCAAGGGCAAACTTATCCCTAAAAGAAATCTCTTCTAGTCTATCCATGGTAGTTAGAGATGATGTAGGAATAGAAGAATAAAAAAACATATAAAATACACTCACTACATATACATACATACATATACATAGACATACACCCATACATCTACATAAATACATAAAACATACATATCTTATATATAAAATTCTTTTTTTTTTTTTTTTTTGATATCGCAGGGTAACCCATTTACGGGTGCATAAAAGCTACCCCGGCGTATGTCAATTACGGTAGAGAATTACGAATACCAGTAGACCTATTGACTGGAGGGGCACCGGAGGGACCAAATACCGTACAAGACTATGTCAGCGATTTAAGGGAAAAAATGCGCTATATACACGCCTTGGTTCGGGAGAATGGGTTACATTCAAGCGAGAACATGAAAACCAGATACGACCAGAAATCGAACACGAGCGGCTTCAAGGAAGGGTCACTGGTGTGGCTGCATAACCCAACCCGCCGGAAAGGGAAATCGCCAAAGTTGCAGACCAAGTGGGACGGTCCATACAAAGTGGTTACCCGACTGAATGATGTGACTTACAGGATTCAAAAGCAACCAAGAGGGACATTCAAAGTGGTACACATAGACCGTCTGGCGCGTTACCATGGCAGTAACAACGATGCTCGGGACGAGCATCTCTAAGAGGGGAGTAGTGTTAAGGACACACAAAGAAACTAGCGCCATCTAGCGGCAACCATTGAAACCACGCAAATACAGAGACCGCATGAAACTCTCTACTCAATACTAGATGGCGTTAGAGGTACTACTGTGGAACTATATAGAAGTATAGTCTCGAAAACCGGGTACATGCGCGAACTTTCCAGAATGGTCTGGGCCTCGTCTCGGCCGATATAAATAGCCGCAGCGAGGCGAGCGAGTACAGTTCAGTTTGAGCGATCTTCGAGGCGACTTCAAGAGTGAAAACTAGTGATCAAGAGTGGTACCAGCGAAACCTACGACATTGGCTACGACTGAGGACATTGTGAGTGCTTAGTGTTTGAACTTAGTGCTTAGTGTTTGAACCTAGTGCTTTGTGTTGGACCTAGTGCTAGTGAATAAAGTCTTGAAAAGAGTCAGCAGGTCTTTCTCTCCAAATCCTTCGAACCCTAACACGTAACAATATCCAGGATGCCCGGGTAGGCATTCCTAGACCGTATGTCGGCTTAGCACTTGGGGGTGCACTACCGACCAAAACCCCTGCGGGAGCCTTCAGCCGCTTTAATTGGAGGGTCCCGGAACTGCAGGCAACAGGATCCCTCCAGCGACAGGCTGGCCTCGGCGAAAAGACCAGACTTCTCCTCCATGGGACTGTCCGGCTCACCTCTGAACAATCCCGACGACGCCATGTCTAGCAGGACCGGGTTCCCATCCCGGCCCGACATGGGCACAGGGGCGTTACTGGAGACGCATTAAGTAGCGCCTCCTACGCACCCCCGTTCGTCGCCTGCGGACGGAGGCCTCGTCGGCGGCCCCCTCTCTCATCCGCTCGTCGTTCTCCTTCTGGGACATTACTGTCTCGCAGAAGGAGACCATCGCCTTCCAGGACTCGTCGTCACCGAGCATCGCGGTGATAACGCTCGGTAGTGACAAGTCCCCTCCGAGGACTGTCGTCAGATCGCGACGTAGCGCCGCCCATCTCGGGCACACCTCGAGGGTGTGCTGGGCAGAGTCCACCGCCGCGCCACAATCGTGACATTCAGTCGTCGGCTCCCTTTGGGCCGTCCGACACAAGTATTCACCAAAGCAGCCGTGCCCGGTGAGAACCTGCGTCAGACGGAAGGTGAGGGGTTTGCGCTTACGGCGCATCCACCGCTCAAGGACCGGGCGCAAGGCAGCCGTTACGCGAGTGCCATACGGCTGCTCCAACAGGTCCTCCCCCCACCTCCGCATTAATGCTTCTTGCCCCATCCGGCGCACCCGTAGGATCCCGTCCAACGTGAGGTTCTCACCGAGAGCCCTCCTACCCGAGACGTATGAGTAGGTCTCGGCAAGGACCTCCGCCACGAGCTCCCACGGGGGGTCGCCAGCTAGAGCAGTAGCTGCAGCCCACGATACCGTACGATACCCCCGAATCACCCTCACCGCGATGATCTTCTGCGCCGACCGCAGTGCGGCCTTATTCTTCGCAGTGAGGCGATCCGCCCAAACCGGGGCACCGTACGTCACCATACTCCGGCAGACTCCGGAATATAGCTGCCTGCAGGCAGCGCTGGGTCCTCCGAGGTTCGGGGGAGGTCTGCCCAGTGCACTCGCCACCTTCACGACCTTCGGTCCCACCATAGCGAAGTGTGGACCGAAGGTCCACCCTCCGTCAAGGATGAGCCCCAAATATTTCATTTGGGAGCTCATCCGGACCCTCCCCTCTCCGATCTGCAGGGTAGCCCCCGGTGGGGGTCCCTTGCGTCCGGTCCCGCGAAAGAGGAGGGCTTCGGTCTTTTCAATTCTGACACGAAGCCCCAAACTCTTTATGCGGCTGATCACGAGGTCGAGTCCGACCTCAGCCAGCCGCGCCGCCTCCTTATAGTCTCGTCCCCGGGAGTAAACGAGAGTGTCATCCGCGTAGCAAATGACACCCATCCCGGGGAGGAGACGGCCTCGCAGGACCCAGTCGTATCCGATGTCCCACAGGATCGGGCCCAGCCCCGATCCCTGTGGGACACCACAGCCAACCCGCCGCCACTCCACGGACCCCGACCGATGTTCGAGGCCTACTTTGCGATCGGAGAGGTACGCCTCCAGCAGCCTCCCTAGATACGGGGGTACTCCGAAGAATTTGAGTGCCTCCCGAATCACTGCATGCGGGAGGCTGTTGAAGGCGTTCGCGATGTCCAACGACACCGCGAGCACCACCTCCCTCTTGTGTTCCGCTTCACCCGTCACCGCCCGTAGGCGTTTGAGGGCGTCGATGGTCGACCGGCGCGCTCGAAACCCGAATTGGGATTCCGAGAGTCCGGGTCCCGAGCCCTCCTCCAGGTGCTGAACGAGCCGGGAAGCCACTATTCTCTCCAAGAGTTTCCCAGCTTCGTTCAGCAACACCACCGGTCGCACCGACGAAGCCGAGTCCGGGGTCCGCCCTGCCTTAGGAAGTAGGCAAAGCCGACCCTCCTTCCAGGCCCCCGGGAACTGGCCAGACCGCAGGCAGCGGTCAAACAGTTCCCGGAGGCTATCGCCGAGGTGCCCGAGAGCGATCCCAAGTACTCTCCCGTGCACCCCGTCTGGACCCGGCGCCCTCTTCTTACTCTGAAGGCGGGACAGAGCTGCCTCCATTTCAGCCTCTGTGACGGGTGGCGGAACACTCTCCTCCTCGTCCGGCGTCTGCCGAGCCATCCTGGGGGGCATGAAACCCTCGGGTTCGTCGGGAAAGAGTTCCCCGACGATCCTTCCCAGTTGCTCCGGCTGGAGCGTTTCGCTGATGGGGGCCGACTGGGCGCGGAGCTTGTTCCGCGCCCAATTATACGGTCGGCCCCAGGGGTCTCTCTCTAGACCCCCAACTAACTCCAGCCAGGCCTCCTCCTTGGCTCGGCATATGGCCTGCTGCAGGATCTTCCTTTTCTCCACGTAGATCCTGCGCAGCCTGTCGTCCCTGTCCACGTCCTGGGGGCGTCTCCGCCTGCTCCGAGTATATTGCCTCCTGGCCCCGTTGCAGGCGGCCCGGAGACCGGCTATCTCAGCCGACCACCAGTAGAGCGCCCGCCGTTGGGGTAGACGCTTCGCGCGCGGCATGGCCGCTCTGCAGACAGCGGTAAATGTGTCGCAGAGCCGGTTAGCCGCCTCATCCACCCCAAACTCCAGCAATGGCGGGAGACTCCAGCGGCCGACGATTGCGGCCTCCTCTGCCAGTTCCCGGTTGAGCTTGGAGAGTGCCCAGCGTGGAAACTGGCTACACCCCCTGAACAACGTTGACGACGACGATGACGCCGGACGGACGGGAGCTGGAGACACCTCGAACCTTATGTATCGATGGTCCGAGAGAGTCTCCACCTCCGTTTCCACCCTCCACCCCTCCACTCTGCGTGCGATAGCTGGCGTGGCAAACGTGACGTCTACCACGGAACCTCCCGACCAACGCACGCACGTCTGGACTGTCCCCACATTGAGCAGGGATAGTCCGGCAGCAAGCACCCACTCCTCCACCTCCCTCCCTTTTGGGTTCGTAACCGGATTTCCCCAAGCCGTGGACTTGGCATTGAGGTCACCGGCTACGAAAACCTGAAGGGGAGCTAGCTGCCCCACCAGCGGCCCCAGAACATCGAGAAACCGTTCCAGGGCCGCCAGGTCACGATTCGGGGAGAAGTAGACTCCGACGAAAGCCACCTCCCCCCGAACCGCAGCCACATACCCATGTCCCCTCGCCTTGATGACAAGGGGGGGTCCAGCTCCAGGCCTCACCACGATCGCCACCAAGCCCTCGGTGTCTCCCGCCCAGTGTGGGTAAGAAGGCACGGCATATGGTTCGGCGACGATCGCGACGTCAACACACCACTCCGCCATGGACTGCAAGACAAGGTCCTGGGCTCCAGCGCAGTGGTTGACGTTCGCCTGGAGGACGTTGAGATGCCCGGACATTATTCGGCCATCTCAGCGTCTGCTGTCACCACTTGGTTCCCCCCTTGGGATGTCTGCGAGGGGAACTTCCCGCGAGTTATTGGGGGTTTGCACGCCATGCCCCCCATCACGTGGCCCGCCGGCCTGCCAGCGTCCGCGCACGCCGCGCAACGAGCGGCGGCCGAGCACCCGGCGGCTTTGTGGCCAGCCTGTCCGCAGCGATAGCACAGTGCGCTGCGGTCAGTGCCTGCTGGGCACGTGGCACCGACGTGCCCTAGTCCCAAACAACGGAAGCAGTGCCTGGGACGCGCCTGCAGGAGGTGGACGACCCCCCTGCTCCACCCCACCGCTATTTTCCCGGCTTGCAGCAGTTTTTTTCCTGCTGCTGCCGGAACTTCAATGTGGGCTGTTCCCGAGCCCATTTGCCCTACGCGAATGTTTCTCACGTGGACTTGTCCCGGAGAACAGCCCCCCTCCTTCGCCACCGCAGTAGCCAAGCGCTCCGCTGTGACCGCGTCGCTCAGGCCTGAGATTCGCATCTCTGCCCGCTTCTCAGGCCGGAGCACCTCCACCTCCTCAGCCAAGGCCTCCTTTAGACGAGCGGCGAGGGCATCGGCCTTCTCCCCACACGTGGAGCCGGTCACCTCGATAAGTCGCGCCCCGGTCGCCGACTGGCGAATTCGAAGCGGGCTTATTCCCAGCTCGTTGAGGTCGATATTGCTCTCGGCCTTAAGCAATGTCGACCCGTACGTGGCCCCCCTGGCTACTGCCTCCGGCCGTAACTTAATAATTACGGCCGCAGAGCGAGGGAGCGCCAGCCTAGGCTTCGGGGTCTCCTTCTTGGCCGGCGGCGTTGAGGCTGCCGTTTTTTTTGTCACCGGATTCTTCGCCGGCGGCGCTGAAGCTGTCCGTTTGTTCGCCGCCGATTTTCGGCGGACGACTTCCGTCCAGCTTGCCCTCGGCTCCTCATGGGGTATGGCCACCTCTCCCTCCTTCCGTTGAGTGGCCGCTTGCTTTGAGGTGGAGGGACCGAACGTAGTCCACTCCACCTCCTTAACCTTTCCCTTTCCTTTGTCTTTTCCCTTCCCCTTTCCCTTGCTCGATGCTAGGGGAAGGGTGAGGGGCTCCTCCGAGTCTAATTGGGCACCCACGCTAGCGCTAGAGGCCGCCGTCATTCGGTTCTTATTCGCACTGGTGGCCCTTGTAGCTCGCGCCAGTGGTCTGCTGTCCCTAGCCATTGGGGTGCCGCAAGGAGGGGCAGCAGGGAGCTGAAGAGCCGCCATGCGGTCGTCCACAATGTTGCCGACCATAACAGCTATGTCCTGCATTAAGTCGGCAGGCTCCTTTGCACTCGTGGATTCAGCCACCTTTTTGCGGCTGTCCTCGAACTCCCGTCTGTAAGCCCGCACCTCCTCACGGCTCAGTTCCAGCTCCCGAGTGAGCCGACAGATGTCCGCCTTCAGTCTTTGGACTTCGTCCGTCACGTTGCGGGCCCACAAGGGACTCCAGCATGTCCCTAATGGCGCCGGCGGCCCTTCTAATTTTGGCGGCATAACCCCCCTTCAGGTTGACCGACTTCCCAGTCAGGCCGAGGATTAAATTGAGGTTGGCCTCAGAAGCCACCCTCAGCTCCTCGGCCCCCCGGTTCTCGATATCGTCCAACTCGATAGGGGTCTCCTCCATGTGACCCCCCACCACCTTCTCCTTCCTGTATACTCTCTTGAGGAGGGACGCCTCGAACTCGTTCTCCCGGTCTTTCTCCACACGCTCTCTCAGAGCTGCTCTGGCGCCCGTAAGTGTGGGTGCCTTGCCCCTCTTGGCCGCTGGCCGGGACCTAGCCCCATATATAAAATTCTCGTGTAACAATGTTAGTTACAAAACTCCTCCGAAACGGCTGGACATATTTTAGTAGGTCGGTAGGTAGGTCTGAGAATCGGCCAAAGTCTATTTTACATACCCCTAAGTTATGAGGGGGGGATTAAGGGGTTATTTTTGGGAGAATAAGGGGAATGAATTTTGGGTGATTATTCCAAAGGTTAGTAGCGCGTACAGAAAAGGAATTTAATCGGAAGTTGGTGTTATGCCTAGGAACTTCAAGCATTGTTGTTATGCAAGAACGTCTAGAGCATGTGGGGTAGGAAGCAATTTGAAACGGGATCGAAGGTAAGGAGGAGACTTTTGATCGTAATGTGTTTTATAAAGGAAAGAAAGGATGTACATATCACGGCGAAGGTGGATAGGGAGCCACTTGAGTTTAGTACGAAACTGGGAGATGCGATCATATTTACGTAAACCAAAAATAAAGCGTATAACAACATTTTGTAGACGCTCCAATGTACGAAATAACTCCTGTGTCACACCTAAATAGATAAAAAATATAATCGACACAAGCGACTAGATAAGTCGCCATTCGCTTGTCGTGGTTTGCTACAGCAAATTGAAAATTACTTAGTATATTATTAGCTACAAAAATAATCCTTAAGTACCTTTTCAATAAGTATTAGTTATTAAAATGACTTAACAAAAATAAGGTCGTTAAAGTGCCGCATTTTTATTTTAGCCATAATAGCGTACGTGTGTACGGATATAAAATAAAAATATGTGCAATTTTAAGAAGTTAGGTCAGGCTAGAAAAAATAGAAGTCAATTTCCACCTTCCAATTTTACGAAGTAAATTAAAACAAAAATAATAACAATAATTTTATATAAATTCGGATGTAATAACTAGGAGTAAACAATGATTATATCGTAGGAATGTTTGATGGAAATGTTGAAAAATTCGATTAATATTAAAAACTGCGGGCACGATATCCGCTATATATAGATATTTGGATTTGTGGGTGTTTATCCCTGCAGCTTACGAATAGCAAATTAGTTAAATTTAGTATAACGAGATGACTCTTGTTGTAGCTCCCGCCTTTCAATTGACAGCAACTCTCACAGAGAGTCATATTGTGATATGAAACAAGCTACATATTTTCTCTACGTATGTATTTTCTAACTAATAATACATACAATATTTCCTACTGTTTTTGTAATTTTTCAAATAGATCTCGTAGTTTCTTATATAATCGTTGGACGTGCACCTCGCATTTACGTTGCTACGCTGTGCTACGGCGACACATAGTGTTTCACTTCTACAATGCGCTACGTAGCTACGAAATTCTAGTTTAGTATTGTTTTAATTGGGTATAAATTATATTCTTTATTATCGTCTTATACTTTAAAACAGTAGCTATTCTTGCAATTTTTATGACGTTTGCCACAGTAAAAAGTTGTAACTCTTGAAGTAGTAAAAACTTCAGCTTTTTATTTATTACTACACACGCAGATTTAAAAAAAAATACTCATTGCACAAATTGTTAAATTTTTACTTCATGAATGTATAGTGTCAGATAAAATTTATATATTTTTTATGTGTACTTTGGTATGATAATTGAAATTTTGTAATATTATACAATTTTTTACTACGTAGAGTTCATAAAATTATAAAAAAGAAATATTTAATACAATATCTAGACTTATTTTATTACCGTATTGGCAAAACGGTCAGTAGTCGGTGAGTATTTTCTAGGTTGTTGCTTTTATATATTTGGTAATTAACTATTAAAGTTATAACATAATTAGTATACACTAAATGTCTTTTTTAACATCGTATTTGTAAATCTATAAATTTATAATCGTAAACTCGCATAACAAACGCCATCGATCCAACATTAAAACACGATTTAAATAAACACACTTACCTAGGTGAAATAATAATAGGTGAAACAATGCCATTGGTGTAATTATCACAATTATTTAGAAGTAAATTTTTGTAATGTAGTTATGTCTTTTTACAAATATCTAAAATTTATATAAAGTTATTGTCAAATAATATATTTAGATACAATTGTAATCGAAACAATAATTAGATATGATTTTATTATAATACAACAGAAGTCTGTTAATTATCATACATATGACGGAAGCTTAAAAGATTTCAGATTGCGTGAATACCTCACTCGCTCAATGTAAAAACTACAAAAAAACTTGAAAACAAACGACCCGGTGCCACTGCCTCCTCTGTTTACTTATTCATTTATTCAAGCTTTCCTCGATAAAGCTTATGACAGATTATAATTTTGCAGAGGTATAATTAAGTGAACTTTATTTTAGAGATATGTTAAGATTGTTGTGAAGAAATCGTTTTAGTCATTAGTTTATGTCGTGTAATACTCAATGTGTTAATTTTTGTTCATTAATCTTTTGTGGAAAGAAAAATAAACAGTTTAATATGAGGGGATTAATCAACATTGTACTGCAGAAATACGTGTTAATATCTACGTTTTTATTAAATGTTGTTGATGAATTGTTTTTTAAATTATCTTTTATAATATTTTGAATTTAATTTAAATGAAATAGAATATATTAGTACATATTACTAGTTTTGTTAAATTGACTTATAGAAAGAAGATTTATTTAATTTCTTTAAAACTATTTTATTATTAAAAATTGTTTATTTTTTTTTATTCCGTGTACAGTTAATACGCGTTGAATTGCCTTGGTGCATATTAAGTGCAAGGTGGTGCATTGCCCTCGGTTCGATGTCGTTGCCAAGTTTGCTCTATGTACAACGTAGACGTTCAATTGTAAGGAATATTCAATTAATTAAGCCTACGTTTACTTACGTTTAATCAAAAACTATGAGAGGCCTATTATACAATAACTACCTTAACTTACTTCGTTATAATCTATAATACGATCAAATCAATTACTAATCCTAAACATATAAACCAGCTCACTTTCTTTATTCGCTTTTATAATCAAACAGTCCGCATAATTGTTTCAATATAATTTCCTGTTCCAAACTAAATTATAGCTTTTGCCGGAATTCGTTAACAATTAGCTACCGGAATAAAGTTTGATCCGCAATCAAAATGCAAATGTCGGAGACGGTGCGTGGCTCTTATCCTGTGACCCACATCGCAAGGACGCGACCTCTGACCAAAGCTATCGTTTATCTAAGCACGATCTGTCAAAAAATTTCATGGTAGTCATACGCTACCTCAAAAAAGTTAACTATTAAAAAAAAATTGGTTATATTATGTGGGTCGCGTATGCAAATTCTTATTAAGTTAAAACAATTAAACGTAAATCGTTTGACATCACGCACGGTATGTATAGTTACGGTTAATTAAATAAAAGAAATATACAACTTCAAATAGCTGTAATTATACAATTTGTTTCTTGCGGCGCGAGAAACTGTGTCACCTAGAAAGATTTAATTACTACTGTATAATAATGAAATATGTGAATAAAAATTACCTTAAAAGTTTTGTACGAAGAAACGACGTATGACGCTCCGTCCTCTAATTCTTCGAGTCTATACTTTCTGTCGCCATCCATCCCGAAGATAAATCTTGCTCCTCTGGGTAGTTCCAGCCTTTCAGATAATCTATCGAGTAACGCATCCATGGAAACTAAATCTCTACCCAGTTTGAATCGAAACTCGACGCCAGGATGGAAAGGATCTCCATTTCTGTAAAATGTGACCCTTCTCGCTTTCCAATAGTTAAGATTCGCATAGCGGCTTGTCGGTTCCGGTCTCACCGGGCGCGCTGTGGCCTCCGAACCTTCAGAGATGTCATCCTGCCTCTGAGGCGGAGAAGCCGGTCGCGATGGACGCCAGTCATTCGATTTCTCGTCATCGGAAGGTGGCTGCTGGTCCGGCTCAGGAGCCGGTGCCGGTTCCGGTGCCGGCGTGGGTTCCGGAGCGACCTGAGGACGAAGGCGTTGGCGCGGTCTAGTTACACGACGCGACATAACGCGGGACCACTCGGCCGTCGACTGGACGCCTCGCGTTGCGCCTACTCCATTTATCAACTGATAGATACTACGCATGTGATGGATAACTTTCATTCATGAAAACATTAATCATACGCTTGCCAATATATATTTACTAGTACTTTAAGTATGTATGCAACTAAGTCACTATGTCATCAGATGAAAGTACCTATAACTTAAAACTATACATGTTATGAAATCATAAAGAAAAATTATAATTTTTAATTATGTAGTATTATGTGCTTAGTATTAGTAACCCAAGATTAGTATCAGTAAGTAATAATTCGCAATAAAATTAGGTAGTAATTAGTGTTAAATTATTACTGTAATTAACAGGTATGAAAGTTTTTACTATACAAATCTCAAGAAATTAACACGGCACATAAATACAAGTCAGTTAGTTACAGTTTTGTAATCCCACAAACAAGTTCACGGTATCTATAGTTGGAAAGTTTTTCTTCATCTTTATATTGATTTTAAGTCAACATATATTCGGTTAGGGTTTATTCATTTAAGATCAACTAGATAAGCTTAACGAGTTCAACCCTAGCCGCATGACTAAGTAACTGTAGTCACGATTTTCTACAGAATTATTTATTTTCGATACTTAAAACTTATAACATAATTTGCATATAATTTATGAATAATATGATTCATTCAGGGTTATTTGAAGTCAAGAAAGAATTTTTCCAAAGCAAATATTTTGACTTACCTAACTCTAAATTAACTTATGACTGCGTCGTCCTTTTAAATTATCTTTTTTTAAAACTGTTTGAATATAAAATAAAAGTACATACTTGCAATTTATTAACTCTTTAATTAAAAATTAATATATTGGAAATGTTTAAAAATAATAAACGTATTTGATAATAAGATTGTAGGGCCTATTCAAATTGTGATATGTTTTATGATATTCACGGTCACCTTTTCATAATAAACATAAAAATATTAAAGTTATTAGTAATAATTTTAATACAATTATTACTTACCACAGCCGCAGCGGCCATTGGCTCTTCAGTAGTCATGAAAAATTACACTCAAAAATGTACAGATAGTCACAACTAAGCACTCAAATTAATTTGACATCGAATATTGCAATTAAAATAACAATGAGTGGCGAAAATTTGCCGCCAAAATAAAAGCATTTCTTGCAACGATCGCCCTATTTTAATTATATATTCACAAACTTAACACTTGTTCGAGTTAATCGTTGGCATTCTACGATATAGTCGTTAATTCGTTAAATAAAACGTCTGTGGAATAAAGGAGTTTCCTTGAAACAGGAGTGTAGTCGTCCGATTATGTTTTGAGAGAGGGATCGAGTGACCGTTCGGTGGTCGTGGTAGGGTGGCGGCCACCGCCCGTGTACGTTTCAGCGGCGCGTGTGCCACGCAGTAATGGATTTAATTGCTCTGCACTAATTTTTTATATATATTTATAAGTAAAATGTATGCTTTTATTTAAATATTACAAAACAAATTAAAATAATGTTTAAGTTTTGTGTACAATAAAGATGTTGTATTCTAGGTTGTTGAAAATTAGGATTAATTGGACAAATTTGTGTCCTTTGAAATATAATATGATCTTATTTAAAATGTGTATTATTTAAGCATTATAAATTTATTTACTAGTTTCCTCAACAAAACATAGGTACATGTAGTCTTGCCGTTTTTTCAGACGAATGATGTCAATTGCTTGTAACAGTCGTAGGTAGGTTAGGCACACAGGTACTTATATACTCATATACAACTATACCTACTATTACGCGTAGCGTGCTTATATTTTCCCTACCTTATCTATTAAGTGTTTTTCGGTGATTTATTTATCACTACTATAATTTGAGGCGATATTTCTAATTCAAATCGAAGCATAATATTGTATAAGACCGATTTTATCTGAATACATAAAGGCAAAATGTACTTATAATAAATGTATATTTTATAGTATTTTATTTTATAGTATTTTATTGTATGTGCATACAATAAAATACTGAAAGTTTTATATTAAATGTGTAATATTTATATCGATAAAAACGTAGTTAATAAAATTTAAATGACTCTGGAAGGGTCAAATATAAATCCACTTGGCACAGGTATTGACTGGGCATGGCTGCTTCGGCCGCTACCTGTGCCGAGTGCTGGGGCGGGAACCAACGACGGAGTGTCATCACTGCGACGTCGGCGCCGAGGACACGGCGGAGCACACGCGCGCGGAGTGTCCAGCGTGGAGTAAAGAGCGTGCCGCCTTATCGGCAGTTGTTGGGCTGGATCTCTCGCTGTCGGCTTTAATCAGGGCTATGGTCGACAGTGAGGAAAAATGGATAGCAGTTTCCTCCTTCTGCAATTCCATTATGCTGCAGAAGGAAGCGGCAGAACGGGAGCGAGAACAAGATCCAAACTCGCTCCTGATTCGTCGCGGAAGGCGCGGTCGGCGACGCCGGGCCTACTTGGCCAATCTGCCGCCGTAACGCCGGACCAGTGGGCGATAGATCGGGGTATATATCGTCCTCATTGCACGGTCCTGAGGAGGGAGGCGACCTTAGTGTTCGAGGGAGCCTCTCAGGAGTTACGAATCGCGTCGAGCTTGAAAGGCAACCGCTAGCGGTATCGCGGAAGTGCAACTGTGTCCCTGTGATTCCGTTCAGGCGTGTCGAAGGAACACCCCAGAGGTTTTAGTCCGTGCGACTCGGACATACCCTCCAGCTCCCCCGGGCTGTAGGCATCCGTTAGGGATTTCCTCTGGGTAAAAAAAAAAAAGGGTCAAATATAAACTAATGTATATAAAGTTAGTGTATGTGATAGTATAGATGTAAACCACTAGAGTTTAGTTACTTTTATATCTACAGGGTCTATGTCATATATAAAATTATTTATAAAAAAATCAATTTAAATAAGCCTTTAAGATGATTAATTTAATGTAAGACGAGAATACATTCTATGAATACATGTAACAAAATAAAGTAGGCTGGGTATTTGGGCCATTATTTTATTATTACTATTATATGTGCGTAAGTCTGGAACAGTGTTTGATGATCAATCATCACAAGTACGAAAAAGCAATCTGGATGTAGTTTGACACTGGCATAGGTTATAAGTAGGATATATAGTAACTGAGGTAGGGCACAGCAGGAAATTTTCTACTCAAAAAATGGAGCAGCCCGAATGGAGTAGTACCTCGACCTTACAGAAGATCAAGAAGATGTTCCTGTTGGTGAATAAGATGACCAGAGCTACTGGATGGAATTGGAGGTAGGGTTGGCAACGCGCTTGCGATGCTTCTGGTGTTCGATACTTCGATACTACGAGGCTTCGATAATCACTCACCTTCAGGTTAGCCGTACGTTTATTTATCGACTTAGTTATATTTAAAAAAAAGTCGCAAACAGTCGGTACAAGGCTAGTTTTAGTCCAGAAAAATAGAGACTTTCCACGGGAAAGTATAATATATCGAACTGCGTCTAAAATTCGTAGAGAGAGAGAGAGATTTAGAGATTACATAATTTCTCATTAATAAATGCTGTTTAATTGAATACCCAAGTAAGTACAGATAGTTTCATAGTGCAAAATTAACTAGAAGTAAAGCTTTATGGTAATTATTATAAATCAGCCACCTTTACAGATATATTTAAAATATAATTTTGCGTTCCACCGTGAACAGGTCTTTAGAAGCTTATGTAGGGCATTTAAAAAGTTGTTAATAATTCCTTGACGTTTTTAAGATTGATGTTTCATAATAATAAAGAATATGCGTTTATTTTCAAAAAGAAATATTTTTAAATTATAGAAATTACGTATTATAGAAATATTTTCCATTTACTTTATTGTACTTTGCTTAGTTTACGGTTATTATGAAATATGATTCATTATGAATTATGATTTCTTTGACATTCCATAATTGATTTACTCAGACGTTAGATTAATGTGAGTTTCTCGTTATAAAGAACACGCAAGGTGACTGGTTTATTTCTTCAATTCTACTTATATGCTGTTAAGTTAGTAATATAATTGTATGCTGTAAATAACATAAATAAGAATAACACTCTCTCACTCTAAGCGTCTCTGCGAAGGAGAAGGATACGAGTTTTATTCAGTACCTTGCTTCGCTGTTGGCGCATAACTACCAAGAATATTTATTGTCAACACCTGTTTGTGATAATAACTAGGACAAAAGACTTAACGTGCTCTCCAGAGTATGGTAAGAAGACCCACAAGCAATCATAGCTAAGACCCGCAAGCAGTAACAGCTAGATAATGAATAATTGTTATCTGTATAAATATTAAACTAAGCTTTTAAAACGTTTTAATTTTTTAAGGCTGCGTCACTCGTCAAAATTAAAGTCGTCTCTTAATATTCCTTAAATCGTATTCATTTAAATTCAGTAAATACTATTTCATTATTAAACATCAAAATCCAATAATTGTGTTTGCTCGCAAACGAAAAAAAACCGACTTCAATTACATCGACGAGTAGATCGACGAAAACGTAGTAGTAACTACGCGTTATCAAAGATTACTCAAAAAGTAGTTATCAGATCTCAATAAAATTTATATGTGACCACATGACAAACATCAGCTTTCGATTAAATTAAAAATTATTAAAATCGGTACACCTAGTAAAAAGTTATTGCGGATTTTTGAGAGTTTCCCTCGATTTATCTGGGATCCCATCATCAGATCCTGGTTTCCTTATCATGGTACCAAACTAGGGATATTTCCTTTCCAACAAAAAAAGAATTATCAAAATCGGTACATGCAGTAGAAAGTTATGCGGTATAATACAACGTAGGTCGACGAAAAAAGCGTCAAGTAAAAACGAGTTATTAGATATAGCTTGAAAAGTAGTTGTTAGATCTCAAATAAATTTAAATGGGACCAATTGACACACACCACCTTTCGATTAAAAAAAAAAGTCGAAATCGGCCCACACGGTCAAAAGTTCTGATTAACATACATTAAAAAAAAAATACAGTCGAATTGAGAACTTCCTCCTTTTTTAGAAGTCGGTTAAAAAGGATAAAAGAATAATAATATTATCTAAGCAAATTAGGTATTATCGTATGACAAAGAAACGACTCCTTTTAAACGCCCTTTCAAACAAATGTGCAAGAAAATGATTATTATACATGTAATACAACATATAAGCATATTCTAAATTCATAAAGATAAAAGGGGGGTTGATAAAGAAAAAAAAAATTATGATATTTTATATATTTTTTTCTGAATATAAGTAATAATATAAATATACTATATTATTAGCGTTAGCCCTTTATTGTATCAGAGATTTAAATTTAAAAAAAAATTGTCTATTGACTAGATATCATCTCTTTTTTAAGTTTTCGAATACTTCATAGAAGGCTTAGGAATGTAATTTTATGAAAATTTAAAACATTAGCTAAATAAATTTAAGACGTTTTATAACAATAAAATAATATTATTTTAATATCAAAATACATCAGGTATAATCGCAAAGTCACATGTCTCATGTTGTCTTCTTTCTAATATATAAAATTCTCGTGTCATGGTGTTAAACATTGAACTCCTCCGAAACGGCTCGACCGATTTTAATAAAATTTTGTGGGCATATCGGGTAGGTCTGAGAATCGGCCAACATCTATTTTTCATTTTCACCCATAAGTTATAGGGGGGGGGGGGGATTAAGCGGGTTAATAACATATATGGCAAAGAAACGTTTGCGGGGTCAGCTAGTATATATATATTAATATATTTTCAAAGTGTAAAATTGTATAAGTAGGTATACTTATTTTGTATTGAAAGGCATGCAACTCAGTGCATGTGAGTAATAATGTACTATTACACGGTAATTCTTCTTATTGCGTTTAAGTAGGTACTTCCCATACGTGCCATACGTGCTACAGATATTTGCATAAACGATTTCATTCGTAATTGCTTTCAGTTTTTACGGTAACAACTATACATATAACTTTTATGATATGATACGTTCATAATTTATTTTTATTTTTATATCTACACATTATTTATTTACGTTTATAATGAACTTCAAATAACCTTAAACTTTTCAAACTCTGTTAAAAGAGAAGTATTTTGAAGTAAAACTTTTTTACGCTCGCTTGATTTGGGGAGAAAGCTGCTGGGCAAGGCAAACGGAAGTTGAGAGGGAGATATAAGCTAATGAAGGTAGAAAGAGAGAGAGAGACAGAGTTACGTTTCGTAAGTTTTACTTCAGTCGTGTGGTCTAAAGTACACTCGTTTTTTATGCTAGTCAATTGATTTTCAAATTCGTAGCTAATTTGTAGCACTTTCGTAACTTGTAGCATCTAAATACGAATTTTCTATTCATTTTAATTGGCTTGTACTAAAGACAAATTATAGTAAACATGTTAAATATGACAGTTCTTGCGTTTCGTAGCCACTTCGTAGCATTTTCGTAGCTTGTAATGAATTCATTTAAATACGTTCTTTCTAGTTACTTTTAATTAGCTTGTATTAAAAACTAAAAATAGTAAAATTTTGAAATTGAATTCGATTAGTTTATTGTAGATTGCTGATTTATTTTATAGAAAGAATAAAGTTTATAATCGAAAAGAGAAAAATAATATACTAAATATAAAAATATAATGTCGTAAACAATATACCTAGTAATAGTCAAGTAATCCCCAAGTAACACCTAGAATTTTTAACAAACTTTTCTAATGGGTGTCATCGATAGAAGCCAATAGCGGAAGCCTTCAACCATTAAAATGTAGATAAGCAAATTAAAGCTCTCTGTTAACGGAATAAAATTGAAAGTAAAATGTTGTTTCTATCATAATATTGGTGACAAGCGGTGACTGACACTGTCATAATAATTGCGCATCCATTCCTGATTGGTTGGTTGTGTACACATACATAGCGCCGCCTAGCTGAGTGACACGCCCAGCATCTCGTTGCTAGGCAACGGAGGTTGTTGATTGTGATTTATAGAGACAAATGAATTATATTAAGTACAAAATACATAGTTTAAATAAAAAATTTAAATCGTAAATATTATTATTTTTCCTTTGTTAAATTTAATTTTAGATCTTAAGTTAGTTAATTTATATGTATAAAGATTAAAAATTGACGTGTTATTGTAATAATTTAATTCAAAGTTGAATCAATTTATGTTAAAGTTCAATTTATTATATTAAAATCTGTTTTTCAAAAAGCCGATATGGATCAATGAATACCAAGAGTATTTGATTTGAAATCGTCGGGCGCGAGTTTGAATCCAAGCCAGCGTCGATGTGTATTCAAAAACCTTTATTGGAGCTATGAAAAACATTAGTATTTATCTTATGTTATATATAAAATTCTTGTATCACAATGTTAGTTACCATACTCCCCCGAAACGGCTAGACCGATTTTTAAGGGGCTGGGGTGGTTAAGGAGGTTAATAACATATATGGCAAAGCAACGTTCGCGGGATCAGCTAGTATTAAAATAATGCATTCGAACATATGCAGAAATAGGTTAATTTCAGTAGGTTTGTCTTACACATTATTTTTTAAATTATGTAACAAAGTTGTTTTTATTTCTTTGCTGTAACTCACTTTTGACTACAAATGGACGGAAAGAAATAAAATTACATTGTAAAAATATTGTTAGCTTAACGACTTTCATAACGTAATAACGCATTTGTAAATGCCGTTTGAACCTACGATGTTTAATCTTAATTAATCAGTTTTACATGTAAATATTTAGGTCAACTATATTCAATATTCCTTCGAGGTTATGTTTATTATTTTATCGTTTGCTTGTGATTTCACGTCCTTGAGCTAATTCGAAACCACGATGACTTAACCGCGTGGCCGCTATTACTTTGACGTTTCTAACTCAGATACTTATATTAATCTAAAGATAATTGGTACATATTAGTTTGTTTTATTACTTATTTTATCGAATTCTATTGTGTAATCCGGAGTATTACGAATATTGTAACACGTTAAGGGCTGGTTACACCATTTGCCGTGAAAGCTATCTGACGTATAACTTCAACAAACAGATAAAAGCTTATGATTTATTTTCCTTTTTAACCATTGAATTACAAAATAATTTGTGGGATATTTCTATTTAAAATTATAAATCTAAAGTCTTAGAGGAATTATAAATTTAAAATCAAAATCTTAGTAGGTATTTAAGTGCTGGTTAAACTTTATTCACAACCGGGGACACAGGTCCTAAATGTTTAGATGTATCGTCTAGTCTGCTTCTTATTTTCGCTAGAATTTGAAATATATAAAGAATTGTTTGAAAAGTTTTCTTATATATTTCCAATAATAATCTTAATATAAATATACCTATACCAGTGTTTATCTTGATTTTTCTCTTTTCATACAGTAAAACAATTATAAATATTATGTTAAATATCGATAAAAAAATATACGTCTATTTTATGGATGTAAAAAAAATTAACCATAGATGACGATGATATAACATGAGATATGACTGGCCATTCAACGCAGTTCTTAGTGACCTGCCTTCTACGCTGTTGTTGTGGGGTCGTTACCTGTTTCAAGTCTGGTTGAAGTAATTTTGATATAGGTATTTATCAGTATATTTTTTCACGTTTAAGAAATATAAAGTGTGCATTTACGGCAGTTGTTTAACCGACTTCAAAAAAGGAGGAGGTTACTCAATTCGACCGTGTGTATATATAATATATTGTATGTTCGGGGATAACTCCGTCGTTTATGAACAAATTATGATCATTCTTTTTTTGTTGAAAAGGAGATATCCCTAGTTTGGTACCATGATAAGAAAACCAGGATCTGATAATGGGAACCCAGATAAACCGAGGGAAACTATCTAAAAGCCGCATAACTTTTTACTGGGTATACCGATTTTGATGATTTTTAATTTAATCAAAAGCTGTTGTTTATCATGTTTTAATTTTCACATTTAAATTTTGTCAAGATTTGATTACAACTTTTGGAGTAATCTTTGATAATGCATATTTGCTTCACTATTTTATCGTCTACCTACGTTGTATTACTTGTCGATGTAATTGAAGTCGGTTCTTTTTCGTTTGCCAGCAAACACAATAAATAAGTTAAACATATTTTAATTATTCAAGAAAAGAACTGTTATCTGTAGAACTAATTTGTTCCCCGTATCTCGTAATCGTGTTTTTTAATTTGGCATATTTATACACAGTATCAGCTATTTAACGCACTAGGTTCACTAATACTTAATTTTTTAATCTTTTGGAAGTAAAACTTCTTTACGCATGCTTGACTTGAGGAGTAAGCTGGTGAATGCGTGACGAGAGCGTTACGAAAAGTGTGACCGGGCGAAGCGAACAGCAAGAGAGAGGTGCGAGCACACATTTTCTTTCTTTCTTTCTCTCATAGCCAGTGACATTTCGTATATCTAAGACACAGTGTAGGCCTATTGCTAAAGAAGTTTTACTTCAATGGTGTGGTCTAAATTATAATTGTTTTTTTTTTAACTTAGATACATCGTTTTGACTACCATCGATTGGCATTGAGTTTGAGCGTTCAGTGTGAGGCGGTTTATTATCAAAAGCATATTAGAATGTGTAAGGTTTTTTCGACGAAAAATTATTATAATTATTATTATTTTCGTAAGTACTAGGTACCTATTGTTGCCCTCATTTTTCATAAGCGCAATAGAAATTTTATTTCTGCAATATGCTGTGAGACTGATCGTTCGAAAAAGTAGCACTAGTTTGTCACGAGATCAAGCGTGCAGCAGCGACGATAATTTTTATTGCTTCTTTATAAAACGAAAGTTATTTTTTACTCGGTAAAGTTCAGATTTTCACCATTTGGTATTAACAAGGCGACTGTCTAGTCGTAAAATTGTATTTATTTTATACAACCAATTAAATTTAATGTTAAGTATACCACCATTAGTCATAATTGCATCCTACTAGCAAGATTGAAGTAATAGGTCGAGGAAAAAGTCTTTTCGTATTTTCTAGTAAAAAGTTGCAAAAAATTCTTTTTGGGCCATGACAAGGTCACATTTTAAAAATGAAATTAAAATGTGTTAAACTATTTCTGTATTAGTTGTGTGGTTACGGCAGTAAAAAATTTAGCCACACCCTCTCTTCCCGTGGGTGTCGTAAGAGGCGAATAAGGGATAATACAGTTCCACTACCACTTTGGAACTTAAAAAGCCGACCGATGGCGGGACAACCATCAAACTGCTGGTTTTGAAATACACAGGCCGAAGACGGGCAGTAGCGTCTTCGGTGCGACAAAGTCAGCCCTGCGGTCATCGACCTGCCTGCCCAGCGTGGTGACTATGGGCAACACACGAGTTCACGCTATTTTTGGCGCGAACTTGTGGAGGCCTATGTCCAGCAGTAGAGCTGTGCGAGGCTGAAGTAATGATGATGATGAAATTATTTCACGCCATTTTCCATTTTTTTATCTGTCTGCCAAACTAGGTGAATCCAACGAAGACGTTTTAGTTTGACTAGCTCGATGGCGTAGTTTGTAGTGACCCTGAGTCCCCTGAATTCCCACCCCGAGTCTGGGTGTAACACACACACACACATATATATAATTATATAGCAGTCGGCTGTTACCTATAACGCAAGCATTAAGTTGCTTATTTTAGGAAAAGATGACCGTGCGTGTATGTTATGAATATTTATTATTTATTATGATAAAAAGGCGAAAGTGCGACACAAGTCGCGAACATAATTTGTGACGTTTATAAACCTAATGCACTGTCAGTAAGTTTTCAGTCAGAAAATTTCGCTGCCAAAGCTGCATTTCGCTCTGGTCACCCAGTCACAGCTAAACGTGACAACATTTTTGAAAAAACTTGGAAATATATAAAGTATTATTTTTCTGATATTCTGAATTGTCCGTGTTGTTTATATGATATAAAACTGAAATTAATTATGTGGTGTCATGGGACACCAGGTAGGATCGAAGTTCCTTTGGATGGTATAGAAGCAACACATTTTGAAAAAAATGTTTAATTTTATATATATTTTCTAGTTCTTGATTTTATTTTTAATTTTGTTGATTGGTTTTTAATTAAGTACATAAAAGTATTTAGGAGATTTAGTATTTTAGAAAATAACAAATAAAGTAAAATAAAATAAATAAAACAAAATAATAATAATTTAAACTATTAAGTGAAATAAAAAAACATGTCTTTATTTATTTTTGTCGACAGTATAAAAATACATAATTAAAAAAAATGTTTACTAGTAATATTGTAGTTTTACAAACGTCATATTATACAGTCGTATGACTGATATTACGTCACTTCCGTTATATATTTTTCTTACGGTTTTAGTATCACATTTTTTTCAGTTCGGTCTCCCAGCCAAATATCAAGCCTGCCGTAAAGAACTTCGTACCAAAAGTGGAGCTAGATCGACATGTCAGTAGTTACGATATAGCTAGAGATCTAAGAATTGACCATAAAACACTTTTGACCCATTTGAAAAGTGGTTATGCAAAATAGCTCGATATATGGATGCCACATGAACTCACTGAAAGAAACGAATGCACGGTACAATATATACAGTACTCTTTTGCCATTCTCTCTTAAGACGTCATGATATCGATCCATTGATGACTGATTACTGTTAACGAAAAATGGATCACCTACGAAAAAAATGTACGAAAGAATTTGTGGTCAAAGGTCGATTTAGCTGCACAGACTATCGCTAAACCCAGGTTGACACGCAACAAGGTTATGTTGAGTGTCTGGTGGAATTGGAAGGGCATTATTCATTATGTTTTACCACCGGGCAAAACCATCGATTCGGATTGCGACTGTCAACAGCTGATGAGACTTAGTAAGAAATCTGGAATAAACGGCAAGAATTTATCAACAGAAAAGGTGCGGTCTTTTATCACGACAACGCTCGGTCACATACGTCTTAGCCATATATACGAGGGGCGGCTGAAAAGTTCTGAGCCTAGGGCATTAAGAGTCTAGATAAAAATCTAAATAAAATTTATTTTTCAATATAGTCCCCCTGGACTTCAATGCACCTTTGACATCTTTTATAGAGGGCTTGTATCCCTGATAAAAGGTAACCCGCGTCTTTGGCTAGAAAATGTTCATTAACGGCAACCTTCATCTCTTCATCATCCCCAAATCTTCGTCCCCGTAAGTCTTTTTTCAAATTTTTAAATAAAAAATAATCGCTAGGTGCCAGATCTGGACTATAGGGAGGGTGATTTACTTCATCGAAGCCAGTTTCTCGCAAGGCTTGCCTCGCAATGCGCGCCGTGTGAACCGACGCGTTGTCTTGCAAAAACAAAATTCCTTTGCTGATTTTACCTCTTCTTTTTTCGACAATGGCTTCGCGAACTTTTTTTAAAAGCCCAGCATAATACTCTGCATTCATTGTAGTTTTTTTTGGAAGGTAATCTAAGAGCAAAACTCCTTCGCAATCCCAAAAAATGGTGGCCATGAGTTTGGAAGCCGATTTTTCCACCTTGAACTTTTTCGGCGGTCTTTCCCCCTTCTTTCTCCACTGCATTGACTCCTGTTTTGATTCTGGGTCATATTGTCGGATCCACGTTTCATCAACGGTGACAATACGAGTGCAAATTTCTTCCAAATTATCCTTGCACAAGTCTAAAAACTCTTCAGAAGTTTCAACGCACCGCTGCTTGTCAAGTGGCGTGAGCATTTTTGGCACTCAACGCGCACTGACTTTATTCATATGCATTAATGATTGTGCATAATATCTCCAACTCATTCCTTACTAAAGCCAAGCTCTTCTGCTATCTGCCACAATTTTATTCGGCGATCGTCCAGTACAATTTTTTTTACTTTTTCGATGTTTTCATCGGTGACTGCGGTGTTCGGCCGACTCGAGCGGGGGTCATCTTCCAGAGTCTCTCTGCCTTGTTGGAATAGCCGTTTCCATCGTTTAACCGTGGCTGACGACGGTCCAGATTCTCCGTATACACTAGAAGTTCCTTCAAAAATTTCTTTTGCTGTTTTCCCCTTTTTAAAGAGGAATTTGATGACGGCGCGATGCTCAAACTTCGTTAAGTGCAGTAATGACTCAGACATGGTGATGTTTACGGTTCAATTACTCAAAGCGTAATGAAGCTAATGACGTGAAACTTCGCTTATATAGTGGGTAGATGTCGTTCAAATAGTGACCCACCGGATAAGTAAATAGCACGACTGCAAGTAACCTAGGCTCAGAACTTTTCAGCCGTCCCTCGTATATAATATACCTATAACAAAATATTGGGCTTTCGAGTCACATGAATATGACTCAAAAGCCTAATATTTATGGAACTTACTCTGCTACCAGAATGAATAATAGATATAAATTTGTCAAAGCTTTTCGTGAAGCATGCAGATTGTATAATTATTTACTACTGAGCGTAAATATCGAATCATCAGGATCAAAAGGGATAAAGGAATATTTTAACAAAACCAAATAAAAGAAAATATCTGTGGATTTCTTTTTATTAAAATTTAAAAAGTATAAAACAATAACTTATTATTAATTTTTGTTTCTTTTTTTACGCATGTCTTCATTTAGTTCATTAGTACTCCGTTCTACAGATTCTTCGAAATGTTTTCTCTTATTGTTAGAAATGTCAATAACTTCTTTGATATTTAATTAATTTTCATGGTTTTTTTCCTTTTTTTTCCTTTGATTTTTTATTAGAATCTTCAATAATTGTTTCAGAATTCGTTGTTACTGATTCCGTATTTTCATCAATATCACGTTTCTTTTCTTTTTTCTTTTTCTTTTCAGGAGGTTCTTCGGTATTTACTTCAATGATATTTTTGTTATTAGAAATATCATTGTTTTTATCATCTGTAGTGAAATCTGTTAGTGACTCTTCTTTTACTTTGGGTTTTTTCTTTTTCTTTCTTTTTTCAATAGAATTTATAGCATTTGTTGGACTTTCAAGAACAATATAATTAACTTCGTCATCGGCCCTCTCAATCTCTTGACTGTCGTCATCTATAGTTGGATTTTGTTTTCTTTTATGTTTTTTCTTCTTTTCTGGTACTTCAGTATTAATTTCAGTTTTTTCATCACACATTACTTCAGTATTAATAGTCTTAAGATCAATATGATCTATGTCTGTAACTTCCTTGCTTCTTTTCTTCTTTTTACGTTTTTTGTTTAGTTCTTCAAAATTATTTAATTTAATATTCATCTGATCACTTTCTTCTGTTTTGGAAGCTCGTTCTTTTTTAACCTTCTTACGATCATTTTTTTCTGCCGCCCCACCATCATTATTAATTTCCGTTTCTTTAACATTTCCATCTTTATTTTTAGATTTAGTTTTGCCATTTTTTTGTTTATTTTCAGCTAATGGTGAACCATTTATCTCATGTTCATGAGATTTTTCCAAATCTTTAGGATCCCTGTCTAACACCGCTAAAAAGAATCCTGTCGTAAAGTCGGAATCTGGAATGGCATATAGACATCTAGTTCCAATACTGCCATACATTCCTGAACCAAAATTATTCCATTGGTCTTTTAAAAGTTCTTTTACATCTTGAACCCTCCATTTAGCTCTTGACGCCTTAACAATATTTGTTATAACCCTCTCATTTTCTTCAGGAAAGAGTGAACAGGTACTGTATACTATTCGTTTTGCATTTGGAAACGAATTCATTGCATGTTTTAAGAACTTTTCTTGAAGTGATGTTAATCTAGCTAGTCTCGTATTATCGATGTAGTTATGAACATGTAGATCCATACCTTAAAAAGTTGAAAAATGAAATGAGAGGAAGATATTAATTACATTTCAAATCGGTAGAAGTAAATATTTGCTTATTTATTTACACAATATCAGATCAGCTCAACCTATTGCAGTCCACTGCTGGACATAGGCCTCCCCAAGTTCGCGCCAGACATCCCAGTTTTCCAATATACTGTTATTTTATTCATTGCTTCAATAGTGCTTTTGTGTAAAAAAATCTACAGACAATATCGGTGGGACATAATTTTCCAATTTATTCTATTAAATAAAAATACATTTAATAAATAATCTGTCTTTTAAAGTTGAAACAAAAAAATATATATATATCTTTTATCAGTGACGCAAAATATTTTTGTCAATCAACAATAATAATATTACATTCTGATAAAACGATATTAGCATTTATTTGACTACAGTGTAACAGTATCTATAATTTTACTGTTAATAATACTTAGCTCACCTGATCCCGAACAGCTTGGATCTAGAAGAATGTATTCAACATCATCATAATCACCCCTCTTTATCTCCAAGGAATCCTTATTCAAAGTTTCTACACATTTAGACCCAGTTCTCTCAACAAAATCACATAGAGTATTGTATCTTTCTTCATTTCTTTCGATTGCATAAATCTTTCCCTTTAAAACAAAGTAAATATAAATATATTAGTAACAAATACATAACATTAGCATATATGCAATAAGCATTAAGCAAAATCTTAAGATATTATATGTATGTATTCTTTGTAGATTGATTTGCAGATACATTCTATATTTAAGATTTTTTTTTAAATAATAATAAAACATGTATACATTTTTTCTGTATAAAATGTTTCAATCATTTACCTGATTTCGTAAATAAGCTGCTAGTTGTGTAGTTTTCATACCAGGAGCAGCACACATGTCTAATACTACACTACCTGGTGGAGGTGCTAGTAAGTGTACTGCTAAAGCTGTGGCCTGAAATGGAAAACCAGAAAATAGAAACACAACACTATAGCAATTGGTCTGTCTATGTCATAACAAAGAAAGTAAAATTAATATACTTTATATATATATGAAATAATACACACATTTATAGTAACACCTGTTTTCGATTGCTAATGTTATGGTTATGTATAGTTTGGAGCTTATATTAATTGCAAAGAATATCGTGGTGTTATAATGAAATAACTATTAAAATCTCTTTAGATTAATTCAAATGACAAAACTAAGAAAATATTATCTAACTACAATTTAGATGTGAAGAAAGAAAAAAAATCTCATTTACTCACTTTAAATACAGTAATAATTATAGTACAATGCTGTGACTATGAATCAATTAAAAATATATTCTTTCAAACTTAAGAATAAAAATTATCCATCAAAATATTGACTTTTTGAACTAAAACTTGACTTGCGGAGGAAGCTGGTGAATGTGTGACGAGAGTGATACGAATAGTGTGATCGGGCGAGGCGAACGGAAATTGAGAGTCAGATATAAGTTAGTGAAGATACAGAGTTACAGTTCGTAAGTTTTACTACAATCGTGCGGTCACACTGTAACAAGTACACTCGTTTTTTTGGTTTTTTTACATTCAAAAGTGTTGTAACCAATTTACCTTATCCTGCAAAATTATCTGATTTTCCAAATACAAGTCATGTTCATATAACTTAGTTCCAGGAGCAAACACAAACATGGTTTTTACATGATAATCTTGAGTGAAGTCATATTCTGTGAGACTTTGAATTTGCTGAAGGTAGTCGTTGTATGAGCCGGACGTACATCTGATGAACCTGTAACCTTCATCTTGAAAGGCTCGAATGGCATCAGAAGTGGCTAATAGATTTGTGTTAACACGCACATATCGTGGTCTGCGAACAACTACACACATTGTTAATTATTTTTATGTCTGTAAAAATTGTAATGAATTATTAGTAATTTTTATATTTAATTTTTAAACATTTTGTAATAATAAAATGATGGAATAAAATAGAAATATATATAATCAATTAAATTTTGGAACAAACATGAAATTTATACAATAGCCTTTTCATATAAATGGTTCAAAAACAATCTTATCAGGCAACTAAATACTCAAGAAACCAATAATTTATATATCTATACATATAATAAAATGGTAGGAAAGTCAAAACTGTACATTGAATATTTTTTTAAAAGAATACTTGGGGTGTGATCTACAATCGATACCGAAGCCAAAAATATAGTTTTTAGAATTTTTGTCTGTTTGTCTGTATGTATGTCTGGGATAAACTCAAAAAGTACTGCATGGATTTACTTCAAATTTGGCACGAATATTATTAAGAAGTCGGGTCAACATATAGGCTACAAATTATCACGCTATCACCTAAGGGGAACGAGCAGTGAACGTTTATTTCTTCAACGCATTCTGTAACAAAGTGTAATCTAACGACACATATTTGAATGTTGTTGTTATTATGTTAATAATAACAATGCTATAAGCTAGCTTCACACTATAAATAAAGACATTCTGTAGTATATTTAGTATCAGCATTGCACCCGTGAGAAGTCGGGGCGGGTTGCTAGTGTATAAATAAAGTTCTAGAATCTATCATGTATATTCAGTTGTTTTAAGAATTATATCCAAAATATCTGTGTCAAAAATCTATAGTAAGTAGCTTTTTTTAGTTGCAAAATATAAGTTCTTGATAGTAAATTTTATTTTTTTAAATGTTTTGAATTGATAAAGTATCAATTTATTTAATAACACATACTCTACTAAATAAAAGATTATTTCTCATATATACTATTTATTTTCATTTAAACACAAGCACTTTCTGTGGTAGACATATTTTGGTATTAATACTGAATACAAGTACAGTGGAATGTTAAAACATGTTAGTCAATCCTGTTTCACATTTAATAAACTTTTCTCAGTTTCCGCTACGGGCTTGTAGACATGTTGGTCAATTTCATTGCCATCCTCATCGTATTCTTTTTCATGGTATGCTTTATATGCATATAGACAAATTATTATATTTACTACTACAACAGCTGCAACGACTGACCAGCAGGTTTGTACAAATGGACTGACAGGATAATAATCAGTAAGGAGGTGACGAACACCGAAAAATGCCACAAATGGCAATGTAAACATGGCTACGCTGTATAAGAACAAATTTGCCAATGCCAATACAGCCAACTTTGTTTGAATCGGTATGAGAGGGCTCTCAGTGTTTTCTGCCATTGTGCTATTTTATATTGCAGATTTAATCTGTAAAAGAAAGAAAAGATTTTCTTTACCTTTTGTATTCGATTCATCTTGAGGTTGTGGTTTGATCTTTTCGAACTGTTCTTTGTAAGATAATATTGTTTGTTCAGGTTTGCTTTTCCCTGGCAGTGCTTTTTTTCCATAAAGCAGTTCTACGGCAAGAACTTTTGCCAACCACGGATCTAAACGCGGTTCTTTCGTCAAAATTTGACAACTTTCAAAAATCTTATTTATCTCGGCAGCATGTTTTATAGTTTCCGTAATAAGAGCATAAAGCACATTTGTTCTCTGTAAATACGTATAATTTATACAAATTTCGCTGACATTTTATATTTACAATTTGGCGTGTTTTACTTAGCTTTACTATAATATTAAAAAATATGTAAATGCTTACAAAATGCCGAAGTTTTTCGTCGTACAACAAACTTTTGACGCTGCCGCCTTCGGTAAAAGCTTTTTTAAAAATGTTTGCTGCTACTTTATAATGTCTTGGTACCTTTACTGAATGCTCAAACATTGTATTCAATCATAATACATTGAATCGCATTAACCTTCAACACATAATTGACCAAAAATTAACAATAACCAAATTTTTATCACGAGTTAAATGTCATTGATATGTTGTTGTTTTAAAATTTATCCCCAATAGGGAAAGGCAAAGGACTATAATCCATACAGCCTAGTCTGAATTTGTAAGTTTCGTTCTGATATATCAAAAGCCCGGAGCCAAGTCTGAAGTAACTTTATTGTTCTTCTGATTCGATGACTGGTAGAGTAAGGCCGAAACCAAGTCTGAAATTTCATATTTTCGTCTACTCTTCTTTGTCTATAAGTGATAGGCGAGGTCGAAACCAAGTCTGTAATAGGCCGAAGCCTGAAATATCAAAATAAAATTTCACATCCGATGAATGAAGGTCCTGATCCTGTTTCAAATATCATTGATAGTATTGCAAATAAATTCAAATATACTAGTATAATTATCCAAATTAGTCAATAAATCTTGTGTATTGCGCGGGACATTTTTTGGTCCAGAAGTTGATAACAAGTTGGATATAAATAAGAGGCGTTCCAGATTAAAAGCGGAGCATTCAAAAAATATGTGATCTAAAGACTGTGTAGAGTTGTTGGTGCAATGTGGGCAAACGGGCGATGAGATGATACGCATACGATTCAAATGTGCATTAAATCTGCAATGTCCAAATCTCAAGCGGCATAGTATTGTATAATATTTTCTGCTTCTATGTTGATGCGATTTAGTAAACCAAGGACTTTTTCCAATATCTTGATTTATTTGAGCATACCAAGATCCTTTTCTTAACAAGGTTTGTCGCCAAAGATCACGCCAATCAGATAGGATTTTTGATTTAATAGCAACTAATAGATCAGTGTATGGTACGGCAACATTCTCATCAACAGGGCTGCCGCTGTCACTGTCAACAATTGAACGTGCCAGAAAGTCCACATGTTCATTTCCCCTTACTCCTATATGTGAAGGTGTCCACAATAATTTGATGTTGTAGTTTCTTCTGGATAGTTGATAAAGGAGATGTCTTATTTCTAAAATGATGAAGTTTGTATTAGCACTGAATTGATAATTATCTAAAGCCTTTAGAACGCTCATACTGTCAGTAATGATCAGCCAATATTGATTAGTTTGTTTTTTAATGAATTCTAGGGCAGCAGTAATTGCTAGAGCTTCAGCTGTAAATATTGATATCTCCTTTTTCAATCTGACGCCTTGGCCAAACTTCAGATGAGGTACATAATAGGCCATGGAAACATTTATATCATTTTTTGATCCATCTGTGTAAACTTGTTTGAACTTATCAGAGTATTGTGCTATGAGGTTGTAAACTTCCTGGCGCTCTTTTAGCTTATGGTCAATAATAATATCGATTTGATTAATAAGACAGTCAAACTCCTTTTCGTAACACATCCAATTGCTAGAACTGTGTATTTTGTGTTGGTTATTTAGATTTAACATGAATGAATATTCGAAGAGAATAAATGGGTTATTAGAAGTTAATGGAGCATTTACAGGATATTTACTATGTAAGCAATTAAGCTTTTTAATTAGAGGATGATTACTAATGGAAAACAGTTTTAGCAAAAAACAGTATTTCAAATATTTAAATCTAAGGTGTAAAGGGGAAATGTTGCACTCGACCTGTAACGAATTAATTGGGGTTGTTTTCATGGCGCCAGTGATAAGTCTCAGGCTGTGATTTTGAATAATATTTAATTTGTTAACCAACTTGTCATTAGCAGAAAAACATAGAAATCCATATTCAAAATGACTGCGTACAAGAGATTTATATAGGGTAAGAAGGATTTTTGGATCAGAACCCCAATATGTTTTTGCAAGAGACTTTAAAATATTAAGAGCCTTAAGAGCTCTATCAACTATGTGGTCTACATATTTGTTCCATGATAAATTATTCATGAATATAACACCTAAAAATTTAACTTCATTTGTGATAAGAAGAGATATATTATTATAGTTTATTTTAATTCTTTCAGACCCTACTTTATTAAAAACTATGACTTTAGACTTTTCAAAGCTAATGTCCAATGCAAGATAATTAAAATAAGAATTTAATTTAACTAAAGCTTCGTTTAACTTAAGATTTAGGGTAGTTATATTATTACTAGAACAATAGACTACCAAATCATCAGCAAACTGTAAATTGTATATATGAGAGCCTAGAATTAAGTTTAATCTATGTATATAAAGTGTGAAAATCAATGGACTCAAAATGCTACCTTGACATGTACCTTTATGAGAAAGCCTTGGACCAATAAGTCTATTATTATACTTAACAAATACCTTCCTACTGTGCAAAAAATTAAAAATCCATTGTATAACTTTTACAGGTAAACCAATCGCAGCTAATTCCGTGGATAGAATATGATGGTTAACATTATTAAAGGCTCCAACTACATCGAAGAAAACTCCAGCGAGAGCTTGCTTTGATTGTATAGCATTATAAATATCAAGATGTAAGTGAGCAATGCTCTCCCTTGAAGACCTGCCTCTTCTAAAACCAAACTGATTAGAAGGTAAAATATGATTAGACTCTACGAAATGTTCCAATCTTTGTTTTAAAAGTTGTTCAAATATTTTTCCCATGCAAGAAGTCAATGCTATAGGTCTATATGAATCAAAGTTAAACTTGTCCTTGTTGGGTTTTAAGATAGGTACTAAACAATCAACCTTCCAATCCATAGGAATAAGATTATGCTCCCAAAGAAGATTCAGGATATTTAATAAAATTAGTTTAGATTGAGAAGACAGGTGTTTAAGCATTTTATATGAAATGTAGTCAAGGCCAGGTGTAGAGTCTTTTCTGGATGAAATAGCAGAATTTAATTCGACAATGGTAAAAGATTTTATAATAAAATTTTGATTAGGAAGAATATGGCAGAAAGAATTAAGATTAAAGGCTGGCTCTACAGTATCTGGAGTATATTTTTTGAGAAAATCAAAGATCCAAGAATAGTCAGAGTTGTTATGGGAAGGTGGAGAATAGCTTTTGTTAAATTTTCGCATATACGTCCAAATGACTGATATAGGAGTCGATCTGTTAAATTGTTCACAAAGTTTTATCCAACTGTTTCTTCTCTCATTTCTGATAATATATTTTTTGGTGGCTTGTAGTCTTTTAAAATTAATGTAATTAGCCTCAGTGGGATCAGATTTAAAAGTCAAATAAGCGTTTTTGCTATTTAATACGGCTTTGGTGCAATTGAAATTCCACCAAGGAAGAAGTTTTTTTTTTTTATTTAAGTTAGAAGGAGAGCATGAAGATAAAGCTGTATTAACCAAAGAGTGCTTAGAAATAGAAGATGATTTCCACAGTGCTGAGTGTAAAATATCTGTAAATTTTGTGTAGTTATGAAGGGGGTCTTGTGTATCAAGAGAAAATTCAGTGAGCAATAGTTGGACATTTAAATTATAAATGTTCCAATCAACGTTGTTCAGGTTAGGGAAGCAGGGTAGTGAGCTACTATTGGGAATAGGAGTGGCATTGTAATGATTGTTATTAAGTAAAATTTTTGTGATTACAGGAAAGTGGTAGCTGCCTAAGGGATCGTCATGTACTGACCAGTCACACTCTAGAGCCAATGAAGGTGATACTATGGTTAAGTCAAGAGCATTCTGTCTCCATATGTGCGAACCAACAGTGGTCATACTTCCGTCATTAAGTATAACCAAATTATTGTTATTGATAGACTCTAAAATGTCTTTGCCTCGACAATTAGAAGTAGAACAGCCCCAGGCTGAGTTTAGGCCATTAAAATCTCCTGCTAGGAAGATTGGTTCTGGTAAACTTTTAATTAACCTGTCTAGTTTAGATTTAGAAAAAGCAGGATTGCAATTAGTTGGACTGTAAAAGCTTATGATAGTAAGTTCTTTGTTGCTAGAGTATTTTATACGAACAACAACATTTTGAATGGAGTCATCATAAAAAGTATCAATTTTAGAATAAGAAATAGAGCTATGTATTAATATGGCTACGCCATTGTGGGTGTTTCCTGAATCAAGACGAATTACATTGTAATGACGTATCTTAAATTTTTGACAAGGCTTTAACCAAGTCTCACAAATTAACGCAATGTGAATATTTTTGTCCAAAAGGAAATAATTAAAAATATGTTGATTGTGTAGAATACTCTGAGCATTCCATTGCACAATATTTAAAGTATCCATAAAGTACAAATTATTTATTAGTAACCTTTTTTAATGTATCTTGCAGGACATTTTTAATATTTTGGGAAGAGATAGGTATTTCATTATTTTTGTTTAGTGTTATAAGTTTTACTAAAGCTTCTGTAATAGATTTGAGTATTATTTCGGAATTTAAAAGAGATAAGAACTGATCAGTTTTGTTTAATGATGGAAAGTGAGAGCTGTTTAAAACATCAACAAAGCTTTTTTTCTGAAATTTATCTCTGTTAAGCTGGATTTTTTCTTTTTTAACAGGGCATGCAGGGGATATGGCAATGTGATTGCCAGAGCAGTGACAGCAACTGGCTGCAGTATAAGGAGTCTGACAATCTTTAAAATTGTGACCTTCGCCACAAATGCTGCATCTTTGTGAATTTTTACAGAATTTTGCAATATGACCATATCTTAAACACTTTAGACACTGCTTTACTGGCGGGATGTACTGCCGTACTTCGAACCGCCAGCTGTTGAGGTCCACACTATCTGGTAAATTGGGACAGGAAAAGGTTATAGAAATTGTTTTTGTGGGGATTAATTTTATTTCTCCATTTTCTCTTACACGTCGCATAAATCTACGTATAGATATAATATTTTTCGTGCTAGTTAGAGCTGAATATATTTCTTTATTGGATAATTCTATAGGCACATGAGAAATTACCCCAGTGACCTCTGTAGCGGCAGCCGGAAGGGAAGCTTTAAGTTTGTACCCATCAAGATATTTTTTGTTGCCTAAGACCGCGTTAGCAAAAGCAGGTCTATCAAAGATAACTCCAACTTTACTTTTATTAATGCGTTTTAGTTGTTTCACGCCTTTATTATATTTTTTTATGCTATTAGCGAGTGTCATCATGTCTCTTGTTCCGATTGGCTTGTCAGCCTCTGTACTCTCCAGGAATACAATATAGTCAAAATTACCCCCGTTCTCAGGGTAGTGCCGCACGTAATCGGCTACCCGAAACGGGGCATACCTTTCGGCGTCTGTTAGCTCAACAGATTTTATGGACTCGGAGTCGGAGCTCAACGAGTCGTCCTCAGCGTTACCTTCCTCCTTCTTTTTCCTTTTCTTACTTCTCCCCATCTCTTGATTAATTTATAAGTATTTATTTATAAAAAACTCCAGTGAATGAATTATAAAATTAATAAAATATTTTTGAAAAAAAAAGACCGCCTTTTCACTTCAAAGTTCCCGCGCTTTTCTGTCATTGATATTTTTTTTGCTATATTTTAAATCATAGATTATACAATAATTTACTGGTATGATTTAAGGTTATGTACTTATGTTGCATTCAAGTTATTTTAAATAAATATTTAAAGCTATGTTTAGAACATTTATATAGCTTAACCTCTGGTAAGCTGGACTCCCCGAGCGCCATCTCCCGTAGTCTCCCGCGGGGTTGAATTCAACCCCAGCACTCAGTTTACCGCACGGCGCTGACCTCGCATCTCCGGCGTAATATAATTCGATAAGCGCGCGCTACTTGAGACGTAGTTTTTTGCTCATAACTCACAAGTTTCTACATTTAGAACAAAAAGGTTTATATGCTGTATAAAAAGTGTTGTACTTGTGCGTATATCAGTTATAAAATAACGCTTGTTTCAGAGGAAGAATTATAAAATCGCGCTTGATTCAAAGGGAGGGAGAAAAAGTAGTCTTGGTGCACAAACATTTCGAAAAAAATATAGTATTATGATACATTTGTCGTTGATTCTACTTATTCTATTTCAAAATAGTATCTATCTAGCTTTAACAGCAAAAGAAATATATTGTGATACAGCAAAGTTTCTTTTTTATACTTGAAAATAGGTGGCCTAGATGCCGAGCGCTCGAATCAAGACGTTTCAATTACATCTTGTAAAGCAATTACCATACAATAAAAATACAGTAAAGGCCTGTTTCTCCAGTTTTGGATAACTCTATTTGATGGGTGATAGTATCCGAGAGTAAAAAGTTTTGATTAATTGTTACCAGTAGGACCTGTTTCTCCTCAATTAATAAACTGTAGTTTTAATATTAATATATACGAATAAAAATATTTCCCAAATATAGTAGAATTCGATGGTAAAAAAGAATAATGAATCAAAAACTCATCCGCTATCATCAAATCCATCAAATAGCTTTATCCACAACTGGAGAAATAGGCCCTTACTGTATTTGACAAAATATAATTAACTAGCGACTTTGTCTGCGCAGGATTAGTAAGTACTTCGAGTAACTTATTATCTTCTCAATATCTATCTTTATACCAAAATTCATCAAAATTGGTTCTGCAACATAAAAATCAATTTGTTACTACCAAATGTGCATTAGAAATATATTATCAATTTTTATTGTATTTATGGTTCACTGTTTTTGCGATAATGGCTTACTTATAAAAGCTAGATTATATTTTAAACAATTCACACACTATCTTTAAAAATTATAGCCCATGTGTTATTTAAATGTATAAACTATATTATTGTAAGCTTTCGTGTCGTATTGTGTTGCCTGCCCAGCGTGGTGACTATGGGCAAAACACATGAATTCACGCTATTTTTGGCGTAAACTTTTGGAGGCCTATGTCCAGTAGTGGACTGTAAAGGCTGTAATGATTGTAAGCTTTCATTAAAATCTATTCAGTAGTTTTTGCGTGAAAGAGGAACAAACATCCATACATCTATACATCCATACATACAAACTTTCGCGTTTATAATATTAGTAGGATGTGTTATTGTAATGTATAAGCTATATTATTGTAAGCTTTTATTAAAATCCATTCGGTAGTTTTTGCGTGAAAGAGGAACAAACATCCATTTATCCATACATACAAACTTTCACGTTTATAATATTAGTAGGATGTTGTTAATTAATTTTTACTGTTTTAATTTTGAAAAAAAAGGCTTTAATACTTTCATTTCGAGACTGTATTTTAATTAGGTAGAAGTGTAATGTAGCTCTAAGTTAAACACTACAAAATAATAATACATTCTTCGAAAAATTTAAGCGTGTGCTCGTGTAGAGATGGCTTTACTGGTCAATAACAGATTCAGAAGAAAAATATTTGTTTGTTACCATAAGCAATTCATTCAACTTTTTTCACAATAAGTACCTGCCGTAGAGGTTGCACGTAATCTTTAATCTTTATTTACAATTTCTCGGAAACATATTTGAGTGATTTTATTAGATCGTGTCATATTATGAATTATGTAAACGTTTAATAAAAAGGTAATGATTGAGTAGTGTTTACGACATTTTAATCGATGTTGTTTGTGTAATATCATTGACAGTTTCTTTTCGAATGGCGATTTGTCCCCTAATCAAAATACCAGGAAATGCTATGATTCAACATCGTAATTTTAATTTAAATGACTAATGTTTACTGTATAAAATTTTCAGTTAAAAGTAAGGAGGGGTATGCTATGTGAGACGTTTATCAGTGAAAGTGCTAAGATGTCGATAATATTTGTGTGAACTGGTAGAATAATACCAAAACAATGGTTCCCGCACCGAGTTGTCCCTATACGTGGGATTACTGGACGTCCACGCCGTCCGATTATGTGGAGTTGACGTGCTTGATGCCAAATTCTATATACCTCCCTGTGACTGTTAGCTGGGATTCAACCCTTCAAGATGTTAAGGAGGTTAGTAGCTGCAGGTTTAATTAAAGTGAGTCATGCATCATGTCAACACATTGTTTTCATCGTCCCAGAGAACTAGGTCAACTATTGTGTAATGTGTATTGAGATAAGTTGACTTATAACATTTAGAAAGTAGGTCATAAAATTTGTTTTCCTATTCTCATGGCTCTTATGACTGTAATGAGCCACTTGAGAAACTTTATGAGAAATAACTTTTTTTCATGAGTGATTGTTATCTTAATATTTCTTAACTTCTAACTGTTTATTTGATGCTAGTTACAAGCAAAACAATACACTAACACCTTATTATACTAATGATTAAGGTTTGAATTAATTTATCAATGTTTTTATTTTTTGTTTACATATTTTCATTCTTATGAAAGTATAAAATATATATTTACTTTGTGCGTAGTAGTAAAAATATAGCGTAATGTGAAATAATATAAGCTACAAAAACTTTGAAAAAATTCTGGTCACTTTATTGTGGAAGGGTACGGTAGGAAATATCCTGCTCAAAATTTCGAGCTGTCTGATTGCAGAAGTACCTTACACAACTTATTATTACATTATCACAGATAAATACCACCTATTCCAAGTAGTTTTGTGTTTCTGTAGTGAGTTTCGTAGCTAAAGCTACAGGGGATTGGAAGGGGTTAGATTCTCCTTTGTGGTTCAAGACTTGCTGTTGCACATGTTCGTAGGCTATGATAGCCACTTATTATCAGGCATACTGTACACATGTTTGCCACCTTAATAGAACAAAAGAAACTAGATTTATGTGTGGAAACATTTAATTTTTAAATAAAGAATAGTAGTTTTATGTAAAGTGTTAATTGTTATGTGTATGGTATAGGCAGTCCTCGACTTACGTTGTTTCGAATTACGTCGTTTCAAGTTACGTCGAACAATGTTTTAACACTATTCCTCAAGCATATGTCAGTTGTTTCGATTTCCGGCATAGAAGAATGCACTTGTTAACAGAGAAGTTTTAATGTTAATAGCATAATTTGTGCAGCTTATCAGTGTCACCAAGACCTGTATGATAGCAAGAAGAAAGAATCGCTTATTCAATCAGAGCAATCTAGAGTTGATAGTTTCTTTAAGCGAAAACTTTAATTTATTATTCTCATTACATATTTTGATTATTAAAGTTTTATCATTATTATTAAAATTAATAACACAAATACTAAAAATAACTAGCAATTTCATAAGTAAATATATAATTGTTTTAAGAACTTACTTTTGATAATAAAGTATGTATATCCTTTGTTATAAATGCAGTTTTGTTTAATTTTGAGCCCGTGTGGATCCTAACCCTTGAGTTTTACATGTAAACATATGAAAAAAATATGCTTCGACTTACGTCGTTTCGATTTACGTCGCGTATTTCGAGAACCTAACATGCCGTAAGTACGAGGACTGCCTGAACTTAATTTTTAATGTATATGAAAACTGCATGTTATTAATATACTAATTATATCTTTAAAATAAACATAAATAAATAAATTAAAATAAAACAAACATTGGGGTAAGCTTCCATCAAATATTAAAATGACAAATATAATATCAAATTTTTGTACGAAATTTCAGGAGTTATGGGATTTGGCAGGCAAGCAGCCCTTATTCGGGATGCTGCATGAAATGTCCGGTTATGTGTTCCAATTCATTAATTCCCTAGCAGTCCCCGAGGAAGTTGATGATGAGAACAAAAGGGTCCGAGACATCAGGCCTGTGTTTGGGGTGCTCATGATTATTGAGCGTTCCGTCGAGAGGCCCGGGGAACACTTGTTGAATACACAAATCAGTCATTTGATTGGAAAAGGTAAGGATATATGTGGAAATTAGTTACACTTGGAAACAACTACAACTAAGCAGTAGATAATTTGTTATTGTTAGTTTTGACTTGAGATGAAAGAGTTCTATTATTATGAAAATAATTCAAAAAATATTTTTATAAAACTTATATAATGACTAGCTGTGCCCGCGACTTCGTCCACGTGGAATTTAACAAAAAAGTTACTGTTCAGTTCGTAGAGTTATAAAATAAATAAATCTCTAAAATAAAAGTAGCCTAAGTTACTCCTTACTACATCAGCTATCTGTCAGTGAAAGTCCCGTCAAAATCGGTCCAGTCGTTTCAGAGATTAGCCGGAACAAACAGACAGACAGACAAAAAATTGTAAAAAATGTTATTTTGGTATATGTACCATGTATACATTCATATGCAGTTATTAAAAAGCGGTTATTTTAATATTACAAACAGACACTTCAATTTTATTTATTTGTAAATAGAAATAATTTTTACTCAGTTTGGTATATTAGGGAAGTATATGCTCCCATGCTCCCTCTTATTAAAAATATGACGAGTATAATAATATAGTGTTTAGTACTTTCTCATAGCCATATGTGTATTATATATTATACTAATTTAGACATCTAAGATCTTGAATAATTAGAAATCCATTATGAATCTTTGCCCAGAAATAAAGTGTATTCTGTTACATGCTACAATATTACTATTAAATGGACACTTGATGATATTATAATTAATTTGTTACAGGTTTAAATGAATTTGACAGTTTAAGAAGTTCAGAAGTGAATGATTTTCGGATGCGAATGAGATACATAGCCGAGGAAAGTTTAATAAAGAGAGCACAAAGTACACGATTAGAGAGATTAAAATATCTCTATCCGCCGAGATTAGCCGACCATCCTACTATACCTCCCACGCTTATCAGTCACCTCAATCATAGTTCTTTTATACTTGTCACTAAAATAGCTAATACAGAGGTAAGAAATTATTAAATATTTATTCATTGTTAAATATAATAATAGTGTTTTGAAAATTTCAACATAGGAAATTTTTTTTTTTGTTAAAAACAGTGGAAATTTTGCTAGTTTAATTTTATACTTAATGATGATTTCTTTGTATTATAAATGATTATATTCTGAAAATGATTACTTCTTTGTTATGTTATTTATTTACTTCTTCTGACTTAGTGTATTAGAAGATCAAAAGTTCTACAACAATGAACTGTAGTGCAATGTATATACTGATATAATGAAAGAATTAAAATGAATATATTCCTACAAATAATTTGTTTAACGCTTCACATTCAACGGCCCCCAGTATTATTTTCTACTGAGTTGGGGGTCCAGAAACACACAATACACAAGCATAAACGCCCAGACCAACAATTATTGCAGTGTTTTATGACTTTTTTTTTTGGGCATTGCTATGGTATAACCATTTAATTGTTTACTCCAGAAGTAGGTTTTAAATAAACTAAAACATGCAAGGTTCTGAAAATAGTTATATTATTATTCAAATTAATCAGCATTTGATTCTTCTTCATGTTGTTCCTCCACTACCTCCTCGTCATTATTCTCGCCTTCCTCTATCCACTGCTTCATAAGTTCTTTAGCATCAGCCCTAAATAGTAATTGTAAAAATTACAAAACATATTTACTATTGTTATAGTCGTCACAAAATAATAGACCCGTTTTGGACATATGTCATCGGGACGTAAATAGCGAAGTAACCACACAACTCGGTATTCGATACTCACGATAAGTCGATTCAAGTTTGTATGAGTATCTGATCGATTATGATTATGTAATGTAAAGTGCATTTGATTAAAATTTTGATCAGATATTTAACTTAAACTTTTATATTGTAGATAATTTGAAATTATAAATCGTACAAAAGTTTAACTTGTCATTATTGTATATTTTTTTCTAATGTTAACACGAATTTTAATTATTGTAATTAACATTTTTTCCAGATTTTATCGCGGTTTATTAGATAAATCATAATTTTATTTACGGCTTTGAGCACCAAGCTCTTTTTTTTTTTTGTAAAGTACATAATATTCAATTACGATTAAAAATCGTATGAAGCTTGTAAAATTCAATAATTAATTAGTTACAGCACTAGTGTTTAAAAAAAAAGACTTAGAAGGCAACTGTCTTTGAGACGTTTCGTAATAATTAGAAATTGTATGCTACTATGAAGTAGGCGCGAAAAGAATACTCCCAATTTATTCTATTATGTTATTTAACGCGCCAAAAATGTACGAATGTTTTAAAAACACTATGTTATTAATAATTCTTTTATTGTTTCTTAGGTATCGTTCTAGGGTATTTATCAAATGTCCAAACGGGCCTCTTATTTTGTGACGGCTGTAGTATACTTGCCAAGAATTAAAAAATATAAAATCTTATAAAATTTTTGGTAACTAGGTACCTAATATTATATTTCAATTTAAGAATGCAGACTCATCAATGGATTATAAAGAAGAAACTTATTATAAATAGTATGACATGATAGCGAAATAAAAAGTAATTCTTATTAGATTCATGATTCATGAAAAAATTACTTAAAAATATATATTTTATGGTAACTTATTTCCTTAATAAAGTAGATCAATGGCATGTAAATTTACAAAGTGCTGAAGTCAAGTGTAACTTGGGAAAAAATTTAGGCTTCCTAATGAAAATAATTTTTAAAATCTGACCAATTTCCTGCTGCGACTAAAACAAAAATCGATAAAAGATTAACAAAGTTTGTACCTCTCTTCTGGAGTAATAACTCCCTTGTTAAGTCTCTTAAGTCTTGGAAGTGCAGCAAATACTTCAACTCGAAGCTCTTCATCTTCTTCCTCTACACCAGTTTCAGCGTCCTCTTCTCCTGTTCCACCCATGTAGGGACAACCCTTTATAATAAGCGTTTCTAATGCAGCTAGAACCTGAAGAAAAAAACCCTATATTAACATAATCGGTTCTTAAATTGCATTTTTTATTCGATTTACTTGATCATAAAATTGTTAATTTAAAAGTTATAAAGATCCTATGGGCAAAACACATGAGTTCACGTTATTTTTAGCGTAAACTTGTGGAGGCCTATGTCCAGCAGTGGACTGTATAGGCTGTAATGATGATGATGTTGATGATGATAGGTCCTAAGCCTGATCAAGTCATGTGTTACACTCACGCTTCAGCCTGTAGTATCCCACTGCTGGGCATAGGTCTCGTTCCCCACGTAGGAGAAGGATTAGAATGAGGAGAAGGATAGAAGAAGGATCAGATGAACAATTCGAAAGATAACTAACCCGTAACTTTTTAACTTGGATTAAAGTTGAGACTTTGCAATTTCGCAAATTAACATACTGTAGCTTCTTTAGCTCTGAATCGAATCCATTCAAAATCCTTATTGGATTATTCCTTACATGTAGAACTCTCAAATTCGATAGTCTTTCAATACCTACTAGACTTGTAATTTTATTTCCAGCTAAATATAAACTGTCCAAATTTGGAAAATCGAAATTCGAGATATCTCGTATTAAATTGTATCGAAAGTCTAAACATTTGATATGAGGCATATTGTTGTCGAAATTTACTCTTTCGATTTTGTTGTAACCAACTTCCAAAGTGCATAACTCAGGTTGGTAAACATCTTGCACTGAAGTTATTTTGTTGTTATTCATAATTATAACTTGCATGTATTTCATCTTTTTTAAAGAGGCCGAAGTTAAAAGATTATTGTCGGCGTGAATTAAAATGAGAAACGGAAGTTCCGTGACTACTTGTAGGTTTTCTAAAGTTAAGTAGTTGTTGGAAACATCAATGAATTGTAAATGTTGAAAGGATTTAAATGCTGCAATATTTGTCAACTTCATTCCACTGCATACCGCTTTTAAATAGGTATAGCTGAAAAATTATGAATACAACAACAATATTTTTTTCGAAAATTGATATAATTTAATATAAATAATAATTATTATATTCATTAGTGACAATTCTAATTTCAATAGAACTAACTCGCTGTTTTTGAAAAGTAAACCATGGCCATGAATCTTGGAAAAATCCAAATACTATTAATGAAATAAATTTGGTTACTGAGAAAAAGAAATTTAGAGTAAGAAACTATGATTTTTATATTACCCATCGCCGTCGGCTGTTTTTCCAAGTAGGCTCAGTCGAACGCTTATCTCTGATCGATTTAATTTCCTTTCTGGATAAGTCGGTAGAAGAGGTTCTACAATTTCTTCTGGCAAAGCCTCACCTATCTGTTCTAAATGTAAATATTCCTCCGTTTCCTGGTCTTCTTGATCTGGTTGTAGCTTATAATGTGATTTGAGCATTTTTGCCACATACGATGTATTCTCACTTTATGAATACCTAATTAGTTGAATAAGTCGCAAATTGGCTTCCGATTTATTTGACGTTTACTTTTTTTGTATCGATTATGACGCAATTAAAAGAAAATATTTTACAGCCAGTATAAATAAAAATATTGGCATTTAAGGATCGATCAGGATTAGCTGTCGGTAAAATAAAGATAATACCGAAAACGAAGTATGAACGAATTTAATCATTCGGTTATTATTTCGATTAAGATAATTCAAATGATAGCAACGCAATATCCCATTATTGTAGTACACTTGAGTCTTATTAATAAAGCCCGTTAGCACACTTTTTTATACGGAATTGTTAACTATGTCTAATATATTTTTAGTGAGTGAATATATATTACACACTTCAAAATGAGCAACTAAAGTCCTTTAGGAGATAAAGTATAGGTACAGTTTTTTTTATACAGTCGTATTAAAATTTATCTTTTTCTTGCAGTTTTCCTTCACACACAACGTGTCGGTTTATTCAACGCCGCAGCAGCATATAGAAACAATTCTTAGAAAGAAAGCTAACTCACTGAACATGCGCGGCGAACATCCTCGTCACTATGTGCTCAAGGTAAAAAATAACATAAGGATTGGCACCTTATGTCCACTTTCCTGCTAACCGTCAAAGAATACCTATAACAAATGGACACAACGATAAATAGTAAAAAATAACATTTAATCGTTAACATATTATAGTAGTAATACGTAAAAAAAGTAATCAATTGAAATTGGTGTTGATCTTTCATGATCTTTTGATGATCTGTTCAACCGTTGAATCGACAATTCGACAAAGCAGAATAATCGAAAAGTTTATAATATTTATTAAAATCTAAAACGTATTGTAAATTTGTTGTTTTATTTATGGTACTTAAATCAATATTAAATATCTTCAACGTAATCTATATTTAAAGTAAAAACTTAGCCACTAGCTAATCACGGAATCTCAAAAACTACACGAGTACTAAAAGGTATTGACTTTATATTTGATGGGGCATTTTATTTATTATTGTTTATACAATTTACAATACATGAAATAAAGAAATATATAATAGCAAAAAAAAAAAATTAAGGTTAAGGTCATAACGCACATTATGTTATCTTATATTACAGGTTTGCGGGCGGGAAGAGTACCTGCTTGGCGACCACCCTCTCATACAGTTCCTTTACATACAAGAGACGTTGTCAAGAGACGGCGTGCCTCAAGTCATGACAGTCAATATGGACAAAATATCTGGTATGTGTTACTTATTATAAGATTCTTTAATGATTCGAACTAAAAATCATGGTTATTTAGAACATCATTTTTGATATTTGCTTGATAAAGTACTGGTGTTACAAAATAATGTATTTTTAATTCAACATTTGATAATAATCACATTGCGATAATGATCGCAAAGAAGAAACATGTATTTTTAACCGACTTCCAAAAAAGGAGGAGGTTCTCAATTCGACTGTATTTTTTTTTTTTTTTTTATGTATGTTACATCAGAACTTTTGACCCGGTAGACCGATTTCGACAAATTTTGTTTTAATCGAAAGGTGGTGTGTGTCAATTGGTCCCATTTAAATTTATTTGAGATCTAACAACTACTTTTCGAGCTATATCGAATAATGCGTTTTTACTTGACGCTTTTTTCGTCGACCTACGTTGTATTATACCGCATAACTTTCTACTGGATGTACCGATTTTGATAATTCTTTTTTTGTTGAAAAGGGGATATCCCTAGTTTGGGTACCATGATAAGGAAACCACGATCTGATGATAGGATCCTAGAGAAATCGAGGGGAAACTCTTGAAAATCCGCAATAACTTTTACTGGGTGTACCGATTTTGATAATTCTTTTTTTGTTAGAAAGAAGATATCCCTAGTTTAGTACCATGATAAAGAAACCAGGATCTGATGATGGGATCCCAGAGAAATTGAGGGAACTTCTTGAAAATCCGCAATAACTTTTTACTGGGTGTACCGATTTTAATAATTTTTAATTTAATCGAAAGCTGATGTTTGTCATGTGGTCACATGTAAATTTTATTGAGATCTGATAACTACTTTTTGAGTAATCTTTGATAACGCGTAGTTACTTGACTATTTTTTCGTCGATCTACGTTGTATTACTCGTCGATGTAATTGAAGTCGGTTTTTTTTCGTTTGCGAGCAAACACAATTATTGTTATTTATTTTCATACAAAAAATATAGCAGATTATATTTCAACCCTTTATTGTATTTCTTTAAACATATTTGTCGTACTTATTTATGGGAATAAGTTATTATAGGTAATAAATTATACCATACTAGCAACCCGTTCTGGCTTCGCGGGGTTGCAAAAACTATCAGTGCTCCTCTACTATATTATGCATGTATACATATAAACATTTCTCTGGTATCACTCTATTTACTAAAGAAAACGACATGAAAACCTGTTGCGTAGTTTTAAAGATCTAAGCATACAGCGGGAAGCGACTTTGTTTTTATACTATGTAATGATACACTAAAAGAATACATATACATACTATTACGAAGCAATATACAAATATCAGATTAAAATTTTAAATTCTAATACTAATAAAATAATAAAATATTATATTTTGTTTCTGGTAGCCTGTGAGTTTCAATACTACGCACTGTCTGAAAGAAGACGGCTGACTTCCGAACAGTCTAATACAATTAGAAAGAAGAAAAATTTTGAGTCTTCATGGAAAATAGAAAGAAATTATTCGTGTATGGTACAAACAGTTGGTGGACTCAACGTCGACCCCGGCAGGCTTGTTGAGGTAATTATTTATTTTTAAATAACTCCTTTCCCCGCCTTCGCATATGTAGTAATTAATGTATGTTTTTTTTACTGGCGATGATGTTGAAAATTATCAATTACAATATTAGACATGATTTCTTTAAACAGCTATTTTCTAAAATTACTCTCTTTTGAATTGACTCTGTTGAATGTTTTTGATTGATAAAAATAAAGTAATTCAACCTATCGTCATATTTCAACAAACATCACATAAAACATTCTCTAAAACTTTCCTCTTGAATAACTTTATCCATTGATGACAACCATATGAAAATGGGTTTGGAAGTTTTGGAGTCTAACACATTCAGAAAAACATTTTATTAGTTTTTGAAACATTTTTCATGGATGCTCTGCTTTTTTAATGGTCGCTTGTTATTATAAGCATTCTCAATAAATGCGCTATCCAGCACTAAAAGAATTTTTCACTTCAAACTATTTTGAAAAAGAGGTGCTGCGATTCTGATGGATTTTTTTATTTTTCTTCTTAATGAATACTGCTTGCACTGTTTGCCTCGCTAAATGAAACACTTACTCATGACCATGGGTTGACTGGAAGAAATCTCTTTCAGAGATAAGTCCACCTTTGCCATAAACCTTACTATTATTTTATGTTTCTATATGTATTTTTAAGTGCAATAAAGTATATAATAATTGATTCTGATTCTTGATGTACTATAGTTATACTTAGATGAACTATAGTATATTTGTCACTAGGTACATTCTACCACTATAATATAATATGTTTCTAGGAACTAGGATTCTAGGAACTGTAACAGCGGATGTGAACCCGCAATATTTCGGTATCGATCCACTATTTCTACTGGGCCTTCTTGGCTTTGGCTCGTTGAGTATGCGTCACAGTACAATGGTGAAAATATTTAGTTTACAATCGATTTATTGCAAACCTCGAAATTGTATACTAGTATCAAAATAGAATTTTATTTTACATGGGTTCCACCATGGGCAAGAGAAAAAATAATAATAACCCAAAGCTAACCATACAGCTATATTCAAACACAGTCCATATTTATTGTTAACCAAACAATTTTACGACCTGCAATAGATTGTAAACTAAATATTTTTACAATAATACGATAACAAGTATACTTCATTTTATTAATAGGTTGTATGTCAAGTCGGTATCTACCACGGGGGCAAATCTCTCTGTGAGCCACAGAAGACAAGAGTGGCGGTCGTTTCTAAGGAAGGCGAGGCGCAGTGGGATGAGGAGCTAACGTTCAATATTAAAGTGTGCAACGTGCCTAGAATGGCGAGGCTCTGTTTTGTGATATATGAAATATCTAAGACGAAGAATAAGAGACGAGGGAAGGATGCTAATAAGGTAAACAACTTATTCATTTCATCTTCTATAATATAAAAATGAGTCGCTGAATGTGTTGCTAAGCGCAAAACTCGAGAACGGTTGGACCGATTTCGCTAATTCTTTTTTTAAAATATTCCTTGAAGTACGAGGATGGTTCTTACGGAGAGAAAAATTCTAAAAAAAAAAAAAAAATTTAAATTTCCTGAAAAAGTCTAAAAACAACACTTTTCTATACTCCCATTCAAAAGATTTGTGATAATACTTAAAAGTCAATTTGAACTTTAATACCATACGATAAAGTTTGTGTTAGGCGATACGAAGTTCGCCGGGTCAGCTAGTAATTAAATAATTTATTATTATTCTAATTTCTTCTATTGTAACGATTGTAAGATGCTAATGATCTGGAACCTTGTTCCATTATAGTTTCTATAACTTTTTTCCCTAGTAAATTAACGTCTATTTACATAGATACTACGTCACACGATTTGTAGGCGTTTCATGTGTCATGGCCGACTATGATCTTTTGAGTTTTTATTTTAATGAAAATGTTTGCAATTCTGTACTTCTATAATGAAAATAAACAAATTTTTAGAAAGTTTTGATTACACCTAATTAATAAATCATGTCTTTTCATAAATTATGATAATCATGTATCTACTAATTTTTTATTATTGTCATCCGACCATCTGACCTGGCCCTGTCGTTAAATAGCGGTCACTACCATATAATTAATTAATTAATAGCAATCGAAATGTCGTACGCTACATTTTGTTTTATTTAAACACTGATATAATTCCAGGACTCAATAAACCGGCTGGCGTGGGCCAACACGATGATCTTCGACTATAAGGAACAGTTGCGTACGGACGGCGTCACGCTGTTCATGTGGACGCACGTGGCGGACGAGACGCAGGGCGACGACCTGCTGCTGCACCCGCTGGGCACCGTCACCACCAACCCGCACTGCGACTCCACCGCCGCGCTGCAAGTGCGCTTCTCCAAGTGAGTGCAGGTGGACCCACTACTACTGTGACTAGCACATGTGGACGAGACGCAGGGCGACGACCTGCTGCTGCACCCGCTGGGCACCGTCACCACCAACCCGCACTGCGACTCCACCGCCGCGCTGCAAGTGCGCTTCTCCAAGTGAGTGCAGGTGGACCCACTACTACTGTGACTAGCACATGTGGACGAGACGCAGGGCGACGACCTGCTGCTGCACCCGCTGGGCACCGTCACCACCAACCCGCACTGCGACTCCACCGCCGCGCTGCAAGTGCGCTTCTCCAAGTGAGTGCAGGTGGACCCACTACTACTGTGACTAGCACATGTGGACGAGACGCAGGGCGACGACCTGCTGCTGCACCCGCTGGGCACCGTCACCACCAACCCGCACTGCGACTCCACCGCCGCGCTGCAAGTGCGCTTCTCCAAGTGAGTGCAGGTGGACCCACTACTACTGTGACTAGCACATGTGGACGAGACGCAGGGCGACGACCTGCTGCTGCACCCGCTGGGCACCGTCACCACCAACCCGCACTGCGACTCCACCGCCGCGCTGCAAGTGCGCTTCTCCAAGTGAGTGCAGGTGGACCCACTACTACTGTGACTAGCACATGTGGACGAGACGCAGGGCGACGACCTGCTGCTGCACCCGCTGGGCACCGTCACCACCAACCCGCACTGCGACTCCACCGCCGCGCTGCAAGTGCGCTTCTCCAAGTGAGTGCAGGTGGACCCACTACTACTGTGACTAGCACATGTGGACGAGACGCAGGGCGACGACCTGCTGCTGCACCCGCTGGGCACCGTCACCACCAACCCGCACTGCGACTCCACCGCCGCGCTGCAAGTGCGCTTCTCCAAGTGAGTGCAGGTGGACCCACTACTACTGTGACTAGCACATGTGTGAACCATACTACTACTTGGGCTCACTTCACGTTCTTAGGAAACTACTTTAATTTTAGAATGAAAGCTGTAGGGAGCGTCCGGTTTCGATTTCCAGATCATTCCGGTTAAGTTAACGTTTTACGAAAACGAACTGGGAGTGAACATTTAAACTTTATAATTGAAGACTTAATTTTATGACGTATTACTTGATTACTGATTGACTGACTTGATTTATTACGTTTTGAGCGAAATAACTTGAATGTTATATTTGTAATGATATAAGCTTACCCTATTGTTTATTATTATCCTATGATCGTTATCCTAATGCGAAAGTTTGTGAGGATGGATGTATGTATTGTTTGTTACTCTTTCATGCAAAAACTACTGGACCGATTAATGATACTTGTAACGTGATAGCTGGAGATCTAATATAACACATATGTAACTTTTTATCCCGACATTCCCAAGGGATCGGTAATTACGCGGTTGAAACCATTTGGCGCTATTATTTTACCTTCGAAACCAGATATTTCTGTGACTTTTGCATTTTAATAATAATGTAAACCGCTTAAAATGTTCTTATTGATATAGCAGCAATTCAATCCTTGGCAAAAGAGAATTTTGTAGCATACTCTTTATTTGTATATATTTCAGCTATGACTGCCACTATCCCATATTATTTCCCAAACAAGAAGCTGTGAAAGCATATGCAGATCAATTGGAAAATGGCTCACAAGACGTAATGGCTCGATTAACCGAGGACTTCGAGAAACTTCGAGCGACCGCTGAGAAGGATCCTATGTATGAAATGCACGAACAGGAGAAAAAAGATATTTGGGCGTCGAGGTAAGTAAATTTGTAAATTGTTATAATAATTTATATTTGTCTCAATGCGCCAAGTCTCTATTTCTAAGTATAGAACCATAAATATGTAATATACTGCCCTGCTAATCTTCACGTCAGTTTCAACAAAGACTATTCTAAAAGTAGGAGGTTAAATATCCAATCAGTTACTCTGTTTAAGAATCGATTCTTTGCAGATCTATTGACCCAGAAAATATTATTTACCACGCAGGTATTCTAACGATTTGTTTTCCTTTAAACCATTGAGTTCGAAATGCTTAAAGCATTACAAAGTACAGCTATATGAAGAATGGGACTTTACAAACGATTTTATTGATACACATATGTTATATTATTATTGAAGTAGGAGACAGCAGGATATATCCTGAACAAAATCTGGAGCTACCCAACTGGGGAAGTACTTCAACCTTCAAGAAGACCACAGCTACATTACACTGCTCGCCAGTAGTGTTGTGTTTCTGTGGTTAGTGAGGTAGCCAGAGCTCCTGGGGAGGTCGGCAACGCTCTGGCAATGCCTCTGGTGCTGTTGGCGTCTCTAGGGTAATCGTTTAACATCGTACGCTTGCTTACCGATCTCACCGACATCGAATCCGGCTCGGAACTGATATTGCATTTATACAAATATTCCTTTCCGGTTTTGATGTTTGTCCTTGTGGGTCACCTCACTTCGTGCCTCGGAGAGCACGGTAAGCCGTCGGTCCCGGTAGTTATAATAAATACCTGAAAGCGATCGTTACTTATAGTAGGGAACATATCCGCACACCCGCAGTTGAGCGGCGTGGTGGATTAAGCACCAATCCTTCTCCTACATTGAGAAAAAGCCCTACGTTCAGTCGTGGGATGATACAGACTGAATGCGTTTCAGAGTAGGCAGGGCACAGTAAACTGAGGTAGGGCGCAGCAGGAATTTTCAGCGGACTGGGGTAGTAAGTACGACGACCTTACAGAAGATCATCATTACAGCCTATACAGTCCACTGCTGGACATAGGCCTCCACAAGTTTACGCCAAAAATAGCGTGAACTCATGTGTGTTGCCCATAGTCGCCACGCTGGGCAGGCGGGTCGGTGACCGCAGGGCTGGCTTTGTCGCACCGAAGACGCTGCTGCCCGTCTTCGGCCTGTGTATTTCAAAGCCAGCAGTTGGATGGTTATCCCGCCATCGGTCGGCTACAGAAGATCACAACTAGATAATATCGTTGTCGATCAGCGTCGCGTTCCCGTCGCCGAGTAAGGTTATTAGGGGTAGGGTGGGCAGCGCGTGAGCCCGCACCGTGACCCGTGGCCGTCCGCAGGGAGGACTTCCGCACGCTGGCGCCGGAGCTGCTGCCCAAGCTGCTGTCGTGCGTGGAGTGGACGGAGCGCGCGGACGCGGCGCGTGCGGCCCGTCTGCTGGCCGCCTGGCCGCCGCTGCGCGTGGAGGCGGCGCTCGAGCTGCTGGACTACGCCTACGCCGACGCCGCCGTGCGCGGGTTCGCCGTGCTCTGCCTCGCCAACATCAGGTGGGCTGCTCTAGCTCGGGAACGAGGAGCCCGAGTCCCGTTTGGCATGGACCAATCTAAACCAAAACTTACTTTATTATTTTCTAAAGTATCCGCGAATTTCACTCGTAACGATCATTAAACAACTTTTTCGGATTTTATCGCGGTTTATTAGGTTTTTCAAAAAAAAAAAAACCTTTTTTTTTCAACTCTGCGTTTTCCTGAAGAGTTACCTAAGCGACACAGTGTTTGTCTGACACTGTCTAAAGTCTGCAATAGACGGACTAAATCCAATGAGATATTAGGTTTTTACGAGGCCGACGTTTCGGCTACCTTACAGCGACCGTGGTCACGAGAGGATCGAGGAAACCTTATAAACCGCGATAAAATCCGAAAATGTTGTTTCAAGAGTTAATTAATTTATTCGAGTAGGCTTCCAAAGCACTTTTAGATCGGCGTTTTAAAATGAACCGAGCTGCTAGCGAAAGAGGACGTGAGCGACCCCACCAGGTCCCATAAGGGTACTTCAGCTCCTCGGAAGAGAAGGCACAACGTCACATATAGCAAGGCGCTAATCCAAGCTGTTAGGAAAAGATTCTCCAGTATTATTCCTAATAGGCACTGGTAACCGGCAAGGTACTGAGCAAAACTATGAGAAAAAAAGTATCCAGCACCGGATATGGCGGAGCGCTACATAAGGTTGCTACAGGAGATTGGTTAGGCGTTAGGAAATATCTCTCAAGAATTTTTGTCGTTTGGAAAATAAGTCGTATTGTATGTATTAAGGTTGGGTTTCTGGAATCTAATTAGGAGTGAGGCGATACTGTGAATCCAAATATGATTTGTGTTCTACTTTCCTCTTACAAATGTAACTAACAGTTTTTCTTATATTACATATTTGATTATTAATATGAAATTATGTAATATTATCAGTAGCCTAAAAACATGTTTTAATTAATAAACTTTATTTTTATAGAACTTACAACTGTTTTAATATTTTCAAACGACTTGATTCGATTATTTCCTTACAGTGACGAAGATCTCCTACTATACCTCCTGCAATTAGTTCAAGCGTTAAAACATGAGTCTTATTTAATGTGTGACCTGTCCGTGTTCCTACTGCAACGAGCTTTCAAGAACATGACGATTGGACATTATCTTTTCTGGCATTTAAGGTAATGTTGTTGGTTACCCTCTTACTTAGGTACTTTAAAAATTGTTTGTATTTGATTGAGACATTTTGTCTATATAAATGGCAACAGAAGAATAGATAAGGATAAATAAAAAGTTCTTTTGCGAGGATCTGTGGTTTATCGAATCTAATATAATGGCTAGCTGTGTCTAGACTGTGTTCACAGATTGCGGACTTAGTACTAAGTAGTACTTAGTACTACTTAGTACTAAGTCCGCAATCTGTGGTTCCAACCAACGCAACACCGATTCCAACCAAGGATGATCCGTGAGGCTATTGAAATTAAAAAACATCCAAATTTCAATAGAGAAGATGGCTGGCAATTACCACCTGCTTGGGACCCCATTATTAATATAATTAAATCAAAAACCAAGCATAATTCACCACAGATTAAAGACTCAATTAGCACATTCTGCGTAGATGGGACTATATAAGATATTGATGTATGTCGGGTAGTTTCGAATAACTTTGTAACGTTGGGACGTCTGACACCTCAGTCCCCCCGTGACCATGGTTGCTGTAAAGTATCCGAAACGTCGGGAATCAAAAGATAATAATAAACCGCGATAAAATCCGAAAGAAGTTGTTTCATTAAACACAGGATACTTTTTATTTTTAAAAAAATCAATGCTAGCGAAGCCGCGGGAGAAAGCTAGTAGTGTATAAAAAGCAAAGATGAGATTTTATTTGCAAATGCCCAGAAAAATCTAAAAGTCTAAACATTATTAGTATATCTAATATATTAAAAATAACTATGTTTTTTAGATCTGAGATGCATGTGCCGTCAGTGTCGGTCCGATTCGGATTGATGCTGGAGGCATATTGTCGCGGATGTCAGGATCACATCAGCAGTCTCATGCGGCAGATCACCTGCCTGGACAAACTTAAATGTGAGTTGAGTTCAACTTAAATAAGTATTTCTGTTGGCTTGCGAAGCATATTGTACTCTGTAATATACTTAATAACAGCTTCACACAGAAAAATAAGATAACAGTTTTTTTCTTCAGTTAAACTATTTCTAATTTTGGGAAATTATAATTTTATGCTACCGCTCGTTTTATACCTACTGTATTATGTCATTAGTATTATGACAATAAATGGAATGAGTTAGGTACGAAGAAATAACCAAACTTCATGGGTATGATTGTACACTAGATTTAATAATAATTTATTGCATCAAGGTGCAAGCGAATTGCAAATTCGCGTTATAAGTACTAGGTCTAGGTTGATACTTATTGAGATGATAAAAAAATTAAAACAGGATGACACCCATGTGTCACCCAAGCGGTTTTAAGTCAGGAAATGGAAGGGAATAGCCCGTACTTTATTATTATTTTTTTATTTCTATTATATTTTATTCCTATTCTAAAAGGCATAATACTCTTGTATTTTTTTTTCTTCACTCTATCATTTTCAAAGGTTTATCCTTTTCTTTTTTCACACACACATCGCAGTCCACTGCTGGACATAGGCCTCCACAAGTTCGTGCAAATGGCGTGAACTAATGTGTATTGCCCATAGTCACCATGCTGGGCAGGTGGGTTAGTGACCGCAGAGCTGACTTTGTTGCACCGACAACGCTGCTGCCCGTCTTCGGCCTTTGTATTTTAAAGATAATTATCCCGCCATCGGTTGGCTTTTTAAGTTCCAAGGTGGTAGTGGAACTGTGTTATCCCTTAGTCGCCTCTTACGACACCCACGGAAAGAGAGGGGGGTAGGTATATTCTTTGCTGCCGTAACCACACAGTTTTTTTTTCCACCCTTAGTCTATCAAAAAAAAAAAAAATTTAAATAACGCACGAATTCGGCCTGTAAACACCCCACTGCTGGGCATAGGCATTGCTTCACGTAGGAGAAGAATTGGAGCTTATTCCACCACGCCGCTCCACTGCGGGTTAGCGGATAACGTATACGTTAGATATCTAAGCCATGTTCCGTATGATGCCGGCAGGGGCCAGCCAGTGCGTGCGCAAGAAGAAGGAGATCTCGAAGGCGCGCGCCGCGCTGCAGCAGCACCTGCAGGAGCCGCACTGCGCGGAGACGCTGCGCGACTTCGTGTCGCCGCTCACGCCCAGCCTCGTCTGCAAGAGGATCAAGTGAGGCGCCGGCATCCGGCTCGCTAGGACCAAACACTATTAAGACTAATCAATCCGTCCACTGATCAGCGACGAGATCAATAATAATAATCAATATTCTTTATTGTACACCAAAGACATATCTATACATATAATAAAATGGTAGGAAAGTCAAAATTGTACATTGAATATTTTTTTAAAAGAATACTTGGAGTGTGATCTACAATCGATACTGAAGCCAAAAATATAGTTTTTAGAATTTTTGTCTGTTTGTATGTCCGGGATAAACTCAAAAAGTACCACATGGATTTACTTCAAATTTGGCACGAATATTATTAAGAAGTCGGGTCAACATATAGGCTACAAATTATCACACTATCACCTACGGGGAACGAGCAGTGAACCTTTATTTCTTCAACGCATTCCACAACAACAACAACGTGCAATCTAACGACGCATATTTGAATGTTGTTGTTATGTTAATAACCATGCTATAAGCTAGCTTCATACTATAAATAGAGACATTCTGTAGTATATTTAGTATCAGCAATGTACCCGTGCGAAGCCGGAGCGGGTCACTAGTACAATATATTTAGATTCACAACATAGTCTTAGCTTTGTTCAATCGTCAGCCTTATCGCTAAAAAGCGATCTCTACCAAGCAACAGTGTTGCGGAGAATGTTATGACCAGTGAATACAGATAGGCATAGGTATACTTGTGGGTGTATGATCAAGTGCTGTCATTTAATACAGAACTAAAGATGTGTAATTTACACACCCCTTCAGTTGTTCTTTATTTCATATTGATTCAGGTTGATCGAGACTAAGAATGCCCAATACGATACGATATATCGAAAAATCGGTACAGCATTATATTTTGAGTTATCTATAATAATGCTCATTTAGTTGATTATTTTCTTGTCTACCTATGTTATATTACTGGTTCAAGTCGTTTTTTTTTCGTTTGCAAGCAAACACAATTATTTCTCTTTTCTTAAACTTAATGTCTGTCTAAATGATCACATTCATATGTACACGTATGACATTTCGTAATGATAAAAATATCAAAATTTAGTATGTATCGATATTATCGATATAAAAGGATTCGATAATATCATGATATTATTAATTATGTATCGACACAAACGCATGCGATACATTATGATTATATTTAGATTAAAATTTCCTTTTTGGGCATCCTTGATCGAGACATTCGTCTTGGATGATCCTTTTCAGCCTCGTTGCTTAAATTTGCAGTGTTACACATTTCTGTATCTCATTCATAAACTTTAACTGTGGGAACTAGAGGTAGAATAGCAGGATATATTCTGCTCAAAATCTAGAGCAGCCCTTCGGGAGAAGTCCCTTACCTCAACTTTCTAGACGACCACAGGTTTGCAGCTTGTTTGTCACCCTAGTGGTATAAGAAAAAATATGTCTTCGCCAGTATCAAGCTCAGTAGGATGAACAAAAGTCAACTAAAAGTAACAAATCTGATCTGATTGGTCTGCAACAAAGACGAGTGTCTTCTGCATATAGGAACAAGAACAACAACAAGAACATACTAAACAAAAGAAACATACACATCTAGCTTTAGTTCATCGAGACGAATGAATTGAAGTTTTCCGGTCTCGTCTGCAAAAGTTTCGACCATAATTCACAAAGAGCCCCACATTTGTCTATATCTCATACACAATGTTATGTAATTTGACAAAATAGCTCTTAAGAATTTTCTAAAGCTTTGCTGAGGTGTTTCTTCTATATACGAAGGACTAAAATAAATAAAAGATATTTTTAACTTCATTATTTACATGACATAGTTAGAATTTGAGACAAAAAATAACAAAATTGTGATTTGTTGTATTAATTTTATCTTATTTTCTCTTTCAATCGGTATTAACATAAAATGCTCTTGCAGGCCCGAAAGATGTCGAGTGATGGACAGCAAGATGCGTCCCTTACTGCTAGAGTTCGAAAACGTCGACCCTACAGGATCAGACATACGCATTATCTTAAAGATAGGAGATGATCTCAGACAAGATATGTTCACGCTTCAGATGTTAAGGATAATGGACAGGTTATGGAAGAACGCGGGATATGACTTCAGGTAACTTATATTTGATTTAATTTTTAATTAAATTAATTTTGTTTTACATCGTCAAAAAAGTTCGAATATATTATATTTAAATTGAGAATCTCTTCTATATCACTTTGGATGAATCTTTTTGTTTCAGATTGAACCCATACAACTGTATTTCGATGGAGTACACAGTGGGTATGATAGAAGTAGTGGATGACGCGGAGACAGTCGCCAACATACAGAAACAAAGCGCTCTTTTCAACGCGGCTTCTACCATTTCCAAGGCCAATTTGTTCCGTAAGTAAACTAATTAGAGTTTATTGTGTATAGATAGCTCCTATGCTAGTAAATAATGGCGTCTTCGCTTTTTGGAACCAAAATTGTATTTTTGTAACACTTACACGGTTTTCCGTCTGTTATAGTCTAATCATGTATAATCAAATTATCTATTCCTCTAAACGTCGTATAAAATAAATGGTTACAAAGAAAAATATAATAACTTTCACAACAAAATAATAAGTGAATAAAATTACGAAGAAAATGCGTTTTAACCTTCATACAATTACATATTAACAATTACTCCCTTATGTGAGTCAGCCTATCCTCACATTAAACAAAAAATAACAATTCTACAGAGTGGCTCCGTAAACAAAATCCCAGTGAGGAATCGTTCAACAAAGCGGTCGAAGAGTTTACAATGAGTTGCGCGGGATACTGCGTCGCTACTTACGTGCTGGGCATCGCGGACAGGCATCCCGACAACATTATGGTTAAGAAAAGTGGACAGGTAAATCTGATGTCACTGATAGTGTTATTATTATTATTTATTTGAACTTTGTTATCGAGAAATATCTGCATATTAAAATCTAGCTGGCCTATATAACCTATATTGTAAATCTAGAAAATAAAACAATTAGTAGCAGTGGGTTCTTTTGTTCTGCCAGTGATATTGATAAGAATTACTGATATATCTCTAACGTTATAAAGATTAAGTGACTACTTTTACTTTACAAAGATAAACTATGCGGTAGTACAATGTGAGGTAACATTTCAGCTGTTCCACATCGACTTCGGCCACTTCCTGGGCCACTTCAAGCAGAAGTACGGCTTCAAGCGCGAGCGCGTGCCCTTCGTCCTGACGCACGACTTCATCCACGTCATCAACAAGGGCCAGCGCGGCGGCGCCGGCGAGCAGCTCGACTTCAAGATCTTCCGAGACCTCTGCGAGACGGTCGGCCTGCACTCCCTTTTTTTAAATATAACTATGTCGGCAAACAAGCGTACGGTTCACCTGATGGTAAGCGATTACCGTAGTGGTGTAGCCTATAGACGTCAGCAACACCAGAAGCATCGCAAGCGCGTTGCCAACTCTATCCCCAATTCCCCTCAGGAGCTCTGGTAACCTTACTCACCATCAGGAACACAACACTGATTGAAAACAGTATTATTTAGCTGTGATATTTTGTAAGGTCGAGGTAGAAGTCGGGCTGCTTCATATTTTGAACAGGGAATTTCCTGCTGTGCCTTACCTCAGTTAGGTCTCCCTCGAGGCATTATAAGAACTATAATGTATGATCACTATATCGTCGAAATTTTCCCTCTACTACTCCTTCCGACTATTTCTATATTAAGCAATTTAATGCTTGTGTTACAGGTAAAAGTCGACTGTTATAGCTAGATTTTTTTTAAATAATACACACATTACACCTACACTCAGGCGGGAATCGAACCCAAACCCGCGGAACAAAACTAGGGCCACTACACACTGAGTCAACGGGCTATTGTAGTACACTACAAGTAAAATGACAAAATAATAAAATAGTGTTGCAATAATGAAAGTAGTGATGTGTTCCTCTGAAGAAAGCTAGAGTTCCTGGGAAGGATTGTGGATTGGTTTAAAGCATTTACACTGCTTATTTCGACGAAAAAATATTATAAATATTGATGACAACTCGAAACTTTAATCTTCTCGATAGAGACCAGTCATCAAAAAAATTGATGCTTGGAAAAATAATTTTAATTTTTTTTTTTCTATTTTTTAGGCATTTAAAATTTTAAGAAAGCATGGACACCTCATCCTGTCGCTATTCTCCATGATGATCTCGACCGGCTTGCCGGAACTAAGTTCGGAAAAGGATTTGCAGTATCTGAGAGAGACTTTGGTAAGTTTTCAATTAAGATTAGTTAAAGTATTCTGTACTACTTTTTATAGATGAATTTAGTTACAGATAACAGGGACACGAAAAAAGCATCGATACTTTGTGATATCGAGTACATTACCATTCGATACCGATACTTTGCATTCGATACTTTTGCTCGTTGCTTTTGCGTTTACTTTTTGGCAGGTATCGTATCGAAAGTTTTAAATGAGTACTTTTACCTTTTTTTTTGTTAACTGAAATTTGTACGATAATTTGAAGCGACGACCTTTTTTTAGAAGTCGAAGATCAATACGTCTAGGTGTCAAGTACTTCTGTGTTTGTACTCGATACCTAGAAGTATCGATACTTTTATGAGTACAGTATCGATACTTTGTATTCGATACCGTGTCCCTAGTTACAGAGTCAATCCGACATTGTTTATTTTGTATTTTAAGTCTCATCAATCTTTTTTATGTGTTGTGGTCGCTGTATCCATCAGGTTATAATGGAATCAGCGTTCAAAAATATTGAAAGTTTCATCAATATCGATAACAATGCAAAGTTAGACAATGTTACTTATAGCATAAGTGTGACAAAGTTATAGCGCGATTTAAAATACAACAAGCGCCATCTAGTAATATATGTATATGCTGGCCAAATTCAAAGATTTTAAAAACTTTGAGCGCATTGTTAAGTCTTTAATTGTTAAGTTTAAGGCATGCTTGTAGCATAATGTAAATGACAAACATGTGGAAGCGCAGGATAATAATAAAATAAGAAACATTCCAGAAAAGAAAGTAAACAGTGTGTTTCTAATAAATCATCTTTTTAGTGAGATTTTAATTCAATATTTATTGATTTAAAAATTAATTTCTTCTCAAGGTAATGGATCTCTCCGAAGAGAAAGCGATGGAGCACTTCAGACAGAAATTCATCGAGGCCGTGAAGAATTCCTGGACGGCGTCCTTCAACTGGGCCCTTCACAACTTCGACAAGAACAACTGACAGTGACCTGTCAGCAGGCGGCTCAAGAGGCAGCCGTCTAAACACACCCCGCAGACGCTGTGAATGGAAGCCGGCCTGGAGTCACATTGTGAGCCTCTGACGTTAGAGCTCGGGATGAGACGTCACAACCGTATCAATGAGACACAGTGAGCTGTATGTAACGTTGGCTCAAAATGACACTTAATAGTGACTACCGTTAATTCTAAATAAATTTGAAGCTAGAGTGAGTGAAATGTTGAAAATGAAAATAAACGCTTAGTAAAAGTGAATTATTTTTTAAACAGTACGGATATGGTTAATTGATCTTTTGAGCAGTTAAATCGAACGTAATTGTTTTGTGCGATGTGGTTTAAATTAAAAGTGAAGAAAGTGTGTTAATTTAGTGATTCAAATATATTATATAAGGTCAGACGTTAGACAGAAGTTGAGAGTTGTAAGTTTGAAGTGAGGAAATCGTGAGCGTTATTCCTTATCAAAGTTCAAATTGAGAGTTGCATACAAGCCCTTATAATTATGTAACATAAATTTCATTGACCGTTATGAACTCTATCACTGTACGCATTAGGCTTAATATCGGATATCACAATATAGGCATTTCGCTTGGTTTAATATATTGTAGATGTAATCTTATGCAAATTTAATCATGTTGATAAATCTATAACTAATATTGTTGAGTATGATACAATGTTACCGAATTTTTTAGCGTATTAGCATAATGACATAGTAACAATCACGTAATATTATGAAATTTGACATCATAATATGTATTTTGTATCTATTAGACGTATTTATTTAAATATTTCTGATTAACCTCTAAAAATATTATATATTATGTAATTAATATAAAACTGATATTAAGATTGCAAATACAAATGAATTAATTCAGTAACTTTTGATAAACCAGAAGCTCATACATAATTATATAAAAATTAACAGAAATTTCGAATTATCACGATCTATTATAGCTGTATTTACTCCATTATTATCTAATTATGTGTATTTAAATTTTGCTCTTAACATGTGGTAAATAAGATTTACAAAGCTCTAGCTTGGTCATTATTCAAAGAAAAAAAAATTGATAGCTACATTTAGCATTATTGTAACGATATAGTTAAAAATGTTTAGCACATCTATAGCATATCTTTATAACAATATATGGTCATGTGGAGTATTCATTTAAAATGAAGGTTTCATGTAAAAAGGGGCACCGAGCTTGCGACGGTCTCTTTGGCTGTGATATAAACGCGTCTATGCGCATCGTCGAGAAATATCTGTTTTCATTTATTATTTTTAATTCGAGAAAATTATTTGAAATTCGAAAAAAAAATTATGGGGACAAAAATTACTTGTTTTTTTTTTTTCAAAAAGTTTTTATTCATTTGTAATTTATAAAATAATGAATTTGAATGAATTAACTTCAAAGGAATCTATATATATAAATTGGTATCATTTCATACAATTTTTTGTTTATTCAAATGCGATAGTTTGTATAGGGATTTGTTTCGTATTTTTTAGGCATAAGTTTTCAACTGGGAAAAACGGATTAAAAACAGGGTAGGACTTTACCCTTTTCGCTGCATAATAGGATATTTGCTGGCAAATATGAAGGTTCCGTTTTCTTTTGTCATTAATTTTTATTTATTATATTTTTATTTGTTATCGGTTAATAATAAATATATGGTATTAAAAAGAAAAAATGTATAAATCGGTGTGAGTCGAGAAGTGATTTTGTGAAAGGCTGATTATTTAGCGCTGGGGCTTAGGTTAGGCGTATGATTCGAACTACACGATGAAAACAGATTGGTCGAATTTTCGCAATATATCTTATTAAATGGTAATTAATTGTTAAGTATGATACTCGTATGTGTAAGTGATGGTCGGTAAATTATATTAGAAGGAATGTTCGACCGTCGCAACTCTGCCCCCTCATTAGGAAGTTATTTAGGCAAATGCTCTCATTCTTAATATTGTAAGTAACGTATGTTATTAGCTTTTTCAAAAGGAATCCTGTTAAAATGGAAAAGTATAGATATCATAGTTGTAGCAGTATTATATCTTAATCGTATAGGGTCATAATTTTTTTTCGTTTGTAAGTTTTATTTTTCAATAACTTCAGGCTACCTCATGGTGTCGTGTACTGAACCAGTTGCGGAACTTAGTTTTTTATGACGATAGTTAAATTTAGCACTTGTTTTTATAAAACCTTTTCAAGTTATGTGAAAAGATTACCATAGTATAAGCGAAGATAGACTCGGCCAGCTTCGTGTTTAATCGGTTATGTTTACAGTTAGTATAATTAATTAGTGGCTATAGATACCAGAATTGATGACGTTGTTTTCTTATTACTATAAAAAAGTATAAACTTTTCGTTTCTCCTTCGCATTTTTCATCTCAATCTCTTTTCGTTTTCACACAGGGTGTAATATTAAGTTAGTATGTGTCGAAAATATTTAAGGTGAAAGCCCTTTAAAACAATCAAGACATTTAATCCCCAACATTCGATGATCTCTAGACAATCATCCGATACGTATAGTACTGATTACAATAGTAATTAAAGTCCCACTACGCTAAAGAGTTCAGGGCACTTAACCCTAAATAGCCCCGGTTGCTTTTAATGTGCCCCGGACCCCTGGGAGGGGACGGATCTGTGAATCTAATAGTAAACCGGATTTAAATTCCGTAGATGATTAGTGAAATAAAAATGGTTACCGTATGTAATTTGTTTAATGTAATTGTACGAAAAAAAAGTTAAACGTTATTTTTTTGGAGATAATTTTATAATAATTTATTTTTGTATTTGAGTTCGAGGTCATTTTAAATTGTTTATATGACGTTTCCCGTCGCCGCGTTGGCGCAACGGTCAAAGCTATGGATTGTACCTGTTGCGCTGGCGGTTGCGGGTTCGATCCCCGCACATGACAAAAATTTGTATTGGCCATACGGGTGTTTGCTGTGGTCTGGGTGTTTGTGCAGTCCTTGTGGGTTTCCCCACCGTGCCTCGGAGAGCACGTTAAGCCGTCGGTCCCGGTTATTATCATGTACACCTGATAGCGATGTTTCTCATAGTGGGGAATATAGCCGCCAACCCGCATTGGAGCAGCGTGGTGGATTAAGCCCTCATCCTTCTCCTGCATGGGGAACGAGGCCTATGTCCAGTTGTGGGATATTACAGGCAGAAGCGATATGACGTTTCATCTTTTTAAATTGAAAACTATTCGAACGTTGTGCCAGTAATCTTTTTGTTTTTGTGAAATTGTTTTCTGATTGTTTGTTCTGCAGTATGACATTGTAAATAAGCAGATATTTCTTCCGAGTAAAAATGCAATTAATCAAAGCAATGTAAGCACATTTAGTGAACATATTTTAAAAATCATAATTTTAACATTTCATTGTATCGAAGACAGAAATCTTATAAAATAGAAAAAATAATAATGGTCCTTATAAAATTCTATTCACGGTAAGGCATAAATTAATATACGTACTATATAACTTAGCGTAAACGTCTTCGAGTTTATCTAACAATTAGAGACGACCAACATATATGTCAGAATTAAGGTATCATGATTAAGCTTTTTTCTTTATGCATTCAGTTTTACTAGTTCATTGTCATTATTTTTTTAGTAAATAACAAATTTCGCGATTCAATCACAAATTGTAGTAAACTGATTTTATGAGTACTATTTTTTATATATAGCGTTAGAAATATTGAAATGTTAAGTAATATGATGTGCGGTCGGGTGGCCGGGTAGGTTACAGACACATGAGACGCGTGCGGTTTATCTGACATAATTGTATCAAATTTACTACTTTTTGCAATATGAGTTCAATATATCGTTATAACAAGAAAAAAAAATTAAACGTTATACAGTAGTTGCTCACCTTGTTTAAATTATATATCATTTAATATTCAAAAGTAGGTATGTGTATTCAACAGTATATCAGACTTTTTGAAAATATATTATTTAAATGAATCGGGTAAATTGTAATTGGCAGTATTGAACAAACACATTATTTATCTTCTTAATATTAGTATAGTTATTAAACTATATCTTTGTTTTATAGTGATATTATAAAATATCACATCCTAGTATGTTTTCTCCATCCTACGTGAATTAAAAGCCATTATTAACATTAAAGAAAAGAAAACAATCCTACCGTATGTAGTGTAAATATACCGTAATATCTCTAAATTAATAATAAACAAATCGACTGTCCCTACGTATAATATCGAAATTGAAAAAAGGCACTTTACATTTTTATGCTGAATGATTTGTTAAGTATCGATATTGAGTATAAGCTCATGAAAAATGTGATTTTATGTGTATTTTATAGCATTTTCTTCTCTTTTTTCTTTGAAAATATACATAAAAAGTAGTTTTTTCATGCAATAAAAAAATAGAAAATTTTCAGTTTCGATACTGTACGTAGGGACAGTCGAAATATTAAACATAGATTTAAATACAGTCAAAGCAGGCAATTAACTTTCAAATGAAAAAAAAAAATACTTAAACTGAAGTTACTACGCAACTCTTTAACTCACACTATTTAAATGAGTTAAGTAAATATAAGTGTTTGGTTATATCGTTATCAGTCATGTTTGAGACAGATAGTACGGCGTCTGAATGTATATCAACAGTGTCATATGCATTGTTTGAATTCCAAACATAAACCGAGATCTATGTGGGCGAAGATGTTATGGAAATATTAATTTAGCCAGAGGAATATTTCACTTTAAATTCTCTCAATGTCATAATTGTATACTGAAAACAGACAAAAAATAGTTAAAATTAATAAATAAAAAGTAAAACGCAAGTAAGAAATCAAAACTTAAAAATTTCTTTTTCAAAGTTGCCAAAAACAAATGAAATTTAAATAAAAATTGCGTATTTTAAATGCCAGTTCATTAAATCATTTAAATTTTTGGACTAGGTACAGTTTATTAAGCAACCAAACTAATTTGTAATTTCAATTAACTATAACATTTCAATAAGTATTGATTATAGTGGTTTGTAATCAAACATTTCAGTACAAGACAATTGGCTTTCATTAATTGCCTAAAGCATATGTGTATTCTCGTGTATTTGTTGTCTTATTTCAATTTCAATTATTCGAGAGATTAGACAAAAATTTTGACTTTATGTTTTTTATTGGTGAATACAATCTAAAAGTAATAAATTTGATCACATAATATAGAACATACAATATCTAAGTAGCTTATTAACCAGTTAAGTACAAGCTATGTTTGTCACATAAAGTAGTGCTTCTTATTTTACTGAAATTTTGTATATAGCTAGTAAATTGTATGTAGTATATGTGATTTAATTAAACGGTCCTCGCTTATGTCTATCTGTAAAGTTAGCCATAAATCTTTAACTTCATTTTATGAATGCAACAGTTATTTACCCACATTTCTTAACAACTTGCACACTAGTCTAACGATTATTCCAATAAAACAAAAGTAACTAGTAAATAATATATCAATTTAATTGTATCGTGAATGATAATTAATAACAAGTTATGAAAACAGTTTCATAAGTAAAGAGTTATTTTTTTCTTATACGAGTAAAACTTTAGTAAAGCTAAAATTGATTTGCTTATAAAAATTAATTAAGTAATGAAAAAATTAAACTTAAACGTAGTTAACTTAATTTTTTTAATAATTGCGTTTTTTTTTTATCCAACGTGATATTAAAGTTAGTACTCTTTTGCCATTGAAGGCCATCAAACAAAATGAATGAATTTTAAGTTAAGTCGTGAGATCATTAATGACAATCTATAGAACAGGAAATAGTAATGTAAATATAATTGTTTTATCATAAACTCTGTACATCTTAGTTATTTTGAACAACACATTCTAAACAATGTAATCCTTATTTGTCGGGTAATATATACGTAATTTTAAAATAACTTTGCAGAACATTTTATGTTCTGAATGGATATAGTAGTGTTTAATTACATCATCATAATCACTTCAACCTGTCGCAGTCCACTGCTGGGCACAGGCCTCCACCAGTTCGCGCCAAAAATGCCATGCTATTGCCCATGGCCATGTTAACGCTGTATTTACAAACTTCGTCTTCTGTCTTATTTAATCGTCATAATTTAATGAACTATGCGCTTTGGTAGTGTACGCCTTGCGGTTTTACCCGCGTTATTTCTGATTCCGAGGGAATGTCACGATGAAAAATAGGACTGTCACAGGGCTGTTGAATTGAAACCGTGATAGGTAGGGCCTTTAACAAAAAAAGACATATTAACACAAGTAAAATAAATAATAATAATTTTAAATAGTAAAAACTATTCGAGTACCATCATCAGTGAGGTTATATATAAAGAATTGTTTCTTCATTGAAGCGACGTGTAAAAATATGTTTTAAGAAGATCAATAAATGCGTCGTGATCTTGATTTTTAGAAATATATTGGTTAAACATTTAAGGAAGTACCGTTGTGTATGGTCAGAGTCACACTTGAGTCACTTGACCGGGTGTTTAATGAGAAATAAAGTTGCGGCTCAGTATCTGGTATCTAATCCTTTTAATTTTCTCCCTAATATTTATTATATTATTTCCCTATTAAAGTAATTATTGTATTTGGTAAATAGTCGTAACTCGATTCTTCCTATGCAGTGCTAAATTACATAAAAATTACGAATAAGTACACGGACCGTATGTGCAATGTAAATACTGTTTTATTTATGTATAAAATGTGCAGCACTTGAGCGCTCGTAGTCGATGATAAATAAAATGTATGAATAGCAATTATTTATTTGACAGCCGTATTAACTGAGGGAAAACTTAGTGAGAACACTAAACCCTGGGCTTTATGTCTTTGGTCTTTACCAAGTGGCTAAACAGAAAAAAATGCACGAGTTTTTTTTTCATGTGGTATTATGATTTAATAATATTTCATCTAATGAAATACAGTTTACTGAAAATCAGTAAAATGAACTGTATTATGAGTAATGTTGATTTTATTATTCAAGTGAATTTTGATTTAAGTTTTTGTTTTTTTTTTCTAGAAATCCATTTTTTTTTAATTTTGAGTAATATGGTTGTCAAATTCTTAGTAATTCAACAAATGTTATATAGTTACTTATGTTATACGTTTAATTTTACGTATTAAAATGTACATTTTCAATACGAAAGTGTATTATATGAAAGTTATGAATATCTCTGTATGAATAGCATGTTTCAAATTAACAAAAATCCAGCTTTTGTAAGAAATATTCACCAAATATTATTGAATGTGTATGTCTCGTGAAGTAGTTGATAAGATTTATGTTCTGTACAGGTGTTAGATTATATACATTTTAATATAAAGATTATATTTAAAAAAAAAAAATAAAAATACGAAATAATCAACTTATTAAAAAATGTATTAATTCCATTTTCAAACTGATATTTCTTTTCTGTATATATATAGCCAGAATCTTTATAGTGAATGTATACAATCCAACATCGGGTTTATGAATGAGTATGTTAGCCATATGATAAGGCATTTTATTATTAAGGCTCATAAAACATTTCAAGTCTACATACAATAGTTCCTTTATCATGTGTCATTTGTAATCATACGAGTATCGAAAGATATAAAGGATATTCATAAAATATTCTATAAATAATTTACCGAATAATTATTTGCTATCTCAAATATGATTTTTTTAAATAAACATTTACATACTTATCTGTTATTTTATTTATGGATGAAAAAAATAATTGGTTTTATTGAAGATATCGGTAACGTTGTTTACGAAAGAGAAGTTAAGGCTATGTTTACATTGGCACTAGTTTATTTGTCAAAAAGGATTTTAGTGATTTATTAAGTAAAGAAGGTAAAGAATGTAACATTTTTGGATGCGCTAATGTGTTACAAAAAAAAAAGTAAAAAATCGGAAATTAGTCTGGAATTTCTATTGCTGCGTTATACATTTAATTTGTTATATACGTTACATTACGTTACGTATACATTATATACGTTTTAAATATGCATAAATATTTCTAAATAAGTTATTTTCTAATCTTTATCTATTATTAGTACAAAATTTCTACTCGACACCATCCGTGTTTCGTAGCGATTCACTGAGACGCTAGGATACTAGCGTCGTCAGGTGATATTAAATTTGACTTAACTAAACGTCACAAAATAAGAACGATAAAAATATAATACACAGATTTTAAATTATCATAACGCAAAAATAAGGCCAAGCAACTGTCAGCCTCTATTTTACGCCGATGTAAATGGAGCCTAAGTTTTGAAAATTAGGGTAACTTACAGTTGCACCTTAATAAACACTTACTATTTACTAAAGATCTTATAATTTATTAAAGTTTGACAAATAAAACAGGTAATTATGAAACGTAAGAAATCAAATTAACTGTGTAGTAATGGCGTGAAATGTTGAAGAGTGTTACGTATTTCGTAGCGTACGCTCGCAGTACCGTGCGTACCGTCTAGCGTAGCACATCACTTACCGCTCGCTTTCATTCCCGCCTTACCGAATATTGCCATAAACACGTGTGTGACTTTTATTAGTGTTATCATGTTTGTGAAGTTTTAATTTTTTTTTTTTTAAATTTGTAAAACAAAAAGGCAATTCAAAATGACAGCGGGTGGAGAGGAACACGAACCCCTGATTTCTTCGTCTGTCGACAATCAACGTGTGACATACAGTAATTCTCCTCAGGTATATTTTCTTGCTCATATATGTAGATTGGATTGTGTGAAAACTTGTCTTTTTGTTCTATTTAGGATATTAGGGTTCAATTTATGTTTCTGTTTTTTTTTTACCAGTGGGAGCATTTCTTTACAAATTTATGGGCACAATCTGGATATACCTTTCATATTCATTAAAAATATTATAATCAGATCACAATTCGCGAAAGTATCGCATAAGGACAAACCATAATTAATAATAGAGTGAAGGTCATTTTTTACTATCAGCTTAAAATACAAATGTACAAAAACACCTACAAAAACGAATACGATCTCATTTGAAAATGAAATCATCAATATCTAAACTATTAGAAATTCTATTATAAATAATAAAATTAATTGATAACTTAAAATTAGTTTTTTTATTAATTTATAATTTATACCAAAAATGAGACAGTTATCGTGAATTATAAATAAACCACTTCATTAAAATTAGTCACATTTTGAATGAATACTACGGAAAGATTTTTCCATCGACATAATATGAGCCATAAAATAAACCGGCTTAACGTTAACGGAACTGTGAAACGCGTGTAGTTGAAATATATTTTTGAAATCTTAAATTTTCGTTCCATAACCTTTACCAACGTAATAGAATATTAATAAATAAATAAAAACTAGAATTTGTACAACCTTTCTTGAGTTGTGCGCTAAGCAACACATTTAGATTCATTTTTATTCATATATTACAGGTGAATGTGTGTGTTACCTTTTCATTTCACACATAGAGTATTTTTAATCTGAATTCTTCAATCGGAAATTATTTGGGTGAAACCACGTGGCGTAGCTTATTATACTATATATTATATTATACAAGTCATACATAAAATACGAAGGAAACATTAAGAATGTGGTGAAAATTATAACTGACTAAATACCATTAAAATTAAATGATGTAATAAGCGTATTGGGCTATCCAAACTTCATACCTGAAAATATGTACGTAGTGGTTTTGTAATGAACGTGATTTTATTTTAATTCAGGGTTACGTTAATAATATTTTTTTAAACCAAAAATATAATTATGTATAATTGCTGCCTACACTGGAATATTCTATCTACTGTCTGTCATTAGTTATAAGTATAATTATTTGATAATTACTATACAATACGCCTTCTCGGAAGAGTAATATTAGTACATTAAAAATAAATTATTTTTGATATTTTTAAACATGCTGACAAAATTCCTCTCAAGTATTCTGTTCAATTCCAAGGATGTTTAATACGCTTTGATTTTTATGTATTACAAGCTGACCCCGCAAACGTTGTTTTGCCATATAATTATGTTATTAGCCCATTAATTCCAGACCTACCCGATATGCATACAAAATTTGATAAATACGGTCCAGCCGTTTCGGAGGAGTATTTTTACTAACATTTTGACACGAGAATTTTATATATAAGACTAGCTGCCAGGACAGACTTCGTTCTGTCAAAAGTTAATAGTATTTTTTTTGTGTTAATACCTTCCGTGGACCTTAAGAAACATACAAAAAAATAAATTAGCCGAATTGGTCGAGCCATTCTCGAGTTATGCGCTTAGCCACATTCATTTTTATTCAAATAGATAAATAAATTTATCGACACAAGTATAAGAGTAATAAGATATGTTTTTTTTTTTAAATTTCTATGAAATAAATTATATGTAGCTTTTTATGTTCGGATTATAATTAATAGTTCGTTGAAGATCGTTGAAGTTTGTGCGCGGACTTTAGTTTACGAAATTGTTAAGAAAAAACATATTTATTTTTGTCTACGAATATCGTTTTGCTATACCTTCTTTAAAAATTTATAGAAGCAGAAAATAGCTACCGAGTATCAAAAGTAAACTTAATAATGAAATCCCACATATTTCAATATATACGAAGAAAATAGTTTATTAGGCATCTTCCTACTTGACTACTCGATATTAAAATTAGTAATTCAAATCCCACGCTGTTTCGATAGACAAAAAACGAGATAGAATTATAAAACAAGACGATGAGCGCCTAAGTAGTTGTTGTCTCATAAAAAAAAGTAAAACCAGTTTATTTGACGATCTCGTTCCGCTGGTTTTCAAACATTGTCTCTATTTTAAAGCCACCAACGCTTAGATGTGTCAAAAAAACATCGAGTTTTATTCTCCGACGTAATATGTACGTTTTATTTGCATTATGAGGCAACTTTTTACATAAAAATATTTTACTATATTTGAGTTAGGTTACGAAAATATATTTTTTTTCTTTTTTTTTTTTTTGAACTTAATCCGTGGTATTGAAAGAAACTAATGAATTCGGCCTAAATACGCAGACTACTATATTGCTTACCTATAAGTTAATCTCGTGAGTACTGAGTGTCTTATTATATAAGTAGGACAGTTTGCTCAAATATATTATGATTTTAAAATAAATAATTAATTATTAAGCCATTTTGATAATATGATAATGCATAAGGATTAGCGATCACAGTTCCAAATATTTAACTGTTTGCCGGTTCCACTAGTTATCCTGCACATAAGCTAGGAATAGACTAACAGCAGGAGAAAGAATAGGCATTTAGGACCTGTTTCTCCTAGCAATCCTACAAATCTTGTAAATGTGAAGTATTGTACGGATTGATATTTGTAGCTCAATCACGTCAGAAAGGCTGAACAAATCTGAACGAAATTTGATACAGAGGCAAGTTAGTCTTTGACTGAACTGAAACTTTGTATGGGTTATAATCAAGAATTGCACAAAAGAAAAAGTAACGTTTTCATAGAATAGTTTTTTATACAAAGCTATGGGCCATAACTATTGACTCTTAGTCGAGTTTAACTCGAGTACGAACGCTTTAGGCCTATATGATCCAATTCGTTTAATTGTGTCCAATTCGATACAATCGCTTATATCCTGCTTTAAGATGTTTCGAGACATCAACCCGCTTGTTGCCAAAAGATTACATTGAAGATACACTGTATATTAGTTTATACACGTGGCGTTGCTCCTGATTGTCATGTAATTTCATAAAACACATTAAATGTTTTTGTTTGTTGAGTTTAATGCCTTACAGTTGTGTTACTGCAATATTGATTTTGCCAAAGTCAGAAGACAGAAAGACGATTGTGTGCTCAAGAATTGAGATGAAAGGATTCATTTACATTTGAAAACAAGCGAAACAGTTTTTTTTTTTAATTAAAATTCGAAATTTAATTTAGCTATTACGAAACTACTGAAAAATCTTAGTCCATCCGATAGACATTTGGCACCCAAATAAGTAACATCAGTAAGTACCTAAGTAAGTCGTAACATCAATTTTATACTTAAATTTGATATAAAATTGAAATAATAATCGAGTTTATGAATTTACTGTTTTAATCAAACAATCAAACATATTTAGTGATTGATATGGCTTCTGAAAACTCCCTTCTAGTCATGGGCGTACCCAGAATTTTGTAAAGGTGGGGCAAAAAATAAATATAAAAATCGATAAGAAGGAGAATTCTGTTTTTTGTTTTTTTTTTTTTACTGCAACTTTTCATTTACTTTCACTATCTATTGTATACTACCTCAATACTAGCTTGTGGAAGTTTTAGTAAAAAATAATAAATCTAAATCTATTCTATCTATTATCTAAATCTACTTAAATATTCCTTGTTAATATTGTCTGGACTGTTGACTGGGGTGACAATTTCAATTTTTCAATCTTTGCTTTTAAATTAAAGCCTAGTCACTCAGTAATAATCTATGCTACCTACTGGTGAAAGAATTTTCAAAATCGTTTTGTAGTTTTCGAGTTTATCCATTACAAATTATATCTATCCTAATATTAGAAAGAGTAGGTAAAGTTTCTAAGCTGTTTGTTTGTAGGGGGGTAATCTCCACAAATACTGATCCGATCATAGAAAATCTTTCACTGACAGAAAGCTACAATATTCAGGAGTGATTTATGCTATTGAAGAAAAGAAAAAAACAGTGAAAAATAATAGTATATGTAAATCAAGTCGGAGAAATGCGAGCGAGATGAAAACTATACTTTATTTGCATTACAACCGTTGGCGCAGATTGTAGTGGCTCTGCTTTCTGTTCCGGGGTTCTGGGTTCGATTGCGCCTGAACCTGGGGTGTGATATTTGTATTTATTTATAAATGTACTATATTTAATTTTGTATATTAATAAAAAATATATTTAACAGTCGATTGTTACTATAACAAGCATTAAGTTGCTTACAATAGGAACAGATAACCGTGTGTATGTTATAATATATATTAAATCAAATCTTTCTTTCTCTTTATAACATTACTATCTATTGACACAGAATTAAAATAATATTAAAATGTTCTTTTAGCATAATTATTTTAATAAACCCTTACTATTCGGTTTTGATCTTTGGTAAAGTTGTATTCTGTATATATCTAAATATATACTGTCCGTACAAATGAAAACAGCAAAAAGTAATTGAACTGTATCTTAAATACTTAAAACCTGTCGCACTCCATTTAAAGAGTACGATAATTGGTCGAAGTACTTTGCTAATTAAGAGGCGTATCAATCAAAGTTATTCTTACGAATTACCGTATCCTGGTAGTAGGGACAACTACGAAGAATTTTGTGAGAAGTATAAGAAAAACGAAAACGGAATTAACTTGAGAATTTTATTGCATCAAATTGAGTGTATAACTGTTATTAAATAAGTAATAATTATGTTTCATATTGTATTGGACATGTAATTAATAAAAACATTGAAAATAATCAATCCTACCCCTTTCAAATCACTAATTTTCTATACCTAAGTTTTTCTAAAAGAAATCATTAATAAGTGATAACACCACCCTACTCTAATCATTCACTTTTTCTTGATAGTCGTTGTGTTTAATCAATGTTAACCCTGTATGTGTGATGTTCCAGAAAGTAAATATATAAAAACAAACAAACCAAGTTAAGTGAAAAGTTCATGTTTATTCTTTTACTTAAAGATATGAGATCTTGTAAATGTTCCACGAACATGAACCCACTTATTTACAACTGAGCGGCAATTTTCTTGTCTGTTGTTCTGTTATATACAAATCTAGAAGTCTTGACTTATAATCTAGGTACAAATGAGTACCTACAGCTCCTATATTTACGCAACATATGTAGTTATAAAATAAAGTCTTAAGGTAAGCGTGTTAAAGATGTCTGACCTTAATTTAACAACATTTCTTTTAATATTTATTGCTATGAAGGTAAAATAGAATAAGGATTTTAAGTAACTAATTCTTCTATTAACTTTAATAAAAGATACAAAATAGAATTCTAAAAAAAAACCACAATATTTTTATAACTCAGAATGAATTGTATAAACATATGCGATGTGAGGTATATTTAACTGAGACCTACCTCAGCACACTTGCTCAAAATATAGAGAATCCCGACTTCTAGGGGTAGTACCTCGATCTTACAGAAGATCACAGCTAAATAACACTGTTTTCATACAGTGTTGTGTTCCTGTTGCTCAGTAAGGTGACCACAGCTCCTGGGGGAAGTTGGGGATGGGGTCCGCAACGCGCTTGCGATGCTTTTTGTGTTGCAGACTTCTATAATCAACGGTAATCGCTTACTATCAAGTGAGCTGTAGGCTTGTTTTTCGATCTAGTTATGTATATAAAAAGTATTTTATTCATTGGCGACAGCTATTAATCGACACTAAAATATTTCTTTAACGATTTTCAAAGACAGAAATGACTAAGATTTGTAAAATTTTATTTAGTTGACCTTTAGAACACGACTTAATGAATGCAATCTAATACTATTAGATAATATGAAGATGTATTTTTAGATTACGTAAATAAAATAAAAAATAATCAATGAATGTGAAATAAATATTAAGGAGTCAGAATACTATATTGAAGGAATGTGAGAGATACACATTAACCCTATAAGAAAACGGCACAAATAGAAATGAATATGTATATTTGTTGTCCACAAAACAGGTTTAATTATTTAGAATATTTCGAAAATTATATCATCATCAGGTCATATTATTTAGAAATTCTAAAAATATTATTTATCGTCAATTTTTTTTAGTGTACTTTACATATATGCTACCTTTTTTAAAAAAATACTTAAAAAAACCCAAGGTAAAAGTTTCTCCTGAATTTTCATAACCCACAAGATTTATAATTTGATACTTATTGTAATTACAAAATATAGAAATTAATAATTGCCAAAGGAGTAGAAGCTAGATGACAGAATTTGCTGATAAAAATTACTCTTTTTCTTAAACTTCCTCAATACTTTATATTGACACCACACTCGCACACATATTTGATTTGTTTTTTAAGAGCAGGTTACTCAGTTGATTCAAATAAAACCGACGTCCAAAACAAGTGGATTTGCCATATAGAGCAGATTTAATAGGGAACCGTAAGCACATACAAAAAGAAATACTTATGGAGCATTTTAAACAAAGTTTATGGAGAAACGAAGTGAAAGTAACGATACGCAGGAAAATTGTAAATATATACAAAATAGAAAAGTTTGTTTTCATTATCTCTCTACCTTAACGCTTATTTTACAGAAAGGTAATGTTGAACAATATCTAATACAATATAAAAATAATAAATAAATGAAATAATTTAACCTTGGCTTTTCATTACGTATGTAGTTATATAGCTGATGGTAACCTGATGGTAGGTGGAAGGGTGGATCCACCGTTGTATAGGGGGAATATCCGCAACCTATTTACAACAATGGATAACTAAAAAAAAGCTGAAACAGGTAGGTATATTTTTTCTTGACTCGATAATTTTATGTAATTATTGAATGGCCGGCCTAAAAAAAGGCAGGCGAAGAATTTCACCGAAAATAATCGATTGCAAATAAAAAATAAAATGGGGCCCGGGGCGCAGATTTTTAACATTCGCCACTGCCCACAACCGTAAGTTTCTTGTAACGTAAGTTGATTTACAATTTGATCGAAACTGAATTGACCACAATTAAGTGTCTGTGACCATTTTATAATGCTATATTTGCGCCTGGACGATTACCGCCGCTTATAGACACCTGCAACAACAGAAGCATCGCTAACGCGTTGGTGACCTTACGCTCTGGCTACCTCATAACCACAAAAAGCAACACTGCTGGAGAGGAGTATTATTTAGCTTTGATCTTCTGTAAGGTTGTGGTACTTCCCCAGTTCAGCTGACCCAGAATTTGAGCATGGTATATCCTTCTGTATGTACCCTACCACAGCAAGAGGAATTAAATATATCTTTAAATTAATTCTTATTTTAGAAATATGATAAGTGAGATGTGTCGAATAAGATCAAATACCAGGTAAATAGGTAGTTCAAAAGTTAAAAATTCCTTCTTCTTTCTTTTTTTTGTTTTATTCGGTATGTAGTTAGGTATACATTAACGTTTGGTACTAACTACATTACCTGCTTATTGAAAAAACTGAATTTCTAACTAAGTTTATTTAGATCACATTCCATCTCTTGACTTCCTTGTAAAACATACTTAATATTATACTGAACTGTCTCGGCCTCAATGCCGCTCAATGACTGCTTACAGGGATGGGTAAAAAAAACTTCAGTCAGTCAGTTTGTTCAGCCTATTGCAGTCCACTGCTGGACATCCTTCCAAGTTCTCACCAGACATCCCGGTTTTCCGCAATCCTCATTCAGCCTAAACCGGCAATCTTACGTAGATCGTCGGTCCAACGGGCCGGACGGCGTCTCATACTGCGTTTGCCAAGACGCGGTCTCCACTCCAGGACCCGTCTGCTCCAACGGCCATCGGTCCTGCGACACAAATGACCAGCCCACTGCCACTTCAACTTGCTAATTCTGTGGGCTATGTCGGTTACTATCATTCTCTTGCGGATAGTCTCATTTCTAATCCTATCTTTGAGAGAAACCCCAAGCATAGCCCGTTCCATTGCACGTTGAGCAACTTTAAATACATCAAAAAAAAAAAAAAACATATAAAAACGTCATTGTGTTTTAATAATTAACTATAAAAGAACTATTGTTTATATTTAATAAGTAATGCACATCTTGAAATTGCAATAGTTGTTGATTGCATCGTTATTTTGATCTACGATATAATTGTTCCGTTATAATTCAGTCAATGTCAACGTTATAAAAATAACAGTTTGCAGATTGAGTGTGAAATTGAGTTGAGTTTGATTTGTTATTTCATCAATCATTTTCTCTATTGCTATCTAAAGAGATTGCCGTTTGTCGCCGTTGACTGCCGGTGTGTGATCTCATCTTAAAACATACGTAGTAAAGTCAATGTAGTTAAACTGTAAATTATAAAATAATTATGTTTTATTTATAATAATTCATTTATGGTCAAATGAAAAAGATCACATCCACCATAAACACACGGCTAACCTAGCAACTGAAATATGAGCTGTATTTGTTTATTGATCGATATTAGCGGTCCCTCTTTGTTCCGACTCGGGTTACAATGTTTGACAAATAGTGTACGGCTTTACGTCGCGGTTATTTGAACTTGGATTTAGGATTTAAAATATTAAAGAAAAGGAAAGTGCAACTGTCATTAAGGTATTTTACTAACAACGATTATTTCATTTGAGGTAGGTTACAGAAGAAATAGTTCTTTCTTGGTCAGGTTCGCTTAAAATGTTGAGTAGCCTAACTGGGGAAGTACCTCAACTTCTTAGAAAATCACAGCTAAACAATACTGCTCTTCCTGCTTCAGTCTGTAATATCCCACTACTGGGCATAGGCCTCTTTCCTCACGTAGGAGAAGGATCAGAGCTTAATCCACCACGCTGCCCCAATGCGGGTTGGCGGATATATTCCCTACTATGAGTAACGATCGCTATCAGGTGTACATGATACCAACCGGAACCGACTGCTTAACGTGCTCTCTGCAGCACGGTGGGGAGACCCACAAGGACTGCACACACACCCAGACCATGGCAAACACCTATATGGCCAATACAAATGTTTGTCATGTGCGAGGATGAAACCCGCAACCGCCAGCGCAACAGGTACAATCCATGGCTGTGACCGTTGCGCCAACGCGGCGTCTGCTCTTTAGTTGCGTTATATTTCTGTAGGTAGCCAGAGTTCCTGGGGATGACTTGAGTTTGGATCAGTTTGCGCTTTCAATGCTCCTGGTGTTGCAGGCATTCTTATGCTGTGGTATTCATTTACCACCAGGCGAACTTTATGCTTGTTTGCTGCTTTCGTGGCGTAAAAAGTAAAAATTAGTTATAATTAAAGTTTTCTTTTAGATTTCGGTGAAGAGGACTACGGTTTTTTTTTTGACGTATTCTATCATTACAGAAAATAAGGTACGCTGGTCGATAATTTAATAAGTCTAAACAATAATATTTCTTGGAAATACAACGTACTAAGGAAACCTTCCAGGAAGATGGGACTTGTCCAATGAGTTAGGAACGCGAGAATAAGCGCTTTAACACTCGTAACAATCTTTAGTACGATAGCTGGTATACTATTTGGAAAACATTTTAGCTTCACGTTCAGTTTAAGTTCTAATAAGTCTCTGAAATATAAAACTAACTGTACCCTCATCTTCGTCCGCATGGAATTTAACGAAAAAGATATTGTTGAGTTCGCAGAATTATAAAATAAATACATTTCTAAAATAAAAGTAGCCTAAGTTACTCCTTACTACATCAGATATCTGCCAGTAAAAGTCCCGTCAAAATTAGTCCAGCCGCTTCAGAGATTAGCTGGAACAAACAGACAGACAGATAAATAGACAAAAATTGTAAAAATTGTTATTTTGGTATATGTACAGTATACATCCATATTCATTAAGTAAAAAGCGGTTATTTTAATATTACAAACAGACACAAAAATTTTATTTTTTGTATAGATGATCAAAACCAAAATCAAAATCAAAAACAGCTTTATTCAAATATGCTTCAAGAGCACTTTCGAATCGTCATTTTACAAATTAAAACGTTAAAAATATATTATTCTTTTTGTAAAAGTAAAGCTACCACCGACTAGGAATGTTGATTCTACAGAGAAGAATCGGTATTAGTATTAGTCCGTTAGTTATTTACTAAGTTGTAGAATGAGTAAATAGTTCGTTTATATGTGTCATAACCTGACATTTTGTAGGCGAAAATATGATAAGTACACGCTAAGATTATTAACCGACTTCAAAAAAAGGAGGAGGTTACTCACTTCGACCGTGTATATATTTTTTGATGTTTGTTCGGGGATACCTCCGTCGTTTATGAACCGATTTTGTTATTTCTTTTTTTGTTGGAAAGGAGATATCCCTAGTGTAGTACCATGATAAGGAAACCAGGATCTGATGATGGGATCCCAGAGAAATCGAGGGAAACTCTACTTGACTAATTTTTTGACTACCTACGTTGTATAATTGAAGTCGGTTTTTTTTCGTTTGCCTGCAAACACAATTATTATCAGTAGCTTGTTACTTTATCTTACAATTAGGTTAAAAAAAGTATTTTATACATTTAAAGATATAGTTATATTTTTGTATAGATCTGTAAAAAAATATGGTATGTTAAGGATATCATTCGGTACTCATATATAATTAAATAAATGCAATTATCGAAAATAATTGAATTTCGAGAACAGATATCTTTTACTTCGAACCGAATTAAAAACCTGCCCATTGCACATTATCAAGTACAAGTTTCAAAAAATTAAATGTACTTTCAAAAATTAAATTGATTTCAAAATCTTGTTTGGCTCTTTTTGTATGTATGTATAAAGAATCGGATACGGCTAACGATGTCTTCAATTAAAATGTATAAAACTTCAATAAAATTAAAATTGAATATCTGAATTACTTAAAAGTGTATTGGAGTGTAGCCGATGTTCGAAAGTGGTTCATGCAGATAATATATGTTCAAAGCTTACAAACAAACAACTTACTGCAATCCGTAGCTCCCCTGGCATCGAATGGTGCTGTGACGACTGTTTAAAAAATACATCTCGGCGATCATCCTTCTTAATACCTGAAGATGAAGGTGACGACGATGAATCCGAAACTGAATTCATCATAAGCCCACAAACTATTGACACCAATAAATTAGCTCAGGACATCAGTCGCGAAATTAAAAAGACATTTAAAGAAGAATTACGTAGCTTGGAAACATCACTAGAATTTTTAAGCGAGCAAATTAGTTCAATGGAACAAACTGTCCAAAACCAAGACTCTAAAATAAAAGATTTAGAAAACAAAAACCAAGATTTACTAAATAGAAATAAAATTTGAATTTACGTGTAGCCGCGCTGGAACAAGGATTGCACCAATTTGAACAAAAAATCTTTCATCAAGCATTGAAATCAATGGATTACCTGAAATTCCTATAAAAGATATTAATAAAGTGGTAGGAGAAATGGCGTCGAAGTTGGACTTGGATAAACAGGCTATTAAGTCCATTCAGCGTCTACCAGGATCAAAAACCAAACCTGGGATAATTTTATTAGAAATGAAATCGAAAGAAGCTCAAGAGCAATGGATAAATAGTGGAAAAGAAAAATGTCCAACCGTAGGATTACTGTTACCAGAGGTCTCTAAAGAAAATGCGATGCAAAGAGTTTACATACGAGAAGCCCTCACTAAACATACGAAGACACTACTTTTTAATGCTAAAAGCCAATTGAGTAAATATTTCCAATACATTTGGTACAAAAATGGTAAGGTTTGTGTTAGAAAGTCAGGTAACAGTAAAATTTATTACATACGCTCAATAGATGATATTAATGAACTTATAAAATCGAATTAAAATTATGTTTAGATAAATATTCTAAATTAAGTTTTTGCTATTAATTGTTATTAACTTTATTTTATTTATTTACTTATTATATATATTTTTTAATAATGGGTAGTCAGATAAAAGAATTATTTAATTGTAGTTCTTTAAACGACTTCTTTAAGCTACTTCCTCCAAAAACCTACTTAAATGTTTCATGTCTGCATCTAAATATTAGGTCACTTATTAAAAATTTTGATAAATTGTTACTACTCACTCATAACTGTAAATTTCCTTTAGATGTAATTATAATTACAGAAGCTGGTGTAACAGATAATATTGTCCAGCTTTTTAACATACCCGGTTATAATATGTTTTCAAAATTAAGATATAATCAAAGAGGTGGAGGTATTATTATTTATGTTAAAAATCATTTAAAATTCACTTTATGTGAAAAAAAAACTTTTTCATTTGAAAGTTTAATTGGTACTCTTAAATTATCTTCTAATCAAGACTTAGTAATTATTGTTGTATATAGACCACCCTCAAATTACAAGAATGTTTTTGTTAAGGAGCTAGCTGGGTGCACTTCAAAATTTAATATTAAGCAAAACATTTTAATGATCGGAGATACTAATATAGAAATTAAATCTTTAACAACATACTCACGTTCATATTTGGATATGCTCAGCGAGTGCGGACTAATGTGTGGAATCACCGATTACACCAGAATTGAAACTAAACAAAATATAACTACCAAAACATGCATTGACCACATATTTGCGCGATTCCACAAATCTCATCTATACTCTGCAGTGCTTGATACTGTACTAGCAGATCATCGAGCGATACTTCTTTCTTGCATTATGGACGTTGAAGCGAGATTAACGAAAAATGTTTCAAGAAATTTGGTCGACATAGAATTATTAAACAAAGAACTCGCCAAAGTTGACTGGGGTAAAACTAAACAGATAAAATGTGCAAATGAAATTTACAACTTTATAAAAAAGTCCTTTCAAGAAGCTGAAAAAACTGCATCATTAAATATAAATTATAAGAGAAAATCTAATAAAATTAAAGTACCTTGGATTGATGACAATATTATTCATCTGCGTAAGAAATGTGATTCCTTATTCCGTTCATGGAAAAACAACTCAAATGACCCTCAAATAAGACTCCAATATAATAAAACAAGGAACAAACTACATAAAGTTTTAGAATATAAAAAAAACATGTTTTTTACTAAATTAATAAGAGAAAATTACAATAATATTAGAAAAGTGTACCAAATCCTAAACCAAATGCTAGGTCGTATTAATGTATCTATAGATGATGCCATAATGAAGGCATTTGATGTTCAATCAATTAATTTAAAAACAATCGCTCAAAATTTCGCCAAGGAATTTGAAAACTCATCCAAATCAATTTTAACAAGTTGTAATACTAAATTAACAGAAACCGATACATCTGATATGGGTGTTAATTGTAGTATTAGATTTCAAAAAGCAACTAGCGAAAAAGTTCTAGAGATTATAAATAAATTAAATCCAAAGAAAGCTCCTGGAGCTGACGGTATTAAAGTATGTAATATTAAAATGATAGGCAAAGAAATTGCAGGTGCTCTAGCTAACCTTATTAATTTTAGCATTATTTCTGGAACATACCCGGACAGTTTAAAGAATGGATTTGTGAGACCAGTTTACAAAAAAGGTAAAAAAAATAATTATTGTAACTACCGCCCTATAACTTTACTATCGTCGGTGGATAAAATAGTGGAGAAATATATTAGTAACCTAATATATGACTTTTACAATAAACATAATGTAATATACGAATTTCAATATGGATTTCAAAAAGGTAAAAGCGCAGAAAGTCTTTTAAGTAATTTTACTGATGAAGTAAATAGTTATTTAGACAAAAAATATCACGTTTTAGTTTTATTTATTGATTTTTCTCGCGCTTTTGACACCCTAAATCACAATCAACTAATAAGCAGGCTTAACAGCTGCGGTATTCGAGGGCCAATTCTTAAATGGTGTGAAAATTACCTTAGTAACCGCACTTTCAACGTGAAAATTGGAAATGACCTGAGTGATACTGTAAATATTACAGAAGGTACAGCCCAGGGATCTGTGTTGGGGCCGCTCCACTTTTTATCCTACGTTAATGATATGCACAAGAGCATAAAAAATTGTATTTGTTATCAATTTGCGGATGATACTTGTCTAATTGCTGCTGATAAAAACCCTCAGACTGCCCTTAGCTTACTGCAATCGGACTTCGACTGTTTAACAAAGTGGTGTCATGATTCTGGTATTATAATAAATCCAAATAAAACAAAACTATTGCATATAAAATCTCCATATTTGCGTCCAGTTCCCATAAAACATATCATCGCTCACACTCATAGCTGCCTACATAATTCTAGCTCTACCACATGTCAAAGCTACTGCAATTGCCCAACTGTTGAAGAGGTGAGCACTTATAAGTACCTCGGATTGATAATAGATAACAGCTTTAATTGGAAGTGGCACATTGAATACGTCTGCAACAAACTCCGCCAGTTTTTAGCTAATATTTTAATATTAAAAAAAAGAATACCGCTTAAGATCAAAATTTTATTGTACAACGCAATTGCTGGATCTCACATTAGATACGGTCTAAGTAGCTACGGACGGACTTATAAAACATACACTGAAAGAATCTTGAAACTTCAAATAAAAATAATTAAAGCTATTTTAAATTTTAAGGATAGACATAAACACTGTGATGATGACCTAAATTTTTTTAAACATTGTAATATCTTACCAATTAATATTCAATTTAAGCATATAATGTTAAAGGAAAATTATTCAAATCAAAAATTCTGGCAACATATTAAACACCCTACTTACACCCGTGCTATCGCAAAAAACCGATTATGGACTACTAGGCGCATACACAACACATATGGTGAGCGAACTACCGCTTATTTAGTGCCTAGACTAATAAATGACTTACCATCAAAATTGATTGAAAGTATTACACCAATTAACTTAAAAAATAAACTTAAAAATTACTTTCTTGATACTATTGTGACTTGACATATTTAGTGGTGTGCATCTTTTTATTTGAGTTTGCCAGCTTGCTTCTAATAGGAGGGTGGATAATTATGTAATTATTTTATATATATATTTAGTTCATTGGGTACTAAATAGCATTGTCATAAACCTGCGTGGTTTTTAATGCTATTTATATTAAATATGTACAATATTGTTTATTTGATAAATAAATTAAAAAAAAAATGTATTAAAAAAGTTTCGATTGTAGCCATATACTATACATCCGGATATTAAGTATCCTTTAATGCAAGAATGACTAAAATGATAGCGACTTAAGATAAATAAATTTATCTATTTATTTATTATTTATTTACTATTACTTAAGATATTGTTTGTAAAGCCAAGTGCAAGATTATTATATTGAAGAGACTACATCACAAAAAAAAAAAAATGATTTACTCTCTTGTTACTTACGCCAATTAGCACGATTAAGATTTTAGCGTGATAAGTGATTTCAATGTCTCAGCAACTTTCGTGCGTATAGCTCTGTTGATATACAATGATAATAATATAATATCTGTACTACATCTCTCCAATTAATAAATATCAATAATCATTTTTTGTGCAGGGTAGTTCACCAAGCGACTCCCCTCGAGCTAGCGGTGGTGAAGTGACGCTGGCAATACCCCAAAATAGAAGCTATGGCGCTATCGGAGGCGTGGAGAAGGTTACCTACACATGGGCGGATATCAACGCGTTCGCGACGGAAGACCGGTCTAGAAACAGAAAGTTCTGGAACTTTTGGCGAGGTTCTTCAGATCGCATGTTCCAGCAGAGAAAACAGCTGCTTAAAAATGGTAACTTTATATTTATTTATTTTCTTAATGGTTTATGTCCTTGTGATATTACTTTGTTTTGACTGTGTTATTATTAAAATTAAGTCCGTAAAAAAAGTAATGGTTTTGTGATAATCTTATAGCCTACTTAACTTTTGCCCCTACTTTGAAAATTATCGAAACTTGTCAACACTGCATCGTAAATAATCACTTTATAATTGAAATAATTGGAAAAATCCCTCTGCTTACTCATAGAGTATTTTAATGAGATATGTCATTAAGTTATAAAGTGAGTGACTTATAACGATAATTTTAAACACGATAAGATTTTTTTTTTTATTATTTTGCTTTTGTTGTCAAGAATTTTTATATACTTATTCGGGGAAAGAACTTTTAAGAAATTTACAATTTATTATTTTTTGTACTGTTAAGATATTCTAAACTATTAGCAAGTAAGTACCTTTATAACATGATTTCTTGGAATTTTTTCTTCGACTTAATAATAATGCGAGAATTTTTACACTCACATTAAATTTAATTTACTTTTAATAGATTCGATAAAATAAATACATGATCACAATTTTAGTTAATACGGAACACTAAAAAGGTACATTTAGGCTGTTGATACAGAATTTCGGGAGCAAACAGGTTTGAAAAACAGGACCAGTTACGAATTGTACTACTTTATATTCAGAGTGACAAAAATATGCTTGTTAAAAAGCTCAAAAATTTCTTCTTAATGATAACTTTGAATCAATGAAATATAAACTTTGCCTGTTTTGATCTTCATTACATTTAATGTTTTTTGCTTTCCAACATCTAATGAATTTAAATCAGAGAACTACTTGTGACAGTTATAAATTAGTGATGTGATAGTATATTTGGTTATTACATTTTGTACAAATAGATGCAATTTATACTTTTATTACATATAATATCATATTTATGAATTACTTCTTTACGCACGCTTGACTTGGTTTGACTTAAGCTGGTGAATGCGTGATGAGAGCGTTACGAAAAGTGTGATCGCGCTAGGCGAACGGAGCAAGAGAGAGAGAGAGAGGTGCGAGCACATATTTTCTTTCTCTCTTAGATAGTTACGTTTCGTAAATCTAAGATACAGTGCAGGCCTATTGTGCAGAAGTTTTACTTCAGTCGTGTGGTCTAAAGCACACTCGCTTTTTTTGATGATGCAATAAATTTAAAATGATAGATAAAGTTATAAAAACCTTGTGTTTTTTTTTAGTAAATGGTGCCGCATATCCTGGTGAGCTGCTTGCTATTATGGGGTCTTCAGGTGCTGGCAAAACTACGCTACTCAACACTTTGACCTTCAGAACTCCACACGGCGTAGTATCAAGTGGAACTAGAGCATTAAATGGACAGCCAGCTACCCCTGAGGCAATGGCAGCTTTATCAGCATACGTCCAGCAGCAGGATCTGTTCATAGGCACTTTGACTGTGCGTGAGCATTTAGTTTTTCAGGTGAGTGAATATTTAGACTTGTTGGAAGATTTCGATTTTCCAGGTGAACGAAGATTTAGTGTTGTTTTGGTATTCGAGGTATTCAAGCTAATAAACCACAAGATGATGCAACACAGACAACGCCCAGTTGTTATAACATCATGGCTTTGTTTTAGCACTAAAATTAAAATCAAACTATAACAATTCATACAAAGATACGAGTGTTACGACTAATTTTAATAGTTTTTACTTTTCTTGATCGTAATAAAGGTCTACAATACAAAACTAAGTAATTATAAGTAGCATGACGAATAAAATTAAATAAAACAGATACATTTATAAAATTCAAGCTTATATTTACAACATATATTGCAACGTGATCATTAATTGTTAATTTTAATCAATACATACAATAAAAATGTAACGGTTCGCCGTCTGTACATTTAAGATGTATGAGAAAGAATGTTGTTGGGACCTTTATCAACGCAGATAGCACCTAAAACAATGGTTCACAGAATTTTTGTCTGTCAGTGCGTTTGTGCAGGCTAATCTCAGAAACGGCTTATTCGATTTAAATGTGATTTTTACTAAAATATTGTGGCAAGCTTATTTTAAAATGTTGTGTTTGTTTCATGTGAATCGGTTCATAAATAAAAAGTTATGCCAATTTAAAGAATCACGTTGAACATGTAAAGTCACTATTCCCGTGGACGAAGTCGCGAGCACATCTAGTATATATATAAAGCAATACAGATTACCTACCATTATGGAAATTAAACTCATGCGTTCACGCGACTGACTTGCGACAGACTTGAAAGACTTGTAACAGAGTTACAATTATCTACAAAGTCAGGTTCAAATTGTATACGTGGTGAAAAAGTTATGTATTCGTTTGAAAATAAATTCAAATGTATTAAAATTCTTGTTTTAAGAATTCGATTAGTCACGTGACTAATCATTTCATCATCGAACCTTTAAATGTCCTTGTTCGTGGGACTTGAATTCTTTTACGTTTACTTCGTTAAAACAAGTTTGTACTCTACAAATTAATGATTACTATGTTTATTCTTCTTTTTACGTTCTACAAAATTATGTAATATGGCAAATTGTCCTTTAATTCTCTTCCCTGTGGAAGAAAAAGTTTTCGCTGGGTATAGTCATAAAAATATATAAATATTGTTCACAAAGTATGATGGATCTAGTTTTTGAAGTTAAAATATTAGTGAAAATATTTGGAAGCTAGTAAGCAAACATTACCATCACACATAGCCAGTAGCTACAAAAAAACAAATACCAAAAAAAAATATTCGTATAAGTGTAACGATTTTGCCCTTGGTTGAATCTTTTACGATTCTGTATAGCTGTATGTAGTATGTAGGTCGAAAGATGTTGAGTAATCGCGTTAGTAAAGGTAAAGGCCAAAAATGAATGGAGTGGTATAGGATCAAGCTCAGGTTTAGGGAAAGGGTCAGATATCATTTCGATGGCTCCTAAGTATACTGAGTGAACTAACAACTTTTGACTATTTCATTTTTTGAAGATATTAATAACATTTACTTCATTTCCTATCTACCTATGTAACAAAAAAATAAAGTTATTAGAAGTAGAGTTGACTCAGTATACTAAGGAGCCATCGATTTGTTTTGCTTTTCTTCTCGCTCCCTCTTCACCTTACAACATGAAGTAGTAATAACTACGTGAAAACAATCCTATAAACAAGTACGTCCTGCAGCGCTTAATAACTAGAACTAGACTCAATACCAATTGATACCTCGATAATTAATAATTTTAACAGATTATCCAGTTCAATATCGACATACAATTTTAACCTCGTCGTCAAATGAAATCTTCGTTTTTTTGTAACCGCATTCCAGCATCTGGTTATAGTCGGAGTTGTATGGTGAATATATTATTTGCAACGAGTCCAATACCCTATCATGTCATTAAAATACTGTATTATTATTGTAAGGTGTTATTACCGGCTTTTCTATATTATTATTTATGATTTATAGGCAATTTAGTTATTTATATGGCGTCGACGGTCTAGCATAATATTTGAGCGATATAATATTGTATTCTTGTTATATTTAAATTTGTTAATCACTAAAAGTGACGTGTGTTTAATTTGAATAATTTATTAATAAAACAAATAATCGACAGATTTATAAAGCCAACGTTTTTAATTTTAGTTAAATAAAGTATAGGAGTGACGGGATCGAATTGAGGGCTTTTTTATATCCTTGCAAAATTATGGATTATTTGGTTTTTATAATATATTGTTCTTTCAGTTAAGAGAGGTGATGTTTGTTCAGCACTTTTTATATTTTAAGGCTTATTATAAGGTTATCTGCAAAAAATTAAGCTACAAAGTTAAGCCTTATGGTATAAAAGTATTCAGAAAATTACGCAAGACATTACACACTTAACGATTCATTACAAAAATTATTGAAAATGACTGAATGACTTGAATGATGATGTTTGAATCGTCCTTTTCATTAAATACTTCGTGCAATGTTCCTACTTTACATAATGGTTTTGGATATAATCTGTGAAGGAATAAGAAATATAATCTGTGTAAGGATAAATAAATATATTATTCAAATATTACCTTTATGAATAATACCGTCGGCATTTCAAACACGCGATGAAACCCTTTAGTCGAACTTCAAGCTTTAAATGCCTTTATCATCTTTATCGTTGTTAAATGTTTTGCCCAAGTAAATTACTAAAGCTAAGTCAATATACATTATCAATTTGTTGCGGTCAAATAAAACTTCGATTTTATTATCTCACAATAATAATAATAACATGATTATATTGTAAGGATCTCAGTGTCGACAAGGGGATCTGCGCCGGGAGTGGTCCGAGTCAGGGGTTTCCGGGGATGGTAGTAAGCTATCCTTAGAAGAGACTTTTTTTGTAGAAGATATATATTCTAGCTCTTCTAAAGCTCTCTATACTTCGAACTTTTTAACTGGGTATAATATGTTTAGAAGATTAGATATTTTTTATTTATAAGTTTCGATTATCTAATCATATTTAGACTCGCCTGACAACGACCGAGGCCTTGACTTTAAGAATTGATTCGACGGAATTTGTAACACAAAAAAATGTCTGCAAAGAATTCTTTGAATTATTTATCTTTTTCACCTTTTAAATAATTTATTTATTTTTGTAACATTGCTTCGCTTCTTAATAATGATAATTGTAATTTATTATGATACTAATGTACACAAAATCTGATAAGTTTGTTTGTTGGTTTGTTTTGTACGCGCCATCTTTACAAGGAAAATAGGAATTTAAAAATAAAGATTTTTTACAATCTTTATTGCCTTTGGTCACGCCTTAAATAATTGTAAATGATTATCAATTTTCTTCACCTTTTTTTAAATATTCTTTTAAAGTTTTGAAATACATTGTAGAAAATTGTCATGGAATGGAAAAGTAAGAAAATTCGTCAGCCTCACAAAATTTTACATTACTGATGGACAAAATGTATACAATAGAGTATTATAAGTTCCCTGTTTCAGTCGAGGATAAAGATTATCCTGCAAATAAGTTACGATTAGACTTTAACAGCAAAAGGTAGAATAAGGTATTAGATCCTGTTTCACCTCAATCAATAAACTAGAAGTTTTAGGTTCAAATTTACAAATAGGAATTCGATTTTGAAAAAGGAATGACACGTCAAAAATTTTATTTGTCAGATATCATCATCCATGAAATAGCGTTATCCACAACTGATGGAATAGGCCCTTAGTGTTGTACAGAAAACGTATACATATCCACTAGCTAAGACCGACAGCCTATTCTCAAATATCAGGTGCGAAAACTGCATGTAAAATATCTTTTTTAACAAGTAAATTTGGTAATTTATTATAACAGCCATTTTTAATGAACTTATTTCAACTTAATACAAGCTTTATGCTTCTAGTTAGTTATCGATTAACGATTAATGCAAGTCTTAAAATAGTCCACTACTGTAGAAAAAAAATTAGTCTCAGACTGTGTGTTTATGACATTTAAAGTTAAATCAGTCTTAATTCAGGGACTATTTTAAGAGTGAGTTCGTCCCTAAATGGACAACTTTGTAAAAGCATATAAGGCTTACATTAAATTTTAAATCGGTTCATTAATTTTAGCACCCGTAGCATAAGAAATTGCTAAATTATTTTGTAAGAATTTTAAAGTCTAATTTTAAGTCTGGTAATATATATTGCCGACAGAACGCGTCTGGTAGTATCAATTTAGTATAGCTAATTTTATATAAGCTAGTCTTCCAATACGCCTGTAATACGTTCACTGTACACACTAATACTACTCTATTTTGTATATATTTTGTCCATCAGAAAATAAGAAAGGTCGAGATCTTACTTTAGGACAAAGTCAATCTGTTCACTTAGTTAGAAATGTTTTGACTAGCGGAGCAGAGCTTTAAATACTTTATTTAAAAAAAAACGTCAGAGTAATTTAGACTAACCAGTTTAAGCTCAACGTTATATATCAATTACTGAGTAAAAAATAGTAATATTGAGTAAATAAACTAATAAAATTAGCATTTTACATTAAATACACCTCATTATGTATTCCTACCTAATGTTTGTAGAGGAAAGGTGTACGAGTTGATCCCCCTAAGGCAGAATACTCGTAGTTTATACGATTATCAAGTTAATGTAGAGGTCAAAGCGTTTAAGGAATGTAAATTTATCCTTCTACCAGTTACAATAATGAAAATATGAAATTTACTAGAGATTTATTATTGTTACTTTTCTCCAAAATGATATCAACCTGTATTCACTTCATTATAATCTTGATGCAGTCTATAATTTTTAATGTTTTTTTTTTTTTATAACATAAACTACATACGTTCTTCTATAACAAACAGCTTTTCTTTTTCAAAAAAACGAGTGTTATTTAGACCCCACGACTAAAGTAAAACTTTGTAAAAACGTAACTAGAGAGAGCTCTTTCTTCTTCACTAACTTATATCTCCCTCTCAACTTCCGTTCGCCTTGGCCGTTAAAACTTTTCGTAACGCTCTCATCAGGCATTCACCAGCTTAATTCCCAAGTCAAGCGTGCATAAATGTTTTTTTTCAAAAATATAAACAATCATGCACTTGTCTCTCTGGAACAAGATATACATAACCTTGGAATCACTCTTAATAAGCTTAAAACCACACAATTTTGAATTTTACATCAAGTGAAAGAGCTACAATTGAAAAGGATCATCTTGCTAATCTAAATCATGATAATCTAATATCTAAAGGCGCATTTTTTGTCACTAAATACCTCATAAATATCATTATCAGCTCCATAAATATATATATTATGTAGTATTTGTTTATGTAGTATATATGTATATATTTATTGGTATATATCTATGTGTATGTATATTGTGTGTATATGTATATTTACTTCTGTTAACTAAACGCCAATTCTTCATCAACTGTTTGTACACTTCCCTACCGCTTCTCTTTTTCTTCGCTATGTCCTATGCCCAAAGGTTGTCTGGAAGAAATCGCTCTTAGCGATAAGATAGCACTTTTTTTGTAATGTTTCTTTGTGGTGTACAATAAAGAGTATTTATTATTATTATTATTATTATTGCTTCATTCATACGATCATCTCGTATACTTTTCTCCTATGTTACGTATTATCATTTTACATAGCATAAAACAAAGTCGCTTCCCGCTGCTTGTATGCTTAGATCTTTAAAACTACGCAATGGATTTTGATGCGCGTTTCTTTACTAAATAGAGCGATTCCATAAGACGGTTTATATGTACATAATACATGTAAAATATAGAAGAGAAACACTGATAGTTTTTGCAGCCGTGCGAAGCCAGGGTTTGCCGCTAGTACACATATATAGTACTATGTTACTCCTTAAGACAATATATTGTTTGACATTTTACTATCGTGAAACTTATCAAGACGATTCAAGTTATCCTTGATTTAGTCGTTCGAGTATACAACCTTTGAATACATTATATATGCTTACATAATTATATACACGTATCTATATAGCTTCTAATACGCTTGTAATTATTTATTATTACAAGTACATAACATGTAAATGTACATATACACATGTTTAATTATAGTCAACTATACGCAAATTACGAATTTGTATTTATTCATTAAAAAAACCAAGCTAGCTATCTCTATATTTTGAAAGATAAGCATTTCATTTTGGTTTTAAAATATTAAAATAATAAATGACTATGAAATTTTTGGTTTTTGAAACTGGCCACGAAATATATACCTATGTACTTATATTATGCCCCTTACCATACTCAAAATACATATAGGTATATATATATATATATATATATATACTAGCTATGCCCGCGGCTTCGCCCGCGTTGACATTAGTGTGTCACAAAGTTTTGCCGGCAAACTTCTAGTGAAATTCTCATCAAAATCGGCTTAGCCGTTCCGTAAACCTTCCTCTTGCCAATGGCGGAGCCCTCTACAATGGTGAAAACGCATGAAAATCCGTTCAGTAAGTTTTGAGCGAATCGATCACATACACTTTTGGGGACTTTGTTTATAATACACTAACTGTTGCCCGCGATTACGTCCTCGTGGTTATGAAGATATGTATTACTATTAAGATGTTTAACGCAAATTATTTTTTTATTTCAGTCACTTGAAATGCTTATCAACTGAGTAACTTTTTAAAAGGCACAATTTAGTATAATTTAATAGTTATTTTTATAAAACCTCTCTATACACCACATTTTTAGTTTTATTTTCAGGCTGCAGGATAAATAACCTATCAGGCGAACTTATAGCTGCTGTATATGTTTCATACAAACTATCAACCCCAATTAAACCACCTTAGCGATGGAATATCGTAAAATCCGTTCTTAGCGGACGTCTGCTATATATATATATATATATATATATATATATATATATATATATATATATATATATATATATATATATATATATATATATATAGATTACGATGCATTATTTGGACACCTCCTCACCATCTATAAAGCATATATTTTAAATTTCAAGTCTTTTACTTCAAAAACATAAAACTTTCATACAAACTTCCGACCCCCGTTTTATCCCTTAGGGGTCAAGTTTCGTAAAATACGCCTTATAAGGAACCTACCTGCCAAATTTCAAGTTTGTAGCTGTTATAGTTTCGGAGATTTCGTAATGAGGGAGTCAACCTACCATTCCCCGTTTTAACCCCAAAAAGGAGTTGACTTCTAAAGATACATTATTTGGACACCTTCTCACTATCTAAAGAGCGAACATTTTAAATTTCAAGTCTCTTACTTCAAAAACATAGGACTTTCATACAAACTTCCAACCCCCTTTTTACCCCCTTAGGGGTCGAATTTCGTAAAACCCATTCTTAGCGAATGTTTACTCCCTAAAAGGAGCCTACCTGCCAAATTTCAAGTTTGTAGGTGATATAGTTTCGGAGATTTCGTGATGAGTGAGTAAACCCGTTTGAACCCCAAAAGGGAGTTGATTTCTAAAGACACATTATTTGGATACCTTCTCATCATCTATAAGGCATACATTTTAAATTTCAAGTCTCTTACTTCAAAAACATGGGACTTTCACACAAACTTTCAACCCCCGTTTAACCCCTTTAAGGGTCGAATTTTGTAAAATCCGTTCTTAGCGGATGTCTACGCCCTATAAGGAGCCTTCCTGCCAAGTTTCAAGTTTGTAGCTATTATAGTTTCGGAGATTTCGCGATGAGTGCGTCAGCCTACCATCTCCCGTTTTAACCCCAAAAGGGAGTTAATTTCTAAAGATACATTATTTGGACACCTCTCCACCATCTATAGAGCTTACATTTTAAATTTCAAGTCTCTTACTTCAAAAACATAGAACTTTCATACAAACTTCCAACCCCCGTTTTACCCCTTTAGGGGTCGAGTTTCGTAAAATCCGTTCTTAGCGGATGCCTACGTCTTATAAGAAACCTACCTGCCAAATTTTAAGTTTGTAGGTGTTATAGTTTCGGAGATTTCGTGATGAGTGAGTGACCTTTCGCTTTTATATATATTATTATAGATATATATATATATATATATATATATATATATATATATATATATATATATATATATATGTATATATGTGATATCTATCTACATCACTACTTCATAACCATTTTCAGGGAATCAATAATAATAGCATATTATCTGTTGGTTCGTTTTATTTTAATTAGGTATTAGATGTCCCGTGAAAACGTCTTGTACTTCGAATTCCTTCATGTTTGGATTCAAAATAAAAGAAACAAATATGTTAGAATAAATTTATTTAATGTGAAAATGTAAATTATTTGATAAAAACATTCATATTGACAAATGTATTGAATTAATTTCAATGAATTCCAATATCAAAACATTTTTATATGTATCTGAGAACGGTTCAATTTATTAATAGGGTCTGTCTGTACATTTAAGATACATGAGAAAAAATATTATTTGGACCTTTATCAACGCAAATAGCACCCAAAACAATGATTGTCAGAATTTTTGTCTGTTTGTTTGTGTGTTTGTGCGCGCTAATCTCATAAACGGCTTATCCAATTTAGCTGTGGTTTTTACTAACATATTATGGAACGCTTAGCTTAACATTTAGTTTTTGATTCATGTCAATCCGTTCATAAATAAAAAAAAAACTTATGCCAATTTAAAGAATCAGGTTTAACATGTAAAGTTACTCTTCCACGCGAGCACAGCTAGTATAATGTAATAATCTTTATTTATGAAATCTTTTTACAATATAAATTACCTGAGTCTATATGAAGATAAAACTTAAAAAGGACAAACAAGATGTTATTTATTCAATCTTATAAATATAGTGTTAAATAATATCGAATGGTATGTTCTACCAGAACCGTTTCAATTTGAATCGGTTTTACCCGAGATGTGTATGGATACTGGCACGTGGCTAAACGTAATGTAACCAAAATGTCTTTTTGATTTTTTACTTAACAAACACGTTTTAACTCTATGCTGATTTTTTTGCCCATAGGCTTCAAAGATAAACAAGTTTCGAAAGAAAAAAAAGCAAATGAGTAAACCTCTGAGATTAAAACGTTCCAGAGCAATTGTTATACTTTACAGTTTTTTTTTTTTTTTAAATGAACCTTAGAACTTTACTATTTGCGTAGATGTATCTCAATTACGTAATAGTTGTGCAATACGAATATCTAAACAAATATGTAAATAATTGACTCGTGTATAACTTACTTATAATATAAACGACGTCTAAAAAGAGTAAATGAACGCAACACTGATGTAATTGACAAGATAAGACTGTAATTAACCTGTCTTTTTATACGATAAATTATTCTGTAGCGTTCCCAGCGCCATTCTGCTATATTATTACGTGTATATTAATAATTTTAACAAAAAATATGTAATAAATGTAGCAGGAATTCGTAACGACATAAATTTATATTTATAACTAGCGGACCCGACAGACTTTGTTCTGTCAAAAAGATTTAGTTAGCAGTTAAAAAAAGGTTTAGTGTGGCAGTTTTTTGTTCCTAACTATTTTATAGTCGGCGCAAAAAATTCCCGGCAATGCTATAAACAATCGGGATCTAATTATATTTTCGTTAAAAAAAATTAACCTACCACCTTTGAGGATAAAATAACGCTTGGCTCCGGCCTTGCTTGCGAAAGCATGCTCACTCATTCTCAAAAAACCACCCTCATGTTAAAAACCATCCTTGGACTTCAACGAACATTTGAAAAAAATAATTGGTAAAATTGGTCCCGGCGTTGTTGAGTTATGCGCTTACCAACACATTTTGCGATCCATTTTTATATTATAAAGATAGACGCGATGCTTATATCGTAATGGTAATGAATACTCAATTAATGTAAAGAGTTAATAAGATTAAAATGTCTTATTGTATAAAATCATAAAATTGCTGCGGCTGGGTAAAAATATCATACGTTTCTTCTCGAGAAGTTGACTTAAAGGATTAAAACGAGAGACGTAAGTTAACGAATAATCTATATACCACGAGTGACGATGGCTATGAGGTATCTATTATAGCAACCGGGATTGACGGCTTTATGGTAGCTAACAAATATGTAATTAGGTTCCATACTTTTTCCATTTTGGCTTCTTCGTATTCCCTTCCTTTCCAGTGTCTTTTTAGGTAGAATCTCATTTCAAGTCAGGAAGATTGGTACTTTCTTTACCTGACTGTTCCGTACTTTTATTTTATACAGCAAGGGTAACATGGGTACAATATGCTTCATAGTAGGCAGTTACCGTAAGCTGTAAAACCAGAACTGTTGCAAGCGTGTTGTTTACACCATCTATCACTGCATGTACTAAAATACCCTTACATACGTGATAATTAATATGTACTAAATTTTTTTGTTCTCAGGCACTAGTTCGGATGGATCGGCACATACCATACGCGCAGCGCATGCGTCGTGTACAAGAAGTAATTTCTGAAGTATGTATCTTTACTTTTTAATAACTCATTATTAAATTTACAAATGAATTTTTGATAGCTTTACTGTAATATGAAAAAAATTGTTATTTGGAACCTATCGTCTCTAATTCTTTCCTAGTCGGTTATTCATAAAACGACATGTTAATATTATATCTATGTTTCAAGTTTTTTTTGGTATTAACGATAGATAATTTAAAATATAAATTTTCATTTAATACATAGGGTTTATTAACATAATTTTTATCTCTAGACTAATCTATATCGTTTATCCGTGTCTAAACTACTAAAGTGTTATTTTATTGTAATTCAGACTTATATAAATAAAATTTAGCATTCAAATTATTTGTAGGTACGTATTTAATATTTATTTAAATAGGTATTAAACAGTGATATCATACTTTTTTTGCATGAGAGACACGTAATTATTTCGTAAAATATTTTATAAAATAAAAATAGCAAAAAGCAGTATATTTTATATTTTTTGAATGTTTTGTATTATTTATTTTTGAAAGTTGTTTCTTGATCTCTTTGAAAGTTGTAAATCCATTTAAAATAAGGGCAACTGCTCATTACAATATATTTTCTGAGTGTTTTTAAGACAGTTTTTTGTTATTATTATCTTTAATACGTTATGTATGTCACATATAGTTTAATACAATCGTGAAGATTTGTCAATACCCTAGTATTACCCTAATATTATGGACGCCAGACTAGAGTAGAAAAAGTCTGTGTAGAAATAGAGTAGAAGTATCTGTGTCCGTGTGAGCTAATCGTCGTAGCCTAAGTTATTCCTCGTTACATCAGCTATCTGTCAGTGAAAGTCCTGTCAAAATCCGTTTAGCCGTTTTAGAGATTAGCTGGAACAAACAAACAGACAGACAAAAATTGTAAAGATGTTATTTATACATCCATATGCATATAGTGAAAAGCGGTTATTTTAATATTCCAACAGATAGTCCAATTTATTTATTTGTGTAGATGTGTTAAGTAAATGTATTTAACTATTAATTTTTTATTTACAAAGTGCTTTTAGGTTGACACCACGTGGTATTTAATAAATAATTTGGTCAATTAATAGTAATTTAATAACTGTTTTTCTTTTTTTTTTTAATGACTGTAGTAATTATTTTAAATTATAATTTAAGTCAATTATTTTGATTGATTCAGACTGTAATATTTCACTGCTAGGCATAGGCTTCTTTCTCCATGGAGTTAAAGGGTCGGAGCTCAATTGACCACACTGCTCTACTGCGGCTTGGCTGATAGCCAGTTATACTAAAATAATACAAATGTTTGCCAGTAATAAAAAAAAAAAAAAAAAAACATATTTGTAGCTCTGTATTCAGTTATATTTAATATCTCATTATGTTTATTTGTTACAAATACTACTAATTTTACTCAATACATTTTGTGTGTGTGCTTAAATATCTTATAATGTGTTAGCGTTTTGGCATTGAAGTGTCACGTATTTTATTAAATACGTTATAATTTTTTTATTTTATGATTACCTAGCTTATGCCCGCTACTTCGTCCGCGTGGAATAATTACTTTGAGGAGTGTTTCACTTTTAGGATAGGTATCAATACCTTAATGGAAAGTTTTATTGGTTTGTCTTCGATAATGACGAACTCGTACACAAACTTCCATCCCTTGTTTCAATCCCTTTCGATCTTATGGTTTACACATGAAAGCGTAACATACAGGCGGACAGACGGAGTTACTTTCGCATTTATAATATTACTATGGAAATAGGCATTGTATCACTAGCCTATCGCAGTCCACTGCTGGACATAGGCCTCCACAAGTTCGCGACAAAATTGGCGTGAACTCATGTGTGCTGTCTATAGTCACCATGCTGGGCAGGCGGGTTGGTGACCACAGGGCTTGCTTTGTCCCACCTAAGATGCGGCTACTCGTCTTCGGCCCGTGTATTTCAAAGCCAGCAGTTAGATGGTTATCCCGCCATCGGTCGGCTTTATAACTTCCAAGGTGGTAGTGGAACTTTGTTATCCCTGAGTCGCCTCTTACGATACCCACGGGAAGAGAGGGGGTGGCTATATTCTTTACTGCAGCAACCACACAGCATTGTATATCATACGTATATGTACTAATTATTACCAGTGTCAAATTATATATATTAATAAGATAAATTAGATATATTATTTATTTAAAAGTAATTGTAATAATAATTGTTGTGTAGTATATTTATGTCTTATATATATACTAATATTTTAAAACTGAAGAGTTTGTTTATTTATTTGTTTGTTTGACCGCGCTAATCTGAGGAACTACTGGTCCAATTTGAAAAAATATTTCAGTTTTAGATAGCCAATTTATCGAGGAAGACTATAGGCTACATATCATCATGCTAAAATCAATAGGGAGTGGAGCACCAATGAAGAATGTTTCAAAATCGGTTATCAACTTTTTTTCTTTTGAGAGTTTCCGCTGCATGTGCTGCGAAAGTTTCGCAAAAATCATTTATGATAGAATTATTCATCTTTAAAAGTTCCACGTGGACGAAGTCGCGGGCAGAAGCTAGTTCATTAAGTTAACGCTGCCACATCATGGTTTATTAATAAAACAAACGTATAAGATATCACATCCTAGAATCGTGAGAATGTCCACGTGTGTTTTTTGCAACTTATTGCTTGTTTAATAATTTATATAATATTATTTATTTTTTATTTTAAACTCTTGTAACATAATTTGAACATAAAATATAGTATATTATTGAGGTAGGTGAGGTTATATCTCGACTTTTATAATAATAAATTATTTAAATTAAAACATAGATAAAATTTCCGTCACTGACGACTTCAATACTATTATCACATTAATCCATGTGGTGATTAAAATATTGGTAGCACCGCAATGAGTCGATGTCGATTATATTTCAAATCTATTCAAGTCTTAGACAGACAGGAAATATTCATTTCCAGATAGCTAGATAAACTACTTAAAAAGAAATGCTTGAGCTCACGATATACTTGTATCGCTATTATATCAGTTGACATTTATCTATAACAGCGGAATTAACGTACCTGTTTTGGGGACTGATGATCATAAGTTTACACACGTGGTCGTTAAAGATATTTATTTATTTATTTTTATAATTGAACATAAGTAACTTGTAAGTAATAAATGTTGCCGTGTGGTTACGGCATTAATCATATAGCCACCCCTTCTCTTCCTGTGGGTGTCGTAAGAGGTGCTAAGGGATAACACGGTTCCACTACCTTGGAACTTAAAAAGCCCACCGATGGCGGGGTAATTTTTCTACTGCTGGCTTTGAAATACGCAGGTCGAAGACGGGCAGCACTGTCTTCGATGCGACAAAGCCAGCCCTGCGATCACCAACTTGCCTGCCCAGCGTGGTGGCTATGGGCAAAACACATAAGTTCCTATGAATGTTCCTATGAGGCCTATGTCCAGCAGTGGACTGTAACAGGCTGAAATGATGATGATGATGATGATGATGAAGTATTAAAAAGCTACATGAAGAAGACAGTGACATGTCAATAAAATTCTCCGCATGGAACGCTTGATTTAACGAAATATCGAAACTATTACATACATACATACATACATATATACATACATACATACATACTCATATTTGTTATTAAGTCAACAGTCCTTAATAAGAGAAAGTGAAAGTAGATCCGGCTAATATAAAATAAAATTAAGATAAATTAAATATTTATAAAAAAAAGGTAAAGTTTATACTGTAGTAATACAATTATACCATTTAGTGATACAACTAAACTTAAGATATATTTCTTAGCAAATTTATTATATTCACTTTCGGGCACTATATTATCTGTGACTGTACAAGATAGGTATTGTGTAATTTTATTTATAAATATAATATTTAATAAATACATATAAATATATAATCGTTTATTTATTAAGCTGATAACTTACTCAATCGCTTGAAAGACTCTTGTGTTAACGTTCATAATTTGGAGCTACATAGATCGTACAGTGCTGATACTGTTCATGCTTGAAATAAAGACAATATTTATAAACTAAGCCTTTCTTTGATCTTATTAATGTATGTTTTGGGCATAATCACTTCTTGTTAGCAATTGAAGTTCGAAGTTAAGAATTGATAAGTGACAGCAAATAACAAAATCATTAAATTAAAATAACATCATTTATTTTGTAAATATGTCAGTATTTAAACAATTAATGTTACATCTAATATACAAAATTCTCGTGTCGCGGTGTTTGTAGTTAAAATCCTCCGAAACGGCTTGACCGATTCTCATGAAATTTTGTGTGCATATTGCGTAGGTCCGAGAATCGAACAACATCTATTTTTCATCCCCCTAAATGTTAAGGGTAGTCCACCCCTAATATTGTTTTTAATTTTAAGATAAATTATTAATTTTTTATTTTAGTATGATTTGGCGTTGAAAAATACATACAACCCTAAATTTTCACCCTTCTACCACCAACCCCTATTTTTAAATAGCGGCAGACAACGTTTGCTGAGTCAGCTAGTAAAACTATAAGATTCACAGCTACTTTTGAGAACATTGTAAGAAAGTATTTAAAGAGGCGAAAAAGAAAAGAAATATAACCTTAATAAATAAGCATATAGTAAAGCTAATACAGAACATGGGTTTTATTTGATAGAACCAACGATATTCCAACGATTGTATTTGTTTCCTCATTTTTTTGCAAGCTCAAAGTGCTTTAAAAAAAGGGAATTTACAGACTGATTGCATTATTTATTAAAAAAAAAATAAAACTATTTACTGAGAGATATTAAAGCGATAGGCTACAGAATGTCATGCAACAAACAAAACGTACAAAGCTGCAAAGCAGTAATAAAAATATGAATATCTGACATGCAGGTGGCGAATCGTATTATTTGTAAATTCCTCTGCAACGTTGTTTATCGATGCAAAATTAACAACTTAAGTAACCGAATGAACTCAATTTAAAATTGAGCACCGAAAAAGGTAATTAACAGGGATAAAGAGGATCGTTGAAATATATAGGTATAATGAAATTGGATTAAAGGCGTGTAACCGGAGAAGCGAGGACGACATAATCCTATTGCGTTGAACCACTAGCACGCCTTCGTACATGGCAGAGAAATATTTATTGTAAACGTTTTTATAACAATTTAAGCCATAAATAAGTTTATATTTTACCGGTAGTTTAAAATGTATTTTTATTTTTCTTTAAAATATATTTGTGCTTAAAATAATAGTCCGGACTAAATATTATTAATGTTTCACTTTTGATCACTGTATTTGCCATTAATTGGTCCATCATTGTTATCTGGAAAATCACTTCAATTTATTTCTAGTTTCATCAATAAACAATTTAAAATTATTCTTTGATTCAATATTATTTTTTACCTAAGTTAAATATTACTATAATTTAGCACATCTTGTATACCTACTTTAAGCTCTACTCTAAGAATCAATAAGAATCTAAACGAAATAAGAATCTAACTAAGAATGTAGTGTTTTGCTTCTTATTTTAAATGTGACAGACGAGGTTCAAGATATATTTATGTGTAGGATTTACTAACTAATATAAATATGATACACTACTAATAATAATATATATAGATATTGATCAGTTAAAATCAGGGAGACGTTCTCATTTACTTCGATTTAATTGGTCAAGGCTCTTGGCAAAGCGGATTGCAGACCAAGAGCTAAGCTAAGTTACTTTAGTCTCCGGGGCGAGGTGGCGAATGCTAGCGCGACCCCATCTCGCCCAACCCAGGCGGGCGACTACTCACACGTGGTGCTTTTTTAGTCAGTAGGAGTCTGACATAACCCTCTGGCGCTCCCGCGCCGGTGTGTATTTATGATGGATTTTCCTTACATAAAAAAAGTTAGTCTAGCTAGCAAGGCTTACGCAGTTTTTCTTACTTGTGTGCAGACTGCAAACTATGCAAACTAAGCCATGTGAGCTAACTAAAATATGCGAAGCTACGTTAGTTGTGTATGTCGATGCGCAGCTACATGAGCTATGCTAAGCCCCTCCCGCCTACCTCGCATTCTTGTGTGCCGAGATGATGTATGAATGTGTTGACATATGACATATAGGCCAGTCTTATCTTTTTCTATGTGTTACGCATTCATCATCGGAACTTCCTTCATTGATTATATTCATGTTGAGCGACGAATTGAACTTCAATTAAGCTTTCGTTTAGTTCTTGGTGTGCACGGGACATCTTTTTAGTTTATCTTAGCTTAGCTTAGCTAATGTGTCTTTGTTTAGCTTTGCGATAGCTTAGTTGTTGGTGCCACCCCCAAGTGCTGAAGCCGACATACGGTCTAGGAATGCCTACCCGGGCATCCTGGATATCACCCGTAAATGGGTTACCCTGCGATATCAAAAAAAAAAAACAAAAAAAAGCTTAGTTGTCGGTCTGCAACTGGCCTAATTCACTATTTTTTCACCTCAAATAGTATGATGTATTTAGTAAACCGAATATCGTGCGTTTAAAAATGTGGAATTCTTTATATTAATAATGTTCATTTGTTATAGTTGGCACTATCAAAGTGTCAGAACACAGTCATAGGAATCCCGGGGCGTTTGAAGGGCATATCCGGTGGTGAAATGAAGAGGCTCTCCTTCGCTAGCGAGGTTCTCACGGATCCTCCATTAATGTTTTGCGATGAACCCACGTCTGGCTTGGACTCTTTTATGGCACAAAATGTTATTCAGGTAAATAAAATACACATTTTATTATTTTAATAATTAACTACTGACTTAATTACTGATGGCTTTGGAAGGAAGTCGTATGTTTAATTAAATTAAATTGTAATGCATTTTTCGATTATTTTAAATGTTGAGAAGTAAAAAATACGAAAAATTTGATACATATTTGTCGTTCAAAACAATAATTATTTTTGTGACTAAAATCAATTAACACTTTTTTTATTTCAACAGGTGCTCAGTGGTTTAGCTAAAAAAGGTAAAACGATAGTTGTAACAATCCACCAGCCTTCTTCAGAACTGTATGCCATGTTTGATAAGCTCCTCATCATGGCTGACGGGCGCGTGGCGTTCCTTGGATCACCAGATCAGGCTAGCGACTTCTTTAGAGAGTAAGTATAACTATTTTAACAATAAATATGTTTTTGTTTTTAATTTTTACAATTATAAGTTTGTATATTGTCTTAGAAAATTAACGAGCAATTTGCAAATAAAAATGAATGAGATGAAAAAACGACTTTGTTTTTCATTAAAAAATGTTAATAAAAAAAATTAGCGGTCATTTTGTAGTACATTTTTTTAAACAATAACTTTTCCGTATTCTACTTACACAGCTAAAAAGAAAAAAAATGAGAATGAATGTTATGTAGAAGTTTTGTACGTTTGCATGTTTACTTCTCTCTTCATCTATTTGTATGAATGTCATGACCTTGAAAAAAACAACTGAATAACTATTATTATTTAGGCCATAAAACATCGCACATCGATTCAGTTAAATTAAGCGTAACTAACTATACGATACGATATACGAGTATATGCAAGGCAGTAATCATTTAACTCAGAACAGGTTAAATAATAGGGGTCCTCTAGTAAAAACCTATAGTTTCCTTAGATACGTATATCATTGGCATACACACATGTTTCATAGGCTAGGAGCAGCATGTCCGGCGAACTACAACCCCGCAGATCACTACATCCAACTGCTCGCCGGGGTTCCCGGCCGCGAGGAGACCACGCGACATACAATTGACACCGTGTGCACTTCCTTCGCGAAGTCGGAACAGGGCTGCAAAATTGCTGCTGAAGCTGAAAATGCTTTATACCTTGAGGTGAAAAAAATTCATTTACTTTTATATTGTGCAGACATTTATGTTATACTTATATAATTGAATTTATTAAATTTTATATGTGCAAGTCATTTTATATACTCGTAGGGTTGAGGAGGTGGGTTAGGTAGTAAAGTGTTTGACTCCATAAAAATCTTTTAATGTTCCGTAGGCGATGTTGGCAGTAAACCTGCTTTGTACGGCAGTAGGTCCAATTTTCGACTCTTCTAGTCTATGCGTCATATTCATATACATGCTTGTATGTGTGAGTTGCCTGTTACCTAAACAATGTTGTCCACTTTAGAGACAGCTGTGTATGTATGTTCTATTTTATGTATTTTTTATTTATTTATGAAAGGAGCCCTGGTCACCTTACTCACCACAGGAACACAACTCTGCTTGAAAGTATTATTTAGCCGTGATCTTCTGTAAAAGGGGTGCTTCCTCAGGCAAACTGCTTTAAATTTTGAGCATGATATTATTTATTATTTCTTTTATACTTGATTTCCAAAATACGGCTGGTTCTGCTAAGTTTTTCTGCAGGTACTTCCTAATTTTACATATATTAAATAAATAATAAGCAAATAAACGCAATTCAACGGCCCCCATTAGGATTAGCTCTTGTTTGGAATCAAGAAACACACGATACGACACAAACATCCAGAGTCTGGCAAACATTTGAATGGCCAATACGGAAGTATGAAAACGCATCCTCAAATATTAATATCTAATATATAAAATTCTCGTGTCATGGTGTTAAACATTGAACTCCTCCGAAACGGCTCGACCGATTTTAATAAAATTTTGTGGGCATATCAGGTAGGTCTGAGAATCGGCCAACATCTATTTTTCATACCCCTAAGTTATAAGGGGGGGGGGGATTAAGCGGGTTAATAACATATATGGCAAAGAATTACAGAGACATTTGCGGGGTCAGCTAGTAATAATATAATATTATATCGAATACCGTGTTACAATATACAGCGTAAGATATCGTCGGGCTGGGCGGAGACGGCGTGGTCGAACGCGGCGTCGAAGCGCACCCAGCGCTCGCCGTACAAGGCGTCGTGGTGCGCGCAGTTCCGCGCCGTGCTGTGGCGCTCCTGGCTCTCCGTCACCAAGGAGCCCATGCTCATCAAAGTGCGCTTCCTACAGACCATTGTGAGGATACTTTCGAATCTTACATTGCTTATGAGTTCTTGGAGTTCCTTTTGTGAAGTTCCCATCTGTTATTTCACATCTTATGTATGATTAAGACTTTAGATATTACTTTTCGGTAGTTAATCACTCTTATTACAGGGATGAGGAGGTATAAAACATCGTTTACTACTGACAACTGTCTTTCGATTAAAAATTATATTGCTATAATTGTGTTTGCAGGCAAACGAAATAAACCGACTTCAATTATATCGACAAGTAATACAACGTAGGTAGACAAAAAATTAGTCAAGTAAATATGCATTATCAAAGATTACTCCAAAAGTTGTAATCAAATCTCGATGAAATTTAAATGTGACCACATAATAAATATCGGCTTTCTATTAAATTAAAAATTATAAAAATCGGTACACCCAGTAGTTATGCGGATATATCTCCTTTCCAACAAAAAAAGAGTTATCAAAATCGGTTCATAAACGACGAAGTTATCCCCGAACATACATAATATATATATATATATATATATATATATATTGGTCGAATTGAGTAACCTCCTCCTTTTTTGAAGTCGGTTAATAATGATGGTTTAAAAAGTCTCGCTATTCGATTTTAGCAGATGATTTCTTTGAATTTTTGTACATTGGATTATTCAGAAAATAATAAATCAGATTAGTTTGATAAATCACAGTTTATCGTAGACTTAACTTTTACCAATTTAGAGCATATAGCATACGAGATGTATATTAGGACGTTGTCCTTCATGTACTCTAAATTACTAAGAAATCTATTCTTTCTAATGCTAAACGCACACTGGCTTAGGTTTTCTTATTGATTAAGAATATATATATGCTGCTTTTTAAACCCTTTTAGTGTTTCAATAAAATAATAAACTATTTTACAAAATTTCTCCTCTAATTTATTTGCTGAAACGAAAAATTTTGGGCGTTAAGAAACTTATCACGGTATGATTTTCAGATGGTATCAATACTCATCGGCGTAATATACTTCGGACAGAACTTGGACCAAGACGGTGTGATGAACATCAACGGAGCGATTTTCATGTTCCTTACCAATATGACCTTCCAGAACATTTTCGCTGTAATAAATGTGAGTATGCATAATCTGTTGCCTATGCTTTTGTAATCTATTAATTTTTAAAGAGACTATGCGAGTCATTACAATAACTTGAGAATGATTCAAACTGGCGTCATTTCCGGTTCTTATTATAGACGCCTGATAGTAATCGTTACTTACAGTAGAGAATATATTCGCCAACCCGCAATGCAGTAGCGTGGGAAATTAAGCTCCGATCCTTCTCCTACATGGAGAGAAGCCAGTCCCAGCAGTGGGAGGTTATAAACTATACCAATCAATCAATCAATTTAAAAACTATTTTTATTTGCAGGTATTCTGTTCTGAATTACCAATATTCATCCGAGAACACCATTCAGGCATGTATCGGGCGGACGTCTATTTCCTCTCGAAGACACTCGCAGAAGCTCCCGTCTTCGCCACAATACCACTTGTGTTCACTACTATAGCATACTATATGATAGGCCTTAATCCTGCACCGGAAAGATTCTTCATCGCTTCCGGACTGGCCGCGCTCATCACCAACGTTGCTACTTCGTTTGGTAAGTATAGTTAGTTAAGTCAAGTTAAGACCTTTCTTGCCTTTACTTTTTAACCGACTTCCAAAAAAGGAGGAGGTTCTCAATTCGACTGTATTTTTTTTTTTTTTTTTTTTTTTTTTATGTATGTTACATCAGAACTTTTGCCCGTGTGGACCGATTTCGACAAATTTTCTTTTGATCGAAAGGTGGTGTGTGCCAATTGGTCCCATTTAAATTTATTTGAGATCTAACAACTACTTTTCGAGCTATATCTAATAATGCGTTTTTACTTGACGCTTTTTTCGTCGACCTACGTTGTATTATACCGCATAACTTTCTACTGGATGTACCGATTTTGATAATTCTTTTTTTGTTGGAAAGGAAATATCCCAAGCTTAGTACCATGATAAGGAAACCAGGATCTGATGATGGGATCCTAGATAAATCGAGAAAAACTCTTGAAAATCCGCAATAACTTTTTACTAGGTGTACCGATTTTGATAATTCTTTTATTGTTGGAAAGAAGATATCCCTAGTTTAGTACCATGATAAGGAAACCAGGATCTGATGATGGGATCCCAGAGAAATCGAGGGAACTTCTTGAAAATCCGCAATAACTTTTTATTGGGTGTACCGATTTTAATGATTTTTAATTTAATCGAAAGCCGATGTTTATCATGTGGTCACATTTAAATTTCATCGAAATCTGATAACTACTTTTTGAGTAATCTTTGATAATGCGTTGTTACTTGACTATTTTTGCGTCGATCTACGTTGTATTTACTCGTCGATGTAATTGAAGTCGGTTTTTTTTTCGTTTGCGAGCAAACACAATTATCATAGTCAAGAAGATTTTAGACTTAATTATTAAATCAAGTAATCTATACAAAAAAATAAAATTAGAGTGACTCATTGTAATATTAAAATAACAAACAACATACAATAACAACATAGGAATGAATTGTGGTCAGCATTGTCCGTGAATGGTGTGAGCAGTGTCCTCATACGAGCATTACAATCTCTTTATAGGGGTTCTAGTGCTTGTGTGAGGATAAACGGGGCATACACAGAATGGTTTAATATCGAAAAAGGTGTTAGACAGGGATGAGTAGCGTCACCGTGGCTGTTTAATCTATTCATGGACAATTGTTTGACAGATTTAAAAGACAATGAAAGTGGGTTGAGAATGACTGAGTTAAAGAGTTGAGTTTTACTCGTCAAATTGACGCCGCGTTGGCGCAACGGTCACAGCCATGGATTGTACCTGTTGCGCTGGCGGTTGCGGGCTCGATCCCCGCACACGACAAACATTTGTTTTGGCCATACAGGTGTTTGCCGTAGTCTGGGTGTCTGTGCAGTCCTTGTGGGTCTCCCGACCGTACCTTGGAGAGCACGTTAAGCCGTCGGTCCCGGTTGTTATCATGTACACCTGATAGCGATCGTTACTCATAGTAGGGAATATATCCGCCAACCCGCATTGGAGCAGCGTGGTGGATTAAGCTCTGATCTCTATGCTGATGACCAAGTATTACTTGCGTCTTCGGCCGAGGAGTTGCAGGAGATGGTAACTGCTATGAGTGGAGCTTTTGTAAGAAAGGGAATGAAGATGAATGTAAAGAAGACGAAAGTGATGGTGTTTGAAAGAGATGAGGCAGACTGCAATATCGTGATAGAAGATGAACAAATTGAACAGGCGAATGAGTTTGTGTATCTGGGATTAAAGTTTACAAGAGATGGAAAGTGTGAGAGTGATATTGGAAGAAGAGTGAATGCAGGAAACAGGGTGAATGGGGCTTTGCACTCCTTTATAGGGGGTATTGGTTCCGACACTCATGTACGGAAGTGAAAGTTGGGTATGGCAGAAGAAACATGAAAGCAGAATAAATGCAGTTGAGATGAGAGCGTTAAGAACTATGATAGGAGTTAAACTGAGTGACAGGATAAGAAATAGTGAGATAAGGAAACGTTGTGGTCTGAAAGAAGATGTAGTGACAAAAATTGAGAAAGGTATGCTCAGATGGTTTGGTCATGTCGAGAGAATGAGTGAAGAACGATTAACGAAAAATGTGTATAAGGCGAGTGTGAATGGAAGGGTTGTAAGGGGTAGACCTAAGCGGACGTTCCGTGACCAAATAAGGGACGTCTTGAAAAAAGGTCAAGTCAAGAGTACTCTAAACCGAAGAGCATGTATGAAGGGAATAATGAAAGTTGACAAAGCGAAAGAAGTATGTAAGGATCGTAGCAAGTGGAAAGAAGTGGTCTCTGCCTACCCCTACGGGAAAGAGGCGTGATTATATGCATGTATGTATGTGTAAACAGCATACACGTAACTTACACATACGAAAATATTTATTTTACAATTTTTGTTAGTTTGTCTGTCTGTTTGTCCCGGGTAATATCTGAAACGGTTGGATCGATTTTGACGGGACATTCACTGATAGATAGATGGAGCTGATGTAGTGAGGAGTAACTTAGGCTACTTTTATTTTAGAAATTTATTTATTTTATAAATCTGCGAACTGAACAATAACTCTTTTGTTAAATTCCAGGCGAACAGCTTTTAATCAAAAATGATAATTTAGTCAGTATGGAACAAAAATAGTCGAGTTGTTACTGCTGCTTATTTTGTTTGCTGGAGGGTGAAGCTTTGATCTTTTTCTTATATAAAGAAAGAGACCTTTGCGCAGTCTTGGGACAAACAGGCTGGATAAAACAATCATATTGTTCGTCTAGGAAAGTTTTATAGTATTTCTTAAATATGAAAACTGCAATTAAAATCGGCGAGAGATAATACATGTAATGAATTTAATTTTCTTTTATAAAAACATGCCCGCGACTTCGTCTGCGTCAATTTCTGTTATTATGATCGCAATTAAGAAGTATTTAAAAGAATATATTTTAAAGTACTTCTGCGTGAATGATATTTTTTGTTTTATTTTCTTGTGGCAGAAGAAATACTGATTTTCCCCGCAAACCGATCTTGACCGCCGCATATTTAAACGTTTGTCCCTGTGATTTATTAATTGTTACAGCAAAAGTTAACTTAACAGGAAATTGGATTCTTTTAAAATTAAAAGGTAAATCATTTGGAATCATTGGGATGCGAGGTACAAGCACTGTTTGACCAACTGCTGGATCAGTCAAAACTATTGCTACGGTCATGTTGTTGCGTAGAAATTTGACTTGAAGTCGGGCACCGTTGCATAAATTTGGTGGTTTAAGATTTCTAAGTAAAATTATTGGGGCACCTATTTTTAACTTGAGGGAATGTGGGTGAGGCCACTCGGGTTCAAATAATTAAGAAACTCCTGTGGGTTATGGACCGCATCTTCTTGATCCATTACATTATCAATAGATGTGTAGGTAACTATATCTCCTGGAAGTTTAGTTAAAATGAGGTCGTTAATTTCGTCAACGCTACTGTTTCTCGCCGCTAATATTGCCCTTTGACACATCCATTGATAATCTTTATTTTCTATATCGACGACATCAGGCTAAACTTTCGATATTAAATCCTCACGTCACTCTTTCTCCTAGATCGCGATCAATTTCAATTTTATTTTCAAAATGAGGTACTTTCCCGTCTCCTATTAAAAGTAACTTTGAGGGAAAATTTGTACTACCTGCCTCAAATGTGCTCTCATATTCGTTGATAGTTTTAAGGTATGATCAAACTTCCATAATGGGGAACTTTTAAGGCAAGACTTTGCAATGCCTGCTCTAGTTCCCCTTGCTATTACCGATAAAGTTTGTCGAAAATCACCTGCAAACATAACAGTAATTCCACCCATGATTTTATCACAGCTTCTAATATCTCTAAGAGTCCTATCTAGAGCCGCTACATGAGTTCCATGGATCATGGTACATTCGTCCCAGATTATCAAAGTGACGTCTTGCAAAACTTTTCCCAATGGGCCATTTTAGGAATGAGCTGTTCGTCCACCTGCTAATAAAGTTGCAGCGATTCCTGACGACGCTACTGCCAAAGCTAGTTTTACCTGAGACCTTACTTTTACTATCAATATCATATTCTTAATTGACAATACATTTATTTGGATTGGAAGAATTAATAATATGTTGATAAAATTCTTTGGCAAATAATTTTGCATTAATGCATTAATTTCAACCAAATTGATTACCATAAAAAGGTTATAGTGAGTCAATCTTAAAAGATAGATATACTGTCGCGGACATTTTTTTAGATTATTTAAAGAGGAATAATTCTTTCATACATATTTTTTGGGTAACTTTAACCGTTCACACAGCGAACGCAACGGAAGCCTTCAAATATGAATATTTTTCCCCGTTTTTGCAATATTTTCCACTGATTATTCGCTCCTATTGGTCGAATTATCATCTCTTTATAAGGCTAAAGTCGTCGATAATAGACTATTCACTACAAAAATAATTTTTCAATTCGAATCAGTAGTTCCTGAGATTAGCGCGTTCAAACAAACAAACAAACAAACTCTTCAGCTTTATAATATTAGTATAGATTCTCACGACAATAACGAACACAAAAAAAAAACCAATATCCGATTTGATGCAGTCGCTCGTTCGTTCCGTATGCTAATGTTGGTGATTCATTTTACTTATATAGATTTATTTAATAAGGTTTTAACTGACAACACAAGAAGAAACAAGAAGATACAGTTAAATTATACAATGAATGAAATATGAATAACAGGCGGTCTTTGCTAAAAAGTAGTTTTGTGCAATTATTTAAACCCGAAATACACATGTAATCAAAACATGTCAATAGACTGCATGCAAGTTACTATTACTTAAATTTTTTTTGACGTGATATCCTTAGTATTTATGAAGTTATCTCTTATAAGGAATAAATGTCATACATAGATTTAATGAACAAAGAAAATGGCATTGAATTTATAATTATAAAAATAGAATTATCGAGCTATTTTTCTGTGACAAATATTTTGTTAAGATATTGTTGTTTACTTGTTTTTAACTCATGTTGAAAGTTTTACGGCTAGCGTTACGAAACACAAAACCTACGGCCTTCAAGATTCTAGTGAAGTAAGACCGGTTTTAAAATTAATGGGCATCGAAATATTATTTAATTTGTACGTCAACTATTTTAAGTGTTATAAAAACGCTATCAAATATAGCGTGTCTCGAAGAGAATCGTGGGCAGTTGATGTAGAAAAAAAAAAAAACAATTATAGATTACATTTTAAACAAAAAATAGGATTGAATGTCTTATACTTTTTTTAAAAATTCATAGATTAATAAATATCTTGATATTGTTGATTTTGTTAATGAAAATCGACGATAGAGAAGTTAAAAAATATATGATTATTTATATGATGCAATAATAATTACATATAATATTTTTCCAAATAAAAAACTAAAAATACTAGTTAGAGATAAAATAGAGAGAATTTTACTAAAAATCCTCCTGTAAAGCATTTGTGGTTCCTTTTGCGCTGTAAAAAAACAATGGTGTGGTGGGTCGTATTCAAAATCAGTTGATCTGTCTCCTTTTTTGCCTTTTATAAGAAATTTTAATTAATAATAAAAAAAAAGATTTAATAATAAAAAAAAAGAATTATTTTCATATTGCATTAAGCCAGTGATTTGTCATTCGTTGAAAAGTTCCGGCTTGTTTGGATTCCTGTAGGTCTTAATGATTTTTTAATTAGTAACCCCTGAGACATTTAACAACTTTAACTTATTTAATACATACTTATTAATAGCTCAAAATCTATTTTTTTTTTTTAAATAATCAACCGTTCTAGTGTAGTGGTGTAGGCAGGCGCCTGACGCAATGGCAGTTTGCGGGTTCGATCACGTGAGCACATTAAGCGGTCGGTCCCGGTTGTTATCATAAATATCTGACAACGATCATCATTCATTGTTGGGAATATATCTTCTTCTCCTCCATTCTCTTCTCCATGTAAAGCTTCTTCTACATGGAGAAAGAGGCCAATGCCCAGCTGTGGGATGTAAGGATTAATAACATAATAATTATTTACATACTGTTCTATGTACGTTTATCTGTTGTCTATTAATAAGTTAATATTTTTATTATTGTTCTTTCTACAACACGTATTGTATCGTTCCATCTACAATAAAATATAGTTCGAAATAACAGGCATTGTTACACATATTGCATAACAAAAAAAAAAAAAAACAAAAATCACTCTAAAAAATGTACAAATTATTGCATAGGTGCTCGTGTTTTTATACTGAATCATTAAAAACTTATTAGAAACGACATTGTTCGTAAAAAAAATAATTTTACAACTCATTTACAGTTTTAATAGAAAAACAAACAAGTATTATTAATTACAAAACTCGTTATGACTTACGGATGATAGTTTAATGGCAAAAGTCAACGATATTGTGAAATATAGTGTAATACAATAAATTAAAGGAATTTCTTAGTTTACAGCATTGGATTAAGTTCAATTCTAAAATCTGTTATATCTGCGATAGCTCGTTATTATTGAAATAATTGTGTTTGCTGGCAAACGAAAAAAACCGACTTCAATTAAATCGAAAAGTGGACGAAAAAAATTAGCAAACGCACTATAGTCTGAATCACTACGATTTTCGAGGATTTCCCTCGATTTCTCTAGTATCTCATCATCAGATCCTAGTTTCCTTATCATGGTACCACATTTAAGATATCTCCTTTCCATGAAAAAAAGAATTATCAAAATCGGTTATTAAACGACGATGTTATCCCCGACCATACATTAAAAAAAAAATGTATATTTATATACGGTCAAATTAAGTAACCTCCTCTTTTTTTGAAGTCGTTTAAAAAAGTAAATCAATCGACCTTAATATGAATCGTTTAAATAAATAAAAAAATGTAATGAATATTCAATTAATTCAGGTTTAAACGCATTTTAATAAAGATTAAAAAAAAGTTTAAACGCATTGAATTGAAAATAGACAATATTTTTTCAATATTTTTCTTGCTCTTGTTCTCCTAATAAGATGGCTAAGATGACCTTGAGATACGGAAAATAATGGAAATGTTTGGAACATTTTAATTCTTATGGCGTATTTAAATATGTAAATTATAAAAACAATATTGTTTTCCAATTATTCATAGCAGTTGGCAGTTACCCTGCTTTTTGCTGTAGAGCTGTGACTTCGATTCTTATCTCGAGACAGGGTGAAATATACTTATTACTACTACTAAAACTATACTATTTCTTTATATGGAGACCACTATAAATTTCTTTGCTAGTGTTATTGTATATGTTAAACTAAAGTATTCATTGGTCAATTCGATAAGGTAATTATAATATATTCTTTAGAGATCCAATTTCGTAAATGATTTCCAAACAAAACATTCGAATGGTGTTTATGTTTGGTAATATTGATTACAAATTAAAGTAATACTTTACCAAGCCCTTGAAAATTTTTAAAATAGTATTACAATTTTTTTAGAATGACAGCAATGAACCGTGTTTGGTAATATAAATTACAGATGTAAGGGATATCTAAACAAGACAAAAAAACTACAATAGCAATACTTTTTATGATTTTGTCAAATTAACGCAGTGTGTCATATATGGTAACACTTTTTTTATAAGGCTAGGTCGGCAAATAAATCTAAGCCCGCCTGATGGTAGCTTGTAAATGCCACAACACCACGAGCTTTGCAAACGTGTTGCCAACCCTCCCCCCGAACGACTTCAGAAGCTCTGGCTACCTTACTCAACACAGATACACAATACTACTTGAAAGCAGTGTTATTTGGTTGTAATATTTTGTCATTTTAAGGTAATTCCCCAATCAGGCTGCTGAGCAGGTTATTTCGTACTGTGTCCTACCTCAATGTGCGGCTAGGCTTTAGATTAAGAATCGTCATTTTGAAGTTAGAGAGGTTAAGGTTGTTTTTTTTTTTGTAACGAAATTATGTCGATAAACGGTTTAAATTGGAAGTTAGATAGGTTAGGATTATTGTTTGTTTTTTTTTGTAACGAAATTATGCCGATAAACGGTCAAACTTTAAGGTTAGATAATTCGACGGTTCTTAATCTTAAAGCCTTACCCAATGTGCTTCCTTCTTGTTTTATTGAGGTAGAATTGATTTTAAATAAATTGATTATTAAATCAAAGTGACCCCCTTAATAGGTATTTGGGTTATTTCCTGATGCTATAATTGAAATATTTTTTCCAGGTTACCTGATATCTTGCGCAAGTAGCAGCGTCAGTATGGCCGCGTCTGTTGGACCACCAATCATTATTCCGTTCATGCTGTTTGGTGGTTTCTTCCTTAATTCCGGGTAACATTTAAAAAATAATAACATAAATACATTTTACTTAGTTCAGCTTCCTCGCACAGGAAATAAAAATTGAATAACGTGGTGTTATGTTTAAAGCACCTATAATAATAATTGTTAATATTTGAATAATAATATCCGACAGTAAATATCGAGATCTGTAAATCTATAATTTTTTCACGGCATTTTGTTGCAAGAAAAGAAATAACATTCAAATTTTAAGACTTTCTTAAGTATTTCCTATATATTATTCAAATATTTTATATATCTATATACACCAGTCTCATTCTCAATTTGACTGTAATTTTCCTCATTCAAATCAATTTGAGGTTATTTTGCGTCTTGGTGTGAGACTTGGGATCATTGAAACCCGTTCCTGTCATGGAAAAAATGTTTATACTGAAGATCTATCTGCAGTTCTAGAAATTAAATAGCTATCTACTAAAATCTTAGTCTTAATTAAATAAAATATGTTATCTTTCATCACCACTCCAGCTCGGTCCCGCCGTACCTGGGCTGGATCTCGTACCTTTCGTGGTTCCGCTACGGCAACGAGGCGCTGCTGGTTAACCAGTGGTCCGGCGTCGCCAGCATCGCGTGCACGCGCGAGAACTTCACCTGCCCCGCCAGCGGCGAGGTCGTGCTCACCACGCTCAGCTTCTCCGAGGTGAGGCTGCAACCCAGTAGCGTATTCTATGAGTCAGTGACTCAGGCCATTTTAATTTTCAAAAGTTTGGTACTATTGGTAGTCACTATATAGTTGAATGAACGTATGAGTCATCTGTATTGATAATTCTTATAATGTATTATGTGTGATTGTTCCAGGACGACTTCACAATGGACGTGGTGAACATGGTGCTTCTGTTCATCGGATTCCGCTTGCTCGCCTACTTCGCGTTGTTATGGCGCGCGCGCCGCGGCAAGTGAGCTCTAGAAGCTTCCACGTTGAAACAGAATTACTAGAATAATTTTGACAGATTTGTAATAAAATATGAAATTCACTGTAAATTATACCGAAAATGAAGGTTGATATGAACACTTACAATACGAGGGTAGTTCGAAAAGTTATTACGATTGTTGTAATTATAAGCATTGACGTAAATAAATAATTTTTATATGATCTGTTTTATTGATCTTTTGTCAAGTTTCTCAAAAATTAGTAAATTATAAAAAAATCGTAAATGTTATCAAAATGTCTATCAATTTTATTAAAACTAGAGCAGCAAAAATGGATTAAAATTACTCTTTAACAATTTAAAAACATATCCAATAATAATAATTTTGAATCTTTACAATAAGTTTGATAATTGGTATACGTTATGTTGTTTTTCTAGTTGACGATCTTAGTCGGTACACGAAACTTTTGTTGAGTACTAATTTACATACAAACCCAAATCTTTTATAGATCTACGATAATAAAGTGGCGTTATTATGTGTATAACAAATAATAGCTTTGTTAAAAATATAACCACTTAACACATTTTTGCAAATAAAAGATGAAAAATTCCGAACCACTAACATTTATTTAAAAAAAAATGTTTCGAAACCAAACATTTTAGCACTTTAAGAAGTAACAAAATTTCTAAAGTTGTGTTTGTTGTTGATTATTACAAATGTAATAATAAATAATTTCGCCTAAAGTTAAATATAAATAATAATATTATAGGTACGAGTATACTGCATGCCTCCATGGAGGCCGAGTTTTTTTTGTGAATATATCGATTATTTTTTATTTTCTTTTATATAACCTTGCCCTGATAATACGAACACAAATAAAAATATATATAGTAATTGAGATTAATTGTTCGGAAGTTAGCATGTACACCGTTTTATTTATATAGATTAGATATCGTACATTAAAATATTACATATTAAAGTTTAAATGTTAATAAAATCATGATCCTTTTATTATATATATAAATTTGATGATGTGGATCAATAACATGATGCTGATTATGATTATGCTTATTATTAAAATAATTAATTCGTTTAATTAATGAACATGTAGGTAGATTACCTATAATTGAAGACATCAGAGACATTAATGACTAAATTGTATTAGTTGTAATATTGATGTGTTTTTATATAAACATTAAAGTTATATATATTGTTTTATTCTTTGTTTTTATTATGTTATACATACAATACAGTACTATGGCAATGTCAAATACAAATCTTTGTAATTTGCTGCTAGTTTATTAAATTTAAAATTTATTATTATCTATTAATTATAATTTACACTATCGTTAAATTGGTTATTGATTAAGCCTTTGTTTTTTATATTTTCACTCTTTAGTGATTATTATGTTTTAATATATTGTATTTGTAAATATAATTACTTTTCAAATATCTGTTTCTTTTTACCTCGAAACAAATACTCATTATTCAACAGAATATTGGTCTATCGTACTGATTAGACGGATCTGTCTGTCACTATTTATTTATATTATTTTTTTTCAATACAAATATTAGTTAAAAATATAATCTAAATTCAAATGAGGTATTGTAAATATCAATAATGAGCAAGGATATTGTTCCATAGAAACAGTAATTCTGATTTTCAACTTACAGTTACAATATTTTTTAATTTTTTTAAAAATTGTTGATGGATAATTCTCGTATATTACATATATATCTCGTATTCAGTAAATGTAATAGAAGGAAGAGGTAAGTGGTCTTTTTTCTGCAAAGTAAATTGAAAATTTTCAGAATAAACGTTATAATAATGTATCTCTAATATGTAATGAGTATTCATTTATTGCACGCCTCCAAGGAGGCTTTACTCTCACAAAATGAGAAATACGGGAAGCGCGCACTTCTAAGCCTCTATATTTTTATATTTATTCATTAATATGATACAAATGAAACACTTATAGAGAATACACATCAAACCACAAATTAAATATCATTTGAAATCTTTTTGAATACTATTATAGTAAAAGGAATCAATTTAATAAATATTATGTTGGACGTCAACATTTTGGATGTACAGCAAAATAATGCGAGAACCACTTGACGAATTAAGCTATTTATTTTTTTATTATTTTAGGAAACTATTACTTAAGAAGAATATTGAATATGACTGAAATTTTTCTCAATTTTTTTTACAATATATATTTTTATTTCCAGGTAAAAATAAATATCATGTGATGTGAATGAATTGAGCGATGATTATCTGCGAGAATGAAATCAACTACTCGAACTTACAAGGCGCTGCTAAGTATAAGCTGCGTTCCTAGTATAAAAAAATATCATGTGATGTGAATGAATTGAGTGATGATTATCTGCGAGAATGAAGAAGCTGCAAACAATAGTATTTAAAGGAGAGCGTGGAGGTGTTCCAAATATTATTATATATATATACCGATATCTTCTTATCTACACTATAACTATGTCTTAGATCTAGACATATATTGTATCATAGAGTGCATTTTTATTAAAGCTCAACTCAGGTGGTGGCTACCTGTGATAATGAGACATTTAACGCTTGGAACTTTTCCAAATTACAGTTGGGTAGCACAATAAGGCAATCAACACCTGTAAGGGGTATCGTTTACAGGTTCTTAAAACAAAGCGTCTTATCATAGCTAACCGCTCCAAACTTCACATTGTGAGTCTCTGACAAGCAAGTAAGTTCTATAAACTAGATATTCCATGTCTCTATCATGATTTCTCAAGCGAAACGTCATACGAACGTAAAATGTTCGGCTTACAGACTTAAAATACACGCTGATGAATTTTTTTAATTTCTTACTGCCATATACCGTGTACAAGTACCATTTTTTCTTTTAATTTTTTTTCTGTAACCAGATTTTAATTTCATCGCATTATCTTGATATAAATTCTATCTGAGGTAACAGATTCTCTATGGCAGTTACGTGAGTAATTAGGCAGGATTGCCACACAGGTAAGTTTATAGAGGTAGGTATTTTACGGGAGTTGGAACTATTATATTTATTGAATTTCTTTAATAAACGTACTTCACCCATAAATATGATCATCCATAGGCTAATAATACCAACTGAGGTATTTAACTGAGATAGGACACAACAGAAAACTTCCTGCTCAGAATATGGAGCAGCCCGACTGGGGTAATAATAATAATAAATACTCTTTATTGTACACCACAAAGAAACATTACAAAAAAAAGTTATACATGCAGAGAAAGATGTACGAAGGTGGTCTTATCGCTAAGAGCGATTTCTTCCACACAACCTTTGGGCATAGGACATAGCATAGAAAAAGCAAAGTGGTAGGGAAGTGTACAAACAGTTGATAAAGAATTTGCATATAGTTAACAAGCAATATGATATTACAAGAAGTTAATATACATACATATACACATACATATATACACGCACATACATACACTTACATACATACATACATACACATATATATAGGGGTAGTAGTACTTCTCGACCTTACAGAAGATCACAGCTAAATAACACTGTTTTCAAGTAATGTGATGATTGTTACAAACCGTGGAGAATTAAATGTTTTGGAATATGGCTTTTGTTTTGACTCTAAGTTCAGATGTAATAAACGTGGTAAAATACGTGTAACTTAATCGTTATCGTGACCATAAAACCAGGTGTGGGTAATTCGTGACGTGGTTTTAGGTTAAGGTTTAACACAAATAGTTTATTTTCACTATAATGTATATAATTGCCTTTTAGATTCAGGCAAAGTTTGGATGTGTCTAACCAGTGCGATAAAAACAGTTACATATATTTTCACCAGGATTAAAATCTTATTAAAATTGGTATTTTTTCTACCCAACAAACGAGAATATCTTATTATTATCATGAATATTAATTTATAAATAAATAATAAATAAATATCTATGTTGTATGGTTACGGCAGGAAAGAATACAGCCCTCTCTTTCCATGGGTGTCGTAAGAGGCGACTAATGGATAACGCAGTTCCACTATCACCTTGAAACTTAAAAAGCCAACCGATGGCGGGATAACTATCCAACTGCTGACTTTGAAATACACAAGCAGTAGCGTCTTCGGTGCGACAAAGCCAGCTCTGCGGACTCTGCGGTCACCAACCCGCCTGCCCAGGGTGACTTTGGGCAATACAATCCACATGGGTTCACATCACTTTAGCGCGAACTTGTGGAGATTTGGATTGGTTGGAGGATGATGATGAATAATAATGAATCTTTGTAACATTTACACATAGTCGTCTGCTCATAAGATAAGCCACTTATTCCTTGTGTTATAAGTAACAGCCGGCTGATATACCTATTTTTTTTATAAATATTCATAGAATACATATATAAATACAAATATTATACCCAGACTCAGTCAGGAATCGAACCTACAACTCGCGGAGCAGAAAGCAGAGCTATGCTACAAACTGCGCCAACGGGCTAGTCAAATAATTTTATGATAATAATTTTCCGTTTGTTGTTTTTGAAGAGTAATGTAATAACATACAATACTCTATTGAATAACCTATTTACAGTAGCTAAACATGACAAACATTTGTATGGGCCTTACAGATGTTTGCCGTGGTCTGGGTGTTTGTGCATTCTTTGTTGGTCTCCCCACCATGCCTCGGAGAGCACGCTAAGCCGTCGGTCCTGGTTATTATCATGTACACCTGATAGCGATCGTTACTCACATACATCCGCCAACCCGCATTGGAGCAGCGTGGTGGATTAAGCTCTGATCCTTCGCCTACATGGGGAAAGAGGCCCAGCTGTGGGATATTACAGGCTGAAGTGAATAACCTATTTAACAGATGTGTGAGAATGAAATTCTATTAAGAGTAAAATGAACACTTAAACCACAAGATATTTAACCTACGAGGCAAACCGCATTATTCGCAAATATTTTCCAATCATTTATTTTAACCACAGAAAGGTGATTATAATAACCTTGTGACGAATTCTATTATTACATTAATGTAATATTGACATCCTTATCTATCTACATGTAAATATACAAAAAATTAATATATATTATTTATTGTTTCATAATCATGAAAACAAGAGTAAATAAATATTCATACAAAAATTCACAACCTACTGGATGTGGAATGTCTTTTTTGTCTTTGAAAACTTCAAAAGTTTTCGCACTAAATTATTATCACTATATTTCTATGAATGGCTGTAATCTCTCATTCACCGAACAACCTCCTTCGTGTCTTCTCCATCCTATGTGACATTGGCGAAATCATCTGTATTATCTTGGCACTAGTGAAAGCCATTAATTCTAAATTCTTTTCTAGTCTATTTTATTTCTCCGATTACATTTCTTTATTAAATTAACAATAGAACATAATTCCGATAATCTCAGAATTAGGTAAATATAAATTACAAGACTCCGCTTCAACGGTTGGTTTAGTCTAGGTATCCATCCATAAATGCATTTCAAATTTTAAATAAAACTGAGCATATGGTACCTAGACGATGGAACCATAGGAGGCAAAATAGACGATGTTGTTGAAGATTTAAATAAAATTAAAAACGAGTTTGTGAGTGATGTGATTTTTTGATGTAATTTTTTTTTCCTAGATCATCAATCAAGTCTAAAAATTAATTTGGCAACGGAATTATTCAATAAAACTGTACCTAACAAAAAATACTTCAAAAGTACGCTTTGTCTCCGGGTGTTAATATTATATAGTGACAACAATCAAAAGCCCAATGAAACAAATGTGTATTTGCGTTTGTTTTTTCGGCTTGAAGGATCCTTCCGTGTTCGCTGAGCTCTCTCTAATTGTAATTCAATAACTGTTTGACAAAATTCTTCTAAGCAGTATATAATTTCATGCGCGGAAGCCGTTGTTACCTTGGCACCGATAATACAGATCGTATGACAGGTAAACCTAATACAACATTTTGATACTTCGGACATTAGTATTTTTTATATATAAAATCGTCAAGTCACTCACTCATCACGTAACTTTAAAAACTGCTTAACGTTATAATCACAAAATTTGTGACTGGGATGTGAAGAACGGATTTTTCGATAGGGTCGGATTAAAGGTGTCTAAGGGCTCTTACAAGTTTCTATGAAAATCCTTCATTTTTAATACTAAAAGCTTCAAATTTGGCAGGGAGATAGTTAATTGTTAGTAAACTTCCACTATGAACTAATTTTACGACAGACTGCATTCAAGAGGTAGATTCTTCCGTAAGATTTTATAAAAGTTCTTAATTATTATTTTTTTATTGATAAAAACTTGAAATTAGATACAGAAGTAGTTTATAGTTAATAGACCATCGCTAAGAATGGATTTCAAAAAAAAATATACATTTATGGGAGTGAATAGGGGTTAAAACTTTGTATGGCCTGCTAACTAAAAATGAGTAAATATTTAATTCAGCGTTTTGATACTCAAGTATGAGTGTGTAAATCAGTATCGTTGTAAATGAATAATAAACAAATAACTAATAAATAAATAAATTCTTTATTAATATTCGTATATTATTGTACAGTCAAGTAAATTATCTGTAATGAAAGCCAAGACCATAAATCACAAAAAATTTAGGTAATAAAATTGGAGGTGAGACTTATTATTGCAAAGATAGGTAAGAGGTTTTGTGTATCCAGTTCAAAAATCTGATATTTCTGTGAACCCCACTCTTGTACTTGTTAACGGGCAAAATTTAAGAATAATAAATATTCGTAAATTGATAGACATACAAATATTTAAGTATATGTATGTATATCTTGTACGAGCTTAAAAAAGTCCTATTAAAAGATCAAGCGAGAGCGTATTAGATTATGGATAGGTATTAATTAAGGCGGCATTCCACATGTTTCAACAAACTTACATTTTAAAGTAATAAAAGGCTAATTTATTGTTATTCCGAAGCGATTAAATAATTTATTTTTTATGAATTAATACAATCTTAAGAATTTTTTGAAAACTAACTTCCCCTTTTGTCGGTATTCTTGAAATTTTCACGTTCCAATAATACAGAATGTCTATGATTTTATTGTCTATATTAACGAAACGAATAGCTGTCAGTGTCGGTCAATCCTAGCAAATCTAGACAACTTTAGAACTGCTGGTCTGAAGTTAATTATCGTAAAAAGAAAAAACGCACGCCGTATAGTAATAAATATTTTACGTCATAATATATATAGCCTTAATTTTAATGAATTTTACATAGTTCTTCTTAATCGTGCGACGCATCATCGTCTCTCAACAACTGCTCTGGTCTAGTAGTGCGAGTATTCGCCTAAAACACCGACGGTTTGGATGTCTGTTCTTGTGGTCACATCATCATCATCATCATCATCGTGTTGTCCTTGTCCCTACCGTGCCCCGGAGAGCACGTTAAGCCGTTGGTCGCGATTGTTATCATAAATACCTGATGGCGACATATACGCCAACCTGCAGTGGAGTAACGTGGTGGATTAAGCTCCAATCCTTGTCCTATAAAAAGAAAGAGGCCTATGCTCAGCATTAGGATGTTATAGGCTGAATCGTTATGTTTTCTCACGCGTAAATGATGTGTAAAACAATGTAAAAATATAATAAGCTTCACATCAGCTCGTCAGCATAGAAAGCTTGGCGTTGAGGACGTAGATACAAATAAAACGGCTAGTGTTAACATTAAAACAAAGGTAAGAAACTAGCTAAGATATCCTATTTTTTTAAACACCAAAAACCAAAAAGCATATTCAATATCGAAAATAACGTAGAAGTCACGTCAGGTACCTACTGGTTAGTAGAAAGCTGCTGCACTGCGGGTTTACGGCTAGGTATATTCCCTATTGATTAGACTTAGCGTGCTCCAAAAGGTACGGGAAAAATATGTACCGAGTAAATTTTGTGTAAAGATAATTATACCTTTAATTTTATATATTTGTTTTAAATAAAAGGTTGAAAGTTAAGCTTATCACTTTCCAGATGATTTTACAAAACCTTGATGCGACCTTAACAAACGAACTTGTGTTATCACTCAATTTAACTTTACTTTCGTAAGAGGTTTATAGGACTCGGTATTGTTACTTTTCGTTATACAAATGAACCATAGCGTTTCTCTTTCTGTAAGTACTCCATCTCTGTCGGACGTCGCCTCGGCAATCGCTTGCTGCGTCTCGTCGCCGCAGAACTGATACGCGCTCGCGGTAAAATGCTTCATTCTAAACTCCATTCAAACTGTATCCGTTAATTGTATTTTTCGTTCTGTTGGTGTTTTGGAAAATGTATAAGATAATTGGGGATTATGATGCGGAAACGTCTGCGAGACCCCAGTCGAGTGGCTCCAGCTCACGCTCAGTACATTTTGCGGATGATAATCAAGTAAGAATTTTCGAAATCTAAGTAGTAAGGAATCGCTTCCGTTTTTTTAAATTATTGTTAGAAGTAATTTTAGTAACGTTTATTTTTCTAAATTTTTATCTTATGAAATAATTACTTGAAAATTATATTTCGCATGTAGAATGAATCCAGGCAAAGAATGGTTTCATTTTAAAAGGGACAGCGAATGAGTAATTTCAAAGTATTTTGATTATAAAATCGATAAGAAGAAAAAAAAGAAAGCATTTTGATAAAAATATTTCACAGTTATCGTAACGATATTAATTAAGGTTTGTGATTATTTTTAAAGTATTTGTAATAAATAATAAATTTAAAATCAATTATCATTTAGAAACAATTTGAACCAAAATTATTTATGTGAATATTTAACACGTGATTTAAGTGTTCTGAAAACATACAAAGTAGGGGAAAACCGGGCAAGATGGGGTAGTTAAGGTTTAAAGCTCCAGAAATCGTAGGGGTTCATGGTTTCATAATCATATTTATTCTTAATCAGGCTTATAGTTATCAATCTTACATATTAAATTTAAATCAGGAACACAGCACCATAGAATTGTTAATAATATAACAAAATGTAAAATATGACATATCACCCCATCATGCCCGATAGGTCGGGTAAGATGGGGTGGGCCTAATGGGCAAGATGGGGTATAGCCATTCTCTCGACTATTCAGGAGTGCAGAACTCGCAAATGAATGTTGCTTCGGCATCATTATCATCCACTCCTGCGCAGCCATAATGTAACCATTTACCACAAGAAGAATAAGCAATCCAACCTTTCTTGGAGTCGAAATATAATCCTGTAGAATGTAGGCATGGAGTGTTTTCTGTTTCAACATCACTCTTTTCAGAAGACGACTGTTTAATACGTTTCTTTGAATTATATTTCTTTGTGGCTTTAGTCTTGAAATAGGTTTTGTTTCTCTTCCTTTTTCTGTTTTCGCTCCTTTTTTCTCTGTCTGATTTCCTTGTTTGCTTTTTTAACTTTTCTGTCACATTTTTTTAAAATAAATTCTTCTAACTTAACTCTTAACAACTTCTGTTTATAGGGTAAAGAGGTTATGATAGTAGTTTTACCGTGTTTTTTCGTAACTTTTAATGTCTTTTTGGTCACTGGAAGAGGCAATAGTTGCTTTGGGCTGGCTAATGCACTAAATTAGGCCAATAAGAAAATCTAGGGGAAGGACACAAATTTAAATATGTGTTAATTTCAGTTGTACTAGTTGTCACAACTGTTGAAGTAGCAGGATCTGTAACAACAACTGCAGTGCTCATTGCTGTTTTTGTAAGAGGTGCTGCCACAGTATCTACAGTTAAAAAAACCCGATTTCTATGTCTAGTAAATAATCCATCAAGCTCATCCTCTTCTTCTTTTTGCGAAAATACTGGTACCCAAAGGTACCTTTACATTCTTTTTTAGCCTTTTTTACCTTTCATTCCAATGTAGTTTGTGGGACTAAGAAAAATTTTTCAGCCAACATATATCCCATTTCTCGCTTCAAAACAACTTCTATCGCCTTATTCAGTGCTTCCCTTGACCGTTTTCCTCTTCCTGAGTTTCTTTTATAAACATATATGACTTTTTTTAAATATAAACCATCCTAAAACAATATATAAAAAAATATAAATAATCAAAATCGTGTCAGGCAATATGGAGTATCAGATACCCCATCTTGCCCGTTGATTCGTTTCAAAATTAATATTCAAACAAAAAAAAATTGAATAATGTTTCATAACAAAACAAGTTATTACCTGTTACTGCAATGTACTGTAGATAGGGTTAACCGAGGTGCCGCTTAAAATTCACCAAATACAAGTTTCATGCACTACGAAACGTACATATAAGAAATTTTAATACGAACAAACGAAATCTACTTTTCGACGATAACTAAAACAAATGAATAGCCGCCATGTTAGTACTCGTGTGACTAAGAGCTGTCGTGGCGGCCAGTAGCGAGATGGCAGAGCGAATGAGATTGATCAATTTAAATCACCTGAAAAGCCTGATGCCCCGTCTTGCCCACCACCCCGTCTTGCCCGGTGTTCCCCTACTTAATAGATTAAAGTTTTAGTATCAAATAATTGTTATTTTAACAATATAATCTTGTTAAAAATTGAGGCTAAGCAGCTAAAACATGTTATACTGGATCTCCAATTGTCATGTCTTAAATTCAAAGTGATTGGTCAGTCATCTGTCCGTATTGCCCATCTTTAATTTTTTTACATTTATAACATTCGTGGGACAAACTTTACACACAAATTTTACAATGTAAAATGTAAATATTACATAACTGTTAAAAAACTAAAGATATAATAGATATATTGAAAGTAATATTAATTAACAGTAGCAATTTTTATCTAATTATGATCTACGTTTTGATTTCGATATACAATTTATACGTAGATTTATGTATTTACTAATTGCCTGGACAGACTTCGTTCTGTCAAAAGTTAATAGTATTTTTTTTTTTTGTATTAAAACCTTCCGTGGGCCTTAAGGAACATACAAAAAAATAAATTAGCCGAATTGGTCGAGCCATTCTCGAGTTATGCGTTTAGCAACATTCGTTTTTATTTATATCTATATAGATTATTTTGAAGAATCAGAAGTTTCCAGTGTGTAGAACTGTATTGAAATTATCGAATCATCCAACGTTCTTTATTTGAACTGGCACCGCTACTTTTCATTAACTTTTTAAATGCTAAAGTATGGTGGTATAAGCGGCTAGGTATTAAGCTAATATATAGTCGATCGTAGGTTTTCATGTTTAGTTCAAGGCGATATTAATTCTATCGATTGATGACAAGGCGATTCTTTCGACAGTAGTTTCGCGTTCGCGTAGACTCGATCAGTAGTGAGAAAGATCTGAAAGGTTAGATAAGTCCCGAGCGACACACGCGATTTTACATATTTCGGGGGATTACTTTTCAATTCGCTCTCCCTTTTATTTATTTATTTTTATTTCATTTTGTTCAAATGTTTAATCGTTACTAAAATCCTTTTTTTTCATCCACTAAAGATCAAATACATTTTTTAAGCTTGTAGTGGAAATGACACTTGATTGCAATGCAGTTTTTGAAGTAAAACTTCTTTACGCATACTTCACTTGGGGAGTAAGCAGGTAAACGTGACGAGATCGTTACGAAAGTGTGATCAGTGGAGGCGAACGGAGCAATAGAAAGAGGTGCGAGCACACATTTTCTTTCTCTCTTTCTCTCATAGCCAGCTAAGTTTCGTATATCTAAGACACAGTGCAGGCCTATATATTGCTAAATAAGTTTTACTTCAGTCGTGTGGTCTAAAGCACGTTCGGTTTTTAACCGACTTCCAAAAAAGGAGGAGGTTCTCAATTCGACTGTATTTTTTTTTTTTAATTATGTATGTTACATCAGAACTTTTGACCGGGTAGACCGATTTCGACAAATTTTGCTTTAATCGAAAGGTGGTGTGTGCCAATTGGTCCCATTTAAATTTATTTGAGATCTAACAACTACTTTTCGAGTTATATCTAATAATGCGTTTTTACTTGACGCTTTTTTCGTCGACCTACGTTGTATTATACCGCATAACTTTCTACTGGATGTACCGATTTTGATAATTCTTTTTTTGTTAGAAAGGGGATATCTCTAGTTTGGTACCGTGATAAGGAAACCAGGATCTGATAATGAGATCCCAGAGAAATCGAAGGAAACTCTTGAAAATCCGTAATAACTTTTTACTGGGTGTACCGATTTTGATAATTTTTAATTTAATCGAAAGCTGATGTTTATCATTTGGTCACATATAAATTTTATCGAGATGTGATAACTACTTTTTGAGTAATCTTTGATAACGCGTAGTTGCTTGACTATTTTTTCGTCGATCTACGTTGTATTACTTGTCGATGTAATTGAAGTCGGTTTTTTTTTTCGTTTGCGAGCAAACACTATTATTTATTTTTTCAAGTAATAATTTCTTAATTAAATTGAATTAATTGATTTTAGTTTAAATGGGAGTAATTGATTTACTAAAATTATGTTTTATGAGAAGTTATACTTCATTGGCTAGGTAACTTCACGTTGGTAACTTCTTCTTCGTTGACTAGCTAACTTCATGGTGTCGGTTTTGTGTGACAGTGGGCGTCCGCATCGTAAAAATGTACTCTTAATATTTTTTCCTAATGCGCCAAAAGATGTATAACTTCAAAAATACAATTGTCCTTTGTCCTTGTCACTGTCACGTCACCAAACTTTTCGTGACTGCGCGCACTTGCGGTGACAGTAACGAAATTTTCTTGCATTCGATAAGATGGATCTCGAGGAGACGGTTGTCTGTGCACTCGTTTTTAGAAATAGAAAAAAATGTAAGGATAAAAAGTATTGGATTCACCCACTTTGGAGTGATAGGCTGATAAGTGGAAAGTTCTGCACCATGTTTGCTAACCTACGTACATATCCAGGCAATTTTTTTCGATATTTCCGAATGAGTGTCACAAGCTTTGATGAATTATTACTTTTGTTGAAGCCTACTATTACTTACAAAAACACAAGGATGAGATTATCCATTATGACTAAACGCAAAGGAGTGGGGCGAAGTGACATTTAGTTGCTACTGCGCGCACGGTAATACAAATCAATACAAATCTATGGACATGGTGACAGTTGCGTCACCGGCATGTTGCCGTCCTCTGCGGACAAAAAGTCACCGAATTGTCACGTATCCAAATGCGCGCACCTTCAATAGGGATGATGGACGCGGTGACAGTGACGCAACAGTCACGGTGACAAAAATCACTAGTGCGCGCTATTTCTAAGCGTGTACAAAACTAAAAAACAACACATATCTTGACAAAAATAATGTAGGTATTGTGGTGGGTTGATGATAAAATTATACTTATTGTTAATTGATAATAAAGATTTTTTTTTATGCTGCTTTATTTAACACACTGGGAATCAGTGTAACATTAGATATGTTGTGAAATCGATATAAAACACTATTAAAACTCATTTAATTTTTTAAGGGCTTTTATACCTTGACTTTACAAAAAATTTAGTTTTATACAAAAAAAAAATTGAAAGAAAACGTCTTTACGAACGATTGACTTGGGGAGTAAGCTGATGAATGCGTGAAAAGAGCGTTACAAAAAGTGTGATCAGGCGAGGCGAACGGAAGTTGAGAGGGAGATATAAGTTAGTGAAGACAGCAAGAGAGTGTTACGTTTCGTAAGTTTTACTTTAGGCGTGTGGTCTAAACCACACTCGTTTTTTATGCTTGTCAATTGATTTTCAAATTTGTAACTAATTTGTAGCACTTTCGTGACTTGTAGCATCTACGTCTTTTCTATTCATTTTAATTGGCTTGTGCTAAAGACAAATGTTAAATATGACAATTCTTGTGTTTCGTAACCACTTCGTAGCATTTCCTTAGCTTGTAACGTATTTATTTAAATACGTCCTTTCTAATTACTTTTGCCTAGCATTGCTTTAAAGATAGGTCCCATAACGGACAGATAGACAATGGAGTCGAAGATGATTTAGACATCGTTTTTCTTTTAGCACTAATAAAAATGTTTTAATATCGGCTTATTTAAACAAAAATCAATTAAAAATACGACACATTTTTTATTGGCAGGAACAAGACACGGACGACAGAGACTTTGTAGATAGTGGTATATCACAAGTTAAATATGACGAGCCACCGTTTGCCGAGGTGGAGGAACTGCTGGGAACCTCACCCTCACCGCGGCCTTGCACCCTCGTTTGGCGAGATCTCGCTGTTCACGTCAAACTCAAAGACGGGAAGTTAAAGCGTTTGGTCAACAATGGTGAGTCGATTTTTGTATTTTTTGTGACGTGTACCGTCCAGAGTACCATAATCCTTGGTGGGTTTCGTATATCAGGCCTTAAATAATTTGACATAAAGTATTTAATTCATATTTAAGTCTGATCACATTTTTATATACTTATAAAATTACTGTTCTAATTGCGCCTTATTGTAGGAGGAAGCTTTCCTATACCCGAATAAAATGTTGGATACCTAATATTAGTTTCCCCTGCTTTTTTACTAAATTCTTTCTTTTTATTATTCTATCCTGGATATAAAATGTTGGTGGTTTTTATCAGAACGTTTGCGGTAAGGTATATAAGGAATATATAAGGAAATACTATTGCTTCTACTAAATTAAATAAATTTAATTATAAATACATAGTGACAATTAGCGATAAGACCGCTTTTAAACTTTTTTTAAATTACAATATTGCGATTTTATTTCATGTGATTCTGAATGTGCAATGAAGTTTTAAATAAAGAAATTATAATTTATATAAACAGGTTATAAAAAACGTACTCTTTAAAACATACTTAATTAAAATTAATAATCTAAATGATTTCCGTAACATTTTGTAAAAAACGAACTAACGATAAAACAGCAATAAATTTCCTAATATTTGTCAATGGTTGAGATTGACGGATATAAGTTTTCGAGCTTTTCGACGGCTTTTCCAGTCTCAGTAGAGAGAACTACAAAAAAGAATAGCCGGATCAAATATGTTATTATAAGTACTTCACTCTGCTTCAAGTATAATTGGGAGTCACGTCACGTCAGACGAATGGATTTGATTACTAGAGCATAGGTCGGTGACAATATATTTTTGAAATAAATTATTTTAGATAACGTATGTCAGCTTGTCATAAAAGAATAAACCTTTGATTCAAATAAAAAGGTGTAGTCCTTAAGTAAAGTGTTTAAGTTTTGTCAATTGATTGATTTCTTGATAAGTTTTAACGGCTTTCAATTGTATCAGTGGGGCAAGGTTGATTCCGCCAATGTTACGTAGGGTGAGAAATTCAATGTTTTGAATGAATTTTTTAAAATATTCGTTTTTGTATATATAATCCTTATTATATTAGTTTACAAATAATATTTAAATATAAAACTTTGTGCTGTGTGGCTACGGCACTAAAGAATTTAGCCACCCCCTCTCTTCTCGTGTCGTAGGAGGCGACTAAGGGATAACAAGGTTCCACAACCACCTTGGAACTTAAGAAGCCGACCGATGGCGGGATAACCATCCAACTGCTGGCTTTGAAATACACAGGCCGAAGACGGGCAGCAGCGTCTTCGGTGCGACAAAGCCAGTACTGCGGTCACCAACCCGCCTGCCCAGCGTGGTGACTATGGGCAAAGCACATGAGTTCACGTTATTTTTGGCGTAAACTTGTGGAGGCCTATGTCCAGCAGTGGACTGTATAGGCTGTAATGATAAAACTTTAGTCTACAAAACATTTAATAAACTGTTGTTTGGAATATATCTTTATTTACTACATTACATAATCGTACTTTTGTCAACCTGTTGCTATGATGATATCAGCGTCCGAATCCCGCTATCGACATGTGTACGAATAACTTTATTGTTTCTTACTTATATGTTAATAATTAAAGTATAAATAACTATTTAGATACATAATTATACATTATATAACGTAGTATATATTTAAACAATTGCATTACAATTAAAATAAAATACACACAACAGCCTTTATATTATTCCGAGGGAAAATTATTTCAAAATATTGAAATTTTTTACCGAAAAAGTGTAAAAAATTAACATCTTTTACAAAACCTATAACTCTCTAGTCTGTCTTCCTAACGTATTTACAGTCTCATACATAGCAAATTGTGTAAACTTTTTCTTAAACGTGAAATTTTCACTTACTTTAACCACACCGGCACACGAAAATAAAAAAGTGGTTTGTACACGAGATGCCGCTTATCTACGGACATGTACATGACAATTTTTTTTACTATTTTTTGTTATTTCATCGATTTTATGCAATTTTTTGAGTGTTTAAGGAAATATGGGACGAATACATTTCAGATTCGTACTAAGCAGATCAAATTACAGTCTTTGATCTGGGTCTACAAATTTTTTTTCATTTTTGTGATTTTTGCAATTTTCAAGGGTTTTTTACAATTTTCTCAGATTAAAAACGGCTTGTGGTCTAAGTACACTTTAGATTAGTATTCAACGGATCGAAATACACAAAAATTATGCTTGCTTCAGATCCACAATATTTTATTACGTTTTTGCAATTTACTCGATGTTGGAGGGTTTACGGCCCAAACTAACTTAAAATTCATGTGTACATACCACTTCTTTCTTTTTGTGTGCCGGTGTTTTTATTATATTTTAGAATCATCGCAAGATAAATAAGAATCGTTGATATAAGTATAGTGTTTCACTTTTATGTAACTTATCCCTAGGTGTTTCTGATTCCTATTTAAATATAATTACAATAACGCTAATTTTTCTAATAGGCAATAATTAAAACGGATAAGTAGGCGTGCAAGCGTAGCTATAAATCAAGTGCTCATAAATATTTTATTTTTTCACTGTTTAAATATTATTATTTATAATTTTTGTAGACCAAATTTTAAATTAAACATTACCAATTTTCAATTTTCGCTTTGAGTACAACCTCAGATACAAATTTCGAGTGAGTGATCCGGTTATGGTGATTTTTTATTACTTAGAATGTATATGTGGGCGCGAGATGGTAAACGTTTTTAAGAAGGCACTTTAGGCGTTTGAAAAATTATAGATTACATCTTTTATGTTTTTGAGAACAATATTGGTATTTGTTCGCAAACGAAAAAAAAAGCGACTTCGATTACAATCGACAAGTAAAATAATTAAATACGCATAATAATGGATAACTCAAATAGACCAAGTTAGGTCTCGATCAAGTTTAAGTGGGACCACAATACAAACACCAGCGCAATTATTAAAATCGGTACACCTAGTAAAAGTGGAATTGCGAACCTCCTCATTTTTTTAAGTCGGTTAAAAATACAGACGTGTTCACTATATATTTTAACTAATAAAAATAATTCCTTGACATTTTTGACTTTTTGTGAAGACTGCTTTATTACTCTTCAACGTATCTGATGGCGGGAAAGTAGACCGGCCTTCATCGGTTCACTTAGTAGCTACGGATCACCCATTAAAAATATAAAGCTTTTGCTTTTTTGGACACGTGCAAATTATTGTTTTCATTTGCGTTGAAAAACGTATTATCTATTCAAATTAACTTCAATATAATTAAAGCGGAACTTCGAGTCGAAATCTATATTCCAAAGAGGCGAAGACGATTATACTTACAGGCCCTAATCAGTATACGCTTTTTTTATTATGTCCACTGTCAAGTGAGCTATTTATTGTATATATCTAAATAAACTTTTTTTTATATACAACTAGGTCGGCAAAAAAGCGTACGGCTGATGAGATGCTTGCAACACCGACCTGGCCGACATTATCCTCAGTCCCCCCCCCCCCCCAGGAGCTTTAGTCACCTTACTCACCACAGGAACACAATACTGCTTGAAAGCACTATTGTTTAGCTGTGTATCATTTTTCTCACATTCTTCTCTTCACATTCTTTTGTAAGGTAAAACTTCCCTCTTCTAAAACATCCTCAGTACTTCCCCAGTCGGGCTGCTCCACATTTTTAGCAAGATATTTGCTATTGTGCCCTACCTCAGTTAAATTTTTAGCAATGGGTTACCAGGATTGGAGGTGTAAGCGTAACATGTACCAACTCGGTGTCCATATTCAATTCGTCACAATATTTACAAGATTAGAACATGAAATGAAAAAAATATCAGGGTGATGGGAACAATTAGAACAACTGACTGTTGCGTTAGCAGTCGAGATTTGCACGCTCGTGACAAATATTTGTATAGACCAAAAATATGTCGATCGGGTTTTTAGTGTATGGATTTCCGTATTACAATACAAGATTTTATCCTACATGTATGCAAATGTAAAGCACTTGTATCAAATTTAAATCCGACGTTAAAAACAGGTTTTATGAGATGAATTAATTAATGCTAATCTACTCGTAATCTAACATTTAAGATTTAATACAAGTCGATGACTTGACGAATCATTTCTTATTGAATCGTTAATAATTTATTATTTTTATTCGTGTGCGATGATTTTACCAAATCTTTTATGAATAAAAATGAATCACTAAAATGTAGGTACTATAGGTAGTAGGTAAGCAGGCAGATAGGTATTGTGATCTTGTCCGGATAGGTTTATATGGAAACAAATTGAAAAAATTAAAATTATAAAATTTAAAAAAAACTTTTATTTAAATGTGCTAAGGAATAAAATAAACTTTTTCTTTAAAACTTTTACTATCACATATACCTAACAAAAAAGCTTGTTGCGAGACTGAAGTGGGTACTCATATTTACTTAGTTTGAAAATTTAGAAAATTAACAATCAGATCAAGTTGCGACAAGTTTTCACAATATTTATAGATAGTTATAATTATGTCGACACTAAAAGTTACATATTAGATATTAATATAAGTCTCTTTCCCCATGTAGAAGGATCAGAACTTAATTTACTACGTTGCTCCAATGCGGCTTGGCGAATATATTTCCTACTATGGGTAATGATCGCTATCCTGTGTACATGATAACAACCGGTACCGACGGCTTATAGTGCTCTCCGAGGCACGGTCGGGAGACCCACAAGGACTGCACAAATACCCAAAACTACGGCAAACATCTCTATGGTCAATACAAATATTTGTCATGTGCGGGGTTCAAACCCGCAACCGCCATACTCATACAACACTGTAATTGTGTTTTGATTATTATTGTCGTCAGCTTATTAAGCATTATGTATGTATGTATGTATGTATGTATGTATGTATGTATGTTTTTTATTTGTATGGTATATATATATAAATTATGTGCTCATGTTTATACTAAGCCACTAACGTTACTTTATATTTCCTCCCTCTTTTCTTCTTTATCTGAATTTTACTAATACTCGATTTTGCACACCTACAAACGTCTGCTCTTGTACGTTTAAGTTTGGCTGGTAAGAGTGCTTTTAGCATTAATCCCGCCTTTTGTACAATTCTTTAATGTATTGTGCAAGAAAGTATTAATAAATAAATAAATAAATACATATATATATATATATATATATATATATATATATATATATATATATATATATATATATATATTTTTTTTTTTTTTTTTAATTAAACAGATAATTACAACAACTCTTTATATAACAACTATTTATTGCTTTAAAATGAAGAACAAGTATTTTGCAAATGTCAAAAAAACTGGTACAACACAATTCGTCTAGCTCCAAAAATTCGCAATTTTAATTAATTTTACGTATGCAATGTAAATGAATTTGCTTTTGTAGATAACAAAATAAAATTCATTATTCTTTTCTTCTTCCTTATCACACTTCGTGACTAACTCCAAGGATCTTCTTACTCTGGAATTTGATAAATGTTCTAAAAGTTATGTATATTACAAATTGACGACACGTTAGTGTAACGGTCACAGCACTGGCTGATGCGCTGGCGGTCGCAGTTCGATCTCCACTCACGACAGACATTTGTAATGGCCATATAGATATTTTTCGTGGTCTGGGCATATGTGCTTGTGTATTTTGTGTTTCCGGACCCCCGACAAAGGAGAAAATCCTACTGGGGGCTGTTGAGTATGAAGCGTTTATTTATTTATTTAATATTAAATTTTGTTTGCAGTCAGCGGTATCGCGAAACCTGGTACACTAGTCGCCCTCATGGGTCCAAGGTAAGAAAATAATATTTTATAGGAAATTAGTTTTATAGTAATTTAATAATGAATTAAAAAGTTAAAATTGAGAAATCGGATTTTTTTTATTCATAAAAAAGATTGACATTTATTAATGAAAAGTTGTAAAACTGGAATGAACATAATGAAAAAAAAAACATAATGATGAGTGATTAAAAATTAATACGTTATTTCCTTATAGTATATAAGGAAAAATAATCAACAAGAAAAACTGTACACTTTGCGTATCATTGTCTGTTTCTATACAGATAGATGCTGTGTGGTTACGGCATCAAAGAATATAGCCATCCCCTCTCTTCCCGTGGGGGTCGTAAGAGGTGACTAAGGGATAACACAGTTCCACTACTACCTTGGAACTTAAAAATCCTACCGATGCTGGGATAACCATCCAACTGCTGGCTTTAAAATACACAGGCCGAAGACGGGCAGCAGCGTCTTTGGTGCGACAAAGCCAGCCCTGCGGTCACCAACCCGCATGCCCAGCGTGGTGACTATGGATAAAACACATGAGTTTGAGCACACACGCCATTTTTGGCGTGAACTTGTAGAGGCCTATGTCCAGCAGTGGACTGCGAAAGGTTGCTGTGATGAGGATGATGTGTGATGATACAGATAGACTCGTCATTAGTAGGGACCATCCATAAATTATGTCACACGAAAATTTCAATTTTTTGACACCTCCTCCATCCTAGTCATTACATTCACGATCCCCTTACCCATTGACGTCCCATATTTTACAACCTTACAACTAGAAATGATTGTAGAATTATTATTTTATTTATATCTAAATTACTGTTTAATAAAATCAACATCAACAAAGAGACCACTGCTAATCAAGCTAAAATAAATAACTGTGAAGGAACTTAAAATGTTAAAAGCCTATAGCATATTATAATGTTTAAAGCTATGGAATATATTTGCATATAAAACGTATAATTATGTCTCGCTAGATGGATTCTTAAGACATTATTTGCATTCGATCAAAATTTAAAAAATAAGGCTTCATTCAGTCTTATGTCAAAATCAAATATTACATCTTCTTTTTAATAAAACTATTTATGTAATTGACGATTTTGAAGATACAGTATGAAAATAATTAGTAAATTTTCCATAGTATTGTCAAGAAAAATCTTAATTCGAAACTAGGTGAAAGTGTCCACTTCTTCTCCACATCTTTAATTGAATCAATATATTTCGTTTGAGAAGGTTACATGGAAGTAAACCTTAAATAAAGGCCGTTATTTTTAAAGATACAAATAAATAAAATATATTCTATTGCATATCGAAAATCGTATTTTTATAACAGTGACTATAGCTGTACCTCGCGATTTTAACTGCGTTAATTTTAGGTAAAAATAAATCAATTCAAACAAACAAACAAACTCTTCAGTTTTATAAATTATAATATTAGTATAGATGTACATTTTTATAACCATTACAAACAATAAAATAGAAAAACGAGGAATTAACAAAATAAATAATAATCTGTTAATTTGGTAAGCATTATTATGTTAACTTGTAACATTACAATTTAAAAACATAAACGTTTATTTCATACTTTTTATACTTTTAATCGGTTTTTAATTAACATAATTATATTAACTAACGTTTGACCGAATCATTATGAATGGAATAAGTTTCACAATATTTGGTAACATATATTGTACAACTAAATTTAACATGTTTCTTAATAGATTTCAACACACGATGGTATGTTGAATAATAATACATTGCTGTGAATAAAACAATGATATTTACTTATATAAATATAATGAAGCAATAAGATGATTCTTGTTTTAGGCGAGTTTTTTTTTTAACAGGATAAGATAAGGAAAAAGGTTTGTATGGAATTCTTTCGAACTACTAGAAAAGGAATATTTTACTATCTCATCTCTTAATAGAAACGAGTACCTAATTAAATATCTCCTTTAATTTTTAATGCTTTTAAAAATTACGTTCGTTTTTGAAAGCTAGTAGGAGATTTTTTGATGGTTTTAAATCTAAAAGTATTCAAATTTATATTTCATTTTAGCTTGTTTGTTTATTCTGTTTTATATGAAGGCTCGATATAATTTTACAAACACAGCCATGTATAACAGCTATATTTGTATATAAAAAACATAAATTATTTTTTCAAGTCGTTTAACTTCCGCCCGCGGTTATCACCGCGTTGATTAGGTACACAATTTTGACCGTTCCTTTTTCTAATACCAAATTATAAGCTTATAGCCTAAGTCACTTAGTAGATACGTAGATTTTATTGTCGCGAGAATATTCAAAATCAATTCAGTAGTTTTTTGAGTTTATTATTCATCGGTAAGTGTTATATACATGCTAGTCGATGGTTAAATATTGTCTACAGTTTATAGTTTGTGGTATGACATTAATCTAGAGACTTCGGTAGAATCACAGAGAGAGCACCCACTGACTGTCGGATTAAGCTTGTACCTAATGTAAGTTTAATTAGACTAATAAATCTCGTGAAGACACTAAGGATGTTTAATTAATAAACACATAACATGGCGCTGCGAAATTAAAAACAAAAACAGGTTCGTGAAATAAAATAATAATTGTATACTGGTTCTATTGAGTTATACGACGTACAAGATAAGTACAAAATGGCGGAGTCTGCACAAAGAGAAATAATAAAATCAAGTGGAATAAAGGGATTAAAAACCTCTACAGGCTTAAAAAACCTGTCCATGGAAGAATATAAAAAATTTCTGCAGCGATTTGAAATATATAGATTAGCGTCAGGTGCTAATAGTGAATCCAGTCAGGTCCAGACGGCATTATTATTACAATGCATGGGTGAGGAAGCTCAAGACATACATGCTACTTTTGACTTTGCTAAACATGAGGCCTACAATCATGAAAAAGTGATAAGTAAATTCAACGAGTATTTTATCCCGAGAAAAAACGAAAGTGTTAATTCACATTTGTTTTTTACAAGAAACCAGAAAGAAGTTGAAACTTTTGATAGTTTTTATACTGACATAAAAAAGTTAAGCACAGAATGTGAATTTGGAAATCTTTTGGATAGAATGTTAAAAGACAGAATAGTAACAGGAATTTTAGATAAAAGATTAAAAGATAGACTACTAAGAGAAAGTGACCTGACATTGAGTAAAGCGATCCAGATATGTAAAGCAGCAGAACTAGCAGAGGAACAAATCAAGAAAATTTCAAACGAACCAGGGACGAGTGCAGTACAGAGTGTAAGAAAGAAGAATGGAAAAGGAACAGTGTCGGAAAGGGAAACAAGAAACCCAACAGATAAGAGAAGACATACCAGAATAGACCGAGATTCAAGACACAGACCAGAACAGAGAAATACAGAAGATAGATATCCAGAGAAGAATAAGAAACAAGAAGGACAGCGAGCTGAGACGAAGTTTAACTGTTCGAGATGTGGATTTCATCACAGTGAAAGAAGATGCCCAGCATATGGAAAGAAGTGTATGAAATGCGGGAAGATGAACCACTTTGCGCGAAAATGCAGAGCAAGAGACACTGTAAAAGCTATTCAAGAAAGCGAGTCCAACGATAGTCATATGTATATAATTGTTATTAGTAATGTTAATTTAGAAAGAAACTGGTATGAGTATATATACTTCACCGAATTGAAAAGAAATTTACAATTCAAGATGCTTTAGATTCAGGTGCTCAATGCAATGTAATATCCGCAAATGATTGTTACAGGTTAGGTATAAGTAAATTTTAAAAATCTAATTGTAAATTGACTAGTTATAGTAATGAGAAAATAGAAACTTTGGGAAAGATTAAATTATCAGTAAAAATAAATGACCAGATTCAGAAAATAGAATTCCAGGTTTGTAAAGGTAATTATATACCTATTTTAGGTTTGCCTACTTTAATAAAATTTTAATTAATTCAGACAAATAATGAGAATATTAGCAATGTTCAGACAGAAAACTTAGAACTATTAGAGAAATATAAAGATGTTTTCAAGGGGATAGGTGAAATAAAAGATTATAAATATGATATTCAGTTAAAAGAAGGTTGGCAAGGAAAAATTGAAAGAAATAGGCATATACCGTTTAAATTGAAAGATAAATTAAAGGAAGAATTAGTGTTAGAAACAGCAAAAGATGAGGAATTAATGGCAGTAAATAATGTAAAAGGGAAGGATGTTATATACATGCTAGTCGATGGTTAAATATTGTCTACAGTTTATAGTGACATTAATCTAGAAACTTCGGTAGAATCACAGAGAGAGCACCCACTGACTGTCGGATTAAACTTGTACCTAATGTAAGTTTAATTAAACTAATAAATCTCGTGAAGACACTAAGGATGTTTGATTAATAAACACATAGCAGTAAGTATTATCAAATTAAGTCGTATGCAATAAGAATGAAGTTTTTGTTTGTGTTTGCAACGTATAAAAACGTTTTATAAACGTTAAATCGAAATTACGATAATGAGGTCAAAAAGTTGATGATGGGATACGTTTACTTTAGTTGCAGTGGCTCTTTAAGTTTGCTGTGTGATTATTAATTTATCAATGACGCTCGTCGCCTCGTAAAATTATTATTTTTAAACTAACAGTTACATTTTCAATTCTCGAGGAGTTATCTATTTTAAAAATTTTTTAGCAGTGCTAAAAAAAAATTAAATGAGATAACTCCACGCCTTATTGCCTCCACTGGTGACAAGAGGGCTGGTGCATTTTTTGCTCAGAGAATCGGCATAGCGATTCAACGGGGAAATGCTGCCAGCATTCTTGGCACAATTCCACGCGGACGTGATTTATACCAAAACTACCTGTAAATATTTAGTTCTTAAGTTGTGAATTGTAAATATGTATAATGTTTAATAAACTATTGTTATTTATTCTCTAGATATTTCATCCAATTTATATCTGTGTAAATAGTTTACACTGAAACTAAAACTGTATATTTTTATTTTCGCCGATCTATCATCTCTCTTTATCTAAACCGCGTTAAAATCGTAACTGTTAAATGGGTTTGTATGAAAATTGCCATAATTTGACTTCAAATTTTTAGCTAGAGGAAGATAATCAAAATATGTAATCACAAATTAAGTTACGTGTACAGTATGTTAATTTAAAAAATGTGTAGCTAAATGCGTAGCAAATCAATTCAGTTTGTTTGTTCGTCATAATATGAAGTATATCTAATCGAAACGGCGAATTTTATCTATTAAAGAGTGTGTTTTTATTTTTAATATTTGAGAGTACAAGTGTACATACGTATATATATTTTCTTAAATATTCAATGAGGGATTGTTAAAACATTGAAGATGACACCCTCGCGGAAACATCCTAAAATTATCTTCGCTTACATGCTAAATTATAAATATGATCCAACATTTTTGCTTCTGACGTTGGTGACTTAATATTACATTAACTATACATATATCAAGCAGATTAATATCGTTCATCATTATCATTACAGCCTATATAGTCCACTGCTGGACACAGGCCTCCACAAGTTCGTGCCAAAAATGGCGTAAACTCATGTGTTTTGCCCATAGTCACCACGCTGGGCAGGCGGGTTGGTGACCGCAGTACTGGCTTTGTCGCACCGAAGACGCTGCTGCCCGTCTTTGGCCTGTGTATTTCAAAGCCAGCAGTTGGATGGTTATCCCGCCATCGGTCGGTTTCTTAAGTTCCAAGGTGGTTGTGGAACCTTGTTATCCCTTTGTCGCCTCTTACGACACCCACGGGAAGAGAGAGGGTGGCTAAATTCTTTTGTGCCGTAGCCACACAGCACGTGGCACGATTAATATCGTTACCAGTTATGAATCTCTGTCTATCCGATTCGGCCCGCACACATTCCACGAGTATGTGATTAAACATCTTCAATTTGGTCGCACTCTGAACACTTTACAGACTGCGCTTTCCCTAAAAGGTTTGCAAAGCTATTCAAGGGAATGTGGCCGGATCGAAGTCGAAAAGCTGTGACTGTGAATTTTTTTTTTTTTTTTGCATTTTACGCCAGAAAACCATGCCGTAGGCGAAAGTGAAGGTTGAACGGTTTTATAAAAAAAAATATAAAATGCTCGTTCCAAATATTATTACATTTTATCTTAATCAATATTGTAAGTTCACTGAAATATGGAAGCTCATCAAAAGATATACCTAGTACACAAGCCCTTTTTTGCAAGCAAGTCCACATCTTTATTTCCAATTAGCCTTGTGTGAGTGTGAACCCACTGTGTTTTTTGTTTTTGTTTTTACTACACATAATATTTATTAATTTTATTATATCATACGTAAAACATGCTCTCCCAATTACTGTTGTACATATTAAAGGTGCTGTAAGGCACTTTTTGAATCTGTTAAGATTAAGTAATGACCCGGTACCATAGAATCTATGTATGCAATCGCTTCAGTAAATACGTATACACAGGTTAAATTTGTTTACAGCGGAGCTGGCAAAACTACATTAATGTCTGCATTAGCTCATCGAAGTCCAGGTGAGTGAAATTTTAATTTAATTTTTGTTATTTTCTTTTCAGTTTATCTAAATAAATATCTTATAAAGCTCGTAAAATAGTCATGGTAAGACTAATTTAAAACAACGAAGTAGGATGTGTTTGTACTAAAGTGCTTAAAAAATGTAATCTATAATTTATAATATATATAAAAGCGAAAGGTCACTCACTCATCACGAAATCTCCGAAACTAGTTATAGTTAGGTGTTAACCTACAAACTTGAAATTTGGTAGGTAAGCTCTTTATAAGACGTAGGCATCCGCTAAGAACGGATTTTACGAAACTCGACCCCTAAGGGGGTAAAACGGGGGTCGGAAGTTTGTATGAAAGTCCTATGTTTGTGAAATACGAGACTTGAAATTTAAAATGTATGCTCTATAGATGGTGAGGAGGCGTCCAAATAATGTATCTTTAGAAATCAACTCCCATTTCGGTTTAAACGGGGGATGGTACATTGACTTACTCATCACGAAAGCTCCGAAACTATAACAGCTAAAAACTTGAAATTTGGCAGGCGGGTTCTTTATTCCGGGCGTAGACTTTCGTTAAGAACGGATTTTACGAAACTCGACCCTTAAGGGGATAGAACGGGTGTTGGAAGTTTGTATCAAAGTACTATGTTTTTTAAGTAAGAAACTTGAAATTTAAAATGTATGCTCTATAGATGGTGAGGTGTCCAAATAATGCATCGTAATCTATATATATATATATATATATATAAAGAGAATGGTCACTGACCACTCATCACAAGAACTCAAAAACCGCTGGATAGTCCCCATCCATCCAGGATTAAAAAATATGAAATTTGGCAGAGAGGTAGGTTAGTAGACGTCCGCTAAGAACGGATTTTGCGATATTCCATCGCTAAGGAGGTTTAATTGGGTTTGATAGTTTGTATGAAACATATACAGCAGGGTTACGGTTTAAAGGAAAATAATCGCGTTTGCAACCCTATGTCTTCAAAAAACATTTATATTGATCATACAGTAGTACAAAAAGTTTTTATACAATATCTAACCTTTACGTTACTAAAATATTTTTTTATTTACCCCTATAGTCACGGAGTCAGTTACGGAGGAGCGTGCGTAACGCTATTCCGTGGCATATATTTACGTAGAACCATATTAAAAACTAAATCGTTGCAGTATATTTTAAACATATTTACACTACAATACTATATTTATACTACATTATTTTATACCACAATTCTGACTAATTCAACGAACCATTTTGTTCGACGCGACGCGCGCTTCACGCGGACGTAGTCGCGGGCAACAGTTAGTGTATTATAAAACAAAGTCCCCAAAAGTGTAGGTAATCGATTCCCTCAAAATTTACTGAACGGATTTTTATGCGGTTTCACCAATGGAGAGAGGGCTTCAAGAGGAAGGTTTATGGAACAGCTAAGCCGATTTTGATGAGAGTTTCACTGGAAGTTTGCTGGTAAAACTTTGTGACACACTGATGTCGACGCGGGCGTAGCAGCGGGCACAGCTAGTTTAAGAATAATTCTAAGACATAGCAATAATTACATAAAAAAATATAAATTACCCCACTTAATCAAAGACATAATATTTAGTAATATCAGTATACATGTAGGTGATCATTTATTTTAACAGTTTTTTTGTGAATAATTAACTGTCAACTAATTTGTTTTAAGTGCTCTAGCAACTTTTTAAGAATATTTAAACATTTTTTTTTCGAATTACGTGTTGTTTCGTTTCTAAAGTCATTTTAAAAGTTTTAGTTTACAGTGTATTACGTTAAAATAATAGCTTTTTTTATAATTTTAAAATAAAATATATATTTTTTAAATTATTAAAAAAAAAAAAACAAAATTAAAACCCAAAATAAGTATAAATATATGTGGTAAAGTGCTAAAAATAGCATTATTTATTATTGCTTGAAGGTGCTTTTAGATGTTTATTTTGTATCAAATATTATATTTTGGTGTGGAAATAAAAATGGACAATAATTTATAAAAAATAAATTATCGATCTACACATAGTTCAACATATTCAGTTACAACTAAATCAAATAAATGTTCACATTAAGTCACAAGACGGAGGCCACGTGCCAAACTCGTTTGCAAAAACTGAGACTAACAACAAATTTGTAATAGTATAAAAATGCAAACGGATCTCGACACAGGGGCGCTTAAAACCACTATGTGCACAGCCTTTATACTTAAATCTCATATATAAAATTCTCCTGTCGCGGTGTTTGTAGTTAAACTCCTCCGAAACGGCTTGACCGATTCTCATGAACTTTTGTGTGCATATCGGGTAGGTCTGAGAATATATAAGTTATAGGGGGGGGGGGGGGGGGTTAAGGGGGTTAATAACATATATGGCAAAACAACGTTTGCGGGATCAGCTAGTTTATAAGTAATATGTATTATTGGAGAAAAATAACTACAGCTAAGCTACGTAGATAGTATAAATTTTATATATTAATGAAAATCACATTATCTCGATATTTTATAAAATCGTGTTATATTGTTGCCGTTTGTATGAAATCTTAGTTAAAGACTTGGGAAGTTGCGAGTAATTCCCACAACAAGTATCTACGATAACTTATTGGGGAGACTCAGTGTAACTTATATAAAAAAAAAAAATATATAAAAAAATAAAATAAATAATCGCTAGGACATTTACTTATCACGAAATTTCGAAAGCCGCTGGAGGTATAAAGATGAAATTTGGCAGTGAGGTAGTTTACACGGATTTTTGGATAGGGCCGAGTAAAGTTGTCTAAGGGTTTTTACAAGTTTGAACTCCTTCTTTTTTATGTTACAAGCTTGTAGGAAGACAGCTAATAAACGTTTACTAAGAATTAATTTTGCAACAGGGCCGTATTGAGAAGGTATAAGAGCTCTTGAAAGATTTTATAAAAATTCCTAACTTTTTGTGCTACAAACTTGAAGTTATAGACAGAGATAGTTGATATTCAGTAGACGTTCCTTATAAACAGATTTTGTGACAGGACCTTATTAAGGTGGTCTTAGGGCTTTTTTTATGAAAGTCTTTCATTTTTTGTGCTACAAGCTTGAAATTCGGCAGAGAGATGGATAACAGTTAGTAGACATTCTCTAAAAACTAACTTCAAGACAAAGGCCACATTAAAGATGTCTAAGGGCTGTCGAAAGATTTTATAAAAGTCCTTATTTTTTATGCGACAAACATGAAATTGTGTTAAATAGAGGTTAGAAGTTTGTGTTTGTCATACAATCCGTCCTTCTGTTATTTTTTCTTTTAATTTAAAGCATGAAACCTAATTTTTGCACTAGTGATTAAATACGAATAAATAATCAAATGTGATTTTTTTAGTCCTGATGTAATTTTTAATCCTCAACATATTTTAAACTTTCTCATGCTATATAAAAGTAAAAATTTGAGAAGCACAAAATTTTATTTTTAGGGATTTCATTGTATATAACATTAATAAGTATTTCAGTGTTTACGGAGATTCTGTTTAAAATGCATATTACTTCTTATTACTGAAATTATTTAAATATGGCTTGAGAAACCTATGGGAAGACTGTTTTTCGAAGGACTATTCCATGAAGCGTGACTGAGAGCGAGCTTTACGAGCTGTCTGGTAGTTCTAACGCACGAAAACCATAAATATGATACGCCGACTGGTATAGCTACATTTTTTTTCTATACATAGACTTATAAATAACACACATATAAATATACAAATATATATATATATATATATTACATCCAGACTCGGGGTAGGTATCGAACTCACAATCCCCGAAACAGAAAGCACACTACAAAATGCGCCAACGGGCTGGTCAATTATGACTACTAACCTATGTAAAATGTTATCAATTTCTGCGCGAACTAAGCTGCGGACAACTACTACTAATAATATTAATATCCACAAAAATTTAAATATGTTATTTTAAAAACTTTATTGGCACGTGCCAAAGTAATGTAACTACTTAATTATAAAGAATACAAGTTTTTTTAATAGTACCTATAAATTTTATTCAAAGATATCAAAAATTTGGTATGCATTAACAATCGAACCGAAAAATATTTATTTATGCAAAAATAATTCCGTAGACTAAATGATATTTACCTACATTTATTCAATATTTTTGACCTTTTTAAAAAAAACTTGTCTGTGTGGTTACAGTAATAAAGAATATAGCCACCCCCTCTCTTCCCGTGGGTGTCGTAAGCTGCGACTAAGGGATAATACAGTTTCACTACCACTTTGGAACTTAAAAAAACGACCGATGGCGGGCGAAGACAGATAGCAGTCAGTTATGGGCAAAATACATGAGTTCATGCCTTCGCCAAAAATTAATTATTAATTCCTTACATCCAACTATTTATATAATATTCATAGATAATATTTTTCGACCTTTTAAATAGAATTAACAGTAAAATGTTACTATTTTTAGTGAATTTATGTCTAATAGCTTCAAAATTTTACAACCCAACGGGTTAAGTACCTAACTAATCTTAAAATGTTTAAATATATTTAAAAAAATATACCTACTATTTGTATATAATAATTGTGTTTATCTTGACTTATAGCGACTTTTTTTATGATTAAAAATTGACTTTTTAGTAAAGTAATATATTCTAGTCATTCTACTTTTATTACATTCGATGATTGCTTGTCGTGATCACAGCAAGACCAATAAATGAGGATTGATCACACTAAACATTTGTATGACATGTACAAATATTTTTATGGAGATCTAAGCTGCGATCGCTATTGCAAAAGTCAATTGCTGATGGTTTTGCTAAGTCTTCGTCAATTTTGATATAAATACTTCGGCAATTTTCGTACAAACGGAAGCATCATATTATTTCTTATTTATTTATTTTTATTATACCCATTTTGCGTACAAAATCGTATAATGTGTTATATTTTTGTGGCAAGCCTAAAATTAAGGTGTTTAATATTGTAATCTTGAGTAAAGTGTGGAACAAGTAATTTTTAAATGTCAGTTACTATAGCAGCAGTGGTTGGTGTGTCATGCATGACTAGTTAGAAGTCGAACAAAAATATTTTCATTATTACATAACGACAAAAAATATTCGTTATTATTTAATACGAATATATAAATATTTTTATATACATCCAACTTAACTTGTATATATTCGTGTATGTATATGCTTACTTTTCATCCCGTAATTTCCAGTTTGGTTTAATCATCTGGTGTTTGTTTGCGCTCAAACTAATTTAGGTTTTGATTAAACGTTAGTTAGAGTTTAAGCTGAGTATATAAATAATATTGCCTGGCCTTAAAATTATTGTTACTTATATAAGCTGTAACTATCAAACGAAGCTATGCAATAAGAAGACTAAATACTATGCAATAGAAAGAAAAAAGTAGCTTCAAATTAACAAGATTTATTTTAAAATTTTAATTTTATTAAGTTTGCATTGTTTTAACATTAAAACATTTTATCTTTTTGTTGCTGTAGACGAGACAGTTGTGGACGGCGAGATAATGATGAACGGGCTACCTGTTGACGAGTTCATGCACAAGGAGAGCGGATACATGCATCAAGACGAGCTCTTCGTTGAAAACCTCACAGTCATAGAGCATCTTACAATCATGGTAAAAAATTGTAACTAATATTAGATAATAGTTTTTGCACGCAAAAGGAAAAGCGACTTTAAAAACTCAAATATACTCGTCAGATCTCGCCCAAACGAAAAATTGGGACCACACGACAAGCACCAGCTGTCGATTAGAAAAATCATCAAAATCGGTAATGGGTATAAAGTTATGACGAAACAAACATGTGAAAAAAAAACTTACAGTCGAATTGAGAGCATCCTCGTTTTTGAAGTCATTTAAAAAGTAAAGATAATCATCATTATCATCATCATTTCAGCCTATTGCAGTCCACTGCTGGAAATAGGCCTCCACAAGTTCGCGCCAAAAATGCGCGAACTCATGTGTTTTGCCCATAGTCACCACGCTGGGCAGGCGGGTTGGTGACCGCAGGACTGACTTTGTCGCACCTAAGACGCTGCTGCCCGTCTTCGGCCTGTGTGTTTCAAAGCCAGCGGTTAGATGGTTATCCCGCCATCAGTCGGCTTCTTAAACTCCAAGGTGGTAGTGGAACCTTGTTATCCCTTAGTCGCCTCTTACGACACCCACGGAAAGAGAGGGGGTGGCTATATTCTTTGGTGCCGTAGCCACACAGCACCCGTAGCCACACAGCACGCAAAGATAGGTGTTATCGTAAATATTTTATTGCGGTAGGGCGCACCGAGAAATATCTTGCGCACCTCTCAAATCTCTTGCTCCTCGACTCAGGAAGAACCTCAACCTTGACGAAGATCATAGTCAAATAATTCTGCTGTCAAGTAGTATTCTATTTCTGTAGTGAGTTAGTTAGCCAGAACGCCTGGAAAGTCAGGGGTCGACAATGCGCTTGTGATGCTCCTTGTGTTGCAAGCATCCATACGCTTACCAATTGGGTGGACCGTAAGCTCGATGGCCAGTTTGTGGTATATAAAAAAATTTAGCCGAAATCATAATATTTTTAAATTATTTTAAAGATATCTCTTTAAGCAAAAAGACTGAAGACTGAACATACTGCTTCACTATTTTATTGTGTATTATGTACACGTTTCCTTACACCGACTACGATAAAAATACCTAGCTAATATTTACATAACCAGAGGAACTTGCTCAATTTTATCAAATAAAATTTACCATAACCTATCTAACGCCAATTAAAAACAAGTCTTAATGAGGTGTGTATTAGTTGTATTACTTGTGTAAGACATTTATTGATGAGTTAAAATGTATGGCTCTGTATAGTTATTTTAATGGTTTATTCAAAGCTATTGTTAATATTTACGTCACTTATTTAATATTATATACATTTTAACTAGCTAAAGGAATTCTAGGATATAAATATAATTCTGTAATTCTGTAACATAACGAGAACGGCGCATAAATAAAATTATCGGTCAAGTACTTGTACTACCGTGCTACTCGCATAAGGTTTCAGTTTCATAGGCTTGTTTAATGTTAGTATTATTTCTATATTACGTCTAGATTTCCCACGCGTATTCACTTGCGCTAATGTTAGTTACACTTATCGCATTTTTTTAATTGGTTGTCATAAAACATGATGTATAATTATGATTTTAAAGTGCAATAAAGAATATATATATAGTGCTAAATGTCTGTATCTTGGTTTAGAAACGAATCGCTTAAGAACTCGTAACCTTTGCCTTAGTCCCTTTTGCCTTGAGTTCTTCCGTCCATAGTTGGCCTAAACAAATGGGGTCTACACATGAACGAACCAAAGATATTTTTCATTTTTTTCCATTGACCGAACTATTCGTGTTCGTCTTGACACCTACATGCTCGTATTTTTTATTACCACTACTAAATATAGTTGATACAATGTTAGCAGATAAAATTATCCTTTTTAATATATTTTTTTTTTTTTTTTTTGTAAGACGAATGAATCAGGAGATAGAACAAAAGTTCTACGCATATTCCTTTTTTTCCTTAATAAACATAAACCGAATGTATTAACTAAAAACGTAAAAAAATTATAGAAATACATACACGTGTCAGAATTTCGTGTTAGTTCTGTAAAATTTCTCAAATACATCTACTTCATTGACGAGCACGAGGTGGATTTAAATATAGTACTTAATAAAGTAGTTGTTTACAAAGAAAACATTGGACTGAGGCTTACGACATACACCCTGTGAGTCATCTCGACAGGTAGGTGATGTTATAAAAAATCTTACCTGAGCTTTTATCGCAATTAAAAGCTAGCCAAGCATTCATATGTATCAATATGGCTAGAACTTCTAACTAATATTCACGACTTCGTCTGAATTAGTTAATTTATTCATAATATATTTTATGTGCGGCTTGCAGCAAAAAAAAGTACGTTGTTTAAAATTTTAATGTTTATAAAATCGTTGTTTCTTAAAACTTAATAATTTTATATACATATATAACCCGTTAGACGTTGTCCTGTTTTCTGAACTTGTGAAAATTTAAATAATAAATAGTATATGTGTGACAACTCCGAAACTAGACTGAAGTTTACTCCTCAAGAACGATACCGTGACATTTAAAAATTAAAATGCTTTATTAAATTAATACAATACTAATATTTTTTAATTAAAAAAAAAAAAAAAAAAACAACCAAATTCAAAATATAAATTGAAGCTTGCTTTTTATCGATAAAATAAATTCTAAAACCGCTGTGAAGCGTCACGACCAGCGCTATTTCACATGTCCTATATTCTTTTCATATTTCGTGCTCATTATATCGGAGTAAAGTCAAAAAGAAATTAAATTCAAAATTATTATAATTAAATTCAAAATTAATGATAAAATTTTTAAGTGGATTTCTTTTACTTTCATTAATTGTCCAATACCATTTTGTTTCGAAAATTTGGAATTAAAAAAATTAAAATATTAAAATACTTTTAAAGTAGCATCCATTCATTCCTTTATTTTTAACGATGTAAGTCTCTGCTCGTAGTGGTAGTAGGGTTGACGTTTTTTAATTAAAGTTATATACTTTTTTTGTAATGTTATATTTTCTTTATTTTTGTTTGATTTAAATGTTTTTAAAAAAAATTCTCACAAATGTAAGTCTATTTCACTCTACTAAGATCATATGACAAAAAAACTACTTAAGTTTTTTATTTTATATCGTATATTCAGTTACCACTACATTTTTTCCGGCTTCAACTGTTAAGGATATGCTCACACGTCAATCAATCACTCGGTCAGTATTAGTAAGAAGATACATTACACTTAATATTCTAAACATTACATATAAATTAAAACTGCTTTAGATTATTAGTGATTTGACACAGTAATTTATATTTTCGGTGTAAAAAACCTCTTGTAGGCTACTTTTCAAAAGTTTTACTTTTGCCATGTGTGAATTACACACACACACACACGCACACTTTCCTTTCTCGTAGAGTCAGCGGCTAATAATAAACATTTCAATGTTTATATTGTGGTTTTCAGAAAATGTCAATAATGTTTGTAAGTTACATAGGCGATTCTCTTTTTTATATACTGTTACAACAACGTTGTCTTTACTTCCTGTTTAAGTTATATTTATTAAATAATAAATAAACTTTTATTATAAAATATATAAAAATTGCAATAAATATGTGATTATATAAGAATTATAATAAAGCTCAGGTAAGAATTATGATATGTGATATGCATAAGAATTATTCAAATTTATTTTATAGCGAAACAATTTTTTTTTTAGATTTCAATATCATTGTAATAAAGTAACCAATGATTTAAATAATAACGCAATGTATCATACACAAAAAATCACGGGCGTAGCCAGGGGATGATTTTGGGGGTTAAAACCCCCCAAAGACCCCCTCCCCCGAAAAGTTACGATATTAAGAAATTAAAATAAAGACAGGCGTGCGTCATATCTCATTCATTACTATTCCTACACTAAAATTAAATATGTGGTTTGGATTTCCTATCACCCCACCCGCCGCGCGCTTTGCCACCGTCGCTCGATTAACCGATCGCATTCGGTAAGCTTCGTATGTTTTCGTGCCGATTCCTATTCCACGCGCACTTGTCGCGTTCATAGACAAAATTTTGAATTTGAATTACCAACGATCAACGATTACCGAGACTAGTAAAACGGATTGCATTTTACTGTGAACGTAAAGTTATTTTGAAACAAGTGACAAGAAGAGTATTAAAAGTCATTTTGTAATTTTTGTGATTTGAACTACGTAAGTATTTTTATCTACACTAATGTTGTAATATTCTACTTATGTTTCCAATACTTGACTTATAATTACTACTGCTATAGCGCAGACAACAAAACACTCAATTTAAGCAATTTCACATGATGGTATAATATCCACATCGATATCGTAAAATTTCATTATAACATCACGCGCATGCGCGCAGCTGCGCTCTCATTGGTTAGATTTTAATGGCGGCAAAATCACTGTGACAATACACGTACGCGTGAATTTAATTTAATAAATTAAAAGTTAAAAATGGATAGCGACGATGATATTTGTACGCCTCCGGATATTCTAGAATTGGCAACAAAATTAACTCACAATCTTTTGCCAGAAAAATCTAGAAAATTATATGAAAAAGAATATAATAACTTATTCCGACTCCGTCTACGAGCTCTACTGCTTGCCCCGCGACTGCTACAGCTGCTGGATCAATAATTAACATTAACTTTCAAAATTGTACCATCCAAAATTTGAACAATTATTATAAATAAACTATTGTCAGCTTTTACTCTTGTTGTTTGATTAATTGCATTAGTGAAGATAAAGTAGTGTATGCAACTGCATATAACACGGGTATTAAAACACTCGCTGCGCTCGTTTCATAAACTCACACTCGTGTTTTAATACCCTTCATTATATGAAAGTTGCATAAACTACTATTAGAATCTCCACTACATAATACGTTTAAAGGACTTTATAACTAAATTTTTAAAATACTAACCTAACCTTATCTCTTAGTATAGTATTTTTATTATTATTTTAGGTTATAAGAAAATGGAGAAAAACAAAAGAAAAGGCGATAAGCTTAAAGGTATGGAGTATTGGAAAAAGTGGTGCAGTCAAGTGGCTACCCGTAAAGAAGAGTTTTGGGAACCAACAACTAGTCTGCAAGCTGACAGTAAAATTGTGATGATAAGCGAGCCTTCGACTTCATCTGCAGTGTCCAGTGTCGAAACCGAGTCGATGGTATCGCCGGCGCCCTGTTTCATGTCTTACACTACCGAGCCTACACTTAGCTAGGAACCGACTAGCAGCAGCACCAGCTCACCGTTATCTTGACGTTCTGCTAAATTGGATGTTGGTTTCTACGCGACTAAAGACAATATCGAGGATGAATATCTAAAGGCTCAAATTTTAAAACAGCCTTGGATTCCACCTAAAGATTACAAGTTTCCCGTTTCTACAAAATGAAATTTGCGCTTTCAAATGAAATGGATGGAAAGATTCCCCTGGTTGGCATATTCTGAATATAAAACTGGAGCATACTGTAGCATTTGCATCGTAATGATACGTTCGTTTGATGAAGGTAAAGGGGGCTATCAGCGGGTCTGCCAGCTTGTAACCGATCCTTTTTTCAAGTGGAAAAATTCACTAGAAATATTTGAAACTCATGCAAAATCAGGATATCATAAACGAAATTCGGAACTCGCAGATAACTTCCTAAAAGTAATGTCTTCTTAGGCGGTTTTAGTTGATGAGCAGTAGTCTTCTGAAAGAAAGACCCAGCAACAAGAAAACCGAAAGGAACTATCGTAAAAGGAATCATTTTTTGCGGCAAACAAGGTATACCTTTAAGAGGTAAAACTGATTCGGGACGGATCCACATTACACCTGAGCCTGAACAACCACTTCAGAATGAGGGCAATTTTCGAGCACTATTGCGGTACGCAGCTGGATCTGAGGATAAAGATCTTTCTGAGCATTTGATCACTTCTCAGAAGAATGCTCTTTACACGAGCCCACAAATCCAGAATAAAATAATTGACATTTGTGGTGAAATCATTCAACATAAGATTATCAATGAAATAAAGGAAGCTAATTTTTTTGCTATTCTCGCTGACGAGACGACTGATATTGCGCCTATGAAGAAAGTCTTGTTGATTTAAAAGATGCTAAACAACATAAAGTTAAGGAAATGTTCTTAGAGTATATTCCAACTGTTGACATGACATGATCCATAGCAAATCTCATAATTACAGCTCTGAAAAACATGGACTTGAATGTTCTCATGTGGTTGGTCAAGGTTACGATGGGGCTGCAACTATGAGTGGGTATTTGCACGGTGCCCAAGTATATATTCGTCAAGACTGTCCTCTTGCTCTTTATGTACATTGTAGTGCACACTCTTGCTGACTCGTGTTCATAAGCAGATGTAAAAAATTGCGTTGGGATCATACAGTCTGTTGGTTCCTACTTTAGACATTCGGCTTAATGCACTGCCGTTCTGAAAGAAACAATTAAGAATTTCTTACCGGCTGATCATCAAAAAATTTTGCTTGCAATGTGCGAAACACGATGGGCTCATAAGCATGAAGCCGTTATAAGATTTAAAGAAATTTATCCAGCAATTGTGCATGCTCTCAAAGAACTCCAATCTAGCCACAATAAAGAAACATCGCAACAAGCCGTCCAAATACTTAACACACTTCGATCTTCGAATTTTGTTATGTGCCTAGTGATTCTACAAAAAGTCATGAGCTATACATTGTCGCTTTCAAAGCAACTGAAGGCCATTAACACAGATATAACAGCATTCAGCCACGTGGATAATGTTATTAATGCTTTGCAACTTTTGAGGCATAAAGTTGACGAAGAGTACCTCCATTTCTATGAAGAAGCAAAGGTGTTGCTCGAAGAAAATTGTGGTATACTGCTTATGCCACGTATTGTCGGAAGGCAGTTGAATCGATCTAATATTCCTGCGTCGGATATATCCACGTATTATAAAATAAATTTATTCATCCCATTTCTCGACCATTCCCAGCAACCAGACCACAATTCAGCAATTGATTGAGAGGTTTACAAAACACAGTAAAGTAATATCGGCACTATCTGGTGTGTTACCATCAAATTTTGCGGCCAGTTGTGAAATTGAAGAGGCATTTAGTATGTATTCGGCAGTATTGTCCGAAAAGAGTATATCTGTCGTACAAGCAGAACTTGAAGTGTGGAAAGCAGCTAAGAATTTCACCTCCTCTATTTCAAAATTAGCTCTGGAATGTTTAGATAACTGCGACCAAAAACTATATCCAAATATTTACACATTGTTGCAAATATTGGCTACCATACCTGTTTCCACTGCTACCCCAGAAAGGACTTTTTCAAGCCTAAGAAGACTTAAAAACTACTTGCGGAACACAACGAGTGAAAACAACAAACTGAGGTAGGGCACAGCAGGAATTCCAGCCCGACTGGGGTAGTACCTAGACCTTACAGAAGATCACAGCAAAATAATACTGTTTTCAAGCAGTATTGTGTTCCTGTTGCTGAGTAAGGTGATCAGAGCTCCTGGGGGGTTTGGGGATTGGGTCGGCAACGCGCTTGCGATGCTTCTGGTATTGCAGGTGTCTATAAGCTACGGTAATCGCTTACCAACAGGTGAGCTGTACGCTTGTTTGCCGACCTAGTGAAAAAAAAAAAAAAAAACTGTCTGAAAACGGCTTGGCTCTCATGAACATTCAATATGAGATAGAAATTGATGCGAATGAAGTAGTGGATATATTTAAAAATAAAAACAGAAGATTAATTCTGTAATGCGTAGGTATATAACAGAACGTAATTTTCTATATTTAGTCTATACTGTCCCACTGCTCAAAAAAGGACTCCCCAAAATCTCAATTTTCTTACGAATATAAGGTTTATTTTATGTACTTTTAGTCGTTTCATTTTCTTGAACCCCCCCCCCCCCCCCCATACTAAAAACTGGCTACGCCCGTGCAACGAATTATCATTACACTACAAAAAATATCGATTATTTTAATTTCCTACTCTTCTTTAATTTATTATTAAAACAGATTAAAAAGAAAGAGGTGAAATAAGAGATGATTATACATACCAACTATTGTTAATAACTTTGTTTGGGACCAATTGAAATTTATTAGCAATGAGTAAACAAAATTAGTCTCTGTCGACCCATGTACTTAAACGAAACATTTATACCTCCTTTTAAGTAGGACCGTAATAAGAAAAATATTTTTTTTTATCATGTATCGATATTGCCGGTTACAACTTTATTTTATTTGATGATTGAATTTGTTTTGTAAAATTGATCTGTATATAAAGACTACTTTATAAAGACTACATGATTGTAGTCATTGTCAGGAAAAAGAAACAGCTACTTTCCACTTGTATGTGCCTATTTATATGTATTTTAAGAAAAATTGCGCTAGATAAAAAAGTAAAGAACGTTTTAATATCATCGGCTAGTTACAATTATTATATTTATTATGATGTTATTACATGATTCACACACTCTTGCTATCTACTAAGTACATTCGTGGTTTCACGCTTGTATAATGTTACGGCACTAAAAGCCAGTGACCTGAATATAAAGCCGAGCTTAGACTTAATTATTGAAGCACTTTTTCAGTGTGACACTACTATACTAATTTTAAATATTTAATTGAATTACAATCGCCTCGTAAAATGCAATTATCTGTTTCTAACTCAAGATTCTTGTTGGTGCTGCAATTATGCATAAAATTGTAAAAAATATAAATAAGTACGTAAATATTAGATTTAAAAAAATTATATTATTATATTCTTTATTGCACTTAAAAAAAGAAACAAGTAAAAATCATATTTACAAAGAAAGTTGGCAAGGGCGAACTTATAGAGATAAGTTCGCCCTTGCCAACTTTCTTTGTAAATATGATTTTTACTCTCTCTCTCTCTCTCTTTTATTCTCTTCCAGAGAGAAGAGATCTCTACCAGTCTAAATATTATATTATAAAATTGTTGTTATCGCGGGGCACAGCAATGCAAGAGTGATTAATAATAATGATTATAAATCTTTAAACTTATTCAGAACTAGCTGCTGCCCGCGATGTTGTCTGCGTGAACGCTATACAGCATCAAAAATACCTACGATTATTATACCTTTTATAATAACATTCATTTACCCGTTTGTTCTTTACATTTCATATCTATAGAAAAATCTCATAGATGGCGCTGCTTTAAAATTGTCTTGTCTTAGTTACTTATATTGCGTGATTTTTATAATGTGAAGCTAGCTTATATAGCATGGTTATTAACATAATAACAACAACATTCAAATATGCGTCGTTAGATTACACGTTGTTACAGAATGCGTTGAGGAAATAAAGGTTCACTTCTCGTTCCCGGTAGGTGATAGGGTGATAATATGTAGCCTATATGTTGACCCGACTTCTTAATAATATTTGTGCCAAATTTAAAGCAAATCCATGTAGTACTTTTTGAGTTTGTCCCGGACATACATACAGACAAACAGTCAAAAATTATAAAAACTATATTTTTGGCTTCGGTATCGATTGTAGATCACACCCCAAGTATTCTTTTAAAAAAATATTCAATGTACAGTTTTGATTTTCCTACCATTTTATTATATGTATAGATTAATAATATAAAATACATGTATACTTGACTACATACACGCTTACATGAACATGTACATACATACATAAAATAGATACATACATATTATAAATAAATATTTATATAGTATAAATAAATATTGTATAAATATTTATATCTCATTGAGAGTATATCCATTATGAGAGGTTCTTGAATTCGGAGAAAAGATGATTTTTTAGCTTGTCCTTAAAAGCGTAAATTGAAGTGCTTTCTCGGATCACTTTTCGTTAACGATTCCAAAGAGTTGCAACACGTATAGTGAAGGAATTGAGTAAGAAGCTGGTGCTATGTCTGGGGACTTCAAGCATCGATGTGATGCAAGACCTCCTAGAACGTGTTGGGGTAGAAAGAAGATATTTACTATATTATGAAATTGGACAGGAAAAAATATCAGAAGCGACAACCAACTATGAATCAACACGGAACCACTACTTAATTTTATTACCTCAAATGTATGTTTTTTAGCTTTTTTTAATTTTATCAAATTTGTAGGCCCGTCTCCGCATGGATCGTCGAACCTCGGCTTTAGCACGAAAAAGAAGAGTTAACCAGTTATTGAGGCAATTGTCGTTGTATGGTGCGAGAAATACCAGGCTCGGGGGCCTTGACGGCTTGAAGACGCTCTCAGGAGGCGAAAGGAAACGACTTGCCTTTGCGACTGAGGTTTGTTTTTTTAATGTATTTTTATGAACACTTTTATAATGGAACGTTTGTAATAATAACGTATTTGTTGCTCTAGTTTTTTTTTTTCTTTATATTTATCATATAGCTATGATTATTTTTAAGTTATGGTAAAAGACAAAACATTCAATTACAAATTATGTATTTTATTTATGTTTAAAAAAACACCTTTAATATTTATAAGTATCCAATAGCGTATCAGAAATTATAGCAACTCTGTTGATATGGTAATTAATGTGAATACACTTGATTTTACGGGACTTACCGCGATAAATAATAATTATTCTGTAACTCCGAAAACTCTGAAACTTATATTTCGGCTTCGTTGCAGGGGCTATGGTCGCGGTTGATTCACGGCCTAAATAATGTTCATCTACTTACATAACTAAGTAGACTATTAAATATTAACACCAAATAATTTTATAAGTACATTTTACAGTATTGCAGATAGACGAGTTTCTGAAAAGATGAAGTACATAAGCTTAAATTATTGTCTCTTTCTTCTTTTTAAAAGACATTCGACAATAATGTGAAATTAATTTACAGATTTCCTATAGTCGCATAATATTTTATCAGATAAAACATCGCAGCACTAATACTAGCAACTTTAGAAATGTTTGGATGCGTATTTTTATTAGAAGCTGTTTTTCTTCAAATTAATTAATATAAATTTTAAATTAAATGCCAATGACTATTTCATTCGAGTTGCTCTCAATTTATGTGAATAATAATAAATTATTTTAATTGAAATAAATTCTTCCATTATTAAAATAAATGAGGTAGGGCATAGTAGAGCAGCCCGACTGGGGTAGTACCTCGTCCTTACAGAAGATCACAGTTATATAATACCGTTTTCAAGCAGTACTGTGTTCCTGTTAGTGAGTAAGGTGACCAGAGCTCCAGGGGGGAATTGGGGATAAGGTCGGCAACGCGTTTGCGATGCTTGTGGTGTTGCAGGCGTCTATAAGCCACGGTAATCGCTTACCATCAGGTGAGCCGTACGCTTGTTTGCCGACTTAGTAACATTTAAAAAAATCTTATTATATATATAAATGACGCTTCACGTTGTTTGTCCGCGATGGACTCCTAAACTACTTAACTGGTTTTAATCAAATTTGCACACCGTGTGCAGTTTGATTCAAGTTGAAAGATAGGCTATATTTTATTTTGATTTATGTAATTTTTATATTTAAGAAAAAAAAAAAAAGATAAGGCGATACGTAGTTCGCCAGGTAAGCTAGTTGATGTATATGGATTGACAATTTGTCTAAAATCGGAGCGTATCTGTGTATCTACCACAAGGTTCAATATTTGAGCCCATTATTTTTACACTTTACAATACAATCAAATTAATAATAAAAACGAATACTATTATACACTATTGATTTTGAAGAAATGCAAATCTATTCAGAAGTTAAATTGTCATCTTTATCAATATTTATGATGATTAGATTATCGTTATTTTGTTTTATAACTTGAGAAAACAAAATACAAAACAATAATTGTTATTTATATTATTACTTGGATAAATTCAAATCAAGTCACGCAAGTATAATTATATGTACATAAATCCAACTCGCCTTATGGTATCTAAAACACCTTCCAACTGTCGTGATACACAAGAAGTTACAACTTATTACGTAATGTAATTACATTTTCATTTATGTTGTTTTGGGTAATGTCCACAAGTATTACATATTTGGCAACATGCCTAGGTACATTTTACCACTACAAACTGTTCGACCAATTTATATCAATTTTTATTAATTTTAATTATTTATGTAAATGAAATATAAATGACTGTATAGTATGTATATACAAAAGATTCAACTAATGAGATTAATAATTTATGTAGGAATAAATGTATATATATTAACAGAATACAAAAATACCTTAAATAACAGATAAAGAAGATTTTATAATGTACTGGTGTGGAATGCGGAATGCAATATTTAATCGTGGGTGTTATTGTTATTAATTTAAAATGTTTTTCAAGTTCCCTTAATGAAAGCATTTTTAAGATCGGTCCAGTATTATTGATTTTACTAATAATAATAAAAAATCTATCTCTTTTTAATGTTACAACAAACCAAGTAAATAACAATGTAATTTCGACGCTCTGGATAAAAAATGACCCAGCCCTCTTATGTTAATGGCGTTTACGAAGCTACTTAGATAAAATCTCGAAACTTCGACGAGAGACCAAATATATTTAAAAATATTTGGTTTAGTCGCTTTTTATATCCCGGTCCGGACAAACCAGTCCCGACAAGATATGTGTGCGGATGCAGGAACATTTAAAATTAATGGTGTACTTTTGCTGCACTGCCAGTTCAGATCCGATACTTTTTACTTATTGATCGATCGATTAGTAATAATATTCGGGTTACGTCAGAAACGGGTTATGAGTTCAAACTAGCTAACCCGGCAAACTACATACTGCTAACTATTTTCCTTAATCGTTTTTTATTTAGTTTCGTAAAAAAATATTTCGTTTGGTGCAATCGTTCGGAAGTTACGTGCGAATATACATTTTCGGTAATTCGTTTTTATTTATATATAAATGAATTGTTCTAACATATGGCTAAGTTGTTATTTTAATAAATTAGATATACACAATACATACATGGCCTCTTGCTATTTTATAGTGAAATTGTTAGGATTGCAATCATTTGACAGTAGGAGTCTGGCATAACCAGTAGTCTGGCATAACCAGTAATTCAGCAATTGGTTATGCCAGCATCCTACTGGCTCAAAATCACACGTGTGAGCATCCATCCGCTTAGTTGGGACGAGATGGGGTCGCGCTAGCATGCGCCACCTCGCACCTGTCTCAACTGATGAGTCTGTAATGTCATCATCATCATTTCAGCCTATTTCAGTCCACTGCTGGACATATGCCTCCACAAGTTCACGCCGAAAATGGCATGAACTCATGTGTATTGCCCATAGTCACCACGCTGGGCAGGCGGGTTGGTGACCGCAGGGCTGGCTTTGTCGTACCGAAGACCGTCTTCGGCCTGTGTATTTCAAAGCCAGCACTTGGGGGAAGAGAGAGGATGGCTATATTCTTTAATGCCGTAGCCACACAGCTTAAATGTAATGTAATGAGTGCTAGATGAAAAACAATAACGGCTAAAGTTCGGTACTTATATTAAAAAAAAGGAGTGGTTTATATAAATAATACTGTTTTCAAGCAGTATTGTGTTCCTGTTGGTGAGTAAGGTAACCAGAGCTCGTGGGGGGGATTGGGGATTGCATCGGCAACGCGCTTGCGATGCTTCTGGTGTTGCAGGCGTCTATAAGCTACGGTAATCTCTTACCATCAGGTGAGCCGTACGCTTGTTTGTCGACCTAGTGATATAAAAAAAAAAAAAAAAGTTCACAAACCATTAAATTACGAATACGATGTATTCAACCGAATGTTAACATATACCTACTGTTCTTATGTGGTGACATGATTACGACACATGGTCATATTTCTTATCAACAATCTTTAAAAGTTTTTATACCTTTGAGTCTATTAATTCAGAACTTTATATTTTTTATGCTATTGCGTGTTCTTGAATGGTGCGTTACATAATAAATGTTTTTAAATTGTTGAAGTACACATTCAGTTTTTTTTTGTTTTTAAATTGTTTTGTCAATTCAAGGTTAGTTAGTCTCTCTATCCTTAAAATAATTTGTATGTTTCCCATATTTCGTACATTCGATGTATTCAATTCTAATTTCAATGCTCAAATTTCAAATCAAGCAAATTACTTACAACTCCTGTTTGACTATAATAATTTGAACTGTACTATATATTTTGAACATCAACTGAGCAACTAATAACATTTTTATGTTGAATAAAAAAAACATAAACTTTATAAAATGTATAAAAACCTAAATAATGAATTTATCCTTAACTTTATCATCAAAGATGAATATTTATATCTCAAATTTGGATTTTTTTTGTGACAAACCCGTTGTTGGCCTTCTTTTTTGATTTGATTGTTATACTAAAGACTTACAATACATTAAAAATATATAAAAAAATCAAATTAAAAATGAACAGTCGCATTATCGACGTCATTGGTCAATATTTGAATAATTATTCTTAGACTATTTATAGCACACCAGAATCCTCGTAAAAATTCCGTGGCAACGCTATTTTAAGTTCAAGGCTAAATATATATCAATAAATACGAATGATATAAAAATTTCCACCAAACTCACCAATATTTTAAGTTGTTACGTGGGTGGAGCGAGCGATCTGCCATATCTACAATTGTGTTAAAAAAAACCGACTTCAACTACATCGACAAATAATACAACTTAGGTAGACGAAAAAATAATCAAGTCAATACGTGTTATCAAAGATTACTCATTAAGTCGACATCATATCTAAATCAAATTTAAATGGGACTACAAAAAAGCACCAACTTTCTATTAAGATAAGAATCATCAAAATCGGTATACCCATTAAAAAGTTATGAGGTTATAATACAACGTATGTCGACGAAAAAATTGTTAAGTAAATACGTATTATTAGATAAAACTCGATAAATACTTGTCAGATCTCAATTGAATTTAAATGGGAGCACATGACACACACTACCTTTCGATAAAAATAAAAATCATAGAATTGGGAACCTCCTCCTTTTTTGGAAGTCGGTTAAAAAGTCATTCTTGAGTTTCCAGTAAACCACTCGTTGCAGTGTTTCAAACGTTCATTTGAATAATATTATTCAATTGGTTTTATTTACGATAAGTCTAATAAATTACCTGTTTTCAAGATGTTTATTATAAATTATTAAAGTAATAAAGTATGTTGACAATATGTACGTACTTTTAACCTTGGCATTTATTTTGAAATATGACAGACATGGACTTGTGACACCAAATTGATGATCACCGTTAATAAAAAATATATCGTTAGTTATATCACTAAAAGTCACTGGGTGAAAATGTATTTTCCTAGCAGCAAGAAACGCTTTATACTGAAGATATGAATTTATTGAAAGTTTATTCTAATTTGAGTTTTTTAAAATCTTCAGAGTTAACTAAAATAATAGAAATCTTGGCTGTTGAATGTGACTCTATACTCATTGATATAATGGATGATTTTTGTATACCTGATGAACAACTTTACATATATACTGGATTAAGACGCGAAAAAATAATGGAGTTACGAGATATATATTGCATTGTGGTTACGGCAGTAAAGAATATTGCCACCCCCTCTTCCCGTGAGTGTCGTAAGAGGCGAATAACGGATAACACAGTTTCACTACCACCTTGGAACTTAAAAAGCCGACCGATGGCGGGATAACCATCCAATTACTGGCTTTGAAATACACAGTCCGGAGAGAGGCAGCGGCGTCTTTGTTCCGACAAAGCCCGCCCTGCGGTCACCAACCCGCCTGCCCAGCGTGGTGACTATGGGCAAAACACATGAGTTCGTGCCATTTTTGGCGTGAACTTGTTGAGGCCTCTGTCCAGCAGTGGACTGCGATAGGCTGCAGTGTGTTTGCAGTTTGAGACTTATTAACAAATCTGAGAAATACAGATTCTCGTACGGTCACTCAACCTCTTATCGTATCTTCATTTAAGCTATTAACTGGTAGCTCAAACAGATTGATTTCAGCGACTATACAATCGGAGAATGAACAGTTGGTTTCAAAATATTGTGATCAAGTTATACAATCATTTGAGAAGGAAATTTTATCTCGGTATTTTTTGGTTTTCGATCTTTGTCTCGAGATGACCTCATTCAAAATAATTCATTACTAATTCTGAAATTTTGTTTGCTGATCGCAGTTTTAAGCTTTTCTTGAATTGTGATGGAACTTATGCTCGCCTTTAAAAGAGCTTGTATAACGCATATCAAAGAAAGTCCTACTCTGGGCAGAAGGAAGTATCGTTATGTAAGCCATTACTTTTACATTTACTATTGGTAGAACAAATGGATACATAGTAAATAAATTATGCCTATCGTGCCAACATGAATGACGCTATAATGAAAGACATTATATCGATACTCCTGACGGTATTTGTAATCTACTGGAACCTGGTGGTGTTTTTGTTGTTGTCGAGGATTCTGTGATGTTCAGGCGCACTTGGAAGAAGAATCTTATCAAATGTTGACGCCAGCACTAAAAGGCATATGAAATAGTTTAACAACTACTGAATCTAAGGCGTCAAGATATGTCACAAAAATTTGTTGGGCAGTCAAAGCACTACACGGAACGCTGTAACAAAAATATCATCTACTTGACCAAAAATTCGACAGTAAAATGTTATCCAGTTTCGGTAGTTTTTATAGAATTACATCATTTACAAGGGGGTGCAAAGTTTTTGCCTCACGCATTAATATTTTATTTGTATTTTTTAGAAATATTGGTATAAAATATTTCGGAAAATAAAATTAGGAGAAAGAAAAAAAAATAACGAGAACTCGATCTCGTTTCTACAAACAACTTTAGGAGTACTAAATAAAAGCAGCTCTTTTCCACCCATCCATATTTAAATAACTAGTATAAAAAAATGAGGAAGGGCAAGAGATAAGTGGCACCGCACCTGCTACACTATTACAATAGATGACGACCTTGCGTCGATGAACCCTCCTCGTTAGATCAGCAATTTAAGGTGTGCTAGCACTTGTATTATAAAGACATTAACTATAGTTATAGGTGTCCGAACGAAGTCCAATAGGTGCAAAAGATACAACAGCCGAAGATGAGATATTAAAATCGAGACAGCAGTCCAACATTCCAATGCAAGGCCTTAAGCTAAAGAGTTTTCTATTACTTCGACCTACCAACCATCAGGCGGTGTGTCAGGAAACTGTGTTGTGGACGTGGACTTGCCCATAAGTTATTGTTTTATCAAAATTGTACGCATTCTTTTCTATCATCCTATTCTTTTCTTTCGTATTTATAGTCGCATATTTAAAATTAAATATTTATATTCTTATACAAATATACTATTTTACGTGGTTGACGGACCGCTTTATAACATTAATTTATATTTTTTTGATACATAAACGCGTACAAATTCAAAGCCAAATCTTTAGGTCAGTTACCAAAGCAATAATACAACCAGATCACGAAACAAGAGATTTAAAGGTGTCACAGTCTAATGCTAAAATATGTCGGACATAGTGTAACATAGCAAGTATCCTAATCTAATAATACTAAAATGCCATCGGAAGGATCCCTAATCTAACCTAAGGGGGCGTCCTCATTAGAACGGGCCATGACACATAAACGATCCATGCTCAAACACTATGAAAGCAATTCATAGTGAGGGTCCCACACTGGTGTAACGTATCACTTCAAACATCGTAATGCCCTTTGCAACGCATAGCAAAATTCGGTTTTGGTCTAGACATTGTAACGTGGATCAAAAATAGCCCAGCAGAACCACAAGGCGCATACGTTAGGCTATACAGAGTGAGGTACACGAAGTGTTTAAGCTCGGTGTTGTAAACAATAGTCTCCAACTTGATATCATAATACGAGGGACAATTTACGTATCACGAGACCAAGATCGAAACGTAGAGCGTCGCGCCTCACAATCGCTCCCAACACGATTTCAACACGACATCAACAAGTGGTTCAATAATCTACGGCGACCGAAATTAGCCAATATGATTTATATCCTAATGTCGAATCATCAAGAAAACGCTGGTAGGTATATTCAGGGCGGAGCTCGCACTATTGACTCATAACTATTTACCGAATAATATTTTGGACACTCGTTAGAGACTTACAAATGTTATACAAAATAGTCGAAAACATATTAATCTACTCAGTAGTTAAAATAAACAAATTAATCTATTTCTTCTACACGAACAGATGAAAATTGTTAATTTGACAAAAAAGCATTTGCCATCGTAGTCGAAATAAAAATCACCAGATTACTAAGATGATCGAAGAACGTTTGATGAACATACAATAATTAAACTTTTAACACATTAAAGTATTTTTTATTTCAAGACCTGCTTTATCTTCCACGACGCCATCTTTTCGAGTCCGCAAGCATTTTCTTGCCATCTTTTTTTTTAATAAAAATTTTTTATACCGCCTCATTAAAAAAAATTTGCTGATGGTAAATTAATGATTTTAATACACTTACGTTAGATTAGTAGTTATTCTTAAATATATTTTTTTATGTATTTAAAATAATGTAAAACCTTATAGAAATCTTAATAAAATTAAGAGATAAATTATACGAACGTTATAATGTACATATGTAATAAATTATGTGTTTAAACTCTTTTATGACCGTAAAAACATCCCTGTTTATATATTACTATAGAAAACTTCTTTATTTTGATTTCAGCTCCTAACCGATCCAGGTTTGCTGTTTTGTGATGAGCCTACAACGGGGTTAGATTCTTCATCTGCACAGAAGTTAATGTCCTTGCTTCGTGCCAGCGCCGTTCAAGGGAAGACCGTTATATGTACTATACATCAACCTTCATCCGAACTAATGGCATTGTTTGATAAACTCGTGCTACTCGCTGAAGGAAGAGTGGCATTTGCTGGAAATGCGTCGGGAGCACTCTATTTCTTTGAGAGGTATAAAAAACCTTTAAATCATCATCATTTCATTCTTATTCATTAAGAAATATTTTGACTACATTAATATACGTTAATAGATAAAAAGTTAATCAATACTTTCATTTGAATAATATTTGCGTCTTGATATCACATTTGATGTCTATCGGAAAATGTAGATAGGTATTATTTATCCTAAGAGTTTAAGAGTATGAGGAACTTTAGAAAGTAATACCAACGGAGATATTTTTACAAATATTTTAATTCGAAACGGTTGTTATTTACCTATTTTATTTGCATAAAAACAAAACACGCAGCGGTAGAAAGATTAAATAACAAAACAATTTTACTTGAAGACCCTGTTATTCCTAAAAGCAGAGAAAAATCTAGATAACCATATACCTAGTAGTTAGCTGTGTTAAGTTCCTTTTAAACAACAAAGACTTTGTGTGTAAAAAGGTAATATAATTAAATAAACAATATTTTTTCAAAAATAATGTTGCTGTTATATTTGCATTCTCATAAGATTAGCTTAAATCGTAAACGGGTTGATTCGATGGCGCTAGACATATGAGCGATCATTCGAAACTGTCTAATGATCTAAATGTAGCTAATCACTGGCCTTAATAAGACTTCCCCATTCTCGGGAACACTGGCGACGTTCAAGGACTAATATTTCGGTTCAACACGATCCGATATATTTATTTATGAAAGAAAGTGTCATGCAGTTTTTTTATACTTTTTGTTATAAATAAGCATTTTCAAGCACTAGTATATTATATAAAAATAACACATAAAGTTTCTTAAAATAGGTTTCTTATCATGTATTCGTCAGATCTTGATCAAATTTAAATGGGACTACAAGGCAAGCATTAGCTTTCGATTAAAATAAAAATCTTCAAAATCGGTACACCCAGTGAAAATGTATGCGGTGTGATACTAGAAAAACGACTTGTCAGATCTCAATGAAATAAATGAGATCACACGATACGCACCAACCATCTTCAGATTAAAAAAAAAATCATCGAAATCGGTCTACCCTCTCAAAAGATCTGAGGTAACATACAAAAATAATACAATCAAATTGAGCCTCTCTTCGAACCAATTTGATTTTCCATCTCTATCGTATTTTTTTAATGCTACATCACTTTGCTGAATATGGCAAATACAGAATCTGCGATGCACTGCTATCTCGTTAAGGTTGATGGGAATTCGTTTCTTATGCTAAAAGGCATAAATCTTGACTACCTTTGACTATCTGGACTATAGGCTAGTTGTAAGGTTCAAACGGTTTACGGATCTCATCTTAGGCCAATTATATTTTATCTTTTTCTTAACGATGTTAATAATAATTATAATTAAAAGTAAATTTCGGTTTTGTGACGACGATCTCAAAGTGTAAGTGAAAGAACAGCACTGTGCTCATTTCCTCACAGTCTATAAATAAATGTACAACTAACACAAAATAAAGGTGTTCGTACATATATATCAGCCTGTTACATTTGTGTTATTCATTTTATGATGTTTTCTCTTGGAACACAAAGGTGAGTATTTTAGTTATGATTTAGGGACACTTACATTGTATAAAAGTCTGTATTTGCTTAACATCCAAATTTGTTCTTACCAAAATTGTTATAAGTAATCAAGTCCAAAACTGTGTGAAGACGTGACTTCTTACGGTCTAGTTTAGTCGGTAGAATTTACACATTTGTATTTTATTGTATTAATATTGTTATTTCTTACAGCCTAGGTTACCATTGCCCTATCACGTACAACCCGACTGATTACTTCATTAAAATTTTGGCCTTAACTCCTGGTTCTGAACGAGCATCCAGGCAAGCGATTAAAAGTATATGCGACAGGTTCGCAGTTAGTGATGCCGCTAAAGAATTGGATATGGAAATACAGTTGGAATTTCATATAATGGATAGTGAGGATGAGGTATTATTGCATATCCATACACGTGAACGCACCTGCGTGCGCACACACCAACACACACACACACATACACATTACGCACACACACATACACATTACGCACACACAAAGACTAGCCCGTGTCGCCAACGATTACTAGTAATAATATAATTTTACTAATTTTGATAGTATAATAAGAAAATATTTTTGTAGTAATATTAAAAATTACAGAAATATTATTAAGAGGTTTAATTGTATTTTAAGGAAACGAAAAGATTGAAGTGCTACGACTTTAAGTCTCCTCACCTTCATACGAAAATGATTTGGCTCGTCTATAGATATTTAATAATAATATTACGGGATCCTAAAGTGCAGCTTCTACGAATATTACAAAAGTTGGTAAGTAAAAGAAAAACGTAAAAGTAAAAATAACACTCGTATGATACAAGTAATTTTATGGTCAGGTTTTTAATTGGTCTATAGAATAAACATACAGTTTGAGTCAGCACGTTTGTTGGGTAGGAAAATCTAGGAATAGTTAAATCACAATGGGAAAAATCACGTAGGCTTTTCAATCACTTTAATTATATCAATTAATGTCGTAGATTTTACTTGTTCTTTTATTGGCGTAACAACATAATTATTGTGATTATAACAAACTTCTCGGGAAAACCTGTATTAATTCAACTTTGCGCGTGCTTAATATCTTTGATATATACGTACCTATTTGTTTATTATAATTAAAAGCTTGATGTTAATTTAACTAACATGATGCATGGACTGTTTTCTACCAAAAGCTTTTTTTTTATATCACTAGATCGGCAAACAAGCGTACGGCTCACCTGATGGTAAGCGATTACCGTAGCTTATAGACACCTGCAACACTAGAAGCATCGCAAGCGCGTTGCCGACCCAATCCCCAATCCCCCCAGGAGTTGTATTGTATTGTATTGAGTATGTTCTTTTGTGCTCTTGGTTTGAAAATGTTCGAAGGCTTAAATTTAGATGTCTTGACTGATACGAAATGAAGCTAAAAATCTTTCACAGGCCATAGCTTTTGCAGCAGGAGTTTGTTTCCTCGGAACAGCTCGCTTTACACAGAGCGGTATCCAAGACGTCCAGGGAGCTTTGTTCATAATAATCGCAGAAAACACCTTCATACCGATGTACTCAGTACTGCACATGTTCCCTGAAGAGTTCCCCATGTTGCACAGAGAGCTGAAAGCAGGGTTGTATACAACGCCAGTTTATTACTTGTCGAGAATGCTGGCTTTGGTAAGTAAATATATGTGATTTTTTTTTTTTTTTTGTCGTTTTTTTTATCTTCTACCTGAAAAAAAATGTCAAAGTAGATATGCTAACAGAATAATATAGTGATTGACAAAATTGTTTGGTGTTGTCGCCAAAATGTTAGTGAATTCTTCAACAAAGGGAAAGTGAAGACCCGTTACGTTCCGCCTAAGTTAGGAATGGTAAAACGGAAGAGTTTCAAATGAATGCAGGAAGGATTCAGCCACCATGGAAACTAGAGTGTTGCGTGACGAGAATGCTGGCTCTGGTGGCAAATTAAAGGAATCACAGCCAGCATTCTCGCCAGTGCAATGCCCTAAATTTTTTCGCACTTTGCATATTGTACGCATCCAGGACGACAGGGTATTGTATTGGCTATAAATATAATTTTTAGTGTTTCAAATTCAATTCTCAAACAAATAACTTTTATTATAATAACTACCAGTCTTTGCCCAAAGAAAGAAGTGTTTGTGTATGTATAACAACAATGTTGGGACATTTTATTTGGATATAAAAAAATTTTAATCCTAAAATTAATTCAGTCAACATATTATAATAAACAGAATATTCCCATTCCATATTACTTCTATTGAAATTTTAAGTAACCCTCACCAATTCCAATACATGTTATAGCTTATAACTATAATGTCGTAGTTTCCTGGGTTGATTCTGGAGCCAACATTGTTCACTCTGGTTGTGTACTGGATAGCGGGTCTGCGAGGAACGTTACATGCCTTTGGATTCACCGTCTTTTTATCTATTCTCGTCCTCAATGTGGCTATTGCTTGTGGTAAGTAACACCATTGCTTATTTATTGCGTCTTTATGGATTTAAAGAACTTTATTTTGGGTGCTAATTAAACAGACTTCTTTTAAATAGCATTATTTGCCTCGAAACAAATAGTTCGAACGTATTTATTTATATAGGGAATGAATTAACAAAAAGGAATGGCATTAGTAAACAGTCTAGTTTATTTAGTTGTTTACTAGGACTACATATTATCAATTTCAAGTATGGTGTGGTTTGTAATTTCGTTTTTCTCCTTTGATTGTAGGTAGTTTGATAAAATCATATGCAAGTTTATGAGTAATTGTTGTAATTGCATTGCTTTTTTTTCATGTTTTTATATTTATTCATTTACGTTTCTATGTCAATTCATACATTATATTTCAAGTATATATTGTATTTACTTAATATACAAACGCTGTTGCACATTTTTATTTCATTTGGCAGTATATTGTATCTTTAAATCCCGACATATAAAATGTTTCTTTTACCGTACATTATTATGACGTCGCGTTGGCGCAACGGTCACAGCATTAATTTGTGGCTGTTGCGCTGGCGGTTGCGGGTTCGATCCCCGCACATGACAAATATTTGTAATGGCCATACAGATGTTTGACGTGGTTTGGGTGTTTCTGCAGTCCTTGTGGGTCTCTCCCCACAGTGCCTCGGAGAGCACGTTAAGCCGTCGGTCCCGGTTGTTATCATTTACACCTGATAGCGATCATTACTCATAGTAGGGAATATATTCGCCAACCGCATTGGAGCAGAGTGGTGGATCAAGCTCTGATCCTTCTTCTACATATAGAAAGAGGCTTATGCCCAGCAGGGGGATGTTTAAGGCTGAAGCGATATTCTTCTTGGCTTAACAAGAGTCAGTTTGTGTATATTTCTTAAGTTATGTTTTATTCGTGTTTGGTAAGACATGCAGACATCTCGCCTGCATATGAATGTCCCCAGATAACATTTTTTATTTATTTATACGCATGTGTTTGCAGCATACATTTGCTCAAGGTTACGAGTAAATATGCTGTTTTGCATAGTATAGAAATAGATGTTTGTTTGGAATATTTGAACAGCACTTTAATAGCTTTTTTTAGCATTTTTCTAGACCTCTATTAAATAGATAAGTTTAGATTTTCAATTCGTATTCGTATTTAAGGTTGCATACATGAACACATTCTGTATAGTGTCCCAATGAGCTGTGTTAGCTTAATGTTTGTTATTCACGATTTCCATGTGGGATCGCCATGTCAATTATACCAAATATTTGCCAAATTTTATATACTTACGTTAGTTAAAGTGAAGATTAAGATTAACAAAAGAAAATTAAAGTAATTGTTCTATATTTGTAACGAATGCAACTATGAGACGTCACATTCTATAGGTACATATTTTATGTGTAATCAAGCTGTGTCACTTCAGCTTCATTGGTCAATTTTGGGCACTAGATAGAATATATTTTTAAACTTTGTCACTAGTATTGTTTGACCGTTAAAAAGGAAAGTCCTAATCAAAAAACTGTGAACCACTTATAATATAGCAGAATAATTTTATCATACATATTATGTCGTAGCTTAGGTTATAAAATGACATACTATACTATACCATCAAATGTAAAAGTAATCTAATTATTGTCTAAAATTCACTTAATATCGTTTTACAACCTTTCATGGTCAAAACGGTAGATTTACTCGTAACATGTTTATTGTTGTTCCAAATAAGTTACCGATGTTCCACCACTATGGCAAACGCCATAGTTACGGGTTCACTCGTGACCGCCTTTTACATATAGTATTTTTCTATTTCCAGGATCATTTTTCTCATGCGCGTTTGGATCGATGCCGGTGGCGATGGCGTATCTCGTGCCTTTCGATTACTCACTCATGATCACTTCTGGACTATTTATTAAGCTGAGGTAAGCTAAATTACAACTTTCCCTTTAATAGAAAAGAGTCCTTTTTTAGGAGTGAAAGAATGCAAGCATCACATATAGTAATATTTGAGTTACCTGTTGATGGCGCTGCGGCTCTTTTGGAATTTGACCGAATGTATTTGTACACGAATAAAAGCCTTACCGGATCTATACCAAAACATACTACAAGATTTAAGGAACCCTAATAAATTAGCTCCGCGCTGTCATTTTAACGATCATGACCAATTATGAAAATGACCGTTTTTTTATTATGTTAACGGTTAATCTATTCTTAGGAAATAAATTACGGAATAAAAAGTTATACTTATCTTTTATGACAATCTATATATTCTATAATCTGTGTTTTTATAACAAAATAGTATATCTTGCAGACTACTGATATATCGATATATTTTTTTTGGTATAAAAACATACCGAGGCGAGATGAGAGTATAGAGCACCTACATCGGTGTATCATCAGTATGACGGTTGCGGTTAGAATTCAGATTATTTCGGAATCTAGAATTGTAGATCACTATTATATGTGTAAGCTAATTTAATACAAAATAGGATGAAGAACCGAATTAGTTTGTAAACTTCTCATTAAGTACTAGGTATATTAAAAAGCATAAGAGGCTTTTCTGTTTCTTTTTCTGCTCTCTATATCGGATAAGTGTGGGACCTTAATCCATCAGTTATTAAATTATCATTGGTCGCTCACTACCACCTGCCATTGATAATATCCGTGACTGATGTCTAGCGTGCTCTCCGAGGGATGGGACGATGTAAGAACCCATTAGAACATAAGTCCAGAGTCCACAAATATTTAGATAAAAATACATTTATTACTTTTATTCCAGCACAATACCGAAATACATATCCTGGATACGATATTTGTCGTGGCCAATGTACTCCAACGAGGCCATGAGCATATTACAGTGGGACGGAATTCAGAATATCAGTAAGTAGAACTTGAGAGCAATATAAACCCTCACCGAAATTACAAAAATTTAGATTAAGAAAATAATCATATAGATAGATTAAATGTGTGAACGTAACAAACGTAACATAAAAATCATTTTAATATTATGGGCCTCATGGGAGATAATGTGTTTCATCCTATTTACAAAATGCAAATAAGTAATCAAATATTTAAATTCAGTAACCATTGAAATAAATGGTTGAATTTTAATTGTTTTAGCCAATGCACGACAATATAAAATAATATTTTAAACTGCAAATTACTGCTATTCAAAGTTAAATTTATAGGATAATTTAAGAATAAAACTGTTTTTTATATTTTCCAGCATGTGCAGAAGTGAGTCAGAGCCCTTGCCTCAGTACCGGTGAAGAAGTGCTAATAGAGTATGACTTTAAGCTTGCCAACTTCTGGGGAGACATAATTGCTCTCATCATCTTATACCTATGCTTCCACATCCTCGCCCTCGCCGCACTGAAGTACCGTACCAGACGGAAATAGTTCAATTGAATAAAAATATATAATTAAATTGTTTTGACTAAAAATGAATACCTATATTGTTTCTGTTGTTTATTTTTTTTTCATATCTCAATTTATTATGTAATAAATCTATTTGAAAATTGATATTATTTTAATATGTATATACCTAAATATTCTAAAAAAAAATGTTACAAGAAGTAACCAATGAGTCTATCTAATTTTGCTCCTATTGTTAATCTAATACTTATATAAAATTCTCGTATCGCGGTGTTTGTAGCTAAACTCCTGCGAAACGGCTTGAGCGATTCTCATGAAATTTTGTGTGCATTTTGGGTAGGTCTGAGAATCGAACAACATCTATTTTTCACCCCCCTAAATGTTAAGGGTTGTCCACCCATATTTTTTTAATTTCTAGATAAATGAAATTCGAAATTCTAGATATTGAAATTTTCATTTCAATTTCATTTTCATTTTTTTTTAGTCAGCTAGTTACGAAATAAAAAGTGAAGTAGTGTTTTTCTATTACGAGTACAAAATGACTGCCTGTTGCGCAATTAGCCGTGGCTCTGCTTTCTGCTCCAGGGATTGTACGGTCGATTCCCCGCTCCGACATTGGATGTGTAATATTTAATTCACAAAAAATATACCTTGTTTAATCGCCTGTTATCTAAAACAAATGCATTAAATTGCCTACCTCTAAGGAAGAGAAGATAAACATCTACTCGTATATATAAATCACTCTCTGCCTACGATTCTCTAATCTGTTTACCATTTTACTTATAAGGTATTTTAACAGAAACACCTGTCTACTATGGAGAGTAGAGGTTATATTGGAGAAAGACCGTTCATAGGAATCCGTTGTTATCATTCAATAAGAAACCAGTTAGTTATATACAAGTTTCGTGAAATCTGCATTATGCGTCTTGCATACATTATTAATCTTAAGAATTCGGTTATATTCGTTTGTAAATTTAGTTAAAGAATTATTGTATAGAACATTTAGGATAAAAAAAAATCATCACTCATCATCATCATCATCGTCGTCACTTCAGCCTATCGCAGTCCACTGCTGGACATGGCCTCCACAAGTTCGCCCCAAAAATGGCGTGAACTCATGTGTTTTGCCCATACTTATCACGTTGGGCAGGCGGGTTGGTGACCGCAGGGCTGACTTGGTCGCAACGAAGACGCTGCTGCCCATCTTCGGCCTGTGTATTTCAAAGCCAGCAGTTGGATGCTTATTCCGCCATCGGTCGGCTTTTTAAGTTCCAAGGTGGCAGTGGATCTGCTTTATCCCTTAGTCGCCGCACAAACGGGAAGAGAAGGGGTGGTTATATTCTGTACTGCTGTAACCAAACGCTGACTTTGCGTTGGCGCAACGGTTAAGAGGCCTATGCCTAGTAGTGGGATATTACAAGCTGAAGCGTATATCGAAAGTGTACCTACGATTCAGCCTGTAAAATCCCACTGCTGTTCATAGGCCTCTTTCTCCACGCCGGAGAAGGTTCAGAGCTTAATCCACCACGCTGCTCCACTGCGTGTTTGCGGTTATATTCCCTACAATAAGTAGTTGATTGCTATCAGGTGTCTATGATAACAACCTGGGCCGACCGCTAAACATGTTTTCCGAGACACAGAAAACCTAGTAAGCATAAATGTGCTACGAGTAATAATATTAAAATATATTCTAATAAAACTCAATTGTAATAAAAACTAATAATAAAGTGTATCAATTTACTAATAAAATTATAGTTTTGAAAAATGCACTAAAGCAAAATTGGTTACTTTTATTTCAGGTGATAAATATGACACGATAATTAGGAAAAAAATCACCCGATAGAAGTCTTTCTCAGTCTTTAGAAATAAAAATTTATGTAAAAATTATAACCATTTAAACTTGATCTTTCAGTAATTACATTTTTTTGAAAAATACGTCAAAACTATATACGGGTTATCAAAAATTACTCAAACAGTATTTATCAGATCTCGATCAAATTTAAATGGAATCACAAGATAAACATCAGCTTTCGGTTAAAGCAAGAATCATCAAAATCGCTATATCCAGTAAAAAGTTATGCGGTATAATACAACTTGAGTCGGAAAAAAACAGTCTAGCTTAAGTTGACTTGACAACAACAACTTTTACTAAGTGTGAAATAGTCAAGTTTAAAAACTTTAACAAAGTGTAGGTAGGGTGGGGACGCCATATGAACGCAGTTGCAGTTGGTATAATCTTTACCCTAAGGGACGAGACCTTCTGAGAGCAACCGGTCAAAAGGTTTCATTCTTCGTCTAACTTTTTAATGTAACGGAGGTCAGCGCCATCTAGTGACGAGTGCGTTTCTTAACAACGCCAATCTTAAATTAATAATATATGATTTGTTAGAATACGCATTATTAGAACTCGAAAAGTATTAGATAGATCTCAATTAAATTCAAATGACACGCCCCATCTTTAGATTAAAAAAAATATCGAAATCGATCCACCCAGTAAAAGTTCTGAGGTAAGATCTATAAAAAAAAAATACAGTCGAAGTCGGGTAAAAAGCAATTATTACTTATATAATTGGGTCAATCAACTATTCTTTGTACAAACATTGTCCCTACACTTAATATATATGTATGATCCACAAAACCAACCATTTACCAAATTTCATATCATAAACAATTTTTCGAATACACACCATTGATATTAAACGGCATTTCATTAACATGATTCAATTATTTTTAATTATTTTAACGGTAACATATATCTCGTTCCCATATAAATAAATAATTGCTGTCCTCATAACTACTTCAGTTATTCATTGACGCATTGATTTAAAAATATTGTATGAAAACGCATTAATTTTCATTTTTCATCACAATCTATAATACTTTCCAAACCCAGTCACATGTTTTCCAGTTTTTTAATATTTAATTTTACTATTAAAAAATAACAAACCGTGTCCCCAAATTGTTTTCCAAATTTCTGTCCACTGTTACGGCCTTCGAAAGTTCTAAAATAAAAACAAAAATGGCCATAGTAATAATCCTAAACATATCAATGAACATCAGAAGATGATTAGTAAATATTCTAATAAAGTGGACAGAAAATATAAAAGAAATTCGCCTTGTTTTTTACTTACTGTTTATTAAAATCCTTACAAAATGTACAAAAAAATTGTTGATCGACCCAATCATACATTCTATAACGTATTTGTATTCGTTAGTGACATCTAACAGAATTAAACGTAAACACATCGAGTTAGACATTCACATTGAAAAAGTTCAACTATAGTTACACAGATGGCGCTTCTATCACCAACATTTTTTTTTTACCTGTCAGTGAAGTTTGTAAGGCAGCGCAAGCGTAGTTCAAATTCATCCGCCATATTCGTCGTGTCAGACGAGGTGCAGTGTACGGCTGTGACATGTTTTATCGTAATTTACATATAATTTATGACATCGAGTCCTTTTTGGTGCTTTATTTATATAGAGAACTTTGAAAATATGCTATCTGATGGAGTCCTGAATGCATACTCGTGTCGCTTGTTAAAAAATAAACGCGCAACGAACTGTGTATTCGTGTGTTTATGATAACAGCATTAACAGTAACCGTCGGTCGTGTATTGTTTTTATTCGTAACTGGTATAAAAGTTGAGTGATATTATGCAAGATAACATAACCGTGACCTTCGTATTCGTGACCGTGCTTAAGGTGATTTTTGAGGTTAAAATGCAGCTTGGATTTTGAGCGACTGCGCCGAGCTATCAGGTTAGTGAGATGTCTATTAATTTAATCTGTGCCCTCCTGATAGCGTTTATCAATGCTCTACTTATTTTGTTCCTAAAACATTCGAAAATCGTATTGACCAGCGATATCGTAAATTCATATTAGGCTTGTTGTGTCTTGTTAATATTGTCCAATAAAACAATAGATATTTTAGAATTAGTGTTTTTATTAAATAATAAGTGGTATATAATTTAATTAGCAATTGTTTACATTTAAAATAAGTAATGTATTAAAAAGTTCAGAGGTAATGCAAGTTCCGTTGACGGTTCAACGGTTGGCGCTAAGCGGGCTTTCGAACGGCTGAAGGTGCGCGCGGCGGACGGGAATGCAACCTCTCCATGGGATGTAAAAAGGGACTAAACTAAAACAAGCTCTCCGTCGATGCGTCTGCTTATCCAAATACTTTTTATACAAGTTCTAACTCGCTACCAGCCTTTCCTAGAGGTTACCGTTACAGATAGACATAATCATTTTTGAATTACGATCTTGTACGTTTTACGTTGTTCGTAAATATGAACCGTTGGTTCCAATGAATAGTTATTATTCGTATTTAATGATGATTTTAAATTATTTTTACTGCGCCTTAGGTATTATCGCCTTAAAGAATTGCAGTTTTCACCGCCCACGTGCGAAGGCTTACGTCATGTAGCGGTAACACTTGTACATACTAATTAAACTAACGTAAATCTTATATATTCCGTTTCACTGTTAGTCGCCTTCATTCAGTAAATATCTTAATATATATAAATCTCGTGTCACAATGTTTGTCCGCGATGAACTCTTAAACTACTTAACCGATTTTAATCAAATTTGCACACCGTGTGCAGTTTGATCCAACTTGAAAGATAGGGTATATTTTGTTTTGATATATGTAATTATTATATTTAAGAAAAAAAAAATAAGGCGATACGAAGTTTGCCAGGTCAGCTAGTTGTAATATAAATAAATATACGTTAGTATCACAAACCTCGACTTTTCCTATAGGTATAATTTGTTTAATGCTAATTTAATATAATGATAATCCAGCCTGTAATATCCCACTACTGGGCATAGGCCTCTTTCCCCATGTAGGAGAAGGATCAGAGCTTAATCCACCACGCTGCTCCAATGCGGGTTGGCGGATACCCAACTATACTATGAGTAAAGATTGCTATCAGGCGTATATGATAACAACCGGGACCGTAGGCTTAACGTGCTCTCCGAGGCACGGTGGGGAGACCCACAAGGACTGCATAAACATCCAGACCACGGCAAACACCTGTATGGCCAATACAAATGTTTGTCATGTGCGGGGATCGATCCCGCAACCGCCAGCGCAACAGGTACAATCCATGGCTGTAACCGTTGCGCCAACGCGGCGTCATTGTTTACTTAGGGTTATTTAATTCTATATAACTTCCATAGAATTAAAATGTTAGTACATAAACCGGTAGACGAGTTATACAGATACCGTGTAATTTATTTCCTTGAAAAACTACCACTGACTCGTTAATAAAGATCTACTAAAATTACGAGCAAGAATAATTAATCTTATTTTTTTACGCTATGGTGTCTAATATTTATTATACTGTTTAAATTAAGGCCGGTGTCGGTTGTATAAAGGTACGTTATAAAAAATTGGTTGTCTGTAAAGTTAGTTAACGGACGATAGTTTAACGTGACAACGTCATAACAAAACATCTCCTGGGACCTATAGGCCAATCGAGTAGAAGAGAGATAGATGCGGTGCAAGCGTACAATGAGCGTAACGGGACAAGGAGTCATCGTTTTTCGTGCATGCACACGGCGTTCATCGATTTATTAGACGTTGTCACGTCAAAAATTAAGTGGCAAGCATAAATCAAGGAGTCTCATCGCTCGCAAGTTAATCATATTAGGTTTCGCTAGTTGTGTGACGTTTCATTTCTACTGTTTACCTCCTGTGAGCTTTAGCATTATGTTCTGTTCCTACTCTTCTCCCTAATTTTCTATCTCCTTCCTGCAGATTATGGTGTTTTCGAAGATATTCCGATTTCGACTCAATTTCGGAAAAGAAATTATTTTTACCGCAAACTGTTTAATAGTTAATGCAGTTTTATGCTAGGTAAAACTTGACAAATTGGTATTCGCCTATCCTTTAAATGTTCGCATTTTTAATACTAGTAATAATAAAAATCACCCCTCAGTAAATTAGCTATCTAACTCATTTTTTTTAAACAAAAAGTTGGTACACGGAATAACCTTTTAAATAAATAAATTCAGACTTAAAATTAGTACAGATTAATAAAAAAAATCTTACTATATAGATAGCCTTATATTGTGTTGGTACATCTTTAATTGTCACACAATCATATCCAAATTTAATTAGATTGAATATAAAGGCATTAAAAAATGGCTAATCCTGCGACATCACCCGCGCTTGACTATGCGCGCATAATTAAGATTCTACTGGTTTTTGATAGAAAATGCTAATTGTATCGATAATCGAGACTTGAATTTGTTAGTTTTTTGTAACATAAACTAACTTATCAGTGACTCAGACATGCAATGAACCATACAATAATATTTGTGACGTAATTTAGTCATGTACAGACGGAACGCAGTAAGTATAGATAAAAATGTGGATGAAGACGGATACAAAGCATTCCAAAGAGTAATGTAGTTTGCACACTAAGGGCGGATACACATTATAATGCCGTTCACGGTTCGGTCTCGGTCGGATTTCAGTCTGGATAAGTATCGATCCACACCATAATATTAATTTTATTTTTCTCGACAACTGAGTGGTACGGTAGCTGTCATAGGCCTGATACTAACTTGTAATAAAGCTTGTATAAGTCACAGATGTTTGTCGTGGTCTGAGCTTTGTATTAGTCTTTTGTTTTGTTGTTTTTGTTTACGTTTTTTGTTTGTCATGAACCCTAATACAACAAATCATCCTGTCTGGGGCCATTGATTGTGAAACGTTTGTTTTACTTAGTATATTTTATTGTTATTACACATAGAAAATCGTTGTCGGATGTAATTGTAGTATAAACATAAAGTATATATTTATTGCTATATTTGCGATTGTAATATTATGTCGTTGAGTATTCCAATAACAAGGATATTATTAGTACATATTATAAATCTTATTCATAACCTAAAATATAATGGAATTTAATCGGAAATCGACTCGTATCGGAATCGTACTTGATTAGTTATTGATACGATAATCTTTAAGCGAACTGTGATCGATAGTGGATTTCATTAATAATTCAGTTGCGCAACACCAGTATATCATCTTACATTATAGTTGAATGAGATTGGAATAAAAAGTCACGATTTACGATAATAATTTAAGGTTTTATTGTTAATTGTCGTTAGATACTTTTTATATTGAAACCACACCAATAACGGATCGTAACCGGTATAACAGTGTGGATCAACCTTACGATTTCGCACGTTACCTCAAACATCCTGAAAAATGTTAAGATTGCGTTTCTATATTTGTGCACAGAGTACCGAAACCAGTAATACGAATGCTAACTTGATATTCGCATGTAAATATCGGTCCTTGTAACAGTTCTTCGGTTCATTTGCCGAGAAGCTAATTTGTGTAAGTTTTTATATTTTATAACTATACTAGCTGACTCGGCAAACGTTGTCTTGCCGCTAAACGCTATTTAAAAATAAGGGTTGGTGGTAGAAGGGTGAAAATTTAGGGTTTTATGTATTTTTCAACGCCAAATCATAATAAAATAAAAAATAAATAATTTATCTAAAAATAAAAAAATAAATGTTTTTGAGGTGGACTACCCTTAACACGGGCGATGAAAAATAGATGTTGTTCGATTCTCAGACCTACCCAATATGCACACAAAATTTCATGAGAATCGGTCAAGCCGTTTCGGAGGAGTTTAACTACAAACACCGCGACATGAGAATTTTATATATTAGATTAGGTATATTCTCTTGATGAATTTTATTTGGCTTGTTTTGTAATGTTATTTATGGATACGGTTTTAGACTATTATTTTAATTTTGCTCAGCAATCTTAAATCTCGTTTATAACAGTGTCGATAGAAAATCGGTTCAATTTTACAAATATCAAATATAATTTAAAAAAAAAATGAGTTATCATTTTAATTTTTATATAGGTATAGTTATATGTTACTTAGTTATTTTATTTTGAATCAAGAAAGTGATATTTCTAATCTTGAGTTTTAATTTTTTTGGATCAAAATTGTTTAGGTTTATAACATACACACAATCGAGCATCTCGAACATGTACATGCAAAAGAACTTAAGAAGACAATGAAATTTCGAAAGCGCGCCGCGTGAATCATTGCACATATGGGATACAAATGGAAAAAAAAATGTAATCACGTTGCGATATCATCACTTACTTAAAATGCATCGTGTGTACGTAAATCATTAAAATGCATGGGAAATGATTTTTGTATTTGTACAAGTTGTGTTTTTAAATAATGATTTAGGCTTTTAAAAACTCGTACCATTTATTAGAAGTAATTTTTTTCAGTATTTTTACTTCTCAAATATCACGTGTATATGATACAACGTATGTATATAATACAACATATATAATATTAAAACTAATAATATATACATATATCGTTAGACGCCGCATTGGCGCAACGATCACAGTCATGGATTGTGCCGGTTGCGCTGGCGGTTGCGGGTTCGAACCCCGCACATGAGAAACAGTTGTATTGGCCATACAGGTGTTTGTGCAGTCATTGTGGGTCTCCCCACCGTGCCTCGGAGAGCACGTTAAGCCGTCGGTCCCGGTTGTTATCATGTACACCTGATAGCGATCGTTACTCAGTAGGGAATATATCCGCCAACCCGCATTGGAGCAGCGTGGTGGATTAAGCTCTGATCCTTCTCTTACATGGGGAAGGAGGCCTATGCCCAGTAGTGGGATATTACAGGCTGAAGTTTATATAGTATTAATTTATTTAAATATATTTCATAATTAATTAAATAATGCAAGAGGCTAACTGGCTTAAGCGAGCTTTCTAGAAAGTGATAGCAATACAAATACTATCAGATTTTGCGGCATAGAAACATGCGTTTTCCATCGGTATTATCGAAGGAATATAAAAGCCAATTTAGATTGCGAGTTGGGTGGCGGATGTCTGTTTGCTCGTTGATATGCCAAGTCGTGGTAAAAGAATCGACATACTTGGATTAAGAAATTCATTAAAGTTTTACTAAGAAATGGTGTAAATAATAATATCGTGTCTTATTGTCACTTTCAGTAATTATCATGATTCAAGATTATGGATTTGTTTTTTTTATTTGAAAAAAAAAAAAAGAAAGATACTGATTTTTAATACAATAGTTTGTTTGAAAGCTTAATATCGTACATAAAACAGGCAAAGTTTCTATAGTATACCTCCTTTGTCTTATTAAAATAGTGTAATTCTATTTTCATAATCAATATTCCAAGTTATTAAACTTAATGTCAAAATTATTTCCAACTTTAACGATAAAATCTTTTACGGGAAAGCGTATATCTACAAAACAAAATGTTACCAGGCAATTTCCTATTAAGATCTAGATAAATATTGACTCGACAATCTATTAAAGTCGTCGGGTATTAATCACGGTATCTTGTCCGGCATGATTGACAAAGGTCGCTGCAACGATATCTAGTCTCTGGCCTACCGAGGTGAACTGCCTTTGCCTTGTTAGGACTTTGAAAACATAAACCTTAATAAAGGTGCAGCTAAGCAGATGTTGCGAAATAACTGGACTGACTTTGTAATAAATTAAACACGACATAAACTGATTTCTAGAATTTCGCAATTATCGATTCTAGCGAGACCGACTTCGGACTTGATCTAACTTTTTATTTGAAATTGTTATTATTTGAAATTGTTGTGTTATTAATAAATTTCAATAATCAAACGTCAATTCGATATTACCTGTAATTGTATTTCTTATGTTATTATTTATTATTGCAGTCTGGTATTGTGTAAATGTTTCTTTTATTAGTTATAGGCTTAAAAAGGCAACTTAACATATCCACAAGCGTCATTTACATTCCCACGGTAAAGAACAACAAATTAATTGAAATAAATATGAAATGTTGTCATTAAGAAAAACATGTGGCTGTAAACAAGGTTGGTTTGCCTAAACTAGCGCGTCTAGCTGTCGGTGGCCAAGACATGTAAGGATGCGGTTAATTAAGCCTCTGCCCGGGTTTCCGTTTTAACTAGTCGAACCGGGATAAGTGTTTAATGGATATTCGTTGCATATAAATCTCTATTATCGATTGTATTAGGCAGTGTACCATTAGCAAAGCAGCTATTAGCGAGCTGGAGGTGATATATTGTGTCGTCTGTAATGTGATAAAATACCTCTCGCCGTACTTAAAAACAATGTATTGACGGGATCTAACTTTTAAAAATGTGAATGATGAATTGATTCACATTACCATTTATGACATTAAAATTTTATCGCATTGTTGATAAATGTTTCGTCTTATAAGACATTAAAAACTCTAAAAAATTAATTTACAATTAGCAAATATTATACGTGATTACGCAAAACAAATAATAAAAAAAAAACACGCATAAAATACAAACGTGCAGGCGATAGATTGTAGGTATATCGCGAGTTCTCCTAAATCAGGTTGCTTTGTAACTCGAGACCGATGAACTCTGTAATTAGCGGGTTACGTTCCAAGAAGGTGAAACGAAAGTTCCGCATGATCCTCTTTTTTGTTCACTATGTCTGGTATTTTAATGTAAATAATTGTACACGACAATTATAATACCAGATATGTCATGTCCGACTCCATTACATTCTGATCATATTATGATGAGTGAAAGTTTATAATTACAAGATAATAATGCGGACATGCGACCGTTTAATACGTTCTTAGTACAGTATGGAAGATTGCAGATAAACTTGGATTATATGATCACGCGAATTTCCTCTATATAACTCGTGAGAATAAATCGAGTGTTGTAGTATTTACTACCAGATTTGGCGTGACGCGAAGAAATGTGGAACTGGTTTGATGCTCGTTAAGACGCGCCACGGAGTCTCACGTATCTGAACAAAAAGCGAGTCGGGAACAAGGCAGACTCGTTTTAGACAATACCCGGCTTGACACTTGAATGCCGATGCGTTTAACATCGTGTGGCTCTCCGAAGGCAGTTTATGTATGGAATGTAGGCTTTTATTGTCACGATATATTCATCAAAAAAGGTTCCAATTCAAGGACGAAAATTTAGGAAGCTGTGATAATAAATGCATCCGATTATTAGTAACTAGCTGGTACCCGCGACTTCGTCTGGGCAAGATTAGTAAGTACTTCCAGTAGGTTTTATCTTCTCAATATCTATCTATATACCAAAATTCATAAAAATTGGTTCTGCAACGTAAAAATCAATTTATTACTACCTAATGTGCATTAGAAATATATTATCAATTTAATTGTATTTATTATGGTTTACAACCAAGTCATACCGAGACCGGTATCGGTCGATGGTACTCTCGAAGTTGTTCAGGATTATATTTACTTGGGCCATACTATCCAACCAGGCCGCAACAACTTCGAGAAGGAGGCCGACAGAGGATTCGGTTGGGCTGGGCGGCGTTTAGCAGGCTTCGTCGTATCTTCTCTTCGAAGATTCTGCAATGCTTGAAGAGAAAATTCTTCGAGCAATGCGTCCTGACTGTGTTAACATACGGAGCCGAGACGTGGACAATGACGAAAGGACTGGTCCACAAGTTTAAAGTCGTTCAACGTGCAATGGAACGGGCTATGCTTGGGGTTTCTCTCAAAGATAGGATTAGAAATGAGACTATCCGCGAGAGAACGAAAGTAACTGACATAGCACAAAGAATTAGCAAGTTGAAGTGGCAGTGGGCTGGTCGTCTGTGTCGCAGGACCGATGGCCGTTGGAGTAGACGGGTCCTGGAGTGGAGACGGCGTCTTGGCAAACGCAGTGTGGGACGTCCTCCGGCCCGTTGGACCGACGATCTACGTAAGATTGCCGGTGTAGGCTGGATGAGGATTGCGGAAAACCGGGATGTCTGGCGCGAACTTGGGGAGGCCTATGTCCAGCAGTGGACTGCCACATGCTGAAGTGATGATGATGATGGTGGTGGTTTACTGTTTTTGCGATAATGGCTTACTCATAAAAGATAGATAGATATATGTTGTCGCGGACTTTTTGTAGGGCTAATTAAGATAAACATTTTTCTTATACATTATATATGTTTATTTTTTGCAGCGCATGCCAGAATAGCTAGCAGATGGCAGATATTTTCCGACTTACTTGACAATTATCTTTCTATTTTGGACGATTCACACACTATCTTTAAAAATTTTAGCCTATGTGTTATTCTAATGTATGAGCTATACTATTGTAAACTTTTATTAAAATCCATTCGGTAGTTTTTGCGTGAAAGATAGGAACAAACATCCATACATCTATACATACAAACTTTCGCGTTTATAATATTAGTAGGATTAGCCGATTCAAGCGATTTTCCTACTTTTAAGTATAATATACATACTTAAGAGATAAATTTCGGCATACGATTTTCATGCCCTGATGCCATACTTGGCAAATGAACTTCCTTTACGTCGAAAGTTACATCACAAAAATAAATAATTCCGGAATTTATATTACTGTATGTATAAAATATTCATACAAATGTAGGTACTACCGATAAAACAAAACAAATAAAACCTAATCCCTAGCTCATTATAAAATTTACGCTAAAATTGGATTATTGTGTCTGCTCTGACAGTACGTTAACGATACGTGGACAGCTACGCGAAATTTAAATCTCTAGCTCCATATATGAGAATCGCAAGGGTCACCGACCTTTAATTACCCTTCATTGCACCGCTGCAGTGCAATGCTCTAGTAAAATTTAACATAACAAGCCTTTATTAGACTTTAAATCTGGCGCCAGAATTCTTAATGCATACTTACTATTTTAACTTCAAGTTCCTTGACTTTTATGCTTGTTATTTACGTATAGTTTCGTAAAACGCCTGCCAACGAAAATCTGGAAAGAAGCCCCATGATCCAGAATGTGATACCCATTAAGTGAGCGATTCACAACTTTCGTTATGAATGTTGTTAGAAGTATGAAGCCATTTGCTGTGGTTTTGGTAAACGAATCCAGTAAAACGATATCTTCGATCCAATCTGTTCAATATAATGATTCATGTCCAATTCCATGAACACCTACACGGTATTTATTGAGTTTTTGCTTAGGAGCAATTTGTTTTTTATGTTAGATTTATTTGTTTTTTTTTTCGAAATAATAAAAAAATTCAACAGCAAATTATTCGTGAGGACTCGTTATTTCATACCAGAAGGGTTTAATTTTTTAATGTTTGTGATACATACAATATATTCGTTGCTAAAGAATGAATATCCGGTGTACCAAATGTACCGAAACTTGCAAAACATAAAAAGCCAATAGCAAAAAAGCAAAATGTATTAAAAGTTATGAGTAATATGCTATATTAATTCTGTACCTCTATAAAACACATAGTGTGTTAAATAACATAGTTGTTAGTACCTACCTAATTAATATACATATGTACATCCTGCTAATAATACAAACAAATAAGGAAGTTTTAATCAGAAGCTGCGCTAGTAATCACTGAGCATTATTTAACATCAATCAACGTAATGTATTTCGACAACTTCCTCGCTTTGGCTATTTAAATTGGAACGTTGCTACGAAAGTCTGGTTTGTGCAACCGCAGTAAGTAAGATGCTTAACAAGATGATCATTAAGGAGTGTTGTGTGACGCGACAAGCTCCTATAAAAGGCTAGCGAAGTAAATGTTTTCCCGTTAACTATGACACACTATTAGGCTCACATAGCTAGCCTCAGCAAAGAGCGAGTTCGTGTCAGCGAGGCAATTTATAATATTTGCTAGTAATTACCGACGACAGTTAGGGAATTTATGAACCAATTACTGCGATAATTACTTAATAAGATTCTTAGAGGTACATAATACACACGCAAGCATACTTAATAATATTTGTATATTTATTTAAATGTATATATTATGAGATATGTGCAATGAACAATCAAAACAAACTCGCTCTGCATATACATGTTTACAAAACATGCAATGATACAAAGCTACACAAGGATAAAGTATCTTTCCTATAATAGATAACAGTCACGCAAATTGGATTACTGGCACTCAACTATTGAAAAAAAAACTGTTAAGCGTTTATACGTATTTCTATAGAAGCGGCACGTGCGTGATAACGAATACTGTAACAGAAATTAAGGTCTTGTCGTCTATTTGAATCGAAACGGATCGATATTTAAAAGTTGGCAATTGTGATATTTAGATCAACATCTAAATGCATTAGACGTTCAGAAATCTGAGGTCAAAAATCAAACGAGACACGATAAATAGAGCATTAAATGCATTTATCGACGTCATCGTCATCTTGAAACTGATTAACGGTACGCGTGATATTGCTCTGTTCAACTCTTCTCTTCGGTGACCGTTGGTCCGTTTTAAACTGAAACGAGTTTGATAGTTTACTTTTTAATGATCTATAAAGTATGTTTTGACACAAATTCGATAGCAAAATTACTTTTTTAAAATGAAATAAAATATATATTAATAATAAGAATAAAAGAATAAATTCTTTATCATGTGTTGGACTTCATTTTAAAAGTGTTATTTATCTTTCTTACTACTAAAGGAATAAAATTGTGCTCTACTTGTCGGAGTTAAATGAATCAATCAATAACATTGCGTCTGAATCATGATGAGATCGAGATGTAGGACGAGTAAGTATATCTCTATGACCTTCGTTAGATAATATGCTCAATGCAACGAGATCGGTTTCATATGCATATTGATATGTCCTTGCTATTTCACAATTCAGATAAGTTGAATGATTTTGTTATCTTTTTTTTCGGAAATTATGTTGTTATCTCGATTTATCATTCAATTTGTCATTGGTGTTTTAAGCTTGGGCTCCATTTAAAAAAAATCGTTTTGCGTACAAAACATTTTTTAAGTTAACCAGGCTTCAAATATTTGTTAAGTTTGTTTAGTTACATTAACTTTGTTATATTTAAGGTATGAATGCGATAGTTCCGCTCTAAGGTTATCGTAATTCCTTATTGGTCATACCTTTAGTCCCAGATAACACGTGTTCGCTATGCATGTAGTACCTACTGATTGTTATTGTTTAGTGTTAAACATTAGTTTTACGAACGAAAAGTATAATAGTGTGATGTGTAATACGTCTTTATACCATTCGGGGATATTTTTATAATAAACTAGCTGACCCGGCGAACTTCGTATCGCCTAACAGTGACTTTAAAGTATTATCACAAATCTTTTGTATGGGAGTATAGAAAAGTGTTGTTTTTAGACTTTTTCGGGAAATTTAAATATTTTTTTTTAGAATTTTTCTCTCTGTAAGAACCATCCTCGTACTTCAAGGAATATTTAAAAAAAAGAATTAGCGAAATCGGTCCAACCATTCTCGAGTTTTGCGCTTAGCAACACATTTTGCGATTCATTTTTATATAATTATAACTTAAAAATAGGAGACAGAAAAAAAAGTTCATGATTGTATGTGTAGGTATAATTTAATAATAATAATAATATATTCTTTATTGTACACCAAAATATAAACAAACAGTAGTAATTACAAAATAAAAGATGTACAAAGGCGATCTTATCGCTGAAGAGCGATTTCTTCCAGATAACCTTTGGGCACAGGACATGATATAGTAGTGACGGATAGGAAGTGTACAATATTCTTAAGGATGAATAAAAATAGTGTATGATAGATTCATTAATTCATACAAATACACATATAAGTACAAATATCCATACATAAATAATCAAAATAGTATTAATATACGTGTATAAATGTAAAATATATATTGATAATATAAAATATGCATGTTAAAATCTGAATATTATTATATGTTAAGGGACATATAGTAGTAAATGAATTTTCCTGAAACGTATTTATTCGACCTGTTTAATTTCTAATCGATTTTTTTGAGCCCTAGTTTGACGATACATTCATAGCCAAGAAACATTAATAGTAGCTAGTGTATTTCATAAAGACAAAGGATTTTGTTTTTATATTTGTAATTATAGTTTACCTCATTCGATTTCTATCCGTAAATATTCATGATCATGATGAGAAAAAGATCTTTTGCAGGGACATATGCGTTATTCCTTTTATCCTTTTTTTTAGCTTATATTCGTCTTTGTTCTTTTCGTATAATAAGAGTTATGACTTAGAAAACAATTGCGTTTAAAGATACTCTTTAGCTTAACAAGTAGTAACAGTTGATAAAAGTGCAACTGCACGTATTATTACTTGCAACATTTCGTGTCATAGGTATTGTCATGACGTGGAATGTTATCATTCGACTCGTGTTACCGACTGTGGTTAGATAAAGCATGCACTGAGTGTCATATTGACAAGCATATTAGTAGTTTTAAACATTATGTCAGCTTATATTTAGAAATTATGTTCTTTATTTTTCTTTTTATATTTATGTTTAATGTTCACTACGGTATAGAGAAATTTCGCGATCTGACGACAGTCCTCGGAGGGGACTTGTCACTGCCGACCGTCGTCTCGTCATCACCGCTATGCTTGGCGACGACGAGTCCTGGAAGGCGATGGTCTCCTTCTGCGAGATAGTAATGTCCCAGAAGGAGAATGACGAGCGGGTGAGAGAAGAGGCCGCCGACGAGGCCTCCCTCCGCAGGCAACAAACGGGGGTGCGTAGGAGGCGCATTAAGTAGCGCCAAGTGCTGAAGCCGACATGCGGTCTAAGACTACCCGGGTGTCCTTGATATCACCCGTAAATAGGTTCCCCTGCGGTACCAAAAAAAAAGAAAAGAAAAATAAAGAAATTTAACATAAAGTAACCACATAACAATTTCTTTTATTGAAATGACAATGAATTATTGTCAAAAGTTAATAGTAAAAACTATTGTTTTTTTTTTTCAATTATTAAATCCTTCCGTGGGCCTTAAGGAACATAGAAAAAAAAATACATTAGCCGAATTGGTCGAGCCATTCTCGAGTTATTCGCTAAGCAACATTCATTTTTATTTATATAGAATTAAAATATTTTTTAAATTATTTTTTAGTATTCTAACCTTCCATGGGTCTTATAATAATAATAATAATAATAAGCCTTTATTTACTGAAGGAAAATATAAGCACCCGTCGTCGGTAGCCGTTCTCAATCCCCAGTGTGTCTCCTGACATAGGCCTCCTCCATTCCCTTTCATATTTTCCTGTCTATGGCCTTTCGCTGCCATGTAGTTCCTGCCAGGGATTCGATGTCATCTACCCATCTGAGATGTTGCCGTCCTCTTTTCCGTTTTCCATCCCTTGGGTACCAATCCGTGATATCATTGGTCCATTTCCGAAACTTGTTGCTTGCCATGTGGCCGCAACATCGCCATTTCTGTTCTCTAATTTTCATTTTAACATCGTATATTTTTGTTCTGACTCTAATTGTGACTAATCGCTGTCTGTCTTTCCTCTTTATATGCAATATACTTCTTTCTATACCGTGTTGGCATGTTTCTAGTTTTTCCATATTCCTTTTAGTCAGAGCCCACGTTTGGCATCCATATATCATACATGGCAAGATACTTACTTTACTACGATACTGTATCTTGCCGTGGGTCTTAAGGAACATACAAAAAAATAAATTAGCCTAATATTGGTCGAGCCGTTTTCGAGTTATGCGAACAACATTCATTTTTATTTATATAGATTATGTTCGTAATAATTTTAAAGTAAAAATAGGCGCCTAGAGCAGTACTTTTGAATTTAATGAACTTTAAAAATGAAATTAAGGTTATTTTTTATCCAAATGCCACAAATTAACCTCGCATTTGACCTTTTTCGTTGTTCTCTGAAGAAAAGTGTATTAATTAATGTGTCAGATATGTAGGTCACATGAATCGACCTGCAGCGACCACTCGCTTCATCATTTTCGTTGCTTAATAACAATCATTATACCAACTGACTACCAAGCGAAATACCTAATGAACACAGCGTAGTTTAGATTTAATGGCCCCAAACCACTTAAATGTATTATTACAACACTAGTATTAATTTAAAAAATACCTATAATTTTTTATGCAACTGTTTTCTTGAAACTTAGTCAAGTACGTGGTAATGTTTCAAAATATTGTCGACGGATGGAAAAATAGTATATTACCTTTTTGTGTTTATTTAAATACTAGCTGTGCCCGCGACTTCGTCCGCGTGGAATTTAACCAAAAGTACTTCGAGTACCTTATTGTCTTCTTAATATCTATCTTTAGACCAAAATTCATCAAAATTGTCAAATCTGTTTTTATGTAAAAATCAATTTGTTACTACCAAATGTGCATTAGAAATATATAATCAATTTTTATTGTATATATGGTTCACTGTTTTTGCGATATTGGCTTACTCATAACAGATAGATATATGCTGTCGCGGACATTTTGTAGGACTAATAAACTACACATAACATTAAACTAACACAAACATTTCTTTTATACATTACATATTTGTAAACTCTATAGTTTTTGCAGCGCACGCCAGAATAGCTCGCAGATGGCAGATTTTTTTGCGACTTGACAATTATCGTTATATTTTGGACAGTTCACACACAATCTTTAAAAATTATAGCCTATGTGTTATTCTGATGTATAAGATATATTATTGTAAACTTTCATTAAAATCCATTCGGTAGTTTTTGTATGAAAGATAGGAACAAACATCCATACATCCATACATACAAACTTTCGCGTTTATAATATTAGTAGGATTACAACCAGACACTCCAATTTTATTTATTTGTATAGATTATTTAAATATTATAAAATAATAGAATTCTACTCTACAGTATCTATATCTATACATATCTTCTGTTTGCCTCGCTCGATCATACTTTTCGTAACGCTCGTCACCCATAATTCACCAGCTTACTTCCCAAATCAAGCGTGCGTAAAGAAGTTACACTACAAAAGTCCTCTGATTAGTCTTCTAAAGATTCTATAATAATAACTATTATGTATAATGTAAAATCAACGTCTTGTTATATTATCTACATGTTTTTACGGAATAAATAAACGAGCCACACATGCGGTATTATGGTGGTGTTCATAGAATGACATTCTCCATAAACAACCGTCCGTTGAAAGCGACATGAATGCTATCAGTAAATGCGTTCCTCAATTTATATCACAGATATTACAAGGGCGTCCGATGATATCGCTATAGAAGCGAGCGTATTGTGAAGCGTGAATTGCTCTATCAATAATACAATTTAGATTTTGAATGCAGGGAGGGTATTTTAAATATATAGGGGTCGATGACTTATACGTAAGATGGTTTCCAATTTTAGAAAAATTCAGATAAAAACTTTCGTGGATTACATATGATTTTGTATTTCATAGCATATTTAAAGATATTGCTAGCGTCTTCACAAGTCTTTCTTAAGGTAACCATAAGTCCCAAAATAAATTTTCATATTTGTTATGATGAAAGTACTTAACTGTCGTGATCTGCATTATCGCCTTAAACGACAAAGTGCTTCAATTTAAGCTATATTTCGTGATAGAGTTGTGAATTACTAGGTTTCAATAGTTTGGCTCCGCGATGAAGAGCCAGCCAGTTAACAGAAAATTTTCTTTCAAGTATAGTTTAGGTAGATTTAATTCTTTTTACGAGCATTTAAATAGTAATAAAAAGTCACAAGAACTAATAAAATAAGTGTAATTCAACGAAATACTACGTATGACTTTCGATTTCAAATTCACTGTTCGTGCGTTGGAATGCGCCCACGCGGCAGCTATCGCGCCCGAATCAAAACAGATTATGTTGATAGATAACTTGATACTGACCGCAACACGCAAGCTTTCCATACATCGGAATGGAAATTACCGAGATCTTTCAAGTAAGAGAGGCGGGCTGAGGAATGAAAATTGAGAGAGATTAGGACATCAAACTGAAAGTGTTAATTTTCCAAATGACGAGACATTTTATACTTCATGAAGCTATATTTAATAGCATTAAACATGTTCGGAGTGTGTAATTATTTTATGCAACAGAAGAAAACAACTTGAAGACAATTCTAACTAGACTAGCTAAATGTAATTTCATCGATCTTATAATAGATTAAAGAAAAACTGTTCTTATAAAATATCTTAGCAGGTATCATGAAAGAATGGAATAAATGAGGTTGTTTAGTTTTTATGCTTTGAGATTATAATATAATGTAAATAATTTTATCTGTTTCTTTCTTACGATATGTTAAGACTAAAATAATACGTATCACTTAATATAGGTTGTTATTAACAACTTATGATGTGGTTGGATTGATTTCAAGGATTCGCGGTTTTACCAACACCAGGTTTTTGGGCACGAAGTTTATATAATAATTTAAGTTTATAAAGTTTATATAATTTTATAATCGAATATTTTGAAATTTTAACATTAACATGTAGGTAAGTCACAACGCCTTTGTGTTTTATTGTTTATTGCATGTAGGTACGTACATCTTCAACTACTCGTAATTGTCAGTGTCAGTTATCACAAATATATTAATTGCATCATTAGTTTTTTTTATATGAAACGTAATACAATGAGTAATATATGTGCAGTATATGAATTAAACGGCTAATTCTTCGTTACATGCGAAGTTGATGCAACAATACCCGCTTTGTTCTTCGAAATTAGCAGAAATAATTTACTTAAAGTCTTGCTCAATTCGCCGGTTCATGGAAGTCTCGGCTCGTAATATTACTCCCCTTCCTTCGTAATATCCGTTACTTTTTCGTGATTTGTAGGAGTAGATTTTATAACTCAGATTCTTTAAATTATATTGCAATTAAAGCCTTAAGTGGGCGTGCATGATATCAATAACTGCACCACAGCAGCTACTTTTCACATCATTGATACCAGTTTTTCGGGCTATTTCGTATTCGGCAGCGATATACCTCGTCCGTGGCCCGTTTAAAGGCGCCTCATTACTTTTTATCGATTTCACTTTTTATTTTGTCAATGAACACTTTTTAAAAATTTCCTTAACGAAATTGCTTCTTGAATGTCGTTAAATAATTCGTCGGAAAGACAAACCCCTCAATTACGTGACTCAGAACGATATGGAATTTTTTACTACATCGATTTTAGCTGCAAACAATCTAGAATTTCCTGGGGGGTTCGGGCGTCCCCGCAGTCTCCAGTCGAGTCCTCTTTAGTGTGGCTTCTGTACGGATCGTGGAGTCTATAGACGTAGCGCCTCGTACAACTACCATTTCCCCTCCTATTCACCCCTTGACCACAATGAAGTACAAGAATAAAAGTAAAGTTAAACAGCGGCTGCACCTCCTCTCTCTCAAAGTGCACCTCACCAACATACGAGGATTGCACTCAAATCTCGTTGCAGTCCACCATCACCTGGAGACTGAGAAGCCGCACTTACTTTTTCTTACGGAGACGCAAATCGGTAGTCCAGCAGACGTAGCGTACCTGCAGTACCCTGGGTATTCGCTTGAGTATAACTTTAAATCTCGCGCTGGCGTCTGTATGTATGCTCGTAATGATGTCTGCTGCCAGCGTCTGCGTAACTTGGAAATACCTAACCTTTCCATCATGTGGTGTTTATTGGACACGGGTGTGGAGCACATTGTGTATGCCTGTACCTATCGGTCGCACCTTGATGCTGGTAGTGCCTCACCTCCTCGACATCCACCTTCCAACTTCGCTATGTCCGATATTTGCATTCACCAAGCGGTGGTTTTGAGAGCGCTCCGCAATTTGGATACGAATAAGGCTAGTGGCCCTGACGGGATACCAGCTAGAGTTCTCAAAACATGTGCTCCTGAGTTGTCTCCGGTCCTAACGCGCTTGTACCGCCTCTCTCTAAAATCAGCTCAGGTTCCTAAAGCTTGGAAGATTGCCAATGTACAACCTGTACCTAAAAAGGGTAGTCGTGCCGACCCGGCTAACTATAGACCAATCGCTATCACCTCCATACTATGTAAAAGTTTGGAGCGCATACTGAACGATAAGCTCCTTGCATACCTCGAATTGAATGACCTCCTGTCGGACCAGCAATACGGTTTCCGCCGTAACAGGTCCACGGGGGATCTTTTAGTGTATGCCTCGCACATCTGGGGCGAAGCCTTGGATAAGCACGGAGAGGCGCTAGCCGTCTCACTTGATATCTCGAAGGCATTTGACCGGGTCTGGCATGAGAGCCTATTGAGTAAGCTTTCGACTTACGGAATACCCCCTAGCCTGTGTGGCTGGATATCAGATTTCCTGAGTGGGCGATCATTTCGGGTGGTCTTGGATGGCTCCTCGTCTGATTTGAAGGCGGTTAATGCCGGTGTCCCTCAGGGATCAGTTCTCTCCGCAACCCTCTTCTTGCTTCACAATAACGACCTCCTCAAGCCCGGTATCTTTGGATACGCGGACGACAGCACTGTTACGGAGAGATACATGTCCAGTCCCCGAGCTAGCGGGGCTGAAACTCTTGAGCATAGAGAGGCTCTGGTTGAACGCATGAATTTGGCTTTAAAAGAGGTATCCGATTGGGGTGACGCCAACCTAGTCAAATTTAATGCTCTCAAAACGCAAGCGTGTCTTTTCACCGCTAAACGGAGTCCATTTCCTTTAGCTCCGACTTTCCGGGGTGTATCTGTACCGATCACCGATAATATTGATCTTTTAGGCATAAATATTTCGTCTAATATGAACTTCAGACAATGCATAGAATCCAAGGCAAAAATCGCCGGTAAGAAACTTGGTATCCTCAATAAAGTCAGGCAGTACTTCACACCGGAACAGCTTCTCACTCTGTACCAAGCTCAAGTTCGATCGAGTATGGAGTACTGCAGTCACTTATGGGATGGCTCTGCCAAGTACCAGCTTGCTGCTTTGGAGTCTGTGGATCGACGCGCCAGAAGACTCATCGGTGACGAACCACTGGTTAACTCTAGACTACAAAGTCTTGAACATCGGCGCAAGGTTGCCTGTCTGTCTGTATTTTACAGAATATACTTCGGAGAGTGTGCCCAAGAGCTGCACAATTTGGTTCCACCATCACCATTCTACCACCGAACCGCTAGGCATCGCTTGAGTGTGCACCGCTACGTGGTTGAAATCCCACGATCTCGCACTAAGCGTTTTGCTTCCTCTTTCTTAATACGCACCGCAAAAATCTGGAATGCCCTTCCGGCTTCCGTTTTTCCAAATAATTACAACTTGGGTATTTTCAAATCAAGAGTGAATAGACATCTTCTAGGCAAGCGCGCACTATCTTAGGCTGCATCTTCACTTACCATCAGGTGAGATCGCGGTCAAGCGCTAGTCTATATATTTAAAAAAAAAAAAAAAAATAGAATAAATGTTCACTATCTAGTTATTTATTTTTACAACGGTTCGTTTTAACCCTCGATAAAAGGCAAAAAATAAATATACTCTCATACTAAATATTTTTAATTCAACTTTATATTGCATTTCAGTGAAATGGCAAAAGTTTTTATTCCGTGTTCGTTTGTTTTATGCTAGTAACGGCTATGGACGAGTTTCATTGTTCCCGAGATTGCCTCACAAGCAGCTATTGCGAAGGAACGTAAATTGTTGCTCGCCGCTCCTGGAATAGCTTATTTCATCGAACGGGTTCGATGTCCGCGCAGAGTGACCTGTAACTTCTGTTTTATTCAAATTTTATGTATAAATTATTTCTAGGAAAGTTCTTACCTAGTGTTTCTAATCTATCTCAATATACAGAATTATTTATTAGCTTACATTATACTATAAAGAATGTTAAGAATGCCGGTGTTTATTATTCCCATTATTGCAATTAGACGGATTAAAATAATCTTGACCGTCACTTATGGAGTATGCAAGACAAAACGCATATATCAAGCAAGCAAATAAGCAAAATAAGCAAGCAAATAAGAATAATTCTTTGGTTTCGCCTCTTAGCTAATAGCAGAACCAGGAAAACGATAACAGACAAGACAAGTTTGCTTAGCGCCACGATATTCTAATGTGTAGGTTAACTTATCAATTTGCTGATTCAAACCGGCAAATAGCTGTTTAATAATTATTAAACCACATCATTAATATTATTTTATTTAAATAACAAAAAAAAATAATTCATGTTATTGAATTAGTAGTCATTGTCTGTATTGGCGTAATAATTCAGATACTCATACTCAATGTTTTATATCAGCGACTCTATGTACATTGACTAGAGTTGCGAAAGTTTTAAAAAGGTACTACGCTTTCAGGATGAAATCGCATTATAAAAGTGAGAGTTCCTTGAATTAAATGTACTTGCTTAACATTCTACTTACAACTTATTAAATGTTTATAAATCACAAACGTGGCGAGTTGACGGCCCTGTTACAGTCATTGGTTTGCAATGGGGCCAAAGGAAATGCATTCAACTGGACCCAATTGAGAGTTATTTCACTTATCCTGCCTTTTAATGATGCCAACGCGATTCACGGCTAATTTCACAACGATACAAGCTGATCGATTAACTACTATTGACGTCTAGATTGCCCGTCTTAACGTTTTCTCCCTCGTTCTCGATATATTTAAATTTCGAAAGAGTTGGAAATGAAAGTACCTACGTTAATAAGAAGTTGAATTTATCCGTCGATGCCGTATTGTTTCTCACACAAATGGCGTTTAAAATATGGCTTTTGTGATAAAAAGGTGTGGCGACAGCTAGCCGTAAATGGAGAGAAATGGAAGTTCGCACTGACCAGTGACGTGACCTTTACGACATAGGTTAGGGCAACCGTCCATATACTATACTACCTATCTGCAGGATGCTTTTAAATAGCTATTTAACGCGTAACCGCACGCTTTTTCATAATCGAACATAGAAGGAATAGAGAAAGTGTAAGGAAAATGAGAAAATCAAAGTTAAGCTTTGTATATCACACTATATTTGTGTGTCACACGATGGTGGTCATATGTCCAAGATGTGTGTATTTTATTGTATGCGGTGAAAGTGAAAACCTTTTCCGTTAATGATGGAACAATAACATTCTTTACCATCTATAGTGAATATGCTTTAGTGTTTTGCATACGCGTACTTTACTTGTTTTTTTTTATCTTTAAGTGCTTTCGAATGCTTACGCTATATCGGCTTTCGAATTTTATAAGTGGCTAATAAAGTAATTTATTTTGAATGTTAAACTTGTTTATATTTTTATGATTATTATTTAAATGACGGTAATTTATGTTGATTTATTTAACAATTTTATTGTATTAAAATTAGGTAAACTGATGTTATACTGGAGGATTTGTTAGCTTGCAAGTGAAATATAAATTAAAAATGTGTAGTAGTTTCTTTTGTTTTATCGATGTGTTGACTTTTAAGTTTTTAGTTGTAAACTGCACGTTTATAAATATTTTTGTTATTAAAGTGTGTTAATTATCATTATAACAACTTATTTTTGTTTTATTCTCCTCGTGACCTTTTTGCTCAAACGTTGTTTGGAAGAGATTGCTCTTTTAAAAATAGAACCGGCTTTATATATTTATTTAGTTAGTTATATTATTTTTTATTGATAAGAATATTTGTATTGTCATTGTGTTAAGGATTCACCTATTCTTTTTGTTAAATAATAAATGTTTATGTTATGTTTACATATATCAAAACAGATATGCGATTTAGCTTACTAGCGATAAATTTTTGACATATTCCGTTTGGAGTTGATATTAAAAATCTGTCTTTATATGCAAAATCATATATAGAAGTCGATTAAAGAGATCGTTGAGAGATGCACTATAACTTCTCTTATGAGTGGAAAGCAGCTATAAACGCCTACGAATCTTAAATAAATCAAAGTGTACTATGGGTAAAACCACTCGACCCGTCTTTACGTAAATCTAAACCATCACGGTAAAATTACAGATTTCAACAGCGACGTCATACGACATTCAATTAGGAAGTTTAAGTTCTACGGGATAATATTTCCGCGGGAAGGTCTGCGGTCGGAAGTGAGTTCCTTATGCACTTTGTACAATCTAAAACACGTTGTTAACAAAATTGTGTTACTTTTAAATATACTACCATAAGAACAGATTTGCTTTCAAAAGTCGCTTACTGTATAGTAAGTCGTGATAGCAATTTATTGTTCGACTCGTTTGAATGGTTGCTCTTGAAGATATTTTGTTGTACAGAAGCACGTTTCGACCTTGATATAACTATAACTGTTTATTTAATTGGTAAAATATTATCATGTAATTGCATAGACGTGTTGTAACAACTCTTAATTATAGACTTCGATATCTGTACAACTTCCTCAACATTCAAATAACAAAATGCAATTAAAGTATAGAATATTACAGACATTTATTCGGAGAAAAATATTTATATCGGCTATTATTATTTAGAAATTCAAGGCTGGTTAAAAACTCGAAAAACAACGCAATTATAAATGATAGGTATGTTTTATTATTGTCCATAGTTAAAATATATATTTTTTTATCGAATTTTATGAAAGTAGGTAATGAATCTTGTAGGTATCGTCGCAATTTCTATTTTTGTCTATTTAATAAATGCTAAACAAATATGTTACAACTAATTCAAAAAAAAAAAAATAGTTTCTTGTACATACCACCATATATTTAAATTATATATATACCATACACTGTTATTACTCGCATGGTGGTGACCACCTTAACGGTAATGACTACTCTTCCATTATAGTGGATGGTATCGTAATTTGTTACCTGCCTCAACAGGCACATCCTCGATTTTCACACAAAACTTTTTTTTATAGTTTGATTAGACTCCGACTCTTTCGTGTTATTTTTGTATTTAATGATAAAATAATTATTAAAATTTTAAGTTTCGTTTTACTATAAATTACAACTACTATTTCAATTATGAAATAAAAATAATTCAAGTAAATAGTATGTAATAAAATATAATAAGTACATATATTAAGTCACTAAGTCATTTAAGTCTATTGGCAGTCCAGTGCTGGACGTAGGCCTCCCGAGATCGCGCCAGATATCCCGGTTTTCCGCAATCCTCATCCAGCCTACACCGGCAATCTTACGTATATCATCAGTCCAGTGGGCCAGAGGACGTCCTACACTGCGTTTACCAACACGCGGTCTTCACTCCAGGACACGTTTGCTCGACCGGCCGTCGGTTCTGCAACAGAGGTGACCAGCCCACTGCCACTTCAACTTGCTAATTCTGTGGGCTACGTCGGTTACTTTCGTTCTCTCGCGGATAGTCTCATTTCTAATCCTATCTTTGAGAAAGTTCCCAAGTTAGCTCGTTCTATTGCATGTTGAGCGATTTTAAACTTGTGTACCAGTCCCTTCGTCAGTGTCCGTGTCTCGGCACCGCGTCTTAATACAGGCAGGACGTATTGCTCGAAGAATTTTGTCTTTAAGCATTGCAACGCCGTCCAGCTCAATCGAATTCTCCTATCGGCTTAATCCTTCTCGCAGTTGTTTCGGCCTAGTTGGATGTGGTATATCCTAGGTAGATATAATCTTGATCAACTTCGAGAAGGGTACCATCGACCGATACCGGTCTCGATATGACTTGGTTTGTTAAACATAACTTACGTTTTGTCCAAATTTATACCGAGACCGACTTGGACAACGACTAATTGAGGCCAGCGTTTTGCCCAGCTCCACCAACGTCTACGCAAAGATGACGATATCGTCGGTGAAACGAAGCTGAAATGTATTCGCTGTTCACGTTGATGCCTCGTCCCCCCCCCCCCCCCCCCCAATCCAAGGTCTTAAAGACATCTCGTCGACTTTGATATCCGGGATGTCTTGCGAAAAATTTATTAAAAGAAATAAAGACATTATCCATTTTTATAATGAATATATTTTTAAGCAATATTAAAACGACTCGAATTTTAAAGATGTATATTTAAGACGAATAAATAAAAAAGAAGCGATTATTTTTTCGCAAAAACAAAAGTTTAAATATAATATACTACCTCTATTTTATTCATTTGTCTGTCGTTTGGCCTTATATTTTTTGGCGTAAATGTACCCTTGGTGTAGTGATTTAAGTTTAGCTTCTTTCTAACTCCACGTGATTACACGATGTTGTTCAAATCGCACTTGGCCCGTTTTTTTCATTATGTCACTTATTGACATATTATGATGTATCAAAATAAAATCTCGCTTGTTAAAAACCATCAGAAATAACGGTTAAAAATATACCTTTTTAGTTAAAAGTAGTAAAAGAACAAAATGTAAATCAAAATAAGATAATGTAGATATACTAGTTCTACTGTCTTGAGTATTATCGAAATATTTATTTATACTGTAGTACATTACTCTAATAACTTTTAGATAACGTTTTGCTTATCTTATATCTATAATACAATGCTGATGGCTATTGTACTCTTAAACATTCTCTATACACGCATTCCAGGATAATCTCAGAAAGTCGTTCAGATTTCCCATATGTTAAGACACTCGTTAAAAAATATATTTAGATTGAGTAAGATGTGATGTATATAGCGTTGGACGATCGCCTTAGTTCCATCGTTATGTTATCAGTGTACAAATCGCTTATCTTTACAACATATTCTCCCAAATATAGCATGGAATTGTGTGAAGGTATTATCATATTATGAAATGATAAAACAGTATGCTATTTTGATAAAAAAAATTATGCATTGCTAATGTGATGCTTTATAGCCTATATTCTCTACCTGGGGAATTGTAGTAGTAGAAGAGTTTTTATACCTGAATTCTATTCTATTTCTTTATGATTCTATTCATCTATTTGAGTCAAAGAATAGAATCATAAAAAAATGAAAAATAAAACAACCAAATACTTTAAATGCTATGAGAATATTTGGGGTAAGAAAATCGAAGACAAAACATATTCATGGTCCAATGGGAAAAATAGGGTTGTTATAATTATAAAAATGCAATCACCCGCTTTGACCCTCCTTCACCCACACCCTCCGAAAAGCCAAGACTGATACAATCGGAGAAATCGTTGAGTACAGTCATTAAGCACAGGGCCCGAGAAACAATTGAGGCGTTTATATTTGAGCTGTGATAAGCTATATATAAGCCATAAGCCTGTTTAGACGTACAAGGGAAGGATATTTGTGTTATAACACAGTACAACACGGATAGAAGGTCTGCTGCTTACACTTTTAATAATAAAACTAAATACATGAAAACGAAAACGTAGGGACTTAAAATATTCATGAGTCACCCAGCCAGGAGGATTAGAACTGTTATATAGTGTACCGTAATTAAAACTTCCCTTTGTGCTGAAGAATGTCTATTGAAAGCCGTTCGTCTTAGTAAGCGGGCTTAGTAGTTAAAAAGGTAGTTTTTTTAAGTCATATTGATCCATACCTTCGTCGTTTTTCAACATTTTGTGTTTAATAATAATTAGCCTTCCACTGCTATTGTAATAAGTAAAACATGAAATGTACGAACTTAATGTAAGTCTTTATTAATTATAATAAGTAATGTAATTTGAATAAAATAATTGTGTTTGCAGGCAAACGAAAAAAAACCGACTTCAATTATATCGACAAGTAATACAACGTAGGTAGACGAAAAAATATTCAAGTAAATACGTATTATCAAAGATTACTCCAAAAGTCTCGATCAGATCTCGATGAAATATAAATGTGACGACATGGTAAACATCGGCTTTCGATTGAATTAAAAATCATCAAAATCGGTACACCCAGTAAAAAGTTATGCGGATTTTTGAGAGTTTCCCTCGAATTCTCTGGGATCTCATCATCAGATCCTGGTTTCCTTATCATGGTACCAAACTAGGGATATCTCCTTTCCAACAAAAATTTTTTTATCAAAATTGGTACATAAACGACGGAGTTATCCACGAACACACATATAAATATATATATATATATATATACGGTCGAATTGAGTAACCTCTTCCTTTTTTTAGAGTCGGTTAAAAATATGTTGAAAAGTTGTAAATCGTAGCACAATTCAAGTAGGTAATGAAGACAATAAAAATTTGCTGCACTAAAATAATACTGGTATTTTATGTTAATTGACCAAGACGAGTCGATAAAAACAATATAAATAAATGTATATTAAAGTGAACGTTATAACAATTTGAATGATTATAAAAGTATGTAATATTTTATGAATGATGTTAAAATATTAAAGTGACTCGGCGAATTTGTCACCGAGAGTCGAACCCGGCCCATCTGGGTGGATACTAAACCATATGTCATTACTCATTAGTACGTATGTACCTACAGAAATTGGCCTAAAGGTCACGTTTATCATGATTATACTGTCATTAACACCACAATGATAACTCTACCAATTATTATATTAAGTATTTTTATACAAACGAGTAAAATGTGTTAATAATATACAAAAAAAAAAACAAGTACACGAAGTCATTGACCTGACGCTTCACGAGAATAATAATGTATTGAATGTCAGTAAGCGATTGAATAATTGTATAGAATACCGAAATATCTTAAATGCGTGAACAAATATTAAACTTAATACATGCAGTATTTACCTCGGCCTTTTTATCTGTGACCCAAAGAGATAACAGTTCGCAAACAAATAACATTTAGTGCAACTGTGTCTATCTCTTTCGTCACAGAATTAAAGTTAACTAGTTTGACAGAGACGGCTTATGTCAGTGATAAGTTATCACGCGTATGCTATGAATACTTGGTATTCCAAAAGGTAAATTGTTCGATAGGTAAGTTTTATTTTTGCGTAAAAAATTGAATTATAAACGTCAACGATATTTTAGAGTAACTCTCAAACTGTTGATGGGAGAATGCGAAACTAAATTTTCTATAATTATTTTAAATTTCATACACTAATTCTTTTGTAAGTAGGTAATAAATATTTGATTTCAATTTTTGACCTACTTTAAAAAAAACTTTTAGTATACATTTAAAACAGCCCTTATTTAATTGTGTTTGCTTGCAAACGAAAAAAAAAACCGACTTCAGTTACATCGACAAGTAATACTGTTGTATTACTACTAAGAAGACGAAAAAATAGTCAAGTAAATACGCGTAATCAAAGATTATTCAAAAAATGCTAGTCAGATCTCGTTCAAATTTAAATGGCTACATGACAAGCATTAGAGATTTAATCGAAAAATTAAAGTAAGAATCATTAAAATCGGTAAACCCAGTAAAAAGTTATACGGTTTAATATAACGCAGGTTGACAAAAAATTAGTCAAATAATACATACATACATATAATCACGCCTCTTTCCCGTAGAGGTAGGCAGAGACCACTTCTTTTCACTTGCTACGATCTTTACATACTTCTTTCGCTTCGTCCACTTTCATTATTCCCTTCATACATGCTCTTCGGCTTAGGCTACTCTTGACCTGACCTTTTTTCAAGACGTCCTTTATTTGGTCTAGGAACGTTCGTCTAGGTCTACCCCTTCCAACACTTCCATCCACACTTGCCTTATACACTTTTTTCGTCAATCGTTCTTCACTCATTCTCTCGACATGACCAAACCATCGGAGCATACCTTCCTCAATTTTTGTCACTACATCTTCTTTCAGACTATTTGATTAATCTTCTGACAAATCTGAAAGAAGATTAGTCAAATAAATACGCATTATTTAATATAACTCAAAAAATACTTTTCAGATCTCAATTCATTTAAATGGGACCAAAATGACACGCAACCCCTTTCCATTTAAAGAAAAATCATCGAAATCGGTCCAACCAGTCAAAAGTTCTGAAGTAACATACATTAAAAAAAATACAATAGAATTGAAAGAGAGAGTTGAGAGAGAATTGAGAACAAGAAAATTGAAAGGATTTTCCTTATTACATTAGTTAGTATATTAAAATAGTCTCAAAAATGATTTTAAAGACGAAAGAAGTTCGTGGATCGGATATAGTTGTAACTCCATTACTGCAGGGTAAAGGACCGTCTATTTGAAATTGTTTACGATTCGCTGTTCATGGGCAATAACGAGTTGCCTAGTACCCATTGTGACCGCATAACACTTATTATGGTTGGGACGAATGCCCTTATGTTCCGAGCTACTTAAAATAAATTATGGCGTCAGCGTTATGATCAATCGGCTTAAATACCAAACTTGATCGATATGACTATAATAATAACTAAATGTTTATACCAATTTGTATGTTTCACTTTTTGGTACCTTAATCTAAGGAACATTGATTGTATATTTCGGACTTAATGCAAAGCATTGACTTACTGCATTGTTATCTAATAAACTGTTTGTTTCATAGCAAATTCTGTGTATGATACAAACTATGTGATTTAAAAATCTATAGTTTAAATAATAAATATCATATAAAATATGTTTTTAAATAAGATTGTAATTACAAGTGCGGAACTCACTCAATTTACAGAAATAAAAAACAAAAACAAAATGTATAAATAACTGGCAAAAAAAAATATTCCGATACCGGGAATCGAACCCGAGCCTCCTGGGTGAGAGCCAGGTATCCTAGCCACTAGACCATATCGGATGATGTCAGTTGAGATGAAATACTTCATATCATAGTGATATTAATTGGCATACTGTATAAAAACATGTTAACAAAATACTTCCGTATATGTGAACATAATAGTCATGACCTAAATAATTTAAAATGTGCTACTTTGTTGGAATATTACTGTGTGAAATAACGTAGGATGTGGCAGGGACGAGAATATTTCACAACGAATTTGAGATAAACGTAGACTTCGGCATGCATTCTCATTAGTTCTAAATTTGTGTATTGATAACGTTAATACATATATATTAAACTAAAATTTCGAATTGAAAATGTATTATATTTAATTATGAAGCCTGAATCTTCAAAACTAACTAACTTGGTTAATAATAAACATCCTTATGATGCAAATTAAAAAGTATATTGAAATCGTGGTTTCATTTTAATTATCAGTGTCATATTATGTCTTTGTCATATTGTTTTAAATACGTCAACTATTTTATTTCGTTTCGTTGTGGCATTTAACCATTCGAATCCAGGTAATTATTTATTGTACGAAATAAACAACATTTTAACAGACATGCTGTTTAGATCTAACCAAATAAACAACAGACCGACTATCACGCTCGATGCTCGGATGTTACCCTAGCGTCGAACACATTGAAGAAATTCTCAAAAATAAAACAGCTTTAAATTATCCCACCTGCGTATTTCAACGGCAGAACGAATAAACAAAGTGTTACAAATTGCGCCATCTCTTAACAAAATGAATAAACAAAAGCATCGGCAACGGTGTGAAGTAGCAGCGGACGGCGCGCCCGAGCAGCGACGGAGTTCACGAACTTCACGACGTTCACTTTTAATATATAACATTCGTTGATCTTTCTCTAAGCGTTAAAAATTAAAAATTGTTTTTTTTCTTGTTAACAAAATTACTGTACAAATTTTTGAAAGATATACGTTAAAATATTTGTCTTACATCTCTTATTAATTAAATCACGAACATAATTTGGTCAATTCGATCCGGATAAAACTTTGAACCAAGCTACACGTAGCACAGAAAACGGTCTGGAAGAAAGGAAGAAGAGTCATCAGCCGGTATCGGTCAGGTCAATCGTTCCTATTTCTTCTCCTTTCATAATTTGCGTTAAAATCGTTATTCGTATTCCAGATTCGTCAGTTTCGGGCTTAAAGTAAATAATCCTGTGAGTTTTTTGGCGCATCTGGTCTTCAAGACTGTAAGTACTTACTTGTTTTCTTTTCTATAGCTTACCGAAATGAGTGAGGGTGCGAATGAATGTAAAGTGCCTACCCAAGCACAAAAGTCAGGCAGGTCAAAGTCGCCTAATCCATTAAGTTCTATTAGTGTACCTGTACCTGAATCTGAACGCATTCCACTGCTAAAAAAGCAAAGGGGTGCTGTAAAGTGTCGATTAACTTTGTTCGAAAAATATTTTAATAAGCTGTTAGAAGGGGGTAGATTAAGCTCAGAACAAACGGTCGAGTTACAATTGCGATACACCGCTTTAACTGAATTATTTAAAGAATTTAATAGTATTCAAGTTGAAGTTGAGAACATTGTTGATGAGTGTGATCTTTTACAGCATCTAGAGTACCGAGAACAGTTTGAGAGTTCATATTACCGCGTATTGGCTGCTATAAAGCAACTATTACGTGACGAAAATAAAGATATTCGGCCTCAAATGTTTTCAAATAATCCTGTGTCGATAAAATTACCCGAAATAAAACTACCTATATTTGATGGCTCCTATGACCGGTGGCTTGAGTTTCGTAATTCTTATAAGACTATGATTCATTCTCGTGATGATTTAGATTCGATTCAAAAATTCCATTATCTAAAATCATCATTGAGTGGCTCTGCCCTTCAAGTGATAAGTGCCTTAGAATTTACTGCCCCGAATTACTTTATTGCTTGGGATTTATTGGAAAATAGATTTCATAATAATCGTTTGCTCGTTCAAAATCACGTTAAGTCGCTATTTACTATACCATCGATTACTAGGGAATCACCCACTCAAATCCGTAAATTAATTGATACAACTTTACGCAATTTACGCGCATTAAATTCATTAAATGAACCTACTAACTATTGGGATACCCTCATTATTTATTTAATTGTGTCGAAGCTTGATTGTTCAACAGAACGCGAATGGGAGACACACAAGGGTACTTTTAATGTTAGTCGAGATAATAATAGTAGTTTGAAGTTGGACGATTTAATTTCATTTTTAAAAAACAGAGCTGATATGTTAGAAATGATTCAAAGTTCAAACCATAAGCCCAATAGTTTACCGATCAAATCGAGCCAAGACTATTTACGAGGTACAGATCATAAAAAACATTTAAATAAATCATTTAGTTATGTTGTGAGTAAAAATGTTAATAATCAGAGACAAAATAAAATTCCTATGCGTAATTGTTTGTTGTGCAATGATAATCATTATCTTTACACATGTCCGAAGTTTCTTACGTTATCGGTGCTAGAAAGACTTAACTTTGTAAAGGATAAATCAGTCTGTACTAATTGCCTACGTACAGGAGGTCATACGGCAGAGAGTTGCACGTTCAGTCATTGTAAAATCTGTCAAATAAAACATAATACCTTGCTTCACGTTGAGAACAGTGTAGGTAATAGTGATACTTCGGAGACGGTTCAGCAGGTGGCGTCATTTAAAACAAAAAATAATGCGAGCAACGTTACTCGCACCAGTCATGCACTCGCATCAAAAACATCGATCTGTGCGACTATACCGCAGCCGGTTCTATTATCAACGGCGCTTATAGAAATAGCCGATGCAGATTATAATTTTCAAACGGCGCGCGCACTTCTTGATAGTGGCAGCCAACATAGTATTATTACCGAAAGGTTATATAAACGTTTAAATATTACATGTATACAGTCCACTATACGCGTTAGTGGTGTAGGACAAATGATTTCACATTCTAACAATTCGTGTAAAATTAATATACGTTCAAAGACATGTTCTTTTAATACCCACGTACAATGTTTAATTTTATCTACTATTACTTCAAGCTTGCCCTCTGTAAGGTTTGATTGTAATTACTGGCAAATACCTAATAATATTAAACTTGCAGACCCTACATTTAATATTCCAGCCGATATTGATCTGTTACTAGGCGCTGACATGTTCTGGGAATTATTAAATAATAATAAAATTAAGCTTAAAAATGGCCCAATTTTACAAGATACTAAAGTAGGGTGGATAATATCGGGGCCTATTCATAATATGCGTTATACGACTAAGCAGGTTCAATGTAACACTGTCAGTATTATTGATTCCCAATTAAAAAAAATCTGGGAATTAGAAGAAATTGCGAATAAGTCAAACGTTATTTCCAGTGAAGATGAAATCTGCGAAAAAATCTTCACAGATACAACGGTACGAGACGAGCATGGCAGGTTTCACGTACGCATGCCATTACGGCAGCCGGCGAACGTCTTAGGCGACTCGTACACTAGGGCAAGAAATAGTTTTTTTTCGCTAGAAAATAAATTAGACCGTTCTCCTCAATATAAAAAATTATATATTGATTTCATGCAAGAATACGAAGAGTTAGGACATATGTCGTTATGGACAGGGGATATAAATAACATGAAAACCCCATACTATTTTTTACCCCACCATGGCATATACCGCGAGGATAGCTTGACAACAAAATTGAGAGTCGTTTTTAATGCAAGTGCTGCTACAACCTCTAATTATTCGTTGAATGACATACAATACGTTGGCCCTATTCTTCAAAACGATGTATTCTCAATATTGTTACGTTTTAGACAATATAAATACGTAGTATGTGCGGATATTCAAAAGATGTATCGCAATATCGGAATTCATTTAGATCAACGAGATTTGCAACTTATTGTGTGGAGAGCGAGTCGAAATGACCCATTACGTATTTATAAATTAAATACAGTTACGTACGGCACCGCGTCTGCGCCGTACCTTAGTATACGTTGTTTACACGAACTAGCTGCGGAGTGTAATAATAAGCGTATAGCTCAAGTCATTACCGATGATATGTATGTTGATGATGTGCTCACTGGTGATGATCAATTGGATAATTTATTGGATATTTGCAATAAGACATCGGAAGTGTTACAAAGCGGTTGTTTTTTGTTAAGAAAATGGACATTTAACTATGACGTTGATCTTGATACAATAAAACAGTTAGGCGGTGATGAGTTATGTCAGTCTAAAACTTTAGGGTTAGGCTGGTCTAATAAAAATGATGAATTTAATTATACTACTAAATTAGAAAATTGCCATTCTAAAATTACTAAACGTTTAATGTTGTCAGTTATTTCTCAAATTTATGACCCTTTAGGTTTATTAGCTCCGGCTATAATTCAGGCTAAAATTTTACTTCAGAGTCTTTGGCTATCCAAGTTGGATTGGAATGATACCGTTCCCGCTAACATTGCACAATCATGGAATAATTTCGTTACAAAACTAGAATATTTACCTAAAATTAGGATTCCGCGTCATGTTCTAATAGAAAATGCTACAATAAAGGAATTACATATTTTTACTGATGCTTCACAACACGCATACGGCGCATGTGCATATATTCGTTCATTCGTTAATAATAATTCGCCACCAAACGTTAGGTTATTATGTGCTAAGTCTAAAGTGGCCCCAATAAAATCAATAAGTATTCCCAGACTTGAACTCTGTGGAGCATTGTTAGGTGCAAAATTATATAATAAAATAAAAAATTCATTACGTTTAACATTTGACAAAATTTATTTTTGGACGGACTCCACTATTGTTTTAAGCTGGATCCGCATGTCTCCTCACTTACTTAAAACGTTTGTGCAAAATAGGGTCACACAAATAAATGAACTCACAGGAGATATGATTTGGCGGCACGTAAAAGGTGTTTTAAATCCCAGTGATATGTTAACAAGAGGAGTAGATTTAGATTCTCTTCAATACGATAAAAATAGTTTATGGTGGTGTGGTCCTCCTTTTTTGAGTGATGCGTATAATTCGAACTGGAGTTGCACTGATAATGATGAATATAATCACATAATTTGTTACGATGTACCCGATTTAAAAGTTTCTACGGTCAACCTATGTAACGTAAGTTCTAATTCATTCATTGATTTTGAAAGATTCTCGTCCTTTAATCGCTTAAAGCGAATGGGTGCATACTTATTGCGTTTTATATATAACACTCGCGTGAATAAAACTAAACGTAAAACCGGTTCTTTAAGTGTGGATGAAATCAATGAGTCACTGCAAATGTTGACGCGCATCGTTCAACAGCAATCGTTTCCCGATGAATATCACAATCTTAAACTTAATTTACCTATTAAAGTAAAGCATGATAAAAAAGTAAATAAAATATCGGGATTAAATATATTTTTAGATAATAATTCAATAATGCGAATAGGCGGTCGTTTGGATAACGCTAAATTTAATTATAATAAAAAACATCCGATATTATTGTGCGCTAAACATCGATTCGCGTGGCTTTTATTTACTTCTGAACATAAACGTTTACTTCACGCGGGGCCTCAGTTGTTGGTATCCACTACGCGCGACCTGTGGTGGACTCTGGGCGCTAGGAATTTGGCAAAAAAAGTTACGCATAGCTGTGTCACTTGTGCTCGCATGAAGGGAAAAACGTTAACACCCGTTATGGGTAATTTGCCCCCCGAACGACTGGAGGCAGGTTTCGTATTTATGAACTGCGGAGTAGACTTCGCGGGTCCTATGTATGTTTTAAATAAAAAGGGCAGGGGTGCTCGATTGATTAAAAATTATATATGTTTGTTTATATGTTTTTCAACACGCGCAATTCATTTAGAATTAGTTGGTGGTTTATCTACGCAGGATTACATTCTGGCGCTCAAAAGATTCATTTCTCGTCGTGGTAAGCCTCATCAAATATTTTCAGATAACGGAAAAAATTTTGTTGGAGCCGAAAAAGAATTATTAAGGAATGTTTTTCAAAATTCGAATGATATTATAGACTTTGCTAGTAATAATAACATAAAGTTTACATTTATTCCTCCATACGCCCCTCATTTCGGTGGGCTATGGGAAGCGGGGGTGAAGTCTTGTAAGTACCACTTGCGTCGAATTGTCGGAAATGCAAAATTAACGTACGAGGAGTTGAGCACGGTTTTAACGCAAATTGAAGCCGTCCTGAATTCCCGTCCCATGCATCCTATGTCCACAGATCCTGATGATTTCCAGGCCCTTACTCCAGGTCATTTTCTGATTGGCCGGCCTTTGACTGCGCCCATGTATGAAGATTTGACCGTGACACCTTACACACGTCTTGCTCGCTATGATCGAGTGGAGCAGCTACGTCAACACTTCTGGAAACGGTGGTCAAAAGAATATGTATCCGAATTACAAAGAAGGACAAAATGGATCGAAAATAAAGACCGTATTTCAATTGATACGCTTGTCGTAGTCAAAGACGACTATCAACCACCACTTAATTGGAAGTTGGGGAGGATTATAAGACTGTATCCAGGCAAAGATGGTATTCCCAGAGTTGTAGATATCAGGACCTCCAATGGAGTCATACAACGAGCCGTTACTAAAATCAGTCCACTTCCTGTATCGTCCGGTCACGAAGGAACGAGGAGCCCCTTGGAAACCGATCTAATATAATCAATTTATCTTATTATAAGTTCATTGAAAGCGGAGTCTTTCAAGGCGCCGGGCATGTTACAAATTGCGCCATCTCTTAACAAAATGAATAAACAAAAGCATCGGCAACGGTGTGAAGTAGCAGCGGACGGCGCGCCCGAGCAGCGACGGAGTTCACGAACTTCACGACGTTCACTTTTAATATATAACATTCGTTGATCTTTCTCTAAGCGTTAAAAATTAAAAATTGTTTTTTTTCTTGTTAACAAAATTACTGTACAAATTTTTGAAATATATACGTTAAAATATTTGTCTTACATCTCTTATTAATTAAATCACGAACACAAAGGTACAACAACGCTGTTACTCGATCGAGCTGACTTGAGGATTCGCCCTGAAACGAATTATGAGTGCGCTGTAACTCATTTAATTCTACGTTGTTTCGAATTCTTCAGTGTCGGAAAAGTTTCACAAATATTTTATAATCAGTAATGCGTTCTTGGTATTCTTAAAATACGGGGTTTCCTACTGACGAAAGAGAATTTTAGAATGCTTTATGAGCTATAAAATGTACAATGAAACAGTGTCAAAATAGATAGCTGTCGAGACTTTAACCGTAAGTCGGATTTGAAGGGAACACACCCGGAAATCAGTAGTAAAATTATTAAAGAAAACTTGACAAATAGTCAGTGGCAACCTGTAACTGGGATATCGTAATTTACTACATAAGCTAGACGAAGAGTTGTGCCAAAAAATTTACATTCCTGATTGTATCTAATTAAATTGTCTTTGTGTGAGACACTTGTCCGAGTTATTTTCAAACACACCGTTGGGCACATATTACCTTCTTTTTATTTCTTAACGGAAACCCTCTATTGTTATAATTACTACGAAATTTAATATAATGTTTGATTATTACAAATTTGAGATATTTGATTTTTTTAAAAAAGGAACGTTGGTCTCTCTTATTTTATTCAGGAACGCGCTATAAATGCGTGTTGTTTGGAATAAGAGTTCCGTATTTATTTGAAAAGTTGAATGTATTCATTATATTATTTTTAGATTCGAACTGTCAACTATGAATTACAAACATCGATGCCAAGTGAACATTATTGTAATGCTGAATACTGGTTCATGGTATACATATGTATTGACTTTTAGTGGGTAAGTCATGCACATGTACGTAAAAGTACTGTAGAAATACCTAAAAATACTTAACATACTATGTAAGAGTATTTGTATTGATTTATAATCATTTCAATAGTGTAAATAATTTTTCATAAAATATCATGATTGCTCATAACTTTTAAAGTTTTAAGCATGCTATTAAATTTTTATTTGTTAATTCCTATAAGAGACGATATTGAAATACCACCCACTTTCGAGATGATGACGTGGCAGCTGGTCGATAAGAATGATTTAAGAAATAATATCGAACACCTGTTCAGGTGGGCGGCTCTGCGAGGGACAGTTTTAATATCCAGGTAAAATATTGCTGGATTGAGTATTTGAAGAAAGCGATTACGATAAGCTAAAAAAAAAATTTTCATTCCTATTGATATCAACATTCTGGCCATCTCCACCAGCAGAAATATTATGATATTTTTTAATATCAATATTTTCAATGACAGGCTAAAATATAGTTAATAGTGATGACAAAATGATTCATCTGGGATAGCGCTAATTTTTGTTTCCGGTGCGACCTGATGCAGTCATAAGCATTGGCATGCCATACGTTGTGCGAATTCTACGACCCCCTGTCTGTAAATTTATAAATAATCCCGGTACGCCAGTGGCGGCGGCGGTGTGGCGGACCGCGGACGGCGCGGGCGCGCTACCCGTGATGGCAGACCGGGATCTACGCCTATGGTCTATATCGATATTACCTGTCAGTGCGTTCGTACAACTTAAACGTCCGTGTGTTTCGTATAAACTTTATGCGTAATTATAAATGGACCGGTTCCTATAGTGTTGTGACAGTGTTTACCTAAGTGGTTTAGTGTCTAACGGATGAATGTTTGATTTTTAAAAAGGGGATTGTTCCTTAGAAGATTTAGTTTGATGTGTTATTGTGCTTCCTTCGTTTTTAAGTTTTGGTTTCTTGTTTTCATATTCAATTTTGACGTCGTTTATCATTGACTTGTCACTACCAATGGACACAATAATCAATCGTTGTTTGACCTTTTTTTCTTGTTATAAAAGTTCATTATTCAAAAACCTATAACGCACACACATTTTTTATTTTGATTTCATTGATTAAAATTTATGTGACTGAATACTTATTTATATTTAACTCTAGTATCTAAGTTAAAAGACGGTTAGGCAGTTGTCCATAAATACATCGAGACGGTCAAGTATGTCACTAATGCTGTCTTCCGTACTGAACAAATACATCCATTATATAAATTTACATTGAAGCAGACGTGGTCTTACGTCTTGAGTTTTTCATTTCGCTACCACTGGTTCAGTGCTGGCTTATATGTTTGGCTAATTTTACTGTACCATTCACCCACGTCTCATTAGTGTCCACATTTACCTGCCCAATGTTATTGGCACGTCTATTTCGAAACAGTCATATTATGAATGGTTAGTTTAGTTTGACGCTAAAATTTCTATTAATCTAAAAATATATAGACATTTGTTGGTATGTAATAAATATTTTAATTAAGATATTAATGAAACTTATTTCAAGAGTGTCGTAGGTTGAACGTTGAGTAAGGTTTTTCTTTGACATTATGCTTTATACTTAACCAAATAAGCATTTAATGTTGCTTTGGTCGAAGGGACATCTTGTTGTAGTTTTAGTAGGTGTAGCCTTAGGGCTTTATTACCACATACACCCACATACGTAACCCTGTGAATGATATTTTATCGTTTCATTTTGCAAGTTTCTGTATGTGTGTTGTTTCACCTTTTGTTATCATCGTTTTTCATTAGTAATTTATTCTAACTGTTCGACGCTGCATTCTTCATACCCAGTGGTTTGTAAAAGTGTACGAGGTAATTGCTAACAGATAGTTACGCAAATCTGATTGATGATAACGATCCAGCTGTTTATACCGTTATTTCAATTTGGCCACCGTCTGGTTCGGCCGAAGGTCATTCAACTCCATATGCTTTTAAAGGAAGACATTTCTAGTTTTATTATTGTTTCATATTTGCAGTTTATGCTTTAATTTTTTATGAGTATATGCCGTTAAACTGTTCTTTTGATTGCGCAGGTCGTGAATTATTTACAATCGAATGTAGTTTGATGGATGAACACTTCACATTATACGGTTTATAATGCAGTTACGATGTTCATTTTGATCAAACAGTATAAGGTTTATTTTAGTCGGTTTTTGACGTCATCAAGTTTAGTGTAGTAAAAAAAAATCTTCAAAAATGATGCAAGGATTGTTGGATTCGCTGTACCGAATATATTCAGGTAATTATTATCTTAAATTATTTTGTTTGTTGCAAATATTTAAATTTTATCAAAGTGTGAAAGGAAGGCTAACATCAACAAGATGTCGATAATTTAACAGAACTTTTAGCATAAAGGTTTTAAAAATTAGTTGTAATTATGGAATAATATACGAGTATATAAAAAAATTTTAAATACAAATTTATGTAAGAAAATTTTACAATTAGTTTGTTATCATATTCCTTAGATAAATGCTTACTTATTAATCGTAACTATCTTATAGCTCTTCTTCTTATATCCAATCACTCGACAAATTAGTTGAAGTATTACAAGTTCTAATAATCACTGATTATTGTCGTCATTGTGATTTATTAATAGTTATCATTTTTGAATGAATTTTAAATCACTTGTTCTTATGAGATATTTATAGCTTCAGAGGATATTTCAAAATAGTTTCTTCAAACAAAGTTAAACGTAAACAATAGCCACATGTAATGTTTTTGTATTCCTTTAATGATTTTTATTTAGTACCATATGTACTTTACCAGTTGAATAGCAGTATTATCATATTAGATTTTGAAAAAGGAACTTGACAAATCGCTTTTTAATAAATATTTTAACTCGTTGAACTCGACAAAACGGCGTTTGTTTCTAATTACTAATCGGTTAAGATTGATGATGGTAGACCGTTGATGGTACTCGTAGGATTCAACTTTGTAATCTGTTCGAGTGTATATATACTAAACAGGTTTTATTATATTTTAGAATTCATTTAAGTAAGTTTTTAAGTCTGTTGAACTGTGATAATGTGATGAATATCTGTAGTGATTTATAGGTAGGTAATCGGCATATGTAAATGAATTTTATCTTTTCTTAGTTTTCGCTGCTATTGTAGGCGTAAACTCAGTTCAGACTCGTATATGATACTAAAAGTTTTGATTGTTGTCAAATCTCTATGTTGATTTTAACCAATATCTTTATTTAAGCCCAACCCCACCATAACCTAAAACTGTAAAACAAAAAGTAGTTGATCATTTATTTTATTTTATTTTTATGATACAAAGTAACAAATACTTTATTTTTAGTGATTTATGTGCCATTTACCTGTGTCACGCCACACCGAGTACTTATATTCGGTTTTTTATTGAAAAGTGTATAACTTATTATTGGTCGTTTTTTTTATTTATTATATTGAGATAGGTATGTATTGCACAATTCAACTGTAATATTATGTACTTGCCCCACGTCAACGTGGTGCATGAAACTGAATAATTTGTTGATCTAACGTCACAGGCAAGTGCATCTGTTCAGTGTTCTGTTGTGTTATGAAGTTTATTTCGTCACCTATATTCTTAGTTTATGATTCATTTGTTACTACCTACATATTTCTTTACACGAGTTTACAGATGTACAACTACAAAATTGTTTAAAGCTGTGCCAAAAGTTTTTATATTTTTTGATAAAATTAAAGACATAAAAAAATCACAATCCTTAACAACTTTACTATCCTATATATCATATTCCAATGTTATATTAACTTTTTTTACTACCAAAGTATTATAAAACATTACGTCACATTCCATTAAATTTTCTTTGACTTTTACGTATTCAAACTTTTTTTTTAATTTTACGGTTGATAAAAACTGATATTTTAGTATCAGTCATTTCTTTTAAGCGTTAGGTACTTTACGCAACGCTCTAATCTTTGCCAATTGACGTCACAATGGGACAGCAAATCGAAAGTTCTGATCCAAGTATTATGACTTGTAAACGCTTTATTTTCATTGATTGGTCGCCTTATAAAATACACCCACTTCAATACGCTTACATCTCTTAATCGAGGTTTTACTAGCGGTAAAATTTTTAATAGCCGATGTATTTTTAACTACATCAATTCTCATTTTAAGTAGAAATAGGATAAGGAAGTGGATTTTAAGCGAAAAAGAAATTGTATTACATTTTGTAAACAGTTTTATTTCATATCAAGTCAAGGAAATAAATTTCTTCACGTAATCGACAAGTTTGTTCAAGCGGTTTCTTTGAAATTGTAATCTGTCAAATATTTCCTTAAGCAAAGTTAAATTTTGAGGAAAAGCTTCTTATCAACGACGAATAAGGATTTAAATGCAGTAAAAAAATCGTTTTGTTGTCTTTAAGTTAAAATTACACAAGGGCCATAAGTAGGTCATAAACAATTCAAAGGTTGTTCGAACTTGATCTCAATTGTCACGAGCATCAATAAAATTATTGTCCTCTATAGTAATTTTTGGTTAGTGTTGTCGATTACTTTATGATTCATGCCACTATCAAAGTATTACGGTCTTACAAATCGATGGAATAAAGACAACGGTATTGAAACTGAAAGTGCGGACGACTGTGAATGTTATCGTTTTCAAGTATCGAGAAATCTAATCGATTGACTGTTTCTCATAAATACTTAGTTATTATATTAAATACTAGCTTCCCGTCTGCGACTACGCCTGCGTTTTTGTCTTTTCCATTTTCTCTCATTAAAATAGAGATAACTGATGTTACTGAGTAATAACGTACGAGGATATTACTGATTTTTTTTAAATCAGTCCAGTAGGCTTAGAATTTATCCATTACAAACAAACGAAATATCCAATATTTCATCTTTATAATACTAGTATAGAAGTATATACTACATAAATATTGCCTCACCAGTAAATAATTTTTAATTATTTTGAGTTAATAACAATGTACAGAATAAGTTATGATACAAAAAACAAGATTCGGGAGATTATATACAATTATAACTGTTTAAATTTATTGTTTTGTAATGAATAACATGTTACTATGTATGCAAATGACGGTTTATTCGTAGCCCGTAAACTTAATTACTATACATTTGAATCGTCTTTCTGTAAATTAGTTATTTGATTTTGAATAATACCTTACTATATAAATAACTTGTAAAATATATTCGAAATGCGTTTAAAAAATAAATTTATTTACAAGAACCCTTTGTTATTAATATTATCTTAACGCGATTATGTTTCACAGGTCAAAGAGAGGAGATAAAAAACAAAGATGCGTTGCAAATGTAAGAAAAAAATTATGAGGAATTAAAGTCATGTCAATGAACTTATAAAAGTAACACGGTACAGGAAAAGTTTCCCGTTGAATTCGAGTGAAACCTTACACAATTCCCGCCAACTTTTTTTTTATTCCGTTCGGTGGCCAAAGATCCAGTTGTGGCCAGTTTTTGTAACGTTACACGTTCGTTGTTTTAGCGATTTTGCGAGTTGTTAAGCTCCACTACACACACACACACACACACACACACATATATATATATATATATATATATATATATATATATATATATATATATATATATAGGTTTAGAGATTTAGTTGAATCATTTTCGATAGATGTACAAACTCTCATCATTTTTCCCTAACGCGTCAAAAGTAATATAAATGTCTTTATTTTAGATTTTAAATCCCGAACAGTCGATGCAAATTAGGCTTAATTGATTTTTTCTTACCTTAATCGTATCTTAATAAACATTGGTTCAATCTTATCTTTTGAATGTTAATTAAATAAATACTTTCTAATCTTAAGTGTTTTCTGATTTCCGATACTTCTTCAACATGGAGCAAGAAGCCTGTGCCCAGCAAAGGGATGTAAGATGTAGGGTATAGATGTAAGAAAGATATAGGTATCGATGCCCAGGTACACCTTGTAGCACAGATTTAAAACAGTGTATCACGTCAAGGTCGTGGTCGGTTTGAATGCGCTTACGACGGTATCCTTTCAATTTATAATTTAAATACCTAATTTATTTGCACGAAATGCAGTTTTTCACATAATTACATCCGTTTATAAAGTCGTGACGGTAACGTTTTTTTACATGTTTTATTTCACTATTAAATTTTATTATAATTACATTATATTATTGCAATATAATGTGAATTTTTCTAATAAAATCTAATTCATTATTTCGTCATGTTTTTTTTTTGTGTTTTGATTGAAATATATTTATAATAATAACATTTATATATTTTAGAGAAAATAAAAAATACGTTTTTTTAGATGTCCCGTATATGAATATTAAATATATCCATGCGTCAATAAAAAAAAAACATATTAAACATCCTAGTAGTATGTATTTTTCAAAAGTACACGTGTAGATAAACAAATTAAATTAATATTTAAAAACTATGCTCAAGATCTGCCAAGTCTTTCTGTTCAACTAGGTAGTAGTAAAATCAGAAGCCCACTCAATAGCTTTCAAGCTGACAGGCGATCTTCAAAGGCAAGCAGTCGTGACATCGGACATTCTCGTCGAATCACAGCATAAATCGTTTTTTTTTTTTCTTCACCGTTTTACCGAACGTACGTGCGTGCGGCTTTAGTAGTAAATAACATTTTTAATAAATACTCTCGACATAAAAAGTCACTTATATTTTTGTGTATAAGTAAAAATAACTAATTTTTTAACTCGTTTATACGTTTGATTTCTCAACCGATGTGGGACAGCTTATGTCGTGCTATATTTCAAGTCAAAGGGTATTTTTTCACCTTTCACACAGTCTTGCCCTCCTCGTTCGCCCCATTAAAAGGCGAATCTCAAATTTAATGCAAACTTGCCATCGTCATGTCTCTATCTAGAAATAGACTCTACTTGACAAACTATGATGGAGGATCGGTTAACCAACTTTCTTCATATATATACACGTACTTATATATATATATAGCGCAAGAGTAGCGTTTGAAACATCTAAATATAATAGATGTTGCAATAACAATATCTATATTTATAGAAATAGCAATTAAAGCGCTGCGTGTCTTGATTCTGCTTATTTAATAGGAACTGACATTTATAGTTACTATATTAAATACTCGTATTTAGGTACTATTATTCTGTGTGTAGTTCGTTAACATAATTATGGTTATTGTACAAATATGGTTGTTGTATTTTTCGTCAGTCGTCAAAACTTTTTAAAATTGGTATCGCCTTTCAAAATATTTAAAATAATGTGATTGTAATTACGCTATACACAAGTTACGGAAAACATAATGATGTAAGTAGTATAAATCGTACTGTACACCTTTGTGTTCTTTATTTCAAATAAGACATGACTTTATTGTAATGAAACTTTTTCAGATTTTATCGCGGTTTATTAAATTTTTTTACCCGACGTTGCGGATACTTTATAGTAGCCATGGTCACGGGAGATCCGACGACTGGATGTCACGATTGTGGCGCGGCGGTGGACTCTGCCCAGTCCTCGGAGGGGACTTGTCACTGACGAGCGTTATCACCGCGATGCTCGGCGACGATGAGTCCTGGAAGGCGATGGTCTCCTTCTAAGAGACAGTAATGTCCCAGAAGGAGAACGACGAGTGGATGAGGGAGGAGGCCGCCGACGAGGCCTCCGTCCGCAGGCGACGAACGGGGGTGCGTAGGAGGCGCTACTTAATGCGTTTCCATAACGCCCCTGTGCCCATGTCGGGCCAGGATTGGAACCCGGTCCTGCTAGACATGGCGTCGTCGGGATTGTTCAGAGGTGAGCCGGACAGTCCCCATGGAGGAGAAGTCTGGTCTTTCCACCGAGGCCAGCCTGTCGCTGAAGGGATCCTGTTGCCTGCAGATCCGGGACCTCCAGTTAAAGCGGCTGAAGGCTCCCGCAGGGGTTTTGGTCGGTAGTGCACCCCCAAGTGCTGAAGCCGACATACGGTCTAGGAATACCTACCCGGGCATCCTGGATATCACCCGTAAATGGGTTACCCTGCGATATCAAAAAAAAAGTTATAAAAGTATATCTCTGGATACTTAAAAAAAATTTTAATATAAAATCTGTTAAGGCCGGGCCAATAAGTACCTACATTAAATGTGTTCGTTGTAATTTCGCATATATGTAGGTACAAGTGTAGTAAGTAGTCTTGACTGCATATTTTTTATAAATATTAATTTTTTATTTTCATATTATTATTGTTAGCTAGTAAGTAGAAACACTTTTATTTATACAAATTACTTTAAGGTTACGACTAAATAAATTAATGGAATAATCGAAAGTTGCGATATTAAAGAGTCGCGCCTTTCTCACCCTTTCCCTAGATCAAGTTATTAATGCAACCTTATTTGAAATAGCGTTTCACGATCACCGCGGGCTGCTGTCTCCTGCCCCGTGTTCCGGTTCAGCTGTCCCCTACAGAATTGAGAGGTTCTGTACAATTTCCTCACAGCCTATATTTGATTTAATAGCGCAACGATTTATTTCCTATGTTGTATTTTCCTTCGACTTTGTTTGCAAAGATATTGACAAAGTTTTTCTACTGTTTAAGAATATTTTTTTTTTGATATCAAGAAAATTTAAGAAACTATCTTACTCCTCGAAGTTCTCGTTAATTTAATAAATTACAATTAATATCTGAGAATTTCTTCAGCAATCTGTCTGTATGTGTTAAAAGAAATAACGACGCTTAGGTATTTGGCGCTCGTGTACCTATTGTGCAGAGGAGAAGCGTAGCGAATTAAGCTTCTTTTTAGAAGAAGCCTGTCACGATCAAGCTGAGAAGTATTGATAAGCTGTTACTGTATTCTACTGTACAAACTTTCATTTAGAGTTGCATTTAGAGAGCTGTTTTTATTTATAATTTATCTTCTCGGCTATCTTTAAATTATAAAAATACATACATTTTTACTTTGCACTTAATCGTATTTCATAGAAAGTAATCAGGAGTCTACATTACTTTTACTTATAAGGCGTGCCGCTCGATGCAATAAACGTTTAGACCCTTAAAATCGTGAAATAACCAAATGCCACTATCTCAATTAACTCCATGCGGACAAGGTCTCTGGTAACAACTACGCCGTGATATAATTGTACATATTTCATAATATCCCATTTAAGTGAACAATTTACGTAAATATGCCATTTAAAATAGATGAAACGCCACATTTCTCAATCTCGGCGGCAACAAAGGGCCAACAATAACCAACCAATATTTCAAAGGGCTATTTAGGAGCAGAATGTTTTCGTCATTTGGCTGTCAAAGTCGCGGTCGGAACGCCTCGGGACGGCGCGTGACGGAATGCCCTAGAATCAACAGCAATTGTTGTTTGTTGTTGCCAAATAACTGTTGTTATAATGTCGTACTGCGGTTGGTTATGGCTGCATTATGTCGTAACCCGTTGTTAGACTTTGGCATCGTTTAAAGAATAAATGTTTTGTGTAATCTGGACTAACATATTTAGGTAGTATATTTCAATATCCATATTTAATTGTTTGTTAAGCTCATAATACTTTTTTTTTTTTGACAATTTTAAAAATTTAAGTATTATTTATGGAAAATATTGGGAGTTTTGACTAAGCTATATTTACTTCATAAATAATTATAAAACGTATTTTAGTTCTTAAATTTGGTTATACTTACTTTTTAATTTAATAAATATTTGTCCTTTTTCAGGTAACCGATAATTTTATTTTGAAATTGGAAGACTGGTAAGAGTTTTTTATAACAATAAAAGTTTAACTTGTACTCATTGTATACATCGTTAAAATTGATTGAAAACATATTTAATTATTAGCTACCACTTGAGTAATAGCCGTCAAAGGTCAAGGCGAGAAATTAATCATTTGATAATAATATAAACAATAAATGAAAACGGTGTGATTATGATACTATGTCACGGCTGTCGTTCCTTTGTTTTTATTCTACGAAATATTTCGTTTTTGGGATCATTTATAATAAGAATATATGAGACGAAAAATAGGACTGCAATAATAACAATTTCTAAAACTACAACAACAAAAGACGTAACTCGGAGACAGATTACTAATGAGTGCCACGTAAGTTTAGGCGTTTTATTGTTACACATACCTATCATGAATATTAAAAAATTGTAATTAAATTAAGTGAAACAAATATTTTAGACTATTTTATTATTATTCGTAAGAGGGTTAAACTCAATTCAGTTATATGCACGTAGATATCATATTAGTATAGAAGTAACGAGTATATTCGGTTATAATAGAATTACAGATGTATGTGATAGAAAAACACTGAACTGCTTAATGCCTTTGGATATACATATAATAATATATTTATTTTAGAAGCCTCACGTCTCTCATATTTGTTTTATAGCTCTCACGTGTATAATTTCAAAATATTTAATCTGTAATGAAATAAAGCTTTATATTTTTTTAACATTAATTTCACAACATATAGATAACATCAATCAGATAATTTTGTATGGATATAAATTTGATGTATGACAGTTTATAAAATGACTAGCTGTCATTTAAATACTAAATCCGCATGCTCGCTCAATAATGTTTAATCGTCGGACGTGGCCAAAAATGACGTACATTTATATTGAATAGACGCAGCGGCGTTTCTATTAGTACCGTGTCATATTACTCACTCTGTGAAGTCCACGACAAATGCATTTATATTTTAATATGACAAGGTACTTTGATTATAAGGTTATTGAATTAATATTAGTGATTGCGCTTATTAATAATAAATTAATTAATCGTTTATGTAAATGGAAATTTACAATGGCTGCACTACAAATTACTAATTATAATTATGAAACGTCAATAACTTTAACGCCATTGTGATATGAAATTATGATTTCTCTTTATATGTATTTGTGATTTCGTTGTAAGACAGTCCACTTATACTAGATAACTACTTGGTCTCATCTGCATTGAAGGTACTGACTATACTCTAGTACCCGTAAATAAGAAATAACTTCTAAAAGATCAAATGCTGTTCTATAAGTCGAGATTATTTATTTCTTTATTTATTACTTTCTTGCATAATTATAGTCAAACACTTTCACATAGTAAAAAAAGGAAAAAAAACAGAACTACATAAATAAAATTAAACAAAGGTTAAGGTTAAGTTACACTGACAACATGTAGAGGCGGTCTTATTGCTTATTGCTTTAAGCAAGCTCTTCCAGACTACCTCAGGTAAAAGGAAATTATTCGTAACAAAGTGCGAGATTGTGCAAAAGTAGATAGATATAAATATAATTATAAATATATAAAAGCATATATCCATACACATATAGAATAATAAGATAAACATACAAAAGATTATTACCGATGAAACGCACAAACTTTTTATTGTGATTAATTTTATTGTAATATTCTTATACGTATTTTATAAGAGTACGTTGTATAGCTTTGTTTCCCATCGTTACCTATAATTAAACTTAAATTAACCATCATTATCTTGTCAAGATTGATTAAATGTTGTAGTACCTCATGTACAAAGAATGAAACTATTAATTGCCAAATTTTTAAGGTTTCGTAGTGAAACAAAGCTATGGTGTAACTATTTAATATCAATTTAAATGTTTACCCCGATCAGGATCCGAACCTACGACCGGTGTTGTAAGAATCTGATCGGATATAACTTGCTCTAATTATTTTAAATTTTCTTGGAATTCGTTCCGTGTCCATACCTACTAACTAGTAGTTTTTTTTTCGTAAGAATTTGTGGCACACTATATAGTTAAACGTGCTTTTTTTGTTTTTCGTCATAACAAAAGGCATCGTATCTCGTATCCGTAATAATAGGTCATTTGTGCTCTCCACTTCGACCAACAATTCGACCGTATATATATTTTTAAATGTATGTTCGGGGATAACTTCGTCGTTTATGAAAAGATTTTGATAATTCTTTTTTTTTTTTTGTTGGAAAGGAGATATCCCTGGTGTGGTAGCATGATAAGGAATCTAGGATCTGATGATTGGATCCCAGAGAAATCGAGGGAAAGAGAAAAACCCTTGAAAATCTACACAACTTTTTACTGGGTGTACCGATTTTGATGATTTTTAATTTAATCGAAAGCCGATATTTATCATGTGGTCACATTTAAATTTAATCGATTTCTGATTACAACTTTTAGAGTAATCTTTGATGATGCGTATTTACTTGACTAATTTTTCGCCTACCTACGTTGTATTGCTTGTCGATGTAATTGAAGTCGGTTTTTTTCGTTTGCGAGCAAACACAATTATTTAATATTATGTTTTAATTCAACGAAATTTTAATATGACTTTTTGTATACATAACTTTATAGGTGTACACGAGAGCATCTAGTTGTTTGTTATATAAAGATTATGTATGCGTTATGTATTTACCTGACTATTTTTGTCGTGTTTGGTGATGATCCTCGGTAAAGGAGTCAGTCATACTTTTTTCTTCTAATTAAATTAAATGTCTTCTTTGCTATGATGGTTGCTACGTTTGTTAAATTATTCGAATAATAACGAACATTTATTTTATTATGAATTTCTGTGAGTCTGTTTCTTTGAACTCGCTAATTTCAGATAGTATCGAGACGATTTGTCAATTGTCATTATTTTTTGATTAAGAACATCAAATCAACGTTACTTATTTTTATCACTAACTAACTCATGTAAATAATAAGAGTATTTAATCGTAAATTTCAAGAAAAAGATCTGCGGTTCAGTTTGGTTTTTTTCGGTGTGTTCACCTGTAAACATATTTTTCATAAAGATTTTTTTTTTCAAACAATTACAAGTCTATATGTATTGTGAATAGTATAAATTATCCATTGTTAAATAATAATGAGGAAATATAGAAAATTCACACTACTTGAAAAACTTAGATAAGAGAGAATAATGTTAGCACCTAATGTTCTAACAAGATGAGTCTGTTCATCGAGGGGCATAATTGGTTTAGATAATACATAATTACATTTTAAACAATCGTTGAGTGAGAATTTAACACCAACGGTTTTGTCTCAACAAGATTATAAAATAATAATATCATTCGCCAATACAAATGTAATTAAAATATCTAAAACCCTTGTACTAATCTTCATAGTCGTATAAATAACGCTGTGATATGTAAAATTGAAAATTTGCCAAAATAACATCGATTGCCGCCTGTTCCCGCATTGTTCATCGGACACACAAACGCTGCTAACAATGTCGCTATCGACACATCTACTGTTCTATTATTAATTTTTGTCTGTGATTCTTTTGTCCAGTATTTTAATACGGGTCATGAAAATCGTTTCCTATTTGCCTAAATGACGTAAAATTTGTTAATTATAATATATATAGGTACCTTTTTGTGTGTCAATATATGTGTGTGTTTCATTTTCTTTTCCAGTTGGTATATGTTTATAGGCATAGAACAATATTATACATTAATTTTGGTATAGAATTGTTTTTCTTTATTATTATTTTTTTTTTTTTTGATCGAGATGGTTTGATTAGTATTTGTTGATCACTCTGCACTCTGCATAGGTACTTCCTACGCTTGATTAGGGTCGACGGGCTCGCAAGGAGCGTTCGTGAAGCGTAAGCGTAATATAATAATTACCTGACTTAAAAAATTGACCACATTTTATATCATTAATTATAACTATATTATACATGCGCGTTGGCGCAACGGTCATAGCACTGATTTGTGGCGGTTGCTGGTTCGATCCCCGCACATGGTCTGGGTGTTTTAGCAGTCCTTGTGGGCCTTCCCACCATGCATCGGAGAGCATTTTAAGCCGACGGTCCCGGTTGTTATTATGTACACCTGATAGCGACCGTTACACTCATAGTAGGGAATATATCCGCCAACGTGCATTGGAGCAGCGTGGTGGATTAAGCTCTGATCCTTCTCCTACATAGGGAAAGTGGCCTATGGACATAGATATATGGCATAGCAGTGAGATATTACAGGCTGAAGCGTATATTATACATTCTTTAAAACCAAATTGTACGGTATAAAAACAACGATATTTTTGTTCTCTTTTTACAGGTAATACAATTCTTGCTGATTTTTTTTTCTTGCTAACAATTATGCGAGTATACTGCAGTGCTCAATAATAATTTCAAAAATATTGAGACAGTAAATAGTAGTGAGTAGTAAATAGCCTCGGAATCTCTTAATAAACAGTATTTTTACTTCTAAAATAGTCCACCTCGATAGAAGTCATGTGCACAGCTGGCCGTAAACAAAAATACTTTATTTTCTTTTCAAGCTAATTATAACAACTTAAGATTAAATGACTAACACTAATAAGTTGGTAATGTAGTCTGTAAAGTGATTGGGTAATTTAATGTTAGGTACTTATAAAATAAATGTCGTGTTCTTAAAATTAAGAGAAATAATATTGAAACTATTTGTATAATACTAGTCTAATGTAATGTGTAATAACAAATAGCTTCACATAAAACTACTATAAATTGAAACACATATTTCATTGTGGCAAAAACTGACAATCTCATTATGCTTTATAATTGCCGTCTGCCATATTATTATCTGCTTACGTCATACAGTCACTCGACACCTCATTTGTCAAATTTATTTCTAACAGTAGTTTCGATTAGTTTTCCTCGTTAATTTTTAAAATTTAATGTTATTTGTTGACGTTCGTCATAATGGTGCGAAAGTTTCATTAATGGTGACGGTCGTGCTTTTTTATGTAACTAGGTCGGCAAACAAGCGTACGGCTCATCTGATGGTATGCGATTACCGTAGCTTATAGACGCCTGCAACACCAGAAGCATCGCAAACGCGTTTCCGACCCTATCCCAAATCCTCCCAGGGGCTCTGATCTTTCTCACCACAGGAACATAACACTATTTGAAAGCGTTATTATTTAGCTGTGATCTTCTGTAAGGTCGAGGTGCTACCCCAGACAGGATGCTCCATATTTTTAGTGGGAAATATTGTGCTGTGCCCTACCTTGATTTCGTGTCTAGTCAGTCTCGTGTGTCCGTACTGGCTTGAAACGGATATCGTTTTCCCTGATCATGCTTTGTAAGGCTGTTTGTCCCGACCGAACCAAGACTATGTAAAAATAGTATACCCGAGACGCAATTTAGCAGCGAAACGATTTAAACGGGCGGTTAACCCAATAGTATTTTTCAAAATCTTGTGTTTGTCGTTGTTTTGCGTATGGTTGCACTGTAGCCGAAAGTTGTTTAAAGGATACACAGTGAAGGGTGACTCTTTAAAGACGACTCGTTTAGGCGTTATTGGAATCTGGAAAGCTTATGCCTTTCTCTTGATGGATAAGACGACCATGGATAAGACGACCCAAGTCTGTCTAAGTCCTACCTGGACGAAATAGACAGTTTCGACGTTTTCTTTTGGAAGTAAAATTATAACAGTTTGTCATATCATCCTACGCATTCGCTCTGTTAGATTTATGATCTCCTTGCGCCCTAAAAGTTGCATTCAGACCGAAAAGGATGAATAGGAATCGTCGCAATTATGTGGTAGATGTTTCTTCCTCGAAGCATTCAATTTCGTAAATACGTTTGTCAACCTAAGTTCAGTTAGTTATCTTAGGTTAGTGATAAAATAAAAGATATATAATACTGTCAACATTATACATGAATAGAATAATAAATAAAAAAGCGCAAAGAATAAATAAACTAAGATTCAGTGATTACCGTCATCAATCAAGCAGAAACACAAAACTTGTCGCGTTGAATGATATTCATGACCTAAGTTATTGTGACCTTATACGGGTACGATGACTTTGACGCGGGACCATGTCAGTGTACCTCAGGTGATAATTACAAGATCATACACATTAGTTAAGACATTCCATATGTGTCGATATATTTAGATGCAGTTGTCATTGTGTGTTAATTTAAAGCTAATTATCGCTTTTAAAATGAATCATCAATGAGTACATAAACCTGTACAGGTTTGTACTTAATGCTATGATATGTAGTTATGTTTACTGCCAATTTAAATCACATAGCAGACATTGTTTTATCTAGATTGAGATGTCAATTGGACCTAGGGCAGTTTGCAGTCCAAAAGACACGCATTAAATTGCCTAGGTACTTTAAGAACAGACGACCGACTGGATATGTTAAACTTAATTATATTTACAACTATAACCAATACTAAAAACTATTAAGCTTTGAAGATAATAAAAAATACGTGACAACTGGCATTGAGCGCTAACAATACTCATTTTACTTATTATTTTACAAGACAGTGTGTAATTCACAATAACAGTTGTTACCGCGCTTTATTGTAAATTTCGCACAAATACGACCACTGCTAGACTTGCTGGACAGCTGGCCTTATGTAATTGGACGTTGATTTGTTCACTTGTTAGATGTTCTTGAGGATAATTTATTACGGTTCAGTATCATTGTGTGGATTTCATATTATTTATTTAATACATAATAAAGATTGACTTGACATCAATGTGGTTAAAGTGTTAGGGTATGAAACAATAAATGAAGCTTTTGTTGTTCTGAAGAGAGAAGGTTACGGGTAGGTGTGCATTTAAGATTAGATGACTTGTATGCTCGTTAGTTGGGTTAAGCCTACATTTAATATATTCGTAATAATTTTAAATATTCGTAAAAACTAGTAAGAACTTCTTACTTCGTTCCTCAGAAATGCAGCTTGATTTAGATACATTTAACTAAAACCAATACAAAAGAATAAAGATTTCCTCGGGATATATTTCCAGACGAACGAATTCGCGGGCAACATCTAGTATTAAATAAATTATAGTAAGCAACTCAATTATAATTATGAAACTATTGCTGATATTATCTCTATTACTACTTCAAATGATCTTTAGTAATAAAAAAAAAAAAAAACGGTTTATAGGAGACCAATAAGTATGTACTTGAGATTTGTGTGGAGATAAATATTTGAGCAACGGCAGCGAGGTCGAAGGTACAAAGAACTTTTTCAAACTCAGTTAACGAGTAGCTATTACGCACTTAGAATACTTTTGTTGCTCCAGTTAAACTTTATGTAGGGTTAGCGCTAGATAGTTTTATTTTTATTTTTAATGTACAATTTTTAATCGTACCTAATGAAGATTGATTTCCAAATTTAAATTACATACATTCCATTTTACAAGTTTGATCAATACTATTTTTATTGAATTAAACACGGAATCAGTGGAGCAGAAAAAGAGACTACCTATATTTTTTTTCCATATTTTTTTTACCCATTCTTTTAATTTTTCATATACTTAATTAATTTTAATTTTAATAGTCACTTTTGTGAGTCACACCAAAATAAGTCTACGCATCTAAAAAATATAACGAATTTTTAAACAAAAATAATCACAGAAATAGTGCCTAGATATTTCAAAAGTTAGGGGTACAACCCTGCTCGGAGATAGGATATACCTATTAATGTTTATTTAATAAAAAACGCGAACGTGACGCGAAACACATCACTCTACTTTTTGCTCCGATTGGTTTGAAGGACACATTGTTTTTAAAAAAATATATATTTTATATGTATTTACGTATTAAAATATGTTTCAGCGTTGATAACGCGATAACAATGGCTATTGTATCGATCGAAATTTCTCCAATTAAAAAAATTACAAAAATTGTACCCACTAATTGTTGCCTATTTATAATTTGTAATGCAAAAGAGCTTATAAAATATTATATGATTTATAGTGAGCCTGAATATCGTGACTATTTCACCATATTGCTGTGCGTAAAATATTTAAACGGAAGACATAACTTGAGAGACTCGTTTCAAAATATGAATAAAGTAAATTTACTTTAGCGAGTCAAGTAGGGGAAGGAAATTGGTATCATCCTTTTAAAATAAAAAAATGAATTTCTGATATTATAAACTTCTTTTTACGGCTTCTGATTAAGAATAAATATACATATGTCCTAAATGCATAATGAAATATTTTAATAAATTAAGCATAAGAATCGAAAGAAGACTTTTAGATATACTTTTAAGTTAATTTAAATTTGAATACAATTTCAAGTTTTTCAAGGTTTTCAACTGAATTAATTGAAATGTGAATTTTTCTTTTTACCGTTTCGTATATATAAATGTCGTTTAATTTGCATTCATTGCAGAAATACTTTGAAAATAAACTGACACACTTACATCTAGTGATTTTACGTATTAAATGTTGTTTGAATTTACATAAGTTGAAGTTTCACGCTCGTTAAGAAATGTGTTTATTAAACCTGTATCATTACTAATATAAGTTAGCTAAATAGTTTCAATTTGCATGTTCTAAGTATAGAAGTTTCCAATCCCATTCAGAAAATTATTTTTTGCTTTTTCCTCACTACTTTGATCATATAAGTTGTTTGATATTCTTATAATACTCGCAAATAAATTCGAATCCAACCAAATAAAAGACTAGTCACAAACAAAACATTCTGCAATATACCTACTATATTCTCAATATAAGACCGCATTGAATGAATCTTAAAAATCTTCCTCTGTTATTTATCAAAGCGGTATTAATATCAATATTTGCGTTCAACTGCATCGTACTCGAATCAAAAGCACACACACGGGACAGGTGATAAATTTGCCACTTTGAGTACACATATTTGTACAACGGTCGTTTACCTCACGAAATACGTTACACGGTAGCGAGTTATTACGATGTTATAATGATTACCTCAAATAGATTAAATAAAACCGGCTTAGATTTGAATGAAAGCTTAAATCGTTTATTTAACATGTATATCTTGTTGCGGTGAAAATTGTTCCACTGATGTCCGTATTTGTAGATGATGCATATTTCAGAATTTCCTGTGGTTAAAACTTTCAGGTTTCCTGCAGATGACTTTGAGGATAGTAAAGTATTTGAAAATTCATTTTTTCTAGACGTATTTTGTTGCGGCTAGAGTAAAAAGAAAATAACGCAAATAAATGATAAAAAAGTACAAAAAAATTGTTGAGGCAAAAAAGCCGGTTGTCGGTTTGTCATGTGTAAAACAAAAAGAAAAAAAAACATTCAGCCTGTAACATCCCTATCCATAGGCAGATATGTTCCCTACTATGAGTAACGATCGCTATTAGTTATTTATGATAACAACCGGGACCGACGGCGTAACGTGCTTTCAGAGGCACGTTGTGATGACCCACAAGGACAGACATCCAAACCGGAAAGAAATATTTGTACAAATAGAAATATCCATCCCGAGCGGGAATCAAACCCGCAAACCGTCGGTGTTTTAAGCGACTACTCGCACCACTACACCAGAGCGCGTGGGGTTAGATAAATAGAGGTTTATGTGATCATTTTACGTCTTCATCATCAAATCAACTGCTGCCAGAAAATTACATTGTCGTTGAATATTATTATTCATAGTAGTTACAACGTATTATTTGTCAACTACCATTACACTAATTTAAAACTTAAAGTAAATAACCTAATTTAAACATTAAAATTCAATTCTATTGTATTCGATTAAATTACTTCTAAATTTAAAATTATAATGATGAGTATCAAAGTTGAATTTTTGTTCTTTCCATTTTATATCTATAATTTGATAAGCATTATTACCAAAAAAATAATACTTAAGATAATAAAAATAAGTTTTTAACTGAGGTAAGGCACAAGGCGGCAAGGTTGTTTGCCGACCTAATTATATAAAAAAGTAACATGGCTTTATTGACTTTATTTTTAGGTTGCACATTTTTAAAAGGATATCATTATTTGTTTTTCCCAGTAAAAAGGCTAGGAAGAATACTACATTATATTTACATATCCACATAACAGTTTTAACAACCGAGACAAAACGGAAGGAAATGAACTCCGAAAACCTGTGACAGCGTGCGTCCACTACTATAAACTGTGTCATAAAAATGGCTATTTCCTCACAAGGCTAGAATTTATGCTTTAGAAGAGTTATATACTCGTGTACGGAACCCTATGGCTTGTTTGTTCGTTCATCTGTCGTTGGGTTGTGGCTTTTGAATGGCAACATAAAATTTGTAAAGATGTTCCTGTACAAAACATACGGCTTTTTTGGGATTAACTAAAACTATACGGGGATAAACTATACGGGGCTTTTCTTGTGCGAGTTTTTACCTATATCCAGTTCGCTAAGAAATTCGTTAAAAATTACTTAGTAGGTACAAATGTTTGTTTATGAATTACGTCGTAAGTCGTAACGTGTCAATATTTATTCAACCGCATATTCGATAAAATAACATTATGAAGACGTGAATTATTCTTTGTTTCCAAAAGGTAAACTACAGTACGATAATAATGTAAAGCGAACCGCAAGTTTGTGTTCAATGAACCTGCATGTTTAACGTATATGAATATTTTTTGAAATAAAAAGTAACTGCTGAAAATTTAAAAAATATAAAATATTCGATTTCAAAGCAATTAACAGGCAGAGCCACGTTTTAGTATGTTTTTCGGATTAAATTTATAGGTCATCTATTTATTTTTTTCATATTACGCCAATTTCTTTTAATTTTTTTTAAATATAAAAAAAATCCATTTATAGTACGTAACTTGAACTATTCGATTAAATACTAGATTCGATTAATTACTGTGTTAGGGCTCGGAGTGTTATTTCTCTTTTACTTACTTTACATAAGTTTTATGTAGTTTTTATTTCTGTAGTTTTTACCTTAGGTATTAAATAGAAAAAATCGATTTGTGACTAATTTTTTACGGTCAGTCACGTCTGCTATTAACGTCGTATAAAAATATGGACAGTGAATAAAACCTGTGTCACGATCTATATTTAAGTAAGGCAATCATTGTACAATGAATATCGCATTGCATTTCAAAAACACCAAACAAAAAATTGTGTGTATATAACATACAATTTATATGTGTTTGCGAAGTAAATAAGCGGAAAGGCATGTTTATCTAAAGTTCCAAAAAAGCGTCTTTCCGTCATATACCTAATGTTAGGCAAATCGTTGAATTTTGTTTTAAATTTGCATGTTTATTTTTCTGTACAGTAATACCCCGACTTACGCTACCTCGACTTACGCGAATTCGGAGTTACGCGATTTAATTTTGTCGTCTATTCGTTTTTTGTTTGACTCCCCCCACCCGTATTATTATTCGTTCAGTTTACAACAGGCACAGACGCGTAGTGCGGAATCGGCGCGTAGGTACATAAGTTACGATTTTGTGTTTTTTGGGAATCGACAGTCAGATCAATTACGAAAAATACCCCGCAAAACTGTACCCCGACTTACGCGAATTCGACTTACGCGGATAGCGCTCAGTCCCACCTATCGCGTAAGTCCGGGGTATTACTGTACAGTAATAATACTATAGATATAGCATGTTTCGATCTACACATACTCATAAAACTGGAATTAAACTACTATAACTGAAAGCTTGAGCTTATAAATATCCCATGTCTGAGCTAAGTCGTTGCGAGCCGGAGCGGAGCCTCTTAGATAGACCTTTATATAGGAGCAAAGTTATCAAGTAAGTAAGTTATTAAGTTATCAAGTTTCTATTAATGCACATTTATAAGTACCAATACCAAAAGTCATTTTTATACTACCAATTAACATGGACTCTTCGAAATGTTCTCCGTCCAGAGGCACGATGACATAATTGTTAAATATGGTGATGAAACCTTGCATCACCGAAAAATAAAGATAATTGTAAATTTTTGAATTTATCTACCCGTAATCAAAATCAGTATTAAATATTTTTATTATGAATTAATGTAAAAAACACAATATTTAAATAAATTTAATTATACAGGCAGTTATACTGATTGCAACATTGTTTAAAACGTTTTGTGTCGTGGTCGATGACATTTATTATGTAGCTAATGTTATAAATTTTAAACTATTATTATTATTGTAGGTGCACACGCGACAGACATTATTTCGATGAAAAAAAAAAGTTTAAACTAGTTTTAATGGCGGTCGTGCTGGTGACCTGCCTCACGTCTAGATCCTTATCGTATATAGCCACCTCCAACGGACCGAGATTTTATATAAAATTCAAGTTTTTTTTTTGTCGTAAAATAAATTTGTTCTGAACGTTGACAGTAAATTTTAAAACTTAAAAATATATAAAGGTATAAAGAAAAATGTTCGTGAATATTTTTATAGTGTTTTTTGGGTGATTAATTTTAAGTAGTGTGAAATTGATGACTTGAGTTTTTCAGGGATTTAATTAGTTACTAATTTTTTTTTATTTAAAAATCTGCTAACGAAACAAGTGTAAAGGTTTTAAATAGTGTATAAAAAATGATTTAAGGAACGCGATGGGATTATTCTTTACGATAAATAACAATAATTACGTATATCAAACCAAGCAAAATACCCCGAAGGCTACCGATTTGTGCCACGTTATCGATAAAGCTAATATTTACTTTATAAGAATCTTTAACAAACGGTCGTTTTATAAATAATTTTCATGTATCTATAGTGCACCCATTTTTTACGTTAATATACGAACATATACCACGATAGGTAGTAGTTGGTTTAAAGTTTTAATGTTCATGAATCCTTAAAAGCCACATGAAACATTTAGAATATTTGATATTCTGTTAATGTCACGCAGCACGCAACATTTGCACGACATATCTTGTAAACAAGGTGTTGATTTTGATTCGTCACATGTAGCTGTCACGTCTTGAGTCATGTCAATCTGCAGTCACATGGTCATTGATACTGCCAAATCGTTATTAGGTTTATTTATGAGCTATTCGAAACAGATCAATACATTCATACGATTACAAAATTAGAAGTTCTTATTAAGATTCAAATATGGCAGATACACAATGTTTATCGATGTAACCATTTCAAACATATATACGTGAGTTACATTTTAAAGTATACGTATGTATATGTAGTTTTATTTTTTCATATTTCTCATATATGTGAAGAAAACATCTGTAAAATGCCTTCAACCGTTTCAACTTTTAAAGGCAATACCCAACCTAGACTTATGCTTTGAACCGATAGAATGCATACTTCAGTCCGGCAGTGTTGACTTATGATTAACTCAAACGCTATCCTCATTGGTCCGTATTTGGTGAGATTGGCTCCGAGAATTTGCACGTGTTTGTAATTGCTGGTTCATTTTTTGTACAATGTCGTCATCCCACCTCGCTATAACATTATAGTTTCCATCGTTATAATCATCAAGATTATCGTTATTATTTAACAACTGTAATTTAGTATGATGTCAGTTTGTGTTATACCACGAACCGTATAAAGATCACAATAGGTTGAAAGAGTTCATTTTAACAGACCTAGATTTTTAGCTTTTCATTGATAATAGAAAGAACATTATTATTGCAGATTACTTAAAAAATATTTGTCCTTCAATCCTAATCTTACTTCCAAAACGAATAGCAATTTGTTATCGTTTAAGTTATATCAATAAAATTTTATTTTATACAATTCACGAAGCGCGTGTTAATGAAATGAATGATCCGTGTAATCATAATGCAGTTTTTATTAGTTTGTTCTATGATATCAGATTTCTGGCTACAGTTACTGTTATTTTAGATTACATCGCTATTTTTTATTATTTGCTGTTAAACGAATAAAATATTTTAACTGTTTGTAGTTGTCATTATCACAATTATCTGATTCCGATCACAAGCTCATTCTGTTTTTATCTCTAATTTTCTAGATTATTCAAACAAATTATTCCGTTTAAGGAATACACCTTAAATTTTATTAATGTAATGGTAAATTTTATAACTAAATTGATATTATTTGAACCATAAAAACGTTGGCAGAAATCGACTCATCCCGTTACTTGATGTTACAACTAGATTTGTGAGTAAATTGCGCAACTTGGCGTCTTCACAAAAAGCGTTGTGTGGAGAAAATCGTGATTTAATCAGTAAATCGATTATGGATGAAATGATAAATCAACTTGCCCAGCTGGCTGCGGGCCTGTTGAACGACGGTAGGCGGTCTATGACTCGGAACATCGTTACGTCAGATTTTGATCTCATCTTCCTACGAATTATGTGGAGCATCGATATATTATGATGCAGTGCTTATCGAATTTTCCTGGAAGTATATTTTTAGATGCGAACCAGAAAGTTTCCGATTTACCAAGCAACTTTTGCTTGAATGACGTATTCTTACAAAAACAAATATATTATTACAAATATATTACTGAGAGAATTTCGATAATGCAACGAACGTATTAAATCTGAAATATGTCTATTATTTATTTATTTTTTAATCTTTTAAACCGTTTGCGCAATGAAATACGAGATAGAATGAGTTCAAGAAAACTTTATGAAGTATTTAGAATAACATGTAAGCATCTGAACAAAAGTTAAAAGACTATACTTCAGAAAATATATTTGTTGCAATAAATAGAGGTATTTTTTATGGTTTTACACAAATAATCCTTATTACCGACATTTTCATAACTGGTTTTTGTCAACAAAGTTGACTTGAAGTGGCGGATGTGGTACGTTGGCGAGGGAAGTTGATACCGTCAGGTTTTCTCGGAATTAAGTCAGAAATACAAACGTCATTTAACATAAAATTATTTTTTACAAAAAAACCGTACTATTTGTTACTTACTACCATAATAATAAGAGCTGGATTGAAGCAGCGTGTGTACTGATCACCCTAATTCTCGTTACGTGTAGTGTCAGATTAAAGTTTAATTTTTTTTGATAATATGGACCGTGTAAAATGTTTAAGACAAGCTGCAGTAAATAGTGTTGCTGGTTGTTTTAGGTTTTTTTTTATATGGTATTACTGTTTTATTTGTCTTTGACTATGTACTTTTTCTTTTTATTTGATATATACTTACGCAATTTTTACGCCTAATTTATATTATTTTAATCATTCTTTTTCTGATGTAGACTATAAAAACTGTAAAATGTTATAACTCATCATCACAGCCTATCGCAGTGCACTGCTGGACATATGCCTTCCCAAGTACACGCCAAAAATGGCGCGAACTCATGTGTTTTGCCCATAGTCACCACGCTGAGCAGGCAGGCGGGTTGGTGACCGCAGGGCTGGTTTTGTCGAACCGAAGACGCTGCTGCCCTTCTTCGGCCTGTGTATTTGAAAGTCAGCAGTTGAATGGCTATTCCGCCATCAGTCGGCTTTATAATTTCCAAGGTGACAGTATAACTGTGTTATCCCTTAGTCGCCTCCTACGACCCCTACGGAAAGAGAGGGGGTGGCTATATTCTTTACTGCTGTAACCACACTGTAATAACCATGACTGTAACTGTAAACTGTATATAACTCATATTTGCGTTGCATCTCTTTCATCGTTCGTTGTGTTTTATATATAAAATGGGTTACAAACTTTCTTTTCACCAAATTTTTACAGAATAAACGTTCTTCAACTTTTAAACGACAATTTGTTATAGTTAACCAGTCCGTTTAAGAGAACAAATAAGTTTTTAATATAAAACATACATTATGCTTTTGAGATGGACTGTTATCAGAATACAGGCGGCATCACCAAAACTGGAGAACGGCTCGACGGATGATAGCAATTACGAATCGAGATTAAATAGATTTTGTGGTAATTAAAAACGCTTATAACACTTATTTTAAAATCGTTTTTATGTCGATTGTATAAATAGGAAACTACTGACGATGTAATTTTCTAAATATAAATAATTCATTAACATCACCAGGGAATCATGATGCTCGCCCGATACTTTCTAATACATTCTATTATAATTTTCAATTACTGGTTTATTCATTAAATCGAATAGATATTGAAAGTGAGATTAGAATTACCTATAAAGTAAAGTAACAACCTATAAAATGGTACTAAAACGTGAAGAAAATAGCAATAAATAAACGTAAATAAATTGGACGTATAGGCATATTAATTGTTATCGCAGAGCTATAACCGCTGTTGTTAAAGCTTTAGTTAAAATACAATAGATAGTTCTAGAGGGCTACTAAACACATGATAATTTTAGGTATACTTAAATGTTTCGACTATATAGGGAGTTAAATAAAATATCCCAACAGATGGAAGCTTGGATGTTGTTTCGGTTCAGTTTAGTTTTATTTTGATTATTATGGCTATTCTAGTAGTTGTAAAGTAATTTAAAAAAATTTCTTCTGATTTACCAATTTATCACATTACCCGCTATGACTTATAATAGTGAAACCGTGACAAGTAAAACCACGAAAGATTTGCAGTTAATGTACAAAATGTGTGTAGAGGTAATTGTAAAAAAAATCAGGCATACGTGTTTCTTTTCTTACTCACATACAATATGGTTTCGCAGTAAATTGTCTTGAACTGACCTTGAAGTGAGCGTAAGAAGTTTATTTTTTTATTTATTTCTCGTGTGTTTGCAAAAGGCTTCGGCACCGCTTTGTGACGTCATGCGAAATATTTATGAGTAAATACTTTTTGTCTTAACCTTTGATCATTTTATGGTTTGCACAAACTTAAACTTGAGTTTGTTTAAGATTTTATATTTAATTAGTTGTATCATATAATGATGATTGCGGAAAACCGGGATGTCTGGCGCGAACTTGGGGAGGTCTATGTTCAGCAGTGGAATGCAATAGGCTGAACTGACTGACTGATCATATGATGATAAACAGATTACGGTTTTTTACTCGCGGAAACAAGAACTTAAACATAAAGTTCAATAGTGATTTTTTTAAATATATGCGTTGCAAATCGTAAAATTTTATGGATATTATATTTATGGATAAATATATATACTCGTAGTATATATAATGGTCTTTGATGTAATTGATTTGCTAGTGGCCTATAAACAGTAAGACTGACTTTAAACTTTAGTACAAGTAGAAATCTAGAAATATTATTTTAATAATTAATGAGTAAGTAACAATGTTCAAAATAATAAATCAACGGGTTTTTTTCTTTTTTTTTGAAAAAATTTATTATAAGCACATTATACTTTGCTCTGTTTAGTTGCCAAGAGATGATTTGTAATAGTTTAATTCAAGATAAAACTGATTTCTTACATATAATTATTCTAATCAGTTACAAAGTTATGCTGCCAGTAATTAATCGTACACACTTTTTTTTAATAATTTACGTTCGACGATGAAAGAGCAACGACCTATCAAATTATAAGAAAAAGTTAATGTAATATAAATGCTACTCACATTTTTATAAAATTTACATTCAAATAAATTATGTAACACGATATTAAAACACTTACCTGAATAAAACCATTTTTTGGAATGTTGTGAGTATTTCTAAACTGATTTAAAATTTCTTCATTTTTTTTCTGTCTAAACTATAAAGACAATGCAAAAGTTTTAGACCGTACAGCCTATTCTTTGCCAATATTTTTTTATTCCTAAATTGAATTGTCGTTAAGGCATTACGCCAAGTTTTCGGCGCGTGACAAAAGTAAAGTTTAATAAGAGTTTGCAATTGCAATAAAAAAACTTTTTATTGATATAAATGGTAACGATTATTAACTAATAGTCACAGATCTTATAATAATAATAGTTCCTTTGGGTATATGTTTATCAAACTTTGTAAGAATTACAAGTAATATTTTATACATCTTATATGGTTTTATTTCAATTATTTTTTATCAATTACATTTTATAGTCAAAAATGTTATTATTGATTGATAATCTTTTTAAAAGGAACTCATTCTCTTTAGTTGTAATAATAAGTATATGTAAAAATATATTAGGATTAAAAATGTATAAAGTACCATAATCACAACGATTTCTATAAAATTCAACTGATAATTTTTTTATAGATTGTTTTTAAAAAATAATAAAATGCCATCATTGGTACTATAAATGCCTTTACCTTCTGATCAATAAAAGTGGAGCTTTCTCATCGTGACTCCGTTTCACGTAATAAGGCTTCATGTCTTAAGACGATTACTTCGTTGATTTACGCACCCCTGTTAATTAGATAACCCTCATATAAATTAACTCACTCGATGAATATGCATTTCTCTAATTCAGGGGTAGTAAGCATACCGTTAGGGTTGCTTTTTTGGGGTAGCACCCCAATATAGAGATGTCCCTTAGCACCTTTGTGGGTTAAACTACGATTACTAGAAACTGGAAAGGATATTTACATGGTGCAAATAAACTTTATATGAATTTGTTATTTGAGAACTTATAAGTATATTTACATTTAAAAAAATTGGAAGAATATATTGACTCTTATAACATTAGCTTGAAATGTACTTAAAATATAGTTTCGACAGTATTTATCTACACAAATCATTTTTCAGTAACCTTCCTCTCTAATATAATGTAATCAATACTCTTTATACACAAAGTTTTGTTTCGCTCTGTAATGAATAAACGGTGTATGACAATTTAAATAAATGTTCTTCGAAATTGTAACACAATTGAATTCTAACGTTCTTATTTAACTCATGACATACAATGTAAAATACACTCGAGAGCATAGAAATCGCACACCCCCTACATTTTCATTTTGACCGCAAGTATTTTTTAAATTTAAGGTTGTTTGCTAATACAACTTAAATTAAATTAAAATGCACATTGTTAGCTTTCTAAAAACCCATTATGAATAGCTTTGACCTTCGCAATCATTACAATAGGAACAAAACAAAAGAATGACCCAAATTCACTCGTTACAGGTAGCGTGGTTTGTAAGACTTTGAGCAGGAATAAAAGGTTAAAAAAACAATATTTTTTCGAAGACAAAAATTTGTTAATACGAGGTATTGCCCCCCCTAGCCTGAATAACCGCTTCCATTCGATTTTTCATTGTAGAAATAATTTTTTTTACAAACTCTTGCGGTATGCTGTTCCATTCTTCCTTAATTGCGGTTTGGAGTTCTCTTAGACCTGTCGGCGGTACGTTTCTTGCCCTTACTCTTTTCTTTAGTTCATCCCATAAGTGCTCAATAGGATTGAGATCAGGGCTTCGAGCAGGCCACGCCATAACGGGTATTTCAACCTCCTCCAAGTACTGGCGTACTATAGCGGCGGTGTGTGGTCTGGCGTTATCATGCATAAAAATGAAATTTGCGCCGATAAATGCGGAAAAAGGCACAACATGTTCTTCCAGGATTTCCTCGATGTAACGTCGGGAAGTCAATCCTCCCGATCGACGGTCGGTATCGGCCCCTGTGATGAACACAAGTTCGGTTTTCGCTTCCAGTGAAATGCCTCCCCAAAACATGCACGAACCACCGCCGTATGAGACCCGTTCGGAAATGCAGCACTGAGAAAAACGCTCACCAGATCTTCGATAGACTCTACTCCTTCCATCGTTACCATGGAGACATATCCTGGTTTCGTCAGAGAAGAGTATTGTCTTCCATTGATCCATTGTCCAATTTAGGTGATTTCGTGCAAACAGAATGCGCGCTTGTCTGTGTACTGGGGTCAATTTTGGGCCAGTTGCCGCTCTGTGCGCTGTCAGGCCTCCTTCGGCTAGTCTTCTTCTAACTGTCCACCGACTAACTTCCACTTCTCTAACTTCCTGGAGTTGCTGTCCGAGTTGAACTGCATTTAACCGGCGATTTCGCAGTGATGTCGTCACAAGATAACGATCATCGCGCTGAGTTGTGGCACGTTTTCGGCCTGTTCCTGGTCGCCTGGTAAAGCTACCAGTTTGTTGATATCGCTCGTATACACGTCGAACAGCATATCTGCTCAAATTTAACTGACGAGCCACTTGACTTTGGTTCTGTCCAGCTTCAATTAGTGCAACCACTTGAGATGCTGCTTCCGGTGTGGTATCCATTTTCTTGTTCAGAATGATAACGTATTCGGTAAAGGACCTTTCTGACTGCAAGTTGAAATGTAAATGATGTCATTTCAATCATCCCTTAACCTTTTATACCTGCTCAAAGTCTTACAAACCGAACTACCCGAACAAGTGAATTTGGGTAATTCTTTTGTTTTGTTGCTATTGAAATGATTTCGAAGGTCAAAGCTACACATAATGGGTTTTTAGAAAGCTAACAATGTGTACTTCAATTTAATTCAAGTTGTATTTGCAAACGACATTAAATTAAAAAAAATACTTGCGGTCAAAATGAAAATGTATGGGTGTGCGATTTCTTTGCTCTCGAGTGTAAGTTAATACCATACTTGTTATACAGTTTCAAATACTGATATGATGAGTATTACGACAGTATTCTATACTAATATTATAAAGAGGTAAAGTTTATAACTTTGTTTGTATGTAGGGGGTAATCTTCGCAAATACTTATCCGATTATAAAAATTCTTTTACTAACAAAAAGCTACACTATTCAGGAGTAACATAGGCTATATTTTATTGTAGTTGAACAAAAAATTCAGTAAATAAGAAAAAGGTTAAAATATAATATCAAAATGGTAAATAAACTAGCGCCATCTATCGCTATTAGAAAACAATTTATTAGTCTTTCGACGTTATTAATTTAGTCTTATTTTAGTCTATCGACGACGTTTTCTCGATTTTTGATAGATGGCGTTGGAGCCTAGCCTGGATAATAAATACACGGGAGCAACATATTATTTATTTAAGTGCTATAAAATTTGTTCTTTAAAGTATGTATGTTATTTGGTTAATATGATAATAATTAACGCCCAACGAAGTGGGCACGGGTCGGCTAGTTTTTTATATGACTGAAACTAATAATAAATAATTGTGTTAGTTTTTGTGGAACACCTAAAGCTTGCTAAATGTTGGCAGATTTAAAATACTGTCTATAAATCAGAATCGTTCCAAAGTTGCTTTTTTAATTTATCACCGCTTCAGAGTTTTAAAACGTAAAGATATCTTAGTGTTCAAATTCGTTTTTAAGACATTTGCCAGAATAATTGTTTATTTTCAAAGATTTAAGGAATCACAATACAAGGCACAGCAAGCAATATATAGGTACAGTTACGGTAGTTGAAGGGACCGCTGTGACGATGGAACTAAGAGAGTTTAATGTTTTTAATATTTTTTCATCTTTTCAGGCATTTCACGATTAAAAGTAGCGATTGTTTTCAGAATTACCATGTATATATCTACAAGTTTCAATCCAGAAGATTCCAAATCCCCAGTTTCTTATTACTAGTACCTACTCTTACGAAAAAAAATTTATCCATCATCATAAACATCTGTAATTTCATTACTTTACCTACATAATACGACTATTATGTAAGAACAATATAATTGTCATTTCCAGCTCATTTACATCTACAGTGCAACACGCTGTACAAGTGCATTTAATGTTCTGAATTCCGTATGATTCACTTCAGTCCTCCGCCCAAACCTGTAATGTGGGCGTTTGTGTGATTTATAACGCTATGTATTACACATCTCGCGTTTCCTATCATTATTACAAGTTTAGCGCATTTATAAGTACAATAAACACGAATGATCTGAGCATTAGTGCTTTGTTCCAATTATTTTTGACAAATTTACGAGTATTAATTTATTATTTAATTTGGCGATGTTTTATCATTTAGCTTCACATGTGTAACCAAAAAGAGGTCACATTAATCGTGTGCTTGCTTGGTTGCTAGAACGCTGATTTAAAATGATGAGAAGCTAACATTTTTTTCTTGGTATTATATGAGTACTACGAAGCGAGGATGATATTAATAAAAACTGGGAATGTAATTATTATTATTGGTAAAATATAAGTAGTGGAGAAATTTAAATTGTTAAAATAAAATACACGTTTTGTAAAGTTAAAGAGAGTAAAAACATTGTGGCTAAACGCTAAACTAATTCAGCAAGCGTGGTTCAAAAAAAGCACAGCAATATAGCAATGAATACTTCTAGATAATCTTGCAGTAAATTATATCAATTTGTGTATAATACATCAAACAATTTTTTATCAAGAAATGACAATATTTCATGATAAATTTAATATCATAAATAGTAAAAACTTAATACGTAGATACAGTTAATCATAACCAGTATTAGGGTGGATTTAGCAAGAAACTTGCGTGGGACTCGTTGAATATTCTCCTGTATATATATGATAAGAGTTTAAAATAAAATTTACTATGCCATCTCGCAGTGGCTGCAATCAAATGTGGGAGGCAATCCTTGGTGTGTATATCGGCAAGCTTAAATATGCTAAGTCGTTTGTGTAAGCGGATCTGAGTTGTGAACTTTTCTCGTATAAAAATGACAAATGACTGATTTAAAAAAATGTTTTGCGTTTCATAAAGCCTTTGTATTGAGAGAGGTATATATCTATTTATAGGCAATATTATGTTTGGTTTCAACTTAAAACTGTAAAATACACGCAGTAACAGCGTGGATGAATCCGCTTAGTTCAACAAATTGAAAAATAAAACAACAGGAATAAAATCTGTCCTATTCTGTAACATAGGTACCATTGACAAAATGAGTTATCGCAATAAAATAGCTTTAATAACATTTTATGAAATCGATTTCATAGAACGCACGTACGTTCGTTAAAATTAAATCGAATGACTCGTTTTAGGTAACAGTTACGTAAATATGTATAATCTTTGTCAGTCGAAAAATGATACTAATGTTGTATAATTATCTTTTTAGCTGCAGCCCGACGAGGAAGTAATTTGCATAATGAAAGCCTTTATAATGGTACTGTTGGAATAGAATAAAATATGTTACGCAACAGGAAACCCGGCTATTATTATTAATTACAATTTATTATAGTTGTTGTTTTAATGTAGGCGTCGAAAGAATCACAATTTTATTTTAAACTCGTACACTCAACTTAGAAATCGTTATGCTTGTTTCATATGGATTTATTTTATGTGCACGTTAAATTAATATTTCCTTAATATAATTTATAACAGTAATAAAAGTTTAACGGGACCGTACCTGTGTCCTAGCGGAGTAGTAAAACCGATCAAGTACGAGACGCACTCCCGTACAAAGGGACTATATATAATATTTAACAATACTTGTTTGTTCAGTAGACAGGTTGCTCATATCATATCATTGACCCGTTTATTTTTCATCTAATTTGTTTATATTTTTTGTCATTATGGCGCCAATGGTAATACGCTTTTTTAGAAACACGGTAAAGTATTCAAAAATGATTAAAAACAGTATACTCGTAGATGCTGTTTGGAAACAAATAAAAAGATTAAAACACTAATACAAATTTTAATAGAGAATCTGAAGACATAAAGAGTTCGAAAAAAGTATCATAATCTGATTTTGTGAGCTCCGTATCTTTGAAACATTAGCTAAATCCATATAAAAGTTCTCGAGATGTTTTTTTTACTCTGTACTTCAAACTCAATAGGTAACTTACCGCAGTCTTGTAATTATCGTCCACGTGCTACCGTAAAAGTGATCGCATATCACGTCAATCAGAGCCACCTCATGATGAGCTCATTACGGTCATTATATCAAGGGGCGGCTCACTTGTAGCTTCATTATATAATCATCACTTATATGGTAACTTGATTCATCCATAATATCAATTAATAATCGATCAATAAAATCGATATGTTCCCATTTCGATAGGAATATTACCGAAGCTTACGATATTGTAATAATATAATGAAACACATTTTTTTGAAGATTAATTGCAGAGTTCCTTTTGTTACATGTTAGCTTCACGCTTAACTATAATTATATAATTAAAACTAATGCAAGTTTAATTTACGCTTTGTGTCGGACGGCCCAAAGGGAGCCGACGACTGAATGTCACGATTGTGGCGCGGCGGTGGACTCTGCTCAGCACACCCTCGAGGTGTGCCCGAGATGGGCGGCGCTGCTTCGCGATCTGACGACAGTCCTCGAAGGAGACTTGACACTGCCGAGCGTCATCACCGCGATGCTCGGCGACGACGAGTCCTGGAAGGCGATGGTCTCCTTCTGCGATACAGTAATGTCCCAGAAGGAGAATGACGAGCGGATGAGAGAGGAGGCCGCCGACGAGGCCTCCCTCCGCAGGCGACGAACGGGGGTGCGTAGGAAGCGCTATACTTAATGCGCCTCCAGTAACGCCCCCGTGCCCGTGTTGGGCCGGTTTAGGAACTCGGTCCTGCCAGACATGGCGTCGTCAGGATTGTTGAGGTGAGCCGGACAGTCCCCATGGAGGAGAAGTCTGGCCTTTTCGCCTACGCCAGCCTGTCGCTGGAGGGTTCATGTTGCCTGCAGATCTGGGACCTTCCAATTAAAGCGGCTGAAGGCTCCTGCAGGGGCTTGGTCGGTATTGCACCCCCAAGTGCTGAAGCCGACATACGGTCTAGGACTGCCTACCCGGGGGTCCTGGATACACCCGTAAATGGGTTCGCCTGTGATACCAAAAAAAAGTTTAATTTACGCTTACGCTTCAGCCTGTAATATCTCGTAGCTGGGCATAGTCCTCTTTCTCCATGTAGGAGAAGGATCAAAGCTTTATCCACCACGAATTGCTCCATTGCGGGTTGGCGGATATATTCCCTACTATGAGTAACGATCGCCATCAGGTGTACATGATAACAACCGGGCCTGATTGGTTCACGTGCTCTCCGAGGCGCGGTGGGTTGTATTAAATAATGTTTGTAATTTATAATTAATAATGTTTCGTTGTATTGTTTGTTGCTTGTATTTTATTGCATTGTTGTTTGTTGAAATGGAGAAAATGAAAGATGGAAGAGAATAAATTGCTTGTTTAGCTTGATATGAAATAGGACCACCAATCAACCAACCGAAACTGGAATATTGTAATGTAGGCTTGTTTGCACCTAAAGAAATACGTTCATTCTTCAAGAGTTGCCAAAAAAGATCGGCTCCTATTAGTATATCAATAGGAGCTGGCTGATTGAAATCGGGGTCAGCTAAATGCAAGTGCGATGGTATGTTCAATTGTTGTATATTTATAGGTGCCTTAGGCAGATTCCCAATCAGCCTATCAAGCACAAGACAATTTAATTTAGTCTTATAATTATTATAAATGGATTTTAATTGGATCACACAGCTTTCTTTTGTTTGTTTATCTGAGTGACCGATACCAATAACATTTGTAGAAATTGGATTTGAATGAATTGCAAGTTTCTGTTGAAGAGATTTTGTGATGAAGGATGACTGGCTGCCTGAATCCAACAAGGCCCGTACCTTAAGAGGCTCTTTAGTGATTGGATTCAAAATGTATACTTGGGCAGTAGTCAATAAAACTTTATTTGAATTTTTGTTTGAAAAGTTTACTATAGTTTCAGAGACTTCGCCAGAGGCACTGTTGACCTTTGGTTCGTCAACTGGATGCAATAGAGTATTATGTTGCTTCTTGCATATTTTGCATGGCCCTAATCGACATTCGACTAAAGAGTGACCCTGCCTTAAACAATTAATACATAATTTGTACTTCGAAACATCGTTTAGTTTGTCCTTTCTGGACTTTGATTTGAATAATTGGCAATCATAAATCCTATGATTTTGATTGCAGACAACACACTTAGACAAAGTGCTATTGTCGTTTTGATTAGTAGTAATAAGTGAATTTGAAATTGGTCGATCACGCTTAATATGATGATTATAATGATAATTGACAGGCCTTGAATGTTGCATTTTACTATTATTATTTGTTGAAATGTTATTATGAAAACTAGAACCTTGATCATTCCTATTGTGACGCGTACATTCAAGAACATAAGCCCTATCAATCAAAAACTTATTGAATTCGGATAAACTAGGGACTTCACCTAAACTATTGCGTAGCTCTTCCCATTTGACAAGTGTTTGCGCATCGAGTTTAGATGAAACCAAATATATAATTAATGTGTCCCAGTGATCAGTAGGTTGACCTAGGTTAGCCAAAGCGCGTAAATTTTTTGAAACATGATCGACTAAAGAGCGTAATGAAGTGTCCGATTCGCGGTTTATTTTTTCAATATTGAATAATGATTTAATATGATAATTTACAAGTAATCTTTTGTTATTGTAACGTTCATAAAGTAATTGATAAGCGCTATTATAGTTGGCTGCGGAAACCTCAATGTTTGAAATTACCCGAGCTGCATCGCCTTCCAAATAAGAAACTAAATAATGAAACTTTTGAATTAATGAAATGCGGCTATTGTTGTGAACCAAATTATTAAAAGTATCTCGAAACTCTAACCAACGGAAGAACGAACCATCAAACTTTGCAATTTGTATTTGCGGCAAGGTTATAAAATTCTCATTATTATGATCGCGACCACATTGAGCATCTTGGAATAAGGACTCACGACGTCTCTTATCCTGTTCTAAATTCTTTAATTCATTTTGTTCTTCAATGATATTTTTTGCCATCGCGGTACATAATATGAAATCTTGCTCAATGCGTTCACGTTCATCGAGCTCTTCGTCTAAATTGTCAGAATTTATCAGTTCAATTTGAGTTTGCAGCTCATCGTATTTAGCGGACAGATTCTCAAAGCGACTGAGCTTCAGTGAAAGCTCAGCGACTTCGATACCCGTCAGTTGAGATTGCCTTGTAATCTTGTCTAAATAGTTTTTGAATTTAGTAATTTGTCCTTTTATAGAACTGCGCTTTACAATTAAAACCTTTATCCCGGATTCTTTGTTCATAGTTGATATTGAAGGTTCGGACATTGTGAAAAATATAGATAGAAAATATTTTTTGTAATTATTGAAAATAGAAAACTGTATGAACTAGAATAATACTAATATTATTTGTATATGAATATGAATAATACTAAAGTTATTTGAATTTGAATATGAACTGGATTAATGTAAACTACAATTGAATTTAAGTTAATTACAAGACACCTCAAAAAAGAAAAGAAAATAAAATGAAATGATGCAAATGTCTTAGCTGAAGCTCCTCAATCGACGACACATAGAAGACCGGCGCGTAGCGGCAAGACAAGATGGCAGAAGCCCCAACCACGTGGTGAGCCTCATGTACCGCAACGCTGAAATAGTCGGCCAAATCGTCTAAGCATCGCACAATAAATAGGATTGAGGCTTAATATTGCCTTTAGAATTGAATTAATTTTGAAATGAATTGAATTAATTTTTGAAATGAATTGAATTATGTTGTTAAGTTAATGTTGTATCAAGTAAGGGAATTATAAAAAGTTAAATGTAATTAAATTGAATTAAGTGTTGTATAAACATTTGTATTATCGTAGTTGTATAAAAAATTTGATGCTGTTGACTCGAAATCTAATATAATAAAATATTAAGTTTAATTTGTATTAAGTAATGGAATTTAGAAAAAGTTAAATGTAATTAAATTGAATGAAGTATTGAAGAAACATTTGTATTAATGTATGGAAAACATTTGTATTAGGTGTGACACACCTTGAAGTAAAGAAATAAAAATCTGAAGCGGTTAAACTAGTAATATAAGAACATTAAATTTAATTTATTTAGTAAATTTAGAATGAAAATAATATGCAAGTAAATTGAAAACTACTGTTATAAAATATTAAATTTAATGTCTTAATGAAAGAAATTTGGAATAAGAAGTTATTGTGAAATATTAATTTTAATGCATTGATGAAAGAAATTTAGAGGTTAAGTTGAAAAATATTATTGTAAATTTGTATTAAATGAAGAAATTCGAACAAGAAAATTGAATATAAGAACACATGTTTGTTTAATGTAGTGCGGCAATTAAGAAATTAAACCAAAAATCATTGTAAATTTGCAATAGCGGAATGCTAATTTTGAAATATAAATGGAAATAGGAAAAAAGGAAATATAAATTTAAGAGATTAGGATGGATTAGGATTTAGGATTGGTAATCATGATTATTAAAAATAGGATTGATTAGGATTGGGAATCATGGGTTTGGATAAATATAGGGCACTTATCTTATCATGCTGCGAGGTGCATCACTGCTCGGCAGAAGACGTCGGCCATGTGTTCCTTGGATCTTGTTTTGAAGTCTTTTGTTCGGGCGCCAAATGTTTCTTGCATTGCTTTGCTGCTTGTATTTACTAATTTGTTGTTCGTTGAAATGGTTGAAAATGAAAGATATGAGAAATTAAACAATTCTGTATTGCAAATTACAAGATTACGCAAACACTTCGCACGACGAGAAGAAGTAAGGGAAAGAGAGTTCAAATGTCAAATCACTGTCTTATATACCTAACGTTCTGTCACATCACTGATTGTCTATTGCACTCACAGTTTATAAACACTTCACACCGATGACCGATAAATTAAAGTGCGGACCACACGATGTGAACCAAGAGTTGCAACGCAAGATGTGAGACGTTCCTTAACACCACATAAACTGCACAAACACCCAGATCACAGCAAACATCTGTATGGCTAATACAAATGTTTGTCATGTGCGGGGATCAAACCCGCAACCGCCAGCGCAACAGCCACAATCCAGTGCTGTGACCGTTGCGCCTACGCATCGTCATCGTTTCATTTGTAAAGTGACAATTCACAAGTGCTTTCGAAGCCTTCTTGAACAAAGGAATTTTTAATCTGATTTGATTTACTGTATCGTACATTAGCAGTCTGTCAATGTTCCAATACTGGGCAAGAAGCCTTTCGTAGTCGTAAAAGCATTAATAATTAAATTTGCTTTCGAAATGAAATGATAATATGAGGCCACATGTACCTAACATAAGTATGTATAAACTGAGGCGAACTAAGAAAGTTTTCTTCGTGAAAATATTTTTTCAAGTGAATTATACATTCCAATATTTTCCTTAAAATCAGTCCTAAAAAAATATCTTTCTGCTTTTTTATATTAACATTAATATTATATTTTTTGTATATTTAAACTTACGAACCTCAATGTCTGACTTTTCGACAAAAAGTTATATATTTTTTTATATTGTATTAAGGACGGTTAAAAAAGTATCTATAGTGGAATAAATTTATAAAAGCAGATTTTTTTTTGTTACACAGGTTGTAATTACCAAAGATGTTGCTATATAATATTGTATGATTTGACTGTGTATGTAAAAGTCAACATAAGTATCTTGTGCAATATTCGCGCGATAATTGTTACGCGAGCTGAGCTAATGCAGCTCAAACTGAAAGTAGCTAAGCAGTAAACTAAATAGTAGTACAGTAAGTAACAATCGACAAGCTTAGCTTGTGACATTAGTCATTTATTTATTTCAAATTATTTAAAGTAACACGTCGTTTTTACTTAAGAGTACCAAATTATCTAAGATAAACAATTATACTACAATTCTTCTGCATATTAAAAAAAATTTTAACGTCATGTTGTGTGTTACAATTTTTATATTAGTAATTCATATTTAGTAATTCACATATAAGTTGTAATGTTCGTCACCTTTACGGTAATATATAGAAATGAAACATGCACGAATGACAACGCAGGCACAGCCAGTATATCTTGCAATAGAATCACTGTTAATATAAAATTGAATAAGCTTAATAACATAGTCGTGTTGCTTTTGATTTGTTAAGTCAGGTAGTTTTTTCTTGGAAGGACTAAGTACCACGGTTTTTCACGAAATTTCATTATGTATATGTACTTATTTTTTTTACACTTATATTACAAAAGTAATATGACCACTGATGTTTTAATTAATATTAGTAGATACCTTAAATGTCGATCATAAGTTTTGAAAAATTGGACATGAAAAAGCTTAAAAAAGATTTCTACGAAAAACTTCGCTATTTGCCTGTTTGCTAGCTCCAAAACGTATAAAATTATATCTTATGTAAATACACGCAGTACATAGGGTGAAAAGGTTATTTGACAAAACACCCTATAGAGAGGACAAATGCGATCGACATGCAAAATAATCGACATATACACAAGCCGTACTAATGAAAGCAACCCTTCCGATTTCCTTGTAAATCGACCCTCGTGTCAAACCTTTGTATGTTCTAATCACTTAATAGCGTAGTTGTGTTGGAGATGATTTGCAGACAAAGGGCTTCGTTCGGATCTACAATTACTGAGGTCCATTTGCAAGTTGAACAACTGAATTGAACCAACGCATATGTATTATGAAAGTAGAAAATAGTTTAAAATAAGTTATTGTTGGTTTTCAATTGTTTTTAATTATTAGGCACGTTTTTGTTTCTTTGAAAAAAATTAATATATTTCAGATGATTTAACGACGAGCTAACACAATATATATAAATATATATTTATGTAACAAACGAAAAAAAACGACTTTAATCGGCAAGTAATACAACGTATACATATACACGAAAAAATAGTCAAGTAAATACGCGTTATCGAAGATTACTCAAAACAATAATCATCAAAATCGGAATCCCAGTGAAAAGTTATGCGGTATAAATACAACGTAGGTCGACTAAAAACTAGTCAAGTAAATGCCCGTTATTAGATATAACTCGAAAAGTACTTGTTAGATCTCAATTAAAAAATAAATTGGACCACATGACATAAATAAATTGGACCACATGACATGCAACACCTATCGTTTAAAAAAATCAAAATCGGTCCACACAGTCAAAAATATATCGAAATATAATTGAATTGAGAACGTCCTCATTTTTTGAAAGTCGGATAATAAAAAGTAAACCTAATTACCGAACTAACTAACTTTTTTAACTATTAACCGAACTTAGTCACTGCACAATGTTCTTAACCTATCATCAGGTCAATATTATCGGTTACATAGTTTGGTACTAAATCCGAAAGCTACCGTTTAGATATAATAATTGCGGAATCGAAATGATTTATCCAGACACAAGTTTTACAAATGGTCGAAATCGACAAGCTCGCTTGCAAATGATCCGACAACAAAGGGACATTTTCTTCGCCAGTGAATCATCGAATTGAAATGACAGACCGTACAAAATACCTGTGATGGATTGTGTAAATTGTATTGATGTTTATGTCAACAAAGTATGATATATTTCATATATCTCCGGTGCATTGACCATAACGAACGGTTAATTGTGAGTTCAGCAACGTACCAAGAGAAGTACCAAGTGCGCAATTTGGGTTTGATCATTTTAAAACATTAATTTAACTAATTCATATCTACAAAAAAAAAAAAAAAAAAAAAAAAAAATAAATTAAAATTTCTTTGTACTGTATTACATTGAATAGTGATTCAGATTTGCAATCTATTCCTATAACGATGTTCATTTTTACAAATCTTACTTCATCATGAGTCACAACCTTTAAAATCGAATGAGCCAACGCTTTAAGCGATAATTTCTTAAATAATAGCTTTTGCATATTCAAAAATTATGGAACAATAAATAATATTTACTTATCAATATCACGTTTTTCATTGGCGTTGAAATAAATGCCAAACCAGCAAATTATCTTCGGTCGTGACTCAACTTTGAGAAATCATTTGAAACGCAACGCTCATCCAATGCCTTAGTGGATTGAGCTAGTGGCAAGCGTAGTTTAGCAATGGTGCCAATGGCGCTGATAATGGGACACATAATGGGGTACTATTGCAAAATTACGAATTTAACAAACATGCTGAAACATTTGACCGGTAACCAGACCCAAGCTGAGTTCACCAAGGTATATAATCAGAACAATGCAATTTACATATATACGTATAAATATAATACTCTCTCAGTTGTTGTAAATTTTAGATTTAGTCTTGCTTTTCATAATTTCCTGAATAATAAACCAACTATTAACTTAATGACTTTAATAACTCTAATGAATGCGCCATTAAGTTTTATTACAAGTTTAGTGCGAGTAGATCACACAAATCAGCAACACCTTCATTCGTGCCTTAAATACAAATCAAAGAAAGACGTGACCGGCATCATAGTGCATCGGATTTGAATAAATAAATCACGTCTGTTTCATCCCGGCTCATTTGTTAGCACTCGAGAGAAAGGCGTTCGATCCTTCGCCTCCGACGCAATCATAAACCGAATCTAGCTTTTACTGCCTCAATGGCTACGACGTGTATATTGCCGACTGGTCAGAAATATAACGGGCGAAACGCAGCTGCAATTCGAAGGGCAAATTTTACTTAACCTCAATCTCTCATATAATTTCTTCACGGCGTCGTATTTGCAGTGAAGAAGAACTTATTATTTTTATCTCCCAGAGAAAGCGTATTGTTATAAGGTAAGGCACTTCGTTTCCGGTTCATGCTCGTGCTTGCTCCTATCTCCGGAGCCATCGGTCGCCCGCGATACTATCTGCACGGTATTCACACCATCTCGTTGATCCGCAAGATGCTCTTCGTGACCGGATAAGTCTATTCCATTTATCTCGTGCTGATAGATTTATGGATATAACCCCTCATTAATTTGAACCAATTAGAAGCTGTTATTAACGTTTTAGCGAGATTAATAATTTATTACTTCGAAATTTATGTGAGGCTGTACGATGTTAACGATTTTAAAGGCACTAATATTATCTCGTTGTCTATCACTACCACACAGCTGCTATATTAAGATAGATATCAAACACCTGGATATTTATCTTTTAAGTAACTAGTTTTCTGTAAGCGTTGTCGCGTTGAATTGCACACATTTTTATCTTAAACTTAGTAAATATCTAAAATAGTAATGGCTGCTACAGGTATAGTATCACGTCACACATAACCTGCATCAAAGCTCGTGATGTTACGTTTTGTAATCGAAAAGGTCATCTAGATCAGACAGCTAAGTCGTTAACGCTACCGTTAAACTGCTCGATCACATACCGATATAAAATAGTTGTTCTTTATAACTTTCAGCATTTATTTAAACTTTTACTAAATATCTAATAAATGCCTTATTATTTAAGGGTTTAGCCGTTTAGACCTCTAAAGCGCTTCAGCCTGTGGGCATAGGTCCTCCTACTGGGCATAGGTCTCTTTCCCCATGTAGGAGAAGGATCAGAGCTTAATCCATCACGCTGCTCCAATGCGGGTTGGCGGATATATTCCCTACTATGAGTGTGGCTACGGCACCAAAGAATATAGCCACCCCCTCTCTTCCCGTCGGGGTCGTAAGAGGCGACTAAGGGATAACAAGGTTCCACTACCACCTTGGAACTTAAGAAGCCAACCGATGGCGGGACAGCCGTCTAACCGCTGGATTTGAAACACACAGGCCAAAGACGGGCAGCAGCGTCTTAGGTGCGACAAAGTCAGCCCTGCGGTCACCAACCCGCCTGCCCAGCGTGGTGACTATGGGCAACGCACATGAGTTCGCGCATTTTTGGCGTGAACTTGTGGAGGCCTATGTCCAGCAGTGGACTGCAATAGGCTGTAATGATGAGGAATAATTGACGCCGCCTTGGCGCAACGGTCACAGCCATGGATTGGATCTGTTGCGCTGGCGGTTGCGAGTTCGATCCCCGCACGTGACAAACATTTGTATTTGCCATACAGGTGTATGCCGTGGTCTGGGTGTATGTGCAGTCCTTGTGGGTCTCCCCACCGTGCCTCGAAGAGCAAGTTAAGCCGTCGGTCTCGGTCGTTATCATGTACACCTGATAGCGACCTCTAAAATGTTTTAGCTAAATTCTGAAACTAGAAAACCAGCCATGTGTGGAAAAATTATCATTTATAACAGGGGTCATTGCAAGTTGGTTAAATAAAGACGTAAATATTATTGTGATCTATTTCTAACAGCGTGTGTAATTTGTCTGTCACTTGGTTATTAATATTTTACCTCCAGAGCAATCACAAGTTGGCACACGAAAGTACGCGCGTACGGTACTCAGAGTAAGATGGTGTGTTTTAATGACGTACCTTACATTGAGATAAGTTGTGTCTCATTTGTATTAATGTGATGAATATTACTGACGAAATTCTACATTTGATTTCACCTGTACCTACATGTTTTGTTTGTTGAGATGAGTTTATTTAAAAAATACCGTTACTGCTTTCATGTCAATGTAAAATAGTTTAAAAAACAAAACATATTAAACTGCCTTTTAAAAATAAAAGAAAGAAGATAAATGAGATAAATTTTAACGGTCAAGAAATTGCAGACAGAATTTTTTCTTTTATTTTGATATCACTAGGTCGGCAAACAAGCGTACGGTTCACCTGATGGTAAGCGATTACCGTAGCTTATACACTGCAAGTCTGCAACAACAGAAGCATCGCAAGCGCGTTGCCGACCCTATCCCCAATTCCCCCCAGGAGTAATTTTATATTTCAGACAGATCTTATCAAAAGTTACATAATTTCGAAATTGTATAGCTAGTCGTTTTTGTTCATTAATTTCATAAAGCTTGTTTTTTTTTGACAACTTAAAAGCTGCTCTACAGTTTTTAGATAGTTATTTAGGAAGGTGTATCACTTACTTGTAAGATGTATAAAAGCAGGGAAGCAATCAAAATGTTTACAAATTTAATAATAAATTACACAGGAGAAGATTTTTGATGTAATGGAATCTCATCGTGTGAACGTTAAGACAAATTAAAATCCATACGAGCTATTCAGGAAGTCACGTCTAAGATAATTACATAATTAAACTAAAAAGTAACGATACTAACATATTCTTGGCGCCATTTTTATGACGTGCCTAACTTATGTTCTCACATGTGGTCATTACTGATTTTATTATAATGCCAATAAATTAATAATTAAGGCCAAAACTAAATTAATTTTAATTAGCTTAATAAGTTTTTTTTATGTTTATGTACATTATCTCTTCGAACTTACATTCATTACAGTATACATTTTTCTTTGTAGGTCTTAACAAAACGTTTATGTTTTGTATGAACGCTTCAGCCTGTAATATACCATTCCTGGGCATAGGCCTCTTTCCCCATGTAGGAGCTTAATCCACCACGCTGCTCAAATGTGGGTTAGTGGATATATTCCCTACTATAAGTAACGATCGCTATCAGGTGTATATGATAACAACTGCACAATGAATAATTATAATAATGTAATGAATGTTTTTGTATGTTATTGTGAAACACCGGCGACAGGAGGTCGCGACATCTGTCGCAAATATGCAGTTTAATATTCGAAGTGTGATCAACATAGGGTGACCAGCTTTCACTGCTATTTAAAGGCCTTGAGAAAAACGGCAACACATTGATAATTGATGCATCTAATCCGTTATAAGCAATAGGTATATATTAATGCATGTATCAAAACTTCTAAGCTTTTGTTCGAAAACCAATTATTCGAACTGTTTTATTTGTGTATCTGACGATGGGATTACAGAATAACAATAGTTATAGAGTAATACTTTACCACACAGCATTTCTAAGCTGTTACGTTGTCGAAATAATGCAAACAGTGTGTTTAATTGTATACTACCTTCCAGAGGTAAAAGATTGAAGATAAAGAGGCTATTAATATCTAGGATACAGAAGTTAATGAATATTAAATCTTATTTCGTTAGATATGTAAAAAGTATTGAAAAAAAAACGAGTGTGCTTTAGTAAGACCACACGACTGAAGTAAAACTTTCTATCTTCACTAACTATCTCCTAAACTTCCGTTCGCCTAGCCTGATCACACTTTTCGTGACGCTCTCGTCACGCTTTCACCAGCTTACTCGCCAAGTCAAGCGTGCGTAAAGGAGTTTTACTTCAAAAACAAATTCAAAGATTACATTATCCCGTAATTTTGTAATATCTGTACACCCGAGCTCCATATAACTGTTACGCTGCGCCGCCGACGCGATACCGCTGCTTATCCAAGCATCGTTTTCACTGGGGAAACCGTGCGTATGACATGTAAATAAACAAGCTTGCATTTATCACTTTATGTTATTTACGAACTTAAAACATATCCTACCTTCAGATACACTCCAGACGAGATATTGTACACAAGACAATTGACATCTTGTAAGAGTTAAGAGAATTTTCCGTATTTTCTGATTCCCTAACAAAAAAGAAACAATACATCCGAAGTCAAGGAATTTATTATTTTACTTAATGTTAATTTTCACTGTAGCTTTTATTTACTAAACATATTTTTATAGTATTAATAACTATTAATAATATTTAACGATATAACGAACTTAACTCATTTTGTTAAAATCGACACGTATATTTGAAAAATGTTATTTTCTCTTTAAATACAACTTTCTTGATTTGCGTCATGAATACCACGTGACATGCACCCAACGAACCCTCCAGGGTGGTCGTACCCTTGCTCCAGTTTTTGTCGTTACCTATACGTGAATACTAACGTCTTATCGTGTAATCCAACGATCGTATGCATTATTAAAAAGTTAATATCGTCATGTAGGACCTATGTGTAGGACGTGTAATAAGTATTAAGGAAATGTTGATATATTTTCATTGTTTAAAAAATAAAATTTGGCTCCGATGCAATAATTATAAGTGTAATTTAATTGTAGTTTAATTTTTTATATTAATTTTGTTTAAATGTGTTTACATCTTTATTTAATCAATCAGTTGTAGCATAACTTTGGTTTTGATTACAAAACAATAGATATTGGTATAATTCTAACTTTTATGTGTATCATCATCATCATTTCAGCTTATCACAGTACACTGCTGGACACAGGCCTCCACAAGCTCGTGGCAAAAATGGCACGAACTCATGTGGTTAGCCCATAGTCACCACGCTGGGCAGGAGGGTTGGTGACCGCAGGGCTGACGCTGCTGCCCGTCTTCGGCCTGTGTATTTTAAAGCCAGCAATTAGATGGTTATCCCGCCATCGGTCGGCTTTACAAGTTCCAAGGTGGTAGTGGAACTAGGTTATCCCTTAGTCACCTCTTACGACACCCACGGGAAGAGAGGGGGTGGCTATATTCTTTACTACCGTAGCCACACAGGGTTTTATGTGTATATCAATTCGTTTTCTTAATATTAAAAAAAAATATCCCTCCTAATATCCTAAATACAGCAGATCAGTAAAATGTAAAAAAAAATATATATTAAACAGTGCTTACTTTTTAAATGACTGTCATTTACATAAAGACATTTAATAAGAATTACATAATCACTAGGACGTAGTATAAAACAGAGTCGCTTCCCGCTGTCTATATGCTTAGATGTTTAAGAATACGCAACGGATTTTGATGGGGTTTTCTTTAGTAAATAGAGTTATTCCAGGGGAAGGTTTGTATGTAGGTATAATACATGCATAATATAGTAGAGGAAAATCGATAATTTTTGCAACCGTGCGAAGCCGGGGCGGGTCGCTAGTAATATAAATGATATTAATTTTAACCAGTTTAAATAGCCATATATATTTTAACAATTAACTAAAATATTTGGCCATTTTGGCTTCAAGAAAATAATTTTAACGCATAGAAATGTACAACGCATAGAATATACAGTTGTACACGCGATATTAAATTAATCGATATAATAATAAACTGTTATTGAGTCCGAGTAGCAATAGCTGCGGTATCATTAGAGCTTACGGGTTTGTAGTTGAAAGCTGGGTAATTGTTAGAATTTATATTTTACTTGGAAAACGTGAACGTACTTCCTACAAAATTTTAAAGAAAATCTAAACACTAACCACGTATCAAATTTATAACAACATGAAACAGGAATATTTCATGTTGTATTTGTTTAAATATTTAATTGGTTGCATAATTTTGAAGCTGTTCTATAATGCAATGTAGCATTAAGTTATGTATTGTTAACTCTGCGGCTTTGCATACGTAAGTCTAATTTTCGTGGGATATTCGTGCTGCGGCGTGATTTCTTTTGTGACTTTGTATTAATTGAGATCCATGTAAATACGTTTAGAGAGAGAGAGATATATTTAAAATTCTCGTGTCGCGGTGTTTGTTAGCAAGCTTCTCCGAAACGGCTTTAACGATTTTTATGAAATTTAGTGTGCATATTGGGTAGGTCTGGATCTTTTTTTGTTAAACTTTTTATTTTTATTTTATTATGATTTGGCATTGAAAAATACATACATCCCCAAATTTTCACCATTCTACTACTAACCCCTAATTGTTAATAACGTTTAGTGGCAAAACAACGTTTGCCGGGTTAGCTAGTTTTTATATATTTTTTGTTCGACTTTTATATATTATTTTTTTTATAGGTATTATAATATTTTAGTAAAACTATGAATAATAGATTAAGACATACTTTTCCAAACGAATTAAGTGCTCTCTAAATAGTTAAATCGTCTTTAATCTATCAAAATATGAAGAAACTTAGGAAATATAATATAATAGAAGTAGATAAAATCGTTTTTCTTGACTTATATAAATATAGCAATTTCTATAAGCAACTCCTCCTACTTTCTATCTTTCAGTTATAATCTCATTAAAAGTATTATGTTTCACTATCGCGATCGCTTTCATCCTTTCTTTCCCTTATCTTAAGGGACCGACTTAAGGAAGACGTTTCTTTTCGTTTAATACTTTTAACGAAATGCTTATTTAGATCAGATTCAGATTCTTACGAGCCCTTTTAAAGACGAGAAGTCGATACAAAGGGATATTATGTATAGATTTTTTCGTTTTTAATCATAAAATAGCGATTACATATAGGTACAGGATGGTCGACTCATAACATAAAAAATATTTTACTTTATCAACGTTTTTAATGCTAAGGAAATAGCATTGGACGTTTATGCAGAAGTACTTTACCAGAATAGCTCGTATATTAAGACGAAGTAAAATTTAAAATGGGGCTATGATTTTTTTTTTTTCGCGTGTCATATGATCTACAAAACCCTCAGAACCCCTTATATGAAGTTAGGAGTAGTTAGGAGTCGAGCAACCTATATATTTGATGCTAGCGATTTTAAACTCTATGATGATTACCTTCATAATCTTGATATTTTGACTATTTTCATTTTAATTTTCATTTTTCCTTTTTGGGCGTTCCATAGTTTTGTTAGTTTTAAGTCTAGCTGCACCAGTAGCTCAAAGTACTTATATTTGAACAATATAAAAGTAAATAATACTGTAACTCTCTTTATGCTTTTTTTTTGTAATATTTTTGTGGTGTACAATAAAGTATAAAATAAATAAATAAAAATAATACAACATTGAAAGATAAAGCATCTCAAAATATTTTATAATGCACATTTCACCCGAGCTATTCCTGTCGATCTGCGGTGAACACAATACCGGTAGTGAAATTGATATAAAAACCAATCTCGTTGCGAGAAGGAAATGAGAGAATATTCTCCCCCGCAATTACCCTTGCACATACCGAACGAAAATATAGAGCTAAAGGAAAATTGCTCCTGCAGACTATCATCACAGAGGAGCGAGTAGCGTGGGGCGAGGCACGCGACCCCACGTACACATTCGACAAAGTAACCCTTATTACAACTATCCAAAGCACATATTCCTGAATCAAATTAAAGTTTCTTAAATAGTAAGGTGTGAGCGCATGCGTTTATTTTGGAGGGAAAAGTGTAAGTCGCATCACCATAGCGACGTAAAATCAGTACAATGCGTTCTAATTTTCATCCAAGTGCAGTGCTTTACAATTATCAGCGTGTTGTGTAAATTACTCGCTTATCGACAAATAAATTGTCGGTTACACGCATTTACCGTCGGTAAACACGGCTCGTAGCAAAATATACGATAAATAAAGGCTTTGTTTGAAGTGTTTATTGTGCTGGATCTGATCTTGAGGCCTGTTTGTGTGCACTCGCCTTCATTGTCCGGTCTTTTACCTGTGTATGGGATTTACAAAGTGCATTATTGTAATGGCAGCCGACTAAGATTAGATTTGAACGACCTTGTGTCACGTAACTCACAGACCTACCTTTGTTCCGAGGATTGTTTAACGTACGATTTCAATGTTTTTATTGTTTTTGTTGTAACTTCTCAAGATTTATTGCATGTTACTTGTTAATTTGTAAGTTTCTTACAAATTAAATTAAAGTTAATTAAGTATGCTTTTATAGAATTGAGTCTTCTGTTTTATAAATATTCAACGTTTTAAAGCTAGTTTGATATTATTATGTTTTCTTTATTGTACACCAGAAAACTAATTAAAATGAAAAATATTACGTATTGGTTCACCACTTGTGGATTAAGGTTATCCTGCAAATAAGTTATTAAACTTTATTTTATATTTAATTTAAAAAATAATAAAGACTAAGAAATTAAAAATTCCCTTACCGAACCTTATACCGACCTTACCAAACAGACATAAGTCGAACATGTCCCGGACGTATTTAATTAACACATAATTGATTCCACGTCTATTCTAGCCGACCACGAAAAACTGGCCCGACCCGGCCCAAAAAAAAAACCGGCTAAATTGAGGTAGGCGTTCCTATTCCTCTATTGTATCCGAAAATTAGAACTTTTGATTTGTTTGTGTAATCCATACCTCCGTCATATTCACTTAATTAATACAAATTGAAGACAATGTACACATTTCGTGTGTACCGCGAGTCTGACGCGTAATACATGAGATCCAATAATGTTTTATAAAATATTGTGTTGATAATTGATATGCTTGAAATATTAAATGGAATATATGAAGTTAATTATTACAATTAATATTTTACCAACGAAATATTAATTGCTTTACCAAACACGCAAAGCATCTCGGAACACTATCAAGTTCGGAGAAAAATATGTAGGTATTTAGAAGTATGGTTGTAATAAAATTGTCAACATTACTTTAATTAAATATCATAAATGACATTGGTATTAGCTATGTAGACTGATATCGAAATTAACAAAAAAAAAAAAAAAAAACAATTCAGTAAATTTACAAATTTTTGAACTATCAAATATTTTTTGTGTATGTTATTGTAGTGTCAATAGATGGCGCTGGTTAATAGTGTTTCAAATAATTATTTTTATACGTCCGTTTCTATTTTTACTTTGATTGTAATCAAACATTCACATTAGGAATGTCAAAATTATAATAATAAAAAATATGTGTATTTCTATTTGTCTTTGCTTTGCAAATGATAAACATGTTTTAATTATGTTTCTCATACCATGAACGATGTAATTGTAAAACCATTTTTTAAAGACACATGGCTCACCTGGTGGTATTCAAACAATTAATTTCATAACAGTTGTTAAATACCTGGAAAGATATATTTTTTGTTCAACAGACCCACATGAGCGTAGACGCCGCGTCGCCGTACAGCGCACTCTACGTAAACAAAAGCGTTGCAACTACTAAGTTCCGCAATTATTGGGTAGATGGCGCTGAAAAGTATAATTATTTGTTTACCTTTTTATAACTATTTTTCTACTTATTTATTGCCTTTTTACTAAAACTTTCCTTTTTTTTTATTTGTTATAAAAGATTACTTACATTATATAAATTATTTGAAAATTTAAATTACAAATTACATAATAAGAATTGTTTTTGTCGCACTACAATTAAATTTCACTTGGGCTATACCATATAATAAGTTAAAAAAATTGATTCGTGACTGAATAACTAATGAAATAATTTACTTTTTTTAATCGTAACTCGCCTTAACAATAACCACATATTTTAGATAAAATAAATTATATGAGGGTTTGCGTGTTGCATCGTCGTTTCGTTGCTTCAAACTCTTGTCAATAAAGGTCTTTTTTAGAGATCCTCCAATTGTGTGACCTTTCAAATATATTTTGATAGCAAAAGTTAGCATAGTGGCAAAAAAAATCTTACATCTGTTGAGTTCATAGTAAGTTGCTATCATTAAGATAGTTTGACTAGGAATTATTTTTGTATTTTACTGAACCCTTAAAAGTCTGATCTACTCTGTCTATGAGGTTCTCAATTCGATTGTTTTTTTGTAGTAAAATTTCTTTACGTACGCTTGACTTGGGGAGTAAGCTGGTGAATGCATGACGAGAGCATTACGAAAAGTGTGATTGGGCGAGGCGAATGGAAGTTGAGAGGAAGATATAAGTTAGTGTGAGGATGGAAAGTTTTACTTTAGTCGTGTAGTCTAAAGCACACTTTTTTTTGTAATACACAATTATTTTTTATTTCAATAAAGTTATGGACAATAAAGTGATTGACGTTTGAGTTTAGTTGTGTAACATGGTCGGTTATTCGTCAATCGTGACGGCAATGATCCATAATATGCTGCGTTAATTTAATTTTATGCTAAGCTACAATAATTAATGAGCGTACCTATTACTATATATATCTTATTATTTTATGTTTAATTCTAAATATTTTGCAGTCTAACAAATAGATACCTACAATATAAACTAAAATTTATATCAGTAAACTATAGCAGTAGTCTATATTATTTGTAAATACATACTATATTTTTAATTTACTGTTACGTTTGACTTTTAATAAGTACAATTTATTTTTATTTGTAGATTGGCGCGCACCGATGACGGACGATTCGGAGGCGGGTCGGCGGGCGCGCGCTCCGCCGGCGCCGCCACCGCGCCCGAGCGTGCGCCCCGAGCCGCGCCCGCGCCTCATCCGCCCCTCCGAACACCTGGCCCTGGTGGAGCAGGCCCGGGAGCGGGAACGGCGCCCGCATCCACTCGTACCTTCGGTCACAGTGGTGCAAGGGCCTACGTCCTTTCAAAGCCCCAAAATAGTGCAAGGAGGGTCTTTACAAGGACCACCTATGGTGCAAGGGTCATTACAGCAAAGGCCGTCACTGGTGCAAGGAGAACCCTTACTACAAAGGCCGTCGATGGTGCAAGGAGGGCCTTTGTTACAAGGACCGCATGTGGTGCAAAGATCAAGGCCGTCAATGGTGCAAGGGGAGCCTTTACTACAAAGGCCGTCGACGGTGCAAGAAAGGCCTTTGTTACAAGGTCCGCCAAAGGTGCAGGGGCCCGCTTTGCCGGGTCCGAGGCCACCGCCCCCGCCTCAGGTCCCGAGGCTGTATGTACCGCCTCCCACTCGTATGCCGGCTCCGGTGTCGAAGGCGCATCCTGTTTCGAGGTTGCCGCAGCCGAAGAGAGATATTCAGGTACGTCATGTCGTCTAATGACAATGCAAATCGTAAACTAGTCGTAAAATATAAGCTAAAATCTCTTTTTGTCGTAACTTACAACTTTATATACATGATATTATGTATATCAGTATAATTCTGTCGACTTTGGGTAAAGAGATAATCTCGTATCTTTTAATTGAAAGCAGAGGGTTAGGGCTTGATCCGCTACGCTTGTCCTCTACTATACTGCTATAAATCTTTCAGACTTTCTTTCGAGTTAAATAGGTAAACGGTATCACATGAACTGTAAAGATTAACTAGTGGTGGCCCAGTGGTCGAAATTCGACCATTAATTATTTAAATTATAAGTTTGATCATTATTAAGGTTCTGTTGTCAAAGACTGTACTTCTATAAAATCTATACATATAAAAAAACTTGGAGTGTGTGTAGGTTATATTAAAATAGCCGCTTTAAATGCATATTGATTGATATATACACGGTACATATATATGTACCAAAATAACATTTTTAAAATTTTGTCTGTCTGTCTGTTTATTCCGGCTAATCTCTGAAATTGATGGACCGATTTTGACGGGACTTTCACTGGCAGATAGATGATAACATAAGGGGTTACTTAGGCTACTTTCATTTTAGAAATTTATTTATTTTATAACTGCAAAATGAACAATTAACTTTTTTGTTAAATTCCACGCGGACGAAGTCGCGGGCAAAGCTAGTAATAAATAAAAGAGTATACATGCGTGTGTGTCCAATACATGGTGTACATAGTGTGTGTAATCTTATTATTTTATTTTTTATTATTGATTCAATATATTTTATGCATAACAAAACATATTAGCATTCTGCACTCGTCTATAAAAACTATAAGTGTGCGAAATTTCATACTCCTCCGTCCGCGCAATTTTCGTAAAAAGGACTACAAAGTTTTTGCTTCACGTATTATTAATATACATACATTAGTTGTAAAATACATTAATGTAAATGTAATATCCATTAATGTAAATGTAATATACATTAATGTAATTAATATATTATACTTTAGTTAGTTCTTGAAAACACAGCGTTAGCTCGTACTGGAACTTTTAACTATCTTGTATCGCTTCAATATTTGAACTCAAGATGAATGATATCTACAGTTCCATCTCTACTCTAATGAATTTATTCAGTTAAATAAATGTATCTATAACGAGATAACGACATGCGGTTCGAAAGAATGTCGATAAAAAATCGAGCTCGTTATCCTGGAGATCTGTAAACGGTAAGGCGAGTGATAACTCCGAGAGCGCTCCTCGACGGGAGATGAAAACTTTTTCTAAAAACCACATTGTTTCGAGCGCTTCGAGTTTTAACAGCGTAACTCGGGAGCTGGTTTGATTCGTAGCGGAATACGAACTTTATAATTATACTTACTCAAACACAAAATCGGAACGAAAAACATAGTTGATAAAGTAAGATTAAAACTACACGTGTATCATTATTGTACCATAATCTTTTAGTATATTTATATGTATACTTAATAAGTGTCTTTTAGGGGATCGAAGTGTAAAGAAAAACCTAAAATAAAAACTTAAAAGCTTTTAATTTAAAAAAAATGTGTATGTGTTATCTAAAAATTAATAAATCACTTATATCTATCTATGTCTTTCAGAAAATCCAGCGCCTCTAACAGCACGCATATTTTTTAAAAATTCTCTTAATATACCGACAGTACGTAGTTAATTTTTTATCAATTTTAGTAGTCTTTTTCGCCAAAATAAATTTGAAAGTGACGACTTCATTAAGACTGCAGCTTTTTCAATTTATTTCACCATTGTTCGCTGTTACATAAATCTTCATCTACTCTTCCTCCATTAAATAAACTATTCGATTGGTAAGAGTCTATCGTAGTTTTGTGTTTAAAATCATATTGAACATAACGTCAGAGATAAAAGTAAGTTTTTAATATAATGGTCTTAATTTTTATTTATTACTTACTGACTGTCGATTAAATTTATAATTATTCGCGATGTTTAAAATTCGGTGTTCGGTGTGTTTGAAGAAATTTCGTAACTTTATCGAGTAGAACAAATTTTAATGAAGTAACCAAAAGAAACTAAAACTAATTTCGATTTTACTTTTAAATTACCATTAATATATTACTTTTATCAAAGATGGCCTAAACTTATTATTGGTTGATTTTATTTTTACTTTTTATCATATTTTTTGTATTTATATACATACCTATTTGTAATCGTTGGTTTTAACTCTAAGAATAGGCGAATGCTTTACAAGAAATCCTGTTTCAATTCTGTTAGTTTAAAGCACATAATATGTGGGCGACACTTTCCTTGTCGAAGATCAAGTATGCTAATGATTGTATTTATCAGAACGATGATACGGCATTATTCACACGAGTACACATCAGTGGAAAAGCGATAGTGATCTTAGTCAGCTATAGACAATGGGAATGTGAATATTGTTCGTGGTGCCACGTCAAATGTATTGGGTCCTCGAGTTACGTTATGTATACGTAATCTTTTGCGAAACCACAACACTTCCAGAATTCGTTTAGTGGTTTTGAATAATACACAAGCTTTGTTTGATGTATGGAGGGATAGAATTTTTTACTGATGATTTTAACCGCTATGATTGACCAGGATACTTGTATGGATTAATAATATTTAATGACTATAACGGAAATTGTCATCGAAGAAATTTAGAACGTTCTTTTAAACGTTCCGCATAAAGAAGATGGGGACTTTTGGGCCAAAATGTAATGAGTAGTAGTAAAATTGGTCATATTTTTTTATTTTAAAATATAAAATATCAACTCAATTCTGAATCTGGAAGCGGAGAAAATTGAGAAAGATAGTTATCATCAAATAATTTGGGTATCGATTCAACTATAATCGATTACAGAATTCAAAAGGAAAATGTTTGCACTATTTAATTAACTCAAGATATTTAGATACACAATTAAAGCTGTAAACAATAATGTGCATTTAAAGAAAGTTACATTAATATCGAAAATATCAATTAATATCAGATAAACCAAAATGATTATCGATTTCGTATTGATTTAAAATAAATCATATTTTTAATGACAGTTTTGACAGCTGACTAACAGTAATACTGTGTCCGTCACTCGTTTCGTGTTTACTGTTTTCCGATGCATTCTGAGTCCATTCCTGATATTTATTTATGGTTTCAAGTGTATATCAATATTTGTAATGAGTTTTCAAACAGTCTTCACTAAATATAACAAACATTAGTGCTACAAGAACTAAGTGATCGGGTTTTATTATAGACATTGTAACATAACCTCACTTTTACAAAAAGTCTAATAACTCCACTCTCAGGTAGCCAAAATATAGATAATTTTCAGCGAGGGATCAATAAGCCTAAATGCATTAATTGATACCATTTTCATTTCATTACATTTTGGCCCAAGAATGTATGGAATCGTATCCATCTCCTTTAATTACATAATTGAACAAAGTTCTATTCGTATTTTTTAATAACAGTTAAAACAATAAAAAATTTAGTAGACTTTCAAATAGGTGTATTTTTAAAATTAATAATACCTTTGTATATATATTTATATATATAGTATAGTCATACCTACAAACTAACACAACACAAACCTCGTTATCAAAAACATTTAATTATATAAATAATATGTTTACTCTTAAGAAGTTAAGAGCAAAAAAGGCCCTTTAATAAGGGAAAGTAATAATTATTGTCTCATATTTTATTTATGAAATGAAAGTACTTTCGTAATGACGTCAGTTTTACAATTCCCCATGACCCAGTTTCAACGATACGAAGCAAAGACCAGACAGGGCGGAGTAAGTCCTTGGCCTTAGGTTATTCGGTACGTTCCATACATAATCTTCCAGAACATTAAAAATTTTGTATTTAGAAATTGTGTGTGTTGAGTAGTATTTTTTTTAAATTTTCGAGACTCAGTTTCTGAAAGTATATAGTTTTTTTTATATCTATAAGACAAATAATACCCAGACTAGCAGTTTGTCTAATCCTTTCCAGACTAGCAGTTTGAATGAAATAATATGGTCGCTTTTACTAATTACAGCTAATGAGAACGTAATTGGTACTGCACTTCAACTGCACTCGACTTCATCTAGCTTCCTCTTTTTCGTACTTTTATGATGTCGAAAGGCAAGATTTTTTAAATTGTGGTAATTTTGCCGCCCCCTTAAATATGCCGCCCGGGGCCATGGCCCCGCAACGATCGCTGAACAAGAAAAGGGCAGATCGGTAGGATTTCTTCAAATGCGATCCGTTAGATAAGTCGGTCACATGTCGTGTTGTTGGTAGCTCGACAGCTATCTTAGATCTGACAGCTTACATCTAGCAGCGAAACGGCTGTACTTATACGGATTGATAGCTGCGACTTTACTGCGATTGTTTTAATAGAAAATCTCTAGAAACTCTCAACCGACTTGAGAACTTATTTTACACAAAATGCTCCTGCATATTTAAAATAAACGTTCACATGAAAAACTACAACAAGCGTAAAATCGCGTTGACAGTTTCAAATAAGGCATGAAAATAACGCCTAAATTGAGTGGACGTTGTTAGTGAAAAGTGTCTAATTCGCTGAGCTAATATATATCCAATCTCACGCCTCATTAAAATTTAGCGATCGGTTTAAACTTTGTCGAATATCGTGATATTCAATTTAGTACGCATGCACCACATTAAGGTCCCTAATGGTCTGGCCCAGTTCTATTCTTTATCCAACGTCGGATTGGCTCACTAACAGCTCGAGGAACGCGCAATCCATTGTTGTATGAAAGAGATCGTTTGTCTTGGTTTTATTGCTGTAAAATTGTTCGTCGGATGCTAAATGGCGTTCCGATACAAGAAGCTATAACGGTAGTTGAAGAGGCATGTGGAGTTTTATTGATGCTGGAATTGTTATCATTTCGAACGATGAACGTTTATACAACTTGCAAAACTTGAATGACAATCGTACTTACATTATTGTGTCCTTTACAATACATATATATATACACAAGATTCGTTTTTAATTTAAAATCTTTTTTATATTTTTTTCTATTTTGTGTTGTTTGTGTATTTAAAGAATTCGACGACGCGTTGTCGCAACGATCACAACACTGGTTGGCTGATGCGCTGGCGTTTGCGGATTCGATCCCCGCATATGACAAACATTTGTAATAGCCATGCAGATGTTTGCCGTGGTCTGGGTGTTTCTGGAGTCCTTGTGGTCCTCCCCATCGTCGAGCACGCTAAGTCGTCGGTCCCGGTTGCTATCATGTATACCTGATAGCGATCGTTCCTCATAGTATTCGTATTATATCTGCCAACCCGTATTGGAACAGCGTGGTGGATTAAGCTCTGATCCTTCTTCTACATGGGGAAAGATGCCTATGCACAGCAGTGAGATATTACAGGTTGAAGAGAGCGAAAAGTATTCGATAGAATCGTAAACGATTTTGCAATTCTTTCGTCACGTAGTTAAGGTAATGGTGACCATTTTTAGACTTAATTAAATTCGTGTTCTTCATCAAATGATAAAAAATACCTCCCTGGCGATGATTAACAACATTATAAACAGGTTGTTCCTACAACGTTGAAAAGTCGTTCAGTCGAAATTAATGTGGAAAAGAAAGGATTAACACATATACAAGTATTAATTAGCTAGAGTACTTAGGTAGTGGATGATGCAACTTCTATTCTTACTTCTATATTAATTAAATAATTCTACATTAATAATAATTATATATTATATATATATATATATATATATATATATATATATATATAATGTCATGTACTTAATTTTTTATGTGAACTCTTATGTTACAAAACCAACATTAAATGATCTTCTCTACAAGTATCTTCACGATAACTGAATATTTATTAACTTACTAAATCTTATTTGTGTTGTGCTCAAACGCGTTGTCTGTTTAATTCATCAAATCCCCTTATTACTCTTAATTTAAAAGTCATTGGATATTCAAATAATCCCATTCAATTGATTTTCGTCTTTTGAACTAATTGATATTCTCTACGAGCGTGACAAGAATGATTTAAATAAAAAAATGATTGTAATTACAAACCATCAGCAAATATATTACTTTGTCAATATATAAATTGATGTAATATGAATTCAATGGAGTCTAATAGTCGGTATTAATAAGTAACCGATCAGACCGCCTGCGGACGCGTGGGTGACAATCGATACGTTTATAAAAAATATAATCGATAGGCAGAATCGATTCGATGTAATAATAAGAAACATTTATGAATTCAAGACTTTCTCTTTTATTAGACTCGACATGTATGACTTGTCACATTTCGATTTTATACTATGTAAGAAATATATGTCGCTTAAACGTTGTAGTAATAGATGTGAAAAATGTCTTTAAAATATCAAGGTTTTTCGATATGCCTCTAAAATAATTTAAGTATAGAATTAAGCAAAGTTAAATAATAATAGAACCTTTAGTGGTGTGAAAAACATTTGTCAGAATGTATTTGAATATTGTATAATGATTTAGCTCATAATTACATTCTCAAAGTTTAACAGTGAGTTCTATTTTATATTTATATACAACTTATAACTGTGTTAGAAGTTAGACGATAATAATTTGATTACTTACAATAACTACACACTGTATTTGTTGCTTGCTTCTTTTTTATCAATTTTACTAACATTTAAAACTGCCAGTGTCTCCGTCTGTAAATATCAAAATAACTTTTAATTTTAAATGACAACTCAAACGCGATTCTAGAAACCGTGTAAGTAAAATAAAATAAGTAAAAGTTGGATTTGTTTTGATGGCAAAATTTCTCACTTCTGTAATATATATTTTTGTCGCGTGTGTGTATAAAATAAATATTTATGAGTTATGTATGTCTATTTGAAAAAAAAAACCATTTATTCAGCCAACAAAAAATCTAAAAGACCATTTTATTCGATGTACGTCTCAAAAGATTTCAAGAGACTTTACAAATTAAGGATTTGTAGTTTGTTCAACATCATAAAATGTTACTTTTTTTACTATTAAGGAGAAAAAGAACATAAAATAAAGACTTCTGATGATAATCTTATAAAATTATGTCGCCAGATCCAAAGACAAGGAAATCTTTGGAGAAGTCCTTCATCTGAGAAGGGGTCCATGTATGTAAAAATAAAAATAATAACTGGAATATTAATACTTTACCTATACTATGATATGTTTGATTTTTTCAATTTTTTCTGTAAGATACATATCCAAATCTTTTTATATTTTATATTTTTAATTTATTTTGTGTAATATTTCAAAGGAAAATAATAATAATCGAGCATGGAATTTGAAATTCAATATTGTAAATTTATTTTGTAAATGCATGGAATAAAAGGCTTTTTTATTTTTTATTTATTTTATTATTCTGACAAAATATATTTTGTTTTAAATATGTAGTCTAAAAATATTACCATTCTAGTTACTATCATATACATCATACAACTTACCATATAAAATTGTAAGTCTGTAATAAACATTTTTAAACCACATAGATCGTGAAAATATAAGAATAGGTCCAATTACTTGATATGTCGAGTAAATTCTAGAAAATTCCAAGCAACGTGATACAAAAGAAAAAGATCGTGTACTATTGGTATTGGTAACGGGAGTTTGTAAGTAAAAGCACGTTAAAAGTCGAGTGTAACGTTATCGGATTACAAGAGTTTTATCTTCGACGTTTTTAAAACCGCCTCTAGTCAAGTGGGCGTGCTTTATTGTTTCGTGTTTATGTGCCGTGTATATTGAGTGTATCAGTGCAGTCAATATTTATATCGTTGCAACCAACTGGTTGAAACAGTCGTTCAGTTCAATGACTAATTGAAAAATACGATACGACTAAACGCCTCAACTTTTATGTGTATAGGTATTCTTTGTGTAGGTATTTTTATTTATAACTAGCTTATACCCGCGGCTTCGCTCGCATTGAATTTTTTTAGTAAAAAGTAGCCTATGTTACTTCTAATACCTCCAAGAATATGTGTACAAAGTTCGATGATGATCGGCTAAGTAGTTTTCGCGTAAAAGCGCAACAAACAAACTTACATTCACCTGTACTATATATATATATATATATATATATATATATATATATATATATATATATAATGAAAGAAAAAAATAACAATAAATATAGAAAAACGTCAAACAACTGAAACTTTGAAAAAATTGGATTGGATATTGACGTGACCGTCGATAATACAGTGCAACGGTATTACAGTACTCAGGGTTGGAACTTCATTACTGGACTGCTAGATGGCGTTGAAGTAGCTAGATTTTGACATTTTTGACAAACAATTTTTTATTTTTCGTATTTTTTTTAATACAAAATATCCTATGTTACTTCTAATACCTCTAAAAAAATGTGTACAATGTTTCATGATGATCGGTTGAGTAGTTTTCGCTTAAAAGCGTAACGAACAAACTTACATTCACATTTATAATATTAGTAGAGATTTAAGTAATACTTTTTAGATACAATACGGAAAAAAATATAAAAATACAATATCCATTTCAGTTACCTAAATAACGCGCGGCGTTGTCGTAAAGCGTTACTCGGTTTTGTGATAACATGCTTACGTAGTTTGCTTGTTTGTTTGGCGCCGACTCAAAATGTGTAAATTTAATTACTTTAATATTTTATTTCTTAATATACTTTTCAGTTTTGCGTTCGCTTTGTAATCCAGCTGAGATATAAATGTCCATGATTCAAGTTCGAACTGGGCGTGTAGTTGTATTGCGTTGTTACATGACTGAGACATAACGATATCGATTTGATAACGTGTTGTCAAATTGTTTTAATGCAAACATCTTTGATTACACGCTCTTATATTTAACACCAATAGAAGCGATCACTAAATTCTTTTAGGTTACCTTTTAGCTAATACTAGTACTTAACTTCGTGAAATTTCGGTTCTAAAATCTCGCGAGATTGCTAGTCTCGCATATAATTCTGCATCACAACACGTTTCGTGTTTCATTTACTTCAAAAAATATATAATTTATCTATAGTTTGAACTAATTTAGTAGGTAATTAGATGTTTGTATCGAAATTGTGCATCAAAACCAGTTCTATATAACATACTTAAATCATGTAAGTTAAATATATAGTTAAAAACTCGAAATTTTTTGTACAATACTACAACTGACTCTTTTTCTACACGAAGAATGAAGCACTCGCCCAACACTGGCGTGTTACTGGCTAAATCAATCAATACTACAATAGTACTATGGTACATTTTTTGTTGTGACATGCTTTAGTACTTTCGATATAATCTTAAGTTATATAATACATAACAATGTATATAGTGTAGCACATTTTATTTGTATCTTCAGTATTAAGGTTAGGAGAGCGTTTTCTGATAGCAGTCATTTACCGCCCACGTCGCCTCGACACGCTGATTGACATTTGACGGCTCGTTGCAGTTCCATTGTCGTTTCACGATACGTTTTGATCTGGACGCCGATTAAAACTTGTAACTAGCTTCAAAGGAAACAAATTGTGCTTACTTAGATACATCGAAGTGGAGTGAGGAGTAACTATAACAGGGCGTTAATCATCGAGTCAGGCAGTCAGGCAGGTAAAGAAGTTTGTAGACAATTGTAAAGTAGTAAAATAATATATTTTTTCAAGTGGATTAACTATGCGTTGTCATGTGTCGTTAGACGTCGGTAAAGGGAAATGGTAATGTGTGTTCCGTATGGGCCGAATGGACCGATTATGCAAATATTGTCTCAGCGTTCGACTTGCACTGCCATATAAAGAGACAATGAAATGGGCCATTTTTAAATACACCATCGTACACTTCACATGGAAATTTTTCATCCATTTCCATAATTTGACTTCACGGTAGCTTTGTTATTAAACGTCTGACTGGAAATGCTATTATCCTGTCGTTTTGAAGAAAAAAAAAAAAAAACAATTCTGACATTAATGGACGTTCGTTTTAATACTGCGCTGTCATAAACTGTGTAATTTTTAAATTATAACCTTTTAATATCAGGAACTTTCTATTTAATCTCGAAGAAAAGAATTTATTATCTTAAAACAATTTTACTCTAAAGGATTAAACATAAATCAAAGTCTGTAATAAATTTTTCAATCAATCATCGTATTAGAAAAATGAAAGTTTATTCAAATGATATAATAAATAACATGAATTCATTATATTCTATAGATTGATATTTTCTGCGTAAGTCATATTTGTAAGTAAATAAAAATAATGTAATTAGTCAATATTATTTATATAAGTAAAACTTTTCCCAAATAAAAAATTCATATATTTGCATGTTTTACATTATTAATTGCGTCATATTTACTTCGGTTAAAGTCGTTTTTATATTATGTAGTAATATATTAATTACTTTATGTGAAAGTAATTACTATTATGTCATTTATTTATTTTCTTTTTGTGGCACTGTCGGCTTGCGATCGAATACGAATAATTATTATTTTCCATTATACTTTACTTTTTTTTTGTTTTGGCTAAACACTACTTATTATTTAAGTAGTTTATCATTTTAGACCTAAATATAGTTTAAAAGTAAAGTGAAACTCAACTGATAAATATTTAATCAACATCGTCGCACATACTTCCTGTGGTGTGTAATTTTTTTTGTATGTTAAATAATAAAATTGTTTTTGTAATATGTAGCTTTATGCCCTTATACGCGAAACAAATCGTAAATAACCATATAAAATTTTATGAAGAACCCGACCATTGTTTATATTGATTGACGTCTATTAATACTTTGAGGCATTATTTTGTATGAGCAAGAACTACTCGTAAGAAGCTTCGACATTGTTCCTCTTTTCACAATATTTTAAATCTTCCAAGAGATTTTTGTACGTCTGGGTTTCTTTTTATAGTCCTTACCTATGACCTAATAAATAATAAAATAAATAAATGTCTATAACATTCAGACATGTGTGACTTTTGATGAGATTTTTTTTTTCGATAAACGTACTTAGAAACATTACATAATTATATAAAAAATACGTATATTACACCCAGACTCGGCGTGGAAATCGAAACCACAACACCTGGACCAAAAAACAGGTCACTACAAACTACTCAAATGGGTTAATTATGCCATAATTTTTATCATTAGAATCAAATATTTATCATAAAAAAATTACGTGCTTTTGAAGACATCCTAAAAATATGATTCATAATAAATATACATGCGCTTTAGACTTAGACGTGTACCTGTACCTAGGCACTAACATAAATACCTACTTTTGAAAGCTATATGCAGTCATTTGGATAATCAATGTAGATCAGGTGATTTAAAGGAATTATTTGATCAACATAATGATGCGTTGTCTAATCGTTTATTTAAACCAGTTGGCTATGAAAAATATACCAACACATGCGGACCAGTCAATATTCAAGGCTTTAAAGTTATTTATATTTAAAAGAGTCCATTCTACGGTAACCGCTGCAATGTAAGCCTTGACCATTAGTAGTGAGGTATTTTTCAGATGCAGTTCTGTCTCGACCCCTCATACCGTAAATTTATGAAAACGATGTGATATAGACCTTGGCTATACCTATATACATAATTTCTATAAAATTTGCCTCCGAATTAAGTATACCCTGTTTATTGTAATCTGCTTTGTTCTAAGATCTTCAGTTAGTTACTTAAATTTTCATTATTATAAAACTAGCGACTCGCACCGACATCGCACTGGTGCAGTGCTGATACTAAATATAAAATATAAAATAAATATTTGCAATATAAGCGCAAAAAATATTTTCATTTACGACATCATATTAGAAACCTCTAAAACTATCAGTGTTCCTCTACTATATTATGCATGTATTATACATATAAACCTTCCTCTGGAACCACTCCATTTACTAAAAAAAATCGTATCAAAATCTGTTGCGCAGTTTTAAAGATCTAAGCATACAGACAGCGGGAAGCGACTTTGTTTTATACGATATAATGATGATACGTAGATCAATTATATATAGTTTTATTTATGACTATAGAATAGATAGCGGGTGCACTTCATCATATTTTCTAAAGCTTTACACTCTGATCACTCTATTAAATAAATGCTAAAGTGAAAATCTAATTGAAAACGGAGGAATTAGAAATTTGCATAGAAACGTGTGAATAGGTGGGTTTACATGGAAATAAATCAGTTGAGGTGATTGCATAGAGTCGTATCATTAAATGAAAAGTAGACGTAGAAAACACCGTAGACGTTCAAGATTAAGATGGTAAGGCTTTCTGCGGTTGAAAACAAATTAGTTTCGACGTAAATGGACATACGATGATGACACGCAGTTATTTCAATTATTATTTCAGCGAAATCGTATTATTAACTATGCGTTACTACTCGTGTAGTACTAATAAATCTTAGTGTGATATGTACTCTTATATTTTACGACTTCATTATAATTCAACTTATAACTTGGTACAAATAATTGAACGATTATTATTACAAATACTAGCTTTTTGGAATAATCATCATCATCATGATCATCATCATTTCAGTCTATCACAGTCCACTGCTGGACACAGGCGTCCACAAGTTCGTGCCAAAAATGGCGTTAACTCATGTGTTTTGCCCATAGTCACCACACTGGGCAGGCGGGTTGGTGACCGCAGGGCAGGCTTTGTCGCACCGAAGACGCTGCTGCCTGTCTTCGGCCTATGTATTTCAAAACCAGCAGTTTGATGGCTATCCCGCCATCGGCTGGCTTTGGAATAATAATCAAGGTCAAATAACGAATGCGCTTTTTATTTTAGTTTTTTTTTTTTTTTTCGCACATCCTAACTTATCGGAATATTTGTCAATAGGGTATCGTTTGAGGGCTATATAACTGGTAATCCATCTTTATTTAGAAATAACAATAATGTCTAAACGAAGCACTGAAAGGTTCGCTGTAATCAATATTACTGATTACTATTACAAACGAACTGGCTCTCGTACGTACGATGATATGTAATGCAACAAACGAGCTTTAAGTTGTGTAACTAGCATTACTTTAACATAATACTATAATAAATATTTCGAAAAGCCATCATTGTATATAGTTATATTTGTTAAAAATAATCTCTAAAACTACTATTCTCGAATCTTTCGTCTCTCATTACGTAAAAAAATAAGCCAGAATATAGGATCGGAAAGTAGAAGCTTAGGCTCAAAATGAGTACACTGTTTATCTTAGTTTTCAAGCTTAGTATCCGAATCCGTAGGAAAAGACCAGTTAGCTTAGCCACATATTGCTTGGCAACTGTCTAAAATACTCGTAACTTAATAAATATAGCGGTTGAAGGTACGAGTCTACTTTGTTATATTTTATGGAACATATTGTCAGTTAGAGAGATATAGTCTCCGTGATCGCAGACATGATACAACACAAACCCCATGACGCCTACATGGTAAAACGAAGAGCGACGCGAATCGTAAATCGATTCTGACGTAACGAGTAGGCGCCGACGATTCTTAAGATATGTTAGTTATTTTAAAAGTGAAAGAGGCATATCCAACTATTTTTATTTGTAAATAACCGGCGGAAGAGATCGAAATCGAACACGAAAAGTTCTTTAACACTGTAAAATACAGAACACAACTGTCAACATTTTTGCTTTTAGTTTTAAGTAACGGATTTATAACATGACGGGCTCATTGGCGCTATTGGATGTGTCTCTCCATTTCACACAGTCACTGTCGTGGTGGTTTAATTCGAGCCCCGATTCTGGATACAAATTTTATATTATACATGTTTGTTGTACCTTAAGAACTGACGATTAATTTCTCATCGTGTGTTTTCCATCTGCATCAACATTGGTAAAATAGACTGAACTAAAAACCATTAAACCCAAAAATTAACTAAGAACAGAAGTGCGCACGTCATTGTATCATTATGACTTTGTTGTTATTACTGAAACATATGCTTTTTGGTCACAGTAGTTAGTTGATCGCTCGAAATTAGGGCGTTTCAAAAAAAAAAAAGTATATTAAAAATATATAAAATTCTCGTCCCACAATGCTAGTTACCATTCCTCCGAAACGGCTGGACTGATTTTTATGAAATTTTGTGTGCACATCGGGTAGGTCTGAGAATCGGCCAACATCTATTTTTTATACCCCTAAGTTTTAAGGGGGAGGGATTAAGGGGGTTTTTAACATATATGGCAAAACAACTTTTGCGGGGTCAGCTAGAATACAGTCATATAAAATTATAATTTACTTAATTTACACGTCTGTCTAAGTTCATATTTGCGGATAAAAATATCTCATCGATACACAGAAATTCGATAGTGAAAAGGAATAATAGATCAAAAACTTTTATATGATATAGTTATCCGTCAAATAGCGTTATCTGCAACTGGTGAAACAGGCCCTCAGTCTTAGTAAATTAATAAATGGTTACAAAGAAACAAACCTTCTTTCTAATATTAGTATAAGCTCGTAATTATAACCTACTTCTTAAGTTATGCTTGTATCTAATATACCATCAGAAACTAGTTTAAAACGATGGGTTATGTTTTCCGGCGTAACGTAATAAACATCCTCAATATAGAAATTATACAAGGGGGTAACTGGGTCATAGAGGTACGTTCTACGATTGAGGAAATTGTCTGCGCTATAAAAATATCAATATCAATATATGATCTTCAATAAAAGTCATATTCTATTAACGGTTTGACTTAATTATTTCTCATGATAAGTATGTTTTAGATCGTGAGTAGATGTGCGAGTATCGAGTAATTGGTTTTAAAATTCGATTCAGAACTAATGATAAACTGATTTATGATAAACTGGGGGTTTCTTATTAATAATTAATGTATATATAAACGGAAATAAGATGCTTTCAAGATACAATTTTCAATATAAACTACAGTTTACTAAACTATATACTTATAAACTACAGTGTGTATATGACGATTTAAGGATATTACATGCATCATATACTATACTTTGTTGTAATTCATAAATTAAACAAGTCTACCGATTGTATTCGCGCTACAAAGTTTTTAGTTTCAAATTATGTTTTAATACCTCTCATAATTTATGTCCATAAACTTTAAAATAATACAAGTTCTGTATAAAACACGATTTAGGGAAGCTCAACCGTAATTTTTTCATTTCCATATTTTACCAAAGTATTTTCTATTATCATTTCATTCTTCTTTTCTCGTCTATTATTTAAATTTTATTTCAAATTTATTTTAAGTATCTAATTTTCACCAATATTAACGTGTACGTGTAACTATTATTTATGAATTATATTACACTTCAACCTTGTACTAGGTCGAAGGGATAATGTAAAGTCTTGTAACACATGTGAGAATGAAAAAAAAATATGAAATGGTATAAAAATATATTATATATTATAATTATACATGTAATTTTAAGAAATTATATGTATGTGCATCATTTTATTACTTTTTAAGTGCAAGTGATTTAATACAATGTTACCAGGAAGTCAAAGGCGGCGAAAACATCACTTCCGAAAGACTCCGCTTATTAATTAAGATATAAGACAAATTTAACAAAGCTGCGAGATATTATTGGTAATAAGCACGAACATTGTAATATTTATTCGCACTCGTATATTTACCGAATAGTATGTAATTATTTTAATGTTGGTGTGATTTTAACCAATTTTGTTAAATGTCGAATGTTCATTCTTGCTTACTATCGAGATTTAATAATATTTTTTTACTATATGATTACGATTTTTTTTTCTAACGAGATATGTGGATTTGGCTAATAACTACTTTTTGAATTATTTGTAAATCGATCGGAAATATAATGGGTCTTAACTAAGACGAATTAAATATTTTTTCATCGATTTAAATATATTAGTATTGTATTGTAATTATAAAATCAATGGGTTATTATAGCGCCATGGCAACATAAAATAATATCCTTTATTTTTAACTCGAAATATCTAACTTTGACGTTGATTATTCAACGATGTTGTTAACAAAATTTTCGGAGAGTGTCTATTAGTGGCTAATGGTCTTTTCCTTTTTTCTCCTGTTTTTCTTATACAAAATTTCTTTGTGGTAGTTTCGAGAATTGTTAAGGAATAGTTTTTAATTTAATTGCTATTAAAACTCAAATTGACGACGAAGCTATTTCTTCACTAAAATGTTCTGCGTATTGGTGTTTTACGGATACTGAGAATACCAATAAAGCCGCATTCATAATTACAATACAGCAAGATGTTAAAAGCATTACCTCCACTGACAGTTATACAATAGACATTTCATGACTACAAAAGACTTAGTCATTTGGTAGTCGGACTGTAATTATAAACTGGAATAAGGGTCATCACACAACGGTAAATGTTATTACTTCAATTTTTTACATAGCTCAGAGATTATTACAATATTTTTTTAATAATATAGTATTTTTTTTTTTGCTTTTTACCAAATCCTTCCAGAAATTTCCTGAATGTTTTGTACCTATGCTAGTAAAATAAAACTTTTCTGTTTGAGACCATCTGACTGTCATATTACTTAATATAGCAGACATCAAGAGTTGGGCGTATTTTGACGTATTGTTTATAGTAGAAAAATATTTATTAATATTTAAATGGTGAAAGTAATTAATGAGTTTCGTTAAGGCTATCTCGCTATTACTTGTTGTGGTGTTGGAGTCAAAATATAGTTTTTGTGTAAAATATGACTTAATCTAAAACCTAAATATAAACGGCGAAATGGTAAAATAATTTTAATATAAAAGCGATAAATCATTTGCAGTTAATAAAAATAAAACATAATAAAAATGGAAATTAATATAATTTTACTAGATATTTATGTAAATTATAATGGTATAGCTTTCATTTCTATACATAAAATATAATTCATTTAATTTAATTTATTAACATTCTTAATATTCATATTTTTTATAAAATATTTTTAGTCCTTAGGTGTATGTGCTATTTACATATTTTTAAAAATTACGCTAATACTAAATTAATAAATACAGTTTACGTAAATTTAAATATTATTTTATATAGTTTACTTATGTTTTATATTACAGGTGTCACACAGCCTTGATATCTGTCGGATTCATTAACATTTCATGATAATATCTTTTATATTGAAGTAGAGCACAGCAAGATATATCCTGCCCAAAATCTGGAGCAGCCTGACTTGGGAAGTACCTCAAACTTACAAAAGATCACACCTAAATAACAATGCTCTCAAATGGTGCTATGTTCCTGTGGTGCGTAAGGAGGCCTAAGCTCTCGGGGTGGGTTGAAGGTAGGGTCGTCAACTCGCTTGCAATGCTTCTGGTATTGCAGTCATCTATAGGCTACGGTAACCGCTTACCATCAGGTGAGCCGTACGCTTATTTGCCAACCTTTGCATATAAAAAAAAAATAACCTCCATCGCAGCGATCTCCATCATGTTTTTTCCATTGTATTGTATATACGTGAAATTGACGAAATGAGATGGTTTTTCGCCATTAAAACAATTAATTAAAAATAAGATGAAGGTGATGATGATGTTTACAACTTACTATCCATAACAGTCAAGGAACAAACAGTCCGATATAAAAATAAAATTAGTGTGTCAGAGATTAGTGTGTTGAGAAAATGTATAAAATCCACTATCTAGTTACCTGTTAAGTCAATTTGTAATTACGAAACGATATCACACAATACTGTGTGTTTAGTAAGCTTTAAATCAATCATTCGTCTGTCCCGGTTCCAATCAACATTTTGCCGTAATCTGTAATTTGTCGCTTGATATATTGAGTAGAATGAGAAAGTTCATGATAATCTTACGTAAGTTTGATAGAGTGAATTGAACTTTGATAAGTTCTTGTCTCATTCAGGAAGAATTCGTCTGAAATTACTTTTTACGAGCTTACGTCATATAAGGTATGAGCAAAATGTATAAAATTGAACAGACTCCAGTTATCACGTTAATAATTACAAGTACTTTGCCATCCTTATTTGTAATTATTGGCGATCTTAATTAATAATATATAGGTGATAGGAATTTGTACTAAAGCAAAACTTTACCCCATTACCTCAGCTCACATAATCAACTATCTAAAACATACAACCAATTTTGATTTGATATAAGCCGCATATATATCCAATGTTCCAAAATCTTTCGATTCGCTTTCAATATAAAATCAAATTTAAATTTTCGACAAAACAATATTTTGATCAATTATTACTTTAAAAGAGAAAGTGAAATTAAAATTTCGTTCCGTTTCAGATGAGAACAGACAAAAAAGGTTTAATTTGTTTGAGGCGTAAGATAATTGGTATCATAAACATAAGTCGATGAATAACACAGTTTTTAGGACGGTATTAAAATAACAATGCACACCTCAATTACAGATCGGTTAAGTGGAACTTAAAAATAATAATTAAAATTAAAATAACATCAAAGAAGTTGCGCTATAGGCGTAATGTTTAATTTTTATCTACTTTGATTCATTAATAGAAAAATATTTCTGAATTTGAAATCCTTTATATTTAAAAATGTCATAAATATCATAAAAATAATAGGCGTGATTCAAAGCAGTGAATGAAGCAAGTACCAATAACATAAATAAATCGGACAAAACAGCTTTTATATATAGTCTTTTACGTAGGAACATGCAGTTCATGTTTTCTCATAAGGACACACTAATACAAAATATTTTGTTAAGACCTTTCTGTATTATAGGAATGGGTAAAATATTTAGTTTGTTACGATGCAAACTTAAGCACCTGCAGTAGTTTAAAAATTATATGTGTATTTTACCTTTAGTTAAATAAATGATATTAAGTTTATTTTAATTTTATAAGCGAATGAATTTTTATTACCGTCATACTTACTACGTTGGTTGGTACTTTTAGCTTTTACGGAGCTTTACTGAATAAATAATTGGTCGCTTGTTAGTCATTAAATCGAAGGTTTTACATAACTAAAGTCAACACTAATTGTCCCCACACTTAACCTTTTATCACTGGTTTACATTTTAAATCTAGTTAAATACAGTTAATTGCTCTCGTTTTTCGTATCCTTTCAAGAATCTTTGTGTCACTTTTAATTCGTTTACATAATTGTTTAACTAGTCTGACGAAAGACAGCGATATAAAGAATCTTTTGTCTTTGCTATTATTATCTGATTTGAAACTTTCGTTTACAATTCTAAAATGGTTTTAAATGCAGTTGAAAAATGTATAATGCCAAACACCTAAAGGAGTAACGTAAAATCAGTCTAAATAAGCCCTGAGATTGCTATCGTGGAGGTCACCGATACCGATGTCAAGGAAGAAAGTAAATTGGAAACCGTGACGTTCCTCGTGCCGAGCGATTTGTAAATGTCACATTGGGTAGTTCCATTCATAACCGACCAGATCGACTGGCCTTCGGTCCTTTATCGCATCGTATACGGATGCGGACCATGTAAACTAGTCGGTAAGCTGCAGTGGCGTCTGTGTTAGGTTAATTTGCCTCAGATAGTGGCCATGATGGATGGCTTGACGCGCAGTATGCGCCTGCGCCGCACGCCCTAAGTCAAAGGTTAAACGCCCACTTTGTGCACGATTCCCCTGCTGTATTGATTTTACAGTCGATCACGATAACGATCTCTACATTTTTAATATAGGTATTTGACAACGTTTCTTTAACCCCAGCAACCTTGATTGGACATCTCAGTTTTGTTCAGGTGATGATTACTTATACAAAGAGCAAACCGCATAAGGACAGTACCCTGTATACAACTGGATAATTGCACAGCAGTCGGTCAATCATAAAATGTTTTTTTATTCACATAAATGTGTAGAACTCGGCATTCTATTTCGGATTCGTCAGACTGCTGGTGATTGAGCTGATTCAGTTTTATAATGCAATTCACAATTACATTCAACATTCATGACTCATGGATGTTGTATTCGATGTTGTTATTGTGTAAAAAACATAAAGGCTATTTTAAACAGTGACAGGGACGCCGACTACTTTAATTCTTACATATAGTTGATAATGATTGATCAACCATCAGTTCCAAAACGTAATTAAAATAAAATGAAAAATAACTGATAGAGTTTACTTTTCATTTATTATATCTTTAGTCATCAGCGTTCAAGGGTAGTGTCACGTCGATTTTATTCGATTCAAAATTAAAAAACTCTTTGGGCACGACTTTTTTGAGACAACGGTACCGCATTCCACTTTGACTTCGCCTTGGAATATTCTATTGTTTCAGGCAGCCGCAGCAGCGTAAGCGAATGTTCGCTGATAAAATGAAACTATAAATAACAGCATGATGTCGACAATGTCCCTGCTACCGATTTCAGCGTATATGTACCTCGATATTTATTACCCAGATCAATATTTCTGCGTTATAATCGTGTCGTAAATTGCATTCTCACATGTAACCGCTTTCGAATTGATATGATTTGATATGCGAATTCATATTTCATTCTATCTCATTATGTTTAAATTTATATACGTTTCCCTGTTATCTTGTTTCGGAGCTGTATCTAGGAAGTTTCTCGTTATTCCTAATCTGAGCGGTATATTGCGAGAGCTAAGTATCGCGGCCACCTTCTTAAGCATGCGCCATGCGTTATCTTACTTCCTGATGTAAATGATTACAAATGGCACTTTCGTCAGTCCGTTTCAGCTTGTAGGAAGTTGAACTACTTCTGAAAAATTAGTTTTTTAATCTTTCGGATTTACATCGCCAGATTGCGGTTAAACTGTAATACTTCAAATCTTTTTTATCGCCGCCCACCGTTTCATATTATCGCAAAAGGTAAATTGTAATTTTAAACAATGCATATTTAAAGAAAAATCATAGCAAATTAAAAAACTAAAAGTTTGGATTGAATCGGTTGTACTTAAGCTATAGTTATATAAAATATCAAAAATATCTTCCCGTATAAGTAGAAAAATATAAAAAAAATTAAATCTAATATTCTTGTAATTCTCCGGTTAGGATCGGTCGGTGGGTCTTTAACAAATTTGTGAGGAAATCGACTGAACCCTCGAAAGAAGTCCAGTAAAAATCGATTTATTTTAGTCCTTAGTTGATTGAATAAAATGCTTAAAGTGTTTTACTGTGATGTCACTAATGCATTAGGAGTGTTCTAGTTTTCAGAGACGGGATTGTAATAATGCTAGACCCACAGTAACTGCATTCATAGAGACGTCACGTAAGTGCCGTCACAACTTATCGTGATAATCTTAGACCATTATTGGTTGTGGTATAACGCATTGAATGGTCGCTAAATTTCAGTGTTGCTGTTTTTTTCGTAATATTTTTACGCTTTTTTTTTATTGCAATAGTAATTGCTGGCAAGCTTAGTGTAGCCGTAACGTAACTGCAGCCTAATTTCGTACTGAGGGAATTGACCCTATCGTTGAGTTCCCTTTCGAAATGCCCTCGATGGTATCTTCTGCTAAGTGAATGTACTCAAGTGAAACTTTTGAATTTGCTTTGACTTTAAAGTTTAGTAATGTCTAAACAAAGGTCTTAAAACAGTTAAATATAAAAATTTATTTCTATTATATATTTAACAACTTAAATGAATTAATGTTATTTTTCGATAAATTACTCAATATGATTAATGTATGATTACAGTAGCGTTCTAATAATGTTGTGCAAACCGTGCATATTGTATAACTTAGTGGTATTGTTTTAATGCAGAAAGCTTTTTTATGTACTTAGTTGTCATGCCTTTATTAAATAAACAAATAAATTACAATAAACACAATATGCATGATATATTCGATTGCCTAATTTTAAAGATGTATACGTTATGCATATCCGTTACAAATCATTACGGAGTAAACAATAAATTACCAAACAATATTGCACGAATCCACCGTAGCAATCTGCAGGCGTACCGTAGGCGTTATTGTTTCTCTGATTATTTCCTAGCTGCAAATAGTGCAAGTCAACTACTTGCAAAAAAATTCAAGTATAAACAAAAATCATTCTTCCGGAAATTTTATATTCAGCCAGAAAAAAAACGATCAAAACTGTTTGCTCATGGATTAACGCTTAAGTTTTACAATCGGCTATCTTAGACACAATTTTAATATCTACGTTGCTGTTTTAATATGTTAATTTACCTTAAATTTATTACAATATAGCTATTGTATTTATTGCATTACAAATTTGCAATTATAATTTTTTTTAACTGGTACTTTTTTGGATTACAACTAGAAATGAATATCGAGCTCTGTGGCGTATCAGTTGTGGGCGATAATATAATGTTTTGCATTCCAACAAAACAATTATTATGTGTTGAATAAAACACACAGCGTTGTATGAAGAAGAAGCAGTGTGTGAATTTCCTTCTTTATACGGTAATAAATGTTGCCACTTACCAGAAACAGTGTAGATTTACCCTTATTCAACCACCAGTGTGCGTGCGGTCTTAAAACTTCGCGCGCTGACATTTGTTATCTGTTACCTCATAGCGTCTTCATTCTCTGGTAGTTCTGGTACCAGCAAGTCCCTTACTCCAACGCTGTGTGTTTTATTCAACACATAATAATTGTTTTGTTGGAATGCAAAACATTATATTATGTGCTTTCCTAAAACACACAGCGTTGTATGAAGACCTGTTTGTTATCTGCTGGTGGTTGGTACAAATGCTATGTGATTAGTCAGATCTAAGGATGATATGAAAGAAAAGTCATTCTAAAATAATAAAGAATTTATAAATGATAACGTCCCTCTTTTCAGATTAACAGGTAATTTTGGATCATCTGAGGTTGATTAATTAAATACTAAGTAGTATTAGGTAGTAACATTAATAGTATAATCTTTCTTAGAAGTTAAGATAAAAATTTAAGGATAAAAGTAATTAAGTAACATTTAACAAGAATTAAATAGTTTAAAAACAAATCAATAATTGTCACAACTTGAAATGACTCTTGTATCGGTTTAACATTAATGTAATAACAATTACTTTTAACAATGAGATCTTTTAAACATAAGTTTGCATTGAAATTGGCTTTCCCTTATCTATATCAACAATGCTATTTAAAAGAAATTAGATATAACATCATTAGTATCTCTTATCATGAGATCTTTTAAGCATAATTTTTAATTTAAAATTGTTTACCTTATTTATTCCAACAATGTTGACGTGGCATAATTAGTATATTTTATAATGAGATCTTTATTTATATAAGTATATACATCTATGTATATACATATATATGTATAACTTTTTTTTTTTTACTTATGTAATCAAATCAAATAATTGAAAAGTTTTTATTTAGTAAATCTTCATTTCCATTTTTAATTCTTACCTTTTTACAGTAGAATTTTTTGAATGTCTGGGCACTTCTCCAATTACCTCTGTTGAGGATTTCTTCCACTGGTCTATTTTCTAACCAGCTTTTGGATGCAACTGCAGATCTGATACTACCTGGTGGGGCGTTGATTTTTGATTCTTTAAAGATAGTTCTTATCCACCCGGCAATAACTCTCCTTGATGCTGGTTTAACTGTCCCCGTTATTGTTATAAATAAGCTGCGTATATTAGTTGCTCTTCGCCTGCTTTGTGAAAATTCTCTTAGTAGATTTATATGTCCTACTGGACATAATCTGTAGTCAGGGTGTTTAAGCAGTTTCCAACCGGATTGTCTGCTCTTTTCTGAATCTGTCTTAGAGCCAAAGTTCGGCCATAGCGTTATACTTTTCTCATTGGATTCAAACTTGTCTTCAGCAAACTCTAGTAATGTCAAGTCGTGTATTCTACGGCCTGAGGCAAGTAATAGAATAAGTGCAGTTCTTCTTGAGATCTCAAAAAATGTATCTAGCTTTGGGTCTATTTTAAGCCATTCAAATAGTATTTTGGTGTCCCATATAGGAAGGTTGTGTTTTGGAGGTTTAGCTAGGCTTATGGCTTTGAGAATTTGGTTGATAAAAAATTTTTTTGAATAATTTTCATTAGTGTTTCCGCAGTATGTTAAGATGGCCGATTTATTTACTAGTATTGTTCGGTAGGCTAGATTTTCTTTTAGAAAAAGATTTGCTAAGAATCTTGCTATGTCATTACCCTCTGGGTATTTAGGGTTGATTTTGTTATCGCTGCACCAATCTAACCATCTTTTTATAGGAGCTTTATATGTGTTTAATGTTGATCTACGCCAGCTGTTATGTAGTAGTTCTTTCTCTTTTAGACTCCAGTGTGTGATTTTATCGGACCACCCCCAACTATCCAAGCTTTTAGAGATAATTTCATCACTTGTGGTGGGCACCTGCCCGTTGAGTAATCTTTTAGTGTCTTGTGTAGATCCTTTATCTGTAGTGGTTTTGATAGAGCTCTTGCTCGAAGGTCCGGTAGCCAGAAGCACTGACTCCACTCCGGTGCTATAATTATATATTTTCCTTTGGCAGTGTTTAAGTGAGTCAGGACACGAGGCATTAGGTTCGGAGGGGGGAATACCCATGCTAGTTGGTAGTCCCATGTGCGACTGAATGCGTCCCAGAATTCTGCAAATATATCTCTTGAGTCGATAGTTACATATTTGTTTACCACTCTTGTGTTTTTTGAAGCAAATAGGTCTATTATTGGAGTTCCCCACTGTTTGAATATCTCCTGTGTTGCTTTTGGACTCAAGTGCCATTCTGGCACTGGTCGACCCCTTGAGAGACGGTCTGCTATTCCATTCAGTGGTCCTGGGAGATATGACGCTGATAGAGTTATGTTGAGTTTGTCCACTAAGGTTAATAGTTTGGTTGTCAAATTCAGGAGTGGTATCGAACGTGTACCTCCTTCGTTTCTCAGATAAGCCACTAGCGTTCTGTTGTCCGATTGGACCAGGATGTGAGCTCCTTGTAATGTTCTGTTTTTCCTGCATATTGACCCGTATACTGCATACATCTCTTTTAGGTTTGAGTGCCACCTTTCTTGTTCGGGAGACCACTGGCCTGACATATAGTCGTTGTTTAGATGTGCTCCCCAGCCCGCATCCGCTGCGTCTGTTGTTAAGAAGTGGGTAATTTTTTTCTTGTGTATTGGCACCGAGTTTTGGTTTACTGTTCTTGCCCACCAATCGAGGTCTTGCAGTACAGGGATCGGTAGAACTTTTCTTTGTGATGGTTTTTGTTGGTGGAACTTTCTTAGGAATATTTGTAGCTTTCTGCAGTGTAGTCTGCCTTTTGGTACAGTTATATTTGCAAAATTGAGCATTCCCAATAGACGCTGTGTCACTCTTAGTGATAAGTGTTTTTTCTCTAAGGCCCCTGTTAAACACTCCTTTATTCTTAAAGTTTTGTTTTGAGGTAATTGAATGGTGTTTTCTTGTGTGTTCCACTCTAGCCCCAAATATTCTAGGGAGTGGGTAGGTTCTATAATTGACTTCTGATAATTTATGTGCCAGCCTAAATATTCCAGGATTCTCAGTGTCTCCGTGACCTGAGAAACCAGGGAAGAGAGGTCTTGATTCGCCAATAGGTAATCGTCTAGATATACTAGCACGCGTATACCTCGGGATCTTAGGGTTTCCGCAACCCAGTTTGAGACAGTTGCAAACATACGAGGGGCCGAACATAGGCCAAATGGGAGGGCTGTTAGCTCTAGGATCTCTTGTTTGTATACTATGCGAAGGAACCTTCTGTGTGTCTCCGAGACAGGTATGTGAAAGTAAGCTTGATGTAGGTCTATCTTTACCATCCAGTCTTGGTCTTGTAAAAAGTTTGTGACATCTATGTGGGAGATTAGTTGGAAGTGCTTCATTATTACGTACTGATTCAGTCCTCTCAGGTCGAATATCGGGCGGTAGGAACCATCTGTTTTTTTGTTTAAGAATATCTTTGAATAATAACCTGTGTTTATTTTTTGAGGCTTCACTAAAACTTGTATGTCTTTTAATTCTTCTATCATTTTTGTCATCTTTTGAGATGGTTTTGTATTGTACTTTAGTTTTATATTTCTGAATGGGTAGCAGAGTGGAGGCTTGGATCTGAAGGGTATACGGCTTTTTGTTATGAGTTTTAGTATAGTTGTATTGGCACCTAAATTTCTCCATTCGTCTATATGATTCTTTAGGCAGCCTCCTATGAACCTTCTCTGCTTGTAGTCATTTTTGTTTAAAGGAATTTGAGTTCTGGGCTTGGTTTCTACGAAAGGGCTGGTTCCTTTTAGTGATCTCTCTGCTATTCTTCTCTGTTTTAGCCGTTTTATATGTATATTTGGGATATCTTTTATATCCTTGTTGTCGATTGAATGTAGGTTTTTTGTCTCTAATTTTTCTTGGTGAGTTAAAAATAGGTATAGTACCTTTTAAGGATTGGATTACCGGTGCTAGAGTCTCCCGATTGAATAAGTAGTCTGAACTTGGGGGAATATTTTCTATTATATTTCTGACACTCTGGTTATTAATTTCTTTAAGTATTCTGTTTCGCCTTATTTCAATGCATTCACTTCTTTTTCCACAAATTACTTGCATGGTATTTTCAAAATTTTTGTAACTAGGTGTTCCTGCTCCGAAAGTGCTAACCATTTTATCGAATAGTGTATTCGGTGTGAGGTTGTTAGGTTCAGTTGAGGCCCAGTCTACTATATTCTGTAAACCAGCTTTCAGTTGCTGTCTCTGATCTAGTATTGCATTTGATAAACCCGCTAGAAAATTCTCAGTTGTAGCTAGGAAGTCTTTGTTCCTGTTCAGATAGTATAACTCCTCATTAATTTTTAAACCTATAAATCCCGGAGAGGCCAAGAATGATTGCAATACTTTTTTATATCTAATACCTTTCCAAGCCGGTGAGTCAAATTGTTGTAGTTTAGTTAATTCCTCTAGTCTTTCCTTGTTAGCTGGGCGTACAATTGCGTTTTCATCATGATTAGTATTTATGTTACCCAAATCAAGGTTGTTAATTAGGGAAAAAGGTTTTTCCATGAAATTATATTGGGGTCTTGAATTATTTGTTAAACAAGTTTTGTTATTCAATAAATTTTGCTTTGATTTGTCTATATATTGTGGTAATTTTTCTATATATTCAGATATATAACTTACTTGTTGTATCAATGCGTCGACTCTGGGGTCGTTCTTATCGTGAGCACGTGCTAATTTTTTCGTGCACCTTCTTCGCTTGCGAGGTGGGGGAGATGTGATACCTTCTTCATCCTCCGAGGAAGAAGAATTGGGGCGGGTATCGGTACCGGAATGCTCCGGTCTCTGCTCTTCCTCCGAAGCAGCAGATATGTTTGTAATGTCGTCCTCCGCGGATTCGTTCGAGTCATGATACTTTTCTTCAGTTGTTTTCATGTTGGATATAACTTTTTAATCTGTTAGATATTACGTCGAGCACTATTTTGTAAGATTCAGGTGAGCTGTGTGATTATTCAGAATGTTTTGTGAATTTTGTGATTATTACCGATGTGAAAATTGATATTTCGATGTTAACTCTATGAAATTCACAAATGCTATGAGGTAACAGATAACAAATGTCAGCGCGCGAAGTTTTAAGACCGCACGCACACTGGTGGTTGAATAAGGGTAAATCTACACTGTTTCTGGTAAGTGGCAACATTTATTACCGTATAAAGAAGGAAATTCACACACTGCTTCTTCTTCATACAACGCTGTGTGTTTTAGGAAAGCACATAATGTACGTTTTAGTTACTTAAACGCCTATGGTGTCACCGTTAGTTTATTTTTGATTTTTATCTCGTTTTATTTTTTTTTTGATTTTTGAGTTCCATAATAACAGGATGATATATATATATATATATATATATATATATATATATATATATCATTTTGAACTAATTTTAGTAATAATCATTAGTAATAATAATTAGTGTTCTTGTTCTTGGCCTTCTGCCTTACGTAAGAAATAAATTAATTGTTGCAGAGTAAAATGAAGTATAATAATATTGTTCACAAGACTTAATACCTAAAATATTTGTAAGAGGAAATTAATGCCTTTGACGCATTCCTTAATTAAATCTGAGCAAGTAAGTAATAACGTTGGTATCTTCTAAATATATCATATCAAATTTTAAAACTTTCTATAACTTTCGTATCGTTGAGTTAAATTTAGAAATTAAACTTTTTATTTACGGATGTTGAGGTGATTTGATAGTCAGTGTTAATACATAAAAGAAGATATGTGTATGGGACGTTTTATTACAACTCGCATGAACAACAAACTCCTTACAATCCGTCAAACATTTATTGAAGTACAAACGTGAAAGGTGATTTTATATTTAAATAAAATTATATAGTTTTAGTCATTGTAGCTTACTACGATCCATTTTAATAAAAAATTCATAATCATATTAGTGAGTTTATTTCTTAAAATAATTATATTCTTCTACGGATTTTAAATCGATATTAAGTAAGAATTTTTCATTTACAAGAAACACCACTCAGTGATCAGTAAATTATTTAATAAATCTTTGAACTTTTTGTTGATGTAGGTACATATTGTGTATAATAAGGAAATTAAATTTAAAAGTATTTCGAATGTAAAACTATTTACCTAATCCTTTTCCAATCCTTAAATTTATCATTGTTTAAGCCAACAATTACTGCTTTTGAATTTAAAGCTTTACCCGTAATATCCCGTGGGTGGATCGGGAAGTATTGTAACTCCCACAGCCTTTCATTGCGTCGTTATTCATATCCGTAGTGTACCCATTAGTTAAGCGACTCGTCTGCAAGCATTAGATTTAGGTACCGACGTAGCGGATTTACGGCCTTCATGTTTAACTTGAAATTGACGCCTCGTTCTGGGTCACTGAACAATTAACCCCTGAATTCGAATTAGCCTATGTATGTAGGTAAAATTGTATAACGGGTAATGTCTATTGCTTTACGTACAAGACCTAGTCATTTTAAAGTACCAGACATTTTATGTGAGTAAAGCTGGTGATGAAAAAGTTCGTCTTGAGTTTATATTTGTTGCTAATTGTTAATTAAATCTTAGAGAGATGTAGCCAATGCAAGAAAGCAATAGTCAATCAATTACCTCGTTCTCTGAAACGAGTTACCTCGTATGGAGCAATGGTTAGACATTTAAATATATAAAATAAAGAAAAAAGAAATGATCACTTGCGCACTAAACGTAATTGTACTCGCAAAATAACTAACTTGACTCTTATATTTAACTAAGCGTAGCTCAGAAAGTACGGCCCTAGGACATTTTTCACCGCGCTACTAGGAAAATTATAGGCGTTCAAGGAACATGTAATAATGGAGCGATGATAAACATCTACTTTTACATGTCCCACGTGCGTAGCGGTCGAAGGTATCGGTTACTTTGTGTACGGTTTAACGAGCTAAAATTGACATGTTGCGGCAAGTGTCAAGTTTTATATTAAAATAATAATACTCCTGTGTTTAACGACGTTTATGTACATGCAACTAGGTTAACACACACACACATATATATATATATATACTACCTTCTTGAACTTCATACTTCTTGAAATTAATTATATATATATATATATAATTAATTTCAAGAAGTGGTAATTAATGGTTTTGGGTTTGTTGTGTAAATATCATTTATGTATCACACGTTTCATAGGTGTGTGTTTTATATAGAGTTATTTGGAAGAATTTTAATTCGTATAAGTAAAGAATAATAAAATGTTGACATTAATTACACATAACACCCTTAATTATTGCATGAAAAGTATAATTGTTTTGTATCCAAAAGGTCTAAAACACGTTGTCTAATTTCCGCTTTCCGTCCTTCTCCTGCGCCGACGCACATAGGAGTGAAGACCAGTAGCGGTCTACTTTCTCCGCCCGTGTCTGGAACACGAAATTCGACTAATAGTATGAATTATTACTTTAACCATTCAGCAGTATTTATTGGAACAATCCATTTTCACGTTACTGTGTGGGTCTAGAGTACAGATGTTGACAGAAATCTATTTCCTATTTCATATATTTAATATTTTTCTCATAGATTATAATGAATAAATAAATAAATATATACACACACACGCACACACACATCATCTGTGCCTAAAGTAAGCAACTTAATGCTTCAGTTATAGTAACAGCCTACAGATATAGCTACATTTATTTTTTCGATAAACATACATATAAATACATATATTACATCCAGACTGTGTGTGTGATGAAGTGAAGTGATCCAGACTCGGGGTGTGTCACAGTCCCCGGAGCAGAAAGCAGGGTCACTACAAACTGCGCCACGGGCTAATCAAAAATTATTTAAAAACTGCTTAATAGTCCATTTAATTACTAGCTCTGTATCTGCTGCTTTATCCTTCACCGTATTCGCGTTGCCGCTGAACATTACGCAAAAACATTTTGAGATAAAAGCGTTGTAATTAACCTATGACCGTTACGAGTTGATTCGGTAAAATATCGTTAAGAGAGTAAAAATAAAATACAATGACATTTATGGCGCTGTAGCTGTATAAGTTTTTATGAAACTAACTGTGGTTCGTGAAAAGTTTATAAAAACTCCTCGTCAGATCTTTTAAGGAAAATGGCGCCATTGCGTCATCCCGTTCTGTGAACCCACAATATTTTTGTAAGTCGCAAGCAACCTTTCCGGGTTTCGGTGTTTTTTTTATTTAATATTTTCCTGACAAGATGAGACTGCCTTAAAAGACTACGGTGGACCTTTATGGTGGATTCAATTGATCAAGTTGCAACTTTTTTGTGGCATCTTAATAAATAAAAGCGGTCGCAATTTGCATTACCCATTGTTTCTACCGATCCGTAATTTTGTCGCAATGTATTGCCGAATTTCGTCTTTAAATTCCACACTTTATTTATTTCATTTGTCCTTTTCATTAACACAACTCTCTGGTGGAGTATTAATATTGCTTAATTGTCCTTTGTTCGAGAGCAATTATCTTTAATCTTTTTATAAACGATAGCTTAATAGGGCGTGCTTAACCGACACTTCGGTTTAAATTAGCAATGAGTTTATTCAATTTCTCATTTTTATTTTTTCATTGTTCTATCCTTTTAAAAATTTAATTACTACGTACAAAAAGTGGCCAAGCCAATGTCGTATCATTCACGCATTTTAAATATACCTGTTTACTTTTGCAATAACACTTATCGATTATAAAAAAGGGCTGGCAAATTAATCATTCAATACCTTTATATGTAGGTCGATTTAAAACATTTTAAGAACAGTGCAAGTATTTAGTCTTCGTCACTTTATACATTGACAACTCGCATTAAAGGGTGTATAAAAAATTACTACAGTCTGACTGGTAACATTGTTTCGATGAATATTTCAATGTACGTATCAGAAAAAAATATATGCGAATACACAAAAGTTTTCTTAATGTTTATTTAAGGGAACTGGTAAAGTTTAGCGTTTATTTTTATATGTGCTTATTAAGCGTAAAATTTTTGTTTCCTCTTCAAAGAATATTATTAGTATATTTTCTTATGTAAATGTAATGATAATGACAAAAACAAAATTAAATTTATATTTCTCAATATTGTACAAATACAAAAACATTGTTGTATTTTTTTTAATCACAAACAAAATGTATGGTTACGGGATGATGCCTATATTTGTAACTTATATAATTATGTAGGCAGCTTATAAAACGTATGGCTAACCTATTTTTTTATACAAAGAAAGGTTTGTCTTTGACCACTATTTCACCATGGAGCACGATTGCTTACCTAAAAGAAACTTATAGTTTTCCGGAAACACAGACGCTGGTAGAGAGTTCCATTCTTTGGCCGTACGCATTAAGAATGTACTAGCGATGTCTATTTCTTGCGCGTTTTCTTGTGCGTTTCTTATATTATATATATTTTAGTTTTACATGTTGGCGATATAATTCTGATAAGAAAAATCTTAAGAAAAGTGTTTTCGAAATTTAAATATATTTATTGTAAATTGAATCAAAACAATTACGAGTATTACAAGTAATTAATTACACTGTCGGAAGATATTTAAAATTATAAAACGTATTACAATTCATTAATCTTTTCAAACATAGAAACATATCGAGGAAGTCAAATGTAAATAAACATCGTCTTGTCATTTTTATGTTTTTGACTATGTTTAAACTATTCATACCGTTTTAAAAGATTTTTTAATTAATTATTTATGTTAATAACCACATAAATAGCATAAGAAATTCTGAAAAACAATATTTTATGACAGAAAATGTTTCTTTACTCTAATATGGCCAAAATAAGAAGTAGCATTTCTCATGACAACTCAGTTATGTTTATAATAACTATTTGATTCGGCAATCATAATTCAGGATTTCTGTGTAGTATTTATATTATTGAAAAAAGGTTCTTAATTGTAAAGATTCGTGCGATCGTCTGAATAATTGAAATTAAAGTAGGTATCTTTATGACGTTCTTTAAAAAGTAAATTTGGTTTGGCATACTATTTTAACAAATAAAACATCAATTTATAACACATCTTTTTATCAGTAATGTAAATTAACATTAAATATTTAAATTTTAATCCGTTGTTAGCTTTTAAACTCATAATACCTATAAAAAATAATGAAAAAATAAAATTTACAGAGAGCTGTATAGAGTGTATACGCTTTTATGAACTTTCTTATTGAGGTTTACACCCCGCTGTCTGACCTATTTCAAACTCCCACCTGTATGGTCTTGACCGCTTACTGGGATCCTTTATCGTGCCGTTAAAGTGAATAGGAAAAGCTAAGGCCTGGCGTGGTAACTTGGTGATATTCACGCTATGTTGCTTAAGTATAATATAGTAGATGACTTTCTTGGTTTCTCCCGCATTGATATTTATTGCTACAGTTCCTTTACAATGGGTCGTATGAAATTTTTTATAATATTAAGATGAACTAATAATCTAATTCAGTGCTTTATATCCTCAGAATTCTTCGATAACATTAAAACGTAAACAAAACAAAAAAATAACATTTTTTGTTTTTTACATTTTATGCAATTTGATGGGCAATTTATTTGACTCTTATCACAAAGCGGTCGAATTTCTTTTTTACAATAAAAATTTAGGACAATAGACAATTAATCACACGCAATTATTTTATAACAATAACTAAAGGTAATTGTATGTAACCAATAACAAAACTATATGAACATAACGATATAAAAGTTACGTCAAAACGTTAACATTGAATGGCAAAGGAATAAAATACCTTGGCATAGGCCTCTGTCCTTCAACCATCCTTGACCGTATTTGGCCTTGACCTCGTGTGAAAAATCATGTGCCCGGGAATAGCTACGTTTATTATCCTTCGACTAACCTTCACCGAACTTGGCCGTGAACTCGTGTGAAACGTCATATGCTGGGGATTACCTATTCTACAATAATAATTATAAAGGAAATTACATGCCTTGGTCCGCAACTGTGTATATTCTTGGGTTGGCCCTTGAAAGTACTTGGCCGTGTCCTCGTGTGAAATGTATCGAGAACTATTAAAATAAGCTATTTTATTAAATAACTAGCGACCCGCTCCGGCTTCGCACGGGTATAAAATATAATTATAGCCTATGTCATTCACTGAAAAAATGATTAAAATCGATCCAGTAGTTTTGATTTATTCATTACTGCCCGTGGCCCGCACGCGTTAACTTAGAGTAAAAGCCGGCCGGAACCGCCGCGAACGCTACGTACCGCGACTTTTAAAACTGTAATATCTTCGAAAATATTCATTTAAATCATTTGCTGTACAGGGCCATATAGATCTATATTAAATAAAAAATATATTTAAGGTATTTAATTGGATAAGGATTAATGCTGTATTGGTTAAAATCGCTTCGAAAATTAGCCATTATTTGTCGTAAAAAGTAAATGACTAAAAAATGTTATTGTGGGATATCCATAAGAGATAGGTATATACCATCGCGGAGTTTTCTGTAGACCTTTTCAATGTGTACAATACTTAGTACATTATTTTGATAAATCTCGTAGGGTTCAGCCTGCGTTTGCAATTTAAGCGAAAAAAAAAATTATTATTTACGACATAACATTAGAAAACTCAAAAATAACAGTATTTCTCCACTATTTAATGGATGTTATTATACATATAAACGTTCCTCTTGAATCAATCTATCTATTAAAAGGAACCGCATCAAAATCCGTTGCGTAGTTTTAAAGATTTAAGCGTACATACATGTGCAGGGACAGAGAAAGCGACTTTGTTTTATACTATGTAGTGATATATTAAGTAACATTAAATTAATAATATCTTTTGGGAAAAATGAGTATTTTATTTTGGAATTTAAAACGGATAACTCATATCAGTGATTATCATTCATTAGTATCAGTGATTATCATTCATTAGTGACCTAGGCTGCGCTTGGCCGTGACCTCGTGTGAAATGTATCGTGTGCTTTGAGGGTGGCTTTTTTTCTTTATTATCTTTAAGTTCAGGTATCACTTGTACGATTAGAAGTTCATTGACTTTGTAAAGAATATTAATATTTATTTTATTAAGGGGTATTTTTTCCGCGCAATTATTCTTTTTCTGTTTTTCTGTAATATCGCAAAATAAAAATGAAAAAAGAAATTACATAAAGAATCAAAATATGTTAATAATGTAATGTAATTATATCATAAGCATTAAAAAATTAATACTAATTATATTTTATTTGTTTTTGTTACAGGTATGTCAAACTATTGCGTGAGTCTATTTCAATTAAGCAGATCTAGTCGTCTTGATGCCACGGGCGATGTCGCCCGCCATACGAATATATGCGTCTGCCGATAATGATCTATAACCCCGCGGGCCACGGTTACACAACAAGCCTTGACTATCGACTATCGGTACCTTAACACTTTGTGTCACTATCCATAAATGAATCACGAAAGTGGTTCGATTGTTTGCTCGGATTCTTTCCTGTTGTTGTTTATATGGTATCATTCTAGTTTATACATCGTTACGTAACATAAACCTATGTATTTTGTTAGACAATGCTTTTTTAAAATGTTAAGGTTTTTTCTCTGTTTATAATTCACTTAAAAATCGTAAAGGGATAATATGCGATAGTATTAGTATAGTATTGGAACGTTATGCGATAAAACCGACATTTTATATTACATAGTTGACGCCTAATGGATACGTCCTAGCAGAATAGAATAATTATGAATTAGTAATATAAGGACTTAAATTATCGAACATTGACATAAGAGGTTGCCTCATTTCAATAAACACTCGATCTCGTAGTGTTCCTTGCCAACATAAATAAAAAGAGGCGGGGTCAGTCGTTCGATCATTAAATAATTATGCATGAAATCAACCCACGCTCTTCCCACGGAGGACCCCTGACCGGGTCAGAACCGAAACAATGCTTTCACCGTGTTAACATATCTGCTAATTAATGAGCGTTAGGAAACAAGCGTTATATAATTTGTAATTCGTCTTAGCGCTCACTCACTACCTAGATACTATCTACTAGATAAAAGGATCGACTTAGTTTTGAATCTGTATGTATAAAAAATATTTTATCGCAGATTTGAATGATTTAAAATGATCATTATAAATTGAAATATAGTTTTAGAGGATCATCTTTAACTGAGGTAGAGCACAGCAGGCAGGTCCGTGGTAAGGTGACCAAAACTCCTGAGGAGGGGGGGGGTTAGATGTAGGGTCGGCAACGCGCTTGCGATGCCGACTAGTATTGCAGACCTATAGGCTACGTTAATCGCTTATCATCAGGTGAGCCGTACGCTAAAAAATCTGAATTCCAAATATATTTTTTTTTAGGTTTTTGCTTATCTTGGTTAATAATAAAGTTTTGTTATTATTCTCTTTGTCAATTCAACTGTCGCAATTATATAAGGACGTGTTTTGTAAAGTGTCACTTCGCATTATTTGCATATTCCTCATTTAGTGTTTTTTCTTTCTTCATATTCGTTCTCAGAGTCAAAATATGTGAGTTGAGTTAGTAAATGTTGAGACAAATTTATTTTCGTCTAGACAAATGTCTACCTCATTCAATAGTAGCATTAATTTAATATGTTTTAAGTTTTTACAGAAATATACTTACCTACGCTTTCTGTTCAACAATGTCTATTCCTATCCTTTTCTCTTTTTTTCTCTTGTTGATTATAAAAGTTGGTCGACCGATTGACAGACATACCACTGTGCAGGTCACATACATACCGAGGCAACTAGGAAAAAGTGGCAACAATAATTACACAGTAGGATTTACGATGTAAACTATGAACCAACTATAACAATAAATATTTTTATGTTTAATTTATAACTTTGGCTATTCTAAATAGAAATGATTACCTAATATTTCTATAGAAAAACTTTGCCTACTATCACTCTTTCAAATTTTCATCTTCATTTATATTTAGATAAAATGTACCACAAGATTCGCTCCAGCTATTTTTACTCAGGTTCTGCGTAAGTGCGGCTATTCTGTTGTTTTAAAAAAAAATGCGAAATGGTCGTATTTAAAGATGCCTGTAATAATTTTACTTATAACGTATTTGGTTTAATCTTTTAAGTAAATGTTTGATATCTCTAAAGATTTTTTATTTAGTTCTAACCTATACAAATAAATAAAATTGGAGTGTCTGTTTGTAATATTAAAATAACCGCTTTTTACTAAATGCATATGGATGGTATACACGGTACATATACCAAAATAACATTTTTTACATTTTTGTCTGTCTGTTTTTTCCGGCTAATCTTTGAAACGGCTAGACAGATTTTGACGGGACTTTCACTGGCAAATAGCTGATGTAATAAGGAGCAGCTTTTATTTTAGAAATTTAGAACAATGTTTTTTTAATAGCGGACAAAATCGCGTTCACAGCTAGTATTAAAATAATATTCATATGCATAGAGGATTTATTCATACATTTTCTACAAATATAATCTCATATCACGTATATATTATACTTTTACAGTCTTCTATTAAATGATTACCGATACTATTGAAATAAAATAACAAAATTGACCATACGCTTACATTATTTCATACGTAACGACGGAAAGGTCATCTTAAAATTAATAAACTCGATAAGGCTGGAAGCAGTCGAGACATTTCAAGTTGTGTCTATAAAGGCTAATGGGGAAAGTGGATTTTATTATTTTACTACCAATCAACATTATTTTATAATCGAGTTGCTTAGGCCCTTATGGCAAAGTAATGGCTATTTCGTATGCATTTTGCGCTAATCTTTAACCCGCGAGTGGGCGCGCGTGGGTCGAAAGGACCCAGTGCCTCGATTTTTGTTCAATAACTTTTTAAATTTTAGTTACTTCTAATTGTCGCTCCCAGTACCTTCAAGTTAGTATAAAATCTGCCCACAAACCCCGCGTCAGCCAGTTTGCGCTCGGTGCTTGGAGTATAATAACGTCTAAAGTGAGTATGGGTCATTTCGACCCACGTGCGACGTCTTGCGTACGTAAATTATTTACTATTGTCATATTATTATTTATTTTATTTTTGCTTGCAAATGTTGCGAAATCGTTTAGATGACCAAAGAATAGCAGAAGTTTTGTAAGAAGATGAAATAGAGGGAGAAATTTCATCCAAAAAAGAGGACAATTTGGAAGCCTTTGAAAACGACTCGGATTTTTGCCAAAGTGGTGAAGACGATGTTCCTGAACCTGTTCCTACTAGAAGGGGAAATATGACTGACGGACATAGAAGACCTGATCTCGTTGATATACCTCTGAGTTACATCCGTCAAGGATACTTTCTAGGCAGGAACGGCACTACTTACTGGAATATTGAGGAGCCTCCAAGAAACGTAAACGAACGTTCTTTGACCCTCGTAAAACCAGACAGAAATTAGGACTTCTATAATATTTTTACCCAGATACCTCTGAAACAGAACGTTTCAAGTATTGGGCAAAGAAAATAATCCAGAGACCTCTGCAGTTCCAGGGCCTAGTGGTGTTCACGGGCGGCGTTCGATCTGCCCTACTAGAAAGAACAGAAAGTCTAAAACCCAATGCAAATATTGTCATACTTATATTTGTGGGGACCACACTTCATTTCTATGTAGTAATTGTAGTCAGAAACTAAGTACTAATTAACATTAGACTGTGATAAGATTAATTATATAATAAATAATAATTTTTTTGATTTCGATTTTTACGATAATTTGAAGCCTTATTAAAAAAAAATATTGTTATGTAAAAACTTTAATTTTATTGCTCTATTTAAGGTAATGTAGATTACTTTTTATAAAAATAAAGTATTTTTTACTATTACTGTAGCAAAAAAAAAGTTTCTCTATGATAATTGTTAGTACATGTTAAAAATCATGTATTTTTCCGAAATATTTCAACTTTTGTAAAAAATGCTGAAATTATTTATATGATAAATAAAGATTTGTATCTCAGCATTGTATTATAACATTCTTTTTTCATTAATTAAAAAAAAAACGAAAAGTCCTTTAATACATAGTAAAAAACATTTTGTAAGTACGGGTCTTTTTGACCCACGCGCGACTGTTCGTGTCACAAAAAGTTGCGCGCGCACTGGAGGGTTAAAGCACTTTAAAATAACGATAACAGATCAAATATAAAACTTCGTAATTATATATTAATTATGTTATAATTTATGAAAATTACTAGGGACACTTAAAACTGGTAAAATTCTAAATATAGAAAACTTGGATTTACGAATGCGTATGTCTCCTTAATCGTTATACGGCTTTGCAACTACTGCGACAAAATGTGTCGTCCTATGGGTTTTTTTATTCGAGCAATGTTTTCTTCGAATCCACGTTATAGGTACTCGTACATTAATTTCAGGCATATCGTACAACCGCTTATGACCGTTTGATGTTAAGGAGTGAGAAGTGGTAAAACAAATGAAGTACAAAAATTAGATAGAGACGTACTAAGAAAATTATCTGCCAGTCCTTCTCTTATTACAGGAAAAGTCTTATTCCAACAGAGAAATATTTACAGGCAGTTCAGATCAATTCAAAGACATATAAATGTACTAGATAAAAATACAATATATAACTAGATTCATTAGTATTTCACCCACACTCGCAGATAGTTTTTCTTATTTATTACATCTATATTCTTATCTTATTCGTCCATTACAAGCTAATGTACTTGTGTGCAGTTGTATTAATTAATGCAGCAGTGTTGCGCCCACGCACCGTAGAAAGTTCTTAGGCTGGTGACTCGGTTACAGGGTATAAAATGAACGTGTTGATTTTGCTAATTGATTATGCTTCTGTTATTAAATATAATAACATATTTATACATTTGAGGTTAAATACCTCTTGAGGTAAAGCAAGATATATTATTGTTTATTTATCAGTGTGAATTTTGAATAAAAGTTTCGAAAATCGTCAGAGTCTGTTTCATAATTCTAAATAAATGTCTTAATATCTTAAATATTTATTCGCTTTTTTTAATACGCGCTTAAAATATGCTTATAACATTGATTTTAATTTAAAAATTTTAAATTTGTATTGATTTTTGTGGTGATATAGAGAAGACATCAACAACCGAATTTGAAATTGACAACGTTATCGCATAATAAGCTTAGCGATAATAATTCATGAAGCCGTTTCGTGTATTTGAAAGTGGAAAGTTAGAAACTTCAACTAATCAGGATGCGGAGGTTCCTGCGCTTACTCATCGTCCGAATTATGAATCATTGTAATCTCCGCGCGAAGCTGGCCTAGGTTTGATTGTGTCCACTTACGCAAAGACAAAAGGTGGCCGCTCTTAATTCATTGCATAAAAGTATTGGTAAAGCAGACAGCCGTAGACTACTTTCTACTCTAGAGTTGATTAAGCCATTATGTTTGCTATAAAATAGCTTATTGTACTTCACCGATTATAATAACGGTCCGTGTAAGCTTTATCTTAGTGAATCACCATTATCGGTTCGATATCGATCCGATTCTATCGATAAAAGTGAAAACGATATCGGTGTTGCGGCATTGTGAGCCTGTAACGGTTTATTATCGGCGCCCTTATACGGTCACCGCTTTGATTGTATCTATCGAAAAGTTTACGTGCTACCGTTGTTCGCTTAAACGATTGAATACATTTGAATTTCATTTCAATACAGTAGAAATTGACTTGTACCCATTTACTGAAAATATATTCGATCGGTGATAATAATTTATTAAACGTTTATTAGTTGCTGAAGAATAGTTCACTTACTAGGTATCTGTTTTTGATATTTTAATACCGTCCTCTAAAAGCTTTGTTTCTGTAATGATATTATAGTATACACTATACTATCTTATAACACTTTTTAAAAAGTGAAAGCAAATGGAATAGGTATTAATCTTCTTTTTCATATAACTTAACACGAATAAATAAATAATAGCCGACATAAATTTCGTTTTAATTTACAAGCCTTATATGACCAAAACGCTTGTTTTACGAGGAATGCAGGATATAACAAATCTATCATTAGATATAAGGTTTCGGATATTCTTTTTGTATATCTTAATAAAATCTTGACCTAAAATCGAAATAACCTGACGATGTGATTTATTTGTCAAAACATCGTATACAAACTTAGTAAGTCAACGAAAACCAGTTACAGTATTAATAGGTATTTGAATTCGACGCTTCGTGACTGGACGTCAGCATTAACATATTAACGCGGGACAAATGAGGGCAGTTGACATCTACCGCCTCTGAATGGTATCGTTTATCGACAAAATCGCATCGACCCGTGGCCCACCCTACGCTCTTTGATTTTATAGCTCGTTTTATTGTTGCTTCAGCGTAATGTCTCTGTTGGAAATTGTTTTAGCATAATTTGTAACAAACTTGCTTGTTATCCACGCAACTGATAGGGCATCGATTATCAGATTTATTAGAATTTGCGCTTTGAAATACGAATACTGGCGTTGCAACTTAGTTGTGCGGTATCTCTTATTACTTAGATGTAATGCTAAATCGTTTACTAAATAAACAAGTAAAATTGCCAACTAGGAAGATAATCTGTTTGAAATACCTTTATGGATGTGTATTTCTCGTATAATACTGGTTATTACTAGTCTATTTATATTTCCACTCATATGTAATGTACTAATATAAATACTGTGTATGTAAATATTATAACTATTAAAAATTCATAATTAAAGTAACTATTCATGTCACAATTTTTGTTAGACGGTTTATTATTATATACTACGATACTGATAGCATTATCAAAATAACTCTGTTAAAAATAATTTTGAAAACATATATAATAATTATCATCATTAAAAGTAATAAAAATCGTTATTTCAACATCTTACTAACTAACAAAAATTTATCGTATTAACATTATTATTTATATGGTATTTTTGATTTTACTCTATATATAATATATTTTCTGGAAAACAGGTGGAGTTTTTGTCGCCCTTGCAGTCATAGGCTACTTAATATCTAACATGTAAGCAACGTTGCACTTTAGTTGAGTTCAAAATATGGTTCACTTTATTCTGAGTGGTTATGACACTCTGAACTGACATTGAGTCGAATGGTATTGTCAAATGGTCCCATACGAGTCGTCATCGAATCCAGAGACCAGTAGCATTCATATTCACGATTCAACTTGTAACATCTTACTGCTGGGCATAGGCCTCTTTCTCCATGTAGGAGAAATAGGCCTATGCCCAGCAGTGTAAAGTAAAATTTGGAGCTTAATCCACTACGGTGCTCCATTGCGGATGGCCGAATAATATATCCCTACTATTAGGTTTATATGATAACAACCGGGACCGACAGCTTAAGCCGTGCTCTTCGGGACAGACCCACAATGACAGACCTCCAAACCGGATAGAAATATTACGTAATATGATAATCATCATCTGTTAGTTACACTAAACGCATTAAGGTCGTACTCAAATTTTCGATTTCATTCAGAGGATTCAATCAAAATCACAACAAGGAATAGAAAGTTTCGTCCGTATCAAAATACGCCGAAACTGACGTTCGCTATTTAACGTTCTGCGCTGTATTTATTATAGTCACGTTCACAAATGCTAAGCAGCTCGTTAGCGGGTGTTCGAGACGTGCCGGTCATTTCTGTGTTGTCTGCTTAAACAGAGATATATAACTGAGATAAAATCAAGTCGAATCAGTAACTTAGGTCTGACGAACGCACTGTTATACCTAGGTTTAATTCGCAGTTAATGCTGACGCCGCTATTTTAATTCCTTTTAAATATTCCATTTCCCATGCGGTCGAGTCAGTTGCCATTTACCATCCAGCGCGTCACTAGTTATATATTTTATCCAGAAAAGGAAAGTGAGGTATTTTAGGGACAGTTACTGTTAGTGATTGGACGATATAATAAACTATATCAATATTCAACCAACTTGTGTGTTTTTTAAAAGACTACCGGGAGATGCCGCGTAACAGTACGATACGATTATTTGTGTTTTATATTTGACATGGGTACTGGGGAACTGGTAATGAAAATTGCGATTTTCTGCGCAATCACTACATAATCAAATCAACTAAAAGTTTAATCAATATATACATATATATTAATAAAATTGACACATGATCCTAAGAAAACTATTAGAGACCCTTGTTACCAGAACTCTACAAGTTAAGTCTTCTTTAATTATGTATTGTAATGGGCTGTTGCTATCCACAAGCTATAAACTCAGTCGTAAACCCTTTTTATCAAATTATCAGCTGCATCTAAAAGTAGAAATTGTTTTAGTCACAAACCTTGACCTTTCTGTTTGAACTCTGACTTTGAGATTCTGATATAAATTATGCAGTACTTTAAACATAAAATGTATCCATCGATGTGTACATCTTTTGCTAAGAGAAGTTATACGAATGTTTACGTCCATGCTCGCCTTAATTTTTCATTTGTACATTAGTAAAACGCGCCGTGATCGTGTATACAACTCGCACATTATACACAGTTTCACGATCATTAAAATACAGTATCCAATTAAATCAATTGACCATAAAGATTAATTAGTAAAATAAATTAATGCATATTTATATGAAACCTCATTATAATAATCCTCTTATATGTCCATAACAGAATAGACAGCTAATACGTTAACGTCAACTTTGTCATAAAACGTTCACCGGCAAACGAACCGTGACACCGCGCACGCGCCTCGCACGCAGTTCAAGCGACCAGCAAATAGACAATAAAAACACAAAAAATTGTTCGCAAAACATCGACTAATATTATACGCTTCAAATTTCAATTTATCATTAAAATCGGCAATGATTGCCTAACATTATAATAGTAGTGTTTTTGCTAAGATTCTTTTAATTCTGTCACTCACCCGCTCAACTGTTATGTTTTTTATGCTATGCCAGTGTCATGACTTCACTCCGTTTTCCTCCATACATATTTATTTCGCGGCATCGTGTAATCGCATCATATTATGTATGAATTGTTTACGCCCGCCCATTCCTGATGCCATTATAATATTCTGCTAATGCACTTTCTCTCCTTTTGTTCAGTTTTTTTTGCCGATAAAATAACACGTTAGATTGCTTGTCCAAGCTATCTGTCAAACGATAAACCACTTTCTTATCTTAGAATCGATACGGTATTGTTCTTTGCAAAGTTTACGAAGTTCATTGACTTGTTATCGATTGTTGAAGATATTCAATTGAATTGATGCTTCATTCGGACTATGTATTAATATATGTATCAATTGCTTAATTTTTAATCGCCTTGCGCAATAAAAACCAATCAGTAACTGTACAGATTAAATCGTCTAAGGTGGCGCCTATACGTCCTTTTGATTTTGAAGGTAATTTTTTTGGTCGGTTAAGTCTTGTAACTGATTTCATGATATAACTTTTAAAATATATTTTTGGTTAAAAATGAAAGTAAAACGCACATGTGCCTACGAATAGTAGTCATGGAAGTCTAAAACTTAATTATAATTAATAACAATATGATCCGATTTATTTTTTTCTTTTATAATTACGTAAAAAATACATTTCACATTGACACAAAACCGGCTTCTGTAGTATTAATAGCCGTCGATTTGACTTGATACTTTTTTCTCTAAAACCTGTCCAATCTCTTAATTAACGTTATATGTTACATAATATTCTCTTTTCATATTTATGCGATTAACTTGTCTATATATAGGTAATTGAACAGTTAAATGTACCTACGCAATTTTTTAAAATATTTTTGGCCTTTTAATCGCAATATATCGCTCCAGTGGGAGTAACAGATAAAATTGAAAGTAGACATATCGCGTAATTTATTCTTGTAAATTGACATTTTTACTATTAGATCATATAGTTCAACTAAACGCCTTGTTATAACTAAAATCATATTCTAAATATCACAAATAATTTATATTTTGAAAATAAGCCATTGTTCATTTCATATTTATAAAAGACGTTTTTCAATATGAATGATATTCCTTTTTGTTTCTATAGAAAATTGTTGTACGATGTCATACATTTACTCGCATACAGGTTTGGTGATTTTAAAATAAATTAAGTATTAATGTGTAAAAATAACTTCTATGCTTTAATCTGCCGTAACTTAAAAATAAACAATATACCTTTCTATGCAATATTAAGTACTTTTGGTTTCTTACCTTTAGTATTAACATTTTTAAATCTACTTTTTTTTTAGATGTAATTTCTATTTTATTATATTATTTGTCAAAAGATTCTTTTAAAAAACAGACTTCCCATTACAATTTGTTTTGCGTATAGATTACGTAAAGTAATATAATTTGGTCTTTGATTCTAAACCGGCCGTCATAATAACATTCAATGTATCACTCCTCTCTCTTCTAAGTTCGCATGCATAATTTCACTATAAACTATACTATAAGCTAATTGTGTCTTATCAAATGACTATAATTTACTTTTAAATGATCTAGATTACGTAAGTATCGAAATAATAGTATAGTGAGTATTACGGTGTGTATCTCTTGTAATATTCCTAGCTGATCTCTCTGCTTTGTTTTTTTTTTTATTTATTTTTTTATTTTTTTCTTAACGACTAGGTTATACAAAGTTTTTTTTTAAGGTTTACATTTGTTTTTAGAGTAAAAACTTCATTTCTAGACGATGTAGATTTTAAGTTAACTTCCATAATCATAATTATTTAAGCAGCATTTTTCTTGTAGCGATTTCGCGTGGTGTAGAAAAAAAAATGCAAAGGCAGACAGGAAGGTAAAAACTGTAAAATAGCTGCTTTGTTGTCTCTTACTCTCATAAATACCCAGAATTCGTCTCTTTAAAATTTCTCATGTACAGACAGACATCAACGGGTTACATTTTTATTATATATGTCGGTATAAATTTTATTAAATATAAGCTTATGATGATAGTATAATTATGATGTCTATCTGTGTACGTTACGCGATTATTCTCAAACACATTCTACTTGCTCGACCTCAACATTTTCATAAGTGAATTGTTAAATGAAGTTACTATAATCATTGTGCTAACTATTGCTTCTGGACTTACAATATTCCCAAGGCTATTCAAAAGGTGACTCGAGTGAACAATTGTTTTGTCATCACTAGCTGACATATTTTTACGCACGAAGGTGAATGCGTGACGAGAGAGGATTTAAGAGGGAGATATAAGTTAGTGAAGATAGAAAGAGTGTCAGTTACTTTTCGTAAGTTTTACTTCAGTAGTGTTGTCTAAACCGCACTCGTTATTATTATTTTTCAAACGAACCTTGTCCTGTCAATAACGAACACAAAAAATATGCTTATCCAAATAGTTGCAGTCGTTCACAAATAAGCAGTTTCGGTGATTAATTCTATGTATGCTATAAGATATTTGCTTTACAGTTTTTTCTGACTATCTCTAGTAAATTATTTATCTTTGATATTTTCGAGATAGCAAGAGTCTGGTGAGTATAAAACAATTATTACAGCTGTCAGATTTTACACTTTACGATATTGAGAAAGGTTTATAAATACAACAATAAGCTTTATTCCCATGTTTATGGTGAAAGGTAATTCCGCGGAGAATATTTATACACGGACATCTATCTATTGCGGACTTGAGTTCGTTTGTTGCACATTTATAGATTTAATCTTGAAATACGGTCAGCTAGTAGATATTTTTGCTAGGGAATAACTTTCGAGCAAACTTACAGTGATCGTTTAATGGATGATTAAATATAACGTGTAACTCTATAGTCTTTCGTATCTTCGTGTTAGGATCGAGTATAAATGAGTGCAGTCTATGATAATTTTTAACGGCTTTCTTGGGTCAGCAAAAATTTTCCTCAACGAATAGTCTTTTCAATCGGGAGGATTAATAATAATAATAATAAAAACTCTTTATTGTACACCAAGAGTGAGCAAAATTACAAAAATAAAAACGCGAGATAAGTACAAAAGGCGGCCTTATCGCTAATGAGCGATCTCTTCCAGGCAACCTTTGGGTAAAGGAAATGGTATATATGTAGACAGCTTAGGTGTACAGTTTTACCTAAACATATACAATATATTTAGATGATTCTAATTTTGAGCAAGATTATTCCTGCTTTGCCCCACGGCCCACCTCGATAAAGCCCTAAAAAGCAAATAATCATTATTAGTCAAGTGACTAAACTCTCAGACTACATTATAATGTGTGTGTGAGTGTAACTAATTTTAAAAAAATGTTGCAATACATTATGTAGATTATTATTTTTTAAACGTCATTTTTTTGCAGTTTCAAGGAAATAAGTACTTGTTAAATGTACTTTAGCCAATTCTATTTTAATTTTTTTAACTATACATTGACATTATTCTGACCTCCATAATAAGTAAAATATGTAATTACCGGATAATATTAATATGAACAGAGAAAAAACAATAAATATTCATCTTATACAAGTGTACGCCCATTTGTAATGAACGCTACCACGTTCGGAACTCCGGTTCGTTATTCATAATATGTGTTCGTTTCGTTTTCAATTTATCAACGTTAATCAGCAACGCGCGATATCCACGGACGAATGGTTTTGGTGTATGAATAAAACTAAAATAAGTAATAATATTCAGGCAGTTTTACACGGCTTTCAATATCTTCAAGTATCATTCAAGTATCTTCGGCTGTCCAATTTCAAAAAACTGTAAGGGACAACGATAATTTTTTTTAAATATATCTGTATATACATATATTCACACGACTCCATTGGAACGAAAAATGCTAAAAAATTTATTTCAAAAAATTTGTCCCTTACTGTGTTTTGGAATTGGGTAGCCGTCTTGTCTGATAGGATACTAGTTTGATTTTCGTTTCATTTATATTCATATAGGTATACCTAGTTGCTTGATGTTGATTGATGCCTTCCTGATTATTTAGGTTAATAATTACTAAAAAGGATATCATTATTAAATGAATGTTTTAATCATACTTGCTCCCATTAGAAGGAACTTTTTACATTTCATAATATTAAAAAGAAAGTTATATCAATTTTATGTTTTTTTTTTACATCGTAAATACAGCTGATCTCTACATCTATTTCAACCTTAGAAGAATCTCACGTGTAACTTTTCTTAAAAAAAAAAAAAAAACATTCTAAAAGATTTCTCTCACACAAAGCAACACCTTTAGCCTTAAATCTATAAGATTGATTCGAACAAATAGTTGGTAAGTGAAGCACGTTAATTAAATGTGATATTATCGGTATTGTCTTACTACTTTCGGACTGAACCTCGTACTGAGGTCGTCTGGCATCACTCATCCGATAGCGGAGCCAAAGTTTATAGTTTAAACGAAACGGAACCGTGGAAACAGATGGGGTTTGATGGAAAAATTCTGTTTGAATAGATACTCTTATAACTAAGTAAAAGAGAACTTGGGCAATTATGTATAAGGTAGAAATTATTATATTTCCCATAAAAAAGTGTTTGATTTAAAAACAATATTTATGACAAACCAACCAATTATTTCTTCGTTAAATTAATTGTGGTCAATGTTGATATTTTGTAGATGTACAATTTTTTGATAATAATAACTCTTTGTTTATGTATACATTTAAAAGACATTAATTATGTTCTTAGCAATATACTGCGTTGTTACGGAAATCTGGTGTCTGATCGATATTATTAAAATCTATTTGAATTGAGAAAACTGAAAATGTTATTTTTTTTTTTTACATCTTTGCAACAATTTCTTGTCGAAGTTTCATTTTATGAAACGTTTTTTTGGTAATTTAATGAAGTACGTGCCGCCATTGTAGTGAACCTTCTGTTAGTAATTTGACTTTTGGTCCAATGTTATAAGAATGGCGTAAGCGTTATCTCAAATATTTTAAGTGTCAAGGAGCTTAAAAATTTACTTGCTTAAACAATAGCTATTGTTTCAATATATTTATAATGTTAACGATTTTAGTCTTATAATAAATAAGATTAAATTTATGGATAAGAAGAATTTATACCTACATAATGTAATATTTTATCCACTAATTGTAAACTGCAACAAGCTTATTAAAAATGTTAAGAACAACCTACATCTAAGTTAAACTAACACGTTATTATCACGTTATAAGCAATGCCACAAGTGAATACTGTAGATGAGAGTTAAAGAAACTTAAAATAATACATATCAATTCTAATCAATTTGTGTGTCAGTGTTAGTTATAATGCATTTTGATAGACGGTGTTTTATATTTTAAACTGCAAGTAAAATTGGTTCAAATATGAACGTCACTAACTTCTAACACATTTTTGTAGACTTGAGGATTGAATAGGAACTCTTTGAGGTGAGCACTCAGTCCCTAATAGTTCGTCAAAGTGCGAGATAATGCAATACATACAAGATGATTCAAAATAACTTATTAGTTCAGTTGATAATAATATAATAATTCCTTTAAAATTTTAATGAAGAGAATTTGCACGAAATGTGAGTATTCAAATTTGTCATAAAAAGTTCGATATAGATCACATGCATCTGGCAGTACCAGGCATATGTAATTGATAGTTTCAAACACAATAGCGAGATATCTGGCGCGCGTCCAACACGAGTTAGCCGGTAAAAATCGCATATCGGCCTTATTGATCTATTGTGTATCGAAAGAAATGAGCTATGGCGTCCGGTGCCAAAACTGTAACAGGATTTTATTTCTAGTCGTTTGCAGAAAAACCGATATGATCGATGTAAACTAAATATAATATAATAATATAATATAATAATAATAAATTCAACGGATTTTCAAACATTGAATGGTTATTTTTAGATTTTTTGTTTTAACATGTAATTTGTGAAATACTTATCTCGCCGTTTTGTTTTGTAAATGCTAAAAGATCAATGAAATTAAAATATACAAAATTAAGGTAAAATTTCTCAAGTACTATTGCATCTTTTCTCGTCTAAATTTACTTCAAAGAATTTTTTATTTAATTTTAATTTATGCGAATTAATTTCAGTAAACAAACGTTTTAAGTAAGTTTCTTCTTCTTCTTTAGTGTTAATGGCTTTTAATTAAGTTTAATAACTGAGGTAGGGGACATAGCAGGAAATTTCTTGCTCAAAATATGGATTAGCCTGACTGGGTTCGTACCTCGATCTTACAGAAGATCTCAGCTGAATAATACTGTTTTCAAACATTTCTCTTGGTGAGTAAGGTGACCAAAGCTCCTGGGGAAATTGTGGCTATCCACAATCCGCTCGGCAATGCGCTTGCGATGCTTCTAGTGTTGCAGCATCTACAAGCTACAGTAATCGCTTACCATCAGGTGAGCCGTACGTACGCTTCTTTGCTGATCTAGTTTTATATATTTAAAAAAAAAACTTTCATTTACATTTCCCATTTATTTATTTATTTTTTTATTCTAAAACACCATACAATTATAAAAACAAATTTACAAACCCAATAAATATTACAAAAACAATTATTTCAAATGTCACGATTAACACTAGATCATTCTCAAGCAGCTACCGAATAAAATAGGATGCGTCTCTCTAGGGAACACTGGTATGCCATTAATATCGCCACATTGCTGAGAGGCGGTAGAACAATATGCATTGTCTGAGGTGCAACTTGAATTAACTAAGCGTGTCGGTGAGAGCACCTTGAATGAGTGTCCTGATTGCTTATCCATGCCGTCTTTTAGCTCCGTTTACATTACGACCTTCAATTATTAATCATCGTAGTAATATGTATGTATAACATCGTTATACTTAAAAGTAACATATGGTGTCAGCTACTTTGATGTAAACTAAAAGTTCAATCTTATATAATGTATTTAAGTTGAAGGAAAAAGTGCAATCTTAGATTTATCCAATGACTACGGAAAAAACTAAATAATTGTGTTAGCTTGCAAACGAAAAAAATCGATTTAATTTACATCGACAAGTAATATAACGTAGATAGACGAAAAAATATTCAAGTAAATATGTATTATTACAGGTAACTCAAAAGGTACTCATTTAAATTTAAATAGGACCACATGTCAAGCGCCAGCATACGAATTTACATACATTACAAGTTATAAAAAAATTAGCGAGTAAAACGTTATGAGATTAACGCACATAAAAAAAAAACATTTAAATTTAGAACCTTCTCTAATTTTGAAGTGGCTTAAAAAATCCAGCAATTACGTATAAAATAGAATTTTAGAAAAATTTTCGATTTATTTTCCAAAATTCACAATTTTTAAGTAGCGAAGCGATATTTCATATGATCTGTTGAATATTCCTCAGGCGTCCCGAAAATATAGTGTTACCAGGTAAAATTTTACTCGTTTGTCACGAGGGCTGGTATCTCGTAATGTATCCAGGATAGAGAATTTGTCGAGCCCGCAGCGAGATGAATAGACCTTGTTCAATGTCGGACGATTTATTGGTGCCTGGTAATGTTCGTATGATTTGTTGACTGCTACTGATAACATAGGTGTCTGGTGAAGTGATTTAGAAGGAGTGTCTGCTGTCAGGATCTGGTTATAAATACTGCTTTCCTTTATGTGTAATTATCGTGCTGTTGAAGTATACTGCAGTGCTTTTGGCTTGTTTCTGACTAAAGTTCGAATGTAATAAATTTAGGCTATATATATATATATATATATACATATACATAATTTGTATCAGGGTTGCATATTTTTATATTTCAAACATTCCCTTAATTGAAATAAAATTAATTACGTAGCATATATTTATCTTTGTATTCTTGTGTCTTGACGCTTTAAGCTTAACAGCTAATGAATTAAAACTATTAGTTCTCTTAAGTTTATGAGCATCAAACTATAGAGTCGACCAAAATTACCTTTAAAACCACTTGTAGCAACCCTAGATCCTGCGCATGCGCGGCTAAACGAAACCCATTTATTGCTGCCATTGTAGTTCGCCGTAATGAGAAAAAAGAACGTTTATTGTTCGCTTTACACATTGACTATGACCGTAAACAAAGTGCTGGGTTGTATTTTCACTTTTTTGTGTGAACCTTGGTACTTTGTCAAGCACGCCTTGTGCATTTTGTTTTAATGTTCGCTGTGGATCAGGATACGATAAAACACGGGTTTAATGGTGATAAAAAGCAAACTCTATTTTTTTAGTTATTACCGTTTTAAAGGCTGCATTGTTATTATAACAAAAAGACTTATATCTCGTTTATATTTACCAATGGTCCGAATTATATGGTATATTCTCTTATATATAAAACTGAATCGCAAAATGTGTTGCTAAGCGCAAAACTCGAGAACGGTTGGACCGATTTCGCTAATTCTTTTTTTAAAATGTTCCTTGAAGTACGAGGATGGTTCTTACGGAGAGAAAAATTCTAAAAAAAAAAAAATTTAATTTCCTGAAAAAGTCTAAAAACAACACTTTTCTATACTCCCATACAAAAGATTTGTGATAATACTTAAAAGTCAATTTGAACTTTAATACCATACGATAAAGTTTGTGTTAGGCGATACGAAGTTCGCCGGGTCAGCTAGTATCTTAATATATATAAATCTCGTGTCACAATGTTTGTCCGCGATGAACTCTTAAACTACTTAACCGATTTAAATCAAATTTGCACACCGTGTGCAGTTTGATCCAACTTGAAAGATAGGGTATATTTTGTTTTGATATATGTAATTATTATATTTAAGAAAAAAAAATAAGGTGATACGAAGTTTGCCAGGTCAGCTAGTATATATATATATATATATATATATATATATATATATATATATATATATATATATATATATATAACATCCACACACGATCATCTGTTCCTACTGTAATTCTTCAATTAAATCTTTTTAGTTTGGTTCTAAAAACTCAAAGTATCGTTCACACGGATAATTTAAGTAACCTGTTTTAATACGTAATCAATTCTATTTAAAAGGTACTAATAACCAATAAATTAAAAAATGAATAAGCAACTAATTTACAATTTGAACGACTTGAAAACAACATTTCACACTCAAACGAAATTGTTTAATCGAAAGAACGTTTTCTAATACTAAATTAAGTAGGAGCCGATCCGTTCACACAATTAAGACGTACATTCATATATCTTAACGTCATTAAGAACGATACAATCCACAATAATTAACAATGAATCGTGTAGGTGTCTTGAAGTATTGACTTCCGCGCGTCGAATACTATTCACGATCTCGGATCACGAATTTGCAAATGTTACTCGTACAAAAATAAAAACTGCACCCTATTTGAATATATCTAGAGTTGGTTTTTCAGTAAATTGATCGAAAAGATAACATATCATGACGCCCCGATTCGCTGCCCTCTTGATATTTAAATTAAGTTATTTTTTAAGAATTGCAGTGTCAATCATGTTTCGAGTATTTTGACATTAGTGTTTGGCTTTTTTTTTCTTTTTATCAGATCTTCCGCGTCAGATTGCTTGGGACAAAATAAAATATCCAAATCATTTTATTAAATAATCTTAGATAAATAGGCAATTAACGGAATATATAAGAATATTACTGTCTCCTTTATTCCAAAACATAGGTTATCCTTCGTGAATATTGGACAAAAATTTAGCATTCAAAATGCCTATCCGAATTTCAACGACTTGACTAACTTAGCCGAATTATCTACTGGTCAGTGGCCAAATTTCTGGCGCGGCCATAAAAAAAAAACACATTTTTTTCGATTGTTTATGTTACATTAATGGATTTGCCACACTCTTGTTGTAATTGTAAGAAATCCATGATAGTGCGAGCGGAAATAAAAGACATTTTTATGTTTTGTTGATTATGTAAAACGACTATCAATTTTGCTTGACGGATAAATGTCGACGTGTGTACGATAATAAGCAAAATTGCAATTACTAACACGCTAAAATTAAATACTAGCTGTATTATAGTTTAAAGGGAAAAGACATATTAATTTCTATATACAGGCAGTTATATTATCAACTTATGTCACAGACACGGCACGCGTTTTTTTTACAAGGGCCAGCTACTGACCGAGAATCTGAAGTACCCTGTTGTAAAACGATTTTCATTGGGATCAAAAATTACAATTAACCTCTCGGTTACTCATTTTTTTGCACATATACAGTTTGAAGAGTGATGAGAAGGCTATTTACATTTTGATTTTAAATAATTAATATAAGGACCTATTTTCTGTATTCGTGAATGAGTTCGTAAGTAAAAGTAGTATTGATTATTAGTTAGTATACTCTGTCTTGAATAAATACAAATAGGCTCAGAATTTTTTTTTGTATGATTAAAGATATTAAATATCAAGTTCCTCCTAAATTTCAAGTCACGATTATTATTAAGACCAAGCAAGTAAATATGATAATAAATAATAATACATTAATTGGTAAGTTTCTAAGTTTAATTCAAGTGAAACCATGAAATTAATCTAGTAAAATATATTTCAAGAGTATTAGATCTCTCAATAGATTACAAAGTATTACGTATTGTTGATATCATTGATGATTGGTTCACCTGTATTCTACGCCTGACCTTTACGCGGTACAGTTTCATAAATGAGAACCGCCTATGTTTATTAAAAAGCATTTCGTGATGTAATAACGATAAGAGTTGGATTTATTCTGTCTAAATGTTACGTCATGAAATAATTTGCGTATTTTAAATTATTATATGCTATGGGTCTAATTAACATTTAGCGAAGAGCACGTTAATATGTCATTTCTGGTTGTTATCATAAGCACCATAAAAGCGATCGTAAGTCTTAGTTTCCCAAGGGATATTATCAACCAAGCACCAATTCACCCCCTCTATGGGGGTATGGCCACCCCCTCTCTTCCCGTGGGTGTCGTAAGAGGCGACTGAGGGATAGCATGGTTCCGCTACCACCTTGGAACTTAAAAAGCCGACCGGTGGTGGGATAACCATCCAACTGCTGGCTTTGAAACACAGGCCGAAGACGGGCAGCAGCGTCTTCGGTGCGACAAAGCCAGTCCTGCGGTTACCAACCCGCCTGCCCAGCGTGGTGACTATGGGCAACACACATGAGTTCACGCATTTTTGGCGCGAACTTGTGGAGGCCTATGTCCAGCAGTGGACTGTATAGGCTGTAATGATGATAATGATGACCAATTCAACAGTGTCTATGATTAAGCTCCAAACCTATGGAAAAAATCTCATAAAACCTCATAAAGCAACAAATGCAGACCAAATTCTCATAGATCTCGTAACTCGGTATAAGAATTTGGTCTGCAGTTGTCCATGTTTTATGAGGTTTTATGAGATTTTTTTCCACAGAGAACCTTTCACCTATATGGAAAAGAAGCCTGTTCCCAACGGGACGTTTACGGGTTGTTTTAAATAATTTCTGGCTTAATTGGGGTCTTGCATTTATTATATAGAAATATTGTTATTAAAAATCATTGGTGTCATTCGTTATAATGCTTTCTGGAAACTTGTTATAAGAAACTCCGGTACTTTCGAATTGTGTGTCTTTACTTAAACGATAAGCACTATTTGTCATTAGTGATACGAATACTAGTAAAAGTTCAAGTATTGACTCTTGTCGATAACTGTTGCACAACTATTTATTTTAGTCAGCTCTACAAATATAACGAAAGTTGCAGAAATATATTATTAAGAAAAGATGTGCGAACTCTCTCCTTCTCATGTAGATGTCGTGTGACTCTGTAAATGCCTTTGACATAATACTCGTAAATAAAAAAGTTCGTTCATATTTAAAAAAAGTCTTTTTTGTTTTCCTTTTCTCAAATATTGTTGCAGACGGAATTATGGAATAACGGAGATCACTATTTTATTTAATTACATTTGTTATACATATACACATTGTTCTGTGGAGAGAGACTTGATAACGTGGCTGAACACTACCGCGTACAAAGATTGCGAAGTCTCCATTCCGCTCGTACAAGCCAATAAGGACGAGATGACTAGAATCGTGACATAAGTCATGCTTTAGCTTTGAATCGATGAGGTGCAATATTTTAATAGGAACGTATGATAACGTGTGAATGTTTTTGAAACTAGGAAGACGGCAAATCGCCAGCCCTTAAAGGGAGTGACATCACACGACACTACCTTCTAAGGCGGTGAAAGCGTACGCAATAAAACTATGATTGATCATATGATTGTGTCATCGTTCAACGAGAGACCGTGTATCTTAACATGTTTATGGAATTTCATTTCGACGAAGTGGATTTATTGCTTTTTAACAAACGATACCAGTTGAATTTATGAAACTAGTATTCGTTTATGTTGCTAATTTATGGGAATCGGGAACGGCTCGCGGATATCGATAATATGCAGGAATAATATTACAAGACGTTTCTATTTTGTTACTCAGCAGCTGTGCTAACTTGAAAAATGTCTTCGACACACATTTTTATATATACTAATTATGGCACGGTAAGATTTTTTTTACTCCGTTATTCTCTATTTCAAACCTACATAAATTGTCAGATGTATTAAATGTACCTATTTGATTTAATTACGAGTAGAAAGCTAGTGGAAAGTCCAAAATGTGATATTGGTAGCGCATCAGCAAACAAAAGCCGAATAAATAAAATCGTTTTCCCTCGTGTTTCCTTAACGGTAGTATCAAAACGGTAGCCATGTTGGTCACCATCACTCGTCGCGTGAGAACGGCCACCCGGCCGAAATCGAACCCGCATAATATTTACATTAGTTATCGCGGCTCAATAAATAGCTATCAGTGTTGGCTTTTTAAACATACGTGTTTTTTATTACGTTGACAAAATATAATTTATCATTATTATAGTATTTAGTGTTTATAATATTTCAATTATTAATTTTAATGAAGTTTGGATTATTTCAATTTCGAAAATGATATCTACTTAAAAAAACAAAAATGACAAAATAATATGTTTTTAGTATTGTGTATTTTAAAGTTAAAAATTCTTACATTTCTTCAACACTACTATTTATATTGTAGCATATTTATTCCTTTTAACACCGGAATGCGACGTAAATTATTTAAAATCCAAAAAAGATACAACATTTAAAAAAAAACGTGTGCTTTAGGACCACACAACTGAAGTAAAATTGTCGAGACGTAAGTTCCTTTTTTTCTATTTTCACTAACTTATACCTCCCTCTCAACTTTTTTTCATCTTGCCCGATCACACTTTTCGTAACACTCTCTTCATGTATTCACCAGCTTACTCCCCAAGTAAAGCGTCCGTAAAGAAGTTTTACTTCAAAAATGAATAAATACTTTAGGTAGCAAAGCACGAAAACCAAACGTTTCATCGTGAAACGGTACTGCGGAAGTTATTAAGGCATAGGCACGAGATAAACAGAAGACCGTTTCCAAAAAAGGGCGACGCGATGTTCGACTATTTTGTCAATATGTATTATTCATGGACACGAAATAAATAGTACGCAACTTCAATTTGAACTTACGAACGTGCACACCATGAATATTGTTGTCTAGATACGTCACGTATTGGGCACATCGATTCCTGACAAATGTACTGCCGGCCTTACAATAAAAAGCGCTAAGTCCAATACACTGATTTTGAGAAAATCGTATACAATGTTTCCACGCATTCTTCTGAAGACATTTATTATTGTTATTTAATATTTTTCGGTTTTCTTAAATCATATTAGTGTGGTACATGAAGTAAAAGATTTATAAAATTACTTTTAACTAAAAAAAATGGACTAATGTTTGGAGGTAATTGCTAAATTATTTAGAATCGATTTGATGTCTATGATACATAGTTTTGAACAATATTATTCATACTGAAATGTAAAAATGCCCAATCAGTTGTTAACGGCATTTTAGTAAGTGGCTGGCAGTGTAGGAAACACAGATGCTACCTTTAACAGAACTCATAAAAAGAATTTCGTGGAACCGTTGCGTGACCCGCAAATGATAATATTTATTGTATTGGAATTAAATGTTCGATTATGTATTTTTAAAGTACTACTATTTATCTTCATGTAGTATTAATACAACACGTAATACGTACTTCATGTTAATGAAGACTAAATCACATTTATGTGACGTGTGAACTAAATAACTTACCTATTATTTAATTCAATTTCAGAAATCCTCAAACAATATAAATAACGACACAATAATTATACAAGAACAAATAATATAGTAGTTTACGAATTAATTGTTGTAAAGAAACTAATAAAAAATTAAATATCGAGATCTTGTTGATAGAACATCACAACATAACATAACATAGAACACAATCGAGGTTAGCTGAGTATTCAAGAACTGAACGGTTATGATTTCTGCTATCTCTCGGGAGAAATTTTGTATACATTCAACTCCACAACAACCTGCAGCGAAGCGGAGAAAAGGATTTGCTTCCAAACCTTCATAATACAAGACACCTTTGATTAGCAGAGACAGTCAGTTAAAGTACAATACGCTAGAGATCGTAATGCGGTGTAGATATGCACTAAATCATTCCTATTTGAATATTCTATTGTAGAAATTACATGCAATCATAAATTTAAGCTTGAATACTCTCCTATCCACATTGGCGATCTCTACGTATAATTACTACCAGGGACACGTTTCTCTGAGCTTATTTTCCACTAACAATAAAATCAACGTATCTGTACCTCTACAAATGCTCCAACGATTTTTAACCGACTTCAAAAAAAGGAGGAGGTTACTCAATTCGACCGTATATATATTTTTTTTTTTTTTTATGTATGTTCGGGGATAACTTCTTCGTTTATGAACCGATTTTGATAATTCTTTTTTTGTTGGAAAGGAGATATTCATAGTTTGGTACCATGATAAGGAAACCAGGATCTGATGATGGGATCCCAGAGAAATCGAGAGAAACTTTCAAAAATCGTAAGGGTGACTAGTAAATTTAATCATGTTTTCATTAAGTACTATAAAGCACTACTATTTAATAAAGGTCTGGAGTCGATCTGATGATGGAGAAGAAAGATAGTAGAGGGAACTCCTCAACAATTTATAGCAATTACCTGGTTTTTGAACTTAATTCGTTTATATTGATGAGAACTTTGCACTTGTATGAGTTATAAGTGCCATTACAGTCTGATGATGGAGACAAAAGATAGTCGAGGGAACTCTTTAACGATTTATAGCAATTACCTGCTGTTTGAACTTAATTCGCTTGTATTGATGAGAACTTTGCATATGTATGAGTTATAAGTGCCATTTCAGTCTGACGATGGAGACGAAAGATAGTCGAGGGAACTCTTCAACGACTTATAGCAATTACCTGCTGTTTGAACTTAATTCGTTTCTATTGATGAGAACTTTGCATATGTATGAGTTATAAGTGCCATTTCAGTCTGATGATGGAGACGAAAGATAGTCGAGGGAACTTTTCAACGATTTATAGCAATTACCTGCTGTGTGATCATCTGTGTCGCAGGACCAGGTTTGATGATGGAGCCCATAAACACTCGAGGGAATTTCTCAACAATTTACAGCAGTTACCTTTTGCTGTTTGACGACCGCTTTGATATAATGGTGCAAGTGCCGTGTCGGCGGCGCCTAAACACCGACGGTCGCGGGTTCTATTCCCGCTCGGAGTGGATATTTATGTTTATACAAATATTTATTTTCGGTCTAGTTGTTAATCCTTGTGGTTCTCCCAACCTAGCCTCAGAGAACACGCTAGGCTGTCAGTCCCGGTTATTATTACGTACACCTGATAGCGAACTTTACTCATAGTATGTCGACGCGTTAGCGCAGCGGTCACAGCACCGGCTGTTGCGCTGGCGTTAGTGGGTTCAATCTCCGCGCACGACAGATATTTGTATTGGCCATATAGATGTTTGTCATTGTCTGGGTGTTTGTGCTTGTGTATTGTGTATGTTTCCAGTCCCCCGACACAAGAGAAAAAGCATCCTTGTTAGGTCTACTCATCACTAAAAATTGTAAAATAAAATAATTTTTAACAAAAAAAAAACCGACTTCAAACAGGAAACTAAAAAGTGAAAAATAAATTTACTTAGTACAAAGTAATTCGTATTTTGATTTAGTTAATCAGAAATGATTAAATAAATATTTTATTATTTTGAAGTTGGTGCCAAGTAAATACTACAACAACCTGTCTACGATAACAAATACAAACAACACACACAAACACAAACAAGTACAAAAAATATTATTAGATATGTCAAAACAATAACAGAATAATAACAGTATTCAACCTAATAGTCAATGAAACAAATTATGAAAGAAAACTGAATACAACTTATGAGTAGATACTAGAGTAGTTATTGTTTTACTTGGCACCGACTTCAAAATTATAAAATATTTATTTAATCATTTCTGATTAACTAAATCAAAATACGAATTACTTTGTACTAAGTAAATTTATTTTTCACTTTTTAGTTTCCTGTTTGAAGTCGGTTTTTTTTTGTTAAAAATTATTTTATGTGTTCATTGAATAATAGCCATAAATCTGCAACGTAAGTGAAACTGAAAGGGAAGGTTAGTATACACATTAAGTCATATAATTTGTGTAGATTCTAAACGCCAAAACAATATTACCTACTCGCTCGACTTGCAGGACAAAGCTTGAGTTACTTGCAAGGCTTAAGTGAAAATTACAATATCAATACTTATCAATACAAATAATAATAATCATTGATATGCAGAGCGAACTAAATACATAAATAAATTTTCACTCTCATAAAATTATGACGCAATATAATATCAAATAGACCGAGTAACGAGATAATATTTCAGTATGTATTGAGTCGGCATAATATATTCATTTTCTGGCTACAAAGTGCCAATAGATATCACACAGCGCTTAAGGTACACCAAGCTATTGATAATACTGTTATTCTAAATATAATCGTAGTAGGTGTCCCCCCTTCTTTCGCTCGCATTAAAATTCAGTATTCGTTAGAATTTTAGACGGTTTTGGAGTGTTAGAGTTTCATTATTGCCAGATATTTCATTTTATTTAAGTGTAAAATTATAAAATAATGATTACAATCAAGGAAACACGCGTACCTAATACATATTTATTTGCATTATCCTAAAAACGTGTCGATGTTTCTAGCTTCAATAACAGCTAAATGACAGAACACATTAAGTAAGAATGTAAAATTTATGTGGAAACAAAATTATATCTTTAGATCATTAAGAAACAATACTGACCTGATTTACTAGTATTTAATTTCAGTTGTTTACTCTTCGAGATGACGAATCGGTCAGTAAAGAGTTTGTTGTATAAATTAATGATGTGGATTATGACACACATCAGTTTGTTTTTTTTTTTTTACATACAAAACTATACTTTTTATAATATTTAAGCCATGCATTCGTACTATACGCGAAACCGCATTTGAGCAGCGAGGTGGATTAAGCTCTGATCCTTCTCCTACATGGACAAAGAGCCCAGCAGTGGGATATGACAGGCTGAACCGTTATTCGTTCTAATAGGTACACACTTAACTTTTTTATGCTATTTTGAAAGTTGCTTGGAATTTCCCGCCTTTATTCGTTAAAGTTTTATTGTTTCTAAATTCAAATAGACTATTGTCTAGTTGTCATCGGAAACACATGCCTTATAGAAAGAAATTAAAATACACGCGTGTCGAAGACCTAAGTCACACCAACGCTAACTCCTTATTCGGTCGAGATTCGCACCCGGTGCGGGAAAATTACATTGTTTATTTAACTATACACTATTTTGCATACAATCAGAGAGAAAGTGCTATTGATATTTTAATCATAAGAGCTATTTATTCGTCCGTGAAATCGATATCTCAATAGAGTTCGGTTGCACGCAGATTTCCCGGTTTCTATTAACATAACTTATGAGTGCTTAGTTTCAACTCGTTTGTTATTTTGTCGTAACATCGAAATATATAAAATTATTCATCGAAAAGGCGTAGCACTGTTTATTGGTGATCTAATTTCTTGTTAGCGTATCTGAATCTAGCTGTATTTAGTGCTCGAATGCTTCATACCGACATTTTCAAGACAGTAGAGTCAGGAATATTAAACTTTGCCACCGTTAATTTCTTGTTATCTTAGAAAATAAAAATTGAAAAGTAACAAATAACGACACTACTCTACCAATCTCCTTTTGTATATGACTACGAGTATACATTTTATTAATAAGCCAAACATATCAATTCGTAAAGATCGTAAACCTGAGAAAGATAATCGTACCCATAATAAAACGATCCCATCTTAATTAAGACACAGCGAAAAAGAGTAATTTAGTTTCTCATTTATGTTAACAACCCTGTTGAATATAAAATTGTAATGTAAGACAATTTGAGCATAAGCGATAATAACGGAAAAAAAAACATTAAAAAAATATTTTAAAGTCTATACTTTTACCGACTGAAGTTTGTGAGTAATATGGATTCATACAAACCGCAAAACTAGTTCATGAATAACAAAGCTCTGTTGAACTAGCTCAACTGAACAACGTATTAAAGTTGGAACTGGCTTCATAAACATTACTCAAATGAGTGCTGAAACTATGTTAATGTTACATAAACATTTTTTCATGTTGTGACCGCAATTTACTAACGACAAGTGTATATGACTACAATTAATAATTGTATTATTTTACAGACTTTAAATGTCTCACTGCTAAGTAAAATCTTCATTTAGGGATTGGTAAATAGTCTCCCACGTTGCATTATTTCAGAGCGAATATAACAGGACTCAGGATTACGTTTGGATTGTGTCCGAGAAATGAAGCGTCCTGTGAGAATATTTTTAAATACAAAGAGTGAGAAGATTTCCTGAATTTTAGCGCTTGAAATCAGCTGTCCTAGCTTAGATTTAAATCAATAGTCTAGGTTAATATTCACGGCTAAGTCATTTTTAAGTCACATATTTAATACATTTTTAATTTGTATGGACAATCGATTTAAATTTTTATAATGTAATACTAATATAGTTCTATTCTATAATGACCTCATATAATCATGTTTGTTATATAACACTAAATAGATGCGCTTCAGCCTGTAATATCCCACTACTGAGCATAGGCCTCTTTCCCATGTAGGAGAAGGATCAGAGCTTAATCCACCACGCTGCTCCAATGCGGGTTGGCGGATATATTCCCTACTATGAGTTAAGATCGCTATCACGCACGCACAAACACCCAGACCACGGCAAACACCTGCATGACCAATACAAATGTTTGTCATGTGCGGGGATCGAACCCGCAACCGCCAGCGCGACAGGTACAATCCATGGCTGCAACCGTTGCGCCAACGCGGCGTCTAAATAGATAATCCACTGTTTATTACATCGGTAATAAAGTGGCCATTTCAAGAGTTCCTTGTCCTTTTTTATACCGCATGCATAAAACAGCATTTAAAAAACTAAATAACGACCATTTGCCCTTGTAGGTATGTGCAATTTTATTAGCGTGATACCGAGATGATTTCCATTTTGAACTGATAAAACCTTTATATGACAAATGAATGAGGATTGTAGAGAAACGGGATGGTCGGCGTAAACTTCTGTAAGTATATGTCCAACAGTTGACTGCGAAGGATGGAGCGATGATTACAAAGTGTTAAATTATACTGATTGTGAATTCAATCTTTTGAAAACGGGTGAAACCGGGAAGGAAGTCTAATATATTATAGTATTATAGTATATGGTGTCAATGTTAATTATCATATAGTTATATATACTATTATAGGTGAATAATATTCGGTTAATTTATTTAGTAAGATTACTAATAAGTGAACATTATGTTTGTGTATTAACTGTTAGCATCACTCGTATTACGATCTACTATGTACCTTCTTAATTATCTAAATTTAATTTTAATCCATTCAAAATCTCGGCAAGCGGTTTGAATAAAGAAACCCTAAATTATTTACAGGTCGAATTGTAATAATCTCATTAATATAAATAACCAATATTTATAAAATAATATACAAAGGCATAAATTTTACGCCAGGTGTTTAGTTAAATGACATATTATATAAAAGCTTTGCAAAGGCATTACATATATCCAACGTATTTGAATAAATACCTTAAACCGTTCAAAAATACTTTAGCAATAGTAAGATGCCAAGAGTATTCAACAAAAGAATAGGATATAATATCAACACTTCGGTCCAGACAAGTCCAAAAACAAAAATATATTGAATAATACTCATCTAAAACGATACAAGAATTACTGAGTTACAAGTATTTATCGCGAGCGGAAGAGACCCGCTTTCCCGAGGTAAGTCGGCTACAGCTGGACTAGATAATGCTTTTACAAATTATGAATCACTGATTGAAACTGAGGGAAGTAGTTAAAATCAGTATCACAATAGTTTGTGTCCAAATAACCTAGATTTGGAAAGATTCGCCTCTGAGATGGAATTAGGAGATTTAATTACGTACACACATAAACTCTACTGTTTTATTTTTATCGATAGTTAAATTATTCCGGAAAAAATACTATATTTTAAAGGCTTTTTAAGGCTTTAATGATAAAATCTGTGATCCTTTGACTGTGTGAAGAAGCTCTTTTTATTCTCGAAGATTATTCCTGTGCGTGCGCGCATGCAATTGATATTTATTTATGATCGACCGTTGCAATGTTTCCCGAACGGGCAAACTAATGTTTTTTTACTGCTAAACTCTACATCGCTTATTATTATTAAAAAATTCAAAATATATCACTAAAAATATGTATTTCAATTTATATATTTTGCAAAATTCAATTACAAATGTCAGTTTGGATTTTTCCAAATTAAAGATCACATTCATAAATAATATTTATTGATCGTTATAAAAAAAAAATCGTTCGTTATATAAAAATAAATAAGTAAAATAACAGACAAGAAAGTTATGAACTCAAAATTCAATAACAATAAATTCATCGTTCGTGTATATATAATTAACATTTATTTTGCGAATATTGACAATTAGTACCGCTTCGTATCGTTTTATTGCCGAATTATATAACTTATTTCAATACTTTCTTTCGCGAATCACCATGTAAAGAATTCGCCCATTAGCGACTAAGACGAGTCTGAAGAAGTAAATAGAATTGTCAGCTGACGTTATTTATATTGACGTGATTAATTTATATACACGAGCTTCGCTAAACGGAGATTACGTAACTAGTTCCGAATTAACGAACGGTCACTATTAATTAATATAAGTTTTTATTATATAACGCCATCATAACGTCATAATTTACGATCGGAGCGCACTCGGAGCGACAGGTTCTGTTACCGGTTTATTTCTACTGGGATTTTATAGCAGTAGTATAATATTAGGCGACGTTTATTTGCGTGTTACAAGCAATCACGAATGTTTGGCAGGAGCTAAAGATTTCAAGTCGATTTCCTTACTGTTCTATTCGTTCTGTTAGCAAAGCGTCTGTGCGTGCTCTCTGCGACGTAAAATGTGATTTGTTTCTGTTGTAAACTAAATACTCGTTAACACGCAAAGATGCAATTCTGGTATCAATTACAGTATTATTATCAATATTACATATTTACAGAGTACAATTTTATTTGGCGGACCTTCCATTTCTCCTGAATTAATTCCTAATCCTTTTTATCAATAATCTCCTCGTCAATCATCATTAGTCCTTTATAACAACAAAACAATATTTAAGGTCGACCTCGACAAAATTCTTCAGCACTACAACCTAACATATAATATTTTTGGATCTACAAGTACGGGTGTCAAACTAACATAGGTACGGTTCGTCTCATGGTAAGCGGTTACCAGTCTATAGAGGCCAGCTACATCAGGAGCATTACTAGCAAGTTACCGACCCTATTCCCGACTCATGTAGAAGTCCTGTCTATTTTACTCGCCACAGGAACACAACACTACTCGATAGCAGTGTTATCTGGCTATGATTTCTGTAGGCATGAAGTACTTCACCTGTCAGTCTGCTCAAGATTTTGAGCAAAATATTTTATTCTGTGCTCTGCCAATATGTTATAGATAATTTGTTTCTAATTTAACTAAATTGAGTTTTTTAAATTAATTATACTCGTAAACAACCTAACAGGTAATTTCATCTTCATGTCGTGATGCTAAAATACTAAAAATACGAACAACTAACAATGACTGCATAGTTACCAGATACACACAAGTGCCAGCTATTTATTTTTCTTTGTAATTGTTAAGGGTAGCGGGAAGTGTAGATGAAGCCTACTATGTTATTATGATTCAAATATATATAACTATATAAATGCTGTGTGGCTACGGCACCAAATAATATAGCCACAACCCTCTCTTCCCGTGGGTGTCGTAAGAGGCGACTAAGGGATAACAAGGTTGCACTACCACCTTGGAACTTAAGAAGCCGACCGATGGCGGGATAACCATCATCTCACCGCTGGCTTTGAAACACACAGGCCGAAGACGGGCAGCAGCGTCTTAGGTGCGACAAAGCCAGCCCTGCGGTCACCAACCCGCCTGCCCAGCGTGGTGACTATGGGCAACACACATGAGTTCACGCATTTTTGGCGCGAATTTGTGGAGGTCTATGTCTAGCAGTGGACTGCAATAGGCTGGAATGATGATGATGATGAACTATATAAAGAAATGTAAGCCTTCTCGCGACTCCTGTCAAATATAAAAACAACTAGAAGTAAAACATTGACTTTTTTACAACCTTTTTTATTACACACGAATTTTGAAGAAGGAATGTGAAATGTGGATGCTTTTCAACGTCTAATTAATATCGACATAACAAAACTATCGTAATATTTACGTAATTAGATAAACTAATTTGACACTAATAAAAGTAAAAGTGGAGAGATCGAGATGAAAGGAACTCCAAAACGTTTTATTTGTCTCGGATAGGTGGGATCGAGGTGTGGTTTAGACATATCGATTCATCAAAATCGTGCATTCGAATAATCGATTTGTAATCGAATGGAAACGGATATATAATTGTATTTTATTAATTAGATCATTTTACAATCGTTTCGGACATGAGTGATTAGCTTCGTTTTGCATTCCTCGATTTAATCAATTCGCTTGTCTATTGATCTTTATATTAAAAAATATTTTGTATGCTGCTACTTGAAAGAAAAAGTTTGGATAACTAACAACTTGTCACTCACTCTATCGCGTCACCTACTTAACATATTGCAATGATAGTGGTACGTAGGTAGCTTGAGATTCACAATAACACATGGATCCTTGTATTCGTTTAGAATTCTAAGTAACGGGTATAACAGCGGGCTCATAAATAAATAAGTATTTTATAACATACACAAATTCATAAATAATTATATGCAAGTTCTGATGCTCTGCGTTTTATGAATTTGATTTTTTTATAAATCAATAGCTTAAGTCATTTAAATTTCGAACTTGTGCAATATTTAAGATAAAGTTTGTATCTGGCGTAAGTTCAAACGTTTATCGAACAACTTAGCGAAAAGTTTCTGTTTGGGAACTCAGTTCAAACTTCATACTATAAATAACATATTTCCGCGTTACATACATATGTGCTAAAGAATCGTCGACGTTTAAAGTTTTCGTTATATAACTTAATAACTTTCCTACTTGAGTCAACAAAGTATGTGTAAGTTAATAATGGAACTGAGAAAATACAAGTTCCCTCCAAAGACGCCAATCATTGCTCGTGTGGTTCTCATTGAAATTATTTTTAATATTTTATGGTACAGTAAAAGTAATTGACTTTTAGTGAGTTGTGCATACATATGACTATTAGATAATTACGTTAAACGAAAACAAACCGACTTCATTTACATCGACAAGTAATACAATGTAAGTAGACGAAAAAAAATAACAAACGCATTAGTCATCACTACGATTTTCGAGGGTTTGCTTCGATTCCTCTGGGATTCCATGATCAGATCCTGGTTTCCTTTTCATCGTATCACACTTGGGATATCTCCTTTACAATAAAAAAAAGAATTATCAAAATGAGTTCATGAACGACGAAGTTATTCCTGAACATAATTTAATATTAGAAAATTATATAACTGTCATTAAGCTCGAACTATAATGTTCAAGCTATATAATACACAAACTTCGTATAAAATAAATATATTGCTCAAAATCTGAAGCAGCCCGACTGGGGAAGTACCTCGACCTCACAAAATATAAAACACACAGCTAAATTGCAGTGTTGTGTTACTGTAGTTTAGTGAGTCAGGTAACCAGAGCTATTGGGGGTAGGGTCCGCAAAGCGCTTGCGATGCTTTTGGTATTGTTTATAAGCTACGGTAATCGCTTACCACCAGGTGAGCCACATGCTTGGTTGCTGACATAGTTGTATAAAAAAAATGATGGATATTCTGTGTTGTTATAATTTTTTTTTATTTATTAGTTCAACAATATTAACTGCGCTATTACGTTTTTGCACATTTAAACTAGATCAAATCATTTATTCCATGTGCTGGACTTCAGACTATAGTGTTAGTCCTTTTGTGATTTTGTAATATTGACTCTAAATAAAAAAAGTATTTGTGTATGTTACAATTTTAATAAATTTTTTATTTTTTCCCTAGTCTAACAAATGTAATATTTTTGTTTCAGGTACCTACAGTTCAAAAACCACAGGTGTTGCTGTTGTAAAGTATAGGTGTTCTTATCATATCTATCGATTTTTTACGTACATATAACACAAAGGATTTTATTTTCTTGAAAACAAGTCATACAATAAAACGAAAAAAAAAAACTGTAAATATAAATCGTCGTTTATTCTCAAAGTAAAGTTTTAAATTATTTATAAAAATACCCTAACAACCAAAAAAATTTGGCTTCACTCAAAGATTATAAAAACCTACATTATTTATTTTTTGAGAAGCGTGTTCCAAAATTGTTTTCGTTTATGAGTTCTTTAATATTTACTTTTTCATTTAAATATATTGTACATTATGCATAAAACAATTATATCTATATTTTAATATACCTACGTATATTGTACATTGACAGTTATGACACAGTTACGAAGCGCAGTGGGAAATAACTGTTCTCAATAAGGGAAGCGTTTTGTCGTACTGGTAGGAAAACTAATTTGAACGATTTCCTGCCATATTGTTTTGTTTACATATTAAACATTACCGACTATAAATATAGTAACATAAAATATAATACGTAGCTATAAATAGGTACTATAATTAACTCGGTGAGCGATCACACCCGCTCGGAAACGTAAGTCACGCGACAATTTTGAAAGAAACGAGACTGATTTCGAAATTGCAAAAAGAACAGTTACAACATAACAAATCAATATTATTCAATATAATAATTTTGGTTACTTTTACAAATAAAAGTGAATATAAAAGTCGGTTTCGCGGTTTGTTCGTAGTCGTAATAAGTAATGGCGGTATCGTTGCTCCCGAACGATTTCACCACGCAATGCGAGCCAGCACCGAACTACCATTAATTCAATTTACCAGGATCGACTTTCTAAATGATGCACAAAGCTCATTTGTGGAATGACAAGTGAAATTGAAGCTGCCATTTTGCTTTCACGGACTGAACGGTGACATTTCGTTCTGAATCTAGATGGGGTCCAGATTATCTCGTATTACCATCTGTACTGCACCGGACATCATTTTACCTCCTGATTTAATACGTGGTAAACCCTTAATGGGTATAACTATGTTTAATGTGCGATAAGAGCTAAGCTGCGGTGTAAGTGCTTTACTCGCAATTTCGTAATAAACTGATTTCGCTGGATACAAAGATAGACAAAGTGTTCGATTTTATAATCTCGTCGATACGATTAGAGTAGAACAAGATTCACGTAATTTTGGGTAATATAGTTTGAATGTATTCTTAAAAATACTATTAAATATTTTATGAAATATGTATCAAAAAAAAACTTTGAAATTACTCCATTTTTTAGTCTTATGCAGTATTTTTTTACATTAAACTTATTAGCTTTATATTGAAGACTAAAAATTAGATTACTAGAAAACTTCTTATATCATCATTTCTATATTCAAGTTTTGAGTCGCGACCACAGAGACTCGTAAGCAATAAATAATATTATATCAGATAATAATTTTAAATAGTTTATGTTTTGCTTTTAACATCGGACAGTAGTGGACTAGTAACGAACGGTCAACTCGGTAACAACAAACAGAGGAAACAAACAGTAATATTAATCCTAATATAGGTACCTAGATTCATTTTGAATATGTGAGTTTGTATAATACACATATGAAATACCTAAATTATATACACAACATTGTTTTCTAAAATATGTTTCGAAAAGCTATATCTTAATCATATATTAATTAATTACTTGTGTTTTTTATTCAGACATTATCCAGAAAGTATGCTTATTCTAAAAGCGGCTTTTCTTATAACTATAGATCGATATTACTGTGACTGTCTATAAAAAAAAAGGCTAAAGATGTGATGCGACAAATTTTTTCCATAATTGAAGCTTGTTATTGAATAATAATTTGTAGTAACCAAGTCGTAAGTATATTTACAGTATATTTACATATATTTAAAATAATGTTGTGACATTTTAAATAATTTTAAAGTTATATAATAACGATATAACGTCATGACAGATGGTGATAATACCTACATATATAGGTAACTTATACATTAAACACTCGACTGTACCGCTTTGATGTGTACCGTTTTCTCAGTAAGAACTCGGTTGATTGTTTTGACGGTCGCTCTACTTTCCCGTTTTATTTTAGACTAGTATTAATTATCTTTTATTTAAAACCATATCTATATAGTACGGTTTGAATAGCTTTCTAGCTGTTCTAGTAATGTTTTTGTTTACGAGTTTAAATTTTTATTGTATATTTTTTGTCTCATTCTCGACTGTACAATAATAATAATAATAACAATTAACACAATATATTTTATATATCAGTAAAGAAGAAGATTGGAGTTAGCTTCGTTTATACAAACAGAATACAAACAAAATAGAATTACAAATAAAAGTACCGATAATTATACTGTATATAAAATATGTAAATTTAAAATTATAATGCAATATTCACAAATAGAAAAATCGTTAGTAATAGTTACATGAAATACACGAAAAACCAATTTTAATATGTTTCTATAAAACAATATCACTACATTGTTGTTGTAAAAGTGAACTGTATCAATGTAGTATAGAAGATATCCATCCGTACATCTTTCGTATTTCCGAGGTATTCGTGAGAAGACTCACTTTCATCTTGTTATGGGCGTTATTCTCTTAAAGCTATAAAATTAGATTTTCATCGGAAGCCGCTGAAACTAGACTTGAACATGATGCTATCACGATTTTTGATAGGGTTGTCGTTTGACATGTAGTTTTTTTATGTATTTTTGCATGAGTTTTAGAGTACGTCTTATTTTAAAGTTACTCATCATCATCATTTCAACCTATCATAGTCCACTGCTGGACATAGGCCTCCAAAGAACTCGTGTGTTTTGCCTATAGTCACCACGCTGGGCAGGCGAGTTGGTGACCACAGGGCAGGCGAGTTGGTGACCACAAGGCTGGCTTTGTCGCACCAAAGACGCTGCTGCCCGTCTGGCCTGTGTATTTCAAAACCAGCACTTGGATGGTTATCCCGCCATCGGTCAGCTTTTTAAGTTACGAGAACTGTGTTATCCCTTAGTCTCCTCTTACGACACCCACGGGAAGAGTGGGGGTGGCTATATTCTTTAATGCCGTAGCCACACTACATTTATCATTAAAATTGCTGCATACATCAAACTAAATGTGCACTTTATTTTGTAATGGCACGTCATAACGATACGCTCTTCAAGCTCAGTGGGTATGTTTAACAGTATTGTACCATTATGATGGAACGCAATGCGACGCTTTTGTGAAGCGTCGGTACGCAAGGACGCTTTGACATGCTGAAATAGCGCACGCTATTTAACCAAAGCATAGCGCGACTATTACGATTTTTTAAATAGTCAATATTGAAGAGCAGATTAAGTATGTTAAAAATAAAAAATAAATCGATTTGAGAAATTGTAAAAAAATACAAAGTATATAATAGTGTATCCTTTATGTTGAATGTAAACAGTAAAATTTTAATCCTTGCGTTCTCGTGCTACGCGTCAAGCGTTAGCTATACTCGTAGTTTAGAGTAAAGGTAGCTTTGAAAAAGAAACAGTTACTATTTAACTTATTTACTGACACTTTAATACGACTCCTTATAAGGTTACCTTTCAAACAGATACAAACAGGTGACACATATACGGATAGATAAATAGATAGGGGTTAAAAAGAGAGCATCCAAATTTACGTAGTAGAATTAAAAAAGATGAGTTAATTTTTTTTTTTTTTTTACAAAATACTGCTATTTTACGTTTAGTTTAAAGCTATTTCGTTATAATTCGCAAAGCTATCGCCTTGATGAATGGAAACCATACAATAAACAGAGTAATGCACGCAGACGCCGTCGCATAGATCACCGGCTCGCACGAAACGAGTTTCTCCTGAAGTGGACTATGACGGACGAACGTCTGTTACTTACCCTTGCTTATTTATTTGATATACTTGCATTCGATCATAGACATCTTAGTTCTGTTAAATCATACTTATGAAATCATCTTTTTGTATTATGTATGCATAGTATTTCGCTGAAAGGACTTGTAGATAAAATACACGAGTAACTGATTAGATATCAGAAATTAATCAGATCAAACCTGTAGGTCCGTTCTAATATATTTCGTTTCGTTCTAATATAGTTTTAATGCCCTGTTTCGTCTTTAAAATTTATCAATTTCTCAAATGTCAAAGAAAATATCATGTGGAAAGTGTCTTCAAATTAGAGTAATGTGGCTGATACAACTTCAGTCTTGATATGCCAAGTGGTCTTTGGCAAGTAATAATAAATTTACATATGTAATAGTAAAATATAATAAACGACTAGCAATTTTCATCCGTGATCATTATTATTCTACCTAAGCCCTTTATTTTTCATAGTACAGAAAATAAGACTTAATATCTACGATTTTATTTTTGTGTTACCCACACATTAGGAATTCTTAAACATTTTTCCAGCGGGGTTCGAACCCGCGTCTCCCACTGACCGTGTCGGTGAGCGGTCAAATATTCAAAAATGTTTAAAACAAGACTTGTAAACATCTTTTACATTTTTACATTGTTCAGATTATTTTCTTTAATTAATATTAAATAAAGAATAATATAAATACTAATGAGAATAAGAAAACTTTTCCAATAAATTATTAGGGTCTATTCGTCTGTTATTAATTTTTCCGTCGTAGCAACCCTAAACTAGCGTTTAACTGGTCCTCCGCTTAACCCTAACTTTAGAGCGCATTGCAATATTAATGAATTGAATACATTATATTAAAGTTGGCTAACAACATTAATGGATAGTAGAAAGCATTTAGAAGACAACGCTTGAGGAGTATACCTTTTCTCTGACTGACCTCAATGAAATCAATCTAATAAGGACTGTATGTATCCATTATAAAGTTTAAAATTACATGAGTGTATGTAACTGTACGATAAAATGGCCATTACTTATACTGACCAGATAATTAAACTATTTACTATTTGACATTTTATGAATATCTCTAATCAATATCGATCGATCGTTTAAGGATTGTTTTGTAAATATGTAATGTGCTTTGAATTAATTGGAACCCCGTGGCCAATACGTTACTTATAATGCCTCGGTTCATTTCAAATGTATATTTTGGTTTAATTTCAACTATTATGTAAGTAATAGTGGCCGGAGACGGGCAGCAGCGTCTTCGGTGCGACAAAGCCAGCCCTGCGGTCACCAACCCGCCTGCCCAGCGTAGCGACTATGTACAAAACACATGGTATGGGTAAAACACATGAGTCTAAAGAGAACTTTTGGAGTCCTATGTCCAACAGTGGACTGTATATGTAAAGTGTAATGTAAGTGTTGTTTTCATTTTATAACAAATGGCAAAACAACATTGATGGCATATGTATTATAGTATTGAATCTATGACAAGATTACAACTAAATTCCATCACAATCACATTATTGCTTCTTTTCTTCTTTATATAATCACATTATTGCTTCTTTTCTTTTTATTCTTGAGTATATATTACTTCTTAAGCTACTGCTCAACGTAAACGTTTTGGTAGCAAATTAGTTTTAATTGGTGGATCTGTTGTTTTTATGTGCAATCCGCGATGTCCCAGGAATGACAGTTCGCACAAACTCGCGTGATATGCCAACATTGCAACCAAGGGTTTGCTTATCCAATTGCGGTTACAGATTTGATAAGTTTATTTTCAAGTAAATCCTCCGTAATAATACTCAGGTAAAAGTCTTTTCAGATTTGCGTCGTCGTTACCAATAAATTTTTAATGCTTTTTCAAGTCATTAACAAAGATATAACATCGGTTGTTCGACTCGAAAAAATACAACGCCTTCATTACTAGTAATATTGAATTAATTACATTACGAAAATGTTGGAATATTTTCGTCCAGTCTCGGCACTTGTCTCGGTCTGTGAATTTTTTTAGTTCCAAGGCGAACACAAAAAGAGATATTATTTACGATAAACCTAGCGGACAACTCATTGCTAATTGCGACAATAAAAATTGTTGCGGACCATAAATCACTGCGCACATTCAACAATTTCCCTTAATTGGTCTCGTTTCCCAATCGAAAGATTGTGATCTCGAGCTGTGTGGCCGCTAGCCCTATGCCCAAATCAGCAGGGTGATCACCCTGACACTGACCGAACACGTGAAGTAATTAGTTTCGAGCAGACCACACACGGACAGCATTAAGCCAAAACTCAGGCGCCTGTGTTTAACTTTCATCCTCTGAACGAGTCTTTGTCGCATGAATCATGCCGAGATGCAAATTTCAGAGACTGCGCAATGACTGACCGTAACAGGTCGTTTAAGGATATTATTATCACAACGTATTTTGATTAAGTTATCCTTTCAAGCGAAATATTTTATTATGAAAATGTACACAAATGTCAATCAAATTAAAATAAACTTTATCCAAAAGGCTTTTGTATAGAACATTTTAAGTTGTTGATTTTCAGTGCTATATTCAGTTTCTCCAAAAATTTTACTTCGAAGTTATACTATATCATGGAGCTGCATGATAATGACAGTACCTTCAACGCCAACAACCGATTTGACATCGATATTAAACACCGCTCGAGTGTAACTAAGACTGAAACATGACAGAAACACTGTTGCAAGGGAATTTTATTCCGTTACACAGGTTGTAACACCAATTGTAGTACTGGTCATGTCTGGTTTATGGGCCTAATATTATTTATGTTTCGCAATACAGTATACCACCACAGTAATGCACTGAAAATTATGAACAGCTACAGGAAAATCAACAATCTGTCCCTTCAATTATTTCGTCGCTGCTACTATACAGTGTTTCAATTTCTATTTTCTTTATTCCTTTACTTTTTTGCAAAATTTTAACCGATCTAAAAAGAAATATAAAATACAACTAAGTTGCATTCGAGTATTAATGAATGCTCTTTCAGTTCTGTTTCCCTGGGAACTTCAAATTAACAACCAAATGATCAATCATCACGAGACACGATTCCTGACGTAACAGTTGTTGTATCCCTGTAAATTGCATAATTGGAACCGAATTTATCAGTGAAAGTGAGGAATCGTTGCACGCCGTACTAATGTAATGCCGGCTTAATGATAGATGGTCTCAACGAACTGTGCCCTCGCGTAGAAAGCTCGAGCATTATTTACGACGAGCCAAAACCTTTGTCGGCCCGACTGATGCACAATGAGTCGTGATAGCTTCAGATAATTGCAGCACTACTACCGTCCCTATTATGTTGAGACTAATTTACATATAATAAAATTGAAATTTTCGATATGGATAACAAAATTTCGCGGTCACATTATTTTCGTTTTGCATCGTGTGATTTCTGACGTTGTTAAATTTCGCTTATTTATTAGTCTAGAAAATGTAGTACACACCAACCAATTCTTGGACTGGTAAAATTTCTATATAAGGTTTTATTTTTATATTTTAATGAAGTTTTTGATACTGTAATTGATGTTTGTGATATAAATACGTATAAACGAGCAGTTTTTGTAAAATTAAGATGATATTAGACTTAACCTTCTTGAATATGCTAGCCGTTAATAAGTACTGTAATAAATTACGTCTTAAGTATAAATCTATTATGCAATTCATTTGTTCGACTTTAGATTTTTTATATTTGTATTTAAAATTGAACGTCATTGCAAAATATAAATACAAGTATACGAGTAGCTTAAACTCATATGTCATATCAAATTATTAACACCTGTATAGTTGATTGAACAAAACAGACGTTTTTTTTTTTTTTTTTTTTTTTTTTTTATTTATAAATTTTGATCCACGGGCTCAAAATGCCCGTGCCTTTGTTTATCATGCATGCATTATAATACTACAGGCGATTTTTCTACTTATTATACTACAGATCGACAGTCCTGTGACTGCCTAGTAAAACTAGGACGTGGTCCGACGCAGACGGTTTTTTTTTTTTTTTTTTTTTTTTTTTTTTTTTTTTTTTTTTTTTTTTTTTTTTTTTTTTTTTTTTTTTTTCCTTACTAATACTGTTTATGCAGAAGTATACACATAACTGCTTTCTAATTTCTAACATTATTCTTTTCTTATCTATGTCTATATTTACACTTATTTGCCTAGTTATCATATATGTACACTTATTTCCAACAAAACAGACGTTAATATTAAGAAATGATTTAATTTACCAACACTTCTGATAGTTTTAATTTAATTTTTTATCAAAGAACCTGACTAAATATTTCCTAATTATTATTTGTGGTTAGTTGAGACTTGCGTCATTTTTACGTGTTCTACAAACGTTTATTATGATACAAAAATATAAGTTTGATTAATGAGTTGTAGGTATTATTGTTATATGTTTATAAAAAAATAAAAAATAAAGTTATAACAGTCGGCTGTTACCTGTAACACAAGCATTAAGTTGCTTACCATAGGAATAGACGACCGTGTGTGTATGTTATAAGATATTTATATATTTATTTATTTATTGTTGTGTGTTGAAATAGAAGTAGGTAATTACTATTATTATATTTCATCCTCCCAATATGTTATCTTTTTTTGTTACTTTTTCTTCTTCGAGTGTATTTATAATAAATAAATACTTCTTGCACAGTTTGCCTCGCTATATGCACATACACATGAACATGGGTTGACTGGAAGAACCACCTTTGTTATAAACCTTATTATTGTGTTATGTTTCTTCTTTTCTACGTCTAAAATAAAATATTATAGATATTAAAAACTAAATTGTTTGATATACGTATACGTAGTTCAATAACAATATAAAACTGGTTGAAATAGCATCTGGACCTGGTAATAAAATACACATATAAAATTTAGAACTAAAGACACTGATATGCCACTGGTGGCCTAACGTCCTATATACAAGTTTAGATAGGAGCTTTATCCAATACACTGCACAATTCCGGATTGATAGTAAAATTCCTATTACGATCAACGCTCGCTATTTTGTGCTCAGGAAAATTATTGGGACTGGCCTTACGCGCTTTTCTAGAGACAGTGGAAAATTCTACAGAACTGTTGATCGTCAGTTTTAATTTAATATTCTCTCTACTGACGCTGTCGATCGAACCGTAAGTTTAAGTACCCTTAAGTAAACGTTCGCATTAAACCAGACTTTGCTCTTCGTAAAAAGATACTTTTATTATTGTTTACACTAGTAATACTAAAAATTTATGTAAAATTAAAGTAAAGACTGTTATCACAACACTTATTCAATATTTATCATTAAGCCATTTCCTCACAAAAACATTAGTTTCGTCTTACGTCACGAACTAATTAATTTTACGAAAAAGGAAAGGTCCATCCTTGATTTTTATTCGCAAACACTTTCTACGTGCTATCTCGAAAGTCGTAAATATAATAACGTCTCTGTATTCGTATTAATGCTATCAATGGAGAGGCAATTAAATCTTGACGGTGTAAATAAAATTAATGCTTCGACTTTTACTCGTTTTCCTTCATTGACTTGTCCATAAAACTGGTACCGTTTTTAACAGTAACTAGAATCACTTAAGACTCCGATCACATGAGCTTATGACAAACGTAGGCGATAATGATCGCAGAAGAAAGCGTTGACCGACCGACGATTATAATGAGTTTAACTACTAGACTCAATTGATAAATGATTATAGTGTTTTTTAACCTTATTTTCTATTACTGGATTCACATTAAATTGATAAAATCTTGTTAAAATTGTTTATGATGTCTCAATACCGCTACAAATTAATTATGATATCATATGTGTTCATCACTAAAAGTAAACTTTAGGTATTTTATTAATATCTCTAGGTGGATGGAAACTTGTTAAATTAAGTAAGGACGCGACACGCGACCTGTGCCACGCTGCCGTTTTCAGTGCTGACGGCGCGTCTGTCTATGTTCGCTTTAATTGTTCCCTGGCTATCCGCACCTGCCGTCCTTTCACTACGCAGTTCCAATGCTGATGAAAAAACTGTTTTCGATATTGCTTAATTTACTTACATTTAAAAAGTATACATATAATTACGTAATGTTTTTTTTATTTTATTTAACGAACATATACATATCTTTATAAATTACATGTACATATGTCTTTATAAATTAATTATACGTGAAATAAATTGTTGTTGAAAGATATTGTCGATATATAAATTGAAACGTATAACTCAAATAAGTTTACGTGATTCGTGTTTACACAATAGATAAATCATTTTAATTGCAAACGATACCAAAAATCTGTTGTTACACAACTAAAGCAGTTAAGTAACAACTGTAAAAGGATTTATAGATACATACAGGCGAAGCCGCGGGCGGTCGTTGGCTAGAACATAAAAGTTATCGATTTTAAGAGCACTACAGTTGCATAATTCGCTATAGAAATGTGAGTAAACCACTCAACAAATCGATATTCAGGTTTACAAATGTAACCCTAATGCAGTTATCTAATGTCGATTACCCGCAGCCTCCCACGTCTGTCATACATCAGAGAAACGGCCGCCGTATTCCATAAATATGTTTACGTGTTGTTAAACATTTTAACAACGTTAGATTATCGATATGACGTGATATATCGACGTTGTTCGATTCTGATTGTCTCTAATTTTGTTTGTTCAATGATTTTCTAGTTAGGAAATAATAGGTTGTACATGATAAGTTGTGTTTCGATACTTGGTAATTTTGCAATTTGTCCAACACTTAACAGAATGTCGGTGTAATATTTTCAGCGATAAATATTAATTTAACGATGACCTATTGAATTTTAATTTACGTTTCGGAACGACGCACTTTGATTAGGTTTATAACTGAGTGATTATACTCATAACCACGTCAATTACTGATAAACGTTGATTTACTATGGCTATATATTTTGTGCATATTAGCCACGGATAGCACATGGTATACGAATACTGAATTTTTCGATACAGCGTGTTTTTTTTTCTTTTAATTACAACAGCAAAGATCTCTATGTAATCATCAATGTCTCTAGTCTTTCATTTTAGTATAAAAATACCTGCAACTCAATTATATGATAGATAAAATCTGACTGATTAGACCACACAGTTTAAATTCGAGAAGTAATATGCTTAGACATCATTTAAATGTGATTAATGATTCAGTGAACGGAATACACCGCAAGTAAACATATATAATTCGGAAGAAATTCTTGAACGTGTTCCTTTACTATCTCAACTCAACGAGGAAGCGCAGCTTAGAACAGGTATTTGTTCAGATGTGGAACAATTACAGACTGATAATATAGAAAATGGCAGTAGTCAACGTACATGAGATTATTAAACGATAGTTGTAATAAAATTATAATCACTGATTTTATCAAAGACTGTATTCGCGACTTGATTACGGATAACGTAACATATTTTGAACATCAGCTATTCTTCCAAAGGAATCGATTTAAACTTCCGGAAAAGTATCTATCATCCTATAATTCATAAAAGGAAATCAAACCATATCAAAATTAATTTCATAGATACAGCGTGATACGCGAAGCAAGATTCAGACAAATGGACAAAAATGAAAATGTTATATTTTTAGTTTTAAAGTTATAGATTGGCCTCCAAGAAAGAACTATGTCAAAATATCGTCAATGTATAGAATTGTCACAATTTTAGTACAATGTAAATAAGCATCTAGCAAAAATATTTTGAAATCTCTGTTATCTAATAGGTGTCAGGTTGTCACGCACTAATCAGTATGCTTTGTTCTTCCTCTGGAAACGGATCGTCCGGACCGGTCCGGCGAAAGTGAAAGCGCACGCGCCTCACGATTTGTGGCAAAATTATCGACCAAATATTGTGTATTGTCTTAACAATATAGGTGGTAATATAACCTATTAAATGATAACAAAAAATTTAAAAATGTAATTTTACTGCTATAAAATTTTCTTATGTGGGTATTACACTATACGAGCAATTACCCTTCTTCTTTTTTCTGTTGCATGGAATGTGGTTTAATATAGTCTATAAACGACCAATTAATCGAAGAAAAAAATATACTATGTAAATAAAAATGAAGTCTACATTTCTTATATACGATGACCGATGTGCAACATAGACGCTAAAAAAACGCAGAACTTTTGAGGTTTTCTTTAATGCTTAAATCAAGGAACTGTTTTCTTCCTTTATAAAAGAGAGTTTTATTAATAAGTGAAATAACTGAAACAAAAAACAAAGTAGATCACAAAAAAAAACCCACATGTGAGTCTCAAATCTAAATGATTCTTGGTAGTTCGTAAAACTTATTTTTATTTTAAATTCTTTATTTGAAATCCATAAATGACCTTCATATTTGATACTATTTTTTTTACAAAAGAAAATTTAATGAATTTTGTAGTTGTACAAATATTTCACATAAATTGGTTCAGTAAATGGACAGTCTCAGATGGATAGGCAAACAACCGTGTACAATGCATCGTGTTTAGTGTTTGCTACGGAACCGGAAATCAAAGATAAAAAGTTTAGTATAGCCGAATAAATGGGCCTTATGTTTATTAAATCGTTAAAAATAATTTAAATAAAGTAATAAAATTGTCCAATCATACACTATACGTTATTTTTGTATAATGTTATAATTTAAACAGAATTAATGTCCAAAAGTAAGAATTACGCAAGAAAATATTTATTTTCCTTACGAAAAGCGCAATTTTAATAATTGTAATAGAAAGTGTGTTATGTAATTTATAAAACATTTTTTTTAAATATGGTAATTTATGCGAGGCCGAGGCGGAGTCTGAGTGTTAGAACCAAACGGGTTTAATTGATTTTATGTATTAATAATAATAATAATGCTTTATTCATAAAAATATTTACATATAAAATAATGAGTTCCCTGGTTCTTGTGATAGGCAAGGCCTGTGCCACAATGAACCAGTGTGCTCTTCCATTATTGATTTCTAAAGCAAACTTTAAATTAACTAATATACCCTTAAGCAAACTAGACATAATCAAAAAGTAAAAAGTAAAATATAGTACAGGACAAGGTGCATTTGTATGTGTGCATATGTGTATGTGTGTATGTGTATGTGTGTGTGTATGTGTGTGTGTGTGTGTGTGTGTGTGTGTGTGTGTGTGTGTGTGTGTGTGTGTGTGTGTGTGTGTGTGTGTGTATGAGTGGTGTGAGTATGAATGTTATTATAAAAGAGTTAAAAACTTTGAGATCTTCAATTTACCTGTTTACACCATTTTTAGTAGATTTTTTTCTTAAATGCCTAAAAGTACTTATATGTTTACCTATGACCTATGTAAATAATTTCTACAAACGCGAAATGTGTTTTTGTATAATCTTACATCAAATATATATTTTTTAATAAATAAGCTGTTATACCTATTAGTATGCTTGTAACGAAAAGCTTTTACGTTAATTGGCGATAAAAAGCCATCAACCGAACTATTTGAATAAGATATACGTTCAATACAAAAATATGTATATCTATTCATTCTTATGTAATCAAATTTGTATTTGTATCATTTTGTTATTCTATCTACATTTATATAAATTTAAAGATACTAATGCATTTGCTTTCATTAAAATCAAAGAATAGCGCATCAGTCAGGTCAGTTAGTACGATTTCAACATTATTTTTTTTTAGTAAAAGCCAGTTTGTCGTGTTAAGTACTATACAACATTACGATATAATTTGTACTAGTGTAAACTGCTGCTATGCTATGTATGCTAGTGCATCCAACTGCTGGCTTTGAAATACACAGGCCGAAGACGGGCAGCAGCGTCTTCGGTGCGACAAAGCCAGTACTGCGGTCACCAACCCGTCTGCCCAGCGTGGTGACTATGGGCAAAACACATGAGTTCACGTTATTTTTGGCGTAAACTTGTGGAGGCCTATGTCCAGCAGTGGACTGTATAGGCTGTAATGATGATGGTGTAAAAGTTTCTACTTATAACTGTGAAAGTTAAATAAATAATTTGATCAATATCATTACTTGATGTTTGGTTAGCTTTTTTCAGCGTATTCCAATTGACATGTACTTAATTTACAACAGTGTACGATTCTCTAAGTTTTCTTACTGAAATCAATACTGTAATTTATAAATTATTTCGAACAACAGAAGATGAAAAGTGAATAGTCATCAGTGACAGGCAGTGACCTGATTTAAGTTCTCAGTGGCACAGTTTACAAAGATTATGTTTGCAGACTCCCAGATTAACAAGCGGAGTCAATTCGATCTGGGAAAAGCGATGTCCGATTGCTTCGTTTGTTTGTGGACTTTGCCGAATTTCAATTAGGCCTTATTGATTTTGCTAAATCAACATTCACGCAGACCTAACCGTTATTTATTTACACGTTGAACGTGATCTAAAACACTTATAGAACCACCCATTTGAAGGAACGCTTGGTCAAATAAGACGCTTTGGTCAAAATTTAAATATCTCGTTTGGATTTCATTTAAGAATACACTCTCGCAAGAGGGAACGTCAAATTAAAAAACAATAAAGATTAAGATTGATGTCTGAATAAAACAATCGAGGTGAACTTTTGAGCTGTCGTCTGATTTATCATAAGATTTTTCATATTCATTATTATTGTTTCATACAACGTATCACCAAATATGGTATCGTATGCTGACTCCTGACAGAGAAATTGTTCTGAGTAGTGCGTCCATTGAAAGAGATATATCGCTGTCGACTTTAATTCATTCCGTCGCAATAGTAGACAAATTTTGATGTGAAAGACTCGAGAATCATTTACTTGATCTTGTATTTTACTGTTTCTGTTATTAGGCCAGATTCCTTTGTTTCTTGAAACCCGTCTGATGTTCCAACCCTAAATTATTATAATGATATACGTTATACATTGCTTTAGTATTCCTTTATTTTAATTGAAATTAGCATTGTATTCCAGTTACTTTTTGTAATTTAATAACGTTCAAAATAGACAACAAAAGACAAAAATAACAAAAAAAAAATTGGCAAAGTGCCTACTTTGCTATTTTATAGCAGTGATACATAGTTATAACATATAATGAAGTTATATACAATAAACAGTAAGGATTTTGGTTATTGACCTTGTTAAAGAAGTGAATCATCATTACAGCCTATACAGTCCACTGCTGGACATAGGCCTCCACAAGTTTACGTCAAAAATAACGTGAACTCATGTGTTTTGCCCATAGTCACCACGCTGGGCAGGCGGGTTGGTGACCGCAGTACTGGCTTTGTCGCACCAAAGAAGTGAAAACCGAATTGAATCATTAAATTTTGTAACAATTTTAAAGTATTTAAGTCAACAAACATCGTTACTGTATCCGCGTGGGTCAACTCGTTAGTCCCACATATAATAACCGCAAATATATATCATATTCACACTTTATATTTCACGTTATGCACAACGTTCAAAGAATTTGTTACTTTCGTCTTTACCTTTTTAAAATTTAAATCCGTGTAATGTATGCATGACACTATGATTTCCCTCGAGAGTACAAGTGCAGACTCGTTAAATTTGCGATACGATCGAAATGAAACAACATAAATCGCAAGATATAATCCGTTGAAACAATATAAATTACTACTTATGTAATTCAGATAAGAAAAATATATAAAGGGTCAGGTGTAGACGTCATCAGTAAAGTTCGATATGCGTTGTACACAGACAGAAGTCAAGCTTATCCTATTAGTTATTACATACAGTAAGAATTTTGTCACAATTGATTTTTTATTATTTTATGTACGTATATTTATTATTACTAGTAGTCGCGATGACATAACGAGTGGTCGAAATGCGACCATAATTAAAAATTTAAATAAAAAAAAATAATGAAAATAAAAAACCTTTTTAAATTATTCAATTTAACTATAGACGATTTTGAAAATCAACAAAAGAGTATAATATGCGTGTGTGTAAACACATGGTAGTGTGTGTAATGCTTTTTTTTATTGTCGATTTGATATATTTTTATGCATAATTTTATGAAAATAAAAAACCTTTTTTAAATTTTTCAATTTGACAATCAACAAAAGAATATAATTTGCGTGTGTGTCAAATACATGGTGTGTGTAATTTTTATTTTATTGATTTAATATATTTTCATATATTTGCATCATAATATTTGCATTCTGCACTCCATCTCTATATAAACTATAAGTGTACGAAATTTCATACTCCTCCGTCCGCGCAATTTTCGTAAAAAGGGGTACAAAGTTTTTGCTTCACGTATTACTATATAGATTATGTGATCAAATTTGCAGTGTGATCGGGTGAGTCGAATGGAGCAAGAGAGAGATGTTCGAGCACACATTTTCTTTCTCTCTACTCTAATAGCCAGTACGTTTCTTATATCTAAGACACAGTGCAGGCTTGTTGCTAAAGAATTTTTTATTTCAAATAATCCATTCTGGAAATATAGCGGTCAACGCAAAACATCTTCTTTACGAAGGGCTCCTGAAGATGAACTATAGCAACTTTAAAAATAATAATAATAATTTATACAAATAGAAAATGTTAAAATCTACCACAATATGTGTACAAATTTTCAAAGTAATAAACGGAAAGATGTTTTTCCGAGAAAAACGTCTTGCAAAATCGCTTTTTTGGGTCTCCAAACTGTATGTAACCTCTTGTGTACCTGGAACAATAAATGTACTATAAAGCTGATGTAGGAGAAATCACATACCTGTCAAATAACAAAGATATGATTTCAACATTTTACACTGGTCTTTTACGTGTGGGAGGTTTTAATTGTGGCCCTGTTCGCCCACGACGCGTCCTGCTGATAAACCATCGCCTCTGACTCATTGGCACTAACTGCTGGCTGTGACGTAGAAAGTGTAACCTTCTTCGTTGAAGATTGTTTATATATCCGATAGAGAGCATTTTTGAATTTATTGCAGATATAAATATCTCACGTATAATTTGCTTTATTAAGTCGAATTAAATATAACTATATCGTCCGATTAATGGCCTAACTAGGTATAGGCGGTTAGTATTAAGTGCTTTCCTTAAATATATAAAATACATTGACAACACAGCCTGTCGTTTTCAATGAGTACTCATTTTGAAAGGAAATAAGTAGAAACTTCTAGAATGACAATAACAATAGAATCCAAAGGAAATTTAACGTTAGCGATAAGAATTATTGAACCAAACGAGATAAACATGATAACCGTAATGATTACATTATATCGGATTTGTTATCGTTTATTGCTGATAACGACGGTTTTAAACATAAATCGTAAAGTCCACGAAGAATAGAGAATAGCACTGAAAATTTTACGCTTAGTTAAAGTCTATAACGGTTAGTAAATGTACTGAAATATTACCTGCACAGTAACTTCCTTTTGATGTCGATTATTTATTGTACAGTGTATATAATATTATCACTTACACTTTCTATAACGATCGTAAATATAACTTTTAGTACGTTTTATGATAACATAAATAGTTGAAGTCGTTTCATATATTTTATGTATTTCTAATATAATTTACTTCGTGAGAGTGCGCTGTTGAATTATATTTTCGGAATAATTTTACTATTCTTAATACAACTGTATTTAGTTGTATATTTTCTATTATCATTCGTTGGGGTTAAAAACTAAGTTGTACTGGTTACAGAACAAACTAAATAAGAAAACAAAAAACATGAAACCAGAATATGGAATAGCTGCATTTTTTCAACAAACTAAATGAGAACATAAAACCAGAAATATCGAATGGGTACATTTTTTTCTACAGTTATCTAGTTCAGAGTTTGAAGTGTATTGAAATGTTTTTGCTTTATTATTATGATTTATTTTTTTATTTATTTTAAAATATGTTAATTAATCTGAACGTTTTTTTTTTCCTAGAAACATTTTGGCGTAATAATGTCTTATAAATCGATGAACACCGGCTTCACGCACGAAAAAGTGTCACATACCTCCTAAGCCTGAGCGTGCAAGCGAGAACGCGGAACAAGCGATAGAGGCTCGATCGGCCCAAGCGTTGGCTTGTGACACATTTTATCTCTCTTCTCGCGTGACGTCAGAGCTGGCAGTTCGAAATGATTCAGTGATAATAATTAAATTCAATTCATAAAAATATGCAATTTTTCATCAATGTTTCTTGATGACATTATCGCGTAAAACTATCGTCCGTAAACCGACTTTACATACAACCATTTTTTTTAATTATGGGTGAAATGAATTAAAAATATAAAAGTACCAAGTTAATAATAATATATTCTTTCTCGTATATGGAGACAGAGGTCTTTGTCTAGAAGTGGAATTTTACAGGTCTCTATTACTTTATTTTATAACAACTATATAACTACATCAGACAAACATGGTTTATTTTTTTCAGAGCTACAACGGTCAAGACAACCCCCTTCTCTCAAATTTTAACATAATGCTGCGTGATAGTTTATTCACAAAAAAAAAATCCATTGAAAATTAAATAAATCTTTTTTTTTTAAATCTATAATTTTATATCAGCCAACCTGCAGTGGAGCAGCGTGGCGGATTAAGCTCCAATCCTTCTCCTAAACGGAGAAAGAGGCCTATGCCTAGTAGTGGGATGTTACAGGCTGAATCGTTCGTATCTTTCGTTCTTTACTTTTATCATACTAGATAACAAGAAGCCTAAAAATAGTTCACTTTATTACGGTCGCTTTGCGCTCTATTGATCTGAATAATACGCTTGTCTATTCACAAAGACGTCATTATGGAAAAAAAATTCCCTTTAATATCAAGTGAACTGTAATACGCTAAGGGTTAAAGTAAATAAACACAGTAATATTTTACACTGAAACAACTGTTTTTTTTTTTCTCTACTTATAATTTTGTTTTTGTATGTTTTTTACTTTATAATAATTGGTACATCTGTGTAAATATAATTTAAAATAACAAGAGGAATTATAATTTCTTAGTCTCATATTTTTATGATTTTTGAAGTGAATTGTAAATATCATTAGCAACAGAAATCGTGCTGTTAAAAATTTTAATAAAAATCTTCCTTGATTCTGTTGCGCGATTGTTAAGGTTGAGATCGTTAAGACCATATTTTAAATATTATATTGACGTTTCGCTCAAGTTCCGTATACGAACTTAAATAATAACTCACAGAAATCATATCTTATAATTTTAACATCTGATTTATTAATAGCGACCGACAAGTTTAAAGATGCTTATCGTACAAGCTCTCCGACTTAACTTATTCATTGTTTAAAACAATTTATTCGTGCAATAATATAATCGGGTGGACCTTGATCTTTTGCTCTACACTGATTTACATCTGTTTTCTTCATTCTCATTTCACTTACCTTAAAATAAACGTGGGGGAGCGATGAACAATGGAATAAGAACCTGTGTTCGTGTCACTTGTCCGGCTATTTTTCATGTTGAACAAGTAAGTTATTAAGGTGTTGTGCCTGGAAGGTGATTACCGTAGCTAAGAAACAAAGTCCTAACTACATTTTCGCCCGTATTAGCATCTATGTTTTCCACGTATTTTGCACCGAGCGATATTTTCATTGTTTGTTGTGAATTAAACATATCCGTTTGTTGTCATTTATCATTCGATTGCGTGTTGCCTCCGCTTTCTGCTAGATGCATAATGATCTAGATTGTCTTTTGATAGAGTGCCTCTATTTTAGTTTTATAGGTCCTCGTTATTTGTACCGGATAAAGAGACGATATTTGTTGCGGTATTTGTATGACTTCGTATGATAGAACTATCGACATCAATATATGGTATTTGGTTGATCTATAAATTCTTTAAGACCTTAGTTGAAAGATACTTATTAAATTTAACTGAAATATACGTATGCTTGCCTGGCCTATAAATTGTTATATGCACTCTAATGTTCGGCTCTGTTAAACTAGGGCTCTTTTCCTTTAAAAAAGAAAAATTGGAACTTAAAATTTTCATCATTATTATGATCATCGAACAAGAATACGATCTGCTTGATAGTAAGCGTAAACGCTGGTATTGGTAGCTGATTGTGCCTGAAAAATTAGTATCGTCTCATTGTAGACCCTATTGTAGTCGCTCCCTCCCAAAAGTCACAACCGTTGTCATAATAAGTTACCTTTATCGTATATAATAACAGCTTACACATCTGTGATCTACGCAAACGAACATTTAGACATAAAACAAATGTTTGCACAGATGATAGTTGTGTTTGCAGGCAAACGAAGAAAAACCGACTTCAATTATATCGACAAGTAATACAACGTAGGTAGACGAAAAAATAGTCAAGTGAATACGCATTATCAAAGATTACTCCAAAAGTTGTAATCAGATCACGATGAAATTTAAATGTGCCCAGATGATAAACATCGGCTTTCGATTAAATTAAAAATCATCAAATCGGTACACACAGTAAAAAGTTATGCGGATTTTCGAAAGTTCCGCTCGATTTCTCTGGGATCCCATCATCAGATCCTGGTTTTCTTATCATGGTACCAAACTAGGGATATCTCTTTTCCAACAAAAAAAGAATTATCAAAATCGGTTCATAAATGTCGGAGTTATCCCCGAACATACATAAAAATATATATATATATATATATATATACGGTCGAATTGAGTAACCTCCTCCTTTTTTTGAAGTCGGTTAAAAAAAGTATTGTCTGAACGTTCTATTAAATACCTCCAAATAGTCATAATATTGCTAAAATTTCGTAACATTTATAATAACTTCAATTTATTGTCAGTAAAGTAAAACAAATTAAATAATAAAAAAATACCATTACAATCGGAGTTTTACCGTTACTATTTTTTACAACATTATATAATGCATTAAACTTCACTTATAAAATTGTTTTAAGAATACATAACAATAAAAAAAAATTAAAGTTATAATAAATGGTGCTCCAGTTTCAAATAATGCGCAGATGAAATTAAAATGTAAAGTACAGTGAAATTTTGCATAATAATATTATTTAGTTAATAATTAAATTTATATAAGGCCTGTGCGACTAATTGGAATTCCGATGTAAAGACTTAATTAGTCGTTGTATGGTCATGACAAATAGTCTGTGTGGTTGTGAGTTCGGTTTTTGAAATAGATGTTTCTTTTTATTACTCCTTACACCGCTGCTGTTTTTCCATTAGTTATAAGTATAATATATTTGTTCAATATAAGTTATTAAAATTTTACGGTCACTATGAGCACTTTTTATCCTATGGTACACACCGCAATTTTTATTTTTAAATTCCCGATATTTCGGCGGCATTGCAGGTGCTTGTAGCGGATGACAATTTGTCTCAATTTGTTCACATTTTCTTTATATTTACAATTCGTAATGGACAACATTAAAGTCAACCCCGCATTTTTTTTTTCTATGTCACTAGGTCGGCAAACAAGCGTACGGCTCACCTGATGGTAAGCGATTACCGTAGCTTATGCAACACCAGAAACATCGCAAGCGCGTTGCCGACCCAATCCCCAATCCCCCTGGAGCTCTGGTCACCTTACTCACCAACAGGAACACAATACTGCTTGAAAACAGTATTATTTAACTGTGATCTTCTGTAAGGTCGAGGTACTACCCCAGTCGGGCTGCTCCATATTTTGAGCAGGAAATTCCTGCTGTGCCCTACCTCAGTTAAATTCAGCATTTTGTTTCTTAAGTAATATAGGTGAAATTATCTGCACCAGAATCAATATTGAATGAAAATTGATTTTGTCCGATTCGAATGAACGAGCATTCCGATTGTAAAAGCCAATTTCATCACCAATCTGATCAGTAGTATATTCTGTCGAAGGGAGTTTTTAGCCAACTTCAAAAACAGGAAGAGGTTCTCAATTCGATTGTATTTTTTTACCTCATAACTTATTTATTACTGTGGGGGGCTATTTATACAATATCTAACAAGTATATTTCGAGTTTAATCTAATAATGCGTATTTACTTGATTATTTCTTCGTCCACCTATTTTGTATATTATACCTCATATATTTTTACTGAGTGTTCCGATTTTGATGATTCTTTTTTAATAGAAAGGTTCTTCTCATGTGATTTCTTTTAAAATTTATTGAAATCTAACGAGTTCTTTTTGAGTTACCTAAATAATGCATACTTGACATTTTTTTTTGGTCTACCTACGCTTTATTACTTGTCGATAATTAAAGCCTTTTTTTCGTCTGCTAGCAAATACAATTATTTTAAAATTGGTTTAGATGGCATGTAACAAGACCGACAACACGTAATATAATTTGTACTGGCTAACCTGGCAAATTTCATATCGCCATACTTTTTGGTAAATTTATCGATGTTTTATTAAAAAATTATAGAAGTGTCCTATTTAGTACAGTCTTTTGAAAGTTATTAAGTATTAAGTTAATTAGTAAAGTTAGTAAGTATATAGTGAATCTGATATCAACAATCATATCATTATCTGTTGTATCTTAATAAAAAGCTTTTTTTTTCACAGAGATATGTTAACGCATAGATTGTCCCGCTAATTAAAAATAAACGATTGTCACTCTAAAGATAAGAAACCAATTGGTACGATTATTTTAATTGAACATTTTGCTATATTATTATTTACTAGCTGACCCCTCAAACGTTGTTTTGCCATATATGTTATAAGCCTTCTTAATACCCCCTCCCTTTATAACTTAAGGGTATGAAAAATAGATGTTGACCGATTCTTAGACCTAACCGATATGCACACAAAATGCCATAAAAAACGGTCCAGCCGTTTCGGAGGAGTAGGTATTGTAACTAACATTGTGACACGAGAATTTTACATATAAGATAATTATACATCTTATATAATCTTGAGATAACCAATTAAATTTTAAAAAATTATATTGTTTCATATTTTAACGACTATAATAAATTTACTTACTTATTTATTTGTGTTTGTTTCAGGTAAACATGAACTTGTGTTTTATATTCACATGAAATCATGGAGTTTATGAGATATGTGGTAATGTAATTGTATTAAATCCTTTATCATTTATTTTAATTTACTTTTGATTGTGTAACCAAACAATATTATAAATACGAATAAAAAAATCACTATTCGAAAGGTATTTCACCGCCTTAATTATCAAACAAGTTACTTCTTGAAGATCGATACTTCTTAAAATCTAATGCGTTGCTAAAATGTACATGAATACAAATTTTTGCTAACGTTTTAAGACAAATAAGTAAAAACCGCAGTAGTCATTATTATCCTCGCCGCGTCTGGTCTAATTCTGGCCTTGACGTCCATTTTCGGTTTAATGCTCTACGAGTATCATATTCATCTTCATTCAAAATGTCAACCATTCAAACAGACATAAATACATTGTAAATTCCGGACATAATTCCCAACGTCCTGGTCATTCGACTTTACGAGCTAAAGTTTAATATTTGAAGACTTATGAAGATTACACATAAAGCAATTCATACAATTTTCGTAATTGCACCAGACGGACGATTATTCAGATTTACGACGACGAAATCGCGTTTGTAAAATTCCTATGTATACTTTCGATCTAGGAAGTCATACTGAAAGTGTATATACGTATATTGATGCCCTTATTCGGTATTGTTAAATTCATATTGTTGCAATAATAGTTCTTTTAATTATAGTCAAGTGTAATTATCGATAAACCTGGCGTCTTTATCATCTCGTAATATCGATAAATAAACAGTTTCATCCGATATATTTTTTACACAAATTAAACATACTTAAATTAAGAAATGGGTTAAAGGAAAAAAAAAACATCCTTAAGTCTTAAAATATGGACTTGTTTGTCGGAAACCTATTAAAAATGTATCAATGGTCGAGTAGAATAATATTTTAGGTATAATTTTTTACAATAATATTAAACACAAATAATGATTGGATCATAATATTTAGTATCATGTAAACTATAAACCAGTTTCAAACCACCTGCTAGAATTGTTTTCGTATGACCTACAAACACGCGAATTAATTCTAAATTTCTAAGGTCCTATATTCACAAGTACCTAAATTATCAAAATTAACGGCATCAAGTTGTATTTTTTTTTTTTCGAATAACATTTTATTTAATCTTTTGCACCTTGCTTTTTTAATAATATATATGCAATAAAACATAAAATAATCCAGGTCATCACTGCTTAAATAGAATTATGTAGATTGTGAGACGTCTGTGGGTGGAAAAGTTGAATTAACATTAAGAAGTGGATAAATAATTAAATAAATAAAAAATATCTTTAACATAACACACGTCAGTCCTTTGGTAAGCAACTTAATGCTTGTGTAATAGGTAAGAGCCGGCTGATATAGCTTCTTATTATTTATTTTTTCTATAAATACATATAAATAATATACATAAATAAATACATATATCACACATAGACTTTACCACTGTAAAAAGCACAACTGCACTGCAAACTGCGCCACCGACGAATTTGACCACCCCGTCAAAATTATAGTCATATTCTGATATGTATGTGTATTTTTATTGTATTTGTGTATTGCGAACACCGCTACCGTTTTGTAAACTTCCTCTTCTAAGGTTGCCTGAAAGAGATAGCTGCTTTAGCAATAAGGTCGCCTCTTGTACATTTCTCTTGTAAATATTGTTACTCTGTACTTGTAATATTATTTTTGTGTACAATAAAGTATAGGTATTTGTATTGTATCGTATTGATTCGTATTGAATCGTATTTTATTATTATCATTATTCTGTTTTATATTAATATCGTACGTATGTTTGATAATACCTTTCATGTCAGACTTTGATATCATATGCAGAAATTTTTATATGTTTACCTACTCAACTTTATACGTCTGATATACGTATCCAATCTGAGATTCAATGCATGAACTGGCAGTAGAAATGTAATAACGAGAGTACGGAAGAAGTGTACGTAGGTATATGTAAGTATATGAAGATCCGGTAGCTAAAAATGTTTAATATCGAAACACCGTACATCGGTGCGAGCACGCTTATATGCGTATATTTGTATGAACAGTTCTCGGAACACTTTAATTATTATTTTACTCTGCAAGCCCGAGTACCACATTGGATTCAGAATTTTAATTTACGTAATGTATCACTGTATTTGTAGGCCTGTGAGTATTTCTATTTATTTTTAGCTTTAAATTACTTTCATTATAATTATTATTGACAAAAAACATAAATATGAATTAGGCCATTCTTTTATAATTATTATTGTTTTTTTATTTCATTATAGCCCTAATGTTCTATAGCCTTATGTTCTACGCAAAGTTCGATGTCTTATGGCCGGTTTCAACTGCTGCTGATAAAGCTATCAGACGTATTGCGGTATCTAACAGATTTATTTATTTATTTCAATCATAACTTACAACTATCATTACAGGTACAAAAAAAAATATTATTAATTATATTTTTATTTTTAAACATCAAACTGTACTTAATATCCATATGTTTTTAAATCCAAATGTTTTAGTTATTACCTGAGATGAGCCAAACCTTAAGAGTTTAAATTAACTCCTGCTGACAAAACATATTATCAGTAACATACAAGCATAATAAACTTTATCAAATACCGATGATACAAACCTTTAGGCTCCTATACCGCCTATAGTTCTAGCATACCCGCGACTATAAATTAATTGCTCAATCTACTGGCAGTATTTTATAAGGTCACAGATGTAACCCGCATTAGCTTCCGTGTTTACTTCCCACTAACGAGAGTCTATGCAAATATCAATTAGCCGGTGAAATGTTTCCTCAATACACCAGCTACCTGCCCCGATACCCAGCTCTTGCTATTAATTGGTTAAATTATCGCAGTACGTGATATGCTATTTCCTTTACTTCGAGTATACAAAGATAGTACTGCACGGTCAGGTTACTAAATATTATTCGGTGGCAGATTTCTATCTATACTCACAGTTCTCAGTTCTCGATAAAGATTTTATGAATAATGAAAATGATAAATTCTAATTTAGTAGAAAGTGATAATTTCATTAATTACTTCCATAAGATGACGTAACCGATACAGTTGAAGTAAAAAATATTTTTATTTATTACGGACTTGTTTCTCTTACTGCGATGTGTGTCTCGTTCTGTTAATATAGATGTATTATATTCTAAATAATAAACCAGTTATCAATTTTACTACGTCATCAAATCTATGACGTAAATGTATGAAGAATACATACGTTACTAAAGACATCATTTCCACTACAAAAAGAAATAAAGATATGTAATCTGCTGTCATTTCTGGTGCTGACATTGTTTTTAATGATGATATAACGTTGTTTTCATTATTTATAAATAAATTGTTATACTACAGAAACTGACTGAAAAAAATAAACCGAAAAAAACATATTCCCAATTGAAAATTTGTATACTCGTATAACGTATTACGGAGAAATACTGTAATTCAGTTTGTGAATTTAGTTAAAGCCATACGCGAAAGAAATACTGAAGTAAGATAGCACCTTAGATACGTATGCAATAAATTATAGCAAGGCAACGAATCTTTCGCCTTAAAGAAATTTGTTCTCGCTCGCACCAAGGTCCAAGGGTTCGATTCCTGCCGTGTACTTGTCGGCCGATACGTGCCTGCCGATAAATCGCTCGACACCTCTGATACTACAATGGGAAAGAGAAAGTCTTTTAAGGAAATATTGCGCGCTCGGACAACGGATTGGCAAAAATTGGAAAATAATGTTGCCTTCAGGAATAGCGGATTTACTTTCTTCTATCTGAACTTTGCAAAACTGTACAAATGCAATTAATAAGAATGATCTTCGTTCATCTAATAATATTAGATAATTTTTATATAAAAACAATTTAAGATCTATTAAAATAAAAGAAAGTGATTTAATAAGAAGAACAAGAATTCACCTTATCTACGATCTAATAAAGTTATCTAAGCGAGTCTATGTTGTAAGAATTTATTCCATCGGTTTAAAAGATTCGCTTCCATTAGGTGCTTTCGAGAACAAATCGAATCGTCAATCCTTGTTATCTCACCCATCATCTCATGTTTATCGTCATTAGCTTGAGTTGTTGATTTATCTCGCCGAACATGCTATAAATTAATCCATATTCGGTTGCAGACATTAAACTGCGGTTTCTTTGTTTAGAAATTCGTAACTTGTGCCTCGAGTTAATATTTATTGTGTCTTGATTACATCTTACGGGAATTCTTAAATACTTCTTACCATCTTAATTCGATAAATCTCGTCCTTTTCAAATGCTGTATTTCGTGTTTGTATATTATACGAAATAAAACGAGCTTTTGATTCATATTTGTTTATCAAATCTTATTAATCACAATCAATAACTATCTTACAATTTAACGAGCTACTGGCATTTTTTATCAGACTTATAAAAAGCTAAATACGATTCGTTACTCGCCATTGCTAGAAAGAATGCGCACAGTTGACTTGCTAGATGAACGATAAATCCATTGCATACCAGAAAACTGATACAATTAGACGTGAATTCAAAAGACCGGGTCATTTCGACGTGATTATTAATCATCTACAACAAGATTAAACTTCAGAAACTGTGTCTTTTTTATTTATTTCTTATACGAGCGAGATTTTATACTTCGAACAAATTATTAATTATTCCATTTTTTTGTTTCATTTTCGTATATGTGTTTTTGTGTATGATATATGTTTATTGTAATATAAAAATCCCTACAAAACTAGTAATTGTTTTTAACAAAAGTTCTTTTGTTTTACATTAAAATTTTGCATTGTTTTAGCGTATAATGTTTACTCATTTTACTCATAGTGAATACAAATAGCGCAAAGATAGCCAATTATCTTTTAAAATAAATTAAACAATAAAAAATTCGTTGTATTCTGAAATTGTACTCTACTATGACTACTCTGAATTTTTACTGTTATTGTTTTATTACCGAATTCCAGTTCAACAAGTGCTCTTTAGTGGTTTATAGTTTTATTGTTCTCATAATTACTGGGGCAGTGATTTGAATTATATAACAGATTGTTAGCGGAGCCTTCTAAGGAAAAAATAATTTTTAATTCGGCGAGCCTACGTTACTACTTTACTATTATTATAAACAAATATTATTTGTCTGATTTATAGCATTTGATGATTGTAATTAAATGTACTACAAACTCAATTTGAAGCTAATCTGACCGCAACGATTATTCAAATGAACACGGTGCATATAGTCGGTACCGTTATTCCTACGTGGTCCTAACGCCTAGCGGCTGTCGTCATCCGCCATTAACCTTCAGGATGTGGCACACTTTCCTACTGCGATAGACGATCCTTTATCTGGATTTATTGTGTTCAACATATATAACCTGTTAAGTTGCTTTTTAAATTATATTTCGTATAAAAAAATAAAAAAAATCATAAACCGACCTTAACTTCACGATGTAGTGTTTGTTGTAGTCTCGTTTTTAAACGCGTCCTCCAACTACGCCTGATCTATGATTATTATCATCTCCATCTCGTATCAGCATTCTCATGAGAATCCAAGACGCGAGACTGACTATTTATGCTCGTACGTTAATTCAGTACCGTAAAAGGCGTGAATAATTACTTTAGTAATTGAAAAAGCAGTCGGATTCCTCGCTGTAAACGTGGTGGTCTGAAGTTATGCCGTGCAGTTTTTTCCTAAAAAGTGGGCTTCTGGGAGTCTGGAAGCTGCATGCGGGGATGGGTACGAGGGGTTGCGAAGATGCGCCAGTGCGTCGGCGCTCTGCGTCGCTGACTCGTCGGTCAGTCTCGCTGTACCGTGAGCGTGCAGCGGTCGTGGTAGAGGGGGTATATGTTTGTCGCTCGCGTTTCTTATCGACTGTTATTCGCGGTTTTCTGTGGAGAGCGCACGTGTACCCGGCGTCAAACCGAATGTCATTCTTATTTACGATACTCGCGCACCTGTGACAGAGTAAATATTTAGCGTGATGTGAAAGACCAGTATCGGTCCTAACGTTCTGTGTATGCTAATAATTCGAAACTTAACGACATTGTGGTTTATTTAATTTTGTGGTGTTATCGAGAACGGTGCTTTTGGAATACAAACTCTACCTATGTACTGATGTTCAAGAGCGATTTTCGGCGACAGCCAGAGCATCAGCATCTGTAGTTGGATGAACGCCAACATCGACACATCAAAGGTGAGCGAAATCCTGAAATACTACTGTCGTTAATTTATTTTTTGCGATCTGCGAAAAATTTCGTACAATTATATTCTATTCTACGAGTACTATTCGCTTATCGTTTTTTCCAGCGCTTGTAACATGCATTACTCCTGTTTACGTCGAACACCTTATCGTGTGTCATGTAAATATTCCATGCTCGATTTCCTCCGAGTTATATGGCATATTTTTTTTATAATAATTTTTGTGAACTTCTAGTTCCAATAAGTATTTGCTTTCAAGCAAAAAAAATTAAAAACATTTATTTTGTGTAGATTAAATATTTATGGTAATTTTGTTACAAATTATTGGGATAAAATTAAAAAAGGAATAATTTAAGTTATATTGCATCAGCTTATATTTAAAATTTTAAATCATTAAATAAACAATTAAAAAATAACTTTGAAATCTAATTTTGAGGCAAAAGTAATGGATTCACTATATAAGAATTTAAGAACATTTTCCAAAATCAAAAGTCTAACAAATACTGAAACAACGGGAAATCTCCTAAAATTCATAGGTATAATTTAGTAGGTATAGTGAAGTAATATAGTATTTATAACTAATTATGTGGCTAATAAACTTTTCACCTCGCAAGTCATAAATCATTTTCGTACTTGTCCAAGGCTGAAGCGTGAGACCGAACGTTAGGTATTAGTGTTACGTACTATTTGTCCAAGGCCGCAATCTTATCAATTATGTCGTATCAAATTCCCGCTGTTTAATCGAGTGACTTGTTTATATTATTGTGACATGACCTTTAATTTTTTGTTATTTTTTATAACAGATATAATTAATGTCTAATAAACAACTGTAAGATACAACTGTAAGTATAGTAGATAAGACGTTAATGAATGTCCATTGAAGTATGTTTAAATAAATATCAAACAAAGTAATGATCATTAATTTGTTATTTGTTTAATACTATAATTTTATTGATAAAATTATATATTAGAAGAAAGATCCTCATAGTAGATACGTTATTTAGGAAGAACAATGTGTCAAGGAAATTAAATTAAAATTTGTTTGGTATTTTTTGTCTATTGTTTTCGTGCTTTTAAGCGGATAAATCCTTGACAACTTCGCAGAATTCAATAACTACTGACTGCCGAAAAAAAGTGTAAACACGATTCTTATCGAGAAAAAAAAAAATCTTAATCTGTCGGGGAAAAAGTCTATTCTTATTTTATAGTGAAAAGTGGCAATAAAATCTTTTTGGTTGTATTGTTTGTAACCGTCCGGTTTTAATAACATGAAAAGGTGATATTTTAATAATGAAATTAAAAAGTAAAATTAAATCAGTTTCCTGCCACTTCATTTTTTCTTCTGTCCGCCAAAATAGGTGAACCTAACGAAGAAATTCGGTATCTTTTAAGGTTTTTCTTTAAAAAAATAATGTAAAATGTGAATAGGAACATGTGACTCAAGCCGCGAAAAAAAATTGTAACGTTATTTTGACTTAATGCAGTGTCAGTAAGAGTAGCACAAAATTGGTTTAAGCGTTATCAATCAGGAAATTTTGATGTCAAAGATGAATTTCGCTCTGGTTGCCCAGTTGCGGATAAACGTGACGAGATTTTTAAAAAAGTGGACCTAGATCGACACTCGAGTTTTTGCCCATTTGAAAAAGGCTGGCTGGAAATTGAGGATAAGCGGCCAGAATTAATCAAAAGAAAAGGTTGTAATCTTTCATCACGACAACGCTCAACCACATACATCCTTAACCACTCAACAAAAATTGAGAGACTGGGAATTCTTAATGTATCCACCATATAGGCCCGATCTTGCATCCCCTAATTTCCGTTTGTTTCGGTCTCTTCAAATTTTTTTTAGGTAGTGCTAAGTTAACATCAAAGAGGACTACCAAAACTAGCCTTCACAGTTTTATTCATAGATATATATATATATACATTTTAAAATCTCACTTTGAATTTCTATATAAAAAAACGAAGAACTTTATCCCCGACCGAATACTTAATGTGTATATTTAAGTTATGTCTTGATTTTTAAAGGCTACTCTATAGATGTTATCAAATATAATTAAGTAACAAAGTATGAAAATTGTAACATAAGAAGAAAGTATGTTATGTTTAGAAGTTTAAAAAAATAATATTGAGATGAGATCATAACTAGACGCAGAGTTGACTCATCCTTAAACCCAGACCCTGCCACTTGTGTCAAAGTGTATATGCGTCAAATGTTATATAATTTTACAAATTGCAATTTTGCCAAGACAGTACACAACTTCCATTACTCACAAAGGAATCTCAATAGAAATGAGTAGATAATATTCGTCTAATCTATACAAATAAATAAAATTGGAGTGTCTGTTTGTAAAGTTAAAATGACCGCTTTTAACTAAATTCATATGTATATATACACGCTACATATACCAAAATAACATTTTTATAATTTTTGTCCGCTTGTCTGTCTGTCTGTCTGTTTGTTCCGGCTAATCTATGAAACGGTTGGACTGATTTTGACGGGACTGTCGCTGGCATTTTATCATTCCATCATCATTCCGGCCTATTGCAGTCCACTGCTGGACATAGGCCTCCACAAGTTCGCACCAAATGAATGAATGAATGTTTTTTGATCCACGTGATGTAGATTTAAATGAACATAAAGTTTTACAAACAGAATAAATTGAACATGAACCTGTCGATGAAAGATGCAAAATAAATAAAGTTAAGGACCTCAATGAAAATAAACAGAATAAGTATGTACTCGTAAATATATCCAGCTGTGATTGCGCTTGCGCGTGCTTAACTCCTTAGTTGTCGTGTCACCTCTGACACACTCTAGCATAGGACTCCCCCTTAATTTCAACATTGCAATCGTATTGTATAGAAATGCCTTACTTATATTAATTTTCCTTCATATTGATTCTTAGTTTGACAATTCAGTTTCAAATATCCAATAAATAAATGCCCCGAAATCCACATCTAATGAGTATAGCCGTTCTGTAAATATATTTCTTCTAGGTTGTTCAATGTGTTTTCATCTCGAGTGGCTAATTTGTTCTGACTCAGAGGAACTTCAGAATCTGACCTCCCAGAAATAGAGTGAACGTGACCGACCGTCTACCCCTTTTTTTAGTTGTTTCGCATCGTCACTCATTCAATTGCCTGTTGGCCTTCCGCCAGGATACTGCGGATGCCAACGTATGGTACAGTTGTTTTGGGAGACGTATGTCGAACACCCTAGAGTCGTATTTGCGTCCACTTCGTTTATTTAGACTGCACTTAATCGCGTAATCTCGATCTGAATTAAGTCAGCGGACCAACGTTTTCTGGTGATCGCGGTGAAAGCACTCGACGATACCGGCGACATTTTTTGCGGTTGACTTTTGCCGATTGGAACGTGATTTAGCCATGTCCTCGTTCTGACAATTTCGTATTAGAAAATAGCTACCCGCGTTAAAGATAACCTACTTGATATTTACAATCGAACTTCAATACACGACTTCAACGGCGGTTGTAAATCGTTGTAATACGCACATGCATGTGGTATTTTGGGTCATTTATTTCCTGCTATTGCTTAATCCGCGAGTGCAGTCGACTATACAATTACCAGAACCGAATTTAGTTTTACGAGTGGCAGCCCGGGCTATGACGCGCTCGCACACATCAAACGGTTACACTCATTGTTAATGTTTATTATTAGTTCCCATGAACCGTTTACGCTACACTTGTATGTAGATCCTTCGTTATCGTAACCTTGGATTGTCTTCGTAAGCTTAATAATTACTCAGAATATTCATGTTTCATCTTCACTTTAACCGTTTTAAGGATCTGCCCTAAAGATAGTCGTTACAAAGTAGGATTATGACGCGTAATGAATACCAGTAGCCAGTAAACAACGTACGAGTATGTTTATTGATGTCATCAGGTCATCAGATGTCGTGAACAATGAGTTCAGTGTACCGAAAGTTTGTATTACGTTAATTATTCATGTCATGCGTCCAAAAAGTGTATCGAGAAATCCGAGCCGACCCGTCTGAATGACCATACGTCTAAGTCGATCTCATTAGTGACCGATTTATTTTTACGTACTAGTGTAATTCTTTAATAACTATTTCGTGACCAAAACCGACACTATTATATTTCGTTTGAATTTTTCTACCTGGGTACGAGCCACTATAAATCACAACTAATTAATTCGTACGTAAACACGTTTCGCTTTTCGGCTCTCATTGATTTTTTTAGTGAATTTTATTGCAAATATTGGTTAAGAGGTCGGTTATCGGTAAATGTCTCGGAGGTGGCGACAGTTCACATAACAAACAACGAAACTCGATGCGAAATACTTATGAATAAAAGCTTTTTAAATTTTATTGTTGCAATGACACCAATATGTCACTTGGACTGCTTGGCTTGCAAAAAAAAAAGAAAAATTAGCAGTGCGGCTAGAAAATTGGAACACGGTGTCCCTTATATGGTCAAAGGAACAAGTTTTAAAGATTGTCAAAGGCATCGAATAACGGTCAAAATGGGATAAAAAATATCTTTCGACGTCGCCATCCTGCGTAATTGGCGAAGGGCAATCGGAATGCGACCTGACAAAGATGACTCCCAAATGGAAAGACGTATAACCTTAAAAGGCGCTGCAGATGCCTTACATTTAAATAGAATTTAAATTTTATGGCGACTACATTTTTGTTGAATTTTTTTCCTAGTTTTATATTTTGTTTTTATTTGAAAAAATAAATAAATGTAGTAGACTAGACTGAAAACTAAATTGCTCTTTACAATTATTTGATATAAAATTACAATTTATTTTAAATTGTCGCTTAAAATTGTTTTTTTTTTTTTTCTTTTGTGTGTAATACCGAAGCAACTTTCAAAAGATTGAAATCGATCGAAATGTAGATAAATTCGTATATTCGTGGACTAGATACATTAAAATGTCACGACATTTAAATGTCCGTCACTTAAGGTGGCACAGTTTAACGGTGCGGCAATCATAACATTATCCTTACACTTTGAAGTAACGAGGCACATCAGTCCCATAACCGAGGAATGTGTGTTAAACTCATCAAACCGTTTCTTAGAAGGGCGAGCTTATGTTCTATAGAATGTTAGATAAAACCGCGGAAAACATAAAACGGTAAAACATTTCCTCGGAGTTTAAATAGGTTTGATCTTAATACTGAAACCACTTAAACGTATCGAGTGCATTCCAGACATAAAAGCTATCCTTTTCGAATATTAACGGCCTTTAGTTCCTCAAACTTACAATAGTTCTGACAAAAACCTCAATTAAGTATAACATTATACTAGAGATGTAATCTTTGTAAAACTGTTTCTTGTTTCATATAAATGCGAACTGATATGAAGTTAACAAGAAAATATTAAAGTAAATTAGATTCAAAGAAATATTTATTGTGATTTGTATTTTTTTTTTTTTTCTTTATATGCATACTCGATTTTACAAAATGATCGGTGCTTAGGTTCAACTTAATCTCGGCCAGTCTCGTTTGCTACGGATCGAGATGTCCGCGAGAATGTTGTATCGCGAAAATGTGATTGTACACTACCACTTCGAACTAACATAGTACAGGTGAGCGAAGTTCTTGTATGGTATCGTAAAAAAAAACGACAGCTGCCGTACCCCATATTAGTGCAGAGGCAGCGAAAGGTGTGAGTCGCAAGCTGCCTTGCAAGACGAACAGCTAAGCCTAATAAATAACTCCAAGCAGTAGTTAAAGGGCAAATTAATTTTCTCAACGCTCTGACTCCGCTAATTACTTATCCAGAACAACCTGTATGCTTTTGCAATAGAGTATTCAATTCGTTATCACATTTATCATCGACAGTGACTAAATAATTAAAATCGTATTATAGAGTCTTTCTCAGAATCGCTCAACGGAAAATGGAGAAAAATCCATTTTACTGGACCGGTATTATTTACAAGATCTAATGGTCACTACATATCGACTTCGATGAACGTTAAAGTAGCCAATAGATCGAGTTCGTGTATTAATGCGAATTCATTGATTATACGAACGAACTGCTTCCTACTGTCGAGTCCAATAGTTTTAATGCTATGTGTCTAAATCACATATAGGCGCTTCCTCACTGGACTGGTATACTGCCGCTAGAAGACAGAGAAACCAGTGAAATATTGCAGTGCATCCATTATTCATTAATTAACCCACTATCGGCGCGCCATAACGGACCATCACCAGAAGCTAGGCAGCACGCTGCTATATAACTAAGGATAATCGTTTCAAACGAGTTATTCACCGCAGATGTTTCTTACATTTCACATACATAGTAAACGTTCGTCGACACGATCATCGCTAGCTACGTACACATCGAAATCGTAATTGAAATATTATATTAAAATTTATAAACGTGAAAATGTATACTCAATATGGACATCGCACTAAAATATTTTAAATGGTCTGGGTTTTAAAGGTCGTGAATTACATGACATTAAATTATCACAGTTTTAAAATTACGCAACAGCGAAAAGGTTCTTGATTAAAACGGTATCCTAATAATAAATCTTCCGCATAATATTTGCGACATTAGGTATATTCGAATGCAAATCATAACATTTCCGTACACATAGAAATGATTTCAACATCAACATGTTGCGTAAACATTGTAAATGCTTTGTAATTGTAAATTACAAGATTTTAGATATACCTTCAGAGCAGGTACTAGTTTCAGCCATAATAATTATTAAAACTATGCAAATTTGCTTGTCCTCATTAGGCGAGTTCGTAGATTTAATCAAACAATCAAAAGGAAATATCATTTCCGTAGTAAAAAATATTAATTAGGTAATGCAACTGTTAATTTTTTATAAATAATCATTTTATCATATTTATAACTTGTTGACCAAATATAGGTGTGAAGTAATTCTATACGCACACAAAATGAATTAAATACGTAAATATATTTATAGTAATCAGTTGTCTACTTTCTTCTTATTAATCGCGACTACTTTCTATTAAATGTGAGGTTAAAACGACCAAGTTCAAAGATTGACGGCCTTGTCGTACAGCGGGACACTCATCGGCTGACCCGAACTTGTCACTTCCTGAAGGCTGTCTGCGATAAAGTTAGTTGTCGAACAGTACGACGAATAAATGCACTCAAATTTATATCTTACAGTCGTTTCCATAAATCACACATTTGTAAACAAGTCGATAAAGAGTATAATCGATATACCTACTCTGGGCAAGCAGATAGTTTTTGATTGATAGCAGTTAAAATGCTAATTGATATTAGTGATATAATGTCCTTGGATATATCCGAATTGCATTTACATTTTGCATAATTTTTTCCTTAGGTGTCAGAGAAAAAAAAATTGCAAAATGAAATGAATATTAATATTTCCTGATTACACAATAAATTTCATGGTCTTTAAGTTATCTAGATAAGCGATCGTTGGTGTTATATCTGTATTTCCGTTCGTAGATAAATATTTCAAACGTACTAGTAAATACAGATGAAATAATAAATCTCGTTTTGAGTCTGAGGTACTGTGATTCGCTCGATCACTCTTCCCGTATTATTCCGAGCCCGCATGTCAAGCTGCAGTGATTTGAGCGAATTGAATAAGTGCCTGTCTTAGATAATGTTGACAAGTGAATGCTTTGTTAATAAAAACTGATATAAGACATATGACCGACAAATATTCAATATTCTCTACAGATATACTTTATTCCAGTAATTTACTATAATCACACGGAAATATAAATGTGTACCTTCAAAAATAAAACAATTTCAATTCTCTAATCTACACATACAGTCATGTCGAAAGATAAAACCTGTTTTGTAGTTAGTAGATTCAACAAAAAATATAATGTATCAACCTGATTATGGGGATCAACATAAGCAAAAAATAATAACATGCTGGTGGATTTATGCCAAATACCTTAACACTATTAAATTACACAGTAGGTACTAACGCGCATGTATAAATTTGTCTTTTGATAACATGACAGATGCGACTTTGTGCAGTACAATAAATAATGTAGGTGTACGATTCTAAATTCCTCTACTCTTGATTTCTCTTTGCTATTACCTCTTTCTTGTATGATGATTTGTTGGTAGTATTTATAGCTACGTCACTGTTGTAACTGTCAGACCTGCAATTATATTTATTTTAAAATGTTTATTATTTAATTGGAATAAATTTAATAACTACTATTAAAATTTAAATTAATTAAATGTATTGGAACATTTTTTATTACTTTTGAATTACAACAAATTAACTCATAATTACGTAGTTTAAGTTACCGCTACCTTCCGTTTGTTATAGCAACTAATGTTTCTCACTGTTTGTTTACAAAACACCCACTCCGATTACGTTTTCAAAACAACCGTTCAATCAAATCGAATGCACGTGTGTGTTATTTTAATCTTTTATCTTTCACGTCTGCGAAAAGTATTGATCGATTATGTTTTTAACTTTTTACTGGACGACTTTAGCAAATAAATTTTCATATTTGTTCTTTTTTTTTTATTGCAACATTCATAAATAGTTAATATCTCAAACATACAGACCGCGAAATCGCTTATTAAAAAATATAGATAAAAAAGTATTTATAGATCTTTAAAAGGCTATATTTATTTAATCAAAAATAATAAAATATTTACTTCCATTGATTCAGAAATCTGGAATAAAAAATAGAATTATCTATCAAGCACAATCTTGTTACAGTTAGATGGATGCGGTCCGTAGGATACAATGCGGTGCGCGTTAATTGCGAATACACTAATTTCTGTCGAACTGCGGCCCGTCATGCGCACGTATCTCGATCAATTGTTATTGTTATGTTTCATGTGATGGTGCACCACAATAGATGCAGGTGTATGTTGACAACGTTGTATAATTGGCCTTGTAATGTATTTATAGCTCGTGTATTACATTGCTTCTGTTACGGATCGTGCTGTGGTTTGCAAATGTATTTTTTTACAAGCTATAATGTGTTGCTACTACTGTTCATACAGTTTGGTTACATTTTTCGTTTATAAATGATTTCTTAGACTGTATTTATTTAATAGTGTAGCAGTCAGTCTATTCAGCCTATTGCAGTCAACTGCTGGACATAGGCCTTCCCAAGTTCGCGCTAGACATCCCGGTTTTCCGCAATCCTCATCCAGCCTACGCCAGCAATCTTTCGTAGATCGTCGCTCCAACGGGCCGGAGGACGTCTCACACTGCGTTTATCATGACGCACTGTAATGTTTGTAATATTAGTAAATATTGGAATTATTATTAAGTTTATTAGTCAGTTTTTTTTAAGCAAAGTTAGATTACTAATCTTGATGAGCTTATCTTCTATATCCCTTTAAGACTTGATTATAAAATACTGTTCGAAGTAACATTGTTCCTTTGTTTATAACAGATTAAACCAATCACATTCAAAGGCTCCTAGCATATCGTGTGTCGGAGTTCTGAAAACACACAATACAAACTAGATAGCACTAAACATCTGTATGGGCTAGCTAGACACATTTGTCATGGGTGGAAATCGAACCCATAATAGACAGTTGGTATAGCATAATCTCAAACGGTTTTTGACATTTTGTGCTTTCCTCTGGGATTAGTGAAGAACAGTTGCTATCAAATAAAGTTCAAACCGTAATATATGTTGCAGTAATGTATTTTTGTGTTTTAATAAAATATAGGCGATTAATATAGCGGCATTTGATCAAACGATGGGGATCACAGCCCCATTATATTTGGATTCAACTGAATAATTCCTACTTCGAAGGGTTGTATCGCCGCCCCTTTTGTGATGGGAATAGCGTGTCAATTTATTGGCTATACTTGCACAATGCTATAGAAAATTTATTACGTGATAATGTCAATTTTTCATCCTTGTTTATTACGAAGGGATTTTGGACGAATCTCCTAAAAGTCTAAATGTCATTGTGGAATATTCGTAAATAAATCTCGATGATCCGTTCGCATATCCGTATTTTTCGATTTTTCGCATTAAAACGCTATCTATCATTTTGATACGAGCGCCTCACAAAATAGGATGGCTTTATATAGTTTCATTATTCACTTTCTAGATTTATTTTCGTATTCGTATTTCTTTTCATAATAATTATAAATAGATACTGCAATAATATACATGTAGCGTCGTCTAAGGAATAACTGTAAAAAAACACCAACATAAAAATTTACAACATGATATTTGCGATTAAACATTTTTTTTTTTCGTAATTTCTCTTTGATAAATTATAAAAGATTATAGGCATTACATTGTACACTGACTGTACATAGTAGGTAATTTCTGTGTGTAAAATCAGAAACATGTAAGGGTCTGTCACGTGCACGCACGCGTCTGCCGGGAATATTTTAAGAGGGACAGAGTTGCAGCTTTTTGATGTATTTATTATAACACAGTCCATACATTTTTTTTCGTGGATAATTTCGTGTAAAAATCAGAATCCTTCCCCTACATGAAAAAAGGCCTATGCCCAACAACGGGATGTTACAGGCCGAATGTTATGAGCTTGAAAATTTTTCAACAGTTGTACTTAGGCCTCATATTCTTTGCAGAATTTTCACGAATTTAGTATAAAATATTAGTATATCACGCACACTCAATTTTATCATAAGCTATCACTTATACGAGTATAATAATCTCGATATCAATAGGTTACTCAAAATATTCACTGAAAAAGTACAGTCTCAATGTTCTCATTGAACAAAAGTACCTATTTGCAACAACTCCGGTCAAACTCTTTATTAATTTCGGCACCTCCATTGTTGCAGCTCGTAAAGCGTGACCCGACTCGTTGACCGATTGTTTTGTGCAATGCTTTGTTGTAAATAAAAAAGAGTAAAAAATTATTCGCTCCTAAATAGCACAATGCACCGCGCATGCGCTTATTGTTCGCCTTTGTTCGATTTCGCAAGGGTGGATATTAAATGCTCCCTCAATGTACGCCCTTTGGCCAACTAACGGCAATATATGGTTATCTCACATCGTTCCTCACGAATTTTTCATACGATTACTTGCATTCTAATTAAACTGCGCCAGTGTGGCACTATTTTGTTTTATGTATGTATGTAACTACTCATTATATTCCTAGTTCTATAGCCTTCCATTTATTATTTTTGTATAATCCAGACTAGAATAATTAATAGTATCTACATACAAATAAAATAGTCTTATATATTGTTAATCTTTGTTTTATATATTACAAATCAAAACATTTCAAAATATAACATTTTTAAAACGTAATTATAGAATTGCATTATTTCTTATCGATGCAAACCCACGTTCACAACGATCATTAATCCACTATCTTCTCGAGTCACGTTAGTATGTGTGTCAAATCGTATTACAAACGACACCCTAAAATCCCTTCCGTAATCTATCTTATTCGTCATAGATAAACTTATTTTGCTACTGTCAACCGCTTAATCTCGTGACTGATGGTTTGCAGTTTTTGTAATAGAACCGACGCCTACTCTTGACTGAACCTATTGTTTAGGATGTAGGTCAAATGTATTTTGTACTTGGTACTTAATAAGGTAAATCTTTGCTTATATAAGTAATAATGTTGTTGAAGAGTGTTTGTTTGGTCTTACATAAAAAATGACTTGTAATAATAGGCCGTAAACGTCACTTCTGAACGAAACGAAAGAGCACCATAGGCGTCAATGCAACTTGCGTACCTATATCTATTGAAAGATTACCATTGCATTCGTTTTCCTTTTAAAAAAAGTATCTATAAATGACCAAAATTATATTTTTTTGTAAAGAGTCTTATGGGCGCTAAATAATTCACGTAGAAAAATTGTTGTTGTCTGTAATGAAGATTTAAAATTAATATTAAAATAGTGTAAAAAAAAAACGAATAATAAATTACAAGACCGAGACCCTTATCATTCCATCGCAATGCCGTAACAATTTTATCATGATTATACAACGAAGGTAAATTCGACGTAACATTTGGCCGTCGTCTCTCGCGGGGGACACAGTCCGACGCACACCCTCCGTCTGAGCACTGGAATGTGTGTACATCCGTTCATATATGTCTTTGTTTGTGGTATATGTAAAACTAGACGCCTCTCGCGGTTTTATTCGCGTTGAGGACTTTTCAGATGTCGATATTTAGGGCTATTGCTCTGCTGTCATATGCCTTAAATAATTTGCAGTATAATGAGTTTTGTTACTGCTCTGTTCCTGTCAGTTATTACAATATTTTATATTATAAATATCTTTATCAAAAAGAAGTCTCTTTGATTTTTATATTTGCACCGTATTATTTATTTTTGCAAAAATACTTTTATAATCTAATCAGTCTAGACTGATAATAATATTAGGAGATATAGAATAAAAACTTTAAGTTACTTATTATATATATATATATATATATATATATGTTTTGGCCTATTTTCGGCATGGCTGGAATATTTTCATGTTTTTTAAATCTACCTCTTCGAACGAGTTTGCATCTATTATATCAAACTTAAATCATATAACAAACAGAATGTAAATAAATACAAAATACTTAGGAACAGTATATAGTCCAATTAAAACGTACTTAGGTCCTCTGGCATAGCTATTGAATGTGTTCACTAGCGTGACTGCACATGTTGATACATCACCTGTTGTCTATTCCCACGGAAGAGTGACTTTCGAAATTACAGGGAACTTGCGCCACTGCATATTTTTATTAATTAAAATTTGAAATTTACTTACAATAGTAGCTTAGCGGTAATATCTATGTTATCCCTACTCGTTACTTCCTATATAAGACTATAATTGTTTAACTAACGAAGATCTCGCTAGGTAATAAATCCAACAAGAAGTATTTTTAAAGAAATGCGTGGTTCAATAAGAAAGTAATTAAACTGTAAGCATTTTTAATATCATATCAAAAATCGACCGTTCCAGCAAGGATCGAACCTGCATTTCCGATTTACCGTGTCGGTGCTTAAAATGTTTAGGATTCCCTCATGTGTGGGTAACACATTAATAAAAATTCAACTGTATTCTACCCACATAAATATATGTAAGTAAGCTTTTTTAAGAACTTAAAATACCAACGAAAACCTTGAGAGTATAAAGCAGAATACTTTCTGGAAACAACATTTGAAATATTTATAAAAGGCTATCGACACTAGAATATTTTCACAACATAATTGAGACATTAAGATGTTTAACTGTAAATAAACCGTCCGTGCAAAGTATTAGCTTTTGAAATACAAATGAAAGGCAGAACTCGAGAAAAGGCCTAAGAAAAATTACAAATATTTTTTCCTTGCTATTATTCATGAGGTTATAATATATAAAGCAAATTCAGATACAAATGTTACAATATGAACGAAACTCGTAATATCTAATAGAATGCTTTGTATAAGTTAAACATCCGATTTTATTATAGGAAAGGAAGCGGGATATCGTATTTCATACACTTCAAACATTTTATGTTTTCCACTTATATTCGTAAAGAACTATTAATATTTTGTGTTTAGTTTTGGTAGAAAGTTCTAGTTAAGTAATAACTACTCAACCTCCATGTATCAACAAAAAAACCGTTAAGTTACCATTTGTGTTACACGAAAGCAATTTTGAATGTTAATAATAATAAATTATAAGATACAATGTAATTTTTTCGAACATATGAGTTAACTTATAATGTTTTTAGAACAAGGTGAGAGTTGGGACACGAAGTATCTTAGACTGACCTTCTAATGAGATCGACCTTATTCAAGCTTTATACTCTGTAATTTTTTTTAAGTATACATTATTGTAATCATAGCTATTATGGCTTACATGTTAAAAATAACATTTGATTGTAACATATAGTTAGGTAGTACACGGTTTAACACGTAGGTTTTAATACATTCAAAGATTAAACGAGAAAATGTTTTAACTCTTACTTCATTTATAATTTATTCGTCACTTAATTTTATCAATGGTGTTAGGAATATTCTAAAATAATCTTCTTCAAAGTTTACGTTATCTATTAAATTTTGCAATAGCGCTTTCAATTGACGCCTTGTTCCTCGAGACAGGTTGCGTCTTCTTTGCTGTCATCAGGTCCATTTGTAACAATATAAGTAGCACTTTCAGTTTTAGGTCACACACAAAATGCATATTGATAAACTAAACGGCAATTTGTACCAATCGTCTCGGTGCAGTCCTGGCTGCCTTGACCCAAATCGTGAGCAAGCGCAACCGGCGCGTGGTCGCGTGCGCACCGTTCATCAAGCCGAGCTCAGAGTTATATCAGATACGATACAGATTTGTAAATGTTGTGTTTTTGTTTTATTTGACGTATTGTAGTTGATTTAGTTCTATTACTTACAGATCGAAGAAATTTTTCGACTGGCTTATTCGCTTGTTAGTTTACATTTTCCTAATACCGATTTCATGTTTAGTATTCGTAAAATATCGACGTTGATAACTAACTTTCTATTCACTAATAAAACTAAACAAATTACTTTAGACACAGACTTTAATAAATAGTAAATCAACTTGAATAAACCTAGAATATTCCCTTTCAAAGTAAATAACCAATTGATGGAAGTTGCATTAACTCTTTAACGTTTTCGCACCAAAATCTTGTCTGTAAGCGCCTGCGATGCGTCCGCGCATATTTATCACAGGGAAATAACAGCAAACAGTGCAAACTGACAACACAATGGATCGTCTGTTACAGCGTAGGAATAATCCGCTTTACCTACTTTCAAAGGGTATTCGCTGTCGAAGATTTAGATATTGGTACAGACTTACTTACGTATTATTACGATTGATCTTTCTATAGTAAAAAACCAAATGTATAATTATAGGGTTCAACGGGAAGTATCTTGCTTAAATTTGGAGCAACCTCACTGAGGAAGTACATTATTAACCTGTCAGAAGACCAAAGTGAATTAATGCTGCTCCCATGTAGTGGTTTGTTCCTGTGAAAAGATGTAGGGTCGGCAAAGCGCTTGTGATGCTCCCGATATAGGAGATGTAGAGATTTAGGCAACCGCTTACCATCAGGCAAATTGTAAGCTTGCTTAACAATTAGTGAGACAAAATTGTAAACTGGACTCTATAGTCTCAATAGAAAAGGCGTTCTAAAGTGGATTTAAGTTTATTTATATTGATTTAATTATGAAATTTTTATTAAGTCAAAGAAATTTTAAAGTCCTTTGGAAAAATGAAACTGATTTTGCCTAGTAAATAAGATTCGTGAATCGTGAAACCGACTATCGCAGGTGTATTATCCGGGCTGGCATTGCTAACATTTGAAGTGTCAACTTTGAAAAACTTTTGAATTAAAGCTATTATACTGTAGTAAATATTTAATATAATTAATCGTTGTACATTTAACCTTTATAACAATAACAATAGGTATATGAAATCTATCTCTATTATATTAGGCTAAATCTTTCCCACGTCTGGATAAAGGTCTGAGGATATTGTAGCCTTTAAACCATTTGAGACGTCGGAAATTATCACCCTTTATATTTGACATTTCGTAAGGCTAACTTTATCTCACAATATCTTTAAGGTTCATCGTTCTTAAATTGTAAAAAACTTACTATTTAAATTGATGATTAATTTAAAATTAAGTTTTTTAAATTGATATTAATGGATTGTACTTATGCCAACATAATTCCTTTTATTATTATGTTGCTGTTGTAATGCAATTTCCCCTCCAATTCCTAATTTATTTATAGCGTGTCTGTATATATCTAGATATAGATATATCACGTAAATTATAAAATGGACTCGGTTGTGAAATAGATTTTCAACATTCAAACTCTTCGACTTAATTGTGTATATAGATAAGAAAAAATTTAACATTTTAAAATGTCAAAACTACGAATGTTTGAATCAATTCGAATCTAACTGTAATAGAGCTCACCTAAATACATCTTGAATGAATGTAGCGTTATGTTAATCCGTAACCCACTGTGATATCTTTCAACCTTTAGCTTCTATATAATGGTTTATCGGAATACATTAATAAAATAGATAACGCGCGTACTACTACACGATACCGTGCTTGATGGATCATTTAATTCGTTTAGTTACTCGTACATCACTCCACACAAATTGACGTCTTATTTGCTTACGAGTTGTTGTGATGAGCGTCGAAATAAAAGCTTTCGATATAAAATATGTACATCAATAATGTATGTAATTTTTATAAATATGAAGCTTTTATTATTCGACAATACTAAAAATAAATAAGTAACGAATCAATCCGTTTTATCACAGCCAGTTTGGGAACAGTTAAATTAATAAAAAAACTAGAAAGAGTAACATTTAAAGCTTTTCTTCTTATCACCTGTTTTACTATACTGTATAAACTTATTATATTTCGGCAATATTGTATGATGTTTGATGAGACTTAAAAGAACCAAACCTGATCCAAAATTGGCGCTTGATTACTTATACCAAACAAGTTTCTAGGTTTAATATATGCTCGTTAATAATAACGCTAAAGTTATTTTATGAGATAATTTAACGCATATCATCTACTAAACGTGTTTCACAATAGACAAAGTGCGTTAAGCGTGATGTACAATTATGTGAATAAACGTAAAAGCCACGCCAGTCACAATAATTAACATGTTCGTATTACTGAAACCACGCGTGACTCACGATCGGCTCCTGTACGCCGCTCAGTTACTTTCAAACTATTTTTCATATGACATTACAACCTTGCCGTGTATGGTTTTATTAATTGTTTTTTTGTTATTTTACTTTCTGTTTTAGCTTTTGATCTTAATGTTAGTGTTACATAATTACCAACGCTATATAAATTACTTTTAGATCTTATCTCTTCTCTCTACTGAGACAGCTTTTAAAAATCGTTAGTATATTCATTAGGTGTTTTACATTTTCGAGAATGTATATCAAAATGCTAATGGTGTGCTTGAACCCATTAACAATGTCAGATTAAGATAATCTGATTTTAGATTCGATTAAACTGTCAGAATATTATCTTGTATATCAAATTCTCGTGTTACAATGTTAGTTAAAATACTCCTCTGAAATTGGTGGACATATTTTTATGAAATTTTGTGTGGGTATCGGGTAGGTCTGAGAATCGGCCAACATCTATTTTTCATACCTCTAAGTTATATGGGGACGGATTAAGGGGGTTAATGACATAAATAGCAAACCAATGTCTACGGAGTCAGTTAGTAATAATATATATTATTAATCCTATTCTATGTTCGTCACATACATAATTAACTGGTTGTTTACTAAGTATTTTCCTAAAAAGAATCGGCATCGCTTTCGTCAGCGGTCACGACCTCAAATTAGTTCTCTGTATCGTCACCAGTCACCATCGATGACGCAACATGGACTAATATTATAGTTTATTCATTGGAACTAAGTCGATCTCATAGTTTCACTTTCTCATAGTTTGTTGTGAAATATTTCTCTTTTTCTTTTTATTGAACTTACGTCGAACAAGATAAGAATTCGGCTGCTTTCTTTTATGTATGCTATTTTCGATAACGTCGATTATTTTAGATCAGTTTTAATAGTACAAAGTGCTCAATTAGCGATAACACAGTTCCACTACCACCTTGGAACTTAAAAAGCCGATGGCGGGATAACTATCCAATTGCTGGCTTTGAAAAATACAAGGTCGAAGACGGGCAGCAGCGTCCTCGGTACGACAAAGCCAGCCCTGCGGTCACCTACCCGCCTGCCCAGCGTGGTGACTAGGGCAACACCCGTTAGTTCACGCCATTTGTGGCGCGAACTTGTGGAGGCCTATGTCCAGCTGTGGATTGATAAAAAAATAGCCATATTAGTCGGCATTTACCTTTAAGGCTATCACACACGCATTAAGTTCCTTACCTTATTTATTTTTTACATTAAAATTATTAAAAATGAGAACCGCTAGTTGTCCATTTATCAGTACTAATCAGTGCAGAGTATTAAATTGTTCAGCACTTTCATTATTTATTATTAACTAATAAAAGAATCACTGCTATCTAAAAAATTAGTATATAATATTTTTGTAATAAAATTAATTCCATACTTTAAAAGATTTGAATCTTACAAAAACACACTCAATATTTTATGTAACTGTATCTGCTTCGCCGCTTAAGAAGTTATCCGTGTGAAATAAGACGTAAACGTACTTCACATCAAATCATGCGAGACGTCATAATAACATACTCATGTTGTCAAACAAACCGACAATTACGCAAAATAAATATTGTTATTATAACTACGATACCTGTATCGTGATTTATATTCGATCTCAAAGAAAGCCCGATGATAAACGTGAGTTTACGTAAGCGAACTTTTTGTTATCTAACCGAGCTTCGGCCAAAACATCTCGAAAGTCTGATCGTATCGCCGTTGTGTCGTAACAGCTGTGCGCTATCGTGCTATCGGAACTGAGTCGGATGTATGTCAAGTGATGAACCGAGAGCGGTTTGCCTTTGATTTCATTTTATATTACATAAAATAATATAATTACTAATAAGTAGTTGATACTAATATCTGACCTCCTAAAATATGTTTGTAACTATCTGTGTAATGTTTTCAATATTTAACCGGTTAACCTATTTCGTTATGAAATTAATTCATCGTATTTCTTACGAAATAAACTTTATCTCTTTAACCTTTTGTAAACTGAAACTATTAGGAACTAGTTCAAAGCTATTTATTATAAGATAAAACTCAACAAATTTATAGAAAAATATAATTATTAACAACATAGCATCATCGATATCCATATATTGTGCATATTTTGAACAGAAGTCGCTTAAACATAGATTGTAGAACGTCTCAGATATTTTATACAATCTTTATGCCCGATTGAATATTACGTTCAACGTGCCTTAGAAGTATTGTTGAACGATATTGACCCACATACCTTTACTATAAAAGTATTCCAAGCATCTACAATATACTTATAGATATAATAATAATAATACAAAGGTCAAACACTTGTACATTTTCTTCCCCAAGAAAAACTTTGATGTAGAGTTTAAAATATTAAAATTATAACTTTACTGAATCTAGGAGAACCAATTTCAAGACAAGGATGGGGATATATAAAAAAAGTCTTAAAAATATATATCTTCAAATAAATAAATATTCTTATGGTGATTACCAATATTAGTAGATGATTATTATTCGCTAATGTTTTTGACTTGTGGCACACTTTATTTAATTTCTGGACACACTGCCCATTGTCTGCAGTGACTTGCGCCCAAAGTGATCTCCTTTTACCGGCGATTGTGTTCACATTTATTTAAAAGGTATCTCAAACATCCAATTGGTCGCATTTATCCGAGTAGATCTCGTACGTAAATCTTTTTCTTATACATTATTGTATAATCTTTATTTTGTTTCTCTTAACTTTTCGATTCCGTTTCGATTGTACTGATTTTAATATAACTGATACACGTGGAGTTGTTTATGGCCATTTCCATAGAGTTGTGCTCTTTATGTAGTATCTTGGTCCTTCTTAATTTCTGTTAAAGGAAATTAAAACAATGCAAGTTTTAAAAAACAGTCAGTCTTAAATATTTATCAAACAAAATGGAACTTAGCTACTTTTATTTTTAGAAATTCTACATAGCCTATTTTATTAATTCTAAGTATATCGTAATAAATTATATTTTCGTTTATAATTGCTCTTAATTTTAGTACCTAAATGCAGTCTTATTTAATGAAAATATGGCATTTAAACAAAAAAACAGCCTATAAATCAGTATTGATGAATTCTATGCAATCTGCAATGAAATTGTGCAATTAAAATCGTGTTATGATAATCTCGTAACAGTATAATAATCAATTTATGATGGCGTAGTAGTGAAACTAATCACTATAATAAAAAAAAAAACTCATATTAACACCACTAGTCATTATATCGGTAATCACTTGTAATTACTGAATCGATGTAAAAAGTTCACATTTCTATTCTTCAATGGGATCGTCGCTGATTAGTTTTTCATTTAAAAAAGTATTTAACTTATAAACTCACGGTAGTATAAAGGTATAATTGAATAAAATCAAACCGTAAAATTAACATTCGTTTCATATAAGCATAAGCGGAGTCTGTTTTGATCTATAATAAAAAAGCAGACGGTCTTTGTTTTATAAACATCGCCGATTGCCGGTTTCCTGGTGTCTTCGATTAAGAATTACGCAAGAGTACGAAATATGCCAACTTTTAGAAATGCCAGAATAAAGTCAAGATCAAAGAAACGAGTATTAAAACGAAAACTTCGTGTCATTATTAATCTAATTTTTGAAATAATATTAAGGTAAATGCCCTAAATCTCTTTTATTGTTTTTAGAAGAAATTTTTATTTGCATATATAATTAAAAAATGCATTGTATAAAAAAATTATAACTACCAGAAAATCATTTAATAACTTATTTCAGATACATAAAATAATCATAATTTAAGTGAAAATATTAATTGATTTTTTTGTCCAACTACAATGTACACGCTTGTAAGAGAGAAATGTTTAAAGTAGGTGCGTGATTAGTGTTTGCAATGCAGTCACGATGGGGGCACGGTAATTGTCAATTTGTGATGAAATAACCGCAAGATGTAATTTGAAACTTATTTGTATCAGTAATTTCATGATTGTGTGCCCTTTAAGGTTTCTGTGCTATGATAATTGAGGTCGACTTATTCGATAAATTGTTTTTGAAATAACTGAATTTTATGACTCATACAATTGAAATCTTATTGTGAATTATTATCGTTTTAAGGTGCATTAAATATTCACGACCTTATTATTTTTGGTCTTTATCGTTTCTTTTGTTCAATATAAAAGGTATTACAGTAAAGACATATAAAATGTGTGAGAATTTTTTTTAAATTGTGGAACTTTCGACGTTGTTGGTACTTGATATAATTTTAATTAATTACATCTGTCATCCGATATAGAAATTAATGTACAATACATGTCGAACAAATTAATAAAAGACACAAGTTTTTAATTTATTTAAAATGTCAATTATTTTTTCGAATTGTAACAATTATTTATTATTATAGGTATATGAAATAAAACGCTTATTTAATTTTTTTAACACTTTTATGACACAATTTACACCTTTACGTTTAAATAATCTCGCACTGTTTTTAACAGCATACTGATAAATACTTTTTCTTGTTTCGGGTAACTATGTTCAACTTCGAAGTTTTGAGAAGAAATTCTGACTTTGGTCTCGATTAAAAATGCAGGTCTAATCAAAAATAACTTTAATTGAATTTTGTAACAAAATGTTTGTTCACTCACGTGTTTGAAATGTTTACAAATATTTTAAGTGTTGTGTTTATAAGTGTGTATAATTGGCGTTTTTGCTGGTGATTGGATACGTATATTAAAATTTTCAATGCATAGATAGTTAAACCTAAAACTAAGAATAGAAAATGCTTTTAAAATATCCGTCGACGTGCCCACTGTTACGTTGAATGGGTTTGGTAACACGTCACTTGATTTGTCGACATGACTAATAAAACTAAATACAACTCAAGTTTCTTCTTTGTCCATTTTAAATCCAATACTTAATATAAGGATTACGCTGTACTGGGGATATAATTTTTTGATGCTATGTTAGTTTTGTGTTGCTGACATAAATTAATGCACCCGATTTAACGAAAGGAAGACAGTGGCCACAGAAAATGGATGTTGCGCCTGCGGTAACTAGTTCAATTCCAAGTCATGACGAATAAAAAAAAGTAATACAAAGATCCAAATATTGGGCATGGTTTAAGTGTTTGTGCTTCCATATCCGCGACACAGCAATATATTCAACCTTAAAAAAATATAGAATTATAGTCAAGTTAAATATTTGATAAAGTTGTAATTCTATTCATGGATATAATTCTCAAGACAAATAGAGTTGTAAATATGTAGAGAGAGATCGAGCTATATGTAGCTATATTCTTGATAGAGAATCGACTTAAGGCTGTGATTCATTGTACAAGAATCATCGATGATCCACGAATGATGATGTTTACTCGGAGGTGCTAAGACTATATTTCGATGCTAATAACTTCGACTGACATGTGATTACTATTCATTAGTGACAATAAATAGTGTAATGCAAATTAAGTTGTACATTCATAGACAAAAATATCAGGTTTTTGATTTGTAGTAAAACTTGTTGTTTATACTTAATCTTAAAACTTTTAATCATATTTTCTTATGTTTATCTAGCCAATGACTTGTAAAACTTTATTTCCGTCCTTTCAGTAGTAGGACTCTTGGTGTTATCGTATGTAACACGTACTAAGGTTGTTATCATAATAATATATTCAAAAATTTTGTTAAGTACATTTTTTATGAAACATGTAAAACATGTTGGGGTAAACAAATAAATAAGATAGAAGGGAAAAAATCTTTCATCAATATAAAAAGATACGTTAAGTTAATTTATTATCGTTGAGGAACGGAAAATATCGCTGAATTTATTTACATTCGTCGATAATCAAATATATTTGCTTGTCCCTGAATATAATATATTCTTTATATATATATTCTGGAACATTTCAAATAAACCTCAAAATAGATCTCATTTGTCGAATTATAACAAATTATAAACGAACTGACGTGCGTTGAAAACCTTATTGTTAACATAAATTTCTCGAAATCTGCGAAATATCATCACACTGTGCGTACATGGCGATCTTATTGCGTGTCTTACATAAATATAACAGTTAAGTCAACACACGCAAACTGTATCACGCACAACTATGCATAATGTTCTGGTATTTTTTATACAGTTTAAAAGACCGTTTTGATAACTTCACTACTACTAATTACACTTTATTTTTTCTATTTAGTTTCTAATCTTTAACACTTACAGCCCACGTCTCTACGTGGGTTCTTTATCTCTAAGTGAACTTTCTATTGACTGCTAATAGACTACAAATTTGATTCATAATTAATGTAAATATTTATTTGTATATTGTTAGTAGCAAAAGTTCAGAAATCACAGTGACTTTCTAAAGTTTGTTATATATTTATATATGTTTATATATACTATATAAAATTAGCTTTAGAACTAAAAATGCTAAACTCGTACTGACAATGTATTTAAACTATTTATGTCTTATAATGGCATATTTAATTTTAGGACAAAATTTCAAAAGGTTTTTGAATATAAGAAATTTCATAATTAGTGAAAATGAAAAGAAATCTTAATTTTGAATTTTGAACTATATTAAACTCAGTATCATAATTATTTAGTAATCTGTGTCAGTACTTCGTAGTCTGTACTCCGCAAGAGCTCATACAACTAATCGCAACTTGAATAAGATTGTTAAAGCTGTTTATAGGCTATGCTATTATATAGTCATAACCTTGAATTTCACCGCGAAACGACTGCGGTTTGATACGAAACCCATGATTTATGATAATGACAGTAAGCAGTGTTAGTGAAAGTGTTGATGCAACGTTGCCTTTTCAACGCGTCCCGGGTGATTGATGTGGTCTATTCAAGAGCTATTTTTTCGAAATTTCCATACTTTCTTGCGTGCGCGGACCGCGCTCATTGAATAGGCCATTTGAGTGTCGCTAATGATCTATAGTTACTCGGTTCATTCAACCTCGTATGTAAAGGCTTTTATTATGTGCGAGGGAGTTGTGGATCAACGTTGACGCTTGAGTTATGTCTATTTTTTCATCGTATTGCAAGCTTTTGTGGTTAATTCTGTTAAATTTACATGTACACATTAGTGTATAGTGCTAAATAATAAAATAATATTTAGGTACTCGAAATTTCGAAACGATGACATATTATTTCTGTAAAATTATTTAACGAGTATACAGAAGTATGTTGTACCGTGATTATAGTATCAAATCTTTTTTAAAAAGATTATCAACAAAAAAAAAAAAACAACAACGAGATAACAACAAACAAAAAACAAAAGAAATATTTTCAAATAGTTGTTTACTTACTAACTCCTACTACTAACTCCTGTACTGTGTGGCTACGGTACTAAAGAATATAGCCACTCCCTCTCTTCCCGTGCGACTAACGGATAACACAGTTCCACTACCACCTTAGAACTTAAAAAGCCGACCGGTGGCGGGATAACCATCCAACTGCTGGCTTTGAAATACACAGGCCGAAGACGGGCAGCAGCGTCTTCGGTGCGACAAAGCCAGCCCTGCGGTCACCAACCCGCCTGCCCAGCGTGGTGACTATGGGCAAAACACATGAGTTCACGTTGTTTTTGGCGTGGACTTGTGGAGGCCTATGTCCAGCAGTGAACTGTATAGGCTATAATGATTACTAACTCCTGAAATGAGCACATTAAATAAAATAACTTTATTATATGTATAAAGTTTATTATGTTAAAAACGCAACGAAACGTAACAGTTTTATCAATAAACGGTATTCTTCAATCGTTTCAGTTGGTTTTAATACGCAGTAATTAACAATTCAAACGATCATTGTGCAACCGGTGTTCGAGTCATCGTACTCGGTGGAGAGTACATGACGAAGCTATTCTTTTATATACATTTTGTTTTTGTTTGTTTCTCGAACGCTTTGTAAACATGTGCTAGAATGTTCTTAGAGGTATACTCGTATATACATGTACGTGTTTTTGTAGATATTGTAAATTTTAAATGACCTCCATTAATAAATATATAATAAACTCAAGACTAAAAACTTTTATGATAATAATCGTAGTAAAAATATATAATTATATTGAACGATGTTACAGCTATGTACAAAGACATCAATGTAATAAATTCCGATGTTTTAGACCCCTTATATTTGATCAAAAGTGCTTTGAAACCTACTTAAATAAATATATTTTAAAGATTGAATTTGTTTTCACGAAAACAGACTATAAAACTGTACGTCTGTACATAGAAAAAACTAGTTATGGCACGTGCGTAAAAATAAATAAAAAATAATAGGTTTATTTTTATCCTGTATGTAAATAGTGTCTGATATTTTAATACACGCGTCATCGTATCGGTGACCGTCAGTAGTCAATCTAGCATGAAAGTGTACGTGCTGTTGAGGAAACGACAGCTGCTGGTGATTTCCTCTTCAATATTATTTACTAAGAGTTTTAACACCCGTCTTTTACATCGGGAAATTAAAAAAAAACTCGTCAATGCGTAAATATAAAAAAATGTGAATATTAATGATTTTTATTCACATTTATGTTATTAAAAGTATCTATTTCTTCAATACATTATTTTAGCTTGATTTTAACTATACTGACTTTACGGAATATTCATATCTTGTCAACAAGATTATTAATTCATGTATGTCTATACTCATATTATAAGGCTGAAGTTTGTTTTTTTTTTGTTTTTTTTTTTTTAGAATGCGCTAATAGCAGGAACTACTGGTTCGAATAGAAAAAATATTTTTGTGTCGTGTAGTCCATTTACCGAGGAATGTGCTATATTCTATTTTCGTACGTTTTTGCCACAAAGTCAAGCTGGTAAAACCGTTTGGCACAGTCTAGTGTTTATTATAATGGAAATGAAAGACAACCCGGTACTATATTACAAGAAGTTAAAGTTTTAATGTCCCCGTTTAAAGACCTCAAGAAAATTATCTGCTACTAATAAAAATAACAATTACTATAATCATGAATCCAGTTCGATTCTTACAGTCAGTTATATCTTCTTTCTCTACACATATATAATAAAAATTATAAATTCAATTTTGTGTAAGTTTTCAAACTATTTCTGGACGAGTTAAGAACTGTTCCGTAACGCTTCCGTTGTCTGATGTAACGCAGAACATCTATTTGTATTGTCTTGTTATCTAAGAGCGTTCGATGTGTTCAAACAGCTATTTGTTTCATACCGTTACCTATTGTTTACAGCAACAAAAATATACTTATTTAAATTTTATTACTTTACACTCTACAATTATCTCTTAATGTTCGATGTAGCCTCAAATTAAAACATCGTCAGTTCTGCTGGTATTTTTTCCTGTTTTTTTTTTTTAATATTTTATACGGAACTAGTATTTACGTCTACACAAAGATAAAGACCTTATTAAGATTTTATGTTTTTTATAGTTTTTTGTACAATATTCTAGAGACTAGAACGATCAGTACGTACCGTTATCGGATTTCACTGCGAGGTAGTCATGTCCGTCGATTTGTCATAAGCTATTTTTTTTTCATCCGCTTGAATAATTCATACTCATTTGTAAAAAATAGTGTTAATTGTTAATTAATGTATCGAATATACCGATAGTTAGTTTATCAGATATTAATATGCTTATTTTTATTGATATTATATTACACTATATAAAAAATAGGTAGGTTGTTTAACTCGTCACAGATGTATTTAAATATAATAAAATAAATAAATAAATAGGTATTTAACAAATTATTGAGATCATTTTATCGCACTATAAAATTGGAGTCACCTCGATCAACTAACAAACTGTCTAATTATAAATTCAAATTAGTTTGTAATTGAACGCATTCGTAATTATAATGTTATCTAGGAAATACCGTCACACTTTCAGCTCGGTTCAAGTCTGATTGTCAACGAGTTGATTATACCGAAAAACTGGGTAAAAACTTCATCGTCGCTTCATAATTGACCGTTTATGGGTAACGAGGTCGTAAAACCGGGTGCAGAGCGATTACGTGATATATTTATAATACACGGTTTATGCGGAGGTGTTAAAACGGCTTGTTTTAATGTATTTTGAACGTTTTCGCATGATTTACGAGTAGCACCCTCATTATGTCATTACCTTCGATTTTACTCTACCATTTAGCTGGTTTTATTAATTCGCTTCAGTAATCAATTTATAATGAACGATTATGATATTTCGTTTTTTTTTTCATGGTCGTGCTCTTTATTTTATTTAGTAGTTGATTTTTGCATACATAAGAATATATGGTATAGATAGGTACATACTTATGTATTGAGTAAAGGGTTAGGAAATTTCACCAAATAAGCAAGTTTTTAAAAAAAGTGTGTGTGTACTTTATGTACGCACGTAAGTACTTCATTGGCTAGCTAACTTGAGGGTGTCCGTTTTTTATGACGGTGTGCGTGCGCATTAATTGGCTAGCTAACTTGACGTTGCTAATTTTTTCTTCGTTGACTAGTTGACTTTAGGTTTTCGGTTTTTCGTGACGGTGTGCGCGCACATCTTATACATAATTGCTTTTTCATTTCATTAAACATTATCATTAAACATTCTTTTTTCATTTTTCCCAAACGCGCCAAAAAGAAGTATAACTTCAAAAATCTTGGAAATGCTAGAAATAAGAAAACTAAACGAACAACAACTCATACAGATCTACCCGAGAAGCGATACATAGATATTGACAATAACCCTCGATTCATAGATTACGAAGACGCGGTATAGAGCTCTAATAAACAATAAACAATGAACGTCATCTATCGACATATTGTATCTGATATCTATTTGTATGGCTTATCCTGAAAATTGACTTTCCTCGCGGTAGTTATTTGTGACAATATTTGATATTTATCAGTTAGCTTAGACAGTCGCTTATACTACGCTTCTTTAAGTGATACTTGAAGCTTTATACATAAGTCTACTAAAATTATCTGAGTGTCATTTTAATAAATCCATTGGTTTTCTAAATCTAACAATTCCATTGGTTTTATTGTATAGGAATAAACTTGAATATAATAGTATATCTACAAAAAATATGTTTTGTATCATGTATTAGGACATACTACTGATGACCACATGATTAGGTATATTTCCTTAAATGACGTGACACGTTACGTTCGTAATACGTTTGCAAAAAATGTGGTGGAGTTGGAGGCATAAATATCTCATACTCATAGAAAAAAAATCGCTGATCATGCTAACCGAAAATTCCTAGTTAAAAATGCAATGTTCCTATTTAAAAATGCACCTACGGGCTTAAAGAATACATATAATACCTACCGACAGTTTCGAAGCCTGTAGAAAATGCAACATCAGTTTGTCTATTATTTTCCTGACATAACTACTGGGCTAACAGGTACTAACGGGTATATTAATAATTATATATTTGATTGTTCTACTTACTTTCAACCAAATGTTTAATAAACAAATCTTACAGCAAAGTGACCGCTGTTTTATTTTGAATACGATGACATAGGGTTGCCTGCTAAAAGTCTGGTTTGAATGGCGGTTGCCGAATATAATATAGCCTGGCCAGGAATTTTCCAGCCAACCCTTTCACGATTTATCTTTAACATACTAAAGAAGATAATTATTTAATTTTGATCCATTAAGCAGATGGGCGAAGATTACGTCTAGTTCGGATCTTAGACTATACATTATCGTGTTTATTCACGTCACTTCAAGTATAATTCCCGATTTAAATGGCTCTAAATCGTATTTATATAAATACGATCAGATTTATAAATACTATCAGATTAACATAGGTATTCATTGAAGAAGATCTAACCAAACATTGTAAACACATGATCTAAGTCTGTTGCATTTAGCATGTGATTAGCGTCTAAAACAATACGTCCATTACCAAACACGTGGTGCTGTGACGTCATCCGTCTACCGTTGCAAATCTTAAGACAAGAACATTTACAAATACTTTGTTAAAATCGTGATTTTTTGCCGCTACGGTTAGTTGAGAGTAACGTTTATTGTAGTGGAATCAACAACCGAAACTTGAGTTTCGTTTTTTAGCTTAATTCATTGACTTAGTCATTGAATACAATAGCGTTCGCGTGTTTCACGTACGAGTGCAAATACACATGTCATATTAATTAGAATATGATTGTGAGAAATGTAAAGAGTTTGTTGTTTTGAATCCGCTTATTTGGTTTTTTATCTGACTTAAAAAAAGGAGGAGTTTCATAATTCGACTTATGTTTTATGTGTGCTACCTCGTAAGTTTTACTGGGCTTACTCATTTGATGTTTTTTTAAACGAACAGTACATTTTAGATATAAAATATGATAGGATATACACACACTAACAAATCCATTGATTATATTGTATATAAATGTATGATACATGTATTGGAAGAAATTGATTCTATTTACCATGCACATAACGATGGGAGTGATGTAACCATTTAATCAGCGGCTATGACCATAAAATTGTTATTATTATTGGTCCGACCCCGTTCTATAGCAATCGAAAATTAGTATTTATTTCTCTAACACGTAATTTTATTTAACTGTATGAATACGAAATTTTAATACAAAAGAAAACACAAAAACCTAATGTCAGCTGCGTAAGGGTTTCTTCTAAATAAGAGAAAATTTGTAGCTTAATCTGACACGATTCTTGAAAGCGAATGGACAAATAGCTATTTAAATATATTTATTCACAAGTAATTTATTTATTATAAAAAATCATATCTTACAAAACCCATATGTAAATAATTTTCATAGTAAATAAATTCGTTATTTAGTTTTCTTCTAAGTTGGGTTTAAAATACGTAAAGTAATAAAGAATTAATTTTTTTGAACAAAATATATTACTTATATGACACAACCCTATTTTTTCTTCTTCTTAAGATTGTTATAGGTATAATAAATAAGGTGTGTCTATAAAGTTTTATGTGCATCTCATACTTTGAAACACGAACAGGAACGTCTGTAATATTCCATATCTCTCTTGGCAGACTTATGAAAAATGATAGCCGTATCTCTGAATCATAAAATATTACCTTGCTGCGGAGTGCCAAAAGTACGCAAAAGTGACCATAAAATTAATATGTAGCGCATATCTCATATATCATCTACAAAATAAATAATCTATTTACATTACGTGTAAATAAATAAACACCTTCCACTCGACGGCCTTCACTTTATAGAAATATTCTGGGGTTCAGAAATAAGCACAACACAAATACAAACGCCCTAAACTCAATATGTCATCTGAATGGGCAATATAAATATTTGTTGCTAGTCCAGCAGCCATAACCACTCTGCCATAACAATTTAAGAACTCTGATTACTATTTTAAGTAACAGCCTTTAACTAAGACGTGTAGAAGTATGTTTAGAAAAATTTTAAGTTATCAACTAGCAAATAAAAGAAAAAAAAACATCATAAAACGCTGCTAAAACCGCTAGAATCACCCAGTTTCAAATATAAATATGCGCAATTACTTTAAAAGCTTCCTAGTACATAAAAACACTACCAAAAAAAAAACAGTATCGACAAGTTATATAAATGAAATAATCATGTAAATTTAAAGCCTTGATAATTTTTAATGCGCCCTCCAAGTTTTTCTTGTGACACAGTTACTGTTTAAATGTCATGATTAAAAAAACAAAATGAATCCTGCTACAAGTTGCGTTGACTACTTGTATTAAATTATTATTTATTTTTTTCAGCAAATAATATCTCAAGCTAATTCAAATCAAAAGACATTCATTATCAAAAGATATCCACTATCAAAAGATAGACATTGGTTGATGTACGTTTTAGATGTAAACCTCCAGATAAAATATAGTCATGCATTTTAAAAATAAAAATTAAAAACTAGCCAATTTTTTAGGTTGTGCCCGCATGTTGATAGTCACAGCGCCGCACTATTAATTTTTTTTTTTTTTAGTTCCTTCAAATGTAAATAAATCAGAAAATTAGTCAAACCAACAGACGATGGATACTATTATATGTGGATCTATATTGCTGTAATATTTATTGATTCGCATTTGTTAAGATCTAGCTAGAAATGACAAAATTAATAATTGAGTTATTTTTATTTTTGTCTGCCATATCAGTAGGCAGGTATTCTGGGAAAATTTCAATCGTCAGTCAGACAAGTTCTAAAGATATAAAACTGTGACAGTTTTATGATATGTGCAGGTACGACGCATTAGTGTTTTTGTAGCAGTCCAAAATTATTCTTGTTTGAATCAGTTATTATTTACGGGTATGTACTGTTGCCACATGACTAAGTGTCTACTAACGTTACTACTTAATCGATGAAGTCACATAAGGATAATTAATAATAAAAATCTTTGTTGTCTACTACTAAATGAAGTTTGTTCCTTTTTTTATTGAGATTGATTTAAACATCCATAGGCTCCAAAAAGGCGTATGCTTTTTATAATAAGTCATTCATGTTCGTGTTTGTTTATATTATGCTTATCCTACAGGCATTTTTTTTACTTAAATGATTAATAAATCGCCTGTTGCATAAATATTTTTTATCTGTATAATTTTAATTTTTTTTTTGCCGATAGCCCAGCCTAAACACTATGGGCTACTGTTTTATGGTATACTGTTTTTATAGCGTGTTTTTAATGTATTCACATACACACACTTTGAGACTCATACATGCACACATTTATCAATTTGTAAATACATAGTAATTACAATTTTTTAATTTAATTTGCTATATATTTATGAAATACACGAGACAGAGACAGAGAACAGTTACGATTTCATCAAAGTTTTTTATGTTGGATTGTTATATGATTTAGAATCAGCCGTCATAATGTATCAATCTTTTATTTTGTGTCATAGTACTGTAATTACAATGTCATTTAATAAAAACACATAATTGTAACACTTGTTGATACAATCGTTTCAACTGCCATTTTGCGTAATATAACTTATCTTTATCAACATTAAAAAAATAACGCTTAAGTGCTCAAAATAGTCGCGTTTATTTAAATACATTAAAATGAAGTAAATAAAATTTATTATGTGTTAATAAGGTAACGGACTCGTCATAAAAGTAATTATATAAAGAAAAGCTCTAAGAGCATAGTAGTATACAGTATTGTCGTCTAACCTTGAAATGTATATCGCGTAACTACATAATATTCTCGTCGCCAATAATTCATTAAAAACGCGACACGTTGATGAGTAATGGTCAAGAAGTAGCTTGGAGTGACAATATTCATGGAGCAATAAATACAAACCTACTTTGTACTTTAAACGGACTACCATAAAGATCATTTTTGAATATCATTCCGACATTTAATATTCGTTTCGCTCGCAACTTTTTACAAGTCGACAGCTACAATTTCAGTTCTTATAATTATTCCTTAGAAACGAACATTTCTGTGAATTAATTATTGCTATTTCCATCGTTATACATATTTGGCTTGGTCGAGTCCTATACGGCAGGAGAAAAATTCATACGATATAAAAACATGAATAAACTATAATAGCTCTGAACAAGAACCGCGACATTTGAATGTCCAAATGGTCATTTTATTTGTTTTTTAATGTCTTTCCCTGGGGAATACTGGCCATTCATATGTTATTTTTAACTCAAGAGACGTTATGTTTTATCGTTTTCATTCAATACAATAGCCAGTGGTAACCTGCAGTAAGGTAATAATGAATCCGATATGAAGACAAGTACGGCGTTTTAGTGAGCTCGTATTGCAGTTTTATCTCTCTTAAACTCATCAAATAAAATGTAATTTTTTTTAATATTGAACACCTACACATATCGACTATCTGTTTAAAGTATTCTAAAGTATAGTAAGACATTTTTATACTACTATAGCATATAGTTAGGTATATATAATAAAATATTTATTGCAATCAATCATATTTTTTTTAATTATTATAAATCATTAAAAAAACATTACACACACTACCATGTGTTTGACACACACACACATATTATATGCTCTTTCGTCGATTGTCAGTCTGTAGCCAAATTGAAAAATTTAGAGAAAAGTTCTTCATTTTCATTACTTTTTGGTTTTTTTTTAGTTTAAATTTTTAATTATGGTCGAATTTCGACCTCTGGGCGACCACTAGTTTTTTTTTTAATACTTAATTATTCTAAATCAAGAATATAATCCCAGGATGCAACATGATACAATCAGATGCATTTGCAATATTGATAATCGCAACTCATGCTTCCTGACATTCTGCTCAGAAATATCTATTCGAGGACTTTCTAGGAATGGACTTCCTCAGTTAAGGTCACTGACATTAGCAGTGCAGATGTGTAACGACCTATTTCAAATTTATTTTGAAAGGGCTTTAATATTTACATTCCCATCGCAATCATATTTTTGAACACAATTAGTAGTAATTGTTCTAATATCATATGCATATAGAAAATCTAGGTATTGAGAAATGCTAAATCTAGGTATAAATAAAAATATTATAATGTTTCATTCATTTGGTACTTGCCCAGCGTATACTACAGCGTCGGTACGAGTGTGATATCATAAAGAGTGTTTAGTTATTTATATTTTGTTCATGATCAGCGCTATGTGAAATTGCACACTTGTTATGAAACTTCCTATTTAATGTAACCGAACAGTGCATCGTGTTTGTTTATATTGTCCGACTTCCGTTTTCGTATAATCCTCATGGGAAAACTCGCCGCATCCAATTTTGTACGCCTAAAATAAGCTTTCCAGTTATAGATTCAATTCATGTCATAATTTATGTTGTGTTTTTATTAAATATTTCGTTCATTTTTGTTTTGTAATTCAAATTTTATTCAATTAATTCGATTTATGAGCAATTGTCTATAAGGAGTAATTTAATATGTGTTTGTATGTATAAAGCTAAAATATGTAACTAATTAACAGAGGTAGGGCACAGCAGGAAAATTCCTGTTCAAAATATGGTGCAGCCCGACTGGGGTAGTACCTCGACCTTACAGAAGATCACAGCTAAATAATGCTGATTTCAAGCAGTGTTGTGTTCCTGTTGGTGAGTAAGGTAACAAAAGCTCCTGGGGAATTGGGGATAGGGTCGGCCACGCACTTGCGATGTGTCTATAGGCTACGGTATTCTCTTACCATCAGGTGAACCGTACGCTTGTTTACCGACCTAGTTACAGTATATATAAAAAACTTATATGATAGACAAAATTAATAAATATTACGTTAATTAACGGTATTTTTCCGCAATTTAAACTTTAATTCTTTCTACGATAAGTGAATTTTAAAAGAGCGATTAAATACCACCTATATTTATTTCGTCACTAAAGAAACTTATAATTATTGTAATTATAAACTCGGAATACTATGGATTCTTTGTGTTACAAGTTACTTACACTCGCGACAGGTTTCAATACGAACGGAGTAAATTTGTGTCCGTCTGTCTGCGTAATTATACGTCATGTGTGAAGTTGGAGCCGGTTCGAATATCGTTTTCTTGATAATAGTGACCTAATTGACGTATTTAAAGTTGTTTATAATAATGTTGAGTTATATCATAACTTTATTATTTTTAATGATAATTATGATATTTTCTTTATAACTTTTGCATAAAAACCATCTTAAAACATCACTATATATTATAACTAGCTGACCCTTGCGCGCGTTGCTTCGTTTTTTTTATTGGTCGTACCAATTCACAAACCTTTGTGGGACTTTGCTGAAGATCATGACATGATCAAATGTATAATTTACGATTCTATAAAGGACATACAGACAAACATTCACTTATTATATATATATATATATATTTCTTAGGTCATTGTTCTCATCAAGCCTAACATTATTTTAATGTTGCTCAGAGCTACCAGTCATTAGCTTTTATGTTATATATTCATAACGATTTAATATTACATAGTAATCAAGTCTATTAAACACCCATTGAACCATTAGTGCTACAATTAACATCATCACCAGAAAATTACCGCCTTCCTGAATACCACCTTTTGAAGCGCGGTTTGTATATGTACTTCTTGCATGCTACCACATGCTTATGTACGATTTCACTACACTTTAATTCGCGTAATTAAAAACTTAATAATCTCTCGTATATATATGTATAATAAACGTCATAATACTCTGTAACACGCGCTTCTATACCTTAATTGGTGTAGTTCTGTTATATCCTATGACCTGTCCTATTATTTAATACAAATAAGGTTGTTTAGTAAAAAAAAAAATAATTAATTTAATGCTAAAAGATTCCGTTAATCAAATAAACTTTGTTTTTTTTTTTTTTTTAAATAAATACTATATATTATTATTCAATTTATTTATGCAATCTAAGAGTACTTTATACTTTTGATAGTATAGCTTTGTAATAAAAAAATAAGTACTTTCCTGTGATGTAAGTATAAAAAGTTTTTTTCGATTTTTAAATAAATTTATACGGAAGCAGTTCTGAGTGCAGCGTGATAATTGTGTTTCCCGCTCATAAGTTTTTTATCGACAATGTGTTTAACCAATATGTATTCAAAATGTTCGATCAAGGAATTAATAAAACGAAGGTGAAACCAAATACGTATAACGGCACCATATAAACTGAGACGAGCTACTTTTTATTCGTAAATCGAGGTCATTGCAATTTTTACAAACATATTTAGAGTATACGCCATATTTATTTCTTTAGTGATTCATTAAAAATTTAATAAAAATGCTGTACAAATTGCCATACTATAAATAAATTTGTAGACTTAATTCAACATTGTTGTGTAAACTTAAGTATATACTTAGGTTTTCAATTGTTAATTACTATTTTGATAATATTTTTGTTGAACGAATCGTTCGATAGCTATGAACGAATTTTTGACAAGACTGGCTCTGAAAACTTAATGGTTTTATGTTCATCTAAATATTATCGTAAGTTTATATAAAAGAAAAGATATTTTTTCTTTTCATTTTAATGGATTAAAATTTAAATAAATAAATAGATATAGAGATAACTGAAATTGTTAAAAAGGGACGATAAGTACTTTAAATAAGTCAAGTAAATATTTTTTAAAATTTATATTTCAATCTCCTTCAGACTACTCAACGTAATTATGACAAAATTACTTATTTTGATTTAGAAATATGTTTTAGATATATATATATAAGGTCTCTTTTCCTATGTAGGAAATAGATCAGAGCCTTAATCCACCACGCTGCTTCAATGCGGTTTGTCGGATATATTTCCTAAAATATTATTTTGACGAATGATGTTAGTTGACGCAGTGATAATGTAGTGATCATTAGTTTACTATACTTAAGATTCTTATAGAAAATTTTGAATTATTACATACATAGCATTTTATTGGGTTAGAAAGGAGTTGCCAGTTGTGTGTCGCGGTAGAAACAATAATTTACTGCGCCGAGACGCTGACTAATTTCTCGAAGGCCAAAGACGATCCATTAATATTTATGACCATATAAAATAACGCATTTAAAACTTTCTCTGTATTGAAAACCTTATTACCTGAGCCCTAAGGATTACTCTATTTCTTTGTCCAATTGACATATCATTTAGGCCTTTTTCTACGGCAATGACTCAGAGGAGAATTACTGTGTCTCTATAAATAGATCGCATGTAGTTAATGTATTTATTTTACTGAGCAAGGAATCGCAATTTTGTGTAAAACGATATTGTGCAATAAAATAAAACGGACACGACGTTTTCTTTGTAACTATAACCGGTAATTTTATATTCTCATTTAAATGTTTTTGCTAACAGGCGACCCGGTGAGGTGAAGTCGGAGCGCCTATTTTATTACATAGTTGCTTGTTGAGTAAACCAGACGATTTAAAAAAAAAAAACTACATTTAAGGCCAGAATAATTTGTATAAAACTGTTTGTCGTTTTCAAATTATTAATGCTTTGAGTATTATGCACAAATGATATCTTTAAAGTTTTAGTTTACGAAAAGAACTCGTCTTAGATTGTTTGTATGTTTGTTCTCAGCGAGTGTTATGAGGTGTTTCTCTCTCAGGACGATCCATTCAGTACCTCCTCTCCTCCTGTTACACCATCTGTTTGTTTTATGATCGCGCCTGTTTACGACCGCTTCGTCTTATTTTAGCCAAGTGGACGAGTCTGGTGCCTGTCCATCTTCGACTGGTAACTTTAACGCGAGTACTGATAGATTCATTTTATTTTTATGATGTGCCCCTATATTGCCATAAGTTCATATTTGAGCGAAGACGAGAAACTGTTGAGGAAAATGTAATTTACAAACTTTATAAATAATAATAAAAAAAATGATAATAATTGATGTCTAAATGGTACTGCAATGGTACAAACCTACAATTAAATGTAATTTTTTTTTCAAGTGGTAACTAATTAATGCCTATACAGGCCTTGAAAAGACTTAAAAATCAATAAAAGATCTAGAATAATATGGACTTTTTTGTGAAAGCTATTGGAGGGTTGGCTTTTATGAAACTTATTAGAGAGTTGGCATTCGACACACTCAAAAGAAACACTTATTCGCCCTATCGGGGCGAGCTGCACGAGATCCTTGTTACAAGGGTTTAGGACCCTCGGTAACAAAAGCCTCAACTATTAAGTGCGCTCTTGAATATCATACGAACCGAGAACAAAAGTTTTCTAATTCAAGAGCCTATACTCGTATAGGTAGTACATGACAAACATAGGAAAATACAGGTATGTTAGGGAATTATACTTATTTGTCATAATTTCGATAATAAAAATTTATTTTATGCGTCGATCTAAAATAATTCTAAATCTTATTTGTTACTAGTTGTGCCCGCGACTTTGTCCGCGTGGAATTAAAAAAAAATATTGTTCCATCAGTAAATTAATTAAAAATTATTTAATTAAATTAAAAAAGTATCGTTAATATAATCAAATAGTTTAATTAAATTTAAAAAGTATCGTTCATCCAGTTATTTGTTGTTTAATAGTAGTCAACGTTACGCCTTATTACATCAGCTATCTGCCAATGAAAGTCCCGTCAGAATCGGTCCAGCCGTTTCAGAGATTAGCTGAAACAGACAGACAGACAGACAAAATGTGTAAAAAATGTTATTTTAATATATGTACCTTGTATACATCCATATGCATTTATTAAAAAGCGGTTATTTTAATATTACAAACAAACACTCCAATTTTATTTATTTGTATATATATAGATAAATACTCTATGAAACCTTTATGAGATATGAATATATTTTAGTTCTTTATTAAATAAATTACCCTGTATACTCTTTTTTAATGTGATTTGAACAGTTTTATAATTTTATCGCTAACAGGCCCCCAACTGTGCGCTATTCCATTTAACTCTCGCTTTTAACCTGCTGCGTCGGCAAGTTATTGTCACCCGTCTGTGTTTTTTGTTGCACCCCTTATCAATCATATCGCTCATATATTTCAAACACATTTATATATTTATTTACACTTTTTTTGCACACCAACACAAACATATTAACATAAATTTAATTAAGTATCATAAATTTAATTAAGTAAACAAAAATAATAAAGTTGCATTAGTTGCAACAGGCGGCCTTATCGCTAAAGCAGCGATTTCTTTCAGGCAACCTTTGGGTAGATGACTAGAATTGATTCACATTTTTTTCTCCATAGAATTTATCGAATCCTTTCAAAATGTGCTTTTGAAAATTTGATTGCTAATTATTATCGTTATAAACTAAAGCGTAATGGGCTATATATATCTATACACACATAGGTACGCTAGATATTGTTCGCGATTTTACCAGCACGGACGTTTGATATTGTTTCTCAACTATGATTTACTACGTGATATTTTATAGCGTATGCTAATTCGAGATTATGTGGTTTTCTAATAGAGAACCTGAACTCAGGGAAAGTCCACCAAACGATTACAAAAATAATTAAATAAACATTACTCCTTGTTATATTGGTTATTGATTAACGTAATAAAAATCTCACTGTTCCCTCAGTCTGCAATAAAATACGCCAATTAGGACGTTTTAACGAATAGCGAGCATAAATCTCGACGCTATTCACGGACTCCGCTAGTACTCGCTAAATCGCTACATCTTTGCCAGTTTTATATTTCAGTCCGCCGTGTTTGTTAACAACTCTCATTGTTATCGTCCACACATTACAGTACAAATGGAGCAGAAGAAAGGATGTTTTTGATGTCCCTGTTCGCTCTTTTTATTCCGTTCACTGCGCACAATACAGTGCTCTGTAGCAAGATTTTTTATTGTTTCTTTTTGTAGACTCCTTCAACGCTTTAAGATATTTCGAAGAAAGCTACTAAAAAATGTTTTACTCCGTGTTACCAACGGTTCGATATACAGTGTTCGTGATGGAGCTATTTGCCCTGTTTATGGAAAAGAACATTAACACATTTATATAAAACACAGTCACGACACAAAGGTTTCGACACCGAACACTTTTTATCACTTAGTACAATCGCACTTGGCGATATAAAACTTTTGATTGATTGGTAAAAACTGGGCAGCAATGAATGTTTGTATTACATTTATGACTAATAATAAATCAAAGTCTAATAATAAAGAGGTGTCGATTTATAAACGCTTTGGTTATAAACAAATTAATAAGTATATATTTTAGAATATTTATAATTTATTCAGTATTGTATAACTTTTTTTGTTATAATAGTAAAGTGATACATTACTTAAATACTGTTTGTACATGAAACATATATTTAGTCTGTTCCCTAAACGACTTTTTTAATATAACTCTAAAATATAATTAATATAAAAGGTTATGTTTCAAAAATTTGATATAAAGTTTTTTCCGACACAACTGTAAATAAAATTATATCGGTATTTATCAATATAAGATCTTTATTTAGTACAGCAAATATATTCTAGAAAGTTTTATTTTCTCCCCTCACACGTTTTTACGTTGGTTTTTATTTCGGTTTATTCGTATTACCGTAATGTAAGTCATTTGATTAATTATCATAACTGTGGTGTTTCATGCTGCTGTATAAAAGATAATTTGTATAACTGTATTTATGTAATTATTATAACTATTATAAAATGTAAATATATTAAATCAATAATTGTTTTACAAGTAATACTTTGTGTAAAAGTTTAATAAAAATATTTTGACTTATTAATTGTTTTTACGGCTTCAGAGATTTAATAAATTGAACATACTTGAGATTGAATAGCATTGCGTAACCATAATCTAGGTTGTAATCATCCGACCTACGACAATCCAGCGGTCGTTCACCCCAATCCACTCATCAGTCCCTAACACCCTGACGTCGCATCGGCAAGGCCCCACAGATAAAACTCGCACAAAGCGTCTCGAGCACCCTTTGACGAGGCGCACCGTCTATTTTTAAAGTGCTGAATGTATATTTCATAGCTGCATTTTTAAATTCACGGAGGCAGTCTGAAGTGGTGCAGACTTTGTATTCGAGCCTACGAATTCCCCCATAATTTGGTTTTATTTAGGTTTGCTTTCGTAGTATTTATCGACTTGTTTTCGTCTGGCAAAAAAAGCAGTATACTCAACATAGTATCGATAATAACACGGGTGCCCGCCATAAAGCGTAGTTGTCACGGTGACTTATGTACACAGCTTCCGTTCTATTTACACACTTACTGCCTACCGACTAATGAATTCACTCCGTATACACCTCGAGATCCTAAGATATGCGTATCCATGCCTGCAGCGATCATAGTATACTCATTGGAATAAAGATTGAACTTTATTGCGTTAGATATAAAGGTTACGTAGACGGCAAAATGTGTTAGTCTCACGTCTTAAGTAATTATATGCCGGTGATAAGGTAAAATAAATCTTGCAGCTCGGTAATAACGGTTGGCTGGTAATCGTTTTAGGTTACAAACGAGACAGTAGCGCCGGTCACGCATAGTTTATTACAGCGCCTTTGATTGAAAATGGACTATGAGAGATTTGAGATAGAACGGTGCTGTTAGATGAAGCGAAATTAATTGGCATTTTGTGTGTAATTTAATTAATTGTTATATTCAAGTACAATAAAATATTTTTTAAAGAATTAATAAAAGAATTCCTTATCCAAATTGTTTCAAGACATAAAAATTAAATATAATACAATTGAATTGCCTCGTACTTATGCGTTCGTAATCATTAAATAAAAAAAATATATATTAAATTGTCCGTGTTGTTAAAAGTTGGAATATGCAGTACACAAAAAAGTAAGTACTGAATGGGAATGATGTCGTCTGTTGCCACAATAATTGCAGCAATTTACGTAATGTGACGTTCTGCCATTCATAGCACCCTGCTGGGGATTTTAAAAAACGCTTAAGAAATTACACGTGCAGGCGTGTACTATTCTTCAGAGAAGCGAAACCTTATATAGTGACTGAACAATATCGTACCTACATATATGCTTTTTCTCAAGAAATCCGTTCACTATTTTGCGAGCTACTGACACCCTTACTTTTTTAATAACTTAAATAACAGCATTGAGACTTACCGTATTTCCTATTAGATATGTTTATCAATCAACCAGCAATTAAGTCTGATATCTATCTTATCCTTAATTTGACGTGCTTATTTAACAAATTGCAATCGGCCTTCTTAAGATAAAATACTTACATTTTAAATATGTAATTTTAACACTTTAATTTTATCTCATACCAAGTAACAATTTAATTAGAATAACGGCCTTAATTGACATAGTTATTTTATATAATTACTAGCTGTGCCCTCGACTTCGTCTGCATGGAATTTAACAAAAAAGTTTTTGTTCAATTCTCAGAGTAATAAAATAAATAAATTTCTAAAATAAAATTAGCCGAAGCTACTCCTTATTACATCAGCAACCAATGAAAGTTCCGCTGAAATTGTTCTAACCGTTTCAGAGATTAGCCGGAACAAACAGACAGACAATTAATATACAGACAGACAGGCAGACAGACAAAAATTGTAAAAAAAGTTATTTTGATATATACACCTTGTATACATCCATATGCATTTAGTAAAAAGCGGTTATTTTAATAATACAAACAGACACTCCAATTATTTGTATAGATTTCATTCGACTAATAATTCAAAAGAAAATTAGACGGTAATTAAATAAAACTGATAAGCACAAGCAATATAAATACAAGTTTTGCAAATGCCAAATACAAATACCTAATTTGAATTAGTAGTATGTAGAACTTATTTATGGCATTTATAATGGTATCCCTTCTAATGACAAACATGCATTAAATTCTTAACTATTTATCTTAAATATTATTAAACCTTAACATAAATTAACTAAAACTATTTGTCTTTCGCAGTTAGACTCGTTGCCTTTTTTATGAACCCTGTCGTATTACTGATATTTGTGATAAGTCATATAATTTCTGAAATGCTTAGTAGCTTATTTTTCTTTTTAATGTTGTGTCGACAGTTATCTAACGATTACGAATTATGAAAATGAGATCAAATTAAATATTAGTGTATGTAGTTTGGTACAGACAAGGTTAAAGAAATAAATGTCGATGTAGCATACCATTGTAGAATTAGATCGATCGAAAAGTATAAAATGTAAGGCAGTATGTGCGGCACGTCACAGTTTCCGGTACGCCGGCGCCGGTCCTCCGTGCGACCATTCCCACGCTGGTTTCTGGAAGTACTGGCTTATACCTGCTCGAGTATTAAGATTGAGGTCCTGAGGCTTGGACTTGGATGTGCTTAACTAAACAGTGGATCTACTATTGAAATTGTATTACAAATGTATTGTAGATCGATGGAATGTTTGGTTATAACGATAGATTATTTGTATAGTTTTAATAGATTACTATAAATTTGGAAGTATTTATTCATAATTTGCATATGCTTTCAATAACACCAGAATAGCACGGATGATTTCACCAATCTCACGTAGAATAAAATATTCTCAATATGATTTACCACTCCCGACACAGAAAAGCTTCGTAATTCAATTATCAACAGTAATATCTATTCAATACATTTTTGGTATCCTTGCGATCTAGAAAGTAACACTAAGCCGGTAGAAAGTGTCGCTGTATCATAGTTTTCTATATCAATATGGATTACAGTTAGGTACTTGTAATATTATAAATTAAATAACGATCATCTGCATCCAGCCCTCAATACCAACTAAATAAAACAGAATAAACGCCTTACACTTATTGAACCCTTGTAGTATTTTTAATGTCGGCAGTCCCAAAGCCTAGATTTTGATATAAATAAATTGTGGCCTATAAGTCATAAACGTATGTATAAAATATACTTCAATTGTTAGAATCGAACCGGTGACCTAGTATAAAATCGCGAGCTGTAAAAACTCTTTTTTTTTAGTATATTATCTGCTTTTATATATCCATTTTTAGGAGCTGTGTATAGAGTTGAAATCAACAAACAAACATTTTAGTTCTGTTGTATTCGTTTTTATACTCTCTCTAGTGCTTATCTACTATTTTAAAGTAAACACTGTCTGTCAGTCAATAGAAGAGTTTGAGTAATACGCGTATTTGAGATCGTCCACTCGATCACTCTCAGAAAATGTACGGTCAGTTTGTTGTTTCATACGAACCCGTTTAGCCGTTAAGAGGCAATCGATTACGTTTTTATTTATATTTTACTTATTTCGATATACCGTATGTCTTAATTTTTCTTAGTAATATTCAAAAAAACACTGTACAAAAGGTCGTGCGGAAAATTGAAAGGTGGAAAATTCGTATGGGAAATTCGTATATTTTACCAAGTATATCATTATAAAGATAAAAGACAGAGCGACTCTCAATATCTTGAAACGTTAAACATTTCACCTCAGACAGTCCTAAAAGGCTATCATTTTCTTTGTTCTTATAATTTTTGTTACAATGCTATTTTAATGAAATTAACACAAAATAATTAGAATAAATCAAAAGTTGAAGACACTTGACCCTGATTTTGTCACAGTTTTATCATTTGTACTCGCAACGTTTTTCGTAACGAATATATCTTATTGTTTCCAGGTATGTGACACCCGAATTCAATGCTTTTAGAGACGGTGAGAAGATCCTTGAATAAGTATGTTGTAAGTGCATTATTGTGTAACTATTAAGTTCTCATATTTTTATGTGTAAGTCTTACATTATGCTTAATGTCCTATTATATTGTAAAACAAGGGATATAAGCCTTTCTGTAACTAACAAAGGAGCGAAAAACGTAAATCCAAGAACTCAAAATATTCGTGTCCATTGACATAAACATTCGCATTCGCGCGCCGAACAGTCTGCGCAACACCCTATATTTAAACACTCAAGGGTTTCCTGCTCGAAATGTTTTATAAATTATTATATATGTGTAAAAAGCTTGTTTACAGTTTAAACCCAAGCCACGTTGGGTGCAATCAACTCCACTATGATATTTTTATTCTTTTACTATCCCAAATATCCAGAATACGACTTTCGATATGGTATTTCGTTTTCGTGTTCTGAAATCCGGCGGCATCACTGTGGCCTGTTTTCTAAAATGCTAGCGCTTAAATTTACTAAAGAATAAAATTGTTCTTGATGAAAATACATAACGGGGAATTGGTGGCGTTGAAACATTTGTAAATTGATTCTAAGAAAACAGTTCAGTTTGCCGTTATTTCGTAATGATAGACAAGGCAGCTGAAACTGAGTTAAATTCAAAACTTTTAGACGACAATTTATTTTATTTTGTCAAACGTCACAGTGGTCATTGACCCATATCTCAATGTGCGCGAATAATTTAACACAACGAGCAATTGATGGATTCAGATTTATTTTAGAAGTCCCTAAAATCAAAATTATAAATTATCGTTATCAACACTTCATCAGATTCATATTTTGCCTACGTAAATTTGATCATGTTTCGGAATTTCATTCCAAGTTCAGGTGGCTTCTTATACACTCTCGCCGAAACCTACATATTCTTTCTCTGTTGTACTGTGTGCCATTTAATCTAAATTGTCCGTCTTATTTAAAAGAAAAAATTGTATAAATATCTTGACGGAACTTTAGAATTAAGATTATCTCGAAGACTTATCCTGAAGCTGTACCCGTACATAAGTTCAAGTGTTTTGATCAGTCTTTTACAATTCAGGCTATGAAATTATGGAATAGTTAGTATACCTATAAGGGAGGCTAATTCACCGTTGGACTCTTAAAAACCACGTTAAGAATCACTATTTTAATTTTGATATAAAATTAATATAAAATTAAACTAATACTAGACTTAGCAGTAATAGTACTGTCACACCAGGGTATTTTTCACTCGCGCTGTTTAGATTAAAATTTTACGTATTTTTAAGCTCTGCTGTACTACTATTCTTCTCCAATCTTGAAAAACTTGTTAAATAAACCATATATCATTATCAGACATATACTTATTCTTAGTTCAAATTTATGTTTATATTGAAATATTAGAAAATGTAGAATTTACAACACGGTTAGGTAAATCTACTATCCATATAACTAAGGTTGGTAAATGTCATATTTCAAACTTTCTCCTGATAATAATATATGGTACACAGTAAGAGTTCGTGGTTTACTCATACGGTAATGCACTTGTGTGTTTTAAGTATATTTTATGATAGAGAAAACTATCCACGAACATATTACATAAATCTCCTTAGAAACCACTGAAATATTACAACCGAACTGCGGTAAATTTTCTTGTTTACCTGAAGTACGGACTTAAACTTATTCCATACATTTGAAATGTCCTCTAAAAGATTAACGCGACTCTCTTGAAATTACACGCTTAGGGGCATATACATAATTTTATTTCAATGTTTAGCAAATAAGCACTATGAATGTTTTTATGAAATGTATTTTCCATAGCTATTGTGTTGATGATAATTTCAAATCGCTTAACTCGTACGCTCGTCTGCCTTTTGTATTTACAAAACAAAAGTTAATAGAAGCTTGATCAGTGTAAAAAGTAGCAAAGAATCAAAAGATAATAATCGCTGAGTGTTGAAAGCGTGAGAAACTTAAATATTTAGATTTAGGACGATTCCAAAATCATTAGTATTCCATTTCACGCAACGAACAATATTACGATTCGTGGTAGATGTGACCTCATATTTTTCAATACTATTGTCGTCTCTCACAATAAATCAAATTGCTACATAAAGTAGCATTTTAAACTCTATCGCGTATCTGTAGAATTAATTTTGCAACGTGAACTGTAATCAAAAGGAGCTGTAATTATTCGGCGATAGTGCAATTTACGACAGCGGTTTTGTGATGAAACAATGCTGTTTTGTAAATGTTTTAAGATGCATTAAAGATCATCTGGAGTTTTGATTAGTTTTAAGGTAAGCCAAATTAATTGATTAGAAAATTATTTTATTATTTATCGTATAAAATAAAATGTTTAAAGATTAAAATCAATTCAGAAGTAAACGAAGTAATCACTATGATAGTGAATAGACAGTGTTTACCAAACGGCAATACCGAATATAGTGTTTAAGATAGCAAATTCTTAAGTTATCATTTCAATAACACTCATTTTGCATGCTACCGATATAATGGACCTCGTTGTACTCATTTTGAAGGAATTTAGCATATTTCTCTGATATTTCACGCTACATTTATCGGTTCAGCTAAGACATTTCGCACCTCGGGTGCTTTTAATACTTTGTACACTTTAAACGAAAAGCGATGTTACGTTGCTGTATTATTTGGACGTTGTTGTTATTACAGCGCTAAGGCGATAGATTATCTACGTTAGGTTCACTAATCGGTTGCTTAAATCATATATCATGATTGCTCTTAGGGGCTATTTTACCAGTTGTGGATAGTGTTTATCCTTTAAATAAGTTAAGAATAAACTTTAACAGCAGGAGGGACAATAGGCCATTAGGACGTGTTTCACCTCAATTAATAAACTATAGCTTTTAGATTCATTTTTGCGAATAGGAATATCTCATATATACTTTGAAATTCGAGTGTGAAAAAGAATAGTACATCAAAAACTTTTATCTGTTGAATATCATCATTCGTCAAATAGCGTTATCCAGGACTGTTGAAACAGGCCCATGTTATTGTCTGTGTTGGATACACACGGCAGTTACTTTATTTTATGTAAATATAGAATAAAAAGTATAATTTTTTTTTTATGTCACTAGGTCGGCAAACAAGCGTACGGCTCACCTGATGGTAAGCGATTATCGTAGCTTATAGACGCCTGCAACACCAAAAGCATCGCAAGCGCGTTGCCGACCCAATCCCCAATCCCCCCAGGAGCTCTGGTCACCTTACTCACCAACAGGAACACAATACTGTTTGAAAACAGTATTATTTTGCTGTGATCTTCTGTAAGGTCGAGGTACTACCCCAGTCGGGCTGCTCCATATTTTGAGCAGGAAATTCCTGCTGTGCCCTACCTCAGTAATTAAAGAATATGTTTAAAAAATATTTCTTTACTGTTATAGTTTAAACCAATCAATTTAATTAATAGTTTAACTTACCCATTAATTATTATTAACTATAAGTATTAAAAATATTACGTGTTGTGTTTTACTGAGACGAAATATAGGGACGTTTTTATTATTATTATCTATTTGTCCTTTTGTCTTTTATCCATAATCCTTTACATTTTGGTAAAACATTTCTATGGTCTATCTATTTAACACATTTCCGCACCAACTTGGAGCAGTAACTATTAACATTGACATGTTTAAGGCCAATTGGGTCAGTTGATTATGTCAAAATAATTGCAATGTTGACGTTAACTATAAGACAGTAAAATTAAAAATATATCTATATTACATCTAGGTCTTCCTGAAAAGGTCTTTTTTGTGCTTTTAATGTCAATAATGATATTTTTCACATTTTTAATGCACAAATTTATTTATTAAAATTATATTGTTATGAAAGAAATAAATGATCTGTGTATTTGTTTATTTCAAATATATTTAAAATTTTCTCTTTTAAGTATGTAATTAAGTTAAGAGTTTGTCTTTGTCATTATTATAATACAAGTAAATGTAAATTCAAGGCTCGAATAATTGTAATTATCACTTTTATACGGTGTTAATACTCGTAGTTATTTTAATACGGCTCATCACTTCAGCCTATCGCAGTCCACTGCTGGACATAGGCCTCCCCAAGTTCGCGCCACACATCCCGGTCTTCCGCAATCCTCATCCAGCCTACACCGGCAATCTTACGTAGATCGTCGGTCCAACGGGCCGGAGGACGTCCCACACTGCGTTTGCCAAGACGCGGTCTCCACTCTAGGACCCGTCTACTCCAACGGCCATCGGTCCTGCGACACAGATGACCAGCCCACTGCCACTTCAACTTGCTAATTCTGTGGGCTATGTCGGTTACTTTCGTTCTCCCGCGGATAGTCTCATTTCTAATCCTGTCTTTGAGAGAGACCCCAAGCATAGCCCGTTCCATTGCACGTTGAGCGACTTTAAACTTGTGGACCAGTCCTTTGGTCAGTGTCCACGTCTCGGCTCCGTATGTTAACACAGGCAGGACGCATTGCTCGAAAACTTTTGTCTTCAAGCATTGCGGAATCTTCGAAGTAAAGACTCGACGGAGTCTGCCAAACGCCGCCCAGCCCAACCGAATCCTCCTATCGGCCTCCTTCTCGAAGTTGTTGCGGCCTAGTTGGATAGTATGGCCTAGGTAAATATAATCCTGAACAACTTCGAGAAGGGTACCATCGACCGATACCGGTATCGGTATGACTTGGTTGTTAAACATAACTTTCGTCTTATCCAAGTTCATACAGAGACCGACACGTCGGGAGGACTCGTTTAGGCCGGCCAGCATTTGGCCTAACTCATCCAGCGTCTCCGCAAAGATGACAATATCGTCGGCGAAACGAAGGTGAGAGATGAATTCACCGTTGACGTTGATGCCACGTTCCCCCCAATCCAAGGTCTTAAAAACATCCTCTAGCGCAGTGGTAAACAGTTTCGGTGATATTACATCCCCCTGTCTTACCCCGCGCCGGAGGGAAATAGGTCTTGTTCTTTGGTCATTGACATGAACGGTCATCGTCGCCGCGTCGTACATAGATTTTAGCACCTCGATATATCGCCAGTCGACATGACATCTCTGCAGAGAGTCCAGGACAGCCCAGGTCTCGACGGAGTCGAAGGCTTTCTCGTAGTCCACAAATGCCATACACAGCGGTTGATTATATTCTTCCGTCTTTTGGATAATCTGCCGAACAGTATGGATGTGGTCCACGGTGCTGTAGCCATTTCGAAACCCAGCCTGCTCTGGTGGTTGGAATTCGTCGAGTCTTCTGGCGAGACGATTCGTAACAACCCTCGAAAACAGCTTATAGACGTGGCTCAGAAGTGAGATCGGTCTGTAATTCTTTAACAGAGACTTATCGCCTCTCTTAAAGAACAGCACCACCACACTCCTGGACCACGCCTCCGGCGTGGTACCTCGGTGGATGACGGCGTTAAATAGTCTTGCCAAGGCTTTCAGGACAGGTCGCCCTGCGGCTTTAAGGAGTTCAGTGGTAACTCCGTCATCCCCCGGGGCCCTTCCGTTTTTAAGCTGCCCGAGCGCTGCACCAATCTCATCCTCTTCGAAGTCCGGGATACACTCCGAATAATGGCGCAACAATGGTGCCCGTGGATCTTCGGTGTCCCAAGTCGCCGCAGGCTTGCGTGCGCTCGACGAGTACAGCTGTCCATAAAAATTCTCAACCTCTTCTCGGACCTGAGGGCGAGAGCAGACGGTTCTGCCATCTGCTGTTTTAAGCTTCGCAAGAAGGCTTCTCCCCAATGGTCTTTGGAAAACTTTGGACCCCCTATTCTGCTCAATCAGAGTAGCAACCTCTCTCGTATTTGAGCAGCGGAGGTCTCGGCGAATAATTTTCCGTACCCTCTTGGAAAGAGCCCTCTGTTCTGGCGAAGCAGCCGGCAACTCGCGCCTCTGCCGCATCAGATCCAAGGCTTCGGGAGAAAGTTTGGACTGCTTCGTTGGCTTTGTTGGTGGAAAGTGCCTGCGACCCAGTGTACACACCGTCTTCACCACGTTGTCGGTTATCTCGTCCACGTCGCTAGTAGTTTCCAGCGAATCGAATCGATTTTGGAGTTCCAACTGAAACTGCTCGGAGCCACATAGTATTTGGGGCAGCGTGGGTCGGAGAGTAGATTTCATCAAGCGGGTCCGCTCCTTTCGGAGACATATATTCAGAGTGCCCCGTACTAGCCGGTGGTCGCTGCCGGTGTTAAACCTGTTAACCACTGAGACATCTCTGAATATATGCCTTTTATCCGCTATGATGAAATCTATCTCGTTCCTCGTCACAGTATCGGGGCTTTGCCATGTCCACCTCCTTTGGGGCTTCTTCTCAAAAAATGAGTTCATCAAGAAGAGCCCCTCCGATTCGAGGAAGTTGACAAGCGTCTGCCCCCTGTGATTCCTGTGCCCCAATCCGTGTGGTCCGATGCTCGATCCGTCGCGGCCTTGTACTCCCACTTTAGCGTTGAAGTCTCCCATAACAACGCTGTAGAAGGTCGAAGTAGTGCCATGTATGGCCCTTGTGATATCTTCATACAAGGCTTCGACTTCATCGTCAGAGTGTGCCGAGGTCGGCGCATATACCTGTATCACTTTCAGGGAGTACCTGTCGGTGAGCTTAAGTACAAGGTACGCTACCCGGGTCGACACACTACTGACTTCCACAACGTTGTTAGTGAGAGTCTTGTGAACCAGAAAACCGACGCCACCTTGGGAAAGCCCATCACCTTCACGGAAGTAGAACAAGTGCCCGGAGTCCAGGATCATCGTGTCCTCTCCCTCTCTTCGGACTTCAGACAACCCCAGTATGCTCCACTTAATGTGACTAAGTTCTACCTCAAGTTCGGTGAGGTGATGGTCCAACCGTAGCGTGCGTCCATTATACGTAGCCAGGAATATTTTTCTATGGCTTAATACGGCTCATAAGCTCATGTTATTATTACGATAATTCGATTTGCAAAAGCAATTTAATATGCATAAAGTATGATATTTTTTTAATATTTGTATTAAAGCCAGTTATTTACAAATACAGTTTTGATTGCAAAATGTATAAATTAATAATAATCTACCTTGCAGTGAGTCTTACTTATATTTAACCAGTGGTACTTCAAAATTTTATTTATTCGAAAATAACGAAATAATATTCAGATCGTGTGTTGCAAAATGTATAAATTAATAATAATCTACCTTGCAGTGAGTCTTACTTATATTTAACCAGTGATACATACTTCAAAATTATATTTATTCGAAAATAACGAAATAATATACAGATCTTGTATCACATCATAGCCTTGAACTTACAAGGAACATGCAAAGAAATCGGTAACATATCGAAAAACGACATTCGAGTTGATTAGATTTTTTTTTTCTGTTTAACAATTTCCATTAGCATTCTCTGTCGAAGAGATAAATACGTTTTGTGCTGCGATGAATCACGGAGATGTGTCAATGAACTCCGCACAATAGTTTTACGATCTCCTCATTCAGATTTTTATCGTGTTGTACGTTGGTCCGGTGTAGTAATTTGATTTGCTTGATAGTATTGATGTTTGTTTAGAAGATTAACACTTCGCGAGATGTTTGAGTTTCACGGAAACACGTTGAGTGTTATCGAGTGTTTGAACAGCGCACGAGAGCGTCGCTATAATGTGTTGCTGGATTTAATTTTTAACTCAAGTAGGTAAATATAAAAAATTGTTTCTCAGATTTCTTCTGAAAACGGATTCGTTATTCGTATCGAACTTTCGAATTAATTATTAGTATATCGTATTTAGTCATCATTAAAGTATTTACGGAATTCACTTAAATACTACTAACTCTGTTGACATAAAACTTTCACATCTCTTTTATAGTCCAGGTTGTCATCAACTTTATTGTATATTTTATGAGATTTATTTAATTACGTAAAATAACTTGCCGAGAAAATCGTCGTTGCACGTGCTTCTTTGACGTGTTCTAAAATTCTATAATAATACATGTTTAACACCTCACACACGTAGTTGTTGTTTTCACAGTGTAATAATATTAAACATGTATGTATGATTTATTGTATGGATGAAGCCATGTGCAAACGTAGGCTATATTATGTATAAAATTTGTAGATTGTAATGACTAACACTAGCTTAAAATACCTATATCAATCTTGATATAAATCTTTTTACATTTTTTTTAAATACTATTACTGCAACGACTTATAAATTTATCAAGTAAAATCAAATTTCCCAAACATATTTCACAAACAACTCTTGTCAATTACAGTTGTCATTAATATTATCAAATTCAGTAATTGTTTAACTAGGACCAATTATATATTTCTAAATAAGTAGTGCGTACTCTTGTTAGTAAACTAGGATTAAAGATATGATTGTGTGTCGTAAAGGTTAAAATCTATAGCTTTAATAAAATATTATGGTAGTTTCGTTCAATGGTACTTTACTAACTATATTTATTTCCTCTGTAATAATTTATTGGGATGGTTCATTCAGTGTCTATACCGTCGTAGTTAGTTTTAAACGGTACTTCTGAGCGGACTATTGCTGTTATTCTTGAGTATCTTTGATCAATGGGATTACTTTAGAAGTCGCTTCAACCATATTGAAAATATGTAATTACATCACAATTTATCATTCTGCGTTAGCTATTTACTGACTTATTGCAATTTTCGTACATGCTCTGGAGTAAGCGCAACGTAAAATTATAATGGCCACTATCTTGTAGGGGGACATTATGACATGTAGATGGAAAATATGACATTGTAGAAAAGTTGACTTATCAGTAAAAATACCTTAAAAATTTCGCATGCGGAATGACGTGTCCGGACACATTGTATAATCCACATCAGATATTAACAATAGGACAATTATGTTATCCTAAAACCGTACTGATGGAACAATCACCGTAAATATAATTTATTATGTAAATAATGTAAATGTATTTAAAATTATATAAAAATGATTTATATCATAACTGCAGTAGTATGTATTATAATAATGTTTACTTAAAACGATCAATAAAAGAGATTTAGACATCACGTGATCGAGAATCGTTTAAAAATAATTTATTTATCAATAGTAATCAATTACTTGGCGTGCTTAAAAATAAACAATTGAACGCAATAATTTCGCAAGATTATGGCCAACGTTACGTTACGTTTATGGCCAATTTACGAGTAGCTTTTAGTTTCGTACGACAGAACAAATAATCGTGTAAACAAATTAAAATTGTTGATTTATTAGCGATTAAAATTTACGATCGATTTCGATTAGTGTACGCAAATCTCGTGAGATTTTAGAAACAACCGGAGATCTCGCAAGATCGTTAATTCAGTATTGCGATGTTTCGATAAGCTCCAATTCTCAAGATAACGTGCACTAAAAATGTAAAATAAGTTACTAATTTCCTGTACTCATAAAAAAAACGCTAAATTAAAAATATACCTATACCACTATACACTACAGCGAATTACAGAGTACGTCTAGTTTTAAAATATTAGGGTAATCATATTGCTAGTTTTTTTTTTTTTTTTTCTTTTCTTCGAACGTATTCTAAAAGAAGTGTAAATATGTTTTGTAACGAAATGCTGTATATAATATTTTTATGTACCTACATGACAAATATTTGTATACAATATTAAATAAAATAACATACAATAAACCCACCTTGTCTTAATTTCATTGAAACGTTTATCTTAACCATCGCGCATATTTCTTAAAATGCCTCTCGATGATTTTACCGAGTGTCATATTTTGAATTCTTTATTCCGATATGGAATAAAAGTTTTTACTAAGAGTATTTCACAGAGCTGTTCATCGGAAATCGACTCACCGTGTAGGGTGATGTCGGTTCGTCCCACTTTCCAACACAAGTGGGGAACGAGACACACTGACCACACAAAAAGGTTACATACGATAAGTCAAGTGGAACTACGCTAAGCGTATCGTGTTTGAGCCTAGTTTACAAAACATCGTCGCTTGGATCTTGGTACAGTTGGGATTGATTGTTTTTCGACGTTGATTCATTACGACTTTTTAATTACATGTATTATACTTAAATGTTATTTTTGAAGTGCACATTTTGTTTGTAAGTATATATGTATATACATATATGTGTTCATCATCATCATCATCATTACAGCCTATACAGTCCACTGCTGGACATAGGCCTCCAGAAGTTCACGCCAAAAATAACGTGAACTCATGTGTTTTGCCCATAGTCACCACGCTGGGCAGGCGGGTTGGTGACCGCAGTACTGGCTTTGTCGCACCGAAGACGCTGCTGCCCGTCTTCGGCCTGTGTATTTCAAAGCCAGCAGTTGGATGGTTATCCCGCCATCGGTCGGCTTCTTAAGTTCCAAGGTGGTTGTGGAACCTTGTTATCCCTTAGTCGCCTCTTACGACACCCACGGGAAGAGAGGGGGTGGCTAAATTCTTTAGTGCCGTAGCCACACAGCACACATATATGTGTATGTGTGTTTAATTGTATCTGTTTATGTATGTGTGTATGCATTTGTATAGTATGTATATGAATTATTTAGTCGTGTATATATTATAACGATTGTCGCTAACTTAACCTTATTCTTCCTTCTGTGAATTTTAGTAATACCCACCCAATTCTGCACACCTACAAACAACCTAAGGTTGTCTGGTAGAAAATACTTTTAGTATTAAGCCCGCCTTTTCTACAATTTTTTAATGTATTGTGCAACAAAGTAGTAATAAATAAATATTATGATGTATTAAATGAAAAATGTGACGAGACTTAATTGTATTTTACACAAAATTGTAAATTCTAAGCCCAAAGGTTGGCTGGAAGATATCGCTGTATTAGCGATAAGGCCGCCTGTTGCTACTAATGCAAATTCTATTTTTATATATCATTTATAATGCTGTTAAAACCTTGTATTGGTGTGCGAAAGTGTAAATAAAAAAAATTTCTAACAGTTATGTTCAGAAAAGATTATTAATTTTCTTTTAATTTCAATTATATTATCTGCATCGGTATAAAAGCACAAATAAAAATGGACTTTTTAACACAAAAAGATACGGTGACATTGCATTCTTTAAGCACTTGCAGTTAGCTTTGGTTCCAATTTTTTTTTAATATTTTCTGTTTAATTTTATACATATTATATGTTTATTATGACTTAATCAAATTAGGTAAATAGATTATTAGATTTCCGGGAAGTTTTTAAGTGATCATATTTTATATTGCAATAATACTTACGTAAATTAAATAACATTTTCAATCTTATTTAATAAATTAAGTAATCAATCTAATTTAAAATATCTCGAATTTACTAACAAACGTACTACGAGTATATATGATATGAATAACAATCTTTGAAACATTATATAAAGATATCATTTTATTACGAAATAATTTCTTCGAACTGATGGTTTATTGATAATCATACATATTTTCACTATAGATCCCTGAACACCTGGCCTGGCCCGGTCTGGCACTCACTCTATCTATCAATCAGACGTGAAGTTAACTTGCCACTTGCCACTGTACAGCCTTTAATAGGCATCGCGTACTCACACCTCCATTTACGTCGTCTGATCAAATTTATACTTTATCACGTCACCGTAGATTTTAAAATTGTTTGTCATTCTTCTAATATGGTATAACAATTCGTGTCAGTTATAGAATCATTTGAGACTAACACGTAACCGACGGAGTTTCTACCTTATATGTGTGTCACATGTCTGGTAGTAGGAATGTTTGAAGACTTTATTCGTTCCTAACACCAATATTTATCCTTATCCTTACATTACGAAAAGTTTTAAAGGAAAAATGAAGTCTAATGACATCTGTCTGAAAATTGTCTTAAATAAAGGCAATCGGTTCTGACGTCATCATTTAAGTATGTTAGTTTTTTTACGGTTACAATTATTTAAAAAAAATGTACAACATTACTTTTTTAAATTATTTTTTATAACAATTTAAACATTACAAAACATTAAAATAAAGTGCGGAACTACAGTCAATAAAGTTGAGACCTAATGTGGCTATCATTTACGTAATTACACCTACTTATAAGGATATAGGAAGCTATCTATCTAGTTTACCTAATAAAATTAGTAACTGTGAACATAATTGATTTTACATAACACTTTCATGGCTGTCCATATATGAATCGAATGACTCGATCGATCTATGTATTTGCTAATTGGCGTTATCCGTTTAAGATCTTGAATCATCCATCTTACGATGGGCCTGGTCTATTAATTGACTGTGTAAACCTTAAGTATTCCTAATTCATTAAACAAAAATGTCGCTCGAACGAGATATAAGATATTGCAATTTTGTCGTGACGGTTTCAAGATTTTGTTCGCCATATATAAACTGTCGTCGCAATGAGTGAAATCGTACTTGTAAATGCCAGAAACTAGTTATAAAATTCCTATTAAATAGTTCTATGGTTAGGTGTTAAGATGTCTTAAGAGGAGAAATTACGACATCATTAAGTACATAAATTGTCCCCTATATCAATTTAGTTTTTTTTTTTTTTATGAAGTAACGAAACACGGAGTAATTTATTACTTTTTTAAATTATTTTTTATATGTTACTGGTTATATTGATAATTATTTGTTTGAACAATAAACCCCGTTGAATCATATCTATATTTGATTTCAGAGTTGTCATTGCAAATCTAATGATGTTTAGTCTTTTTGTACCATAATATATGTAAGCGAAGGCAGACGACAAGCTGTGTATAAATCACATAGGGGCGTATCGTAAGCCCACGCGAAACTCCAGGAGGTCGATACTACATCGCACATCACGATACATCTCCATGACAAGGCTGGCCCTCTATATGATACATAGCGCTACTTCATAACATGACAAGATAACAACGATTCTTATTACACTGCCGTTTACAAACAACGAACATTTGCAAGTAGAAACTTGATAGGAGTGGTAACGTCCAGTGCGTTTGTTCTATTTATATCTTTGTATAGTTTTGTATGATGTAGAGAGATAGGTTTATAAGACTATAGCACGTAAGGTACGTTATGCTAATATAATGCGTAGGTGTTTGCGATGGAATTAGCGAGGCGATACGCGAGACACCCGTGTTATCCACTTGTTACGTAAGAGGTCACTGAACTTCGAACTTGTGTATGAAATGTTGAGATGTGACGCGAACGTTTTCGATACGAATATTTTATTACATTACGCGCCAGCATTATTGAACGGAATTATAATATTGTTCATTCCTCTTCTACTATCTTTTTCACATAGAATTTTCTTCAGTTATACTAATTTCACCTCGATGCTAACGTTATTTTAAATACATTCACGTGACCCTTTTTGCTTACCATAACAGCGATGTTTCACTTTTCAAAATGAAGGTTAAATTATTTTATCATCAAGGTGTGAATTGGAATGAATAAAACGCTTAAAATTACCTAGTCATTTCCTTTCATTCATTTTTTACAACTCGACCCCACTTTTATCGGGTTGACGAGAAAAGCTTAGAACCGCTAAAAGGCCGTGACTCGTCACACCGTGACAAGTTGCTTTATAGTCAATCGAATTCTCATCAACCTATAAATCTATACCTTAGAGGTTAATGTATTTTATGTCGTAATTGTATGTCAAGTGCTGTGTAACTTTGTAAGACGTCGGGGTCGGTAATAACCTGCTTTATTTATTAGCATTTACCAAAGACGTTGGTAAGCCTTGTAGGCATTATATATGCGATGTTCATTTGTTCCTTACTTTATAACATAAACGATTCTCGATATAAGAGTAACATTGTAAGTTTCCTATTGTTAGATGTTGGCTGTCGTGCTCTTTGGCGTGAAAAAGGTTTCCGCTGAGGATAAGCAGAAGACACGCTAGTGAATTAGGTAGATATTGTGTACTTTGTAGTGACAAGTATCATAGTGTTCAGTTTATACTGATATATGTCTTATTTATGTATAAAATCATCAATAATCCTTGGTCTATTTTTACAGTATATTAATGACTTTAACAACACTATCTTTGTTCTAAAAATTTGTAAGTCATTCCTTACCATATGTCATGTTTCAAAATATATTCTATCGAAAGGACTATCAGCCAGTGGCGGTACAAGTAGTGACTTTGTATGGTATCTCCAGCATTCTTCACGTGAACATTATGTACGTCGGTTTAACTGCAGGGACCTTTACCTGCCGCACGATCTGTTCCATTTGCTTGCGACACATAAATTATTCAAAGGCATGTAAACACACACCTTATAAGCTCATGACCTGCGCCGTGGCGTTTATCTATTTCAGCCCAAAGAAGTGTTTATAATGGAGACATTAAAATTCTTAACCCTCTGCAAACTGTGAACGTTGGATGCTATCAGCATAAATATTCATTGAATTTACGGCGGCTTTCGCGATGCCAGATGGTCTGGTCGCCTGACCTTAGCATTTCAGCGGTTCTCGACGTTTTTCTGGAGCGGGTCTGTACGCTGCCGAATTATCTATATCCGACAGAGTTTCTAATAATTTGCGAGTCTACTGTGTCTAAATTAACTACAGACTGGCCTTCATAGAAATTGCGTTTGTCAGTTCTACGCGGGGAAATCATACGCGCTATTTAGCCGTGCAAATACTAATGTTCCGTTCGAACCTGTGACCCTAGACGTAACATGAAGACAGATCTACATGATCTTTGACAAGCCTATTCCATATTCGTAATTCGATACTGTAAATCTCGGTGAAAACTTTATCTAATGTTCGGCAAACTCTATTCGACTAACAACCATACAAATGTACGCTTAATTGACTGAAGATTCCACGTTCGTATTCATTTTGTAATTTCTATATTATCTATGTGAAATACAATATAGTTTCAGAAACAAATACCGTTTTAACTACATCTTAGCCTTTTCAGAAACAAAACAGAAAACGTACAACGTATGTAAACAGTCTATATGTGTGAAGCAAAAACTTTCTACTCCTTTTTACGAAAATTGCGCGGACGGAGGAGTATGAAGTTTCGTACACTTATAGGTTATATACAGAAACAGTGAAGAATTCTAATATATATATTTTTTATTTATGCATAAAATACATTAAATCAATAAAAATAAACATTACACACACTAACATGTATATGACACATACTCGCATAAATACTCTTTTGTTTATTGTTCAAACTTATAATTTAAATTTATTATGTTCGATTTTCGACCACTGGGAGACCACTAGTTTATAATAAATAGTAATAAAATAGGACAACAAACTTAAGCAAAAATTAGCTGTTTTGTTAATATTCTTAAAAATCAAACGAAACAAAGATTTTTTTTTTAAATCTTAGACTTTAATACATAGAGACAGTGATGTGGCGCCATTGCTGAACTGAAATATGTTGTACACGCGTTTTATATACGACGCAATAAATGTGTTCGCGAATAAATGAACGCGTTGAAAGTTGTTTCAATTATTTTTTTATTTCGATCGCGACGAATATTGAGTCTTGTCATATTTGTTTTATTATTTTAATTAACAAACCAAGATGTATCAGTAGAAAATAACGTAGATATTTAAGAAAAACTCACAGTTTTGAATTCAATGACTCACCGATGATTTTTCAGTACCTAAATAGACTTGAAATTCGTTTCAAAACTGTCCAAGAGTACTACTATTACTATTCAATAGGGCAAGAAAATATTTAGGTACTTACCTTTATAAATAATGTTATGGAGGTTGTTAGTTTACGTTCTCAATATATACAAGTATTAGAGGTAAAGAGGCCTTTGTGGTTGAGGTGTTTACAAACTCGGAGAGTTCATTATAACATATTTTTTATATGTGCGATTTCGCCACGCCTCGTTACAAGCAAAATTAGGTTGTGTAATATTAAATAGACCATTACTAAATATTATCCATCAACGTGTTAAAAATAAAAAAAGATTTATCGATGTTCGCAACAACCATACAAATAAGTCTTTCTCTATGACAATTAGACTTGCTGTGATTGTAGTTGAAGTTCGTTTATTATTATTTCGTTAAATATAACTTAAATTGACTAGATTTTTAGAAATAAATTGAAAGAATGGAATTTTGAAGTTTTTCAGTCCTTAGCAGTTTTTGTACCACAGATACGATTTTATTTTTATAGATAAAGCTAAAGATTCCGCTGAACGCCAACTGTGTCACAAACCCAATCACGTTTCGTTACAAGTGTCGCGATCGCTTTTTATTTAAAAATAATTTATAACACTCGAGTGTCATACACAGCTAGCTATTTTAAAATACTAACAAATCGATGTCCGGCAAGTATTTGCTTTGGATCACGGCCAGTTCGAAACATGAAAAAATAATCACTTCGGCCTTGGGTGGTTTCGGAGATCTGATTGACGGCACCCGTTTCCAAACAAACATCTCGGTAAAATACGACATAGGTAAATGCTAAGGGGATATGTCACGGCGATTTATGACTGTGATGATATGTATGACTGCGCTTTTGTATTGGACTATTATAAATATTAAATTTAACTTTTACAATTAAGGAATTTCACATGCGGTACTCTTATAATTTTTTTTATTCCTTTGTTCACCACGATGTCACATGTCATGCGTTGCCCATGCCGTGAAACCATTAAAAGCTAAATCTGATAAATTTTATAGATATGTTTCAAAAAGAATTTATCGTTTCAAAGATTTATTTTAATGAAGTTTTTAAAGGTTTCATTATCTTATATGAAAAGTCTGAAAATTATTTCACGTAATTAAATAATTATTCCGTTGTTCATATAAATTAAAAAAAAAAACAAATTCAAACTGACAGTTCCTATTGGTTTTCCGCGCAATTATCTAAAACGTGACTAAGTTTTTTTTTTACATCAATTAATAAATCGGACTTGTTAAATACAACAATGAAATCAATTGATAAAAAATAATGACGAATAGCTCCGTCATTGCCTATACTCATAGTGATGTATGAGTATGTATGTGGTTGTGTACGTATTCCGCTAATGGAGGCGGTTGACCTCATACCGATCTATTTTCTAATCGTTAGATAATACTTGTCGTAAGAGGTTCTTTGTTATGGAATAGAATAGCAAAAAATATTGGCTCTTGATTGTTTGTTGGTTCAGACGTTTCTGAGAATCATTCTTATGGACGTTCGGGTTAACAATACCTACTAAACACAGAATGAGTGGTGATTTAGGTTTATTTTTCACATTCGACATCAATTTCTTTATATATCTATGTGTATTCGTGTATCTATTACAAAATTGGTATTTATTTTGCATTAGAGTTAATATTAAATAATAATGGCAAGTTAGAGGATAGTAACAATTTTACTACTACCATAGTATAGCATTTATATAAAAAGTATAAAATTGAATGAAGGTTTCGTATTTTTAAATGTATCCACGGCTTACACGACATTGACCTCAGGCGAGTTCGTGTTGCGTCACAGTTTACGTAAGACAGTATCACGAATACGACATATATTATTATTTTTATGTATCACGTAATACATAATCCCGAAAAATCGTCCGATTATTCTCGACAGATGGTCCGTGTCATTTTATATTTCATGACCGACATAAATTATGTAGCTGCTTGTTTTCTCTCGCTCTGTTTCTACTAGCTTTTTTCCGGGGTTTCATTTCATTCGTTATTTTTTTACAGTTATTTCAAATGCATTTCGAAAAATCGGTTTATTAAGTTTCTGCGGTGCTGATACATCACATTAGAAACCTCTAAAACTATCAGTGTTCCTCTAATATATTATGCATGTATTATACTTATATATACCTTCTTCTGGAATAACTATTCATTTACTATTTACTAATGAAAACCGCATCAAAATCCGTTGCGTAGTTTTAAAGATCAATCATACAGATAAAGCGACTTTGTCTTATACTATGTAGTGATAATCTTATTGTCAAACGCAATTTTAAGTAAATTCGAACTAGCTCCCACACAAGAGACATCAAATAGATAGACGCTCAGACTGAGCTATAAGTGAATTTATAATATTCCAAAAATAATGACATAACACGTCATCAATGCGTCAAGTAATTTCAATCATATGATTTAACGGTTAATTTTACAACGATGTAAATTCTAAAAACCTTGCGGTGCGCGCGTCATACTGCGACTGTACGAAATTCGCGTAAAATTCCAAAATTAACTTTTCTTTGTTTTTCCGCGTGGAAACAGTTTCTTTGTATTTCATGTGTGACATGATCGTTCATTTTTTTTTAAATAACAAATAACGAATGTTTTAACACATCAGAATAAGTGAAAAATAACGTATAATACAGTTATTTATATTATGTAATAATGTTATATTATACTTAATAACTGCCACTTACTCCTATAATTTTAATATGTTTAAAACAATATATACATTAATTAAGTTTAAAAGTATGTACAATATGTTACATAGAAAAGTTCCTGAATTCTTATTAGAATTTTATACTTAATCCTGACCGTTATGAAAACGACCGTTATGAAAAAAAATAATATCAAAAACTCGGTGTTCCGACGGTGCTCTGATTTTGTGGTCAGTTGGTTATTGGTTTCAACAAAAACAAGACTTTAGGTAATTCAATCTGGAAGAGGTAAAATCAAGTATCGAATTTTATACGAAAGGGTAATAAAAGATTTTAAACATCAAGAGCTATTTGTGTCTGCATATATGTTTATATATTATTATAGATACAGATACTTACATAGATATGTAAGCATTACATACCCTCGGCATCAATACCTACTATCAAAATATTAGAAATAGAAGCTGTAAACTGATATGGTAAGTATTAAAAACTGAGGTAGAGCAATAGCATGCCATATTCTGCTCAAAATCTGGAGCAGCCTGACTAGGGAAATACCTCGATCTTACAGAAGACCACAGCTGGGGTGAGTAAGATAACCAGGGTTTCTTGGGGGCTTGAGGGTAGGGTCGGCAAGGTGCTTGCGATGCTTCAGGTGTTGTCAATAGACTACGGTAACCGCAGTGAGTCTTACGCTTGTTGGCCGACCTAGTTTAGTAAAAAAAGCTAATCTTACAAGGTTGAATGGTTTGAATCGGTTATATTCAAAGCTGTTATTAAATTTTACGCCATTAAACAGACACATAATTTCAGGAAAAACATAGGCTATGTAAAGTCAAATAATGACATATAGAAGAGAAATAGCATAAATGTTAATCTATGTACAGAAAATTAAAACTTAATTTACTCGTCAGCGCAAGGTGTCCCTTGTCAATATGTCTATTGTTTTGTATATTTTCATAAAAAATTATTCTGTTCTTGTGAATGTTATTGTTATAAATAGAACTAAACGCCTACTTTCATCTATCTCAAGCAAAAGATAATATTTAGGTGACGCTCCAGTATCACGTCCAAATCTGGAGGACTAAATGGTTAAATCGATTATTTACGGTCGATTCAAAGGACTGACTGACTTTCTAAGCTGTGAGTTATGACCCGGCGATCCGGACAATTAAAGACTTTAATATGCCCCACGCAATATGGATTTGCTTCATAAACATCACTAGGGAAGATGATCATGTCTAAGACTTCATAACGCCACTGTAAACTGTTATTGTTAAGCTTACTAACAAAAATCCGATTAAGTTGATACGAGCCGCGCTTCTCGGGATACGCCCGCGTAATTCTAAACGAGCGGGCTTGATGGAAAAAGAAATACGAAGTTTACTAAAATCAATGCGGTCTATTGGTAATTTTGCTTTCGTGTTTTTTTTTTATCTTTGTTTTATTTTTCTTTGTTACAAAATTAACTAAATATTTATTTATATTATAAGCTTTTATTTTACAATCTCGTGAACTGTTCTCGGAACCAAACCAAAAACAATTCTATAAATTAAATTAGGCAAATGCATTCGTCATACTTTCACTTTAATTAAAGCAATCGGAATACAAAAAAGATTTTTTGTTTATTGGTATGTCATCAATCATCTCGTGTGATAAAAACTTGATTCACTTTCAAAAGCATCACGACAAAAGATGCTATAGGAGTTGGACGGGATCGTTTCGTTCGGGCAACTCAAGATTGCATTTCGATATCTTTCGAGAAATTTCGAAACTCGAAATCGGAGCACATGTATGTATTGTGTAGCCGGGATAACGTGCGTCACTTTCACCCTGAGACGTTTGCGCAATCTTTTGTTTCAGCTGCGCAAAGATTTATGACCGGCCTAGTTAATATTAAATTTTCGGTTCGCTCGTAATCGTAACGTGTACGTGTTTGTTTGGATCTATACTATTATTACGCGAAATGTTCCGTCGCGGTTGTCGGTGTACATTAATGAATTTTCCATGTAAAAGATAATAAGGTTTGGTAGTTCTCAATATACATTTCATTCGTGTTTAGGTTTCATACTACGGCTTATTTATCAAGTCAAATGTGATCAAATCATTATCCTATGTTTGATTGTGACGTTTATCTTACATTGTTTTTTAAGAACTGTTTGAATGTATTTGTTATTAGATAATTTAGTAATCGATGAATAACCTCTTATTTTGTCTTTTGAAGTGCAGGTTATAATAGTTTGAATAGAATAAGCAAATCTTTTGGCTTCTCTTTTGCAGCAAACGTACTTTATTGTATAACCTACTGTTTTACCTTTCAAATTATAGAGAAGAGAGACCTAAGCAGAACTATAACACGTTTACTGGACTTGTAACAAAGTTAAAAACGTCAGGTTTGGACCAAACTAGTATAATCTATATTTCGTATTCAATACAATGTAGGTTGTTCAAAAAATATAGGCATTTACCAGGCAACGCATTTCAACCCAGGTCTTATTACTACTTTCTATCAGGCAGAACTGCTGCAAAATAGGACTATTGTGTATAAAAATACATTTAAAACAAACATTTATATCTTAAAGCGTAGACGTGCTTGTGAAACACAGTCACTCGTAGCCGTAGACAGCTACAAGTTTTGCTCAGATAATACACGCATAAATAACTCCTAAAAGCTAGCGTTCATTAGTTTCTCTAGATCCAACACGTCTCGGCTTTCATATTGTATTAGTGTTCGTTTATTTGATGTTGCGAGTTGCGACACTCGTGTACAACATGGGTCGTCATAAGTTAATTTGTTTGTGGCATAAAGCACCCAATTTAAGCGTGAATTTTTTATTATTATGTTATATGTGTGTAAATAAGTTTCTAGTTTTAATAAAAAAATACCGTTTTGTCAAAATGTACAGAAACATGTGAATTTCACGTGTATTATATGTATATGATATAATTATAATGTGTTAATTACTCGCTATGTACTTAGTAGGATCAAATAAATCGATTTTTTTTACCGACTCCAAAAAAGGAGGAGGTTACTCAATTTGACCGTATACATATATATATGTGTTCGGGAATAACTTTTTATGTTGGAAAGGAGATATCCATGGTGTGGTACCATGATAAGGAAACAATCATCAATGATGGAATCCCAGAGAAATCGAGGGAAACTCGAAAATCCGCATAACTTTTTACTGGGTGTACCGATTTTGATAATTTTCAATTTAATCGAAAGTCGATATTTATCATGTTGTGGTCACATTTAAATTTCATCTAGATCTGGTTACAACTTTTGGAGTAGTCTTTGATAATGCGTATTTACTTGACAAATTTTTCGTCTACCTACGTTGTATTACTTATCGATATAATTGAAGTCGGTTTTTTTTCGTTTGTCTGCAAACATAATTATCTAGAGTATTTTTAAATCAATTTTAAAACTACAAGCAAAATATAACATCATTGTTAAACGACATTCTTTGATCACTCGTGACTTGAACCGTTCTTGAATAAATGGATCAACAGAAGCTTCTAAGTGGATAATGTCAATTGCCGAGAGCCATTCCGCATTCCTCCCGCGGGCTATTCAACATTAATATAGAATATTAGTTCATTAAACTAAGTCTTAGACGTCCACAGAGCTGCCTTAGTAACAACTTATCTTAATGAGGCACGAATGAGGAGCAACCAAAGTCAATAAGACAACAAACAAAAAAATGGCAAGATAGATATGTACAATTAGGTACTTCTGATTTGAAAAGATACATTATATTACTCACTTGTAAATAAAAATAAATTATAACTTTAATCAAAATTACGAACTCTTTTTAATAATATAATTTATATCGGTGTTGTTTCATTTAATAGTTTTAAATAATACAATTCTAAAGTCCATTATTAGTATATAGTGTTATGTAAAATTAGGTATCTAAGTTAGCCAATGCTGTAACATTGTCAGAGGTTATCTGTTATCGTTGAGAAGTCCATTGTGTCTATTTTATTATCTTTTGTTTACGAGTATTTTTTACAAAAATCTCACGAGTAAAGTATGCTGTCTTAAGCTCAGTAGACAAGTGATAATTGACGTTGAAGATCGTCTTTATTGGTAGTAGGCGGACTTCCTAGAGACGTTTGCGAGATGCACTGATTAAGTAATAGTTGGCACAACTAATTGTGATTAACAACTTGATGACTTAGATCATCGAACGCTATAATAAAACATCCAAAAGGTTACAGTAAAGCTATCAATGGCTACGAGATCATGTGACATGATTTTAGAAGTATGAAGTGAACGGACGGTAACCATCTGATGTGAAATGGGTGCCTTCGTAGACATCTGCAAAATAAGAGTAGTTGCGATTGCGGTGCAGTTGATAGTGACGGGTCCTAATTACTAAGTCTGACCTAGATACACCGTTTCTAGTGAAATAAGCTCGTCTTAACATCGAGTTTAAAGGTCTTGAAAACATCAGAACTCGCTTAAAACGTATGTTAGACTAAGCGAGTTCCTGTGTACCTCAGTAATGCTCGCTCGTTTTATTGCAGAATAGTTGTTAACATTACCGTTAAGTAGACTTAAAGCCTGTGTATAATGTACATTATGTAATTTTTAATGCGATTTCCCAAGATGCAGCACGTCCTGTATTACTTGACTCGGTACGTTTTGCTTTTAGCTTTTAATGTGTTTATGATTTTCATCATAATTAAGAAGGCATTTTTATGCATTTTACGTCATGAAATGAATCTTTCTATTTTGTTTCAAATTTCTATTTTGTTTCATATTATAAGTAAATGTGATTCAAAATAGATGATGTATAAAGGGTCTTGAATAATTTTTTTTATTATTCTCTTAAAAAATTTACGATGACGTCCTTAGCCATCGTTTTATCATTTATCGTATTGACCACACAGCTTTCTATATTTTTTCGTACTGTAATAATACTAAAAGTCTGCCTTTAGTAAAATATATTTCATAAAAATACAAAAATAAAGTCGAAAACGTCGTTTGTACATATGAGCTATTTTTAGAAGTAACCTATTCGAATTATTAATTCGTTAGCAAACGTTTTGTTGTGACGAACGTTTCAGGCTATATTAAGTCACGTCGAATCTCATATTCGACTCGTGGCAAAACTTAAAATTTTTGATATGATATTCAGAAATGTTAACTGGCGTATTTAGTGCTCGAGTAAACCTAGAAAAAAAAATGATTTTAATTAAATTTAATATGAAATACCTCGATTAAAGTCACTTGAACTAAGCAAAATGTGGTTTAAAATGTTCAAAACCTGTTCATATAACATGTTTTAGTAATTAAATATTATTGTAAACGTAAATTTAAAAGGAATTATTAGCAATTCTGTCCAACAGTACACTTTGAATATTACTTAGATGATTGCGTTAGCAACGAATATTTAAATGTGCAAACATTTTGCTGAGCAGTTAAAATAGTAATTATATAAAAGTTCACATCAATGAATAAAAAAAGTGATTAATGTTTAACTTCAATGTTGCCTCGTAATTAAACATATTTAATGATAATCTTTACTTATGCATTTAATTTTTTTTTTCTTCAGTAATACTGCAAATTAATATAAACTCATTGCAAAAATCATTCTTCTCTCATTCGTACTAGACGTGAGTTTAAGGATTCTTGCTGTTTAAAGTTACCACTCAACCCTTAAAAGTGATACAGTATATTTATAAAATATATAGTTAACAATTTCACTTTACCTTCCTTAATTATGAAGCTGAATTTTAAATCGCGTCAACAATTCAAAAGATTAACGCGTATATACTCGTATATATGAGACCTTTTTATTTATTTATTTATACTTTATTGCACAATACATTATAGAATTGTACAAAAGGCGGGCTTAATGCTAAAAGCACTCTCTACCAGCCAACCTTAGGATGTACAAGAGCAGACGTTTGTAGGTGTGCAAAATCGATTACCAGTAAAATTCAGATAAAGAAGAAAAAAAGCGAGGAAATATAGAGTAACGTTAGTGGCTTAGTGTATACATGAGCATACCCTTGAGCATTACCTTTATTGAATTAAATTAGAACTGTAAACAAACTGTATCCAACTATAAACAAAAAAAATAGTACTGTAAACTTAATTTGATGTATTTTTGTTACAGGTAAAACATCCTCTTAATATGTCGACTTCAAGAAAATTTCTAAGGTGTATTCGGTAAGGCAGTAAAATTAAATTAGGTAATCTATATTAATAACTTTATTTAAAATAATGAATATTTGTTATTTTAAATTTTCCATAGTTATGGAACTCTTTCATTTAGTTGGTCTAATTTTACAATCAATAAACGTCGTAATCCACTAAATAAACAAGGATTGTATTGATCGATATATCTTCACGAAAGTTATAATGTAAGTAATGTAACTCAATTTACGATCAATGACACATCGAAACATTATTTTACCATTCACAAGTACCGCTTACATCTTAACAAGCGAGCCCCGGGCCGAACTATAAAACAGTCGAATTACACAGATCACGGCTCGGTTTAGATCCTCGAGCCAAAAGCGTTTTCATTGCAATCGGACTATTTCGTATCACGTAAATATATTTACTTCTTATACGGAAAACAATGACTAAGATGTAACATGCGACTATACAATATTTCTTAACATAATCATAAACGTAAAAGAACTTTAATACATCTTATTACACTTTTACCTGTGGTATAAATATTTAAATTAGATATTTATTCACTGAACTAAAAACAAACTAAAAGCAAGTAACATTTCTCTGTATCCGTCATACTCATGCCTACTTCACGTCAATTTGGCTAATAATAATTGTTTGTTATAAATTTTTATCTATACTATTCGTAATATTATAAAGAGGTAAAGTTTCTAACTTTGTTTGATTGTAGCTACACTATTCAGGAGTGATATAGGCTATATGTTATTGTTATTGAATAAAAAATTCAGTGAAAAATTATAGTATACATATGTAAATTAAGTCCGTGAAATACGAACGAGATGAAAACTTTACTTTTATTTGCATCACAAAAATAATTAACGCCTAACGAATTGGGCACGTGTCGGCTAGTCATTCATAAATACATCAGTAGAAAAAAGCTACTAAATTTAGTTGACATGCCATCCGTTTAAATTATACTGGAAATTCAGAATGTTACGGTCTATTTCAAGGTAAAAGAAAATTCTATCTCGGAGAGTCAATCGTCATTTTGTTCTTCGCCTAAGCGTTCACGTCATTCACGTCAATTTAGACATGGCTGGCCGCGATATTAACGACCTAGCTAATATTATTTATGTGTCAACTTGGTCTATTTATGAATTCGGCACACTGATGCGCTCCCGCATCGCTCAGTGATTCATTGCCGGGAAATAAGTGCAGTTCTATGAATATCGGAAAGAATTATGAGGGAACTGTATTTCATAGATTAATGGCATTCAATCATAACAGCATACATTAATTATAATTGCTTAAAATAAGTTATATATTATAAGCAACATTATATTATAATTAACAAAATTGTTGTTCAAATATAACTACAATTATTTGTACAGTTTTTTTTTAATGAAATATTTTTAAAGTCGATTAGCAAATAAAAATTTAATACTTAAATCGTAATCGGCAGCGTTTTTTAATTAACGAAAATAAGCACAAAAAAAACAGTTGGGCATAACGCTTGAGGTAATGAACAGTTTTATCACTTAATAAATATGAATGATAAAAGTATTACAATACTAGTATCCAACAAATATACACAAGTTGTTGAAAAATAAACCAGCTCGTTAGTATTCACAAAGACGCCTACTTATATCTTTTTACACTTGTTTTGATAAAAACATCGACATCTGATACGTGTGTCATTCGAACGGGTAAGAGGAGCTGTCACTCGTCGTCACTTATAAGGATTATCGCCTTATTAACTACCACAATGTCTGCATGTTACGCGAGGCTTCCTCCACTACAGTAAAAGCCTTGTTTATTTTAAATAAAATTTAGTTCAATTTCTAAGGATTTTTTTATTATCATGTCTAAGGATTTTTTTTGCATTGCAAGCATGAAAACTAATTTGTGATAACTTTGAAATTATATTTCGCGTTTCTTCAGCGTTTCTAATTTGTTTTAGTTTTAATTAAGAGTACAGCGCTGTAAACGTCGTTTTCATTTGTACCACTAATAATGATACAGCGCAGTCTTACAATTAACATGTCGAAATGTCGTTCCCTCGGCACACAATGCCACATATCGTTTGGAAACTCTACCGCACTCATAAATCACTGTGATAGACACTGACGAAAGTAACCCGACTTGTCCGACGTAATTCCACGGCTAACATTGTAATAATTGACAGTCGGTTTCGATATCGTTTTTATAACTACCCGCGTCCGATAAATAACTGTCAGTGACGTCACAGGATTGTGTGCTTGTTACGGTTCTATTTGTGTATTGAATACAGCTTGTTAAGACTCTGGAATTGAATTTGAGTATGTAGTTTGTACTCTGTTATCTTCTGACATTACTTTCATAATCTGTATAAAATTAATAGTAAGAAAGTGTTGTTACTTTACTGTTAATTGAAGAATTAACACTAAGGTTAAATTGATACGTAATTTATATGTGTATGCGATAGGTGTAAATGAAAATGAAAGAATAATTAGTTATTCTCTCATAATATTTTATAATCTTTAATTTGAAAAATTAATCTTTTTAATAACAGATTTCTCATATGGAGTATAGTAATATTATGTTAAGTATGTCAGATATGAAGAAGGAGAAGGTATACTTTTCGGCTTGAAGGTATATTTCTCTTTCTCATGATCTCAGAGTACTCACTCAGTCTACTGTGGGCATAAGTGGGTAATGTTGACACAAGTAAACGCAATTAATTATATCACCAAATTATTATAACACAGGAATCAGTTAACAGAAAGGTAACGCAGTACGGAAGGCGGGTAGTTATTAGTTAAGGGGGCGAAGACTAACTTCTTAGCATTCGATGGATTCACGGTTCACCGTGCGGGTACAGAGTCCATCGTGTGGCAGAGGGAGTAACTCAGAGCAGTGCCTAGGACTTGCGACCCAGGTGTAGGTTTAAGGAGGCCCCCTTTGAGATGCGCATCAACGCTCACCTTCACGGCTCGAGTTATACGCCTCGCCTAGTCAAATTAATCGTAATAGGTAATAATTAATTCGACTGCACAAATTAATTATTGAATGAGTCTAGGTTAAGCTACTAGCAGGATACAACAAGTGTATCGTGCCAAGCCAGAGCCAAGACTGCCTTAGCCGAGGTGAAACCGTTCGTTTTATACACGTCAGAACAATTCGAGTAATATAATAAATGAGGGTAGGTGACTATCGAACGATGTGCTAGGTGGCGCGTCGATCACCTCACTACCCTAACAGCTAATAATTGACAACTGACATTATCTGAATACACCCAAGTCAAACACTTGACGTTCCGTATTCATACTCTGCGACAAGTAAATGTTTCGGATGAAGTAAATTTTCGAAATCGAAAGTTAAAGTATTTTTCTTCGTTTACTTTGTAAATAAAATACTACGTATTATTTTTATGTAAAATTAGATTGTGAGTGTCGCTGAAACAATCGTTATCGTGAGTAACGATGCTGCGGTCCAGAGAGAGTGGTATTGAGATGTCGCATCGGATCGTACGAAAACGAAAGTTATGGCCCGTTTGGCGGGAAATTAATGGTGTTTTACATATATCATGTCGAAAGAACTTAAAAACACTGTAAATTTATACATATAATAAAATGGTAGGAAAGTCAAAAGTATACATTGAATATTTTTTTAAAAGAATACTTGGGGTGTAATCTACAGTCGATACCGAAGCCAAAAATATGGTTTTTAGAATTTTTGTCTGTTTGTCTGTATGTATGTCCGGGAATAACTCAAAAAGTACTGCATGGATTTACTTCAAATTTGGCATGAATATTATTAAGAAGTCGGGTCAACATATAGGCTATATATCATCACGCTATCACCTACGGGAAACGAGCAGTGAACCTTTATTTCTTCAACGCATTCTGTAACGACGCGTAATCTAACGACGCATATTTGAATGTTGTTCTTATTATGTTAATAATAACCATTCTGTAAGCTAGCTTCACACTATAAATAAAGACATTCTGTAATATATTTAGTATCAGCATTGCACCCGTGCGAAGCCGGGGCGGGTCGCTAGTAATGATAATAAAAATAAAAAACAAACAAACAAGTTTTGATAGTTTTTATTGAGTAACCAAAAGTCAAACTCGTGGATGTACAAAACTTAATCTTGATTTTAAATTTTAAATGTAATGAATTTTTAAAGGAATATAAAAATAGGTAAAAAAACTTTTTAACTTAAACGGTTTTATGTTAAACATACATTGCAATGTTTAAGATAAATGTACTAAAAACCAAAAAATAATAAAATAGATACAGTCGTGGGAATTATAAACATATGCATAGACTAGACTAAAATAAAACCGTGGGGCACGTCAATTGTCTACAATCGTTGATTAAAATGTTTGTTTTGTAATGTTACACTATAATTAGGCAGTTGTTCAATCGACAACGATGGACGTGTGATAAGTAGGGCTAGAATGTGGAAACAAGCTAGCAAGCTCGATTATAAGCGAGTTTTAGGGTTTCATAGTGGTGAGCGAGTAGTACTTTTATCATATGTTTTGTCGATTAAAGACAAACTACGAGCAGTGAAACGATTCCTCGCCAGCCAGCAGTGTGAATGTCCAACGATAAACTAGTTGAAACATCTCTTTTATTTACATGGAGTGTATAACTATTGGAATTTCCATGAGCAAGAAAATAGTAAGTAATTTCCTCACCGTCTGCGGGCCAACTGCCTATTTTAACGACGAATTAAACGATTCTTCTATCGCACATTAAGTCGATAATTTGTAGACAATTGACGTGCCCCACGGTTTTATTTTAGTCTAGTCTATGCATATGTTTATAATTCCCACGACTGTATCTATTTTATTATTTTTTGGTTTTTAGTACATTTATCTTAAACATTGCAATGTATGTTTAACATAAAACCGTTTAAGTTAAAAAGTTTTTTTACCTATTTTTATTTTCTAGTTTTTAGTTTTTATTTCGCATTCTGTTTAATTCATTTAGTGCTTCATTATTGCAAGGCCCATCTTAAATATTGAGGTTGTATAGTGCACTGTATTCTTCTTGTCAAGCCCTTTTATTTGATACCCATATTGGTGGGATTGATAAAAAATTGTTATCAGACATTTGGTAGCGGCGGCCAGCTTAGATTTCAATTTTGCATAGTAAATTGTATTCTACTTGTTGAGACCTTTCATTTGATACCCATGTTGATGGGATTGATAAAACCTAAGTTATTCGCCATTTTGTAGAGGCCGCCATCTTGGATTTTAATTTTATATAGTACATTGATTATACTGGTTGAGCACTTTCATTTGATACCCATATTGATGGGATCGATAAAACCTACGTTATCCGCCATTTTGTAGCGGCCGCCATCTTGTATTTCGATTTTTTATAGTATATTGTATTCTGCTTGTTGAGCCCTTTCATTTGATACCCATATTGATGGGATTGATAAAACCTACGTTATCCGCCATTTTGTAGCGGCCGCCATCTTGGATTTCAATTTTTTATAGTATATTGTATTCTGCTTGTTGAGCCCTTTCATTTGATACCCATATTGATGGGATTAATAAAACATAAATTATCCGCCATTTTGTAGCGGCGGCCATCTTGAATTTACAATGATAATGAATAAACATAATTGTATTGTCACCAAAATCCAAAGTGTATACAAAATTTCAGATTAATCGGTTGACAGGAAGAGGGTGAAATTTGAATTACTAAATTTGACCCAAGAATAATAAAAAATAAAACAAACAGGGTGAGCTAAATAAAACCGTTTAATAAAGCGCCTCCTTAATGTAAACGTTGAAGAGAACAAATTAAGTCTCCAGTGAATTATTTAATTGACACAACATGTAAATGAAGTGGGAATAATTAATTCCTAACTATTTGCATGTCAGCGAGTAGCGAAGCCATGTAAATGTCAAAGGCTACTCGCTGCAAGCGATTAAACAAAGGAGGCACTATTTTTAAATTCACATTATTATGAAGAGCTAAATTTATTCATGTTTTCTAAATTTAGTATTTAGTTTGGTAGCTCTGGCACATTAAGCGATGACCTTCACGATTAACCCCAAAGTCGAAATAAGGGTTGAAATATTTTATTGTTTCCATTTTAAATTAAGCCTAAATTAAGGTTTTTTATAGAACTAGCGACCGTAATGTTTGTTTCATAAACCCTTTAACACTTGTTTAACCAAAAATAAATGTTTTAAATGCAAGCCTTAATCCAAACTACAATGATATTATTGCAATGTAATTGCTTCACTTTTTACATAATAAAACAAAAGGTCAATGATGTGCTAATTTTATTAAATGTATGTTTTCGCCAATACTTAGTAGGTATATATGTTAATGCATTGTTATCATACACATATATGACTTGCTGTAAGACATTGTGACGTTAACACCACTTCGTGTTATTCAGTCATCGATGTCTAATACCAGCCAATTCCACTTCTAAGCTTTCCTCTTCTTTTCACGTAATCCCTAACCCTTTAATCCTATAATAATGTTTCTTGTAAGCCTTCTCGTTTATACAATTTAAGTGAATAAGTGAACGCAGTTGTATCACAGTATCCTTGCTTTGGTAACTTGGTTTGCATTGTCGATATCAAGCGTAGTAATGAGATGCGGGAAAGTTAATTAAGGGCCAAGATTTACATTATTACCTTCGATATAAATCTCGAGTTGTTTCGTTCAGTTTTCCTACATGTATTTCACGGTTAGTGCTTTATCGTCCGTTCCGCTGGCATATCAGATTTGTCTTGAATAATAAACAATTTGATAGCAAAGCACTAAATGTGAAATGTGATAATTTTTTCTTCAATATTAATTTTAAATAACGAGCATACATATATTATATACACTACGCTTTACTAAAAACATCGAACTGCTCTGCGTTGAGTTTTGAAAATAATTTAATCAATATGATTTAAGTTTCCTTTTTTTAGTATTTTCTAAATGATTTTAATATAATCACTACTATAAGAGTTTATTTAAAAAAAAATATATACGATTTTGTACACCTTATTTTTACTATATTGTGTACTTTTCCATCCAGATACACCGCTTTATCTAAAAAATCGCTTTGAGTTTCTCTGCGACACTCATGAACGTTCCCTCAGGTCATCTTTAACCTTAACACTCAAAACTCCTTCTCATACTACTTCCTTTTATTCAAACTCCTTTTCTGTTAAAGCTGTACAACTTTGGAACTCTCTTCCTCTCTCTATAAGAAAAGCTCAATCTCTTGCTTGTTTTAAAAAATATCTAAAGGCGCATTTTTTGTCACTAAATACCTCATAAATATCATTATCAGCTTCATAAATATATATATTATATAGTATTTGTTTATGTAGTAAATATGTATATATTTATTTGTATATATGTATGTGTATGTATATTGTTTGTATATGTATGTGTATATGTATATTTACTTCTGTTAATATCATACTGTTTGTTAACTATACGCCAATTCTTTATCAACTGTTTGTACACTTCCCTCCCGCTTCTCTTTTTCTTCGCTATGTCCTATGCCCAAAGGTTGTCTGGAAGAAATCGCTCTTAGCGATAAGACCGCCTTTGTACATCTTTCTTTTCATGTATCACTTTTTTGTAATTTCTTTGTGGTGTACAATAAAGAGTATTTATTATTATTATTATTATTACCTTACAGAACTCTGCGTCGCAATTTTTTTGCATTGCTTGAAAATTAATTTACTTATGTTTAAATCATAGTGCCTGAGATAAAGTAAATTAACAATTTATTCGGATTAAAAAATTTAACAAATTTTGATAAAATAGCAAAGCATTGTATGTCAGAGCTGTATTAGCGTGATTAAGAAAAAAAAAACCTGAACTAATCTTTAGGAACAAAAGCTTTATAAGTCAGAAGTAAGTGGAAAATCCAATCGAAATTTTTTATACGATTCCAACGATTCAAGAAAAGCTTCGTATACAGTGTATGTTATATTTTTAGTGTGAATTTACAATTTTTTTAATAATAGACGCCGTGTACTTTAATAATAAATTAAAAAAACACACTGAACGACACGCGTTTTTCCGCATCTGTTTCTAGTCGTAATATTTTACAGCCAGACAGAATAGGAAACTGTATCGCTACATCCGAACAAACTCAATGCTTTGTTTCAAAGTATTATAATTAATGATTATAAATTTGTTCTTAGATGACGAATTTAAATAAAAATACATTTTTGGTAATCATTAAAAGTATTTCATCTTTTTTTTCAGTCTTAATATCGTACAGTAACGAGTTGAGTGCAACAGAAAAGTTTAGAACCCCTATTTCTAAACGTTATTTCGAGATAGTCTATCGGGGTCTTAGTTCCAATCGATTTACCACAGAGATCGCAAAGATAGTGTCGGGATTAAGTTACAAAACACAAATACCGGTGTATCGATAGCGTGCGCTAATCAATTAGAGCCGGCATAATCGCTCGATTGATTTAACTACGGGAAACTAGCCACTTTTCAACGTCGGACTCAGTGTCTAGGAAATTGTTAGTTTAGCACTTGGCGTTTATTGCAGGAATTAGTATTAATGATATTTTGTTCTTAAATGGAAATTTGTTAATGATAATGATGATGACGATGATAACCTTTTATTTATTTGCACTTATTTACATATTTGAAATGGGTTGGCGTTGGATAGTATTACTAGATTTAAAATTGTGCGGCGAATAAAAGCAGTTAACTTTGAACTTCCTGTTTCCTTGCTTTTTTCTTGCGGTATTCTTTAAAGAACTAACACAATAACAATGAATAATAAATAATTTCAGTTTTTGTAATGAGATCTCGTTACTAGTATTATTAAGTTGTAAAAATAGCTGTATTTTTAGTTGCGTGACGTTTGTAGTAGGTATTTACTTTTTGTTGTATTTTTTGTACGAAAAGTGTAACACTCGTATATTTTTATAGAAAAATGTATAGTTTACAGAGCTTAAAATAATTAATGTAAAAAAATGAAAGTATAACCTTGTCCTTCGATATTATTAGCAGAATAAATGAGAACATTAAATCTTTTAAACTTTATTGCAGTTTTATGACGGATTTTAACAATCGAAAATAAGTGTTAATCGGCTTTTATAAGCCTTAATTGATGTTTTTGAACTTATTTTATGACCCGAATGCATTTCGTTTATATACGAGTATATCATCGCAGAACCTTCGTGCGCATACAAAGGTTTATTTAGCGATTAAGTTGTATAAAAATGACGATAAAACGAATATTTAGTACCGATTTATACAAGTTAACTTTCGAAACATATTTTAAGTGCGCTTTTTATAAAATTGGTAATTACATATTATTTTGTGCCCATTTTATTTTCTAAGTAATATTTTCGTATGCAACGAAAACCATACATATAAATTCTAATCAATTGATAGTAATAAAAATAAATCCCGATGTCAAAGCTTAAAAAAACAGAAATTGCATCATCTGGTTCGTATTGTACCTCCTCTGGTACGACCGCATACTATCGTGGTCAATTTTCGGTGATTCATTAATTCAGCCTGTCACATCCCACTGCTGGTCACAGGCCTCTTTCCCCATCTAAGAGAAGGATCAATTTTCGGGCACCAAGTTGCAAGTGGTAGAAACTGAGTCGCAAGTCGTCAATACTAGGTTAGGTAATCACTATTCTATACGTTACTACGAGAAACTGTTCTAACAGCTTGTTGCTAGCCGATGTCGAAGATCAAAGGCATATTGCTAGTCTTCGGATCTTTAGGATCATATTTCGATTCGAAACCATCTGGAGTTTAATCTGCTAAACGTTAGCAATTTTCACCACACTGACCATATCTTTAACAAAATGTCACAAGCTTATGCTAAGTATCAATGATTTCGCATCACATAAATCGTTGACATTACTAAATAGTATTCAAATGTCAAGTATAATTGTGTTTGATTAATGTTATCTCCTTAATAAAGAAGCTGTTTGTAGTTTTCTCTCTTTACACGTCTGCTTTGATTGCATCAAACGCAACAGATTTAGATCAGTGAACTCTTACTCAGATCGGCTATCTCAACGGAGCCTAGATAAAATTCCAGTTTGACCTGTCAGTGTTTTCCCATCTGTTTTCTCTTAGATGTAGCAATCGACTTTATCACTTATCAATAAATTGATCTAGCTTGCGACGTTTGAAAATTTAAATTTGAAATTTCAACCAAACAAAAATAGTCCGCAATCTGAGAAAATAAAATTAACAAACAAAGGAAAAATGAGAGTAGGTGTCCTTATTTAATATCTTTAGGCACTATACTTAATTCTCTTCTGTTCATTTTACTACATATTTGTACTACTCGAAAAAATCCTTAATCTAATTTTAACTCAATAATTATTTAAAAATATTACAATTATTTGGGTTACATTTTTTTTTATATCTTAATCGAACAAAATCAAGTTTTATCAAATAATCGACCTTGGCAAAACACCTCACCATTTCTATTTGCTATGTAGACCACGAAATAACCTTAAATTTGTCTAGACAACATTCGTGTCAAAATTATCTCATCAACGCTCACTCGTGCTTAAGGAACAGACAAGCCTTGATGCGGATAGCATCTAAGATTTCAGATTATAATTCTTAAGAAACTACTCATAGTTTTGTACGTGACATGTCGCAAAGAAACTGAGATCCAATCGTCGAATGCTCTTAACAAATATTCTCTACAAACTTTTTTTCATGCAACCAGTTTCACAAACATGCGTACGGCTCACCTGATGAAAAGCGATGACCGTACCTTATAGATACCTACAGCACTAGAAGCATCGCCAGCGCTTTGACAACCCTACCCCCAATACACCCGAGAAGCTCTGGTCACCTCACTTACCACAGGAGCAAAACACAGCTAGAAAGCAGTATTATTTAGCTTTGATCTTCTGTAAGGTCGCGGTACTTCCCCAGTTGAACCGCTCCCGATTTAGAGCAGGATATTTCCTGGTGTGTCCTACCTCAGTTAAAATATTTTATGCAGGTACTAACGTTCTAATACCTATGCTTAATTAAACTTTTCGCAGTAAACAAAATTAAAAACTATAAATATATTATAAGTATTATTACAAATATATATAAGTATTCCAATTAACAAAAATAACATTTTTAATAATCATTTTAAATAATTTTAACGGTATATAAAATAAATAAAGATCATATTAAATGTTAAAACCAAGGTCAAGGAGTCGCATTTTTTTACGTCCGGGGTTAGTCACGACACGGCACTCTAGAGAGTACGAACCCTTCTACCCGAGGTGTATAACCTTGCTTTTTATTGCAGCCTAAGGATAAAGTAAAGCACTCAAACGTACAGTTTGACCGTCTTTACTTCTTATTCGTGCACACGAGCTTAAATAAATAACATTCTTGTCGTCCAGTTTGTATATTTTGTTTGAGAATCTTTTCCAGGAACCTTGAAAAGACTATGAATTTTTATTTTTTTATAAGCAGTATCGAATTTAATATCGAATTACCGGAGGCTATATACTATAAAAGATTATAAAATTCAGAACTTTACATCGCAAAGTAATTGCGTGTATTTTAATTCACACACAAAGAACAACGCCTTAACACCAAGTACTTCTTATTAAATATTTACTCTCCGGAATACATAAATACATTTTTAACGATCATAAAAATTTACGAACATAAATTCGCAGACGCAATTAAAATTAAAGTTGTTAAAAAAACTCTGCGGATTTACGGCTGAACGTAAGTGCACTCGACTCTTCCGCCGAAGGTAAAAAAGTGTTAACGTCAAAGAAAGTGGTTCCGGTAGGCGAGTGCAATACTAATTCCGTCTGGTATGAAATGTCGGACATTTACTACTCGTAAATATTTATACCGCGGAATAGGGGGCGATAACTTTTTACGAGGCACTTAGGGTGCTGTCAGGGCTGTTGTTCTGATAAAAACGTCGAGGATTGAACGGGCTATTGTAGACTAGGTTAACCTCTTTTTTTCTGACGGTAGCCTACTTTAATTATAATTTATAGTTTATTTTTTGTTTAAGGGAAGATAGAATTTATTAATTTTATAGTAATATGTTTAAGATAACTACAACCCTGATTCCTGAACTTGAATGTTGTTTTGTTATATAACCTTAATTATACCTTATCAACTGTTATATAGTCCATTCCTGTGCAAAGATCTATTATTTGTAAAAGGTGAACAGTTAAGAGATTCCACTATGAGTTAATCTAAATACGTGTTTTAAGTTTCAAGTATTACTTTCAGGTTAAAGAAGTCATATATATATATTGATTTCATTAATTATATATCATTATATCGTATCGAAGATTTGACTCTATTGCCTATAAAATGTTCAAATAATTTACTTTATTACCATGTGTGTCGTATGAGGTCAACTGAAAACGATATATTGATAACATCCGATGAGAACATCCGTAACATTTGGTGTACTTATACGTATTAAACAATATCTTTTTAGAGTGTTTTACGTGTACATATTTTAAACCAAAATGATCTTATTAATTAATTATTTAGATTTTCTATCTTGTCATACTTTTATTGAGTATTCCTCTAACAACGGAGGTGCACATCAACATTTATGGTGTATATCTTATGTATGTATAACAGTCACAAAAATATATTTTAAATATTCCTAACAATTCTTGAATAAAACCAACATTCATTACTGTATTTAAATACATATTTGTACAGTATATACCTACCTGCTTAGCACATTTACCTTAATAAATATACAAGATATTATAACATCTGGCTATTTATAATTTATACTAACTCTTCATAATAATAAATAATTAATCTATAATCTATTCTCAATTTGACTATAGACTTTAACAATAAACGAAAGAGTATATATGCGTATGTGTCAAATACATGGTAGTGTGTATAATGTTTTTTTTTTTTTGTGTAGAATGCATTTTTTGCATAATTTAAAAAAATAGTTGCGTTCAGTACTCCTCTATATAAATAAAATATAAGTGTGCGAAATTTCATACTTCTCCGTCCGCGCAATTTTTGTAAAAAAGGGTACAAGATTTTGGCTTCACGTATTATTGATATATAAATAGATAAAGAGTTACTCAATTGCGTTTTGTGTTTTTTTTTTTTAACATAAGTTCAGTACTCTAACTTTAATGTAAAGATATGTCGAATTTACAATTTTATTCTTTTTTTCTTGGTATGTATTATATGTTCAAGATAAACTATTGGAACGAAGTTAAACCGAGGATGGTGATTATTTTGTTAGTTGCATTAATGAACCGTTGAAAGCTCATTTGCTTAATCGGTTTAGTGCTTGAGGAGATAAGGCGGGGAAATGAATGAATAGCCTATTTTAAGAATTTTAACTAAATGACGTTACAGTATTAGAATTTGTTAGCTTCTTACTGTATATAGTATTTATACACGTTTACATTCGTATTACAAACTAGATGTGACCGCGACTTCGTCCGCGTGGAATTTAACAAAAAAGTTATTTTTCAGTTCGAAGAGTTTTAAAATAAATAAATGTCTTAAATAACAGTAGTCTACGTTGCTCCTTATCACATCAGCTATCTGCCAGTGAAAGTCCCGTCGAAATCAGTCCAGCCGTTTCAGAGATTAGCCGGAACAAACAGACACACAGAAAGATAGACAGAGAAAAATTGTAAAAATCATCATCATCTGGGGTGTTCCTTCGACACGACTGGGTGGAATCACGGGGACGCGGTTGCACTTCCGCGATACCGCTAGCGATTGCCTTAAATACTCGTCGCGATTAGTAACTCCTAAGAGGCTCCTTCGAACACAAAGTTCGCCTGCCTTGTCAGGACCGTGCAATGAGGACGATACATCCCCCGATCTATCGCCCGCTGATCCGGCGTTACGGCGGCAGATTGGCCAGGTAGACCCTGCGTCACCGACCGCGCCATCCGCGACGTATCGGGAGCGAGTTTGGGTCTTATTCTCGCTCCCGTTCTGCCACTTCCTTCTGCAGCATTATGGATTTGCAGTAGGAGTAAACTGCAGTCCATTTTTCCTGACTGTCGACCACATCACTCTATTACTCTAACAGCACAACTATGGCAACATAAGTGAACATGAATAAAAGCGCGAGTTAACATCTTAATATATTTATTTATTTAATTTATTCATTATTATTTACTAGGTGACCCCTCAAACTTAGTTTTACCATAAATGATAATAACCCTATAAATCCCCCTCCTTATAACTTTAGGGGTATGAAAAATAAATGTTAGCCGATTCTCAGACCTACCCGATATGCACACAAAATTTCATAAAAATCGGTCCAGCTGTTTCGGAGGAGCCGTATTGTAGCTAACATTGTGATGCGAGAATTCTATATTTAAAATTAATATATACGTGTAATTAACCCACTTGTCCTTATTGTAATAGTATTCCAATGAATTTGAAACATATTAAACAATTTAGAGCCTGCTATTAAATAATACTTACACCGTCTCTAACCACAGGCTGTCTTACAGAAACAACTCTCCCTAATTATTAAGCCTTGGAACACAATATTATCTACATCTATAAAGCTGTTAACTGATTAAGATGCAAGAATCATCCAGTAGCTTATAATTGTATGAAATCGCTTCACACAAATTGTAGGCTTAAGACTCGTAATGTTTGTTTGAATTTCATTTATGAGTGTAATTGTCCAGCTTTCAGGAACTGTGGTTATTGTAAATCATTAGCTAATAGCTTGACCTCGCACAAGCATTGCCCTCTGTCATTGATATTACGTACGTTTATATTTGATCGTAAATTACATTGTAATTAATTAAGGATGAAGATAGTTTCTGTGAGGCAATATCGGTGAATAAGCTTTATATAATCATTAACTCTAATTATATTTATATATACGAGTAAATTATAAAATCTTTCGTTACGCGTACGTGGTGGGTCTGTAGCGATCTGTGAAAACATTTATTGGATACCTTTTCCTAAATATAAAGATCGTTCGGAACACGTGTCGTTTCAACCCGTTAAAAATAAAAAAGTATCGAGTTACTAAATAGGATATTTGACGAAGACGCAAGGGAAAAGTATATACGGCAGCCTTATGAAGCCGGAAGGGTACGTGGACAGAAAATCTGGTTACAAATTCTAAGGGCCTTACGTCTGCAACTTGATACTGGGCTTACTTACACGTTGTGACTTCCAGGAATATTGAAACAAATCAGCGGCATATGGCACTTGTCACGTTAGCCTAAAGCTCCGTGACCTTAATTTATCGTTGAATTATTGGTCATTGAACTCATTTCTTTTAAGTTTTCGTTTTAAAATGTAACAATATTATTTTATTTTAATGCTGAAGGAATTATATAAAGTATGTGAAGATTAAAATTGTCCAGCGGAAGATTTGTCAAGTCCAGCATAAATCAAATAGCTATCATTTTAGTATTAGTCTCGTAATTCTACCGTAAATCCTGCGAGTGTTGAGAACTGGCTCTCTGCACTTGTAATCACAGGACAGGACGACATAGCGTGGGTCGCTCGCAATCAGGCGCGCGCTATGTGCCACCGCTCGCTCTATTTATATGACAAACACTTTTTGTACATTAGAATCACAAGCTCATTAGAAACGATATTTCAGTTTAGAATAATGTATTTCGATTCGTTATATTGATATATTTCAAGAACAATATGTTATATTATATTCAGGAACTACTTCTGAAACGTTATTTTACAAATTTCGTAATTAATAAATTAATCTATAGATAATAAGAATACGCAAATCACTTAAGTTTTATGCATTAGATGTAAATACCATTGTAACAATCGTTGGTATACCAAATAAATAAATAAATCTTTTGACTCGAAATGCAAATTAACCCTGAAAAAACCAAAAAGTGAAAAAAAAAAAACTTAAATGTATAAGCGTTCGTTATTGGTTTCATGCCTTTTATATTAGTCCAAAATATTAAATCATTCAAAGAGACGGTAGCCCTACGTGACTACCGCGTAAAACCAGTTTAAGTAGTCGTCGTGATTATTTCAAAGCTTTTCCCGTCTTACTAAGTTAGATCGTCCAGGATAATCTTCACTCGCTGTAAAACATACCTTACCAAATCGTTTAAGGCTTTTTGAGTTTTTGTTGGCAGCTCCACAGGCAAGCTCCTTAGATAGTTATGACATCCGGTCACAAGATCTGTTGAAGAGTTGTCGTGACACTCACACTCTGGTTTTGCGTTGTAAATTATTTCTTGCGCTAGTAGCTACTTACTGGTGCTTCTTTACAGTTCGATGTTATAATGTTAAGCTTCAATATATAATATCTGAAGTACTTGTAGCCGCTTAAGTGTGTGATCGTGATACAAACTTACGTTAACTGTCAATAGAATATAGGCTTATACATTTTTAAAAATGGTAGGAAAACGTAATTATAGTACCTTTACTTGTTTAGCCCCTACTTTTTCTTCGTATAAAAATCATACATACATACATACATACATGAATACATACATACAAACATACATATAATCACGCCTCTTTCCCATAGGGGTAGGCAGAGACCACTTCTATAAAAATCATATGTATACAAATACATGTAATAAATAGCTACATACTTTAAACAAATTGGGAGCATTGTATCAATATTTGTTTTTCTTTGTAGCCACCACCGATAGTCCACGCTCCGCCGGTAGCTCTGCCGCCCCCGACCGCTGCGTCGTCTCCGCCGGCCTCGCACTGCTCCGCGCCACGCACTATCGTCATCCAGCGACCGGACGCGCGACACGGCTTCGGCTTCACACTAAGACACCTTGTTGTATACCCACCGGAGTCGTTGCAGGTAAATACCTTATTTAATTATAATATTTTTATAACATAAAAAAATAATTAAAGTGTATATTAATTGCTTATTTTATTGCTCATTTAATCTATTATTACTCTTCGAAAATGCCTACTCTCGTTTTCGTTTCTCCTCAATAAAATCTTTTGAAGTCATATATAAGCACAATGCTGACTAAAACATAATTTTGTAATAATTTCTCGCTTGTCCGTTGTTTGGCATCTACACCAAAATAGTTATGCCAAATGTTATTTTCATTTGTCAGTATGCCAAATAGGTGAAAACGAGACGTATTTTACAAAATATTTAAAATCAATAGTTAAATTTCAAAGAGTACATATTGCTTTGTAATAAATAAACATTTTAAGATAATGATAATATGTGCGTTTGTTCTCAAACAAGAAAATACTACTTCAAATTACATCGACAAGTCGATTCCTGATATGAAGATCATTGTATTTCATTTTGTTAAGTTTTCAGGAGAGCTTTTTTACAATTTTGTTACAATTAAAAAGTGGCCAAGTGATATTACTATAATCTTTCATTAAAATCCATTCAGTAGTTTCTGCGTGAAAAAGGAACAAACATCCATACATCCATAAATACAAACTTTCGCGTTTATAATATACGTAGGATTAGTTGCATTGTTTTTCATATCAGATGTCGAATACTCATTATTAGGGATAAATAAAACTACTCTCAGATCTCGCCCAAATTTAAAATGGAGTTACAAGATAAACACCATCTTTCGAATAAAAAAAGAATGACTAGCCCGTTGGCGCAGTTAGTAGTGGGCCTGCTTTCTGTGCCGCGGGTTGCGGGTTCGATTCCCGCCTGAGTCTGGGTGTAATATTTGTATTTATATATGTATTATTTCTATGTACATTTATAAAAAAATATATAGTTATAACAGTCGGCTGTTACCTGTAACACAAGCATTAAGTTGCTTACCATAGGAACAGACGACCGTGTGTGTATGTTATAAGATAAAAAAAAAAAAATAATCATAGAAATTATCTCAATAAAAAGCTATCAGGTAACTAACACACATAAAAATAAATACGTTACCTTTTTTTAAGTCGGCCATGGAGGTCATAAGTATAAATAATATATCAAACAAGTGTGCCTGTCTGATTTTTCATATTTGTGGTTTAATATTCCAGGAGCTATACGAAGATGCGCGCCACCTGGCCGTCGGAGCAGTGGGCGCGCCGATGGACACGATCTTCGTAAGGTCGGTGCGGCCGGGCGGGCCGGCGGCGGCGGCGGGGCTGCGCGCCGGCGACCGCGTGCTGGCCGTCAACGGCGAGCCCGTCGCCTGCGGGCGGGCGCGCGCGCCCTACGCGCGGGTGGTGCAGCTGGCGCAGAGGGAGCCGCGCACGCTGCGGCTCACCGTCGTGCCGAGGGACCACGACTTGTTGCAGAGGGTGAGCGCGCTTGCCAAGCTGTTTATGTGTAATCTATTCATTAGCATACTAGTGTTTGGACAACATTTGAGTCAGAGAAAAAACCTCACTCTCTCTCTCCTACATGGAATAAGAGGGCTAAGACCAGCAGTGAAATATTACGGACTTAATTTTTTTAAAGTAATTGCCTTTGTTAAGAAATAGTACATTGAAAAAGTCGTTGTCTAATATTGTTGTCGCTGATAAATCTCTATTGTATTAAAAATGTTCTAAAAGTACCTACTTGCCTTTTTCTAGTATTTCAGTGAAGCAGCGTACAACCCAGAAACAAACCAACGGCAGATCGACATGCCGGCGGTAACAGAGCACGAGTCGCGGCTGTTCGACGCGTACCGGCGGCCGCGGCTGCCCGCGCTGCCCGCGCCGCAGGCGCCGCGCCTCGAGGACCCGGAGTACGCGACCGTAGCGCCGCGACTACCCACCACACCCCACTATCTACTACATGATGGGTGAGTATCGTTACTGTGGTTTTCTTTGTATATTTGATGAGGTCGGCAAACAAGCCGACGGTTCATCTGATAATAAGCGGTTACCGTAGTCTATAGACGCTTGCCACACCAGAAGCATTCCAAGCGCGTTGTCGACCCTCGCCAGGAGCTCTGTGCTTTGCTGTGACCCTACCCCAATTAATGTTAGAAACTTACTACTTAAAAAACAATCGTATGCTACTTATATCATACTAGCATCCCGCCCCGGCTTCTCACGGGTATTTAACAAAAAATTAAAAAAAAATCTCCTTAATTTTTGAAAACATAATATAGCCTATGTCACCCGCTTTCCAACAGTGAAGGAATTTTTCAAATCGGTTCAGTAGTTTCGGAGCCTATTCAATACAAACAAACAAACAATCAAATATTTCCTTCGTATAATATTTAGTATAAAAGATGCATATGATAATTAAATATTTTTCGAGATCCTTCTAAATGATTAATAAGTTATAATTTCTTAAATTAAATCTATTTTTTACAGCAGAAGAGAATCTGATACGTCTCTACCGTCATCAGCAGCGGAGAGCAAAGACAGTCTCGGTTCTTTTGATTCAAATTCGACACTGACAGGCCGAGAGCTGGACGACTCGATAATTCTCTCCCGAATACGAAAGAGTCTCGAGCAGAAGGAAGCCTTCCTCAGACGCCCGAGCCAACCCACCGGGTGGGTCACCCCGGACGCCCCACCGCCGATTAAGCAGAAGGAGTTTTATGCTAGACCACAGAAGTTACAGAAGCCAGCCTGGCCTCCACCGCCTTCTTCCCCACCGCTAGCAGCCTCCCCACCACCCCTCCTCCAGCCACAAAACCAAGAACAGAGGAAAGATGAGTGCGCCACAAGCGTAGACAGTGGTACTTACAGTGGCTACGGTGAAGTAAACGGAACGCATAATGATAAAAACAGATTAAAACAAGATAAAAGCCAATTTGTGGCAACGTTATCGAAGATACATGAAACTTCGCCAAATGCTCAAACCACGAACGTCGGAAACTTAAGCAACGGATCGTCTATTGAGTTCAGAGAAGAAAGCGCTTCATCGAGTAATCAAGATAATAGGTGAATTAAACAAATATTTTACTAATCTACTAGAAAATAGTTTATACTCAATATTATAAAGATTTCATTAGTTCGGACAAGCTAAACTTAGGATATACTAGTCCGAATTAAAACATTATTTTTACTTTTTAAATTTTGTTTATTTAAACAAGGCTATGATAAAAACTATAGATAAGACTTATGGTAATCCTTAAAATTTTAGATACCCAGTACCTGAGCTCCAGTTAGTCACTGCGCGAACGAGACAGCTAGAAGAAGCGCGAGATGTGGGAGAGAGACGGACGGAGGTCGCTAGAAGTGAACTCGCCCGACTGTCCACCACGAGGTTGGAGCCAAGTGTAGCTTTGAGGAGGAGGGAATTCGAAACCAGGACTGTGAGAAGAGAAGCCAGATCCCTAGATGTGCAGCCTCAGCAAGGTAACTTGATTTATTTCGTTACACTTGGCTATTTACAGACTATTAAAAAGTAAATGAAATTGATATGACTTTGCGAAGTTTATAATGTAAGTGTTCTGTGTTTTTAGATATAGAGCAAGGATCGCCACTCCTTGGTGGGAGCCTATCAGGAAACCAGTTAGTGATCACCGGCAGCAAACACCTCCATTGCCCCCCTCCAGAAGGATACGTGGCCGGTTTGTATTTTCATTTATTTATTTTTTTACATTATTTTTTAAAGGAAATACTAGTCAAGCACTCATTAGTTACCCTGTAGATATCATGCTTAATATAGTTTGAATGAAATAGATTTAGTAAGTTCAATATATTTTTTTAGAAACAGAAAAGGTTCAAATGCGAACAAGGTCGAATAGTACCGGTAGTGAAGGATTATCCATTAGAAGACATCATGCCACAGGTAAGAACTAATTTTGTATTTTATTAAGGTATTTAATAAAAAGAAAAACTATTTTAAGTGATGATTTTAGGAGGCGACAGTTTTTAGTTAGATCCTAGTTTGAATTAAATAGAGCATTCAATCGTGGTAAGTAAATCAAATATCAGAACGAAAAAATAGATTATCTAATCACATATGCTTTGCTGCATTTTCACTTTATACGACGATAAATATATTTAAAAGTTTTAAAGTATTATACAAACACAAATGGTCGCTAGAATTGGGATAATATGTGTATTAGATGGCGTTAAATTTTATTCTTTTATCAATCTCTGCGCAATATTATAAAATTAATAGACCAAAACAAAAAATCAGAAGAAAGCCAAATGAAATATTAACGCCATCTACCGGTGAAAAGTAATATCGCTCTGGCATCGCAACTCGCTTAGAGACCGGCGGTATATTAGTGTCGCTATAACGCTAAGCAGCGGTAACGCGGAGGCTAATGGCATGTTCCGCTCCAAGATGGCAGTCACTCGAAGAGACGCATGGGGCTGAACAGAGAACAGATGGAGGCGATGAACCGCGTGTCGCTGCCGGGCGACGGCCCGCGCCGCCCCACGCAGCTGAGCCTGGCGCCGCCCCCGGCCTCCACGTCGGCCTCGGCCACGCCCACGCCCACCACGCCCACCACGCCCGCCGACTCAGGTCGACACCGTGACACTTGTGACACTGCGACTTGCCCTAGTCCCGCCTCCAGCTCTCGCTTCCGACGTAGCCGCAGACCAAATCGTGTTGTTCGTTCTAAAGTTAACCTGAACTCGTAGCATTCGTGCGATAACGGGGATACCTTGCATGGCTTTTACCCAAAAATATCAGGAAGACGTAAAAATGGGAGTGAACGCTGTGGATCTAACCTATCTTCTTCGCTGATAGCATTATTAACGGAATGCGATGTGTGTGCTTCTACGTGTGCTACTAATGCCAACTAACCGCTCGTGATACTCGATGTTTAATATATTAACTAGACGTATTTCAATGTAGATGACCTCCTAAACGATTTAATTCATCAACAGGGTTCGCTGACGATTTGGTGACAAGACGACAGAAAAAAGACGCACAATTGGGAGGTCAGTAGAAAAGAAAATCTTTATCATAATTTTTTTTGGCAAATTACAAATTTTTTATTTCTTGCAATTTAATCGTGTTTATAATGAAATATCTGTTTTTATCAGCAGAAGAGGAACGTGCAATGCGCAGGGTTTCTTATCTGAAAGCAACTTGGGGCGATCGACTACATTTGGACAGCGACGTCGAACCCGACGCAGACCATCACGCTCTCAGAGGGTATTTACTGCCATTATCTTAATTTTGTGCACAGATACTTGAAAATTTTATTTACACCTGCCAAACATGTTATAGACCAATTGCATTATAAAAAATACTTCAATTGTGCTACATAATGAATGAATCTGTTAGTGGAGACTGGTTTTATAGATATTGTTTGGTAGTAAACTTAGAATTTTACATAGTTTAAATACTGGCATAATACCAAACTTTTTAGTTATGCTAAAATACGACCATGTTAAAATACATGTATCAAAAACATCCAAAGTTACAAATTTTGTCACTATTCCATACCTTTTATACAGCAGATATATGTGAAATATATTACCACGACAACTCTATCTAGTAGACACTTTTATAGTTAACTTTCAGTATAATTAAAACTATTAAGAATTTATATTAACATTTAACGTAATTTGTTTTATACAGACAAGTTGTAAAGCACTTCATTTCTTTTTCATCGTGGAATCCTAAATCACATTGTTTGTTGTAGATAGATAAATAATTATTATAACAAAACTTTAAAATTAAAATGGTAAAGTAACCTCATTCCACAATCATTTTATGTAGTAATTAAACACGTTTTAAAACACCAAGCAATCGATAGTCCGTTATCGGTTTTTTTGTATCTGTGTTTTTGTAAAAAAACGCAGTGTTTACCGAAAATGGCGCCCTCCACGTTTCACTGAAGACATAACTCCACTGCTGCGAATATTCGACCCCTACGCCACTCTACCCGTTCGGTACGTCGCATGACGTCGCGGTTTCGCTACTCGCCCATAGATGACGCTTTACCAATGTGTGGCTATTTACAGCATTCGAATGATAGATGGCGCTACTGTTATCTGTTCCGCAGAATATTTTTAAAGTTTGAAATACTTGTATAAATTATAGTCGTGCACATCACTAGATCGCCATCACCAATAATATCATAGAATCCAAATAAAATAAGCAAATGAACATTTTCGTATCGCAAAGCCATATTTATAACAAAAAGGTAAACCATTAAAGAGCTGCGTTTTTTTTACATAAAAAATTGATGGGACAATGTGAGCTTTTAAAACTATTTGTATATTTAAAATACAAATTACAATTATTGTTTTATGTTGCATGATTTTTGTATTGCATGAGAAGACGTTACAAATACGATATTTGTTTAGATGTAAGCATGATTTGTTAAATGTGGTTATTTAGATGTTTTCATTAGAATGTACAGCAAGTAGCATTTATAAGGTAAGACGTGGTAATTAAAAATCTTTATAGATTATGTCCAGTTGTTTACGCAGTAGTGCTGAAAATTATGCCAAATATTAATTGTATTCTTAGAATCCATTTTTTAAAAAGTGACCGCGATCCGATACTACCAACAAAGTTGTCCAAAGCTTCTTAATATTTTTTGTAAAATATTTAACGCTTATGAAATTGTAGATTTACTTTTTAAGATTCGCTTTTTTATACGAAATACAACATTAGGGCCGCTTACATTTTTAAGTTACTTTAGTAAACTCTTTTATGATTTTGTTGTTAAATCTAACGCACTATCGTTGAAAATGTTTAGCCCGGAGAAGAAAGGTGAAGAGGCCGCTGAGAGCACAGAAGCGTTAGAAGCAGATGTACAAGGCAACGTGCAGATCAAAATGGTTGTCAGTAATGGAAAGGTAAGAAAAATTTGGTTAAAAAATACAACATTACTAGGGTTAATCTTAATATGGGGAATATGCAGGTTTACAGATAGAAAAAATGCGGGATATTTTTCGTCATTTTGACTGTCAGTTAAAAAAAATATAATAGTACATTTTATTCATTCATTCAGGTTTATTTTATTCGATTTGTACATGAACATTTTGAAGGTTTACTTGTAATCCACTGGAAGTTACATTACGTACGAATACAATTAAACAATAATTTAATGTGATAATGTATATACAATGTATTCTTTATTAATACAAAATATATGTAGCTAAGTCTGTATATCCCTTATCTTAAAATATTTTCTTACGGGATTAATTTTTACAGCGGGCGAGCGACAGATCATGGAAGCAAGTATGGGCCGTTCTACAGGGCACTAAACTCTACCTGTACAGGCATCATCCCACTCAGGTAAGTCGTATACAATTAAAAATTTAAAATGTGTTTATTGTTATTGCACTGGTTTTAGTACACGTTATCGTAATTGTTTCAACAGTTGAAATATTTGAAGATCTCAATTGCGAAATGTTGTAAATTTTTTGTCTTTTAAGAAGTAAAAATGTGGTAAAATATAGGAGGGGAAAGTATTGAATTATTACGAGCGGTTTTTAATGTTGAATAATTTGATTTATATTTAATAATCAATCCTTAAAATCCTTGACTCATATAATGATATTTAACACGATACTGTTTGTCGACTACCGATTAATGCTTTTAACGTACTCTACGTACGTTACTCTATATAGGGGCGGTAGAGCAAATATTTTGAACATTAGACCTAATGGAATATTGTTTTTATGGAATTTTTACTGTTATTGTTTTCTACTGAAACTATCGTAATAGTTTTACGTTGAAACTCATCGCAAATATTAATGACTTTTTGAATTCAACGATATTTAATCTTTGAAATTTTCCGTAATATATTTTAATATAATATAGGTATAATATACACATCCAAAAATACAATAAAACCAAACATACAATGAAGTAAAAAAAATTTTATGCATTTTGAATCGGTTTATCATTTTACCTTACCTACTTATTTATTTCATTTTTTATTTGTAAGTCCTTGTTATTTAAACCTTACATCAAACAGTAAAACCATATGTTACGAGAACATTATTCATCAGAATTCCCTTTTTATCGTCAAACTGATCAAGTAATTAAGAATTCCATAGCTATCCTTCTTATCGTACTAATAGTTGTACATTTCCTGCTCCATAAGTATCGAGCACCTGGCCTCATCGTAAGCTAAGTTACTAACGGACATTTCAGTAGAACGCGGCAGATGTCTTTAGTGTGATTATGATATAATAAGTCAGTAATTAAAGTTATTTTTGGGTGTCCATTATTTTTTGCATTAGTTAGGTAGTAATATATGGAACTTTGGTTCCCCGTCTTACAATTGCATCGTATATTGTACATAACTTTAACATTACTGTCTGTCTATACAAACGTAAATATAGTCTTTCTGTTTGATTAATTTTTAGATTAGAACGAATTCCTTAGTTTTACCGTCTTTCCATAAATTTCGAAGAATTTATTTTATTTATTTTTTATTTATTTATTTATTACTTCTTGCATACATATAATCAAACACTTTTACGTATTAAAAAAAAGAAGAAAAAAAAATAACAACCCCAGGTTTGTAATTTAGTATAGATACAAGGATAATGAAATCGTATCAAACACGATACGATTACCTCTGTACATTGAGTAGCGTACGAGGCAAAAATAATTTTATTTTCTGTGTTGTACGCTACTTTGAAAACGATAAAAATCAAATACGTGATGATGTAATAGCTGTAGGTACAACTCAAGAGAAGCGTTAACCATAAATGTCAAAGCGGGCGAAACCGCATATAATTGCTAGTAATAAACAAAATCGTAAACTACACCAGGAAGTAATTATTAAACAAATATTTTCATTCCATATTACATAACGTATTGCCGATTAATTTAACATTTTATACCTCTTCAATCAACACAAGTATATCAAGTAAACTGTAAAATCGTTCGTAACAGCCCCTAAACAGATCCAGTGAAGTTCAGATGTAAAGCATTTACCTTTCATTTTTTATTTTTTCCCTATAAACATTCGCTTCCTTATATTGTTTATAGTTGCATATTATTGTAATATCATAATATCTTAATGTAATTATATTATATAGATATTATGTATAATAGATAACTATTCCATATTAAATAAAAATCAATATTTTACCAATTTGATTACAATTAATAAAGGAAGTCTGACTATCAATATAGTCAGACGTATAATATATAGGTATATATATAAAAGGGTTGACATTATAATATAATTAGCTAGTTTTTCTTTAAAAACAGCAATTTTGCCCAACTTTGAGATATTTACAAGACGTTTACAATAAAGGCTGCAAATAAATCTTGTAACAATATTAACTTACGTCAAACAGATAGATCTTTTCCCTACTCATTTTCGTCCTAAGTCGTATAGAACGATTGATATATAAAAATTGTATGTATATTAGTATTTCTGTAAAAAAGTATATTTTTTTACTTAACATCTTTCTCAATCGGTCATCAATATATAAAAAGCAATGAAAACATTGCCTATAAAATTTCGAAATTATATTATTTCGGGAGCATGTGACCTTTCTCGTAAAACAGTAAATGTCACAACACGGCGACACATAAAATCGTTTACTTACGTAAGATGGGTGTCGTCCCTCCATCTTTATGTTGTAAATTAAAAGATGGCGCGACAAAACATTTAGGAACGATTTAGCAGCAAATAATTTATTAAATAATAACAACATGTGGGACGGGACCGTGATGACATTTTTATATTTAAATGTATTTACAAAAAAATCACGCAATAAAACGCTTTCTAGGGGTTTTTCACTTGTTTCTTACTTATGTTTAGGACACGATCTACGAGTTCGCTTTTAAAAATCCTTATTACGTTAGAAATTATAATTTTTGGTTAATCTATATAATTTTATATAGATATTATTATAAAACCATCGGTAAGTTGCGTTTGTATTTTTTGATATAAATTATCATTTCGACCATTAATGTAGATCAAATTTACAAGCACTGAACTTACATATAAATAATTATTTGAATCGACTTGTAAGTATAATTATTCAGATACATGCTTGTGTTTTGGTTAAGTCTCGTAATAACTTTCCGCGGTCCGAAACAATTGATCAAAGAACGAAAACGTTGTTAATTCCCTTTGAGAACTATTAGTTATTTTACTAATACGTCCAGCATGTTTCACGATGCAATAAATTGACGTCATTTTGACTTTGATACAGCGACAGAGCTTCAGCTTAGCCTTACACCGATCATTATAAAGATCATTTTACGTAAATATGAAATTCATTTTCACGGAAGACATTCCGGCGCTAGATTTAGGCATTCGGAGAACTAAAAGCTAACTAACGTTTCTAGACGTTTATTAGTGTTTAGATAACAGCTTAGTTGTTAGAAGAATTTCTAAGCACGGTTTATGTCAATTGACTTTTGACACAAGTCTAGTTTCTAATGTGTTATTATTAATCTAGGACGTTTATTCTCTTGTATTAGGTGGTATGAAAAGAGTATATTGCGGAATTGCTTCTGTTGAATACTATTTTTCGTATTCGCCTTCAAAGTGAAAAGTCTTGATTCAACATAAGTGCAACTTTGTCAATATTTTTATTATCTAGTCAAATCCATTTATAAAATGAAACTTATTGAACTTCTAGCTAAAATTAGTGCTGTTAGCCCTCTATCATTATTTACAACAATTATAATGATATTTGGGTACTTTTCTGAAAACACACAGAATATAAACACACGCCCTAACTTTGACAAACATCCTTGTAAGTTATATCAAAGTTTGTATTGCTACCGTTGGTACTAAAGCAATTCGTTAAATTTTAGATGTGTAATAAATACTGAATGACAATTAAATAATCTTTTTCTATTTTCAATAATTTAACTACGATAAACCTTTAATGTCCGCTGACGCTTAGGCCTTCGACCGCAGAAATAAGCTTTGCTTTGATCGCAATTTATTACAACGGAACAGACCATTCTACTGTCAAATCTTCAAAAGATTAAAAAACTGCATTAGGAAGTTGTTTATTACTATAAAATAACAATCTAGTACTGAACTTACATATTTATAAACTAGATTAAATTATTTAACATTTCAATTTAATATTAATATATTACAGTAACTGATAAAATTTCCTACGACAGGCGTTTACGGTGTAATGAATCAATTAAAATTATATCTAGATTCCAGTATCGATATCTCAATAAATAGAACGGCATATCTAAATAAATGATATATTAATATTTAGGCTGCATTCAATTTTGTTAAATCTATTCGAAAATGCTATTTACAGTGTCTGTCATAACAAAGTCGTTACACTAGATACATATTAATGATTTTACCACATAATAAATAAAACGTAAATTCAGAAATAAATAGCTACGTTATATTCATACTAGAAGAATGTTTTTATTTATTTATTTTTTTATTTATAACGCCCTCGACTTTGAACGAATTATAATTATTTGTTTTATTATGACATCATAATATGTAATAAAGAATGCAAGGTTTCAATTATATAATAATATATTTATTTGTAGACTGACGAAATATTTGCTTATTAAAATAAATATATACGTGAATACTAAAAAATATAATGTTGTCAACACCATATATTATATTTTTCAACAAAACCGACAAAGGCCGGGCACAGCAGGAAATATTCTGTAGAAATCTGGAGCAGCCGGACTGGGGAAGTACCGCGACCTTACAGAAGGTCACAGCTAAATAATACTACTTCAAATAGTGCATTCTTGTGGTGAGGAAGGTGATCAGAGCTCCTGGAGAGATTAGGGGTAGGGGTTGCAAGCGTCGATAAGCTACGACAACCGCTTACTATTTGGTGAGCTGTACGCTTGTTTACCGACCTACGAAACAACCGACGGTACGACCTAGGTGTATATTAAAAAAAAAAAAAATTATAATTTTGTTTAAACCTAAAGAAATTAGTGAGATAAATTTAAAATTCTCGGTTATGACTACAAAGTTCCGTTAATTTTTTTATTCAAGTTAGGGTTTCCGAATGGCAGAATGTGTATAATTTTCTCAAATCATTAGGACGGTCATTAAATATTTTGCTCTATATATAGTCGGCGTCCATTCCCTCAGTGTTAACTTTTATTTCTCTTATGATTAACTGTCGGCACGAATTCGGTGTTTCGACTTTTATAGTTCCTTAAACCATATGATTTATATAACTATTATATACAGGTTTATGCGCAGGATTATGCATTGTTTGTGTCGTATCAGGCCGGACTTTGTTCCGTTGACCTGTTTTTATCGAATTTATAATGCTTAATTACAGGAAAGCGTTCCCGATGTGATAATTAAAATTAAATGTGTACTAAGATTTGTCGCAACTCTGTTCTTTTTTCGTGTTCACGTTAAACGGTGAAAGGCCTTGATTTCACGTAGATGCAACTTCATTCATAAAAAAATTCTTGTATGAATAAAATTAGGTACAAATAATGTATTATTTATAAATAATATAAATTATTATAAGATAGAATATCAATATCAGTTTCATATTTAGGTTTTTGGTCGCCTTTGAAAAAGGCTAATAGAAAACTTTTTAAATTGTTTTCTAAAACAGTACTTCTCTGAAGTTAAGGAATAAATATTAAAACAAAATAATTTGAACTAATCGAATCGTAAACAATAAAGCCAGTCGCAATACCTTATACAAGAAAATTGTATGGTAAAATTATTATTTAAATGAGGATTCAATTGAATGACTAAATTCTATTTTAAGCTATTTTAAACGCAGTCTGGTTGTATCGAGGGTTGCCAATCGCCTTTTTAAGGTCGTCAAAATACACATTGCTTTGCCTTGTAGTTAGGTTCCGTTTATACCTCTATGCATAGTATACTGTCCAGTGGTAAATTAATATTGAATAATAACTATATTTGTTTATCGTAGAGGATTATTTATCAAGATTTGTCTCGTTATTTAAATGAAAACTTTTTTGAAACTGATTGTTGACTGACTTGTGGAAGCCTATATCCAGCAATTGGCTGCGATAGGCTGAAGTGAGTGAGACAGTGATTGTATTCAAAAATTTGCTTGATAGTATTAAGTTAAATACTATAAAAAATTCAGAAAGCACAATCCAAAATAAAATTTTTGTTAAAAGTTGCTAGCCCTAGCTGAAGCTCACCTACATCTTGCCTTGTCTCGCCTCAGCTTGCCATGACTATTTATGGCCTAGCGTTGTACTAAGAAGGTGAAGGTGATATTAAAGCTTCGAAAATAGAACTAAGGATACTACCACATGTAACTAATATGAGGTCTCGAGACTTTGAATATATCTTTCTTTGCTACAAAATTTACATGTCATCAATGCGAACTTGCTTTGTTACTTTATGTAGGTAATACATCGGTTTATTTGTAGTTTTCAATGAAATTTGAATGCTTTTGTTTTAAGATTTTACTATATATAAGTATATGAGTAAGTATTAATCGGTTGCTAAAGAATTGACTTGCGCTTTCAAATATACGTAAAAGGCGAGTTTCCAGTTTAGCAGTATATCTGCTGTGGCGAGACTTTTGGTATGATACGTTTATTATTAATCTATATCTATATAAATAAAAATGAATGTTTCTAAACGCAGAACTCGAGAATGGCTCGACCAACTCGGTTAATTTATTTTTTGTATGCTGCTTAAGGCCCATGGAAGGTTTTTAACACTAAAATAGAAAAAAATAATTAAAAAAAAATTTTAGTTACTGTCAAATTTTACAGAACGAACTCTGTCCGGGCAGCTAGTTTCTAAATAATAATTGATACTTATGTCAGTTTATGTTTACGCTAAAATGTGTATTACTGCAATAGTGCTAAGCTATCAAGAATGCGCTATGATTAAGATCTGTTTTATGATAACCGTAAGTTGGAAGCTGTAATTACGTTTTGTTATTTACACTGTATACTATTGGTTAAGTTAGTTTCTCACAAACCGCTGTTTTCGTCATTTGACCATGGGAACGTCCATGGAGGTAGAGTTTTTAGTGCTCGTTTTCACTATCTAGATTGAGAGGAGTATTTATAGAAAAGATTAATTTTAGCCTTGACTGTTTTAATTTAGTATAAAAATTATTAGAGCGTCACTTTACGTAGAACCGCATCCGACGCGTATTTATAATGTTTAAAGTTCTCAGTCTCCCGAGTTTATTATAACAATCACAGGCAGCAGTCGTACTAAGCTTTAATATAAATCTAAAAATAATAAGTGAAAACATTTAAAGCGCGACTCCTTAATTATTTTGTTAATTTATTATTTTATCTATGCGCATATAAATATAACTGTTTACCACATCTCCTTATCAACAATTTATCGATAAATTGAATTTAATATTTTACTTTTTTTATCTATTTTTTAATATAACCTTTAAAAAGGCCACGTTATAAACCAGTTTATTTTTATTTCCATTACAGTTATCTGTAGCTGTTTTGCAGTCGTATAGCAAATTAAGGAAAAATCTTTAAATCTTTCTGGCTACCGATGTCTAAATACGCCCTAAGCCCTTGTAAATTTACAACTAACAATGAAGTAGAACGCGTTTTACAGTGCACGAGTTATGTATCAGACTTCACCAAGGACGAATTCTTCATACATATTCCATTAAAACCGCAGGCAACGAGCGTCAGATTTAATGTATGGAGATTGCTATGAGAAATTATTATATTTTCACGGCCACTCAAGTATATTTTTCTATTAATTTTTAACGTTGATAGCTTGATAGAGTCATTCATGCGAAAGATTGAAAATTTATTAAAATGTATATTGTAAAAATTATATATTTGGTAACTATTAAAATACCGATCGACTGACATCAGCTGTGGAAAAAAATACTATATTTATTCCTCCACGTATTACTACCTGTTTCACCAACTATAACGTTTATGACCATTCCTTCGCTAACATGAGTCTAAAGGAGACGTTTTGTGGCCTATCTTCTGGAAGATGTAATTACTAGGATTTCTAATCATGAAGAAAATCGGTTGAAGAGTTGATATTTATTGTCGGTCAAAGCACTGGTTTGTGGGTGTTACGCTGGCGGTTGCGGGTTCGATCCCCGCACATGGCAAACATTTGTATTGGCCATACAGATGTTTGCCGTGGTCTGGGCGTTTGTGCTTGTGTATTGTGTGTGTTTACGGACTCTCAATACAGGAGATAATCCTAGTGGGCGCCGTTAGGTGTAAAGCGTATATTTTATTTTATTTAACTTAGTCCTTTAAATATAAAGTACATTCATTCGTAAATATATCACAGCTCTTGATATTAGTTTGTGAACTACTCCTAGGATTAGATTCCGCAATGACGTCATACCTGGGATAACTTATGTTCAAGTTAAATTATAATCTACTACTCTATTTAAAGTATCATACAGTTAATATACATATAATATAAATTGCTTGGTTTTGAAACTAAATAGTTTTTTTTTTTTTTTTTTTTATTATAAGCTTATTTTATTCATCTTAATGAACTAGATTGAAACATGTTTTTAGATTAATATAAATTATGAAATATTGCAAGCAGAAATAAAATTATAAAAAAAAGAAATAATTTTAAATATCATCATACAAACTTAACCCACTTGGCTTGAAAATCGCCTTTAAGGGAATAAAGCAACTTTTTAATAATCTACTTACAAAAAGGCAATTATTTTAATCCAGCTATCCGAAATCCTGAAATTGGTTGAGTGCCTCATTGCTGTACAATCCCTTAAGCAGATGATAAGCACGGCATTGTTGCAATGTGGGACACTCAAGTAGTTGAATACTGTAGCAAAACTAAGCTCTAGAGGATTTGCGATTAAAATTGTATAAAAAATAATAAGCGGGATAAAAACGTAGCTATTTATAAATACCGTATATTTAACTGAAAGCAAAATAATTTTAGCTCTTAAATAATACTTTATTTTTGAATGTTTGCCTTGCATAAATTTGGGTTTTAACTTTTAATTAAAAAAAAAAAAGTTGAGTTGGTTGTTTTCCTTGGAAATCTCCTCCTTAAGGAGTTAGAACCGACCATAGAAGCTTAATACATATTAAGAGATATCGATTAGAAGTTAACGAAAAACAAGTGTTTTGACGCTTACTTCTAAAGTGTGCGTATAAGGTGGTGTAATAAAAAATATTTCTTATACAAATGGTTTTATATTAATTTTACTTTCATTCGAATTGAATCACGCTCGTCTTAGCTACACTGTGTACGTAATACTATTTTACTTCATAATAATGAGTTAATATCTATTTGCAAGCAATTACAAATAATAATAATAAATAACATTTGTATTGCTTTCAAAACAAAGTAGAATAGTTTCGTTCTACCCACAGCGTCAACGGCAAGGTAAACTGAACTGAACTCCGCCGGGTGTGGGCAGTCATAATGAGATAATATCGCCTTGTTCGGTACATAAGAATGCTTCAGAGGTGTTACAATATAGTATACAAATAGACATGGATGAGAAGATTGCTTTCATAAATTATACAGATTGAGCTATTAATATTGTAAATATGTTTATAGCGTAATGCATTTCGTCAATATATCATGCCTTTTTAATTGAACAAAATTAATGGCAGTGACGAACACGAAAGCCAAGTGTTGGTCCGCCTTACATGTTGCCATCATTAGTATCGTCTCGGTCATATTTCGTTTCTTACAATGTTAATGCACTAGGCATCATATATATTATGTGATATTTATGCACATTCTCCTAGAAGTAACAAATCTGGTCCGATGTGTTTAAGTTCCTTTAATGTTATGTCTATCAGTTCATCGTAAATACATTTTTTTTAAACAATTTTAAATATTTTTTAAATAAAAGCTATTTCTCTAACTCTTGTTAAATAAAATATTAAATTTAGTTTCAAATATGCAAATTATATTAAAATTTATGATTTATATGTTATGTTATATGTTTATTTTAGTTATAGCTGAGATTTAATGCGTGTGGATGAAGCTAATTCCGTATAAGCGATTCAAGGAGCAGAGCAGATGGTTTCGCGTTGACAGCTTGTTGAAAAGTTAAGTAAAGTTGTAAATATGTAAGACGGAATTCATTATCCTAAATACCAATAAAATCTTATTTAATATTATTGCGTTGAGTGACCATTCATGAATGAATGAACCCACGTAGAACAGGTGAATTCCAAAGCGACCTTACGTCACTTCGTCACTTAATCCAAAACAAAGCGATAAACTTGCTTTAAACGACATTATGTTATATGTATATATTATTTAAAAAAAGGCGAAATACGTTAAACTTATTAAAAGTAATTCAGACTATTGTGTTAAATATTTTTTTGTTAGCACCAGCGCGGCATTTTCCTGTATTTTTTTACTTGAGTTAGTATTCGGTAAAGACGAATAATAGCTTCGAAGAAGTTATGCGAACAAACACACGTGGTTTAAGATTATATATGAAAAGATTGTTTTAAGTTCACTGAACTAGCTAATGCAACGAAATCTACACTCAGTGGTAAGTTAAAACTTTGATGGTTTGTAGAAGATAAAAATGCTGTAAAAAAGGGCAACGAACTCCTTACCGAACTCCAGGGAGAGACGAGATGAAGAGATTCCCTCCAACCATTGTACAATTTTCACTGAAAGTCGCTTGTCTTTCAATTTTATTTAATCCTAAAATGTTAAACTAACTTGCCACCTCATAGTAACTTGTCAATTGCAGCGCTCTGACGCAAATTGCTTATAATTGGACTATTTTAATAATTAAGTACAATTATAAGTTCCCTGATGGATTGCTTTATTTCGTTGAACGCGTGAGGTGCGGCTACTTAACATGTCGCAGTAAGTCACAGCTTCCTGTCCCGACAATTATAAGAATAAACAATAATCACTTCCTCCGGCGTGAAGACACGCTGCTAAAGATCGTCGTCGGCGGCCGCTAATTTAAAGGCGTTACGGTTTTTGAGTAATCGACGGTCGACGTGTGCGGTTGACGATCACCATTTTTGGTGACTGAGCCTCGTAAAAATGAAAAATAATCGACACTTCATCTATCTGAAATTACAAGTTTGGATCGCACGGAAATTGGCAGTATATAACCCGATGATATCGAACTCCGTGCAGCCGCGCGCGATTAAAGACAATAAATTAAACGAGAGTATGGTTCCTTAACATAATAGGCAAACATTTGTTTACTTTAATTTAAAAATACTCATAAGTAGATGACAGTTACTGATGGTTGCCTCCAGTTGGCGGATGAAATGCCGCCATATGAGTTTAAGCATTCCGGCCATTACATAAAATTAGTGTAATTATTGTGTATTTACAATTTTTGTCAGAGATTTCAATCAGGAACGTTTTCGTAAATTGATAAGTTATTGATTAAACGTCAATATTTGGCAAACGATTGGCTTAAGCGATTTACATCTGTGCATTAATGGAAGGTTTTAAACTCGTGAACGATAATAATCATACGCTCAAGATATTTCAGGAAGGAAGCGCGCTCCCATCCGCAAAGATAATAAATATCTTTGTCATTTAAATCTTAAATGGTTTTATCTCGAAAGCATGAAGGTTGTTTTAGGCAACCCAGTATCTTCGTTTCACTTGTTTGTGAATACTGCATCTGTGAACTCTTACCGGGAAAAATAAATTGGGTCAATGTCGAATAAGCCAACGGAGTCCGATACAAAGTGTCGAGGACGTTTTAGATCTGAAAATCTAATTTATTTAGATTGTGTCTACATTTTTTTTAATTGTTTCTATTTCAAAATCACTATAACTTACTCTTACGCGATGAAATCCGCCATCCCGCAGGGGAGTAGCGCGGTGGATTAAGCTCCAATCGTTTTCCTACATGAATAAGAGACCTATGCCCGGTAGTGGTATGTTATAGAAAAAAATATTCGCTGGAGTGTGTGTACAGAAATATTCTGAGAAAAAAATAGAACTGAAAATGAATAGTTTCAATTTACGTGGGGGCGTCCTAGAATATTAGTGGATCCTAATCGCTTAATCCCCGCCTAAATTGTATTCCTCACATCGTGACGCGACCCACATATTACGGTGATGTTGCGTAGGTTACATGACTTATGTCTTACTTGGATGTTTTATTAGTCTACGTTTACATAACGTGTAAACATTCTTATTTTTCGATCGAGTCGGGTATTTCACAGTTTTTAAACGATTATATTTTTTGTCATTATCACGCTTTTTTTTAAAGTCATATTAATAAAACTCGTTTTTTAAATAGTAAGTAATTGATAGGAGTATGTCGGAGTTCTTACAATTTCACACGTTTGATAGTTCGCGAGATAGGACAACGTCAGGCGGTCAATAGTGTATACATTTATATAAATGTAAAGACGTTTTGGCGTCAATGTTTATATACTTAGTATATAATACTTATAACAGTTTAAGGGTATACTGCAAGTACTCTACAACAACAGAAACGACTCAAATATTTGGCAATGATATTATTAACAACATTCCGGCGGTAATGGGATTTATTATTACCTTGACTTATTATTCGCTGTCAAATGGAATACGAAACAAAAATTCGCACTAGGCGGAGGCGCCGTCGAAAGTAAACAAAAGTAATGGCCAATGAGTAATTAGTTTATTGTTTATTTGAAGTGAAACTGGCGTGTCATTGTTGTGAGAATTTGGACACTTTATGTTCAAGAAGTATGTGTTACTTATTGATCTTTAAATATATCAAACGTACAAAGTCGTAACAAATAATGTAAGACAAGAATAATTTAGCAACATAACATATTTGAAAAAAAGCCTAAGTTTGATCAGTAAATGAGAAGAAAAAAAAAGAAACAAAATCAGTAACATCGTAACGTTAGTAATTTAAGTCCTACATGTTAACACATAATTTAGGCTAATGTGTGACCTAATTGCCGCAGAGCAGAAATGTTATGTCACAAAGATCATGTACGTTATGACATTTTTTTCGTTACACGCTTAAAAATAAAACTTTAGTCATCTTTCAGAAAAAAAATGATAAATGTATATACCAAGGGTAATAAACATACAAAACACAACATTGTTTTACTTCATACAGAATAAAAAAGGTTCAAAAATAAAACTCATCAATGTGTTTTATATAGACAGTTTACCTAATTTCATTCTAGATTTCAACTAATTCGTAACAACCCCATCAAAAGTGTGTCAATTTACAATTATCTCCAAAAACACGGATTGCTTTTCGAACATCGAACCGCAATTGGAGCACATTCCTGATGCCACTTCACCGCACACTCAGCTTCCTCTCTTTAATTCTTTTCTGAGCTCGTTTTTGCGTCAGACACTGACCTAAAAAATTAAAATCTAACTAAATTTCGTAATAAAATCCTTACGATATTCGATTGTGAGAAACATCAAATTATTTATTGTTCGAAATGCTGCATTTAGACCTATAATGTTTATAGTTTCGTAGAAAGATCCAAGGCTTACCCCAAAATCACTTGGTATTCTGAAATATGGGACAACCCATTATAATGAAAGCGAGGGTCAACTAAGTCTGGTTTAACTTAAATCATGTGACCTTTGAATATACTAAATGTAACTATTGTACAATTAAAAGTATATAAAGTATATATAAAGTATAATAGTAAAAAGTCACAATTATTTCAATGATTCCTTGTTAAACTTATTTATTTTAAGTGATGAGTTTGTTTATTTATTTGAATGCGCTAATCTCGTGAAGTATAAATAAATATAAAGAGATCGAACTTACGAGATGTAGTATAGAAGGAAATAATACAAACATTTCCAAAATAGCTTACAAAATATAATAAAAATGTTCACCCTTGACATTTGTAACGAGAGATTTCCTATTTGTCCGTCCACCCGTCTCCTAACGTGATCCTTTCATCTCCGATTTCAATCGAGCAAAATGTCAGGTTTATGTGTAACCTAATAAAAACGCCTATTTTGTCCAACGGCACGAAAGCCTCCGGCAAATTTTCCATCAAACCGTTCTGCGATCACCCATGACCTAGAATCAAGGGTCTGTTTACAGGGAGGTCATCTATATAATAAAGTGGTGACAGCTTAAACAATTCGATTTTGGGGTCAGACTACGTGAATTAGTGAATGATTCGTAACTGGCTAGCTGTCTAGTTTCACAAAAAAAAAAATTACAATATAATTAATAACTAATTATTAGTGAAAACCAATATATGTATACGTTTTTTATATCAAAAAAGGATAAGGTCATAAAACTAGCCATAAATAATTTTCCGAAAGAATAATTTCCTAACAAGTTACGACATAGCACATCTTTTTCTATCAAAATTAGTTCTACAAGCGTTTTAATATAACTTTGATTTAGTTATATTGTATTAACGTTTAAATATTATGCGTCAGTGAGCATAACAGCGGTCCCTTAACATTACAAAAGCTTGTGAAAGAGACTGATTGACAAATAATTAAATCAATTCTGGTGTGTGTTTAAGCCTCATAATGTACATCACGAAATGAATACGGAAGTAGGGCAAGACTTTATACAAACACAAACACGGTGTGTTTTCTTTCTAAACAACACTTCCTCGTCGAAGAATTTACCGGGTAAACTATATAAAGATTCATTGAAAATACAGAACTGTTGTCTACGAAATCTTTATGTATCATGAAAAATGATTACGTAATAAAATATACCTAATTATTTTCTGTCTATTAAAAATTATGTCGCCGAAGCTGAAGATGATGAAGTATTAGGTAGGTAGGAACGCTTGTTACAAAAATCTATACGCCCTCTGTGTTCATACGAAAATAATATTATTTAATATAATTATAACTGTATAGTCATGATTAAAAAGCCCTATTAATGCCAACTAGAGTAAAAAGTAATTTGATTTCGATTTTTTTTATCGAAATTTTTTATTGTTGTACGTGTATTTATACATTTTCAATACAAATATAAAAATTTTACTTTAAAGTTTTTCATAGAACTTGACGCACTTTATTAATAGCGTAAAAGGTCCTATTTGATGAACTATTTTTAGCTTTGCGTAACCTTTATCGTCACGTGCCTAATTACGACCTGGGGTTAGAGGTCGGGGCCGCTCCGCGTAAGAGCGAAGGGTGTTAGGGTGAAGTTTTAGTCAAGGTGAAATTGTACGTGAATTCAACAAGGGGAAATGCGTAATGCGTAACGAAGAAAATGCATCAAGAAATAAAAATGTAAAGGATCTACTTACTTAGTAATACAGTAATATAATTTAAATAGTTTGTCAAAGGAACAAAACTATCCGTTTGTCGCGATGTATATATATTTTATGAGCACATTTATTTTGTCATTTATGTTGCATAGTTTATGTCAAATTAATTAATAAATTATATAGTGTACCGTCAGTCAAATTAACTTAATAAAGCTATTCTCAAAAGCTCAATACAGTTGTGGAAAATCCTTAATCCAATCAGGATGGAGAGGGTGCGAATAGGGTGTGGGTAGCTGTGACGTCTGCCCCCTCAATGACGCGCGTAATGCCTAGACTAGAAAATTATGTATGTATTCAAGCGTTGTTTAATATTCAAAATCCAATTATATCATATAAATACTGTAAACCTTAAATATCATGGTGGCTTAGTCTTATACTTTGAAGTAGTAGGATTGGAGAGAAAGCTCAGAAGTTCCATTGCGAATGAAATTATTCCATAATTTGTCTTAAGACATGCGCATGTTTTCTTCTATTTATGTAACTTAAAATCACTGTCAAGCGTGAGATGAATTTTGAAACAAATTAAGCACAGGGGTTCTAATCTGAATTTTGAACCGTCGGCTATGTCCCAAAAATATGTATCCGCGTGAGAAGTAGTATGTCAAATATAACTATTTTGATACATTCGGGATTCCAATGAGTTACTCTTTCTCGTGTGTGGTTACCTTTTCAGCTTAAAAGCCACAATGACCTTTGAGTCTTCTAAGTATATGGCCCTCGCAGTTAGATTCGTTGGGTTTAGATTCGTCGAGTATACGAGTATATCAGTCTTGAGTGACGTGATCTTTCTTACGAAGCACGAAGCTAGCGAACGTATTTCGGAAGTACATGTTACAATAATGTAATTACACACAATATTAATCTAATTATTAATAAATACAAGTAGAATTTCATTACAACGAAAAATACGATTGACCTTAGTTTAATTACGCTACTGCTTATTCATAAATAATTATTATTCTACTGATGTAAATCATTACCACAAAATTAGTATATTTAGGTGCAACGTACTCGAGTTTTTGCTTCGGATTTTTTCGCACTATCCATTGAAGTGTCAATTCACGAACATATCTCTTAGATAAATAACTTTATGAAACGTTTGCAATAATCTTAGGAAACTTATAGCGTGTTAATAATGGTTATCAAGATTGCACGCAATTACGTAAAGTTATAACCAATGTGTACATTTGATTTCTAAATCATTAAAATACGCGCGTTACGATCTCGTGTGATAGTGCGAATTATTTCATGTTAATTGGTGATTTATAATCGTCTTTATCTCTTAAAAATGAACGGCTAATGAGGACGTGTTGCCAGTTTCATAATTTATTATTTATCTACATTAATTGTGAATTGTGTTGCCATCGTTTTTGTTTGTTATTTATAAGCTGTCAGAAAAAAACATACAAATGCATTATTAAAAGCTTTTTAACTTAAGCTTGTAAAGTACGTAATGAGTTGCGTATTTTTTTTTTATATGATTTTTTAGGTCTCTGTATTATTTGATCTCGTACGAGAATGTGTGCTTGAGCCCTTACATTTTCTGTACATCTGAAACAATACTGTGCATTCATTGTGTCAGTTCCGTCGCTACTTGAACATAAATCGTGCAGTAATGGATGCTCTGACATATCTGACAGATTATATTAAGATATGTACACACGCACTTAAGAGTACCATCTAGTTTGTTGATACAAAGTTATTTAATACAAAATATATGCAACAACTATGCTATTAATTTAATAGTATTATCGCTTTCAGAACTAAGACAATAAGTATTCATGGAATGCTGAATATGGTTTATGTCACAAACTAATTTGCAGTAACTTAGACGGTAATTAATCATCCTAGATGGCGGTGGTTAACCTCAAAATTCAATTATAAACCTACTATAGTGTAAAATGTGTAAACTGGCCTTTATGAACTACGTACGCTTCGTCATGTAGCAACGATCGCAATTTTCACGACGACGCGTCAAAACAAATTCACATAAGTTATGAGACTTGAACGGTGCTACGTCACTGTTGCTAAAGCTTCCAAGTCTTCCGCACCGTGAGGTCAACGAACTGCGTTGATTGATAGCGAAACAAAAGAGTAGAACAAAGATCTCAATATATCACTTTCCCTTTAATGAATCTTCTTAAAACGAAAGTGAGTATTATTTTCATTGATGGATTTAATTATTACATTAATATTAACTTTCACCGTTTTGTACAGTGCCTGACTGGGTATTATTAAAGCTATTAAAGTTAAGAAATTGCTTGTAATACTTGTACGATTAACAAAACTTGTACAAAGGTAAATAATCATCTGTAAAATTGTAACCTAACAACAAATAAAAACTTTTTACAAAAACATTCATAGAGATAATATATGATTCATGATGTAGTAAAAAACAGACGAAATATGTAATTAAATTATGTACAAGTATTTTTAACAATGATATTTTAACTACCTTGAACTTTAATACGTAACAAAGCAAGTTCATACCGAGTGAGAAAATAATAAATTTCGAAACATCCTACATATTTGAATAGTCGTATAAATTGATATCACTGTTTCGGCCAATTTCCGTCATCGTCGCGAGACGGGTCCTTTGTGATAGCATCATACATACGTAAATAATGTGCAGGCTTGACGTGGAAAGTTCAATAATTTTCTGGAAAATTGATGCCAAATATAACTCGGAAATATCGTAACATGTTTAAATCAAAGCGAAATTTATAATGGAACTAGTTCGCGCCCACAGTTTCGTCCGAGTTAATTTCGTATTGCTAATAATTAAATCTTTTTTTTAGAAATTTAATATCAAGTGGATATAGGGCGACGTGGGTTAAGTTCCATTTCTATGAAATCTTAATTGAAATATTATTTCATTATCTTTTATCCTTTTCATATTTTCATATTCATATTTCAGGTATGTTTACACGATATAATGCCTGATATGAACTGGGTTTAATCAACCTTCAGTTATTAATTTTAATGTGATAGTTTGTAAAAACTACATCAAATATAGTTTAATATTGTTACAAACTCAGCTTAGAGTTAAAAATAGAGACAACTGTAATTACTTTTTATGAAATTAAATAGAATTACATATTAATTTAGTATCAAATATACGTTCTTGAACGAAAAAAAAAAACAGAAAATTTTATTACAAAATGTTAATTCACAAATTACTTTTTCATCCCACATGAAACCTTTTTTCATTTTGGGACATGATACGTTTTTTTTCGTATTCTTAGAAAACGATTATGATATAAGCGCTTGGTAAACGGATTAGGATAAATTGATATACCGTTTTCGAAAACGGCGTTATAGTTGAAAATATTCGGTTTTCTCCTCGGTTTATTTCAAATGTCATTATGACAAAAATAGCGAAATTGTATTGACACCTTTCTCAGTTTGATACGCATGTCATGCGAGCCGCCTGACATGCTTATCAAAATAGCAAACAGTATACGAAAGAAATGTTTATATTTGTAGGGAAACCGTTATATATGGGTATTCTTATTTTTATATTAAGAAACAATACATTTATTTTTTATACTTAGCAACAATTAATCCTGATAAAAGTCGTTGCATTGGTATTATTTGTAATTCAATGGTGAACTACGTATTGACTTCATTATGTACCGCCTGCGCCTGAACTAAGACATACATATATATAATTATTGTGCTTGTCTTTTCCTCAAATTTTTATATTATTTATACAAAGATCAATATTATGTAAATGTAATGTAATATCTAGACTATAAATCTCATTATCTGATCGAATGTAATATCTCTTAATGATCAAATATTGTTTTTTTTATTATTTATAGTAATAAATAAAAACGCTCTCAAAGTAAACGATGCGCTTATAAGTTTCCAATAATAAATAATGTATTGAAGTAAGCAAACAAATTTTGTTTTATAATTTTTAATGCAATAACGTTAGCTAAAATTAGCTAAAATTACTGTTTCATTATTATCATCAATAATATTTAAGAGAAACGTCCCACTTTCCCGATTTACATTGAAAAGAAATAACTCGATGTATGTAAATTTTCTTCGAACAGCCGGAACTTTTCACTTAGTCCCTAATGTACGTAACTTTAAACTTATCCGGTGTTTGTTCATTGAATATGGGTATGTTTTTATTATTTCTTTTGATTTTATACGTACATGTTTGAAAGCATTTCATTCGCTAAATGACGAACGAGGAAGAGAAATTACAAATATTACGCGCGGTATTCGACACGGATAATAATATATGCGATGTTCGCTTAATGTCCAATTTTGGATCACTTAATGACGTACTACAACCGTGTATTTATTTGTTCAATTTTATTCATAAGAAATTTGAACGGCTTTTACTTATTTGACGTTTGTTCTGGTATGATGAAGAAATTATTAACGGCTTTTACATATATTATAGAATATGACATTTGTAAATTTATAAATTTTTGTTTCATAATTGGATTGTTTGTCCTTTCTCTGCAGCTATGAAATTCGATCTACCATTACGCTGAGGAACATAGGAAATAAAACTCCGAATCTTTGAAATTTATATAGATAAAGAAATAAATAAGAACATAAATATTAATAGTAGAACATAGATAAGAAATCTTATTCGAAATCTTATACGAATAATAATACGAGAACAGTTATACGAAAACAGTTATTATACCCATTCATTATTTTATTAACAATCTACTCGGGCATTTGAACTTATCAGATTTATATATTTTTTGTTTTAATTATAAAAATATTCCATAACCACTATTTATTAAGCACAAAGTGTTTACTTTTAATTTTGTAATACTTTAACATGCAGTATTCTTTGTATGCAATATTATTAACCGACTTCCAAAAAAGGAGGAGGTTCTCAATTCGACTGTATTTTTTTTTTTTTTTTTTTTTTTTTATGTATGTTACATCAGAACTTTTGACTGGGTGGACCGATTTCGACAAATTTTGTTTTAATCGAAAGGTTTTGTGTGCCAATTGGTCCCATTTAAATTTATTTGAGATCTAACAACTACTTTTCGAGTTATATCTAATAATGCGTTTTTACTTGACGCTTTTTTCGTCGACCTACGTTGTATTATACCGCATAACTTTCTACTGGATGTACCGATTTTGATAATTCTTTTTTTGTTGGAAAGAGGATATCCCTAGTTTGGTACCATGATAACGAAACTAGGATCTGATGATGGGATCCCAGAGAAATCGAGGGAAACTCTCGAAAATCCGCAATAACTTTCTACTGGATGTACCGATTTTGATAATTCTTTTTTTGTTGGAAAGAGGATATCTGTAGTTTGATACCATGATAAGGAAACCAGGATCTGATGATGGGATCCCAGAGAAATCGAGGGAAACTCTTGAAAATCCGCTATAACTTTTTACTGGGTGTACCGATTTTAATAATTTTTAATTTAATCGAAAGCTGATGTTTGTCATGTGGTCACATATAAATTTTATTGAGATCTAATAACTACTTTTTGAGTAATCTTTGATAACGCGTAGTTACTTGACTATTTTGTCGTCGATCTACGTTGTATTACTCGTCGATGTAATTGAAGTCGGTTTTTTTTTCGTTTGCGAGCAAACAGAATTATATATTAGCTTGTCAAAAAGTATTGTGGCGCTTTCAGCCTACTTTTTGTGTTTGTGTTGTAACCGTCGTAGTGGGTACAAAGTTTCATTAATATCGAAAGCTGATTTGAATCACGTTCCGTGGAGTTTCTTTGTATTATTATAGAGGATGGGGGATGACTCTTTTAAGATGGTCGGCGATAGGGCCGGCAACACGCTTGCAAAGCTCCTGGTGTTGCAGTTGGCTATACCAGGCTACGGTACCCTTACCGTCAGATGAGGTGTACGCTTATTTACATTCTTATAGTATAAAAGAAAAGTTTCAGTTTAATGCAGATCATTTATGAGTATATTATGAGTTAGTGTATAAACAAACTTTTCAGGTTTATAATTTTAGTTGATATAAAATTAATTAGAAGGACGGCCACACCGCGAGGTCGGTGTAATGATTGAGTGCTGCACTTTACACGCCCACAATCATTAGATACTGTGAAGTTTGTTTGTTTTATAATATCTTCCGTGTAAGTACATCTTGTATTTATAGCTAAGTAGAAAATTAATTACTCGAAACTATGTAATTAGCTTCGTTAAAGAATAATCAAGGTTTCGTTCTCAATTCTTAATACACAAAAGCGTAAATACGGTTTGTTTTTCATTTGTGCTTAAATCGTGCGATTTATCATTTTGTGTTTTTAACATGAAATGTAACGAAATTTTTTTGAAACTTAATAAAGTACATTAATATACATGGAAAGTCTTACGTTACAGAAAAACTTTGTCCAGGCGTAGAATATTATCACATTAGGTATTGTGTTAAGTAAAAGATTATTTTGTGTGTTGTTTTCACGTTTTTGTATAAGTATTGTCCATAAATATAAATCGACTTGCATACTGAAAAATGACATTTACACCAACTATCGACATTGCGGTCTATATATAGCAGTGGACTGCGATAGAAAAGCGAGCGAGCGATCAACCTTTATTATTAAAGTTGTCACTTAAAAAAATATATAAGCAAAAAATATTTCATGCATGGTTGATGACGAATTTGGATTTATCTCTAAGAGATCATACGAGAGATCGAATAGCGGAACATTTCATTTGGTACGAGCAAGCAGAGAGCGTACGAACCAAATTGAAATAAAATCTGTATTGTTACTACAAATATTAAGTCAATTAATATAAATATTATGTTGGTTTTCTCATTACAATCAAAATTACCTCAATCTTGTCGAGTCGTCGATAACACTACCGTAAATCAAGATTCATCGGTTATTCGAAATTTCGCACAACATCCATTTTCCCAGAAATTAGTGATCGTGTGGAAAATTCGAATGTACAAATAGTTTAGAGATTACCAAACGCATTTTCAATAAATTGTGCTTGAGGATATTGTTACAGACGATACGATGTTGCTTACTTTATAAATAGAAAATATGTTGTTTTCTTCGTGGGTAAACTTGTAAGAGATCGTTGTACTCAGGATAATACTACATATGTATTTGTTACTGTCTTATCTTTTGATCTAAGATTTATTTATTTAAGTATGCAATAAAACATTTATGTTTAAATATAATTACAAAATACAAGCATGCTATAATAAAGTTTTTTTTTTTTATTATAATTTAATTGCTTGCAAGAAAACGGATAATTAAAGAATAAAGATAACAACATAATACATTTGTAGGTATAGTAAAATTGGCACAAGTACCAATATATATAATAAATGTGTAAATAAAAAAATAAAAAAAAATGTGTAAATAATGTCAAATGTGTTTATTACGTGAATTTTATTATTACGAAAGAATTAATGCGGCAATTGGGACGAGAGTAAGGATAGCGTTAAAAAGCTCATTAAAACTGATCCAGCGACCCGCTTCGTTTACTTTTACAATATAACTAAACGAACGGAACATTTTCTCGCTAATTTATTACGGGAATTACACCTTCGCAATGAAATAATACAAACATATTTAGAATTTGAACTACTGGCTCGTTTTCATTTTATTATATTGCCTACACAAGCAGATAAATTCTATTGATCTTCAACTGTAACTGCATACAAATAAATATACATTATCCTTAATTTAATTATGTATTCGTTTTTTAAACATTATTTGATTCAGTAGTACAATAAAGTTGTATTGTTGTATATTACAAAATAGTTTCATATTTTTAACCGCCTTCAAAAAAGGAGGAGGTTACTCAATTCGACCGAATATAGATATATGTATATTTAATGTATGTTCGGGGATAACTTCGTCGTTTATGAACCGATTTTAATAATTCTTTTTTTTATTTAAAAAGAGATATCCCTGGTGTGGTACCTTGATAAGGAAACCAGGATCTGATGATGGGATCCCAGAGAAATCGAGGGAAATCTCGAAAATCTACATAACTTTTTACTGGGTGTACCGATTTTGGTGATTTTTAATTTATCATGTGGTCACATTTAAATTTCATCGAAATCTGATTCCAACTTGGAGTAATCTTTAATAATGCGTATTTACTTGACTATTTTTTCGTCTACCTACGTTGTATTACTCTTCGATATAATTGAAGTCTGTTTTTTTTTTCGTTTGCCTACAAACACAATTATCACGAACCTCAATCACCTATCACGAATTCCAAAAATATAAATCAATTTTCAGTGTTAATTTTTTATAAATGTCAAAGAACAATTTTTCTTGTCAATTGTCGTAATAACAATTGTTCCGGCTGAGGCGGGCGTAGGCGACCCTTACGAGAAACTAAACGATCACGTTTATAAAAATACATTACAATAGGTAAATTTAGAAGCCACGTGAAGGAAAACCATGGCATACAAAAATAAAATTCTTAACAAAAGCGTAATAAAAAATGGTATCGCACGCGTCACTGTTCTGGTCTAGACTTAAACGCGTGCGGTATTACGACGACAGATCCGATTTCGTAGCACCATACGCTTTGTACCATCAAACCACGCACACGCTAACGTTCTGACATAACTCGGCCATGTATTTTGCAACACGCGATCTAATAATAAACGGCTATTCGTTCGGCCGAAATTAACGCTTTATTTTACGCGTTCATCGCAATAATAGCTCGGTGTCTTCAACCGCTAATTAGGTTTTAAATTTCTCGCAAGTCGCGTTATACAAATGTTTCTACCACATGCGCTATGAAGATGAATGATTTCGTATGACGGTTTCGTAGAACGTAACCTATATTAATTAGCTCCAATCCCTTCGGAATGAGGCGAATGACTCAAGGACGTCGCGGCACTTTGACGAAAAAAAATTCTTTTTATAAAAGAAGAAAAAATTAGTGGATAACACGACCTCGAAACGGTACATGGAATGAGGGCAAGACAAAGAAGTAAATTAGAAATTAGGGCGCTCGAAGAAAACACTAACTCTACCTTTGTTTGACTCATTACAATGCCGGGCGACATCGTAAATATGTCGTTTCCTGGTCGAATTGAGATAAAGCGGTAAATTTTTCAACAACTCGAGCGTTTTCAGCAATGTGGAATTGTTTAAATTGTTTGTCACAGTTGCAGTCTTGACTTTCCCAGAACATATTCATAAAATGATGAACAACAAAGATATTGTTGGGGGTTTTATACCGAAAACAAATTAATCAATAAAATTGTGATATCAGCATAATTTTAATGCCTATTCGTTCTTCATCATTAACTGTGTTAAATTTGTATCGATTCTGAAAATCTATAAACCTATATCCGATCCAACTCAACGCCACAGGGCTATGAAATCTGACGTTTTCACTTAGCAATCGTAATTCCGTGGTTAAATCATAAGAACCCGTCTATTATTAGTTAAGAGCTCACAGCTACAATTGTGAAATTCTATGACACACGACGAGTGTCCGGCACAAACAAGATTTGTAGCCAAAACAAAAAACGAAAATCTAAACCGGGTCTTGAGTTCGAAATCGGAACCAAAACTTATCTAAACATTTTAAAACTGATACGTGTCTGATGAAATCTAGTTGTTATTTATTTACATGTTATGTAATAACTTCGAGCTAAGTTACTCAAAATAAAAAATAAACATCAAAAAAAGATTTTTTCGTCCCCATAGTTTTCAACTACCTATCTTGTCTAACGATTTTTAATTCTGACTTTAAAGTTAGTAATATTTTAAACGTTAACCAAGTGTCGTATATTTTGTTAAATATAAAAAGTTTAATACGTTATTATTAACATCACATTCTAAATTAATATTTTAGATGATACTAAATGATTGTAATGATTGCACCTTACATGAACTTATTAATTTAACACTATTTCATATTGCCTTAAAAATTGTAAGATGATTAAAAGCAGGAGCATTTGAAATAGTAGATGTGTTTACCCCAATTACTTTTTCGAGCGATATTCAGTTAATTTATCTACTAGGCCATCTCAGCAGTGTAGTATAGAACCTGATTAAAACAAGCTAAGCGTGTAACATATTAGGTAATTTTAATTGGATATAACACATAATATTTATTTACAACTTGAATTTGAGTGATACGCTCGTGTTAATTATACATTTCCTAATACCAATACAAATGACCCGGTTATTTATATTTATCACCCGAGATAGATTATAATCCTACCAGATGTGTACGATATCTCTTCAAAGACGTTTTCTTCGAATAAAAGTGTCAATATAAAAACTTAATAGTCTACCGTCATATGTCGGATCGTAAAGTTACGAGTTTTTTTTATGAACTATCAAGCTCCGGTGGATATTTATTAACTTTACTTTTGACGTAACAAGAAATCCTCCCGTTTTATCCGACGACAAAGGAAGACGAGTGGAAATGTCACACCCTTCTTTATAGCGTCTAACAAAAGATACTGGCAAAAAGCCTTGTAACCTAGAAAGACTAGGAAGAATGCAAGTCGTTAGTCTCGTAGACAATGGAGGGTCGTGTTAAAAAATTTCACAGCTCTGCCAAGTCACGAATGCTGATGTACCGCTTTTAAGAAACAATGCACTACAATTATTAATAGCATTTATAAAATACTTCCAAAAGTCATACCGTGTGATCGTAGGCTAAACTTTTATAAGCTATAATAATACTTAAGCAATACGTATGTTATAAGTCTTGCAAAATACAGGTAATTTAGTTTTTTACAAAATTTCCGAAAATATAAATAAATTTTATACAAGTTACATAAACATATTAAAGTTTATGTCAATGAAGACAGACACCGTTTAATCCCGTGACACCGGCTTCTAAAATAATATTAAAACAAAACAGGGCTAATTCCTTCATGAACTGTCAGTCCCTTACTTTTTAAATAGTAAACAGTTGTTTGTTTAGTTGTCCTATTTATAAACATAACCGCCAATACAAAATTATCGCATAGACAAAACAGTATAAAACTTGTGTCTTTCTGTTGAAACTGTTGAAAAACAAATTCAAGAACCTTCTTTGTTATTTCTAAATATAGCTCAAAACTAAGCCTGAGATGTCACAACTCAATAAATAGCTTTTGTCACGTGACTACTACATTCTCTAAATTATATTTATTAAAAAGAAGAGCTACATTCTTTATTTATAAAAAAAGAATAAAAAAAGAAGAGCTACATTCATGATACAAACATTATTATGTTGTAATAACAAAAGCCGGGTGTTTAACGCGATTTAAACAATCTACAACAAAGCATCATGTACATTATGCAATGCAGCAGAGGATTATTGTATTAGGATCTGTACACAATTCGTGCGGTTGTTTGTTTTTTTTTTAATATAGCAACAGATCTCGACAGCCGTTTGTATGAACAATACAATCATTTGTCATATTCTGAGATTGAACCTGTGACAGCTAACGCGTCAGCCAGTTACTGTAACCATTTCGCCAACTCGTCAATTTGTATGTTGGTTGCAGTTTATAAGAGCATTGTGTCAAGATCACGATACAATTTGCGAGTAACAACCAATATATTAATAATATATAATATATATAGGGAATAGAAATAGACTATCCATATTTGGACTTACAATAAAGGCTAGGGCAATGTAGGTAATTTTATGACAACTTATCTATGATAAAATTATTAATACAGCCCGGGGCTCCCGTCACCTCGTTCCAAGTAACTCATCCTATGACCCAAAATTCAGCGGCCATTTCACGGCTCAATGTGACGTTACACACGTTACGAGTAGTTAGATCAGAAGTCGACACGCTCGTGGGTTGTTGCGGAAGTGTGCCGAACCGTCGCGGTCGGCCGACGACCCACTGTGTATGCTTCTTGCTAATTCTTCAGCCCTAGTCTTTATCATATATCTCTATTAGAATTTTATTTTTTTTTTTTGAAGTAAAACTTTTATTTCTCATGCGAAACGTGATCTATTACTTCTACAGAACCCCTATTTGAAGGAGTCGAACATTATATATTATTTAATTTTACTTTATCATACATAAAGCAATATTATATTATAATTTAGACATAAAAAATCATATGATTTATTTAATATTTAAAAAATTTAGCAGTGTAAATTTTCATGCATACCACATTTGCCATCCAAATCACGAAAATTAAAAGAATAGCTCTTGTTCAATTGATACTTTTGTAGATTAGAATAGGTGGGGCTTTAGCAGTAAATTTTAATTAACGACTTATTTGTTGGAAGAAAATAATGTAATTATAACATGAAAACACCATCGAAAACAAAAATATTATTGGTTTCTAATAACAAAAATGTCAAGGTCATTTTAGACTCCAATTACAAGTACACGGATAATAGTGACAGTGATCAAGTTTTACATTTAATCCGTTAAATTATTAAAACTGCATGCTATTACCTAATCAAAAGTCAATATTACTATACATGTAGCGACTTAGCATGTATTCGTATGATATTTCGCGTCTGATAGCTGGTATTAATCAAAGATATGGAAACGGGTCAGCGTCCCGTTCTAAACCTCATTTGAAAGAACCGTTGGAACGCATAAGTGATATGCAGTAACCCTTAGGACCTCACGAGTATGCACGCAGATCGCGTTTACCTGAAATATGTAATAATCCGATAACTCGATGCTGTATTCAGAATAGGAATATTTTATTTTACATATCTATTTATGACGAGTAATGTATGTGTTGACCAAACTTCCTTTTTTTTTAATACAATTATCTACATGTTTTCCTATAGATATAAACACAAATCTGTAATATTTAAGTAAACGAAAGTGATTTTTCATTTTTAATAAAAATGGACTTGTGTTAAAATGCCATAAGCGATTAGGTTTCTTGTAATTATATCGCAAGTTTGACACATTAGTTTGTTATCATGTTGTTTTGAATAGTTACGTTTGCTTTACGTAACAAGTATTACGACAAACTTTAGACCAGTTCTTATCCGAAATTGCTGCTATCAATTAACTTTCGAATTGACGAAGATGATAATACGTTTCATATAATTATGACACGTTTTATTATAAGGGCAGGCCATTTTCGATTCAAACGTGAATACGTAAATTTGGAGCAGTACCCTTTGATGACAGTTTTATCATTGGTTTGCTTTTACAAAATACGTGTGTTTGCGAAACTGTTTTTGATGTGGAACATAAAATTTAATTATGAAAGATAATTGTTTTATATCAAAATTTAATACTAAATTATTATCTAAATAAAATAACTTTTAGTGCCCTTTGATGAACATTGTCGATCAGAATTTTCAACAGTTTGTATTAATTTATTTGACGATGGGTTAACTCATTAGTCACAGTAACATTTCTCCCATCTCTCTGTGTTTGTGCATTTGTTATGGTGTCTTTCCAAACACTTTTAACAAATGCACAAACACACTCATTAATCTATTTATCTAATTTAAATATTTTATTAATAAAAATATTCTTTCGTTTCAGGTAAGCTACTCCCTCATGCTTCACTACAATAACGTACGTAACCAGATTGATTTGTCACTAAATATTTGACTGTCTGTCAACGTTGACAGATATTTAATTATAAAGTTAATACGACGTCGTAAAAATCGTCGAGACATACTCGACTATCATCCATTCCTTAAACATACGTACATACATAAAGCTAATATATCACACGCCTCGTTCCGGCGCTACGTCCTTGCTAACGTAGAATAGAACATCAATCGCACATTAGACAGATTTAAAAAATCTACATAGTTCTATTTTTAATAGTTCACGTGATTGTTTTCAGTCGGTAAACAAATGAACAATGTGAGCTTAGTCTTAAATTCGATCACCTGCGAGTTGCGAAGGCGTTTTGTCACGCAAATAGAGTGTACTTTATTTATAGTCACGTGTACGTCAGCGGGTGCATGCGATGGAAGTACGAGTACTGTTAACTAGTTGAACGTGATTCCGCACGACGTCATAGAATCGACTTTTAATGCTCTTGTTATATACTCCGAAGCTGAAGAGCAACTTCATTTTATTCCTATTTTTTCGTATACTTACTTTATCGTCACTATTTTTAAATTACAAAAAGTCTACAATACGTAATGAGATCTTCGTGAGAAAATAAACGCTAAAGCAAAACAGTTCATTAGTCTTTACTTCAAACATTCACCACGAAAGATTTTCTATTGTTAGTTGAGAAGTTTCATCCTCGTAAGGTTTTTACTGAGTTTTAATCCGATAGGCATATATTATTTATTTCTTAAGATCACAATTATAGTAATCCGTAGTAATTTATCATATCTAAAAGATTGGAAAATTTGTAATGATACATTAGCCATTTATAGAGCATGTAAATGTGTAAACAACACTTTTAAAAGTAAATCATCCGTTTTTCAAACATACACAAACCTTCCCATACGCAATAATTATTGATATCACTCCTACCTTTTGGTAATCTACGATTCTTCGAACATTAAATATACAAACGCGTTGAAGCAATACAAGTACTACTTTTTTGAATAGAAAAGAGTCAGAGTTAATTACAAAATTGGGAAAAATGTAGTCTTACGTCGTCTCGTATAATATTAAAAACTTTATATTACTTAGGCAAAATTATATTTGTGTTAAAGATTATTTATATGCGAGTGGACTCGCTTAGGAATAAAATAAGTGGTATGCTACAGGCTTCAGTAAAACATGCGCATTACTCATGATAAACATTTCCTCAACGCAGATCACGTGATATCTCACATTAACGGCTTGCGGCGGCCGTGTTCCATCGCCCTCGGTCGTTTTGTAAATAGTTTACTTATTGAAAAATGGGAACACTATTATAGATATGTACCTTATATATACTTACATTAAGTATCTATTTATTTATTAAAGCTCTTTAGACGAGGTGAAACTTATGCACATTTTTATATTATGTTACTTTGTAATTGCCTGTTGTGAAAGAAATTCTGAAGCCTGTATATACATAGCAATTTATGACGGACTAATCGTAACCTCAGCCCCACTTCTCTTTTTTATTTTCCGATTCTCCTTAATAGGAGATCACCTATACTCAACAATTCCTAGACGTAACATTACAGTAAAATACTTAGTAAAGTAAAATAAATTGCACTTTGCATTTACTATACTTAGCTGGAAGTTGATATGTACTTGTTTCATATTTAAATTGTATTTATATTACCTCAAAGTGCATATTGATCATTAAATTTAAAAAATGATGAGATTAATTAAAAAAGAAAGCATTATTTACAATATTGAAGCGGAGCTAATTTCGGCCCATCAAAGGTAAAAAACATGAAGTTTATATGATCTTTATATGTTCCGGTTTTATGGAAAATATCTCTTAAAGTAATCACAACCTTTGTTCTAAGAATTATAAAAAATAATATATATTTATTTATTGTAAAACCATAAAAAGGTTCCGCCGACACAAATGTATATTTACTTTATTTTAATATTTTTTCCACTCGCCGCGAATGAAGGTAATATAAATATAAGATATTAAATACTTTTCCATAAATAATTATGTTTTATAATTCATTATTTCGATAAGAAGTTCAGCACATTTGTACTTGCGAATAATATTTTTGATGCGTCTTTTGAGGTAAGGAAATTTAGAAAATTTCCTCTAGTTGTATCAGATGTAAGTAGAGATATTAAATATTTACTACTTGACATTTGGAAACATTAGTACGAAGTTATTTTAAATTAATTATCAATAAATAAAAAGGGAATGAAAACGTTGCATTAAAATTATTTCCTGAGGTCACCGCTATTTACGTGATTGTTTTTCGCGCTGTTTTTTCTTTATTTATTTATTTAAAATATTATTGTTTAGTATCAACTTACCTAAATAGGTTTAGTAAAAGCTGTTCGATTGTGGAATTCTTTACCCTTAACTATAAGGCGTGCACAATTACTAGAGACTTAAAATTAGCTTAAAAAAACGCTATTTAAATTCATAAACGTTTGAGTTTATAAATTCAATTACTGCAAATGTATATTGTCGTTGTCTTTAGCCGTTTCTTCCTCTTCAGTCGTATGTATATTTGTACTTTTATATATTTACTAGCTGACCCCGCTAACCTTGTTTTACCCTTGAAGGTGTATGAAAAATAGATATTGGCCGATTCTCAGAACTACCCGAAATGCATACAAATTTTCATAAAAATCGGTCCAGCCGTTTCGGAGAAGTATAGTAACTAACATTGTGACACGAGAATTTTATATATAAGATTTGTTATATACATATATTATTTTTATATGAATGTCTATTTATAAATATACGTTTATATGTGTAGATCTAAAAAAGTTCTATTTTAGTGCACAAAAAAGCATATTTGTTTGTATTGTATTATATTGCATTGTATTGTGTATATGTTATACCGCTCGGTTGCTTGCTTCAATCCATAACTTTGGATATAACATTCTATAGTATAGACATATAACATACTATAGTAGACTATAAGACATAGGCCTGTTCAAGTTCATATGATATATCATCATTTTTAAATTTCTATTTTGAAAACTTCATTCATAGAAATAGTTATTATTAATTTAAAAATGAGAATTTGAACTAATACCCCTCCAACCGTATCTGAAAGCAATATTGTTTTAGATTTCGAAACATCCATGAGGATATTAAAATGAACGTGGGTGTACGAACACCCAACTTTAATTTTGATTAGATTACGATATTTTGTTTGCAAAGAAACTAGAATAACGATCGACTCTACCTGTGCAATCATATCGGACAATTTCGTGTAAACTTTAAAAACAACATAAAACATATTTCACTTTGTTCTACGGATATTACTAAATAAAAAATCATAAACAGCTAGAAACTCTAAAGAGCGAAGGCTATCCGCTGTATTTTGTAAGCTTCCGTTTTATCAGATGGCCGTAATTAGTGCGAATCGTTTGGTAATTAATTATAGCATGGAGTGGGCCCGATAAGGTCGCCCTATACCGCAAGGCCAAGGTTCCGACGCCTAAATTAATGACCGAAGCTCACGGAAAGTTCACAGAGCTTTATTATGGAAAGCGATTGCAAATGACATTTACAAAATACTTTAGTAAGTATGTATTAAATATATACAAGATTGTGTATCTTTAATTTCAATGATTGTTTTAACATCATGCTTCAAACGTTTAACATGTTTGTGTTGTGTAAAAACCTAACCCCAAAAAAAAGGTACAACTTAGTCCTTAGTCCTCATCTATTTATTTTTATATTGTTTTCTCATTTCAATTTATTTTCAAAATTATGCTCTGTTTTTTTTTTCATATCAGGTATACTGAAATATAATATTTGAATGAATAAAACCGCAACATAACGGATAAAGGTTCACCTTATATCATTCTTATAACCACTACTATCTAAACATAAGTAGACTTGTATGTACGATAATAACTACACAAACAGTTAAGATCCATATTAATTTTATCAGCTTTTTATATTTGAAAGAAATATTTTTTTAATAAACACTAAAAATACACAAAATTTACATCCGTAACTGTAATTAAATGTATTGAATAAGTTTGTTTTATACAAAATAAAACAAATTTGAGTATAAATACAAACAAATAAAATTTGAGTGTCTGTTTGTAATATTAAAATAACAGCTTTTTACTAAATGCATAAGGATGTATACACGGCAAATATACCAAAATAACATTTTTTACAATTTTCGTCTTTCTGTCTAACTGTTTATTCCGGCTAAACTCTGAAACGGCTGGACCGATTTCATCGGGACTTTCACTGGCAGATAGCTGATATAGCAAGGAGTAACTTAGTCTACTTTAATTTTAGAAATTTAATTATTTTATAACCCTGCGAACTGAACAATAACTTTTTGGTTAAATTCCACACGGACGCAGACGCGGGCACAGCTAGTATACAATATAATGTTATTATATTATAGTTGTAATAAGTAACATTATTTATATTTTCACATTTACCGTTTATTGATAGAGCAGCGTTAATATAAATGAGACGTTATTCATCTAAATGTTCCCCGACCGGGGTGCGCCGTGGTCTGACCCGTGACCTTGACCGGAATCTCTGACTCCAGCTAAAGCTATTTAAATATTTGTAAATATAACCGGGGCAGTGAAAATTCAAAAGTGTATGTCGAAGGTGAAGTTAGGAAATCATCCAACAGTTACAAGTGTTACTTTTCGTAATTTTACCAATTAGTCATACATTATTCTTTACAAAGTACGCTTAAAATTTTCTCATCTTTGTCAGTAGTAATTTTATTGTTTGAATTTTGTAGGTATATGATCTCTTAATTTATTTTAATTACTAAGTATTGTTACTTACAATGTAAACATAATTTAAGTTTAAATTTTATTATTACCTTAACCCAAAGTCATATAAACTATAGTAAAATAAGTATGATATCAAAATCCATTATGAATTTCGGTAACAAAAAATCGCGACAGTGTTGACATGGCACCAATAGCCGTACCGCATCTGCGCGCATCCGCGGTTTTGGGCGGGCGTCGCAGCTTTCCCGGCTGGTGGAAAACAGGACCGCCGCACTTAACCTGCAGCCGGCGAAGTGATCGCACGCACGCCTAACGCTTCTAATGTACCGCTTATGTAGGCGAACTTAATTGTAAATAATTTTGAAGTCAGATAACATACGCTTAATATAGTGGACGAATTAAAAACATTGTATGGACGGTTTCGCGGTCTAAACGGTGTTTGTGAACGATGACATTAGACAGGGGTGATAGTTTTAGTGGTAAGATCCAGCCGGCCGCGTCTGTGTCCTGTTTGTCTCAGTGCCAAAACATTTTCAGTAAAAGGCTTAAGCGGTGGGGCTCTACGGGATCGTGGGTAAGGATACTGATCTACTTATCCTAAATGAAATATTGACTTTAATTAATACTCCAAATTATCACTTAACTAGTTTTGTCTAAAACTAATTTCAATTTTCCTATCTGGAGATGTACATAAACACAAATCAAAAACAAAATAGAAAACTATTTAAAATAGTTGCGTCAGTTTTTTTTAAATCTTATTTTATATAATCCATAAATTACGCTTCCCGTGCAGTCGCACGTTGTAACAAAATTTACGACTTGTTTGATCTGTAATAAGAAGTTGTTAAAAAGAAATTGTACGAGAGACGATAGTAAAAATGTGACGTGTACGAATTTGATTCACTAGGAAGCACGGTTTGTTTACATTTCCCGAAGACGTAAAGAAATCATTTAAGATAACTTTAAAAAAAAATAAGTAAGATAATATGTAAATAATGTAATTATGTGTAACATAGCCAATGTTACTAAATAATAACATAATTATTTGTTACTAACATTTGTGCTATTTAACAAGTTTAATACACCGTAAGATCAAAATACTAGATAAATTATATTAAATAATGAAGTGTATTTAAATACGTAATCTTGTTCGGTCCGCCTACGGACGGCGTTTGTTTTATTGAGCACGCCACAACTTAAATAATGTCTGCTGTCCGCACTCAGACGTGTTTAGCATGCAAATAAGATAAGATTCATAATTTTTCTTTTTGAAACTAGTTAACTATCGATTGCCTTATTAAGGAGAACTATTAAAATCCCAATATATGAACGTTAGACGTACTGAATATGTACACCTCAATGCAACTTATGGAGTAGTTTATTAACAATAAATCAAATGCCATAACTCAATGCATTAATATCGGATGGTTATCAGAATAATTATTCAAACTTTATGTATAGAGTTTGTTTATGTTTTCAGCCTGTAATATCCCACTGCTGGGCATAGGCCTCTTTCCCCATGTCGGAGAAGAATCATAGCTTAATCCACCACGCTGCTCCAATACGGGTTGGTGGATATATTCTCTACTATGAGTACCGATCGCTATCAGGTGTACATGATAACAACCGGGACCGACAGCTTAACGTGCTCCCCGAGGCACGTTGGGGAGACCCACAAGGACTTACAACCAGGCCGGAAATAAATATTTGTATAAACACAAATATCCACTCCGAGCGAGAATCGAACCCGTGACTGTCGGTGCTTTAGACGCCGCCGACACGGCACACGCACCATTACACCAGAGTGATAATAATGTTTGATTGTTATAAAATGTTTTTCGTAATATGTTGACAAACAGACTAAAAAAATGGTCACTTTAATTCGGTACCTAATTTGCGATGATTTGAAATGATTAAATTATTTTTCTTATTCGACTTTCATTCATTCTTTAACTGGAAGGAACTGTAAATCGTAGTAATAACTTACTATCAACAAATTAAAAACTAACTTTTATCACACAAAATAACACCATTGCGATGGTACATAATAAAAGACTTTCACTAGCGATAGCATTGCTATTTGGATTTCTATGCTTGTTTTATTTTCCTACATTTTCAAAGATATGTTTATGTATACATGTTTTTTTAAAATGTAAGTCACTGCAATTATTAATATGCACGCTTCTATACAAACTTGCTTTTCGACTAGCCGTTATATCCGAAGAATGAGTTCTAATCACAATAAACAGGATCACCTCACTAAAATAATTTAATTCGAGACAAATTCATTCAAAGAAATAAGCAAATTCTTTAGCATCGATACGATAAGTTATATCATATATATTAGTACGCTAAGGTTAAGATGTTTGCCTCCTTTTTAGAAAAAACCTTACAATTACTACACATAAATTATATATCATTTGATAGATAATTGCTTGCTCTACCGGCAGCAACAAGTAAAAAATATTATTATTGCTTTTGTTTTTGTAAATTAATTAATTATTAAAATTACATATATGACGACTTTAATTTTGAAACAACGTCAACGTGTTTTTTTTAAATTATTTAGTGTGAATTGTTCGCACGGCTATTGCTAGTTTTTCTTTACATTTAAACGTATGTGTGTGGTGTTAACAATTGAAGTTTGCCACATGGAAGACATGCACTACTAAGACTACATACGGCGTGTATACAAATTGATTAGGCGCAGGGTGATGGCGTGCCTTACGCGTGAATGTCACGTGATTAAACTCACTAAAGTGATAACAGTTTGTCCAATTTATCTTTATTTGCGAAAATTGTGTATAAAAATTGTATTTCGTATGATGTAAATGGTTGAACTTTATTTTAATTTTTTATAAGTAAAATATAAATATTTAAATGCTATTAATAGATATTGAAAGTAAAAATATACTTGAGAAACCTCACAACTAACTGTGAGTTTATCTGCCAGAATGATTTTTGTATGGCTTAATTAAACAGATTATTATAAAAATCGTTTAAGTAAAAATTACCTTCATAATATTTAAAAAATGTATAATATCTTTAATAAATCATAAGTATATTAGATTCGTTTAAGCTCAAAAAGCTATAGCAGCCCTGACCTAACCGCAACATGTCCCTCTTATTTAGCGAAGCTCCTAACGCGCGAACAAGCACGACCGTATTTACTTATCTCTAAAAATAGGCTGAAGTTCTATAGCAAGCGGTGGAACTCTGGGCGTCCATTAACGTGTTTATCGGCTGGTAAATTCGATTGCACCATTATCCCGTCGCTTACATTTCGCATGCAGAAATAATAAACGTGTTTGCCGAGGGTAACGCTCTGGAGGCCCTGTGACCGGGTCTATGGCGGGACCTTGCTCGGAGCACTGAAACTGGTCCCCTAGCTCCTCCATCGACCTAGCTACTCTGTTGCTCACATAATAGAGACCCTATTCCCGTAAAGAAACAACACATTTAGCCCACTACTATCAAGACTGGTTCCGAGGCGAGCGCTGCGAGCTCCTTTACGTAATTCGAGAGACTATTATGGGCATATAAAGTCATTGTCGCTATAAAAATGCCTTTTTTTCTCTTTCGTCAGCGAAAATTGTTCTGCAATTTGTAAGACTGGGGTCGATATCGATAAATGGTCATAAACAAAAGAGCATTCCATGGCGGCCTCGTCGCTCCGAATACGGCGCTATAAAATGATAACCAATGACGTGATGAATTTATTTATTTAATGAAAGGAAATGAATCAGGAAACGTAAATTTTGCTAACATCTCTTTTATTAGATAATATCTCTTTTTCATTATAAAATAAATCAGAGTCTATTTTTACTTTGACGCAGTCTTCCGTTTTGTAACTTTCTATTTATAACATAGCCAAATTAAAATTTACACAAAGTTAAAAATAATTAACACCCACACACAAATATATGGTAAGTCAAGGTTGAATTCGAGATTGTTTATATATTTGGTGTAATTATCAAACTTTAACAAGTCTTCAACAAAACGGAAATATTCGTGTTATTTTAACAAAGAGAAATACTTCCGTTGTTCTTGTGTTATTTTGCTATAGTTACAAGCTGTATTAATAAATCGCGAATACAAATTTTGATATTATCCTGAGTCCAAACTCGTAATATGGACTCAAATCATACCTAATTCTATTCAAATTTACTAAATGGTTCGTTTGACGCGCGGTCAACTTACAGACAAACGGTCAGACAGGCAAACGATCAATAAATTATCGCAATATTTTCAGTATACAGAATTAGTTCTTTTATAAAAAGTAAGATTAAAATACTGACAAACTGATTGTCGACACAAAAGTTAAAAAGTTTATGTTCCTGTCACGCTCATGATATGTTAATACTAAGACAATGATGGACAAACGACAGTTCCTACTCGGGAAACAATGCGTATTGACAGCTGAGGTTGAGTATCAGATATGTGTTTGATTCTTTGTTCTGCCATTTACGAAACGTGTAACGTGTTGAAATATTTTGATATGCTTAATAAGAAAATTGAAAAAATAAATAAAAATAAGAGATAAAAACTTACATTTATATACACCTGTACTGAAAAACATTGTTGTATTCATTCTGATATAAAGTATAACTGCCAGAAAAATAAATGATTTTGTAAATTGGTCTTTTCATAATATTTTGTTACTTTATTTACGAAATTTTGTTTTAATTGAATAAACTGTTCAAATAAAAAACGTGTTAACACTTGACGATTATTAAGATATACTCGAATTACATTAAAGCGTAACAATTTTATCTTTTGTCTTCCAAAAATTACTAATAATTAATTTATTAGAAGTTCAATTTTATAATTTCATATAATAAGTAACTGACCCAGCAAACGTTGTTTTGCCGTATATATTATTAACCCCCTTAATCCTTCCCCCTCCCCCTGTAACTTAGTGGTATGAAAAATAGATATTGGCTGATTCACAGACCCACCCGATACACACAAAATTTCATTAAAATCGGTCCAGCCGTTTGGGAAGAGTATGATATATAACATTGTGACATGAGAATTTTATATATAAGATAAAACCTATGATTAATTTTAACTGGACAATGTATATATTATACTATCTTATTAACGTAATACGTAATAATTTTTTTACGATAATAAAAACACGCAAACCGTAACTTTACATTTGTTTGTATCGTTACATAATAAAATCAAGGTTAAGTAAAGCACATATTCGTACCAAATAAAGTTCGCCATACATATCGAACACTGTACAGATCCAGGTGTCCCTTTGTGTGTTTATCAGATACTAGCTTAAAGTCAACGGATGGAACGAGGCGTTGAATATTTATACCGATACGGGTCCACGTATGCGGGTGTAGGAACGTGGATTTGTAGATATTATCATATTTATGTTAATTTTGAAATTTATTGCTTGTTATTTGTGTTTTTTTGTGATTGCAAGATTTTAATCACTATTTTATAATTTATTACTTTACATAAGTAGCTTAATGAGAGGTTAGTGCAATGGTAATAATAACTGGCTGTTGTCATCGTTCGATTTCCATTCATGGCAATTGATTGTGTTCGGCTATATAAGACGTGTGTCGTATTCGAGGTCTACACAGTTGTGTGTTTCCAAAATCCTGAAAATAGATTTCATCCTACCAGCATTTGATTATTTTGTTATATACAAGTTACTACGGACATTTACTTACTACGGACATAACAGTGACAGCCCCATTAAAAACTACAACAAAAAGCACATTTTACACTGTGTTAAAATTCAAAGAATCTCGATGCTAAGTTTAATGAAGCTATTTCCCCTAAATAGCCCACTTAGCTGTTACACCAAGTTACACAACGACATAGTTGGCGCGGCTGCGCGATTATCACGGCCTACTTGTCGCACGTGTGTCGTAAGCCTTAGCTGTACGTGCACATGTGTAACATGCTACATTATAAAACATTAAACGCTATTCTTATATGCATAAAACACAATGTGCAATAAACTCTACATTTGCATGTGTAGCTGATTGACTTTAAAGGTCTAGTCAAATGTAAAGTCGGATATTTAGTTGGATTATAAACCTTATATTCTAAGTCGCAAGATTGAAGTGGGCTGTTTGAAATATCAAGCGATCTTATGCGGCTTCATTCTGTGCCTGCAATGTGTTTCAAACATCTTCCAGGAATAGGTAAGTATTGTTTCAAGAAAACATAACCACATGGCAGTTTTTGATATTTTAGTTAATTATTCAATAAAATTAATTGATTACAATGTTTTTCGGTCTTATATTATTAGTAAATAACTTGAATTTTAATACGCATGTAGGTTCATAAAATTAATAAAGGATGTCCAAGTATATTTATCCTGCCCTTGTCCAAGTAAATATACTTTAATGTTGATAGTAACATCAGATGTTACAAGAATAACAAATAATAAATATATGACGATTTAAAAAAAAAGTGAACATAGCAGTAAAAAAAACGGTGTAATAAAACTTTAAAAGTAACTTGGAATATTTCATCTTTCATCATTTCACCATTCATCATCAGTTTTAAATCTATTGAATTACGGGGACTACTAAAGAATCTTTTCAAGGAACATTTCAAGATTAACCGCTACCGTTAGGAACCGTAATTAATCTCAAGTAAAATGGCTACCGTAGACTCATTTCAAATTACTTAACATTTCACTCTTAAGGGCCAACGGCCTCCCGCTTTCATTGAATATCCCGCAAAAGCGCCTTAATAACAAATCTAAAGTATATTCATAAAACCTCAAAAGAATTTCCATAAAATGCGAACTCATTGCTAATAACGTTTACAAAGACTTCAATTAACGCCTAAACGCCTTTTTAAAGCGAATAACCCTCGGGTCAACAGCCTTAAAATCTCATCACATTGTTTAAATGTTTGGTAGCATCTTTAATTTTTTATTCTTTTTTGCATAGTGTATAAGTATTTTTACTTTACTTAATTGTTTTTAATAACAAAGTAATTGAAATATTTATACGAACCGGTTGCACTTGTCTTATAAATAATTTCACAGTTACCAATAGATATTTTATTATTTTAAATTCATTGTTATTCATTATTATAGTTTCTCTTTGTACAGTGAAAGCTACCGACATTGTACCTTACATTTTAATGAGTTTAATTTATTTACGTATTATGTATTACTCCTGGGAATCATTCTATAGATCATTAATATCGTAATATTCTGTGATTTGCTTATGAATTCTAATAAAATATTATTTGCTCGCTGTAATTTTAGTTTCGTCCACTTTCAGCGAAAAATTTTTTTTTGGTTAAAACTTAACGAAACTTCGGTATCAGATTCAATGTTAGACTTTGGCACCTTGTTTGTGTTATATATTTGTTTTTAAATAATAATGATGTTAAATTTTATATAATTACATACGTAGATGATTGTTAAAATTAAAGCAATTATGAAGTAATCATTTAAGTAGCTCAACAAGTAAACAAAAGTATAAAAACTGCGTCGACTAAAATTACTACGCTTAAAAACTATTTGGTTACGTTTTATAGTATGATAACATTATGCTAACAATTTTCAAATTCAATGTTTATTTTTGCCTAAAAATCTTATGTAGGTCGGACACTAAAGGAAAAAATATATATAATTATAATGAATTAGTGGCCAAACGCAAGCCTATCTTGATATAAAAAAATAGGTTTTCCTTGGAATTAATTAGAATTATTAGTCGCGATTACAAAAAAAAAATCAATTAAAGTAATATATACGTAACAATAATAAAACACACAAATAATAAAACAATTTTATTACATTATCCAATAAGAATCCGCTTTCCTGTTTTTCGCGAATTCCTCCGGAATGTTAAATACTTTACGAAGAAATCGTACAAAGTTCAAACAGTAATCTTCTGATATAAATTTCTAAAACGTATTATTAGACAGATATATAAATATTAAAATACACAATTTATTACACTTTACTTCAATAGCTTACATTAACTTTTGTATAATTATATTAATTTAAAGAAACTATTTAGCATGACTCAATGATACGTGCATTTTACCATGCGTCTTACAGTGCTTTGTCATTTATTCGATTAAAGAAAATGAAATGAATTTATAAGAACAAAAATTGATGAAATCTTTTTCTCGTTTCATGGTTTTCGAATCGACTATTATTATTTTATCTTTCAATAAAATTCTTTTCCGCAACACCCATATCTAGTAGTATTAAAATTATTATCCGCGCATCTTAAACCGACCAATAAAAACCTTGGAGCTGCTACTTTTGGAAGATAAATATTTATGAATGTATATTTATGAATAAAACAACAATATAGTCACAAAATATGAAGTTCCATCGTTATATTTTTTTATGTAATGAACCATAAGAAAACCTATATTATTGTGAAAAAGGAAAATTCGTTACATTGCTATTATACAATGTTATTTATATATACAAACAACTTCTGCCAAACCAAAAACGTTTATTTTTTCGGTAACGATCGTAAAAAATAGACCTTTTTAATACATTTGTATTCTTTTATCAACTAAATAAACAATTAGGTTATTTAATGTCAAATGTTACACTAAACTGGTGTTTTTATTTATTATATGTTTTTATTTAGTGTAAGTGTAACACAAAATAGCTACTAGTACACATAAAAAAATACTAAATAGTGCTATATTCGGATTTCTCACACGTCCAACACGCACAAATGGTAGAAATATCTAGCAAGTTATAAAGAGGACAGATAAACGCGGCAGACATCGGAAGTTTTCTTTTTTGTGATATAAAACAGCTGTCTTTTTAAGTACATCGCCAGTTGTAAATCATACCGCTGTGTACATAAGTTTGTCGTCTGCGTGTTGGTGAATGTATTTTATCATTCAGACGTTGTATATGATTTCTAGAATTAAATGTAGAGTCCTTTGAAAAGAATCCTTCTTCAAGGAAATTTAATAATAAAAAGTGTGTGCCAACATGAGATTTACGATGACTGGTAATTAATTATACTAACTAATTATTAAAAAATACAAATTACATAGTTTTGTGCAAAGATTCAAGTGTTCGGCACCTAGTCGTTTATCTTAGACGATCAACAAATTGAATACACATTGAATAGAAACAAAAAACAATCGAGCAGGGGTCTTAACCTGTCGATATTCACTATGAAAGGTTGGGAAGGCACGTAGCCTTGCAGGCAAGCTGCTGAGGTCACATGTCTATTCTCAGTGCATAATGGGCGAGAGATGACAGCTGATAGGGACCTGTCAAGTCTAGGAGGCTGATGGTGTCATGCAACGATACATTATGTGCTTAGGGAAAAGGAGTAATGAAAAATATACATTTATTTTCGCTTATTGCAGTTTGCAGTTTTGCTTTGCTTTAGAATCAACAAAAAAATAAATGAGAGTAGCTATGTATTAGTTGAGGCATATGATAAAGATATTTTTAAACTGAACAGAATCTAGTATAAGAGGCAAAATATGTTGATAAAATATCCCAAAAATTTAATTTATTACTTTAACTACAGCAGAACAAACTATTATCTGCACGGCATAATCTTGAAACAGTCTACAGTTGGAACACGGTGATTCACCGCATACCGCGTTCGAAACTTTTCTTTCGATACGATAACATTTTTTGTGAACAATCCGTTCCCGGGAACGTCAACAATGCGTCAAAATGCCGACCATTGCCGAACATAGCGTTGCCTTGCGCGGGCGCAATTCTTTTATTAATTATCGTGGCCAATTGAGTGGAGGATGTGACGCCATGCCGGCGACGAACGCGCGTGACCCACCTGCAAATCGAGCCTGAAGCACGCAATCGCTATTCATCCTTGAATGCTCTAACTTGAAATAATATTATTATTTGTGGACGCGTGCCATCAATGGCCGAACCTATTTAGTCCTTAGCACACAATACTGTGATGTTGGCTTATGATCATCATTATTTGAATCCTGCTTGAATTGTGTACTAAACACCTGTAAGAATACACAATTAAAATACCGTGTTTTATGAAGGCTGTATTTTTAAGCGCTTACAAAAAAATATTTCATTGTCAAATATCCACAACTCCAAATTAACTACTGACATCGAATTTTCTCGTCACAATGTGTTTTTCTCCGGTAACACTGTTTCATTAACAAAAATTTTGTGAAGTTTAAAAATATAAATTAAATGGTAACCTTTACCTTGATCGACGAACCATCATTTTTAGACAAGATTTGAGTTACGACAATGAGCTGTCACTTGCAAGACATTTCAAAAAGCCATCACATTGAATCGCTTTTGCGACCTCGTATAAGAATTGTTCGTTTATTATTTTCGTTTTTAATCTGGTTTTCTAAGACAATACATACTTTAAAAATACTCCTTGCCTGTCTGATTATTTTTTCATTTCAAAAGGGCTGATGAAACCGCTACATTTAACATTTCCAAAATGTATTCAAAGAAATTCATATATTATTAAGATAATTTAGCCAGTAAATGCTATATTCATCACTATAAACGATGATATTAGTACCTGCCTACTTAAGCGCCCTGAGTACAAATTAGTGGATATATCACTTTCACATTGTGGAGAAAATTAATCTTATAATACAAATAACACACTGCACATCGTGGAAGCTGTTTTTATTAGTTAATAATAATTTGCATCGAGTTTAAATTTACATACGAAATAATAAAAGATGTTCATGGAAATTTCCATGAACTAATGAATCATCGCGTGTATTTAAACGAAGACATGCAATTTGACATATAAATTAAAATCTATGCTGATAAACAGACCCTTGTAGCCTTAATTCTCAAATTAAAATATTTGTGATTTATTAGAACAAAAATAATTTTATTGTATTTTTATGTATATTCATTTATCTAGACTGTGGTTAAAAAGGTGTATATAAGGTAATGTAAATATAGGGTAATATAAATATTATATATATAATAAAATATTATATTTATAATAAAATTTTTACAATAACTTCAGAAGTGTTTGTGTGTGTGTTGTGTTGTGTGTATGAACAATCCATGAAATTTTTATAGCTGAGTAAGTATAGCATAGATTTTAAAAAAGCTCACTTAAAACTTTAATGGGATATATTATTTGTTTATTAAATCAAAAAACGAAAAGGGTAAGTTACAAAGTATCAGCATTAGAAATAGATGATTTGTATATAGATTGTAGATTGAAAAAAAAAAAACACAGGCTCAATAATAAAATTCATACAAATAAACAACAAGGCTAGTGGTTCGCGTTCGAGTTGTACGTGGATTACGACACGGGCGCCTAGGAGAATTTTAAATCTTTCACAACGCAACGTTCATCATAAACAAAACGACTTTACGCAACCGTCTGGATAATTTTATATTTCATGTAATATTATTGAAAAATAGCGAAATTTTTAAATTCTTTATAACTTTTACTTACAATTTGTCAATAAGTACTTACTACAGGAATGTAATTTTATCAGGAGTATAATTTTTTTTTCTTTTAATAACTTTCCAGCCATACTAATAAATGATTTTTAAAACACACAGATTAACTATGCAACAAAACTGTTATTTATTTATTTATTTATTCTTAGAACAACTTGTAAAACACACTAATACAGATTTTACAAAAATGTTTACAATAATTTATTGAGTGTTGTTTTATGTACAAGTTTCCACGGTGTGGTTAAGGACAGTTCCATCTAAGTAGTAATTATTTCTTTTAAATTTATGTAAATGTAAAAAACAAAAACTTAAAAACTCCTAATAACAAATTCTTATATTTACTAAAGAGTTTGGCTCTAATCCTTAATCCTTAATAAGATAAAGAATTTCGTTCTTTTCATAGTGTTATTTCTAGAATTTAGGAATTTTGTAATTTTATTAGCTTTTAGTTCATAGCGAAATATACGTAATTTTTTATTGGTTTCGAAAACATCATAGATTACATTGATTTATAGAAAACGCTATTGGTGCTGTACTCTTATATTTCGTTTCGCATCGTAAATGCCAAACAGTTAGAAAACTTGGCTAGGACTGCAAGGACAGCGAATTGAAACAGTTTTGTAAGAGAAAGAACTCGATAAATTTGTTTATTAATTTGTTTTTTAAAACTTCTTTTCCACAGATCTCGAATATTTTTGATTGTTTTGACATTCTTGCATATTTGACATGTTTGTGTCTTCTGAAATAAAACTTCCCTACTGACCAGTGTGAAACGTTAAAAACACTTCAACAAACTTTACTATTAACCAATCATCTGTTCTTATATGTCACCAAATGCCATTGAAATGAATTAGAAGAGTACATTTATGTAATTAGACAATGACTATGTCCCATGATGTCTCCAAAGATCTATTGAGACATAAGAGAGTCCAGTCACGTAGCGGTAGCGGTCGCCGCGATAACACTCGTTTCCGACATCTTACCAATTACTTATTCTATTTTACATTTTAAAACAATCCATCTATCTGTCGGCTGCGCGCTTCTGGGAACGGATGCCGGCAATCCTGCCTTTCGCGTGGTCACCGTCTCACGCTAATCTCTTCGTGTGTCACATGTGCAAGCGAATATACTCTTAATACGATTTACACAAGAGTGTGTGAATGGTGAGAAGATCATGTAAGGGATAGTATAATTTTTCACGGAATCTCACGACCACGTACTGTCACCTTAATTATTATGAAGTTCAAGATTGTCGTTGTTGTTAATTTTTACTTAAGCGGTAGGCTCTGTCCACAGACACAAATGTTTATTACAAAAGAGATTTCTTTTTGTAGTATGTCTAGGATGTATGACATATCTGATATTATTGGTATCAAGAGGTGTTACGATATTTAAAGAATCTCTTATTGAGCGAGAAATTTCATGTCTACGTATATTCATCTTCAACTACATATAATATTCCAGTTAACCGTAAAGTATAATTAAAATTTAAATCAAGTTTTAATATACGCCAATAAATTTTAATTATAAAAATATAATATTGATCTTGTTAAAAGCATAATAGGAAATAAAGAACACTTCAATAACAAACAATAGCACTCCCCCGATGCGAGCTGAACAAAAGCAAGTGACTACAAATTGCAATTACTGTATCGAACCATCTGCGAATACAAATGATATATGTCCCTTTTGACCGCTTACAATTGTTTTATGCAATGCGCACTGGAACACTTAATTAGATCGAAACAAGAGTGCAGCTTCATTGAACGCAAATATTGTAAAGCTACGTTTCGACGACTGAGCGATAAGTAGCAAAACAAATATTCCAATACATCAATGTGTATGAAACAAATAGGCCTATATCCAGTTCGTTAGCTGAAACTCGCGCCAGTGTAAACGCAGCGCAACGCTACAGCGACGACATGGCCGTCGCATCACTTGCGCGCGTTGGCAGACCGAGTGTCTGGCTTCGGCGAAATGCGTATGTGCTTATTATACACGTGTCGTTGACTCTTTAAGGAAATAGATGTTACAGATCTATAACTCCTTGACGAATGACTCTAACGGAAACTCTGACATCTCACGTATTATAAAAACGTTTGGTATCTTTTCAAAAAATTGTCATCGTGAGTTTTTCCTGGTTTAAAAATAATGTAAATGAAAAATGGTGTAAAATACATATTCGAACTTTTTTAAGAACATGTTCGTCGAATAAATTTCAAAATATTTCTTAAGTACCAATAATACGAGTATATTAGATATGGAAGCCATTAATTGAATCAAACCTTTTTAGTCAGTGAGACAATAATAAGGAAAACTAAAGGTGTGTGTGATTTCAAGCACGTTTCACTTCCTATCGAATTGACAAACAAAAGTTTAGTATTAAAGTATTGGATACCACTATTTAATATTGGGCGAAGTAAACTGAAATGTCAAAAGTGTTCTGAAGCTTGAAATTAAATAATCTAAATACGAGATAGAGGTTTATAGTTATATTGTTGTCCGTCTGCTTATCCCGTGATCGGCTGTCCATCACATACGCACGTTGCAATGCACGTCCATCCGCTGCCGGGGTGAATGACCTCGTTGCACATACTGCCAATTACCATACACATAGAACTGCTAGAAATTACTCACGTGCCAACTTGCTTATTGAAATTTTGATACATAGCAATTTTATGTATCCGTGAATGAGAATTTTATTGACGCTAATTAGACGTTACTTCAGAACGCCAGTTGTCGATATTTATATAACAATTGCTCCAACCGACCCGTTATTACCTACGTCATAATGATATAGTTGTTTTATACATAAGACTTACAAAGCGGTTGTTGTGATGATGTTGTAATAAAAAACACTTAATATTTAGTCATGAATACATACTGATGCCGTAATTTTGTATGTATGTGTGCGTTGATCGCATTTATCACGATAGACATCGCCCACGTGTCGCATCCAGGAGATCTCTATTTCCGCATCAATAGACTCGCTCAATAAACGAGTGGGTTGACGGACGGTTGCCAATTATAATGGTTTACTTTCTATGGCTAATTGCACATTTACTCGAAAGCGTACCGTGAATCATACACGTAGTCTTCGTTGCTGAAATTATCGATCGTCTATTGTCAAATTACACGCAAGCTTTACATACACACACTTGTATATTTTATTTTATTGGTCTATACATAAAATTAAATGACAGCGGGGTGTCATGGACGATTTGTAAGAATATGAACATTTATGGATATGTGATTTGTCAGAAGTTTTCTGCGATTTTCCATCGCCAATCTTTTCAATATGTTTTTCACTCCTATTTCCGTAAGTATAGAATAAATTTGCTAAAACATTCTCTGTTATCTTATACTATAAAACGAACAATTCTCGTATAATCTGAATCTCGGAAACGGCTCCAACGATTTTCATAAAATTTAGTATACAGGGGAGATAAATAAATCTAACTGGGATTCATTTTTAGAACATGTCGTTTTATCCCTGTTTTTAGACAATGAAAAAATGGCTACAATATCGTTAGAATACGAATACGTAAATTTCGCACCTGTCAATAAAGTTGTAATAGCTCAGGGGAAATCGGTCGGTCACCATCGACTGGAAAAATCATGGTTCAAACCTCATGTTTCCAACATCGATTATCATTTTTTTTCTTTTTTTTTCTAATTGCACTCGTTATTTTTTATTTAAATAGCTGAAAAACATTATTTATATTTTATCAATTATTATGTAATTCGTGTCTAAATATGATTCCCAAAACACACGATTTACTAAAATAACCGAGCTAAGCTCGGTCACCCGGGTACTATTAAATTAATTTCGATGTACGACGACGTCACCGTCAACTGGACGTGTCTTAATTTTAAAATTCACTTTCCCTTTTTTAAATATAACGCATTAATGAACATTAATAAAACAATAAATATCAACCTAATAATAATAACAATAATAATAAACCTACCTCGTTTTTAGGTTAAAATTGCTTTTTCTTATTTATATTGAAAACAATGGCCGTTGGCTTAACACTATCTTTTAAAGATCATTAACTCCCTCTAAACAACATAATAGAGTCTATAAATATAATTTAGCGCCTTGTTATAAAAGTAGCACGAGTTTCCGCGCAATTGGTTTTCTTTGAGGCATCGGATGCGCTTCCCAATTCTCATTGTTAAAGTGGGTTACATATACTCTTACGAATACAGACAACGATAATTATAGCGATAATGGTCTAACGGTCACGCTTGCACGCTGATAGGTATAGAAATTTAACTCCGCTTTCGTTGTTTGCATATGTTTTTTCCATGAATGTGAGCAACGAGATGTTTGGTGATCACACCTGCTTTGAGTATATGTGAATTACTATATTAGTTTGAAGCTAATCAGAATGATCTGAACGAAGTAAGGTTAAGTTTAATCTTGCTACTAAAAAATTAAGCAATATACTAAATACTACTTCTAACTATATACTCTACTAATTCTTCTTCTAAGCAACGCAGGCAAGATAAACAAACGGAATTAAAGATTAATTAGGTCAGAATCAGTAACTTTTATCAATTAGTAATTTTTGTTGCTTTCACGTGTACGTTAAGAATATGGTTTTCCGTAAGGTACCTTGTACACTTTTATTATCTATCTATCTATCTAAAGAAGTTTTTCTGTTTATCTATCTGTCTATATTAGAATAACATTAAAACTTCGTTGATTTATTTAAAACTTATTTTCTGTTCCTAAAAAGTTTCACTCTATACAATCAAGTAATATCTAGGTTAGTTTCACATCATAATATCAACATCAAACGGATATGAGTTAACTGAATGAAAATTCCACAAGATTCGACATTTTGTTTATATTTTTTTATTGTATCCCCCCTTAAATAGATTTAAATAGGCTGTAAAATGTGTGTATTAATAATTTGACCCAAATGTCGGTATGACGCGCGTACCTGACGTAACACTAGCTGTGTATTTATGCTAAACGAACCCATTTCATTAAATTTTGTTCAACTGATCTGTTTTCGATTACGATGTACTGTAGTAACGATTTTATACCGATCCGTGCAGTACTGGGTCAATTTGTATGTTTATACATAATTATTTACTTTGCGCGAAAATATTCTGACTTATTCTGAACAGTTGGGCAACGTTTACAACGTTCTATTCGATTACTTTCCAGAACAAACTTAAGTGACCTAACTTTGTTCGGAAAAGATAAGAGGTATTGCTTCCTAACTTTTGAGCGCAACAATACAATATTAATATTTCAGTATACAGATAAAGAAATGGGTAAATACTAAGTATACTTCATTACACAAACGTTAGATGAAACAGGCTTTCTACTCGTATCTAGATATTGCGCAACTGCAGCAAATTAGGTTCCGAATAATCTAGACTGCACTTAAGACTAGACTGTGTTGCATCATACGAAATAATACTTCTATTAAAAATAAAAAACTTTTAAGATTACGAACATTTACTTTAAAAGCCGTATGAAATATTCTAAACATAATTTCCTAGATAAAGTATATTACAAGCAGTTAATAAAAGGTTATACAACTTTTTAAGTCTACAGTTTATTATTTTGACTCATATAGATGATGCCGATATTGAGTCATCGTAGCGATGGTCGTATTGTTTATTCATCACATGGTTACGATATTATATTAGCAGTACCGTTCAGTAGACGCAATTCAATTATGAGACTGCGGTGAGTTACATAAAAAGTAACAAATATTACGGAAAGCTGCGGCGCTTAAAAGGTAAGAAGCTGATAAGTCGGAGGAAGAATTGTGTTTCACTACAATCATAAATCATTAGGAACTTACCGGTGTGATTGATCGATGTCGAGCGGACTTTCGCTTTCGGTTTCAAGACGATTTGCCGTATAAAACTACGAAAACAGAACAATATTTTTGTAACCCGAAATAAGTCACGTCTTCCATTCTACTTTATTAAGTTTTTTGTTGGACGAGTTCAAAAAATTGCGTCGCCGTGTACCGTTAATTGCTTTCCAAATATATTGACCAAATTAGTACCTATGGCCCAAATTAAGAGTTCGACTAAAAACCGATTGGCGGGAGTGGGAGTGGCAGGTTATTGCACTTAATGGTCCACTGGATGAGCAGTTCTTGTTGTTCTAATTTTGCGGTAGCGGAAGATGCGAAAATTGAAAAAACATGCGATAAACCAGTGCTATGTAAGGGGATTGTTAAATTATTTGCCTATTAGTAACATATTTTATGCAATAAGGCACTTATTGTATTGAAAATATAATACGTGTTTTATTTTGTCATCATAGCTTTATAAAGTTGAAGCTTAAAATATCAAGAAACGAATTATAAATGAAATTGATATAAATTTTAGTTATTAAAGTTATTATGTACGAGTATGTGTAAAACCAAACTTCAAAATTGTACTGACAATATTTTAATGGCATTTGTGATTTTCCGACTCCGTACAGAGCTATAAATAATATTATTTTTTAATTTAGCAAAAGATGAATGTACAATTTGATATTAAAGGAGACGTTTAATACAATAGGCATTTATTTATACAATTTTAGGTAAAATAAACAATGAACTACCAGACGCTGACATACCTTCTTTCTTTAAGCCAATGACGAATGAAACGTAGGTATTTGAAATAATAATTACAAATTCCACGAAATTTTTGGCAAGATAAATCGTCTCTGAAAAACGAGGATGTTAAAATGTCACTTGCCACAGTTCCCCTAACGCTGGTCTCTTGTTTAAGAACACCCAAATTCTAATAGGTCACATTCATACGTCTTCTAGGAACAACGTTTAAAAGGATACAGAGCGAATATAGAACGGAAGCTGTATGTTCATAATTTTATAAGTTTTTCTCTGAAATAATACAATATACAAGTTTCTGCTCTTTTATATGTGGATAATGTAATTTATTAAGGAACATTTTATCTATGTTTTCGTCGTCAAATATTTCATGGGTTAATGTTTTTTTTAGACACATAAAATTACCAAATAATGAAGTCAAATAAATTTAAGTACAGGCAAAAGGTAATGGTAGAAAATAGCATTATAAATTCTAAAGCGTGAAGTGCAAAGGAAAGTATGACGAATTGAGATTACTGCGATGCCTCCGTCTCCGCAGAAAATATTTACGCGATGCCCATTCAGTTCGTGTCGTCGAGATAAATTTTAAATCACTTTAAAGTATATAGCTAATCTTAATGTCTGGCTGATGACAAATATACACCGTGAGGCGATAATGATAAAGTTATGACGTTACGTGCTTAAACTCATGTAACACTACCTAATTAAGTACGATATTTCCTTATTTTTATATCATTTTTTAAGTCTTAAATTAATCTATTTATTTAGTGTCTTAAATATTAAATTGAAAAACATTTTAATACATAATAATATAATAACAAATCAAAAGTGAAAATACCCAAACGAGATTACCAAAGTCAATCATCGCACGATTTAGGAGAGTTGTGCCGAAAAAGTCACATTGTGCCGAGCGATTCGTCCGGAAAAGACAACCAATTTCCTAACCGTGAAAACGACAATTTGGCAGACGCCTCGGAGTCTGTGCGCGAGTACTTTCTCTGTGCAGACGCAGCTCCGTGCGCCATAGTCCTTCATGCGAGCGCGAGCGCCGCCCGCCCGCATCCACGCTGTGCGCTTATTACTTTAATTTTAAAAAGCTATATTTTTTTTTTCGAAATAAAAAACTTATCTGATTTGAATAATAATTGAATAATATAACGTCGACGGTGGTCGGATTACTAAAAACAATCAAAAGTGATAAATCTTCACAATCTACGTCGGTCGAATTACCTCGCGTTAAACATTTGTGACTACAGAGGAGACCTTACACGAACAAGAAGTTATAAAATTAGTGAGTGATTTAGACGGCATAGAGACAATTATATCAGTATATTATTACTAATGCCAAGCTTTGACAATGACCAAGACGCGTCGCGTTTGGCTTTGATGCGAATGGACTCCAGCCAAACCATGACGCTCTGGTACACAGACATACTGGTAAGTCTTATTCGTGCTGCGTTTATTGCTGAGTAAACATTATTTTATTGCTTATCCGTTTTTATACCGGTGAAAAAAAAAGTTTTTTTACGGTTCACAGTCTGGTCACCCGAAACGATGACAGATTTGGTTTAATTTCTGATTTGGTTTAATTTTTCTCGCTCGTTTTGATTGTGATCTCAACGCGTGTTGGCAAGGATGATTGCAATGTTTATTCAGGTAACTCAGTGCTTCAGTGTAATGACATAATATTTCCATTGTTTAGTTTAATGAAACGTATCCAAATATAGCTAACGTTTGACAAAAAGTTAAATCTCTACCAGTTAGTGAGAAGACAGATTATGCAAAAAATAACTAACCGTAAGCTTTGAACATTTAGTAACATATTGCGAAAAATTTAATAGCTTTCAAAGTACATCACTAAATCATCTATGGCAACGTCTAAATGTCAAACGGTAGTGAAACGAAAACTTTACTTTTATAGAGGCGGTGTTTATATGGACTCTGTCTTAAATTTCAAACTGGTATTAAACACAAAATCGTGATTAATTTTGCGTTCAACTAATGTTTGACGAATTAAATTTTAAAATAAATTTCGTTAAAATTAATACAACCGATATTTTATATTCCAGCAGTATTGTAATTACTTCAAAAAAACTACAGTATAATGACTAGTTCGGGTTAATAGATGCGCGATTCGACACAGGTGTCAATATTTGTAAATTTATGATGATTGGGAGATATAAGAAGATGACCTAGAACTCTATCGCTAATTATAGCCTGAGGCTTTTTGTTATTCAAATGATTGGGGTCAATTACTTTGCACGTAATTTAAATATTTTACACGACTTTCTTCATAATTGCGAAAGTTTAACACTTTGAAATCACGTTAATATTGGTAAAATATATAATTCTGTCTAAGAAATAATTAAGCAAACATGACAGATAAAAAATTAGCAACTGGAAGAAGCAAGTTTTTTTTTTTTTTCTTCATAGTAACAGTATTTGGAATGTGCTTTAATTAAATGTAATTAATTAAACTTTTTTATTTTCCTAAAATTCTATAGATGTGTACTTCTGTTTAATTTGTCGAATCAGCTAGTTAACGAGTGGGTGTATTGTACCACTGACTCGTGATATTATCACCTTTTCACTTGTGATTATCATTACATCACCGATCTTCAGAGAGTTAAATTACGATGACACGAATGGGTCAAGAGCGAATCGCTCTCGACAAATCGACATAACAAAGTTTTTTCTCGACGACGCGACAAGGAAAGTGTGTCACACGCAATAAATCGTTGATTCTTATCGTCGGTCGGTAATTTCGGGGACTATCGAAAGCATGGTTGTTTTTTCACATAATCAGAATGCCGAGACCCGAGATGGTATCAGTGCACGGAAAGTTAATAACGCGACGAGCACGCGTCCGACGGTAATTATTCTTTTGTGTTACACGATGCTCGAAATCAACGTTTACCATGTTACTTATAGAATTTGGGTTAGAAAAATGAATATTCATCAGTCGTTGTAACCGATACATAAAAAAACATTTCTAGAAAGATAATACTATATAGAAAGAATGTTTCTCTGTAAGTAGGTGCGTATTTATTTCAACATTCCGATATTACATTACAATAATTGTGTTTGCTCGCAAACGAAAAAAAACCGACTTCAATTACATCGACAAGTAATAACAACGTAGATCGACGAAAAAATAGTCAAGCAACTACATGTTATCAAATATTACTCAAAAAGTAGTTATTAGATCTCGATAAAATTTATATGTGACCACATGATAAACATCAGCTTTCGATTAAATTAAAAATTAACAAAATCGGTACACCTAGTAAAAAGTTATTACGGATTTACGAGAGTTTCCCTCGATTTCTCTGGGATCCCATCATCAGATCCTGGTTTCCTTATCAAGGTACCAAACTAGAGATATCCTCTTTCTAACAAAAAAAGAATTATCAAAATCGGTACATCTAGTAGAAAGTTATGCTGTATAATACAACGTAGGTCGACGAAAAAAGCGTCAATAAAAACGCATTATTAGATATAACTCGAAAAGTAGTTGTTAGATCTCAAATAAATTTAAATGGGACCAATTGGCACACACCGCCTTTCGATTAAAACAAAATTTGTCGAAATCGGTCTACCCGGTCAAAAGTTCTGATGTAACATACATTAAAAAAAAAATACAGTCGAATTAAGAACCTCCTCCTTTTTTGAAAGTCGGCTAAAAACGATCCTATAGGTAAAGAGATAAAAAAACTAATTTCCTCGATTACAGACTGAAATAAGAAATTACTTCTTAAAGACCGTATAAAAAACTAATCTATTATTATCGATGTAAATATTCGTAAATATCACACTTGTAAAAAACCTCTAAGAAGTCGTAACATCATTGTACTTGTCACATTAGCAGCGATAATCACACGAAAGACATAAACGACCTCAGCTCTTGCGCACGTGTTGACAGGGAAGACATACATATCGCCTCACTCTCGGTTTCATCCTATGACGCCCACAAGTGCAACACTTAACGTGTCGTTTGTGTTACGTATTTATAACGTGGGAGCTTGATGCGCTTGACATCCGCTAACATTGACCCGGGTTCATAATATAATAAAACTTTAGTATTTATTTCTTTCAACGCCTACTCTGTCAGTCTGCTAATCTAGCAGTAAGATTTGATATTTTTGAAGTAAAACCTCTTTACGCACGCTTAACTTGCGGAGTAAGCCGGCGAATGCGTGACGAGAGCGTTACGAAAAGGATAATCGGGGAAGGCGAACGAAAGTTAAGAGGGTGATATAAGTTAGATGGAGCCAAAGAAGTTTTCGTGTGGTCTAAAGCACAATAGTTTTTTTTGTGTTCAAGTCTGTTTATAGGGGAAAGTTGCAGGCTAAAAAATATCAAGCTTCGACTCAACTGACATCAAAGAATCTGATAGTTAACGGAAATAATTGCGCTTGAAACCGAGTTGTAATGTCAGATTGTCGGATGTCTAGTAATATGTTTAAAAAACCGCACATACTCTATGATTTTACTTTTTGCTACACAAAAGTGAATATTTTTTTTTTTTTCGTTATAGTTACGCCTTTGATTTATACTGTGATGTTATGTAATCTACAGTCTGTAACCTTCCTAATAAATTTACTAAAAAGTTTTTACGATATTTTTAAAGCTTTACGACATTTGTAAAAATGGACGGCAGTTTAAAAGTGCTTGTAAATAAGAAAAGAATGTTCTAAGTAGGACAGTCATCTGTGTACAATGTCAACGAAAGTTAACTTTTAAAAAGTATAAATGATTTCGTATTGTTTTCCGTTAACAAAAATCTTAAATTAAATATGCAAGAAACATTAGAATAATACTCGTTCAGTTTTGCTCTTCCGAAAAGATTTCGAAAAGAAAGTGAACGCGAGATGATCTTTGAAGTGCAAGTTATTTAGATGTTGCCTCTTATTTTCGACCTGCGTAACCCACTTAAGCCGCTCATTTGATTAATACCGCTTTAAAATGAAGCAAAACAAACGCAGGGTTGTCATGTTTCTTATCTCAATAAAACTCTCATTCAGAATTTATGTTTTAATTAAATTATATGACTAATAATTTATGTTGCGACATCTTTTTATTGTATATTGACACAAATACGATGTTTTTAAGCATAATAAATGCTGTTAAAGTAATTTACAGCATTATTAATAGTCGTAGTTTTAAGCCTTAAAACTATGTCCTTAAGTCAAGGTACTTATATGATGCTTTAATTATAATACGATTACAATACGATCTATGTAAGTAAATTTGTTGCCATGATATAAGTAGGTACGTATAAAATATGCTCTTAAACTTGATAATAATTCTATCAACATGCTTAGACATTTATTTAATTACTAGCTGCCCGGACAGACTTCGTTCTGTCAAAAGTTAATAGTAAAGTATAGGTATAGTATATATTAGTACCATCCGTGGGCCATAAGGAATATACGAAAAATAAATTAGCCGAATTGGTCGAGCTATTCTCGAGTTATGCGCTTAGCAACATTTATTTTTATTTATATAGATAGATACAGAGTTTGTTATAGGTATTAAATGATTTTAAAATTTCGTGATAGTAACCCAGCCGTGTTCATCTCTAAATTGCCTGATTCATCTATTCCGTTGAGGAAACGTAATGCTCGTAATTAGGGTGAAAACACTATCGCGTCACGTCCGCACATCCGAGTGACACGACTGTAGTCAAGGCATTAGACGTTTAAACATCAATTTACATTATAATGCAATATTTTTCTTTCCTTTTTTTTTTGAAATGGTGTTACGTATTTTTAAAAGTCTGGTTTCTATAACTTTTTTCTGTTAATTATACGGTAGACTTAAAAAATATATCAACGAAAAAAGATTACGATGACTTAATCAGTTAGAGTACTTGAGGTAATTATTTAATTTTATAAAATAATATAAAAAAACTAAATATATACAAACCTTTTTATTTGAAAACTTTCTCCAGAATTTTAGCAAATTATACGTATTATATATGACCTACAGACTGTATGATGGACTAGGAAATTATGCAGTGTTGCAAGGTCCGCATCTTATACTGGTACACCAATTGTTGGGGCGCTTTGTTGACCTAAATAATATTTTGCTAATTGTCCTCACTTCTGCTTTTAGAACAACAATAGAACGGCAAAACTTTATCGTTCAGAGTTTCAGACCCACATCGTCCTCTTTGAACTTAATTAAAAAATTGTCCCAAAGTGTCAGTGTGTCTCGAAGATTGCGCAATAAATTTCAATCTCAAACACGTCGAGCCATTTAAAAATCTAGACACCGATCTTTGACTCGTCGTTATATAAATCATAATTCGCGTTACATTTTTAAATGAACTGATCGCGCTGCACCGATGCGTTTTGTATTCGAAGATTTAATTAATCGAGATCCCTTTACAATTAATGGGAATTGACTTCGCTGCTTTCTCTTAAAATACCTATATCAATCAACCCCCATTTGCGTCGCCTCTGTTTACCTATTTCTAACGTTAAACGATTCATGAGTCTTAATAAGTTTAAGTGTTAAGGAGAAACAAACAAATACGTGTAATCTTAGTATGGTTTGGATATTATATATTCAAAACAATAATAAGTTGAATTTGGCAGCGTTTCAGTGCGGAACGCCAATCGCCATTGATGTGACTTGAAAACAATTTAACCTCGTCCAACAACGAGGCGGAATGTGATGGAAATATTTGTGAGGCATGATACCGGCTTTGATATCTAGAATATTACTGTTCATGTCAATCTTTTATGAATTATCACAAACGTAACATGTTTAAATGAATTAAATCGTAAGATAATTTTTAAAATAACCTTAAAGCCGCTTACATGTAACTAAACTTCTAGAAACAAGCCAAAATTTAAAAATAATAATATAGACGTAAAAATGTAACTACCTTTCATAAGGACAACATCGTTCCTATCGACAGTGAAAGCTACCGATGAGAGATGATGATTACAATTTGTACGTTGTCCAACGCTTTTACCGCACTTTTCCTCAAGTTCGCTAATTTTACATTCACCTTGGTTTTATTTGCGTCAATCTTATTACAGCTGCAAACATTGTGATTAACAATGCAAATACTGTGATAGTTCAGCTTCAGAAACAAGAGCTCCCGGGCCACGCGAGAATAGCGGAAACAAATCGAGTCTCACTATCTAATGATACAGTCAAGCTATTGTTAATTTTAAACGCATTAAAATATACGATCACAACAGTGCGGCGCGTGATGCGCGTTTCCTTCGTAATTTATCTCGACTACAATATTATACTACGATAACAAAGTCTTTAGATATTTTCAATAGGTACTTATTTAATGTATCTAATTAAATAAGAAATGTATGATTATATTTTCATTAAAATATATATATTATAATTATATATAAATATAATTAGTATGTATGGCCGATATCTAATTTGGGTCGTTGTTGTTGCAGAGCCCCGGCGCCGTGAGCGGCACCACGGCGAGCGCGGAAAGCGGCTCGCGTGACGCGCTCGACGTGCGCTACTCGCTGGCCGCGCTCGCAGACGACTACACCAAGCGCAAGCACGTCGTTAGAGTCACCACTGCCGCGGGAGCTGAGCTATTGTTGCAGGTAACTAATGGGGACAATGTTGTTTGTCTAAGGTGATAGGAAAAACTGACTACCCGGTGTTGGATAAATGTGTGGAGTGTATTTTGTATGCGTATTATAAAAGAAACGCGATTGGATTGCTCGTGCGCTAACGCCAGGCGCGTCTCTGTAACTAATTCTATTTGCTTAGTAAATTAATTATAAAGCGTGTGAAGCTACCATCGATTCGGAATGAAAATTCTGCAAAGAAGAATGAGCAGAGATTCTCCGCGGTTACTCTTGAAGAAAAAAAAACTGTCAGAATATAAATATCATACGAATATACCTACTGACAATCCTTTACAAACATCAACAATAATGCTGTCGTTCAGGCGGAAGGTGCCGCAGACGCCCAGCGCTGGCTAGCCGCGCTCCGGCGACACTCGGCCGAGCCGCCGCCCGGCGAGCCGGCGCCCGCCCTGCCGCCCGCGCCCGCCTCCGCGCCGCCCGCTACAACCACCGCGCCCGCGGAATGCCCCTCGCCGCTACCGCCGCAGCGTACGAAAAAGATCGGCAGGAACAGGTCGCCTACCGGTAAGACGATTACTTTTATTATTTATAGGGTATATGTAGGGGACAGCAGGAAGCGTCCTGCTCAAAACCTGGAGCAGCCCGACTAGGAAAGTACTTCGACCTTACAGAAGATCACAGCTAAATAACGCTGCTTTCAAGCAGTGTTGTTTTCCTGTGGTGAGTGAAGAAGCCAGAGCTCCTGGGGAAGGTCGGTAACACGTTTGCGACGCTTCTGGAGTTACTGACGTGTATAAGCTACGGTAATCGCTTACCATCGCGTGAGCCGTACGCTTGTTTTTCGACCACCGGCGTATAATTTTCAATAACATACAACAAAGTCATACAAGTTATTTCTGTATTATGTTGATGACCCAAACCGACACAAACTTAAAAGTATTTGTTACAGGTCCCCCAACACCAACGCTGCCCTCGTCCCCCAAGAACAAGACGTGGAAGGGTCGCGTGGCGAAGCAGCTGCGGCGCATGCACGGCGGCGCGGGCAGCGCGGCGCCCGCCGTCGTCGGCTGGCTCGGCGCGCCGCTCGAGCGCTGCCCCGCGGACGCGGACCACCCCTCCGTGCCCAAGGCCGTCACGCTGCCCGCTCAGGCCGTTGAGGTACTTTTCGTATGCTAGTTTGTTCGTATACTTTGTACACTTCCTATGTATTGAAATAAAACTGGCGATATTTTTTTGAGCTATGTGATTTTTTTTAAGATTAGTATGTGCAATAATTGGCATATTATTTATGTAAGACTACAATCTTCTTAAAAAAATTGCTGAAGACAGACATATGTTTCTTTTTGGACATTTAGTCGTCGAATTGAAAAATGTATTTTTATTCTCTTTGCCATTGCTGCTGAAAAAAATTTGTCTGCATTTTATCTAGAAACGAGATGCAGAGAAAAAACTATTACTTAACTATTTTATTTACGTCTCGGTGTCAATAAGTGATGCGTTAAGTCTAAGCTAGCACAGAGTGCAAAGCGTGTAGGCCGCAAGTAATGGGCCGCTCTGCGCAGGCGTACGGGCTGCGCACGGTGGGCGTGTACCGCGTGCCCGGCAACGCGGCGGGCGTGGCGGCGCTGGCGGCGGCGCTGGACCGCGGGGAGCCGCCGCCCGCCGGCGACGCGCGCTGGGCCGACGTGCACGTGGCCTCCTCGCTGCTCAAGGCCTACCTGCGCCGCCTGCCCGACCCCATCCTCACCAAGCAGCTCTACCCCGCCTTCATCGGTCAGTTGCCTCTCTCTCTCTCTCTCTCTCTCTCTGGACTCTTCCGCATCTATTCTACCCTACCACCTTATTCTTATATTTTTATTTCTTTCCTTAATTTTTACATATGATATTTTTTGCTTGATTAGTGTCTGGCAAAGCTCTGTAAACTTGGAAGAATCAAATAAGTAAATAAATTACATAAATATACCTTACTTCATCTAATTTATCAATTGAAAGTAATTCAGGGTCTAGAATTAATCAAAAATAATACATAACAAACAAAAATCAATGTGTGATGGTGGAGTCGCAAGGGATTTCTCATACTTAATACGACAGGATGATAGTAAAACGAAACGCTGTCATTATCTATTCCAGCGGCCGATCGTTCACCTGAGAGAGCACGTGAACTGCGCAGGCTCGTCCACGCTCTGCCCCCCGCTCACTACGAAACACTGAAGTACCTGATCCAACATTTACGCAAAGTAGTCGCACATTCCGCTTTCAACAAGATGGAGGCTCGCAACTTGGCGATCGTGTTCGGGCCGACGTTGGTGCGCGCCGCCAGCGACGACATGCTCGCGATGGTCAACGACATGTCCAGCCAGTGCCGCATCATCGAGTCCTTCCTAACACACGTGAGTTAATTAGCTTTTGAAGGTTAATGTTTAATAAAGTATAGTTTAAATATTGGCAAAATGCTTAAAATGGTAGATTTTTCTGAAAAAAAGACGGCAAGAAAATTGACACAAAAAAGCGCTCGAATCATCTGATAGTTAGCGATTAACGTAGCTTATAAACACTGTAGACGGACACCAGAAGCATCGCAAACGCGTTGCTGACACTAACCCCTCCCCCCTCCCTCCCCAGAAACTCTGGCTACCTTACTCACCACAGGAACACTGCTTGAGAGTAGTACTATTTAGCTGTTGTTATATATTATTGTGTGTATCTTCTGTAAGGTCGCGGTACTTCCCCAGTCCGGCTGCTTCAGATTTTGAGCAGGAAATTTCATTACCACCGTAACCTTTCCCCAGTAAACTACTTCAGTACTATCAAAATTTGTAAAAAAATGTAAGTAAATGTAAGTTAGGCTGACAAGCGAATGCACCTTCCAGTACGAGTGGTACTTCGAGGAGGAGGAGGGCTCGCCGCCCGCGGAGCCGCCGCCCGCCGCCGACCAGCTGTCGCCCGCGCCCGCGCCCTCGCGCGACCTGCTCATACACAACGTCAAGAAGATTGAAGGTACGCGCAGCCGCACTGGCTCGATCGACCGTCTTCTCCTAATTAAAATAAAAGTAAAATACACGTAAAGATATGCTATTGCACTTATACTTCATATTTAGGTAATATAAACCCGAAGTTATAAGCATAATTTTCATAGATTTCTTTCTATACTTACTGCCTTTTACTTACTTACTGGCTTCAAAATCACCTTTAAGTCGTCATTTAACAAATTAGAATTTTAATTATTACTAAAAGTGACGACACCACGAATCGAAATGTAGATTCTGCACAGAAGAATCGACAACCGCAGTCGAACTCCGCAGTTATTTAAAATAATAGCGTTTTAATACAAATTAACTTAAGCACGGCAGTAATCGTTAAGGACATACTCGCATTACAAATGATCCGCTCTCCCGCAGGCAAAGACGTGTCGACCCGCGACATCGTGTCGTCGATAATCTCGGCAGCCAACCGCAAGATGCAGCGCAAGCCGCGCAAGAGCGACAAGAAGTGGGAGGACAAGTCGCCGCCGCGCTCGCCGCTCGCCTCGCCGCCCGCCGCGCTCGCGCACTACGAGCTGTTCGAGCGCGACTCCGAGAAGTGAGTGCGCTGCTCTCTCCTCGCTATCGCTCCTCGCTCCTCTCCTTACTCCTCGCTCCTCGCTCCTCTCCTTACTCCTCGCTCCTCGCTCCTCTCCTTACTCCTCGCTCCTCGCTCCTCTCCTTACTCCTCGCTCCTCGCTCCCCTTCCTAACTCCTTGCCGCCCCTCTCTCCTTACTCCTCGCTCCTCTCCTTACTCCTCGCTCCTCGCTCCCCTTCCTAACTCCTTGCCGCCCCTCTCTCCTTACTCCTCGCTCCTCTCCTTACTCCTCGCTCCTCTCCTTACTCCTCGCTCGTCTCCTTACTCCTCGCTCCTCTCCTTACTCCTCGCTCCTCTCCTTACTCCTCGTTCGTCGCTCCCCCTCCTCACTCCTCGCTCCCCTTCCCAAAGATGAACTTCGATGTTTCTCTTGCCAAACTATCTTAAATCGAAAATTTTAACGATTTCACTTTGATACCTTTTTCGTTAGAATTTTGCCCTAAAATATTTGTTTGTTTTCCAGAATCGATATGGACACGCTCGGACGCAGTCGGCAGGAGATCTCGCGGCACACGCTTAACAACTTCTCCATAGATGGTGAGTCTCGTTTAATAAATAATAGGCAAAAACGAATAAAAATATGCCAATACATTTTTGTATTTGATTAAGTAACACTCGCATTTGTAAAGGTTTATATTATTTGCTCTATTAGGTGTCCGGTACTGACGTCAGAGAGTAGATACAGCAATCCCTTTTCTTTGTCCACATTCAAAGGTATAGGAATGTGAGCGTGCGTGTTGCAAGTGTGTGCATTTACGCGGATGTCTCCGTTAATCCCAGACGTTTACGTTCACTCTTATCAGTTTACTGTCAATCGTATCATATTGTAATCGACCATACGAGTGAGCGTAGACGACACCGCGATTGTCATAAATAACTAACTAATGCTTCTAAATAGCGGCCGCTGACAGCACGGCTTCCGACGCTCGTGCAGATTCATTATCGCATCTCGCCGTAAACACTCACGTCATCAAATCATTCGCGTACATCACCCGAATCAGAGCGACCTAATCCTAATCCGCTTCGAACCGAACGTTGATCGCCAACCGAACCGACTTCATTTCTGTCATTGTCGTAGGAACCGGAGACTTGGTGTCCTCTCTCACGAGCACGTTCGACCAGAAGCTGCGCACGCTGAACAACTCGTCGCCGCTGGACGACGGCAGCATCCCGTACGCCGACGAGTGCCCCGACGAGCGCGACGAGCGTGACGAGCGCGACGAACGCGACGAGCGCGACGAGGGCAAGTCCGGCGGCAGCTCGCCGTCCGCCGGCTCCGGGCGCGGCGCGCGCTCCGACGAGCTGAAGGCGGCCTGGCTGCGCTCCGCCTCCTCCTCCTCCGACGAGCCCGACGCGCGCGCCTGGCCGCCGCGCGCGCCCGCCGCCTCGCCGCCGCCCGCCGACGACTCCGAGAAGGAGAACCGCGCCGCGCCCGAGAAGCCGGGCCGCGACGACGAGAAGGACGTCGACACGCGGTCGCAGGCGTCCAGCGGCGACGCGCTGCCCGACAACGACAAGGGCATCGAGCGCTTCCCGAACTACGGCGCACAGCGGCCCGGCGACGGGGCCGAGCGCGCCAAGCTCGAGCGCTCCGGCTCGCTGAACCGCGACCGCGTGCTGCGCTCCGAGTCGCTCAACTGCCGCGCCGAGCGGCCGCAGCGCTCCGAGTCGCTCAGCAAGGGCGAGCGGCCGAGCAAGCTGGAGAAGGGCGAGTGGAACGTGGTGCGGCGGCGCGAGGCGGGCGCCTGGCGCTCCACCAAGCTGAAGCGCAAGAACGGCATGCCGGAGCGCGGCATCAAGCGGCGCCACACGGTGGGCGGCACCAAGGACTTCGACAAGGACGGCTGGGCGGCGCGCCACACGCGCACGTCGTCGCCCGACCTGTCGGCCGCCTGGCGCGCGCCGCTCGTGCCGCCGCCGCGCGCGCCGCTCGAGTCGCACGTCTGAGCGACCGCGTCGCTTCGCTCGATTCTTTTGACTGAGTAGATTAAGTCGCAAATTTATAAATGTAAACTAACGATTAGAAAAAGTAATAATACTCAAAAGCCTTTGTAACGTGTCGTGTTCGTATCTCGCGCATTTACACTGTCTATAGTGCGTTCAACGAGCCGAGATACCAAATGTAAACAAACCAAATGCGAGGTCATTCAACTATGCAGGGTTTTGTAACTCTTTTTTTACTTACACAAAAATTTTAAATGTAAAATATATTTATATTTTGTAATTACTGAATTAAATATAATTAATTAAATATAATTATGTATTTAAGATTTGATACTTCTTAAATAATAATTATCGAAATATAAAAATCACCCGAGCGCTTCAGGACACGAAATGAAATAAAAATAAATAATACAAATTCAAAGGGCCGTACGCGGTCCGATTGTTTTCAAGGCCAGTTAAAATATCGTTCGACCTTGCAGAGAGACGTGCAGCAGATAGCAAACAAACAAGATAGAAAGAGATAGACTACATTTTGTTTGTTCCGTCGTCGCTACGAAAAAATGATGGGCTTTGTTTACATTTGGTATCTCTTCTCGTTGAACAGACTATACGTCATTGATCGATGTCGAAAATACGAAGTTTTAAATGTTAACGTGTAGTATGATGATACAAAGCAAAAGTGTTTCGTCTGCAGTTTTATCGATTGAATAGTGCAATAGTGCAACATATAATGTATCGACGAGGGGAGAGTACACGTAGGTATTAAACAAAAAAATTGTTAGTGAAAGCGTTAATGAACCTAGATCACTAATTAATGCCAAAGAATGATAAAAAGGTTTCTATTGTGAAAATAGATAGACAAGATGTATGACGAAGAATGATAGATTCAGATATCTGTGAGCGAAGGGTTTCCTGCTATTAGATATAAATACAATAAAATGTAATTATGAAAATCAAAATATTTTCAGTACTAGTAAAATTTCGTATTATACAGTACGTTAAGTAAAAGCCCACTGAACTACAGCTGTTCTGTAGAATGACTCCTTCAGTAGGTATTAAACTACTTTTAATGGAGTTGCTGTGGTACTGAAATTGACTAAGAGTGCAAAATATAAAGCATAATATTGTTAAAAATAAGTGCTACTAGTATGTAATTAATATGAAAATTAATTAAGTACGCCCGAGGGCTAAAATAAATGTCTAAGATAAGTGATATATACCACGAAGGGTATGACCAGAACATTATAACACCACTACTATAAACTAAGGACTGTTTGTTTAAGAATGAGCGTAGATACTCTTGGAATTTCAAATGTAACTGATTTATCAAATGGTATTATTAAAATGTAAAACATTCATGTATTACACCACCCACTTGCCTTCGCATTTGAGCGAAATCAATTTTAAGCACAATTTTCAATTAATAGTAGATATTTTATGAATTTAAAGTTACCAGCTAGTGGTTCTTTTGGCAAGAATTATGACATACATTTCTAGCTTATTATATTACTGACTATGAATTGTATATTTCAAAGCCTTAAATTTTAAATTGTCAAAGGCTATTTACGTTAATTTGTATTGTAAATAATGTGATGAGTTTAAACATGACCATATTCATTCTAAACCTGTAGCAATGTAGTCTAGTGACGAGTATCGAATGTAAAAACTATACAGTGATAAAGATGAAAGTGATCCCTTTAGCTTTGTAAAAATTGTACATTTCTTTTATCCTTAATTTATATTAAATTTGTTATCGTAGCTTTGTTGAATGCAATTATTTTTTATTGTTTTGTTTATCAAAGAAAAGTATTTTAGGCTAAATTCAATTGTTATTTATTTACGAAAGATGTAAAACGTGATTCGGCAGTTTCTTATATAAAAATACGTTTAGTTTTGTAAATATTTTCATTGTAAAATGATATTTTAGATTTTCGTTCATTATTTTTTAAAGAAAATTTTAATACCATCTCTATGTTAAGACGATCTCAAGTTTGTTGAATGTTTGCAAAGCGTTCCTTTTAAAGTTTTATTTGTAAATATATCATTAAATGTAGGAACAGTGAATTTACTAATTTTACATCGTACGTAGTAGTAGAGGATAGTCGGCAGGGAGCGAGCCTCGGTACATATAAAAGACATGTCGCAAGGGACAAGCTCGTCTGTCCGTTTACAAATGATTTGTATTCAAAGTAACCTATTCATGCTCTTCGTGTAATCCGCTATCAAATTCAATAAGCACACTATTAAAGACATATTGCAAATGTGGTTCAAACCAGATTTACATTATTTGTCATTGTGTATATTTTGGAGAAATGAAAATAAAATATTAAATGAATTTAAAAAATTGTATAATTTTTTCTCGTATAAATAATCAGTTTAGTAATAAAACGTGACTAATGCAGCATTCAGCCTGAAATATTCCACTGTTGGGTATAGGCCTCTTTTTCCATTTATGAGAAAGATTGGAGCTTAATCCACCACTCTGCTCCACTGCAGGCCACATGGACATGTTCCCTACTGTGAGTAACGAACGCTATCAGGTATTTATGATAACAATCGGGACTGACGGCTTAACGTGCTCTACGAGGCACGTTGGGGAGACCCACAAGAACAGACATCCAAACCGGAAAGAAATATTTGTGCAAATACATTTGTAGTGCAATACATATGGATATTTATCCATCCCGAGCGGAAACGAACCCGCAATCGTCGGTATTTTAGACGACTACTTGCTAATAATGAAATTAATGAAAAAAATAATCAGTGAGCGATAAAAATATAAAAAACAAAATCTGTATGTCCTATCGAGTACCCTATGTCCCCAGTACACCAAGAAATTATAATCACTTGATTTCGCATCTCGAGCTTTATCGACCTTTTCCTTACCCTCGCCTGAAGTTCTCACCACCTTACTACAGCAACACAATATTATTTAAGAGTAGTGTTATTTTGCTATTATCTTCTGTAAGGTCGACAATCGTGTTACTCCAAATTGACACAGCAGATACCTCAATAATCAAAAACGGGAACGGAGTTGATACGAGTAAGTGTTACAGGTAATGGTTGGAACCATTTCCTTAAATTAATTGGTAATAATGAATACTTAATGTGTAAAATGAATTTAATTAAATTGTCTTAAACTGGGTAGAATACGTAGTAAGGAATCAAACACATCATAGTAATATAATAAATATGCTTATAAAATACTTAGGAATTAAATTACATAATTATATGTTTGTCACATAATCATGTGTTTATTGATTGTCCACAACTTTTGATTTAAAAAAAAAAAAACTTTGATAAAAACGTTAATAATTCTACTAAAATACATAGCTAATTATACATAGGTACTGAAACAAGTTCCTTTCACATCATTATTACTCACAATCATCGATTTACTTATATCAATGTTACCGAAACGAATGATGAATATAGAAAGGCACATGTCAGCACGACTCGCAGCTGCAGTTTACTCCTTAAAACGAAAACGGCAATCTTCAAAAATTAAAATGTCATCATATTAAGTGCATGAAATTACAATTATTTAAAATAATAAAACTCTAGAAGCAAAATATTGACGCTTGTAATTCGTATCGGTACAGTAAATGCTTATATAGATACTATGCTACAGCTAAAAGCGCTGTAAAGCGTCACTCTCAACGTCACTACGAAATGACAATGAAACCTCGTTGTTTCACACGATTTCACTCCTCTTATTTTTTTTTTATTCATACCGCGCACCTTATGTCGTTTCTTAAGGAAGCCTCCAAAAAAGTCGATCCAGTTTGTCACATTCATTGGGTAAATTTTAAAAGGTTTTTGTAAATAAAACACTTCTTTTATTTGTTGCCATATATTAACATCAATTCTAGTACATCGATACAACATTTTAGATAAAATCAAAAATAGATATTTTTGCTAAGTTATTTATCAGAGCCGATTCTAAAACATAGTAATTGTACCCATCGATCGCTTTATCTGTGTAAATAATTTATAATGTATCCTTCAACGACACTTACGTTGAATGTTATCATAACGGAGCAGAAAAATAAGCTTTAACACATATTTATGTAGCAAAATAAAATCTTAAACTAACTTTGAACTTTTAGTCAACACACTACGTAAACTATCAATTAAAATACTACGTTCGAACTTGTTATATTGCTACAATCAACAATTAACATCGATTGGACTAATTTAACAATAGCATATTCAAATGATGTTCATGAAAGGTACTACTATATATTATATATATAATACTACTTTCCTGTTTGTTGAAAGAACAATAAGAAAACGGTTGAATACTACACAATAACATCTTAATTTATTACTTAACCCATCCTTACATAATCTGACTTATTTACGTAAGAAACAAACACCATAGCCAGTATGACATCTAAATGACAGCGACGAATGCAGCGCAAGTTACAATCTAAAATTTACACGACGAAAAAATGAGGCTGTAACACCATGGCAATATCTTTGGACAGTTATAACATGATAATAAACGACTTTCATGCCACCTGCGTAATTTTTTTTTATTTTTTATTCTACAACATCAAAATATTTCAATATTAAGCTGCCAGTATGGAATTGCACACACGGAAGAGAAGGAGAAAGATTCTCACTTTCATCTACACCGACTTGACATTTATGTCTGAGATCAAATTTTGAGTAAACAATTTAATGCCCAAAACTAATATTCTTATGGCCTCATTCACACCCCATACATGAAATATTAAAACTAAATACGAATTACGCGAAATGTGTCGAGGAAAGTCTCTCGCTCTCTACAATATCATAATGAGTATAATTGTTAAATTATGCTGAGATTAACATTGAAACTTAAAAAATATAGAATCTTGAAAAAAAAGTATTAAGTTGTCTATCTATATAAATATTATTTTATATCACATCAACAGCGCATGCCACGCAAGTTCCAGACCTTTAGCCTTGCACCATATACTAAAAACTTATTAAAGCATATTTTCAACTTATTAGGAAGTCAGTCAGAAGGTCAGTCAATTTTGAGTGAAAATTTTCTGGCTACATGCTACCATTTCTGAACAATCTGCAAGAGGCAAATTTACTTTAGTTGTAAAATGTTCTCCTATTACATCTAAAGCAAGAACGAGTACAAATCTTTGGTTATACAATTAATATTAATAATTACTATTCTGTCAACAATAACAACATTTCAATGCTGGTTCACAGTCTATCAAGTCTTCATTTCAGAGATGATTGAATCATCATATTCTAAGTCCAAGTCCAAGGACTTATCTTTAATTTCGCATCTATTTAGAAATGTATACATAATAAGTAATAATATAGAACAAAAATAGAGCATGTAACCAGTTTAAAAAAAAAAAAACAAATTATATTTTTATTGCTAGATGTGATTTCCTCAGATTTAGTAAAGTACTTGTAGACAAAATTGTTTATCAAAAGCACTAATAGATTAACACTAATAGCTATATTTTACTCACATCGCAACATTAAATTTATTCAAGAGGCATCTTTTTTCATAGAAAATAAATACACATTTAAAGTTTAAGTTTTAAAGCACTTATTCCAATTTTCATTCATATCACTAAATTGTACGATAATACAACAGACGTTTTAAAACAGTACTGAAGTTGAAGCAGACATTTAAAAAAGACAAACATTTCCTTTATAATTTGGGCGTAAAGCTGGCCATTTACAGGAAATGTTTCATAAAGCGCAAATTACAGGTGCACATATTTGCGCATTAACAGAAATAATTAAAACATGGTCTTTAAGAGTATCTCAGCATTTTCCTTATAGGATATGAGTAATTTTTTGCATAATTTTTTGTAGTATTTTTTTGAGATTTTTTTATACTATTTGGTCGGCAAACAAGCGTACGGCTCATCTGGTGGTAAGCGAGTAATGTAGCTTATAGACTTCTGCAACACTATAAGCATCGTAAGCGCATTGCCGACCCTACTCCCAATTCCCCCCAGAATTTTTCGTTTAACCTGACTTTACTTATAACCCGGATCAAACATATTGGTACATCCTTAAAAAAAATAAAGAGCGCCTTTTAAAAAAAGCCCATTTACAAGATTTAATTTAAAGTAAGCTTCAATAAATGGAAATTATATACTAGAATCTCTAAATTATTTAAATTAAAAAGAGTACATATTTCTTCTACTTTATAAGATACAAAACGGTATAGCGGGACCGATAAAAGTTAGCCGTTAAGATTTAATGTCGGTACTCACGTCGATTTTCATGCTGTTTCTTTAGATAGTCGTAAGAGGATTGGTACGAATAGTGCGGCTCCTGCGGGAAGTGCGGCTCGTGGGGGTAGAAAGACTCTTCCGGGTAGTTCGGCTGATGTGCGTTTTGCGCTTGGTGCGGATAGTGCGCTTGGTGCGGGTAGTGCGTATGGTGCGGGTAATTCGCTTGGTGCAAGTAGTGGGCTTGTTGCAGGTAGTGCGCTTGTTGCGGATAGTGCGCTTGCTGCGAGTAGTGCGCTTGTTGCGAGTAGCGCGCTTGCTGTGGGTAGTTTTCTTGCTGTGGGTAGTTTTCTTGCTGTGGGTCGTTTTCTTGCTGTGGGTAGTTTTCTTGCTGTGGGTAGTTTTCTTGCTGTGGGTAATGCGCTTGCTGAGGGTAGTGCGCTTGCTGTGGGTAGTGCGCTTGCTGTGGGTAGCGCCCGTGGCGGCGTTGGTGTCAGTCGGCACGCGGATCCCGCGCCGGGCTCCACGGCTGCACAGGCGGCGCCTCGTCACACTCCACCACGTTACCGCCCTCCAAAGATAGACTGTTTAGCAGCATGTCGAACAGCGTGTCCTGCGGAATAATATCGTACATCATTACTGTGTAAAATTATAGGCTAAAAGTTTTATTACATTTAATAAAAAATAACATTAAAAATTATAAAAGTTTATTCGCTAAAATAGGAAATAAGCAAATTAAAATAATAAGTTGATGCGAGGAAAGTGGACTAATATTCAAGAATTATTTACTATATTATTAGCTAATAAGAAAAAAATGTTTCAAATACATGTATACTTTTTACTTAATAAATAGCCGCCGGAACTTTGTTATTTTTTTTTTTTTTGCAAAAATTTGACTTATTACTAAAGGTGCAAAGCGTGCATAACATTAAAGACCATCATGCAATATCGTGTTAGTGGCGGGTATTACGTTGTAGTCGAGAATGACCTCGACGTCGTCGGTGTCGCTGAGCGAGGAGGCGGAGGGCCAGTAGCAGTCGCGGAGCGCCGCGCCGCCCGCCGCGCCTGCGGGCCCGGCCGCCGCGCCCGACCAGCCGCCTGCTCCTGAATGGGTGATATAAAATATGAGTTAACGATTATACTATACTAATTAATTAACAAATTCACTATTAATTAGCTATCAAAAGTCTGCTCATATACACTCGTTGCACCAGCGAAATTTAATTGTGCAAAACATATAATATTTTATACTGAAAACTATATATTTATATTTTATAGAGTACAAAGACATACAAAGAAGCAGACATTACACTAAAATTAAACTTTACATTATTATTTAATAAAACACTTTTTTCGGATTTTATCGCGGTTTATTGTTAACTTTTGATTCCCGACGTTTCGGATACTTTACAGCAACCATGGTCACGGGAGGACATTTACATTATTAGTCAAAATAATAAATTGTAAATCACGTTTGTAAGTTACTCTATGCAAAAAAAAATTGATTGATCCTTTGGATGCCTACGATGGAACGCCGTACTTTTTAGTGATTAATTTATAGTGACTAACAAACAATAAAAAAATCACAATACGATTAATGTGAAGTATATCTCCATTATAGTAACAATTTTTTTTCAAAGACTCGGACTTAAAAAGCATTAATTTCGTCAGAATAAAAAAAAATAAAGACCTTCTTTCTTGTGGTCAGCCAACGAGGTCGTATCCCGCTCGGAGGGCGGGTCGCGCGGCAGTTGCCCGGGGGACAGCGGGGCGCGAGCGCGGGGCGGGCGGCGCGCGGCCCGGGGCGGGCGGGGCAGCGCCCCCGAGCTGCGAGCCGTCTCGCCCTGCGATGATGACCAGTTGCGCTTGGGCCCTGCGAGACACCGGCACATCTTGCTATCGTTTGTCTTGGTTTGATTGGAACATTTACAGCCCGCAAAATATGGTACAAACTACTACATATAGTCGGAATGTGTAACATTTCAACGACATTTTATTGAAGTAAGGCACAGTAGTATATATCCTGCTAAAATTCTAGACCAGCCCGAAGAAGAAAGTACCTCACATTTACAGAAACCCACAGATAAATAAAATCTGCTCTCAAGTAGTGTCGTGTTACTGTGGTGAGTAAGGTGGCCAGGGTTTCTGGGAAGTTTCGGAGATGGGGTCGGCAACGCGCTTGCGAGGCTTCTGGTGTTGCAGACGTCTCTAGGTTATAGTAACCGCTTACCACCAGGCAGGCCTAAAGGGTAGTTTACACTTTGATTAGTATGAATACAAGTGCTTAGTACAGGTGCTTAGTGCAGGTGCTTAATGATTGGTACAAACACTGTGTGGACTGCAGCTGGTTAGTGCGAGTGAATAGTAATCAGTATACTCAAGTGAATAGAAACGTGTTCTATTTTTTTGCGAGTAGCTCCGTCCCGCGCGTCTTTCCTTCCCCTTGACTCGCAACTTGTCTGGCTAAACACGTTTGGACATGCTTGTTTAGTGATTAGTGTTTAACTTTGTTGCGCGAACGACACTCGCTGTGTTTTTTAGCATTATTGTAGCATTATTTAGAATAAATACTATTTAGAAATGTCAAAGTGGACCGAAGATACGACTTATAAAGTTGTACAGGAGTATCTAGAACTTGAATGTCTTTATATAATTGTAAAGACCCTAAATATAATCCAGTCCATACTTGCTGTTCGACGTCGACGAATTTTACTAAACGCAGGAGCTAAACAGTATTGAACACAACTACACTAAGGACTCGCAATTACTAAACACCTGCACTCACACTAACCAAAGTGTAAACTAGCCTTTAAGCTTACCTAGTTGTATAAAATAAAATCAGTCACATAGTTTATGAAGCTTGGTCTAAAACCGCGCTCAGGCGATCATCAGCACCGATGTGCCAGATAGATCCAGTAAGTAAGAGGCCATTCCCTCACCGGTGCGGGCGCTGCGCGGACACTTGGGCGTGAGTCCGTTGATGCGCATGAGGTTGAGCAGCAGCATGTCGGTGTGCGCGGCGGTCGACAGCTGCGGGTCGTCGAGGCGCGCGGGCGGGGCGGGCGGGGCGGGCGGGGCGGGCGGCGCGTGCGGGGCGGGGGCGCGCGCGGGCGACGCGGGCGGGCCGGGCGACACGGGCCCGTCGCTGCCGGCCGGCGTCACGCCGCGCCCGTGCACGGCGCACAGCAGGCGGCTCAGGATGTCGCCCGCGTCGCTGGAGCGCCTGCCGCACGCGCCCTCTATGTCGTTTTCACCTGCCAAATACAGTTTAAGTAAATTACTTAACAGTTACTATTGTTATAGACCTCATATCACTAAGGCGGCAAACGAGCGTGCGGCCTACCTTGTTTTAAATGGTTATCGTAGCTTATAGACACCTGCTACAAAAGCAGCACCGCCAACGCGATGCCGCCCACACCCCCGGACCCTCCTCAAGGGCTCGGGGTACCTTACTCACCACAGGAACACAACACTGCTTTAGAATAGTATTAAGCTGTTGTCTTTTATAAGGTTGAGATTATATTATTATTTTCCCCATATTTCCCCAGTCGGTCTGTTCTAGCTTTTAAGCACAACATTTCCTGCTATGCTTTACCTGCTTCGATTTTGTTGAAAACATACCTCAATAAAATATGTAAGATGTACAAAAATATTGATAATTCGAAATTAATTCAGTTACTTACTGGAAAGATGTATAAACACTGTGTGAGTAATGTAAACGAGTTGTGAAATTAAAATATTTATTAAAAACATTAACAATAAAATAAACAAAACAACATAGCAAGGTTTGCATTTTATTCAACTTTTACATGTTGACGCTTTCTAATAAGTATCTGGATTCTCTTGCGAAAATTTGAAATTTCTTTTAATGCAAATAAAATAATTTGTTACAATTAAATGAATAAAGAACATAAAATTTACTTCTAATAATAACAATATAAATAAATTAATTACAAGACTGTCCTTTGAATTTATTATGACGTTACTTTATAACTGTTATTAAATTATTCCTAGTACATTCAAGTTATTTTAAAAATAAACTTGTATGTAGTTTTACAAAGACAACTATAATAAATAACATTAGCAACTCCTATAAATACTGAAATGATTTACAGAAACATAAAGTACGGACGCGGAGTACGAAGAATTTCGTACATTGACCCCTCATCTTTTGTCTTTGTCGCTCGCGTATAAACATGTTGCCGTTGCGCTCACACGTAGTGACAGCCGTATTCACAGATTGTCAACCTTTTTTCTTTTATTTTTTTACCAAATTTAAGTCACAAGATTCGTCGTTTTTCATTTAACTCAAAAGTTAACAATGCTTATATTAAACGCGAATGTGTGTTTATTCGTGTCTTTTTTCACACAGCAACAGATCTAAGATTTTTTTGCATATACAAAGTATAGCCACCAAATTGTACACATGGTGATATATATATATATGTTATTTTCTATGATTAAACAAAAAATATTTTATTCTGTGACTAGACCGATCCACGGACAGACAGCGTAGATTTAGTGTAGTGTGCAAAAAACGAGTTCTAAGACATCCCAAATTCTAAACTCTACTAATTTTTTAAAGACACTTTACGAAGGTACTTTATATAAAAATTTTGAGAGCCACTGGCAGTAGGCAAAAAGGTCATTGTACGAAATTCTTCGTGCTCCGCGTCCGTACTATAGTAACAAAAATATTTTACAAATTTTTGCCTAGTCCGCACGGAAATAGTAATTTAGTCAAGTTTCACGTAATTTTGTCACTAAATATGTTTCAACACAAAAAGTAGTCGATTTAATCCAAATTTTTTTCCACCATTGCCACAACTCATCAAATCACGAACGAAAAAATCCAAATCTAAGATTTTAGTTAATTTAATTGGTAAAACGTCATTAACTTCGATACGAAATTAATTGATCCAGTGCGAACTAAGTTCTCGGGCTAAGCTTTAGTGAGTCACACTAGTGCTTGTACAGCGCGTGTATTTGTGCGGGTGCGTGTGTATGTGCGCGAGTGCGAGAGCGTGTGTGTGCGCGAGTGCGAGTGCGTGTGTGTGCGCGAGTGCGTATGCGTGTTGTGGACAAGTTCGTGCGAGTCAGTGGTCGTGGTAGGGGCGCGCGTGGGCGCGGCAGTGCACGCGGTAGGGGCGGTAGGCGCGGCAGGCGCGCACAGTGCGGTGCTCGGGCCGCGCCTCGCACCACGAGCACGACGAGCGCTCTGGGGACAGGACGAGGACGGGAACGAGGGCGGGAAATGGATGGGAAGCTACCGAGCGGCTCTACTACGACTGAGAAGCCCTTATTGGTTAGACTACAATTGATACAAAAACCAATCATAATCGTATGCAACTAAGGATCAAAAGAATATGCAGTTATAACGATTTAAACTAACTTAATTTTAATTTAACAGAAACTTGCCAGAAATGTAACACGTACTGTTTACTTCGGAGGCTCTTTACTAGTCATGTGTAATTTAGCCTTTATATATATATACACAACCGTAAGTCATTTTCAATTCCTACATAGTATCTAAACACTATGACAAAGGATTTGTTGATTTCGAATTTTGTTCTTGGATCTAGAAGGAACAGTATTTAGCGCAAATTTGCGATGGTAGAAATCACAAAAGTGACAAAAATTTTGTCTTTTTTATACGATATAATGTTTAAGGTTACAACAAAAATAATACGTGGCACAAAGTTTACTTTAATGGATAGTTTACCTGACATTGTCTCTTCATCGACATCGTTCTCCTCATTGGAGTTCTCGTCTATGTGGTTCGTGCTGTTGTCGTCTACAAAGCCGTCGAGTTCGCTGAACATTAAATCCTAACAAAACGCACAAAATGTTTAATGTATAGCTGAGAAATTTTATTTGTTTAGAACTGGATAAATTTGATACTTAAAAAATTTATTCATATAAACTATTTCTGTTGTCTAGCATAATGTAGATCTATGTTGCTCTCGAGGTTCATTTCATTACACGTGATGAAAAATTTGTAAGGACATAAGCAGACAATTTGTCACATTAAAGGACTTCTGTTTTGAAAAATTCTCAACTCCAAAGTGTTTTTAACACATATTAGACAATTTTGATTAATCAATAACGTATTTTCATATCATAATATTATCTACAGATTACAGGGTTCACTTTTATACATATGCATATACTAAATTTATCTATATAAAATTACTAACTTAAGAAGATTTTTAAATAAACTGAATTATAATACTAGCTTAATATTAGAGCTTAAATATTACAGAGTTAAATGATTGCAATTCGTACGATTAATGGTCAAATATAATCTTCAACACTAAAGTTCCCGAAACAGCAAGTCATAACAAAAAACGATTCGACTCACCCCTGTATCACTGCTGGACTCGGAGACGGGCTGCGCCGCCGGCTCGGGGCTTGCGGCGGCGTCCTCGGCCTTCGCCGCCGCCTCACCGGCCGCCCCGCCGGACAGCTCGGGCGATGATAGTGAGGAGCATAGCGCTGCCGCGCCGGCAGCACCGGCCGCACTAGCACTCGCAGCGCTCGCCCCGCTCGCTTCCGTAGCCGGTGAGCTGGCCACGGCTGAAAGATAAGATGAAGTGATGGGATAAAATAATTTCTATCTATATTTAAAAAGCAATTACTAACTCCGTTCTTGTCGATTTCTTGTCATAGTGCCTCGGAGAGCACCTCAAATTGTTGGTCCAGATTCTTATCATATACACATGTTAGCGATCTTTACTCAAAGTAGGGATTATATCCGCCAACTCGCAGCAGGGTCACATGGAGCACCAGCCGTGTGAGCGTGTGCGGCGAGCGCCCGTACCGACGAGCGGCGACTCCGCGGCGGCGACGCGGTCGAGGCGCGCGCGCGGCCGCGGCGCCCGCGCCGGCGCCGCCGCGCTCAGCAGCGAGTGCAGGCTCACCAGCGCCAGGCTGTCGCCCTGCAGCGCGCCGCCCGACCTGCGCCGAGCGCGGTAGCGCACATTAGCGTCGCCATTTAACGAGAGCTCGTTACTCTGTAGCCTACAGATCATTATTATATTATATATATTTAATGATGGATGTTTGGTTGCAATAAAGTGTCAATGTCATGAAAATTTTGCAAAATCGTCAAATTTTAAGTAAGAACAGCAATTTTAACTTGTTACATTTTATACTGTATTTTTTAATAGATCTCGCAAACGTATATTGTTTGATATTTTGACCACAACGGCCCCGAGCCGTCTCGTTGCCGGATGAAGATGTCTAGTACGAATCATGCATCACAAAATCGAGGTCTCACGTAGCCGTGAGTACGAGAACTCCCTTGGGAATGAATGTAACCTGGAAGTGGAGGGCATGTTGTAGGGCGAGTCGAGCGCGTGTTGCGTGGAGTTCCGCGCGCGCTCGGCCGCGAACTCGGCGCAGCAGGCCCCGGCGCGCTCCTCGAACATCCCCGTGTTCAGCACTCCTGCGAGGGGAGCTATCGTTGGCGACCGTTATTATTCTCAAAAAACAAACGGTTCACGGATACTTTACTTTTTATATTATAGTCTTAAATGTTTCGATACGCAATTTATGTACTTTTTTATGTATTATATTTTAATATATGCGACAGCGACGTTCGAGTGATTTATTTATTATAATACATTATAGTGCAAAAAAATGTGATACAATAATTGTGCACTTTGACAAGCACGTGCAGTATTTGACGCACACAGCAACGAGTATCGAAATGACTTGAAATACGTATAAAGTTAAATAGCAGTAGCCGCAGTAAGGCAGTAAGACCCACCCGGGCCGGTGAACTTCCAGTGCGAGCCGTAGCCGAGCGGCTGCGCGAGCGCGCCGGGCTTGTCGTGCGCGGGCCCGTCCGCGCCGCGCGGCTCGCCCGGCCGCGCCGCCGGCGAGTTGCGCGACACCTCCAGCGTCAGGCGCTGCGGCGAGTGACGCACGGGGGCGGAAGCGGCCATCAAATGTTCATGTGGACACGTGGAACGAGATTGTTGTTGGCTTTTGTGAATTGGCAATTAAATACTTGGCAAAAAAATTATTTTTAATGTGACAAGGTTTCACTTCCTAATAATATTCATCAGTTGCTAAAAATGTCTTAATTATTCATACTATAGTCTCACATATAGGTTCCAACAGAGACATCTTTATAGCAACCTAATTTTACAGTGTTATTTATATCAAACTAAAGGGTATTAATTTTAAGACATACAAAGCAACATAAATTTCTATTGTAGTATAAAAATAATTGAAATTAGTATAATTTCACAATAACAATAAATTACCTCTTTTAGATCATTAATCTGCAGGATGTGCTGGTTCTGCATTGTAATGAGCTGGTTAATATACCACTGCTGGTCACGACATCTCTGATAGAACGTGGGCGGCCGGACTTGGAACCTAAGCGTCACATTTATAAAAACTATTATATTTACACTCAAAAAATTTAATATTTTTATAATTTGGTGTTTATTTATTGAAATCTTTTTTTTAAATCAAATAAAAAGATATACATATTCTATAATCGATGTTTTGTTAAACCACATATCTAACCATAACTGTTTTGTGGATTGAATCGTAACAATATTAATAGGTTTTATTTTATAACGCAAAAATTTAAAAGTTATTATGAATTTCGATTCTCCAAACAATAAATAAACCAGCCTCTACTCTCAGCACTCCATCTCTCCACTTTTGATAGGTGTCCACGATAATGTTAGTCACTATACATAGTTTGTTGACTCCTGTCAACACCTATCTAATTGTAATTCTTATTTTGACCCAATATTTCCCCCATTGCACGTTCAAACGCACCTTAAGATGAGCGTATCAGTGTCAGGGTTGAGGTAGCCCTCGCTGGCGAGCAGGTCGAGCCTGAAGAACCGGTTGTAGCCCCAACACTCGCCCACCTCGAAGTCAGACGCGAACTCACGCACGATGTTCTTGGATGGGTCGCGAGACACCTGGTGTAGCATTTCCACGCGATACTCGTACCTGTTCAAACTTCCTAATCAGTTCTTTGACGAACAGTAATGTGGATGACAGACTTTTCAAAGACTCCATTGTCTATATCTGGCACTGACTTTTATAGTCTATTCGGGTTAAGAAATTAGTAAAACATCGCTGTCTCTTATTGTTAGCTTACACTTGACCTCAAATCTTGACCAATTAAATCTTAATTAGAACGAGCGTGTAAACTGACCAGTCGATGTCAGCTCTTCAGACAAGCGTTCTAGTTTAGTACAATTTAATTGGTCAAAGGGCGTGACTAAGCTAAGTTATAGCTATAAGTCACTATTTATTAATACGAATAGACTATAGTTTCATCGTGGTAACTATTAATTTTTTTGGCTAAATTTAAATGTACAAATAAATAAAACTAATGAGGCACGAAAATAACTAAGAGTGAAAAAACAAAAAATAAATAAATTGTCGATTTTGTTTTTACGATATCTTTATGACTAATGAGAATTAATTAGAACGGCATTTATTATTTTATTGTAACAGTGTAATGATTGTATTTTTAAATTAAATGAAACATGAATGTTCTAAATGTTATTTTATGATTAACATTCTAGCGAGAGAGTTATAGATATTTTTTTCAGCTACAATGCTTCAGCCAGAACCTATTAACTTTAAGCAGAAGCATAGAGGCTAAGATGATTAAACATAAACATCTAATAGAAAGTCGGCGAGATATATGTAGTAACCAGAACAAAGAAATTTAATTTACTGTGAGAATACTATAGGTACATGATTTTTGTTTTTTTTTTCCTTTTTTAGCAGTATACATATAAAATTATATATGAAGAATATGACATACAATGATAAGCTTTATCTTATCGGATTTTAACAAAGCTTTACCACAACTGAAAAAAATTATTGAATGGGAAAACTATCTCATATTCGCAGATAACATCGAAAGACAACATAAAATTACATCTCTATGTTGGACAAAATAAAAAAACTGTTTCTTTTTTAATAAAAACTAAATAAGTAATACTCAAATCTAATTTTTCTATCGTACCACCAAGACAGTGGTAGCTTCTAGTAATTAAATTGTGACTAGAACATTTATTTATTTTTGTCATAAATTATAAAAAAAAAATATCCAACAGCTGATTTATTTAGTGTCTTTCGAAGATAACCTGTGTTTTAAGTAATTAATGAATTTCACAACAACTAGTGTATTTACATAAATCATCAACTCACTTTTAATGTATTTATATTATTTATATTTGATATGTAAATCATTAATTCAATAACTCATCGAAATAAGAATTTACTTAAAATGTCACATTAATTAAATAAATAAATAAATATATTATAACATACACACACACGGTCATTTGTTCCTACGGTAAGCAACTTAATACTTGTGTTATAGGTACCAGCCGACTGTTATAGCTATTTTTTTATATAAATATACGTAGAAATAATACATATATGAATAAATACAAATATTATACCCAGACTCAGGCGGAAATCGAACCCGCAACCCGTGGGTATTAAATAACAATAATCTTAATGGGATGAAAGAGTCTATTGTGTATGTATAAATAGTATCTATGCATTAAATTTTGCAGCCACACCACTATTACTTAAGTTACCAAGGTTTATAAGCAACATTTAATAACAAGAGGTCATTTTTTAACGTTTAATGTTATTGTTGTTTTGTAACTTTACTTCAACATAGCAACAAGGTTTGTTTTTTTATAAAATAAAATTATTTTATATAAATATTACATTTTAAGCCATTCCATAAAATTCTTTGAAGGTTTTGTTTTAATAAGTTTGTTATTTTTGTTATTGGCGGTAAGGATGGAAGATGAGTCTTTCAAGGTTCTAAAGTTATTATTCAAATTTTTATTGACTATAAGTAACAGAAGTGTGGATGCGCCATGTTATTCAGTCAACGAAAAAATAAATGTTAGCATTTCAGTTGTTTTACAGCACAATACAATCAGCGGAACCAGCACACAAAGTCGAAGTCGGTAGAAACCAGCATGCTGCACACAGATCGGCACACTACTGCTATGTAACGGTCTCCGACTCACCTCTTGCCTACCCTGAACATAGCAGCGATTGCAATACGAAACACTTTGTTACTTGCACTTATTAGTATATTTATTTCAAATTTTCACATATTCCAATTGTTTCATTTAAATTGTAGATGAAATCACAATTACAGGGTACAATTTTTTAAACATTTTATTAGAATAAAAAATAAAAAATTTAAATCAGGATTGAAAATTTTCTTTATTTAGTATTGTTTAAAGATATTTAATAAATTAATGGACTATTACAGACAAACAAACTATGTGATTGTCATCATCTAATAACCATCGCAACTAATTAAAAAAGTTACACATTTAATGCAAGTTTCTTAACAATCATAACCAACTCGGTTGTTAAGCAGACGCTATTGATTTTAACAGATTACATAGTTTTCTTAAATGCAGTTAAGTCGAAACACTTGTAATTTAAATTATACACCAGTAAATAGTTTATTGCTTATTATGGATGTCTCAATCATGCCAGTGATTATTGATTACATGTAATTAAAAAGTACCAGGCGCACATTACTGTTACAGAGATATAGAACAGACCGGCGCTAGGTTAAACGGGAAACTCGTAGATCTAGCAAATAGTAGCAAAAGTACATAACTGACTTAGAGACATTTAGTGGGACGGCTTTAAATTAAACGGGACGATAACTCATAGATGTAACAAAAAGTACCAGCAGTACAAAACTAACTTAAGCCCAATTCCTATATTCAGAAAAAGAACCGTTTTGCTAACGAAATATATAATTTTGAAAACAACATTTTCCAAACTAGTTAATAGGAATTAAGGAATGTGTCTAGTGGTCTAGGACAAGTAAACACTGAGTTAAAGTGGGAAAAGTAACTCATAGACACCACAACATAACAAAATGTACCAGGAGTATATAACTTAGTCAAAACTCTAGGAAGGGCCAATATTAAATTAAGGGGAAAAGTAACTCGTAGATTGTAAAACTAATGTGCTACGAGTACATTTAGATATCGAATATAATTCGTAAATCTGGCATTAATGTACAAGAGCGCAAAACTAAAACTCCTAATATCTAAGAGCAATTTTAAATGTAACAAAATGTACCAGGAACGCATAATTAACTTGGAGGTCTAGGACTGACCAGGAGTAGATAGCCAACAACGAATTAAAAAGTAACTTATAGATTGTAAACACAGCAAAAAGGGAGTCGGATGTATCAAAAAGTACCAGGAGCGCATAACTAACTTGGAGGTCTCGGGCAGGCCGGCGCTGAGCTCGAGGAAGACGGACAGGTAGTTGCCGCGCACCACGCCGTTCCCGTCCGGGTACACCTTGAGCCGCCAGCAGAGCCCGTTCACGTGCAGCGGCGCCGAGTACACGGGCGCGGCCGCGTGCTGCAGCTGCGTGAAGTTGGCCAGCGGGAACGTGCTGCTGTCGTAGCTCGGGACGATTTCACTGTGGAGTTATGTTTGGTAATTGAAGGCACAAGGCTAAATGTATAAAATCTTTCGATTTTTAAACCTATATCTTTAGTCCTCCATTGGTGTCTTCTTATAACTTTCCCTTCAAATGTTCGATAAGACATTTTTTTTTATATATATGATTTTTTAAAGTTACCACTGGAGAACTTAGTTATATTTTAGCATGTGCTATCCGAACGGTCACCATAGATCAGTCGTATTATTATAATAAAATCTATACAAATAAATAAAATTGGATTATCTGTTTGTAATATTAAAATAACCGCTTGTTAATAAATGCATATGGATGTATACACGGTACATATATCAAAATAACATTTTTTATAATTTTTGTTTTTTATAATTATCTGTCTGTTTGTTCCGGCGAACCTCTGGAACGGCTGGACTTGACGACTTTGACGGGACTTGCACTGGCTGAATAGCTGATATAATTAGGAGTAACCTAGGCTTCTTTTATTTTAGAAATTTATTTATTTTATAACGCAGCGAACTGAACAATAACTTTTTTTTAATTCCACGCGGGCGAAGTCGCGGGCACAGTTAGTCTTACAATACTTTTTTCGTATAGAATTCGTAAGCTGTTAACTTTTACGGATGTTGTTCTACATTTTATAAGAACTTCATTAATATTCTAGTCAAAAAGATAAACCACCGCTTAATCCATCGAATCACCTACATTTTGACGCGCTATTTACATACTAAACGTGAAAGTAACAATATACTCGCCTGTGAAAATCAGCCGGTACGGGCGCGGTAACAAAACTGGCCATCGGTTTCTTGCGCACCTGATGAATCATCTTCGATAGCTCCCCGCTCTTTGCTATCAATTCTGACCTAAAATATGATAAAATTTGATTCAGCTCAAACAATGACCAACAAAAACAGACTTCAATTCAAAGTTAATACAACGTAATTAGACGAAAAAATAGTCAGGAAGTACGCATTACTAGAGATTTAGTAGTTAAGAAGTAGGTAACACATAAAAAAAACAGTTGGATTGAGAGCCTCCTCTTTGTAAGTCTTTTAAAATTACAACGAAGCAATACAATTTTCTGTGAGTATATTGTGCTTACTGTGATTGAGATATTGTCAATAGAACGCAACTAGCTACATAAAAAAGAAAAGAAAACGTACCTCGTGCTGGAGTGTAACTGGTGCTCGATCTCCTGCAACAGATGCTCGAGCTGCTCGGTCTCCTGCGTGAGGCCGTTCTTCTGACCCATGAGTGTGAGGAGTTTAGCCTTCAGCGCGGAGTCCAGACGCGATATCATCAGCTCAACGGCGTTACGAATCTCGCGAACGCGCTCGTCCTTGGCAGCGCGCACGGATTCGACATTTCGTTCCTAAAATGGTTTTATTGGTCTTTAACTGAGGTAGGGCACAGCAGGAATTTCCTGCTCAAAATATGGAGCAGCCCGACTGGGGTAGTACCTCGACCTTACAGAAGATCACAGCAAAATAATACTGTTTTCAAGCAGTTGATTGATTGAAGATTGTGTTCCTGTTGGTGAGTAAGGTGACCAGAGCTCCTGGGGGGATTGGGTCGGCAACGCGCTTGCGATGCTTCTGGTGTTGCAGGTATCTCTAAGCTACGGTAATCGCTTACCATCTGGTGAGCCGTACGCTTGTTTGCCGACCTAGTGACATAAAAAAAAGGCTCCTTTAGGCACGCTTGACTTGGGGAGTAATTTGATGAATGCGTGACGAGAGTCTTACGAAAGAGTGAGAGGGAGATATATATGTTAGATTTATTTATTTATTTATTTATTTATTTATTACAGTTTACATTTATTGCACTTACAGTTTACAACCAAGGCGTACAATAAACAAGCATAAATTAATAACACTACAACAAATACATTAAAGAAATAACAATTTATCTTATAATACGAGTATACACATTAACATAATTCTAAATACTTAAAGCAAGATTTAACAAATTCAGACGAATTCATAGCGAATATATCAGTACTACTATTGGAGGCCAACATATTATTAAGTAAGCGAAGGGCTGACTGCGTTGGGGCGCTCCGAGCAGCTTGCGTCCGCACACACTCCACCGCGAACAGCGGCCGGGAGCGCCTCATGACCGTACAGCGCGGTGCGCATATACCACATGCCCCCAATGTCGTAGGGTTATCTATTTTATTATTTAGTAAATGGTAGTAGTGGAGCATAAGGGCACACTTTCGCCTTAGCTCAAGAGTATCCAAGCCCACCATACCATTCACATAAAGAGAGGGATACAAATAAGGATAGTAACCATATAGTTTAAAGAACAAATAACGGGCAAACTTTTTTTGCACTCGCTCAACTAAGGTTTTATAAAGTTTTTCGTGTGGATTCCAGATTAAAGCATTGTATTCCAATGTACTGCGAATAAAAGCAAAGTATAATATTAAAATTGATTCTTTGTTAGAGAATCTTGCTGATTGTCTTATAACAAACCCAAGTGCTTTGTACGCTTTTTGACACGTTAATTTAATGTGGTGATTGAATGTTAACGCCGAATCAAAGATTATACCTAGATCACGTATACTATCTACTCTAGACAAAGCTTCGCCGTCGACGGTGTACGTGAAGGAGATCGGGGAATGGGACCGAGTATACGTTACAATTTTACATTTAGATGTATTAAATGCTAATTGATTGTCTCTGCTCCAGGCACAAACATTATGTATGTCATTTTGAAACGCATCGCAATCATTATTGCCTTCAATAGTCATAAACAACTTTAGGTCGTCAGCGAACATCAGACATTGGGTTCTTTTGAGTACTTCTGGAAGGTCGTTAATCATGATGAGAAATTGGGTAGGACCTAAAGTACTACCCTGGCTTACACCAGAAAGTACAAAGTACGGATCAGACCGATAAAACCCAAGTTGGACGTATTGAACGCGGTTTGTGAAATAATTTGCAAAGAACTTTAATAAAGTGGGTGTAAAACCTAATTTTGAAAACTTATTTAAAAGAATATCAATATTTACGCGGTCAAACGCTTTTTGAAAGTCAAAGTAGGCAACGTCAACTTGTTTTCTTCTGTCTAAAGCCCTTGCACTGTAGTCGGTAAAATTAATAAGGTTCGTGGTAGTTGAGCGGCGGGCGCGAAAACCGTGCTGTGAGTCTGACAGTCGGGACTGGATTTGAGCAGTGATATGACAATTTAATATTGTTTCCAAAACTTTTGCAAAGCCTGATAAAATAGCTATAGGTCTATAGTTATCTATTCTAGATTTATTACCACTCTTAAGTACTGGTGTTACTCGAGATAATTTCCAAGCAGTCGGATATTTTTCGGATGATAGTGACAGATTAAAGATAAAGTGAAGAGGGCCCTGAAAAACAGACAGACAGTCCTTTATAAGATATGAAGGAATACCATCCGGACCTGCTGTCGAACGGGGCTTAAGGCGCCTAACTGCGGTACGGATGTCAGCCTCAGATATGTAACTTACAGAAACACACGCAGATGGGATACCAGGTACTGAACAAATTTCATTCATATCTAATCTAGGTTTTGCGGGTAGGAATACCGACCTAAAATAGGTTGCGAAAGCATTAGCAGCGTTTAATCCCGAAACTACATTGCCATTAATCTCATAGTCTGTACATAAATTATTAGATGCACGCTGATTTTTAACGAAGTCCCAGAATTTAGAAGGATTATCTTTCAAGTTAATTTCCAATGTATGTACATAATTTGAAAAAGCACTATTAATTAAAATTTTAGTCATTGTTCGATAAAACTTAAACATTTCTCTATTAAATTCCTGCCCGCTGTGCTTATATTTCTTTAAATGAAAATACTTGTTTTTAATAGTACGTATAATCTCAGGTGTGAACCATGTCGGATAATTATAACGTGATGTATTTAGCGTTACTTTTTTTTTAGGAACACATCTATCAAAGCAGTCATACAAAATTTTATAGAATGTGTCAACAGCCTTATTAACATCCTGATTATTATATACATCGTTCCAATCTAATAATTCGAGATGCATGTACAGATTATTAAGGTCGGCCCTATGAAAATTCCATGCATTACAATTTGCCGTTATTTTATTATCTATTTTTTTTTCTATATTCGATTCCTTATTATAATAATCAAATTGCACTAGTAAAGGGGGGTGATATTTATCTATAGGGACAAGTGGTAATATATCACTCCTGAGATATATATTGTTCTTGATATTACATAAAACCAAATCTAATATACCTCCAGTAGCGTTAACGATGGTGTTAAGTTGAGTCAAATTACAAAACGATACCATGTTATTATAGTTTACAATGACATTTTGACTTGCAGAATTTAAATTAAAATCTCCAAATATTAAAATTTTATTTTGCGGGTATTTGGAACACAAGTCTTCTAATAAATCAAAATATTTACAGAAAGTTTCATCTTTGGAGCTAGGAGGTATATATAATACACAACATATAAAAGTTAAAGACTTAATTCTAACGAATGCCGCAATCGCCTCAAGGGTAACATAGTTATCACCTAAACAAATAATATCAATTTTATATTTATCCCGGACAGCCAACATAACACCTCCCCAGCCGGAATCATTGGCCCGATCTTTTCGCACTATTGTATATCCTTTAGGGAATAATTCGGAATCACTAATAGTACTGTTTAAAAAAGTTTCCGTCAAAGCATATACATCATAATTTTCACTAATCACTGAGATTTTACATACGTCTAATTTCGAACGTAGCCCCCGTACATTTTGGTAAAAGATGGTTAAGTACTTTACATTACGACACTTGTGAGGTTTTTTCTTTACGAAATCCATTACGCCACGGTTTAATATGCACATTCTCAGCCCAGTGTTCGGGGGACATATAGATATTCATATGTTTGAAAGGCACAGTTAATTTAAAAGACGCATAGTCGCCACGGGACTTTAATTGTTCGACGAAGCAACTATCATCGGGACATATATTTAAAAGATGCCTAATTACTTGTTCAACTGATGAAGCTAAAGAAGTTTTACTTCAGTTACGTGGTCTAAAGCTCACGTTTTTTTTTTATTATTGAAATTGACCTTCAAAGCCATTTGTTTTTGAATAAAAAGTTGGTAAATTATCATAATAATTATATTAAATTATTATTATAACAAGTTGGTAATTTATCATAATAAAGTTATTTGTTACCGGAATAAAATTACAAGTGGGCGTTTCTCCACATTATAATGCTTATTAACTCTCCTCCGGCTATGTAATTAAAATCATTCAGGAAATTACGTGTTTATAGTAATTTCAAATATTACTTAATAAATGTGTACCCAAATTATTATTTTGCATTTGTTATTTAATAGGATTGAACTAACTTCAACTACAATTCTTTCTTTTAGATTAATACTCAGATATACATTAAATATAACTTTTTCTGTCTTCTACTAAGGGATCTTAAAATTTTTTAAATGTTTCGGAAATGTAAAACTGAAAACTCACTCTTTCTGTGAATCGACATTTTGCAGAATTTTCGAAAAAAAGGGTAAAAAATTCATATGATTCTTATATTTATTAGAGTATTTTTAATGTAAACATGACAAACTTAATCCTTAGGCGATGCGATGATAAAAACGTAATGGCGGTACCATATAAAAGAGTTCTTCAGAGCACCCACCATTATTAGTTTAGTTAATAAGTATGTCGGTGGGAATTAAATTTATTCTTTAAAGTCATACGTGCCTCGTTAAATAAAAATAAACTTTTCAATTTTGAATTAAATAAATCGAATTAATTAAATTATGAAATACAAAAAATTTAATTAAGGAATAAAAAAAATCGATAATAAGTTTCTTTTTTATGTCTGGGTTGTCTGGAAGAATTGTCTAATTAGCCGTAAGTCCACCCATTGTACTTCACTGTCTGTAACTATCTTTATGCTTTGTTTGTATTTGTAGTGTATAATAAAGTATAAAGTAAATAATAATAAATATAGCCAGGCCACAAATTTTACAGTCTACCCTTTCGCAATTTTTTTATAATGTACTAAAGTAAATTTAAAATAATTTTCACCCAATTAGCAGATGGGTGAAGTTTGTCTCTATCTCCTACTATACCTTTTGTTAGCAAATACAAAAGCGCATGATGTCATTTTGAGTAAGTGTAAAAAAATGCATAAAACAATACCATTCAAAAGATAATTTAAATTCCACTTGAATTTTCCACATTTTCAATTGCTTCATAAAAATACAGTTCTTTATTAATTATTAGTATTCTACTACTACTACTACTAATACTGGCCGCTGTGGCCTGCTACTACTAATACTGGCCGCTGTGGCCTGGCCGCCAGTGCGCGCTTAGCCTAAGAATAGCGATGTTTGAAAAATATTTAAAAATAAAACTAGTTGGTACAATAACAGTAGTACAATTCCTTGAACCAAGTATTGAGTATGTATTTTTCATGTAATTTAAGGGGTTTATATTTTATTGCATATTTCATTTGGCTAAGTGACTTGTTTTCTTTTCTACATAGGTGTTGTAATAATTAATTTCATCATTTCTATTTTAAACATTAGTGGAAAAACTTAAAAAATTTGCAATATTTAAACATAGCTTCCTGTTATCCATCTTTTAATTGCAAGCCTGATAAAAACAAACCAATGCGCTTATAAAATTTAAGTATTCATATTTTTTTTTAAATCACCTTGAATTATGTAATGTTTGTGAAATGCATTAATTATACATAATTACTTAAATAATGAGCTATTTGGTGTAATTAAAATAATTCATGTAAAATTAACACAATAGAATAAGTAGTAAATATTTATATAAGATTGAAAAGAATTTTAAAGTTTTATACATAAAAAAACATTATGATAATATGGTTAGACATGAAATTAAGAAATTTCTATTTACGTATTTATTTAATGCCTATGTAATATATCATAGCATTGTTTACTTACCACATCCTGAACAAGGCTTATTAACTCCATGAGTCTACGCCGCAGTTGTGATACCTCATCCCTTATCTGAGTGACATGTTGCTCGTAAACCTCTTCTAATGGTTTAAAAGTGTGTCCAGAGTGTGTGCCACCCCATAGGGCACACTGGTGGCATATACAGCGACGGCATGTCCAGCAGTACACTGTTAGCCTCTCTTGGTGTGTTGGACACCTGATGTACGAATATTATCACAACCACTAATATAATAAAGCTGCTTAGTATACAGTTTTAAATTTTGAATAAATATTCTTGCAAAAAGAATGCAAAAAACATAAATTATATAAGATACTAGTACCTGTCCCGAAAACTTTCCCTTTGACAAGCAGAATTGGTTTGTTGCATTGTTTCTATTTGCTGCGTGACTTCTTCCACCCAGCGACAGTTCACCAGCTCATGGAGGTGCAGAGCTGCACGGCAATGGGGGCATTGGGACCTCTGCTCCGTAAGCCATCGCCGCACACAACCGTAGCAACAGAGCTTTGAGCAATGAGGACACAGGTGAGCGTCCACCAGCTTCTCCATACAGATGAAGCACCGGAACACCTCCGCCAACGTCTGTAAACTCCATAATCATCGATCCACACAACACTCGGGTCAAGTTTATCTAACTGTCAACGGAAAGTAGGGCAAATCGATTTACCTCGACGATCTGCTCCTCGCCATTTCCATTCGCTTTTTCTCCCCTCGAAGCCATTTTTTAGAATAACTTTCCGTATCATGGAGTCAATATTTCGTACACCATAATTTAAACATGTTTTGTATTTTTAAATAAACAAAAGTTTCGCAAGACAAGCGTCAACCTAAGAAACCAACAACTTCCGTGTTCGAATCTTGATTCTCGATCGAAATCAAAATAAAAACAAAAAAATCTGAGTTGCTATATTATTTTGGAAAAACTCCTACAACAACATCTCAAAAATGTTTTTTTAAAGACTTCATTAAACTAAGAACAGAATTAGACACTTTTAATAATGGTTTAAACATTTCTATTACTTGTTTAGCTTAAAAACACTTTTATACTAAAATAAAAGCAAACTGTATATTAAATTAAAATTAATAATTTACCCCTTAAATGGGAAATTTAATGCATGTTTTTCTAATGTGGGTATTGATTTATTAAAACTTGTAAGAATTTAGTTGCCATCCTAAATTACTAAACCAATTATGGTTGCCATTAAATTAAAAAAAAAATCTAATTATTAAAAATATATTAGTAAGAAATAGGTAAAAAGCTTGAACACTTATAATTATTATGATACTGCGTAATATAAACATAAAAAGGAAGATTTCAAAGTCTAACTCACTTAATAAAGTACAAGATACACATATTTTGTTTCTGTTAATGTTGTTGTTGGAGTAATGTATAATGTGGATACTGAACTGACGCCTTAAAACTTAAGATTTAAAAGGCTTAAACTATGTAAATAATAATTATAGATATTTAAAATGATGAGGCAAAAATATTGGTAAAGTCTGATCAACTTTATATTTTAAAGAGGAAGAGCTTCAAAAGTTTCTAAGTATTAAAACTTTTTGTCTGTATCTTATAACACTGCTATGCGAATTCACTTTTATAATTACTACTAAATAGCTATCCGGACAACTTCGTTCTGTCAAAAGTTAATAGTTTTTTCTTTTTTTTAACTATTAATACCCTCCGTGTGCCTTAAGGAACATACAATAAAATTATTTAACCGAATTGGTCGAGCCATTCTCGAGTTTTGAGCTTAGCAACATTAATTTTTATTTTTATAGATTTTAATTGTTTTATTCTTTTATTTTATTAAAATTGCGCAGATTACTATGAATGTGTAGTTGTGTCAGTTTTATTGCAACAAATATGTTGTGTCAATGTCAAATTCGTTCATCTGTCATCACAGGCAAATGTGTAGAATTATTTAATTTAATAAATTGTAAAAATATATATATTATTATTATGACTAGATTTACATTCTAACTTAATTGTTGTAACAATGGGGGAATAAATATCTAAATATAAATGCCCTCCAGATTGCAGTAAGGTTAAATAACCTACACAGTTCCTTCGTCTAATCACATTTTATTAGACATTATTCTTAATTACAATATTAAGTGTACACGACATATATTAATTAAGTAAGTAGAACATTTCAGATTAATTTCATTTACCAAATCTTGTAAGAACTGTGTGTTTTCGTTGTTGTTTTCAGCTCTTAGATTTACCTTACATAATAATTAAGATATTGACGAGGTGATATGTCTTGAATTATTTGTCATATATTTACCATCATTTATATTCTACAATTATGTTATAATATCATCTGAATTTGTTTTGTAAATCTATATCAGATTGTTTGTTTAAATTTTATTATTAATTATAAAAAACATTTATGGATAAAGTTACAATCACTTTTTTTCTTAAATGATAATTGAACACTAATATTATTATAATAATTCTTCAAATTACCATTTATATATTGACTAGCTGACCCCGCAAACATTGTTTTACCATATATGTTATTAACCCCCTTAAATCCCGATTATAACTTAGAGGTATAAAAAATAGATGTTGGCCGATTCTCAGACCTACCCGATATGCACATGAAGTTTCACGAAAATCGGTCCAGCCGATTCGGAGGAGTATGATAACTAATAATGTGACATGAGAATTTAATAGATAAAATGTGTCTTTTTCAGAATGTTGACATAAAATACATGTGATAGATACTCTTAACATGTCATACCTAAAGATCCTTCATTGTACCCTATGTATTAAAAATGGAACAGTCAATTTATCTGCTAAGTCAATGCTCCTAAAAAATTCTGTGAGTAGAATTTTTATTTCATTACTTCTTTGATTGCTTTTGTCTTTCTTTTTCATTCTGCATATTGTATTTGTTACTTGTACAATATACTCTACCAGATTTCATTATGTTATATTTGGTATACCCTTTCACTGTTCAATGAAAAAATATTTCGGTATACATATTTTATTGTAATTTAGATAAATAACCAAGCATATAAAAATTTAATAAAAATTAAATGAATTTTTCAGGGCTATAAACCAATCCAACAGCTAGCGAATATATCTTTGTCCTGTCATCTTAGTAATAATTCCCCTTTGACTACTCCTATTGCGACAACATCGACGAAGAAAAAAAATAAAAATGTTCCTCAAGATACAAGAGTGTGGAAAGAAACTCCGACTCTCGATGTTAAGAATAATATTGTACAATATTCCATGATGCTTTCTAAATTTAGATTAACTAGTAAGTATTAATAATAATTTTTAAATACTAATTATTAAATAACTGTAATTTCAAAGACTAAGTTATATCATTTCTATATGGATTATATGTATCTATAATATAGTAAATGATTGTTTTAATTATGTTAAGATCTCTCAATACTTTTGTATTGGAGAATATAGATTTTAGAGCTATAATAGTTTATCATCTATAATATAAAAATGAATCGCAAAATGTGTTGGTAAGCGCCATAACTCAACAACGCCTGGATCAATTTTACCAATTCTTTTTTTAATATGTTTGTTGAAGTCCAAGGATGGTTTTTACGGCGAGAAAAATCGAATAATTTTCAGAAAAACCCTAAAAACAGCCCTTTTCTTTTTTCCATACAAACGTTTTCTAACTAAAATGTAGAGTCAATTTGAACTTTAATGGCTATTCAATAAAGTTCATATAAAATTACAAGCACTCACTGTTGTCTAAGCAATTTAGGTGTGTTCCTAACGTCAAAGAGTCAATTTGCACTTTATTATTGCTGCACAAAGTTCAAATTCAACAATATCTATCAAAACAGTGTGCTTGTTTGCGTTGGAGGATCTAATGTCGCGTTCCGAAACTCAACAAAAGTGATAATATCGCGAACTCGACCAAATTGAATAGTCAAAAAATGTAAGAGCTTATAGATCATTAGTACTGATTTTTATTTTGGTTGGGTTCGCGATATTATTTCTTTATTATTATTATTATTATTATTCTTGAAATGGCTCCCTTGCGGATTTGCCAATATCAGAGTATTTAAACTTTGCTTTATTTGAAGTTATAGTGAGAGTACAAGTTCGGTTCCAATTCCCGCACAAGTTTGCCTGAAAGAAAAGTTAACTTGTCTAAGACAAAAACACAAAGTTATATAAATATATAATAAATAGTAATAAATATATAATATATAGTAAATATATACTTGGAATAGTTAACTTTTGTTAGATATCTCCATGATGGTTTGAACCCTAAGTTCACCTCAAGTAGTTTGAAGCCCTCTAGCAGACAACCCAGTCAAGTGGCCAAAACCAGTGGCGTAAGTTCGTGTCGGTCCGCTAGTATATAAATAAAAATGAATGTTGCTAAGCGCATAACTCGAGAATGGCTCGACAAATTTGGCTAATTTATTTTTTTGTATGTTGCTTAAAGCCCACGAAAGGTTATATTCAAAAAAAAAAAAAATTAATATTAACTTTTAACTTCAGAACGAAGTCTGTCCGAGCAGCTAGTTATTAATGTTTTTGTGACTTCACAGCATTAGTAGTCATGACGTCAATGGCAGGTTATGCACTTGCCCCCGCCCCATTTGACGCAACAACATTTGCACTATGTACTTTGGGCACTGGTCTCATGAGCTCCGCAGCAAACTCCATCAATCAATATCATGAAGTCCCGTTTGACGCACAGATGTCTCGGACCAAAAACCGAGTACTTGTAAAAGGATTACTAGAGTAAGTTGAAATGATGTCTAAATTTTTCTTATATAAAAATAAATAATACTTTTCCTATTAAGTAATATTCTTGATAAAATGATTTATTCTTATTAATAATGATTTTATGGTCTTGTTCGAATTTATAAATGCCATGTAGTAAGCAAAAAAACTAAAGTATTTATATGTCATCTTTAAAAGTTCTAATCAATAATTATATGTATATGTTGCAGTCAGAACTCTTAACCAGTCAAAAGTACTATTGACTAGCGAAATCAGTCAAAAGTACTTTTGACTGGACAAGTTGGTCAAAAGTGGTTTTGACTGAAAATTATTGGTTATTTATACTTTTGACTGACGCTCTCCGTCAAAAGTAGTTTTAACTGCAAAAAAGCGTCAGTCAAAAGCACTATTAACTCGTTAGATGTGAATAAATTTAGTCAAATGATCCTGATAAACCATAATAAGTTTATGCCCGCGATCTTCTTGCGACTGCATGTCAATCAGATCGACTTGGCAGCGGCTGTTCATTTCAGTGTGCAGGATCAGTTTCTAAACCTGATCCATCCTTTTCTTGCTTTTCTTCCTTTGGCATACTTCGCACATTGATAAATATATATTAATCATTTCTTTTGTAACATTAGCGTACTTTTTTGCCGTTTCATTCTTAAGTCTATCGCGACCAACATGCCCTATAGAAATATGAGCAGCATCAATAATGTCGTAGATTTCCTCAGCCGGCAAAAATATTTGACAGGTTCTGTGTTTGTAACTAATTTTTTATACCACAAACTTCAATGTGTTAAAGCGTTGTAGTCAACTGTACTGTAATGGTGTTTCCTTTTCATTAAATTTCGCGTCTCCACATCCATTGCAAACTTTTCAAATTTTTCTTTTGTCATCACATTGAAATGACTATCTTTTATATCTTCCATCGCTAAAATTCTTTGCAAAAAGCCTTCTTTCTTTTCGTAGTCACTCATTTTTTTTTTCTAATATCAGCACGTTCTCCACTAATAATGAGTAATATAAAAGTTTATATGTGCGTTTGTCGTTATTTTTATCGACCACCTTAACTTTTTAAGAGTTTTGACTGATACAACCAATCAAAACCACTTTTGACGGAATCATTTAGTCAAAAGTACTTTTAACCAGCTCCATTGGGCAAAAGTACTTTTAACTGTTATTTTAGTCAAAAGTATTATCGACTAAAGCAAACGGTCAAAAGTACTTCTGACTGATTTTGCTAGTCAATAGTGCTTTTGACTGGTTAAGAGTTTTGACTGCAACATATATACTGAGTCAGTATATAAAGCTTAAGTTTAGTGGTTTAGTTACTCAGTATTACTAACTATAACCTTAGCTTTTAGCTTATTTGAATGTCATAAAATATTATTATTTTTATAAATCTGATGGCTTTTATTCGGATTTTCTTTTTACTGATATTTAGGAATATTATGTTATGAAAAAATACATTCGATTTCAAAGTACTTTCTTTTACAGACCAGCACATGCCATAGGCTTTGCAGCAATGTCAAGTATTACCGGTTTAAGTTTGCTATATTTTGGTGTAAATCCCTTAACTGCAGCACTGGGAGCTGGAAATCTTATTCTTTATTCCTTTATTTATACGCCATTAAAAAGAATATCTATAACTAATACTTGGCTTGGCTCCATTGGTAAATATTACTTTCAGTATTTATTCATTAGATTTATTTATTTTTCATTACTATAATGATCACATTGAATAAACATTTGACAGTGTAATTTGTCGTTTTTTTTAAAATATAGTTTTCTAATTTTTACGCGAATTTTACTCATTATAATGAAAGAACTTTTTCGGATTTTATCACGGTTTATTAGGTTTTTTACATGCCTGTTTCAAATACTTTACAGTAACCATGGTCACGGGAGGACTATTTTTTTTTTTACATAATAGCAACTACAAAGAAATGTTACTGTAAATGTTAGCACTGTGATTATTTATGTGGTTGTTTCATTTTTTCGTTAATGAAAAAAAAAAATAACAACCTTTTATTTCTGAAACTTATTTATAATAATAGTATGATGAGTCGCTGAATGTGTTGCTAAGCGCAAAACTCGAGAACGGTTGGACCGATTTCGCTAATTCTTTTTTTTTAAATATTCCTTGAAGTACGAGGATGGTTCTTACGGAGAGAAAAATTCTAAAAAAAAAATTAATAAAATTAAAGAATCGACTGTAAGGCGATACGAAGTTCGCCGGGTCAGCTAGTTTATAATAATAGTATGATTGTGAATGGTTTGCAGTGGGCGCGATCCCGCCGCTCATGGGCTGGGCGGGGTGCGCGGGCTCGCTGGACGCGGGCGCGCTGGTGCTCAGCGCGGTGCTGTACTCGTGGCAGTTCCCGCACTTCAACGCGCTGTCGTGGAACCTGCGCCCCGACTACTCGCGGGCTGGCTACCGGATGATGGCCGTCACCGACCCCGGTAACACATACTATCAATTTTTATTTAACCAATTAGTTCAGCAAACAAGCGTACAGATCACCTGATTGCAACACCAGAAGGATCGCAAGCGCGTTACCGATCCTACCCCCAGGAACTCTGGTCACCTTACTCTCCACAGGAACACAACATCACTTGAAAGCAGTGGTATTTAGTTGTGATCTTCTTTAAGGTCGAGGTTGCTTCCCCTGCAAGCTGCTCCAGATTTTGACCAGGATATTTACAGCTATGCCCTACCTCATTGTTATCTAGTGTTATACTAATATTTTAATATTAAGATGAAGATTTAGTTTGTTTTGAAAAGTTCTTTTTGTGTTGGATAGTCCTTAAACCGAGAAAGGCTATTGACCATATATTTTAGTTAGTTTTTTCCTCAATTAAACAGTGGAGTACAGCTATTTGTTTATATAGTGTTGCCAGCACTCTAGCTTTCCTGGATTTGTTATAGGTTGAACTATGTATCTAGGTTGGGACTATCTATTAGGGGTGTTTAGAATGTAAAACTTTTTGTGTCTGTAGTCAAAGTTTTGTTCCATCCTTGGTAATTTTTATAAAGCTTATTCGCAATACTTTTGCACTTAGAATAATATTTTTTTTTTTGTTATAATACCAAAAAAACCTAAGTGTAATAATTTTGAAAATATTTAATTTTTTCAGTAATATATTCATTACATGACAATAATTAGCATATTTATTAAAAATGTTATGTTAGTAAATGTGTAATAAAACAGAATATAATTTATGATTTTCAATTTTAGCACTGTGCAGAAGAGTGGCTCTAAGACATACAGGCATAATAACAGCAACATGTCTGGCTAGTTCTTACCTTGGAGTAACCAATATGTGGTTCGCAATGGAGTCATTACCACTTAATATTTATTTTATGTACTTAGGTAAGCTACCTGAACAAAAACTAGTAGTGAATTATCTTTATTTAATATATTATACATTCAATATTTATTTTGATTTAATTTCAGGATGGAATTTCTACAAAAAATCGGACAGTAATAGCTCAAGGAAACTCTTCAGATTTTCTCTGATACACTTGCCAGCCCTAATGTTACTAATGTTAGTCAATAAGAAGTATTGGGGTTCAAGTGAAACAGATGAACAAAAAGATTCCTTAAAGATTCAAGATGGTAACAAGCATACAGAGTCTAAAAGAATTACATCAGTATTGCCTAGAAGACCTGTTGTTGCAGCACAGGATTCTGTTGTAGAAAAATGCTCTACCGCTTAGTCACTACTTAAAAGTAGACAACTTTTGCTGTAAATATTGTACAATTTAGTATTGTGATTTTATTTTTAGAATTGAATGTAAGATAACAAATCACCGATTATCGAGATTGTTAAGTTATATGTTTGATTTCGGTAAAGTATGTGCTTAATAGGAAAAAAGTTGTTAATGAAATCGACAAATAATAAATTCTTATATTTATTTTGTTTTTGTTGGTATAATTTAAATTACAAATCACTGTTGGAATTAGAGGTAATCTACATTCATTCAGATAACATTCAGACTTGATTGTAAACTAGACACAAAGACATAAAACTGGTGGAAACAGACAATAACACATAAAATGAAAATTGTAACACTAACACAAGCCCACTGCGTCGGCCGCAATAGATTTGACTCATCACAAACATAATTAAATTATCCTTATGCAAAGCTTTATTTCCTGAAAAGAAAAAAAAATGTGTTATTTACGTTATGTAGTCTCTGCCAATATATGTAATAATTCCTATATATTTACAGATCAAAACTCATAATAATCTGACTATATTAGAAAAAAAATGCAATGTTTTATTTTCTCCTCGACACAAACTTGGGGATTGCATTTAAAAATTAAAAATTCATGATGTAAATAATAAAATAAGTAAAAGTTACTTATATGTGAAAAATTCGTCAAAACATATTGCATGCTAAGTTTTGTGTATATATGTACATTAAAAAGCGTAACCACTCTTTGACACTAATAATATAATAAATTAAACCAATGAAACTCACTTCGCTTTCTTAGGTGTGCGATCGCGGTCACGGCTTTCGTCTCGCGAGCGCTTCTGCGACTTATGGTCGCTGTGCTTCTTGTGGTCGCCGTTAGACTTATGCGACTTGTCGCGGTCGCGCCCGTGGTGAGACTTGTCACGATCATGGTGGGACGACTTATGCTTGTCGCGGTTCTTTGAAGGGCTGAAAGATATGTTCAAATATAAAGAACTTGTATTTCTCAAAAAGAATTTCAGAAATTCACTTAAATGGGAAAGTAAAAAAAAAATATTAAACGAACGCGAACGAAGCAAGAGAGAGGTACGAACACACATTTTCTTTCTCTTTTTCTCTCATGCCAGTTACTTTTCGTATATATAAAGGCCGCTGGATACGTAACGTGCATGGGACGGCGTTGGAACGTGGACAGGACACGGACAGAGCGAGGTTAAAATACACTAAGGGGGATTTTTAATGCATATGCACCGTGACAGTAACTCTGTAACAATAGGTAAATGCACGTGCTTCCTTATTTTAGCTCTCCGGAGCGAACGAAGCGACTGTGCATACACAGCGGAATCACGGACAGGACGGAACTTGTTGAACATCGTCGCCGACGATATTTTTTTCATCCCCGTTCGTTCCACATTCCCGTCCCGTCCCGTCCCGTTGGTAATTTAGGTCTTAATCATTCTTATTTAATTATTGTACACCATATAGTACTTATTTAACTTTGAATTCTGAACTAATGTAGGACATGAAAATTGTTAAATTAAAAATAATAACAACGCCTTAATATTTATGGTCATCAAACATACCTGCTACTACTGTGTTTGGAGGGACTTTTATGGCTAGAACTCTTGTGATTCGAACTTGAACTTTTATGGTTCGAACTTGAACTTTTGTGGTTCGAACTAGAACTCTTGTGGCTCGAGCTCTTGTCGTGTTTGCTCTTTTTACCCTCCTCTTCGTACGGTCGCCGGTCTCGACCGCCCTTGCGTTTTCTGTCAAAGTCTGTTTCTCCGTAATTACGTTCCTTTTTATCTTCCTCGGCTGCTTCACGCTCCAAGTCTGACCAATCTTTACCGGATTCTTCATCTTCTTCTACAAATTAAAACGAAAGGTTTAGTTCTTTTCTTTGTACATTTGACATTTTGTCAGACAATTAAAAAAAGTGATGTTATAGAATATTGCTTATATATAAAATAATTATTTATTAAAAAAATGCCGATATTTTTACTTCAAAGTTAATAGCACAGGGAACCGTGTTCTTTTTTACATTAAATTTCAAACAATATAAATAATCCACATATAGCTCACCTCCTTCACTGTCGCCAGAGCCGTCTGAGGCATCAGATGCTTCAGAATCGTATTCAGAGTCGTCTTCGGATTCTTCCTCTGTTTCCGCGTCGGTCGGTTCATACGCGTCATCCTCTTCTTCCGAATCTTCCTCCTAAAATATAAATAATTTTATAAATAAGAGAACATACTAACTACGTGGCCTTTTCTTTACAATTTTACCTCCTACATACCTCCTCCCCCTCGAGCTTTCGCTTAGTGATTCAGATATATGGTATAGATCAAAAAGAAAGTTAATATCAAATTATTTTCAACTGTAAGATTAAAAACCGATAAACTTTCCGCGCCATATCTGAATATAAATCGAAAGATTGTGAGATTGTGAGATTTTTCTCGAAGATATTTGACTACGTGACGAAAGCCAAAGTGAACAAGCGTGGTATTTTGAAGACGTATAAATTAAACAAACCTGCTGCTCATTTTCCGCATCAGATTCTGGATCTAAGAAGGACCAGCCTCCATTGTCGAAGAAACCTTCTATGTCGTCTGTTATCGTCTTCATGACTTTCGTCCAGTTTAGAGATTGAATACCTTCTGAATAGCGGATGTCGCATGAACTAAAATATTTACAAAAATATTGCATAAGTATATGTAGATTAGAAGTCATCAATTTCATTTCAAATATTTGATAAAAGTTACATAATAAAATATACGTAAATCTAGGTACAAAATACATACACTATTAAACATTCACATAAAAATTTAACTATTAAGCATTTAACATAATAAATTTAACAATTAATTCACATAAAGTCAAAGTATCTTTTTCATGTAAACTAACAACATGTCATGTATGTAAATGTTTATGCAAACAAACTATTATTTATATAAAAACAATTATTGACTGATACACACTTGAGCCATTCTTTGACGTGGTCGAGCATGTTCATCGGGACAGCATTGACCATGGCCACCTTCTTCGCATAGTCCTTGAAGACGAAGACCATGTCGAAGTTCTTCAGGTGGAACTGAACACGCTCGAAATGAACCAGCTCGACGTCCTCCAGCGCGATGACGAATGGCGGCCACTCCGTGAGGTTCACCAGCGCGCCCGATGTAGGCTGTAATAGCACTGTGCTGCGGAACGGCGCGCCTGGGAAACCCAGCTCCCTGAAGGAAAATGTAGTGATTAGTACTATCTTATAAAGCGTTTCCTATCTTTAAATTTAAATAAAACAAAGTATGTGTGAGATATCATTGAAATTTTTTATTTATTTGAAAGTTCTATCTATGCCATTATGTATGGCATATTACATCCTGCAAATATCCACCGCGGCTTTGGTGAGTGGCGCGCATCCGAAACGTGCAATTTTCCATGATGGCATGGGTTATTGGCATTTTGATAAAACAATTTTATTATTTGCATGTGCTGTTGAAAATGCTATATCCGTCTATGATGATTGACATGATGATGAAAACAGAGTGAATAAATGACAACTAATTAGACAGATGTAGCTTCAACAAGATAGCCGTTATCAACTGTCAAAGTTCCGAAGTCCCTCTTGGAAGACCCTATGGAGTATAGGGTCTTGCCGTAATAATAATATGCTCTACGTCCTACGTCTATTAGTCATTAGTAACTTTTAACTCCCTACACCATTTTGGTGATATGCGGTGAGGTCGCAGTGAGGTTAGGGCAATAATGTATACCTGAACGGCGTGTCGAACTCCACCTCCTGCTTGGTCATGTTCTCGACGCGCTCGCAGAAGCTCTTGAAGGCCACCTTGAGCTTGTGGCGCAGCTCGCGCTCGCTCTGCTCGGCCGCCAGGTCGTCGCGGTCGTGCATGTGCTGGTGCTTGCCGAGGTCCGTCGTGATCTCGCCCACCTCCGTGTAGAACTGGACGTCTACGTGCTTCTTCTTGCCTGCAATATAATCACAAAGTCACAACACATGATACATAACTATATAAGACAAAAAAAGATCATTTCCCTTCATGTGAAGACACTATATTTTAATTATCAACACAAAGAAAACTATTAGTAGTTTTCTTTCTTCAGGTGATCAGAAAATATAAAATGACAATTCCAATTCTAGCACATTACTCTTATTATTTGCTTGTAATACTTTAGTCATCACATCATCATCATCACATCAGCCTTACGCAGTCCACTACTGGACATAGGCCTCCACAAGTTTACGCCAAAAATGGCGTGAACTCATGTATATACTTTACTAATTATACAAAATAACTGAAAAAGAAATTATAGTTTAAAATCTCTCACTCTAAAATAAATAACCATGGCTTATTTGTCTGAAGTTTCTAGACGTCCATTCTCATCTTTAAAAAATGTACTTACCAAACATAATGGCATGTTTCAAATGGAAATGTAATAATATGATCATTTCTCCATCACATGGTTGGAAGAATGCATTCTTAATGTTATTGTATAAAATGTCCACTTTATCTCCTCTGACTGATGTAAATCTGAAACCATTTGAGTGGGCTTCTAGAGAGCCACTCATTCTCTTTGTGACTATATTGGGTCTTATGTACAGATCTTTTAGTTTTGGGTTTCCTTTGCTCTGAGAGAGCACTAGAGTGTCCTGTTTAACTAAATCTTCCTTTTCTCTCTCTTCTGCCTCTCGAGTTTTGAACTTCTTTTGCACTTCCTTTATAAGTCTAAATCCAGTGTTAAGATTTGACGATGGCGGCGATATTTCACCTGGTTCCTTTGTGTTTGTACTTCGATAAGTGCTGTAAAACAAAATCACAAATGAGACCTGTTTGTTGAAAAATAGTGAAGTAAAATTCTAATAGTAACTGACAGAAAGAACAATACTCTTAAACATTTTGCACGACTTTTCAAATATGCACTAAATATTTCAACGCCTAAAAGACTCAAATATAAAAATGGCAGTCAAAAATTATAAAATAATTTCTACTCACACTTCTTTGACGAAGGTAGCATCTGGTTGTGCGTAGTTCCCGCCTTCGTTCCTGCCCATAGTGGCTCCGGGGTGGAAAAAGTTTATCCTAAGGTATGTGTAGTCACCCTCAACTGACTGTGATATATTCTTAATTGTAGAAATATGGAATGGTACTGGGACGCCGAATATCGGCAGAATTACTGTTTCGTATTTGCGATCTGAAATAGTCAAAATCACATATTTATGTATAATGATCTTTCATAAATATTAATTTATACCTTAAAGTAGGTTTTCACTTACCAACATACAACTTCAATTCTTTGACTTCGTTTTCTCTCGGCATCTGACTGACGCTTTTGTACGAAACTGTGCTCTTTCTTATCTTCTCACTATCTTTACCGCTCGATTGCTTCGCTAATCTCTCTTTGGCTTTTTCGTTGAGGGCTATCGCCAATTCCCTTTGATGTTCCTTGCGTTTCTCCTCAGACGAGTGTTCCGTTCGAAGCTTGGACTCGATAACTGCAGTTCTTTTGCCTCGTCCTGGAAATGTTGGTTAATTAGTGAAACGCTTTCAAAGTAGCTACGTACGTAATACATATACTATTAGTACATATTTCTTATTGTTGCTTTAAAATGCACAATAACTAAAGTTACAGATTTTACGACTTCATACCAGTTTTACGTCAAGAAATAAAGCGTGCAGAAGATAAAAGAGACTTGATTGCAAATCTATATAAGATAGTAAAATTAATATATATGTAAATACTAAATAAAGACCCTATTTGATAAAATAAATCGTATTATTTATATATTACATTCATACATTAATCGTTATATTTAAAGATTTGTAATCTTCTAGCGAGCCGCCCGGCTTCGCACGGGTGCAATGCTGCTATCAACTACAAAAGATATGTTAGACACCTCTAAAATTATCAGTGTTTATCTACCATATTATGCATGTATTATACATATAAACCTTCCACTTGAATCACTCTATCTATTAAAAAAAACCGCATCAAAATCCGTTGCGTAGTTACAAAGATCTAAGCATACATAGGGACACACAGCGGGAAGCGACTTTGTTTTATACTATATAGTGATTTACGCTATCTTTTAGAACAATAAAATGTTTTTTTCATTTTATTAGATAATTGATACACGTATTATTTACAATATATAAACATGTTAAAGTACTAGAGAGACAAAACATGTTTTAGTCTAAGGTACTTTATAAAGATGCTTGACAAACACAAATTAGCAGTAGCCAATATTTTTACAAAAAAAAAAGTATATTCAAATGTCATAGACTAGACTTTTGTATATACTTTTAATTAACACGACTATTTATTAAAAAAAGGGCAGAACAGATGATATTGATACTTTACATGAGAAACCATTGCACTTCATTGTTAACTTTGTTAAAATTAGAATTGATGCATTTTGTATTAGTGTGATTTTCACAGAAACAAATTTAAATTGTAAATACAAAACAATATTTTCTGTCATTATGTCCCCAAAACAAAATTAATATGAAGTTGACTGGTTTGCCATTGAAGTATCAAAATTCGTTACATATTAACAGTATTAAAATATTGCGTGCCATTCAATAAAGCTACATGTTAATAAAATAAAAAAACACATGCATACAGTTCAAATTGAAAAACTCACCTCCGTTCTCTATCCATCCACGATTGCATGGAAGGAAAGAAAATATATGAAAATTATGTGGCACATTAAACTGTTAATGGTTGAAAGGAAATATTACAAACCCCTTTAGAAATTTATTATACAAATATTAATACAACAATAATTTTATATTTCATTGGTTTTTATAAAGACCAACCAATAAATGAGTTTTTTTTTTAATTATTGAGACAAAATTGTATGCATTTTTCCTATCTTCTTTGGTATATGTAGCAAAATCGGAATAATGTGAACTAGGGTCTTTAGGTATTTAGTTTGAATGATTAAATTTTCTTTTATTAAAATAATTAAAAGAGCTAATAAAGCGTAAGTTATGATAAAATAAATTTTGTCTATGTAATGAAAAAATAAATCTTGTCTATGTTATGAAAAAAAAATCTTGTCTATTTACGATATTAGTTATAGTTGCAATATAATTAAATTCCCAATCAAAAAATACTAGAAAGATATCAAAATAAAAAAAAATGAAATAATTAATAGGATTTTAGTAGTCTGCAAGCCATAAAACAGAACTCATTAAAATCACAAAACATTAGTTTTATATGAAAATAAATACAGCTATGTACACATTTTCTGTAATATTTTGATTACTTTTTTAATGTTTTTTTTGAAAAAATGGCGAAGTTAACTACTTACCAAAATTTTAATTATTGATACATTATTAATTATTACTTATATAAGATAAGAGGTAGTAAAGTTGATTTTTAAATTAAATTTACCTTGTATCATTATTTATAACTAACCGCAGGTTACTTACAAAATGACTTACTTAGTAATAATTGGAGCACTACATCAACTAATCACATAATAAAGAGAAAAAGATGTGAGTCCATAAAATTTGTCTTCCCATAAATTGTTAGTAAAAATACTAAGCTTCACTCTGTAACATCCCACTGCTGGGCATAGGCCTCCTTTTCCATATAGGAGAAGGATCGGAGCTTAATCCACCGCACTGCTTACTACGAATTGGCAGATATATTCACTACTATGAGTAACGGTCACTATCAGTTATTTATGATAATGACCGGGACCAACGGCTTATTGTGCTCTCTGAGGTACAGTGGGGAGACCCACAAGACATCCAAACCGGAAAGGAAAATTTGTATAAATGCAAATATCCATTCCACACGGGAATCGAAACGTAAACCGTCAGTCTTTTAGGCGCCTACATGCACCACTATACATGACCAGTAATAAAAATACTATCATATTATAACTAGCTGTACCCGGCAGTTTCGCCTATTTGAGGAAAAAAACGTATTAAAATATTATATAGCCTATAGCCTTCCTAGGTCTATATACAGTGTAACACAAAACAAAAAAACCAGTAGTTCCTGCACATTAAAAAAAACAAACAAAATCGTCAGTTTTATAATAATAGTATAGATGTAATAAATCAATTAATTATTCCTTCAGATTAGTGGCTTCCAACAGTGCCAAACGATAAACAGATGATTTCACCAATGTCATTTAGATTGGAGAAGACAATATAATCAAATACTCTATATGAACTATATACATAATACCACTATCATACTCACCAAGTATTTCTGTTTTGTTCTCTTTCTCTTCTTCCTCTTCTTCATCGTCATCTTTTAGGAATATACCAATGTTCTTGATTTTCTTCTTAGACTGGGTGAGGAGGGACGCCGGCTGTTCCTCATTCACTAATACTGTGTCGCCAATGAATAGAGCATATGTCTGAAAATAAAATATCATTTGTAAGATAGATCCTAATTTATGAACTATTTTTTATTTTTATTTCTTATGGACCATTAATAAAATAGATAGTTAAAATTTCTACATAAAATTTATTTTATTTGCACATTTTGAATTTCATTAAAGAAAATACCAGTGATCTAGCTCAAAAAGTGCACAGGCGGTCTAATTTTAATACTTAAATTTTTTTGTTACTTACCTTGCCTTCTTTTTCAGTTGCGGCACTGTTACTTAAGTTGGCTAAACCAATATTTATATTGAAAACCATGCCTTTCTTTGCTACTATTGATGTTTTGGGCCCAATCACAATTGAACTTTCGCGAAATTCTATTCCCATAGCAAAACTGTAAAAGAGGAATTTGTAAGTATTAAGACATGAGAATTAAAAAACCTTGCTATAACTTCAACTTCATCTACATTAAAAAATTACCAAATAATTAATTGTGTTTTTTTTTCTGACTCATATATAAAACTTTGTCCTGACAGACAAGGTTTGTATAAAAAAAAATTTAGAAGAAAAATCGATACATACAAACAAAACAAAAAAAAAATGGTATAATGAAGTTTAGTGGATCAGCTAGTCATAATTATAACACAACTTACCCAAATGTTTTAGTGAGATTATCGACAAGTTCTGGTTTCTCTTTCTTAGCTAATGCCAAACCAGCTTCATAAACCGACGACAGCTTGGCACCAGCCACGAGGTGTTTCATAACTTCCTCTTCGATATTTAATAGAAAATTGTAATTACTCTGCACTTGGTCCGTCGGATTTACTAGTAGTGTACGCACAATATTAGAACAATATGACTTGTATCTTGCACCCAATGAACAAACAATGGCACCAAAATGAAGGTGATTTTTATCTGATACAGCGCTAAATTTCAGACTGTAATTGCCTCCTGACTGAATGATAGGCGGATAGCACATATCTACTTGACTTGTGTCGACTCCAGTCACATATTTCTTATCCGATATTGCAGCCTCGACACCTTCGGCGAGTTTTGAATGTTTCACTTTCTGTGGTAAAATAAAAATGCAAATTTACAAAAAAAGTCAAAATATTTTATATTACATTTTAATTGAAGTAAAACTTCTTTCCTCACACTTGACTTGGGGAGTAAGCTGTTGAATGTGTGAAGAGAATGTTACGACAAGTGTGATCAGGTGAAATGTATGGAGCAAGAGAAAGGTGCTAGCACACATTTACATTCTCTCTTGCTCTCATAGCCAGTTACGTTTCGAATATCTAAGACACAGTGCAGGACTAAAGCACACTTGTTTTTTTTTAAGGCTTATATTAATTTAAATTTACTCGATCAAAGTTTGTGAACATTATAATTTAATCAAAAAATTTCAAAATCTATATATTAATACATGAAGCAAAAACTTTGTACCCATTTTTACGAAAATTGCTCAAATGGAAGAGTACGAAATATCTTACACTTATAGTTTATATAGAGGAGTGCAGAATACTAATATTTTTTTTTAAATTATGCATAAAAATATATTATATTCATTATTATATTCATTAAAAAAACATTACACACGCTTCCATGTATTTAACACAGACACGCATATTATGCTCTTTTGTTGATTGTCAGTCTGTAGTCAAATTAAAAAAATTAAAAAAAGGTTCTTTATTTTCATCATTTTTTTGGTTATTTTTAAATTTAAATTTTTAATTATGGTCGAATTTCGACCACTGGTTGAACACTTATTTTTTTCTCTCTTCTGCTTCATGGCAATCTGTTTTCCAACAATAATACTGACCACTAGTAATTATTAATCATTAATCAAATGTATATACAACAGGCAAATCAAAAAAATAATAAGACTGTTGATGTCTTTTGCCAATAAACACTAATATTTACAATTAGATAAGTGAAAAATCATAGACAAAAAATTAAAAAAAATAAGAATATATCACTATTACCTTATCTGAGTCAATGATTTCCATAATTTGATCCTTCAAATACTTTGTGAATACATCTACTGTGACTAAACATGCCTTTTTTATTGTTATAACTTCTGAATCCTCTTTGGGTGCCATTAGTAGTGCTATTGAGGAGCTTACATCCACATTTTCAAACTTTTCTGCTTTCATAGCATTTTTCCAACTCTCGCAAAATTCACCAGGATAATTGTCTTTTGCAAAAACTCCAAGTGTTTTTCCCGATTTGGACTTTTTAATCTCTTGTATGAGTTTATTAAAATTTTCTTTGTCATGGTCATTCTAAAATATTACATTGATATAAATATCACAATGTTAAATAGATATCATAAATAATTATTTTCTATTAAGTCTACACAAAAATTTATTAAAAAATACATTATACATTTATGCCTTTATAATTACTTACTCTGTCTCGTATTAGAAGTTTAACAGGAGGTAGATCTGATTCTTCTTTACCATTTTCAATTTGTCTCAAAAACTCTATTTTCTTTTTGCTTGCCAGAAAACACATGCTCTGTTCAGTGAGAACTGTTATGGTATCTGGTAGCTCATACCCAAATAGCCATGTCTGATAAATAAAATAATAAAAACATAAAATATGGTAAATAGATACATTATGAAAATTTTATAAAATAAACTCAAACGCCAAGCAGTTAAAGTATATACATGTGAAAAAATATTACGAAACATTTGAATAACATGTTTCTGCGCACATCGAAAGTACTAACAAATACAAACCTGTAAGGCTGTGGATTTACTGTAAAGTGTATCTTCGTCAACTCCAACGCAAGAAACCAAACAATCAACTTTTGCAAGCACATCTTCGCTCTTTGAATCAGCAGCAGCGGCCTGTAAAATTGATGATGTTAAAAAAATGTACAAAAACTAACTCAAATGTCTATCATGCTTATTTTGACCAACCTTCCACGCCGCGTACAGCCTTTTCATACGTCTGTAGAACGTTTCCTTATCAAGGGATATATTAGACATAGTGAATATTGTTTTGTACCCTAACTACAGAAAGAATCTTCGTAACGACGCCTCAAAAATGAAATAAATACGAACGTTTTCTCGACATTTAGAATATTACGAATTTTGACAGCAAACAAGAATGGCGGGCGTTTACGCTTTAATGCTGCTTTTTTTATATAAGGAATGGATGGTAGCTAATTTGCATCATAAGACATAAACTATTTTCATATTGATGTAATATTAACTAAAAAAAAAGTAAAAACAAAAACGAGTAACATGATTAGAAAAAAATATAACTGATAAATTATCACTATTTATAAGAATGCACACTATATGTATGGGAAAAAAAATTATAACAAAAAATCTTCACCTTTTAATCGAATAGACTATGAGAATAGATGACATCCCTAGTTGACTTTATAATGAACCATAAACAAGATATTTATTTATTTACTGTCAAGTGACAAGTCAATGAATTTTTAAGTTTAAAAACAATAATTAATAAAACAATATATAGATATAGCGTATCAAGTATTTAAGTTTATTTAATTAACAAACATGAATTTATTAGATCTCAGAGAACACGTTTATTTTACAGAAAGCATACTTAAAACTCTAAAGCAAAATCGTATTTATACTGTGTTTGATTTTCTACAAGAAGAGGCAGAGAAGTTATCAACTTTAACAAAACTAACTTTGCCACAAATTTTAGAAATAAGACAGGAAATATTTAAGAAACATTCCGCAAATCTTATTAGTGGCACCACATTATTTATAAATAGCCTAACATGTAAAAAGTTTATACCGACGCATATTCCTAGGTAATAACAAACCTATTGAAGTTACTAGTTAAACTTAATTCTGAGTTATATCTTATATCTATACCTATGTTTTAGTTTAGATGAAACTTTAGGTGGTGGTATCCCTGTTGGGCTTATTACTGAAATATGTGGGTTAGCAGGCTGCGGAAAAACTCAACTTTGTATGCAATTAGCGATTAACTCTGTAAAAGAATCAGATGATTCAGTTCTTTATGTTGATACCAAAGGAGATTTTTCAGCAATTAGGTTACAAAAAATCTTAGATGCTAACGGGATATCCTATAAGGTGCTAAAGTTTTCTTTTCTAAATATACTTAGTATAATATAATCTAAATTACGAATCAATGAATGATGTGTATACTTTTCCATCAAACAATAATTGCAAGAAAAAAAACCCTCAGTGTCAGACCATGTCTTAGTTTTACTAGGCAAATCATAGGACTGTCGATTTGTAGTTTTAATAAAAAGTCACCTGTAGTAGTAATAATGCATGCATGTTAACAAAAGGCATGGGCATTTTGAGCCTGTGGATGTAAATTATTAAATTAAAAAAAATATATATATTTATAATCTAAATAAATAGGCATCCTATGATAATTATTACCCATCTAGAATCAGGTCAAGAATAAAAAATGGAACATATCAGAAATCCTGCCAAAGACATCTTCAGGTATAAATATTTAGCTGTAAGTAAAAATAAAGCGTGATTATTAGCACAATAGCCATAGGCTAGTTGTTAGGGGCTATGACCATTTACCAACTACGGAACTTGTTAAGTACACACTGAATATATTTAAGTGATTTGAAAAATTTAATATAATATTTTCTTTTTTTTTTTAAATTGCTTAGGAAATGGCTAAGATTATGTTAAAAATAAGAGTGGTTCGTATTTGGAGCATGGAAGATTTGATAATACTTCTTGAAAATATAAAAAGTGGTGTTCTTAAAATTGAAAATTTGTCCCTAATCATTGTTGATTCATTACCATGCCTCCTGTTTCAACATTTTGGAGATGATAATAAAATAGGTGAGAAATATAGATTTGTTTATTTCTATTAAAAAAATATATAATTTACATAGTTATCATTAATAATCAAAAGCTTTTTGTAGGTTTAACATTTTTAAATAGAGTTGTAAATAACAGCAGATACATTAGCAAAGAGTATCAAATAGGTATTATATATGTTAACATTCAAACAAGATGGGTTGATCAAGATGTTTCAGATCCTGAAGGTAAGAGTTCCTCATGTATCATACATTAAACAACTTAACTTTTAAAACTAATATTAAGTTATTTACAGAAATTGAATCAACAGCCACAGTGAAAGATAACACATACACAGAAAAGAGAAATCGCTGTCTCGGAAAGTATTGGCAAACCATTCCAGCATTATTACTTGTAATTGAAAAATATAGTGATTACAATGTTGAAAATAACTATGAGAACTGTGTTATGATTAAAGTTATGGTTACAAGACATTTTAACCCTTTAGTTGTTGAAAATTGTATTTTAAAATTGAATGCACTTGGTGTTACATAACAAATAATTTAAAATGACTTCATTGTAGTTCTCGGCAGGCCTGTTAAGTTAACTAACAAAACTACAAATTAATTTTAGTCAAGAATTGCATTTAGTTCAAGTTTTTCTGATAATATGACTATTATATTTATTTTTTATTTGGTTCTCATTGTCTTAATTTTTCTTAAAAACGTAGTGTAAAAAAAGAATACATATTCCTTAAAATAATTGTGTTTTATTTATACATATAAAAATAATAATAATTGTGTTTGCAGGCAAACGAAAAATAACCGACTTCAATTATATCGACAAATATTACAATGTAGGTAGACGAAAAATTACTTTACTATTATAGATACATATACAAAATGCCCTAGTAAAATACGATAAATTTATTTTTATAAAATGACACTTAATAACTATAAAAATCTTTTTTAGTTAGAGTAGAGATTTTTTTCAGTTTTATCATTTATGTAGTACAGTATTTATCTAATATATAAAATTCTCGTGTCGCGGTGTTTGTAGTTAAACTCCTCCGAAACGGCTTGATCGATTCTCATGAAATTTTGTGTGCATATTGAGTAGGTCTGAGAATTGAACAACATCTATTTTTCATTACCCTAAATGTTAAGGGTAGTCCAGCCCAATTTTTTTTTTAATTTTTAAATAAATTATTTATTTTATTATGATTTATTGAAAAATACACACAACCGTAAATTTTCACCCTTCTACCACCAATCCTTATTTTTAAATAGCGTTTAGCGGCAAGACAACGTTTGCCGAGTTAGCTAGTTAATATATATAAACTTTAGAAGCAGTAATTTTGATAGTAAAGCTTTAAAAAATAATAGCAAATAAAAACAATGCTGACGAATCAAAATTATAAATAAATGTTAATAAATTGTTTTCATTATCACACTTAACAGAACTGACCCTTTTTTTTTTTTTTTTTTTTTTTTTATAGATGGGGAAATGCTATTTACGCACTGACCCCGCCACCCGAGAGTGACGAGAGTGTGGAGCTCCCGGCGTGTGGTGCAATGCCAGACTATCCACTAAAACCCACATCTTTTATCCGCCGGCACCTTAGTGGGGACGCAGTGTGACCGCTTGCGCATACTACCACCACGCCCCAGGTGATGGCCTTTCGGCCCCGTCGGAAGGGACGCTCAACCATTCCAAGTCAATCCCACCGCCGTCTGCAGGAGGGAGACGAGGTCCAGGAACTGCCCCAACACCAGGCCGCACCTGGCAGCCCCGCAGAAACTGCAGGGCGCCCAGCGCTACCCGGCAGCATGCGCTTGCGCGCCTTAGAGCGGGCGAGCGAACCCGCCCACTCCGTCCGCCGCGTGGGGGGAGGGAAAAACCCGGCCCTCACGTCACCGCGCCGTCTCAGCGCCACTCACACCGCCGCGCCTCCGCGCCAACACACCCGCGCTCACAAGTCCATTCTGTTGACCAGAGCGGTATCCGGAGCGCATCGTCTGGTTTTGGTCCGCGGGGGTCCGAAGACCCCTACCACCCGTAGTCGTGAGACCGCAGGCGGCGTTCCCCTATCCGCCACCCGGGGGACGCGCCCAGTAGAAGTCCATCAACTCCTCCCCTTGGAGCCCAGGTCCCAGACCTAAGTCTGGGGCCTGGGCTCCAAAAGCCTGGGTAACAGAACTGACCCTAGAGACGGTCGTGTGAAAAACGTGGTAATTTTTACATTATCTTTCACATACCCACATTAAAAGGTTTATCTATACAAATAAATAAAATTGGAGTGTCTGTTTGTAATGATAATAATCGCTTTTTTGCTAAATGCATATGGATGTATACACGGTACATATACCAAAATAACATTTTTTACTATTTTTGTCTGTCTGTCTGTCTGTTTGTTCCGGCTAATCTCTGAAACAGCTGGGCCGATTTTCACAGGACTTTCACTGGCAGATAGCTGATATAATAAGGAGTAACTTGGGCTACTTTATTTTAGACATATTTATGTTATAACTCTAAAAATTGAAAAATTACTTTTTTGTTAAATTCCACGCGGACGAAGGCGCGCGCACAGCTAGTAAAAATGAATGTTTGTCTGTATGTCCTTTATATAGTCGTAAACTATGTATTTAATCATGGCATGATTTTCAGCAAAGTGTTGCACAACAAAGGTTTCTGAGTTGGTACGACCACAAAAAAAAAAAGCGTAAGAATACGCTCTAGGCCAGTTGATAAATAATTTTGAATATCTTTCGACCTCTAATGTCAATAGTTGAAGTATAAAAATACGTCTACATTGGTAATTTTTGTTTTACATTACATACAAAATTATTTATATTTATTTAAAATCGATGCCCATTGTAAGTACATTGAAATCGATTTTGAAATGATGTCAATACTCAATACAGATTTTAAAAAAAAATCAAGTCAGATTGATTCTTTATTTGCTATTATTTTTTCAAGCATTACTATCAAAATTATTGCTTCTGAAGTTTATAGACATTGATTTATTTTTACGTGCCTTGCTCACTTCACTATTACCGTATTACGTACATGAGCTTCGATTTTCTATATTTCTAGATTTTCTAGTATAAGACGTATTTATTATCTATGGCTTCGATTATTTCAACGTCAATACTACTTTTTTTATCATTTTTATTGTATTCTTTGTAGTTTGCAACTTTGCACGATCTTTCATTTCGTCGCGCGCCTGTCAGGCGATGCGTAGTTTTCTCTGTGATGGCTCTTTATAATATTTTCGTATCTTTCACATTTTTATGATATTTGTGTCCTTTTAGTGAAATTTAGTCTTAATTTATATTTATGCTTTCAAATGCGTTTAAATAAAATGGCGAATCAATCCCAGAAAATGGTGTTTAAGTTGGTGTTGACCGGAGGTAAGAATATTTTCAATAATAATTAAATATAATTTAATTTACGGAATTACAATTGCGTTTTTTAAATTATACTGGTACAAGTTTAAATATTTAAGTCGAGGCTAAGGGATTAGTGCAACAAAATTATTAATAATTAGCTTAAAATACACGTGGATGTTTGGCACCATTTTCACACAGTCCATATTACTTTTAACCTAAACAGGACCTTGCGGCGGCAAAACCACAGGACAATCACGACTAAGCACTTTCTTCGAAAACTTGGGATGGAAGGTGAATATATATTTATTATATTTAATTAATGAAATACATAAACAACGAACTTATTGTTAGTAATATTGATAACATACATAATCATGTTTAATTTTTAAACATATACCTTTTGTCTATTGCAGAAAGATTCTATTTGGCACATATGATAACTTGTTGTTAATTGTCCTCTGTTTATAATATTTAATTGTTGAATTTGTCCTGAAATATTCAAACAACTTAAATTAAAAAAAAAGAATCAAGTTCGTTGTGGTTCATATCTGGCATGGTTTCTCCGTGAGGAGATCCAACAAAACATTGTTCCACATTGTGTTTATTTCCAGGTGTTCCGGGTGCCGGAAACGGCTACCGTCCTCTTAAGGTACGAAGTGCAACCTCACTTTAAAGTGCGTTGCATTATCAATAACTTTAAAAAAATCCATTAGGATTTTTTTAGACCCTCTCTACTACGTTTGTCAATTTTAAAATTTTTGTTTAAAAAAAAATTATTATCATTCAATTGAAAAAAAATTAATAAAAAATCTTTTGATGTTTTCGATCATGATATTTTTGGATTATAAAATCTACATATTTTTATTGTATTCTAGCTTTTAGCACACTTATATAACGGGTAATTTAAATTAAATTTATTTAAAAAACTATCTGGATTACTTTGTCATAGTCTCTAATTTCAATATCTTACAATTTTAATAATTCACATAAGCAAATGCTAAAATAATGAGGTAATAAATATCTATTTATTAAAATTTAAAGTGTTCATATAAATATACTCTGCAATTATTGTTTTTCTTTTACAGTGGCGGTATAAAGTTTGCAGATCTCAGCCCAGATGAAGGTAAGAATTATGAAGTACATATTACTTTATATTAAAGTATTAACACATACTTTGTATATGTATTCTTATAACAGTAACCATCTTATCTATCTTTATTTTACTTAAATAAATTTATTTAGTAATTTAATGTTGATTGTTTGTATAAATATATTTACTTTATGTTTATATATGTTATATGTGGACAATTTAAGACGCAAATATAAATAAATTATAGTATATAAAAATGTAGCTTTTAATATTGTAATTATAAATTTTATCATTACAACTTTTCACTGCTTTTGATATCACATGTAAATATAAGATAAATTACTTAAGGTAGTTTAGTCATCTATTAACGAAAATAATTTATTCAAAGAAAAGAAATTTTCGCTAGTTTTTTATCGACTGTTTTTTTTTTTTTAAATATATCATATATCATATAAATTAAAAAAATATATCATATCTAAAGATATATACGTACACCATCTTTTAATCGCGTTCAGTAGTTTTTCTACGAAAGATTAACAAACATCTGTCAGTTCATCCTCATAAAATTGCTTTTTTTATATCCATAATAATATATAATATATGTATATATTTTTTATTTATTATGTCAAATAAAGTTACAAATAATGAATACTTAGCATTTTTCCAAAGAAAAATTATGTGCCTCGATTTAGTAATAACTTTTTAATAATTTTATTATTAATTTATTATCTAATCTTTAATAACAAGTTTCGTAACCAATATAGCCAGTGGATAGATACTACGCAGATAGTATCATGATCATCATGAGATAACAGTTAATCTGTAGATTAACTACATTTAGAATAGTATTTTTTATATTATTTAACAAAAAAAGATCAGCTCTCAGCATGTTTGGATAGAGCGCGTGCCAAATATCTGTTTAAATTTTCGCGCCATGCGAGTTTAAGAATAGTTTGCTTATTTTTCTTTTATCTACTAAAAGTCTGTAACCTTCATGCTGTTTCGCTCTCATTTAATTCTATAACAATGGGTTATATTTATTCTTTTCATCAATTGATTATGCGGCAAATTTCGTACGGTATTAATTTTATAGCATTATTAATCAAAAATAATTTCTATAGCAAAATTACTTTTAGGACGAAACTAATATGTCTATGTAATGACAAGTCATATAAAGATTATTAAAATGAATAATAAAGTTTTTTTTTTTATTAAGTTTGAAATCAAAAACAATCATTTTGATAAAAGAAGTCACGCCCATTTAATATACCGACTGCGTAAGGTAGGTCGAAAAAGGTGTTCACTGCCAAGCTCATACTAATCTATACGTAGGTATATAAAAGTAATTCTTGGCAAGTGACTTATAAAGTTAATTATCTAATAAAATGTGTTAATTAAATTAGCATGATATTAGACATAATTAGTTTTTATGGTTTTGTATTCAAAATTATACTCGTCTGCAATGTGAGTTATAAAAATAGCAAAGAAAAATGCTATTAATATAATAAAGAGATAGTGTCACATGCTATTGTCTAGACACAACTACATACATAACTTAGACACCACAAGCAATAATACTTATGTTACAAAACAATCCTGGCGTCTGGGTGGTCATATTGTATAAACAAAACACCTAAGTACATTTGACATATTATGCAAATTGAAATAAAAATTGAGACGTTTAAAAATTATTTTAAATAATTGTATCGAATGAAACATGTTTATGACAATGACGCAAAAATAAATTAATTTGATTCAATGATTTTATCGTACAAATGTGTTAAATAAGTTAATGCATTAATTCCTATGGATGTGTACGATGTACTGCAAATTTGTCTTCCAAACATATCATAATATTAGTGACGTATGGTGATAAGTTTTTATCAGTAATGTTAAATCCCTCGGAATCCTTATGCAACCGTGTAATTGTATATTATTGTGTTTTCACAATTTACGAACAACAAGACATGCCCGGTCGGCCGCATCACGTGCTCTATTTATTTTCGTTTCAGTAGCTTTCTGTTACTACTAACTAATGAAGCTTTATAGTACTGTGTATCTTTTTATAGTTATGCCGCAAATACGCGCAAATCCCACCGACTCGAAACTATAAACTTTCTATGTTATACCTACATATTTAAATGAAAATAAAAAAGTGTGTGAGTACTTATGTATGCACGAAAGAAGTTATACTTCATTGGCTAGCTAACTTCACGTTGCTAACTTCCTCTTCGTTGACTAGCTAATTTCAGGATTTCGGTTTTATTTTTGGTGACGGTGTGCGCACGCATCGTAAAAATTTACTTCATTCAAAAAAATACTTTTATTCACTTTTCCCTAACGCGCCAAAAGTAGTACCTATAATTTCAAAAATAAGCGCGTTTTATTTTAGATACTTAGGTATATAATCCTTTAAAATTTATCTTTCACCTTATTTGTGAATTCAATAAAATTCAACTAATTATAAAACAAGTTTATAAAGTAAGTACCATTAAAGTTTATCCATGAAATTATTGCGTAGATAACAAATAAATGATCGACGGAGAAGTTAAAAATTTTAAAAATACGTCTAAGTATCTTTAATGGTTTTTGGAAGTTAATTGATTATAAAGGATAAACTTAATATGGTAGGTAATTATTAGATATTTACTTAGTATCGTAGTTCAAAAATTTCACATTGTAACATTAGGTACAAGTGAAACAGATTATAGTTAATTGAACCAGCATCTATAACGTATGTTAATATACTTATCTTGGAAACCTTATCAATCCATAAAGTCAAGGGCGGCTAAGTACCTACTTATCCCGTTGAATAATATATGTTATATTAATATTTTTACAGATATAAATGGATAGTCTTGGTATTTGACTTTATGTGGCTTCACGGTTGGTTACAAGAGCTGTTCTTTGACGCAATAGCTTTCACGGTCACGTTCATGGGTATTCTGGAAATAACTGAGAGATTGCTGCATTGTTGAGTAGATATCTTAAACACATTCCAGCTGTTGGCGATCTAAAAATTATCTCAATCATGATTTCTGTTTAAACATTCGCTTCTAGGCTATACTACAAATAATTTATGTTTAAAGCTTACAAAATGATCAAATATTATAATACATTAGTATAGTATATAAGTTGATTTTGTCATGGAATTGAAGTGATTAAGCCTGTCAACGTGTTTAGAAAATTCTCAATGGAACATTTATTTATTTATTTATGCTTAAAAAAACTTAGAACTAACATTACAGTAACCCAATGCGTTAGTTAAGTTGATCACAAAAAATAACAATAAAAACAAAATAATCAATAAATAATTAATAAATATAAAATAATCAATAAATAATCACACTAAAAAAAATCATAAAATTCATTAAAACAGTTACAAACATTAACATTAACAGTGATTGGCGCGCGTGAGATGAACAATTACCGCCCAATTACTCGTTTCCATTTCATTAACGATTGGCAACGTGTAGAACGAACTTGAATTTACCGATTGTGACTCGAACGAATCGTTTAAATATCCGATTCACTCTGGTACTTAATTATCACCAAGTGATGTATACGGATGGAACCTGTATCCGGTTGAAGCCAGATAAAGCCTTACTATGTATATATACGTTAAAATATGTAGGAACTAAACGTTCGTGTTCAAACATCAATGTAACATAAACGATAATAAAGATCTTGGCTCATTCATAATCGATATACACCGAATGTTAAAATCAAATCGTTTTGATAAGAAAATGTTTCATTATGACGTCAATGAGCATTGTAAACAAGTTCTTCGGTTCTATGTGGGTGTATTTCATCTATTTCGTGCCCGTAAAGTTTGTTCGCCTGAAACAATCAGCGTCATATCCGGTGTTGATTTTTTTTTTTCATTTATAGACTGATATCTGACTTAAATATTGTCTATTAAAAGCGCAAAAGAAAACTAGGAAGACGAAGGAGGAAAAAGGTTATATGAAGTCGTTGAAGTGTTAGAACAGTTTTTTCATTATCAATAAGAAACACCACAATTGTATCGTTGAGAGTTTTACAATATTGTTTCAGTTTAAGAAGTTCTATTAAGAAATATTTGTTCAACGTGATAACCTTGTACCTGTTTTATTCGTTATAAGGTTTTCACTTTTTAGCGACATTAGAGATTCAAAAAAAAAAAAAACGTATTCGATCGGTTTTTGTTAACCGGTGTGATGAAAAATTACGTTGCTGTTAGCAGAAAGGGCAATAACTGTCCCTGATGGGAAATGTCGGGGTCACTGCAAAAGGTGCACCAACGCCGCAATGGCACGAGCGGTACAAGGAGACTCTGGTGAGTTTCCAGCGTAGTCCCGCTAAGTGATATCTCGATTAGCGCTAAACCTTTTTAATTTCTGGCCTTCTCATCAATGTTATCGTTCGCTCATCATCATTAGGCTGTGATGAGGTCAGGAGAGTTCTTTGACCTTTTTCATGACAATGGCTAGATATTTACTCATAGGTATTTACTAAATATATTTTCATATTAGTAGGTCGGTCAGTATTCATTAATAAAAGTGGTTTGATCTTTGAAACTAATGACGTTTAGTAGCAGTTCATAGTACTATGACGTAAATACGTCGAAGATTTTTCTATAGTCACGCATAGAAGACACATGACTTGCTCGCCTTATTATTGCCAAAATATTCATATTATATAGTATAGTAAGACTGTAATTAGCAATTCTAGAAACGACGATGACAGCTACGGTTTTTTTTTGCCGCTACAATAATTTGTCATGTTTTGTATATAACTAGCAATACCCGTGCGAATAATTCGAACTAAATAACTAAAAAATTTACCGACCGTCAATCATGTTGGCGTTGTTTGAAAATTAAAGCCGTCATATATATAATAAGTACCCGGGTGAACGAGCTAAGCTCGGTATTTTTAGTAAATCGTGTTTTTTGGAAATCATAAAGTATAAATACGAATTACATATTGATAAAATATGAATAATATTTTTCGATTTTACCGACATAATAATAAAAAATAATAACAGTCTATTTAAATTAAAAATAACGAGTGCAATTAGAAAAAGAAAAAATAATTTATCAGGGACATGTGGATTTGAACCATGATCTTCTCGGTTGATCCTGAGCGGCCGATTTCCCACCGAGCTATTTCAACTACATTAACTTATGCGAAATTTACCTTCGTATTCTAACGATATTTTTTTCAATTCCTAAAAACAGGGATAAAACGACATTTCCTGAAAATGAAACCTAGCTAGATAGATTTATCTCCCCCGAAACCCCCTAAATACTAAATTTTATGAAAATCGCTGGAGCCGTTTCCGAGATTCAGATTCTATATATATATATATATATATACAAGAATTGCTCGTTTAATAGTATAAGATAATAATTAATAAATTTACAAAAACAAAAGCAATAATATTTTTTTTGTGGTGGATGCAGGTAGAGCAAGCAATTATCTATAAAACAATACTTATTATACCAGACTGTGTTTAATTTCTAAAAATAATTTCATAACCTTGTTTAATAAAGACCAATTGTTATTTTATATTTAATGTAGTTTAAATTATATGAATACATCATCGGTTTTATTTTCATTTCAAGTTTAGAGGTCGAAGTAATCGTGTCATGTCGTATTTACAGTAGATTATATCAAATATATAAAATTCTCGTGTCGCGTTGTTTGTAGTTAAACTCCTCCGAAACGGCTTGACCGATTCTCATGAAATTTTGTGTGCATATCGGGTAGGTCTGAGAATCGAACAACATCTATTTTTCATACCCCTAAGTTGTGGGGGGGGGGCTTAAGGGGGTTAATAAGATATATGGCAAAACAACGTTTGCGGGGTCAGCTAGTAATAAACTAAATTTATATTGTAATTTGTACTTAAAACCGATAATGGCTAAAAGATTGATTGGTGACCGGTGTAGTTGATACACGTCGATCATGTCACGCGATGTCGACATTAAATGAAAGAAATACCAACCTATTTTTATATTTATACCAACTGCGTGTCGAGGATGTTACGAAGTTACGTAATTAATACGACGATTCGATGTTCGTTTTATATACAAGAAAGAGAAAGAAATTGAGCTTCTCTAGGACCATAATATAAATTGTTTCTAAAAATAATAACTATTTATCGATTTCCCGATCGGAAACATTTCTCATGAAATGCCAAATTGTCGTAGCATATTATAAAAGCATATAATTATCTATAAACAAATTCCTGCATATGCGATCAATCGTAGTACGAAAAGGAATATAAAAATAAATTAATAGTTGGCTGGTTGGTTGAATAGTATCTAATATATTTAAGCTAGGTTCATCAAATAGCCATTAGTCTTTTACAACACATGACTAAGAATAATTTTTTTATTAATTTTAGCTAAATTCAAGAAACTATAAATATAAAATAAAAAATTTAAATAGATGGAATGATAGGAGCTATTAAACATAGACATTCGATTAGAAAAAAAATAATAATAATACATTCTTTAACACATTTAATTGGAATATGAAATTAAATACTTGCGTACACGTTTTTACTATTACTACTACCTACGAGTGTTTTCCACATTTGAGTATTCAAATATAGAATCAAAAAGTTTTGGATTTCTTATGAAAAAAAATTTACTCCTAATGTGATACGTGTGGAATTAAACACTTGTATCACTTGTCAACGAAATGTCCAATTGCAGATTCAGAGACAATTATTGTTAAGGAATTTAAAACTTTTTTCGTTCGATGTTGCAGCGTTGCAATGTATTATATCGGATCCCTTATCAGAATCTGCTAGAATGATTAATGATTTTAATAAATTAGCTAATAATATATATTTTATTTAAGTTTTTATCTTGTACGTATAGTGATTATTTATATTAAAAGTTACAATGGTAGAACAAAAGTCCCTAAAATTAATAAAGGAATAAAAAAATAATCGATAACCTGACAATCATCTGAATGAGCCACTTACGATAAAATATAACCGTAAACATTTTCTAAAAATAGTAAACATAATTATCAAATTATAAAGTTTTTATTATACTTTATAACTAGCTGACTGGGCAAACGTTGTCTTGCCGCTAAACGCTATTTAAAAATAGGGGTTGGTGGTAACAGGGTGAAAATTTAGAGTTGTATGTATTTTTCAACGCCAAATCATAATAAAATAAATAATTTATCTAAAAATCGAAAAAAAAAGTATGGGTGGACTATCCTTAACATATAGGAGGATAAAAAATGGATGTTGTTCGATTCTCAGACCTACCCAATATGGAAACAAAATTTCATGAGAATCGGTCAAGCCGTTTCGGAGGAGTTTAACTACAAACACCGCGACACGAGTATATATATATATATATATATTAGCTTTGCCTGCGACTTCGTTTGCGTGGAATTTAACAAAAAAGTTATTGTTCGGTTCACAGAGTTTTTTGTAGATATAATAAAATGGTAGGAAAGTCAAAACTGTACATTGAATATTTTTTTTAAGAATACTTGGGGTGTGATTTACAATCGATACCGAAGCCAAAAATATAGTTTTTAGAATTTTTGTCTGTTTGTCTGTATGTATGTCCGGGATAAACTCACAAAGTACCGCATGGATTTACTTCAAATTTGGCACCAATATTATTAAGAAGTCGGGTCAACATATAGGCTACATATTATCATGCTATCACCTACCGGGAACGAGTAGTGAACCTTTATTTCCTCAACGCATTCTGTAACAACGTGTAATCTAACGACGCATATTTGAATGTTGTTGTTATTATGTTAATAACTATGCTATATAAGCTAGCTTCACACTATAAAAATCACGCAATATAAGTAACTAAGCTGATAAACATAATTAAATGAATATAAGTAGACAAGACAATTTTAAAGCAGCACCATCTATGTGATTTTTCTATAGATATGAAATGTAAAGAAGAAACGGGTAAATGAATGTTATTTTAAAAGGTATAAAATCAGATGACGTCGCGGGCAGCAGCTAGTAAAATAAGTAAATTTGTAAATTAAAAGTAGCCTAAGTTACTCCTTATTACATATTAAAAACAACTATTAACCTCGCCAACATGATCAAATTAGAATTATTTATATCCAAAAAGGGATTGATGATGATGTTTATGAAATTAGTAGATAATAAATTTTATAAATGTGACAGTTTGTGCGGTGAATGTGCTTTTGTTGTTATTCGTACACTAAATCCTTTGAGCCGTTTTCGCTAACACTTGTATGTAAGGTTATGATTCTGGATTATTGAGAAGTAGTTATTGTTATTAGGACTTATATTATTACTTATTTATTTACTTGTAAATCAAGACACTTTTATTATTATTTTACTAAAGATTTTTACTATCATATTTATAGGATTTCTGTAATTGGGTTTTTTATTTGCTCAGTATCATTCAACGGTAACCTCATAAAACTTTTATAACGCTTCGTCCTTGAATCGAAAGTAATGTCTTCGACCTATCTGAATAATATTACAATAAGTAATGAAGTAAATGACAGTTATAAAGCCTCGATCGATATTAGGTTGAATTTAATCTTTCTGTGCGCGCTTATTGTTAAAACAACTGGAGATATCCTGTCAAGATACAACTTGTATTTGTTTTAATTCTAGAGGTCACTTCAAACAGTATTTAATGATAAATATTTAATTAAAGTAATTCCTGTATATTTTATCGTAAATTTATCTCACGAGTTTTTCTAAACCAACAAAGGCGTCAGATAATAATGATGTACAAACTGTTTCAGCCTCTGTGTGAAAAAGAAAAAGCATTACATTCTTTCAATAAAACTGCTTTATTCATTAATAATTATTATTATAAAAGTTATTTTTCTCTTTCAAAAATCAATTAACTTTAAATTGCGCTTACTTTATTATTCGCGACTCTCAACGTCATTATAAATTATGAAAATAGAAATATTCATTTAATGATTTCTTTGATTATCAAACTGTTATAGTAAATTATATCTTAAACATAGACACATGTTTATAATTACATACAAAATAAACACATAATTCGCAATCACCGATAACCTCTCTTTACTCATGGAAACTTATCGTATGCGAAGTTTGAGCTACGTCGCTCTATTTATACAATGTTGTGCTACAGACTGCTACAAGCTCAACAAGAATTTAATAATTTCAAACATGTACACGTCAGCATTTACTACGCCGTGATAATAACGGCTAAAAGAAGCCGTATAACTGGTTTCGTGGCGGGTTCGTTATGTTACAACTTGGTAACGATGTGTAAACTAATATTAGGTCTCCGTTTGTTGATGTTTAGCTGCTGAGGAAAGACGTAAACACTCTTAATTTTAATTAAATTGATACAATTTCATTTTATCTTGTTTTTTTAGTTTAATTATTTTTAAAAGAAGGTTATTAGACAGAATTTAAATGTTGTTTGTATGCAGTTCAAACTGGTTGAAACGTTAAAATTTTACCGTAAGCAAAATGCATTTAATGAATAAAAATTTGATTCGTATTTATTTTTTCGTAAAGGTATATCAAAAAATTACCGCAAAGTGTTTTGGTCGTCGAGTGAAAAGAATAAAACTTGCTGCAGTACGTACGTAACAAGTCACTTAAAAATCGATGAAAAACAAACAACTCTTATTTTCATCTAGTCTACCTTTTTTCAAAAAATATATTAAAAATAAATAAACAAAATTTATAAAATCCTATTACAATTCGTATGAGAGCAAAACGTCTATTGATTATAATAATTGCCAAGTCTTAAATAGTGCCTTTAAAAAAATCTTAAATTAGTCAGTGTAGCTGTCCGCCTTCGTCACTTATTGGCATCGTTTTTATAACGTCCGTGTAATTTATTTTTTATACGACTGTTTCCGCGACAGAATTTTTTATCCTTCATTAAAAAAAAATATTGTTCAGACTTTGTACAAGTGTCTCATTGGCAACGCTGAAAATAAAACGTAGCGAGACAACCACGGCCGCGTCGTTGCTAGAGTTCGCACTATAAGGCTGATGAAAAAAAAAGTGCTAAAACAAATGACACGTCATTGCGTTCAGCTAAAAATAAGAAAAAAAAATGTAAATGTGTTTATGAATTAATTAACTTTTGTTTATATTCAGTTTTACAAAACGATATAATGATTTACAGATTCTGTTATAGTTTAGGTATTTATTTAAACATGTTTACTCAATTACACAATATAAAATTTATTCAAATTAAATAGTATAATGTAAATTATTTTGTAATTAGATATGATTACGTTGCTACAATAAAAGCCAGTGGTATTGTCTTACGGTTGCGATTACAGGATAAGTCTAGAATTGTGATAGGTATTTACATATTATAGTTATTAACTGACGTGGAACTCGATCACTAATTTAAACAATGTATAAACCAAGTCAACTTTATTAAAGTAATTATTTTATATACATATGTATGTTATTATAACAGACGTGCAATAATTTTTATGTAGAGCAAAATTAGTGGGTATTTTTTTTATTGTCTGAATCAGATAGCCTTGTCTAGATTATATTTAGGGCAGACAGAGAGATGTCATCTTTGACCTTTTACGCGTCTCGTATACATAGATTAAATTGAGTACTCAATATGCCATATATTTGCGTACAGAAAATTTTACACAATTAAAATTAAATTTTACTTCGCATCCTCGATGTTGTAAGGTATTATTAGTTCTTCAAACTGGGTATTAGATACTATCATTCAGGTATAGTCTATTATATTGAATGTGTAATTATACTGAATAACCTTATCGTTTTATGACATAAAACTAGCTTTTCTTCCACGTGTTCGTGTGACTGTTCAATTTTCACTTGTTATATAATATAGCTCTTGCCTCTGGATGTTAAAATAGCATAGCAATACATATATATTCTTTGTTGCATTAAAAAAAAACATAATGACAAATCATTTTTACAATGTTGGCAAGAGCGAACTTATCTCTATAAGAGATCTCTACCAGTCTGCCCATGGTGTTGAGAAATGATGTTACCGCGGGACTCTTAAGCGCAAGAGTGATAAGTAAAAAAAAAAACTGAACAAAAAGGTTAAAAATAAAAAACCATATAGGTACTTATTTTTAACCGACTTCCAAAAAAGGAGGAGGTTCTCAATTCGACTGTATTTTTTTTTTTTTTTTTTTTTTTTTTTTTTTTTTTTTTTTTTTTTATGTATGTTACATCAGAACTTTTGACCGGTTAGACCGATTTCGACAAATTTTGTTTTAATCGAAAGGTGGTGTGTGCCAATTGGTCCCATTTAAATTTATTTGAGATCTAACAACTACTTTTCGAGTTATATCTAATAATGCGTTTTTACTTGACGCTTTTTTCGTCGACCTACGTTGTATTATACCGCATAACTTTCTACTGGATGTACCGATTTTGATAATTCTTTTTTTGTTAGAAAGGGGATATTCCTCGTTCTGTACCATGATAAGGAAACCAGGATCTGATGATGGGATCCTAGAGAAATCGAGGGAAACTCTCGAAAATCCGTAATAACTTTTTACTGGGTGTACCGATTTTGATAATTTTTAATTTAATCGAAAGCTGATGTTTATCATGTGGTAACAAATAAATTTCATCGAGATCTGATAACTACTTTTTGAGTAATCTTTGATAACGCGTAGTTGCTTGACTATTTTTTCGTCGATCTACGTTGTATTACTTGTCGATGTAATTGAAGTCGGTTTTTTTTTCGTTTGCGAGCAAACACAATTATGTAATAAATACATTCAAAATTACTGATATAAAAATACATATATACTTAACTACAAACACAGTTACATGCACTATACATACATACATACATACATACATACATACACACACACACACATATACATACATACATACATATACATACATACATACATACATACATTGAGAGTACAATAATTATGAGAGGTTCGTCATTTCGGAGCTTTCGAGCTTAAGTAAAGTAAGCCAGTGTAACACCTGCCGTTATTGGGTAAATAATAAACCGGTGTTTATTAATTTTATTACAATTTGGTACAATAATGGTTTAAGCCGGTAGGTGAGTCACAAATTTAAAAATGGACGTGGTATAAAGGCTACTTATGATTCTGCCATTGGTATATTGGTACAGCCGTGGAACAAGGGCGAGGGCGAGGAACCGCGTCCAAATGGCTGAAAGCAGCAGCCGTGTAGTCCTCGGAGAAAACAAAAGAGTATTCTACGTGACGTGGACACTCCAGGCTCGTATTGTCAATTGCAGAGCAGGGTCCTGTTAAAAGAAAAGTATTGTAAGTGTTGTAATATCAGTCCAGTATTTGTTGAGTTTCTCCATTACAAACAAGCAAGAAACCAATTATTTCCTGTTCATAGGTTAGTGTAGATGGTGTAGATAAATACATAGCTTACATCGACAGTGCCGAAGAAGGTGGACTTTATCGAGACGAGCCAAACATTTCCACCCACCCCCGCTAATGAGATTTCCTTGTTTTGTTTTTCTTCAAACATACATTGTACCGCTGTATAAGTATGTGAGATAATAACTTAAGATCCAACTTATTAGCAAATGTATACTAAATACTCTATACATATGAATCAATAATAAATATCTACACAATACACATACGGTCGAACAACATATAAATATTGTTATATATATATACTAGCTGACCCCGCAAACAATGTTTTGCCATATATGTTGTTAACCCCCTTAATCTCCTACATAACTTAGCGTTATGAAAAATAGATGTTGACCGATTCTCAGACCAACCCGATATGCACACAAAATGTCATAAAAATCGGTCCAGCCGTTACGGAGGAGTATTGTAACTAACACTATGACACGAGAATTTTATATATAAAAAAATTGAAGTTTGTCAGTAATTTTAAAATAACTGTATTTTTCCAAGAGCATATAGTTATTTACATAATACTAAAACAAGCGATACAAAAAATTTGTCTGTCTGTCTTTCTGTCTTTTTGTTCGTTCGGGCTAATCTTCGGAACGGCTGAACTAATTCTTTTGGGACTTTCACTAGAAGATAAAGAAGGTTGTGCAACATATAAGTAGGCTACTTTTTGTCACGGAATTCCCGCAAAATATAGGGATTTACGAGGAAAAAACCGTTTTTACTGCGTAATACAATGATTTTTAACTGAGTTTGGGTACAGCAGGTAATTTATATGGAGCAGCCCGACTGGGGAGTACCTCGACCTTACAAAAGATCACAGCTAAATAATACTGCTTTCAAGCAGTGTTGTGTTCCTGGTGGTGAGTAAGGTGATCAGAGCTCCTGTGGGGAATCAGGATTAGGGTTGGCAACGCGCTAGCAATTCTTCTGGTGTTGCAGACTTCTATAATCTACGGTAATCGCTTATCATTAAATGAGCCGAATGCTTGTTTGCCGACCTAGTTATATAAAAAAAGAGCAAATCTATACATCTATACTTACATTGTAAAGCTGAAAAGTTAGTTTAAACGCGCTAATCTCACGAACTACTAGTTCGAATTGAAAAGTTGTTTTTGTGTTGGTGGATAAGCCAATTTACCGAGAAAGGCTATAGGCTATTTTTCCCCTTAAATTAATACGGGTGAAACCGCAGGGCATAGCTATAATACTTAATTCCATTAAACTATCCATTTGCGTCTGCTTTCTTTGTGTTCTATACAAAGTTAGGAAACTGAAAAATTTGAACATAATGAACAGAATTTATGTATTATCGTTTTTATTGATACATGTTGTCAGGCTTTGAAGGTTGACTTTGTTGACTACAAATTTACATAATATTTTCTTTGTAACTATCATAAAAATGTAGACGAATCGTGTTTATGAGTGAAACTATATTGTTTGGCTACTTACCTTTGTTTACTAGACTGTTATAATTTAGTGACTAACGTTATAAACATCATATAATAAAATAAGATGTGCATAATCTACGCTACATTATCACGTAATGTGAGTAATATTATGTACTTCTATTACATTGTTATTTACGTAAAAATAAATATAACAAAATTCGTAAAGAAAAAAGTAATTAATTCTAAATTCTAGCTTTGGCTTTGTTCCAAATCTTGAAAACTCTGTAAAATGAGTCGGATGCGTGGCCATCATACTTATACTTGGTAGCTTTATTTGGCGCTCGTTTGTATGCTAATTATGATACAATATCATTTGAAATGTTGTAATGCAAATAATTTGTAATATTATGTATTTATTTTCAATACATTTATGTAGAAGATATCATTACCATAAACTTTTTCATCACCTTCAGAATACCTGGTAAATTCCCACTGTTGGGCGTAGGCCTCTTATTCCATATGTAGAAGAAGGATCGGAGCTTAATCTACCTGTTCCTATTATGAGTAACGATCTCTATCAGGTGTCTGTGAATAAAGCACGGAATTCTGTACTGTATACCTATTTATTTATATACTACATAGAATAAATGTAAATTACGTTTAAATTTGTTGTAATAAATGTATTAATCAATAATATTTTGTTACAGCGATAAAGTTCCAGGAGAATTTGTTAAAGACCATGATTCAAATCGAGAATACGTTCTTTGAACTGGGACGAACGTGTCAACGGAACTGCCTCATTATATGCGACCGAGGAGCCATGGACGCAAGTGCATGTGAGTATTGAAATGAGTCACACGTTGTACTAGACGGGAACATACCGCTACATTAAAAAACAACAAGATTAATATTTACTTCCACCTCAACTGTTTTGCAATTGCTATGTATAAATGTTCCGGGTTTTCCATCAGCGCAGCGTTACGATTTTATTTTGAGATTATTAAATTAACAGGTCTCTTATCCGGTCTTTTTTTTTTCGTAGTTCGGTCATTTGAGGTCAGTAAAATCTATCTATACATATAATAAAATGGTAGGAAAGTCAAAACTGTACATTGAATATTTTTTTAAAAGAATACTTGGGGTGTGATCTACAATCGACACCGAAGCAAAAATATAGTTTTTAGAATTTTTGTCTGTTTGTCTGTGTGTATGTCCGGGTTAAACTCAAAAAGTACTGCATGGATTTACTTCAAATTTGGCATAAATATTATTAAGAAGTCGGGTCAACATATAGGCTACATATTATCACGCTATAACCTACGGGGAGCGAGCAGTGAACCTTTATTTCTTCAACGCATTCTATAACAACGTGTAATCTAACGACAAATATTATTTTGAATGTTGTTGTTATTATGTTAATAACCATGCTATAAACTAGCTTCAAACTATAAATAAAGACATTCTGTAGTATATTTAGTATCTGCATTGCACCCGTGCGAAGCCGGGGCGGATCGCTAGTAAAAAATAAGATAGCTTTCATTATTAAAGAGAGCTTAAAGTGTCACTTTTACAATCAAGTTGATGTATATGTAATTAATTAAAAAGGGGAGATTTTTGCTATAAATGTTAACATAACGAACAGTTAATATATGTATGAATATCACACTATTACACGATGTAATTGTAAGTAATAAGAAATATAACTAAATAAGCGTTTTTATGCAAGTGTGTAGATGTTTACTTAGAGTTCCAGTTGATCTAGAACCTATATCGATTTTTATTTTTATTTTTTATTTATTTATTTGTGCATTCAAATAAATGTCCTAGTTATTTTAGTATTTATGTCAAGCACTATATTTTTTATATTCTAATGCAAATTACCGTAAACTGAAGGATAAATTCATTTAATTGGTGCATAACTTTATAAGAAAATAAACTTATCGCTAAATACGCTTTAACGGTTATCTTTTGAGTAATAAATCTATCATTTCTATACTTCTTTGTATTTAACAAATGTGTAAAGTAACTTTTATATACTCACACTGAGATAATTTTTTAAAAAATCATCATCCTTCTGGAATCTATATCTATTAATTTAGCCTATGTATATAGTAGATTACTAGGTCACATCTGCTATTACAATTGTGTCATATTCAATCATTGTTTCATTACTAACATATATGTATGAAACAATAATTTAAAAATAATAACGCCATAAAAACAGTCGCATCAAGTTAAAAGAATACTGACTAAAGTTGATTATTATCATAACCTTGAAATATCAGAAGGATGTCCTTCGGCTGTTAGAATTTTATAGACCAGATGACCTTCATAAATTACCCTAGCGTTGACAATTTTGCCGTTATGTCTTAATGCCTTAACCCTTACGTAGACTATTTTATACTGGTAACATTTTATTTTTAATTCAAGAAATATCCTCTCTAGTTTTCACATCAGTAATAAAGTTATTGATTCGAGTTTTTTCTTATTTTTATTTTAAATTGTAAATGTAACAACAGCTTAAGTCATATGTGTACTAAGTACATAGGTACTTTCTAGAGTTTGAGCTTTTAGCGTAATGACTTTCACGAAGATTATACTTGCGTCCTTGTAATGAATGGTGCGTGTCGTCTGGATCGCGCAATTACTTGATATGTGATAAAAAACTCGCTACTATCAACAAACTTTCATTATAATGAATAAAAGTGAATATAGTTTTTGGTGTATTGTATATATGACTCTTATACATAGTATATTGTTTTAAATTGCACCGTGTGGCTGTTATATGTTACAAATGTTTTCTTTGTAGACGGGTCGTCTGTAAGAAATCACTGTCAGTGATAAGACCGCCTTTGCACTTTATTCAGTATTTTTTTTCTCTTCTTTTTAACCGACTTCCAAAAAAGGAGGAGGTTCTCAATTCGACTGTATTTTTTTTTTTTTTTTTTTTTTTTTTTTTTTTTTTTTATGTATGTTACATCAGAACTTTTGACCGGGTGGACCGATTTCGACAAATTTTGTTTTAATCGAAAGGTGGTGTGTGCCAATTGGTCCCATTTAAATTTATTTGAGATCTAACAACTACTTTTCGAGTTATATCTAATAATGCGTTTTTACTTGACGCTTTTTTCGTCGACCTGCGTTGTATTATACCGCATAACTTTCTACTGGATGTACCGATTTTGATAATTCTTTTTTTGTTGGAAAGGGGATATCCCTAGTTTGGTACCGTGATAAGGAAACCAGGATCTGATGATGGGATCCCAGAGAAATCGAGGGAAACTCTCGAAAATCCGTAATAACTTTTTATTGGGTGTACCGACTTTGATAATTTTTAATTTAATCGAAAGCTGATGTTTATCATGTGGTCACATATAAATTTTATCGATATCTGATAACTACTTTTTGAGTAATCTTTGATAACGCGTAGTTGCTTGACTATTTTTTCGTCGATCTACGTTGTATTACTTGTCGATGTAATTGAAGTCGGTTTTTTTTTCGTTTGCGAGCAAACACAATTATTGTTGTAAGTATCAATAAAGTATAAATAAATAAATTAATATAATTGATTTAAAAAAATGATTTTTAATTAAATTTTGTTTATACTTAATTGTACACCACATCTACATTTTAAACATTGAACATAATTATGTATATTAAGACGTTATTATACAAACTGTGAAGCACAATGGTCGGACTTATGGCCATTTCTTCTAGACAACCCAAATTTTATATTAATGAAATAACGCAAATTACATGTATCTTCCTATATTTTAACAAATACAACCGTGTCTATTAATTTTAAATGGCATATTTATTGTAGGTAATAGTCATACAGTTGTAATAGTGTCACATCGGTGATAAAATAATTATTCATATATAATTGTACTAGTTTGTTCTATATTAAATATAGGCATGAATAAATAATTAAATATGTATTTTATACTCACTGCATTCAACAATACCTACTTTTTTTATTATCTTTGTGGTTACGAATAAAGTATCGGTTTCTTTAAGAGTTTACAATATCTGATATTCCTTGATAAACAAGATTACGAAAATAAACATTAACTTTCCACTGAATTATGAAAGAATATTTTGAAAACATTTAGTTTACGTCTGTCGTACGACTCTTTGAATGTATTGTTTGTGGGGAATTTCCTCTAACTCAATCGCATGTATGACTAACGTTTATAAACCATTCAGTTAAATAAGTCACACGTAAATGACTAGCCCGTTGGCGCAGTTTGTAGTGGCCCTGCTTTCTGTTCTGCGGGTTGCGGGTTCGATTCCCTTCTGAGTCTGGGTGTAATATAATATTTGTATTTAAATATTTATATATGTACTATTTCTATATATTTCTATATTATTTCTATGTTTATAAAAAAAATAGTTATAACAGACGACCGTGTGGTGTATGTTATATGATATTTATTTATTATTAAAAAAAAAATGAAATAAAAAACGTATATGCAAATAATCATAATTATTGGAAAATCTTTGTAATTTTAAATGTAATATTTAAATGATATAAAACAATTATTTATTTATTATGTAGATTACACCCACAAGTTATCACCATGAGTTTTAATCATATGAAATTGTTTAAACATTGTTCTATAGTCGTCTCTTCTTTCTTCCTCTATTTTTCAGATTTTCTTGTTTTATCGTAAGACTAGATTTCATTATAAGAAACATCGAATCATTCTCTTTCTACGATTGAAGGTTCACGGTGTCCTTTCTTTCATAGGAAGAAAAAGCGCTTTGCGCGAGTGATTTGCTGGTGAATAGTAGATTATTTTCAGAAAAAAAACACGAACTTTTAGAATAAATACATAGATATGCCACTGCGTAAAACATTCGACTTACATGACGACTTGACGTCACAAGCACGTGTTTTATCAAAATCTATGAATTTGTTGACACTATGAATATAGAGGAGTACGAGTTTAGGAAACGAATTTAAAACTTTCTTAAAATTGTTTTTTTTACGACGATAATGTGGTTTGATAATTACCTACGTTTCTATACATATAAAAGATTATCGCACATTTTATTTTCTAACGACAATAAATAACTTTGTATTATTCTCTATGTAGATACATAATACTTCAATAAATTAAACTTGTAATGTATTTGAATAACAAACACTACGCATGTTACGTAATTGGTATAAATTAACAACTATTGGTTATCTGGGCAATGTATATAATAATTATACAACTTCACTACATAGTATATAAAACAAAGTCGCTTTCTCTGTCCCTGCACATGTATGTACGCTTAAATCTTTAAAACTACGCAACGGATTTTGATTCGGTTCTTTTTAATAGATAGATTGATTCAAGAGGAAGGTTTATATGTATAATAACCAGGGATATTCCGGTATGGGTTATTTACCTTTATAAAACGGTACTTATCGAATCAAAATAACGGTAAGAGAATCATTCGGTAACCGAATCATATCGGTAATACAGTATCGAAATAAACCGGTAGTAGGCATAACGTTCGCGTCGTAAGTTTAAGCGGGCAATTCCCGTTCTTGTAGCTGCGCTGCGCTAGCTCGGATTGCGGTCCGAACGTACACCATATCTCTATCTCATTCGCTCCCGTGTGTTGCGTGATTTTACTTAAAACTTATTTATTTGTGATAGACGACAGGCCCCGGGCGTGGCGCGAGCAAGTTTTCATCTCTTTTTCGCGTTAATGTTTATATTGCATATAACGAATAATTCAAAACAAAAAACTTAATTACTTTCATAGTTAAAGAAGCCAGTCTTATGAAAAACCAAGCATTATCAATAAAAGCAAAGAAACATTACAGATTCTTCATTTTAAACGATGGCTCACAGATTTTGTCACCCTCTGTTACTTGTCCGAATCATTTAAAACCGAAATACATAACGTTATATTTCGGTATTACAGTTTAATCGGTAACCGTTTTATTACGGTTTTGGAACCGAAATAAAACGGTAACCTTTTCAATCGGTATCCGATTCATACGGTAACCGTTTCAAACGGTTACCTTTATGAATCGGTTTGGCGAACCCTGATAATAACATCCATTAAATAGTGGAGAAATACTGTTATTTTTGAGTTTTCTCATGTTATGTCGTAAATAATTATTATTTTTTTTCGCTTAAATTGCAAACGCAGGCTGAACCCTACGAGATTTATCAAAATAATGTACTAAGTATTATACACATTGAAAAGGTCTACAGAAAACTCCGCGATGGTATATACCTATCTCTTATGGATATCCCACAATAACATCTTTTTGTCATTTACTTTTTACGACAAATAATGGCTAATTTTCGAAGCGATTTTAACCAATACAGCATTAATCCTTATCCAATTAAATACCTTAAATATATTTTTTATTTAATATAGATCTATATGGCCCTTTACAGCATATGATTTAAATGAATATTTTCGAAGATATTACAGATTTAAAAATCGCAGTACGTAGCGTTTGCGGCGGTTCCGGCCGGCTTTTACTCTTAAGTTAACGCGTGCGGGCCACGGGCAGTAATGAATAAATCAAAAGTACTGGATCGATTTTAATCATTTTTTCAGTGAATGACATAGGCTATAATTATATTTTATACCCGTGCGAAGCCGGAGCGGGTCGCTAGTATGTAATAAACTAGAATTCCAAGTTGTTTTTCTATATTGTGTTTTTGGCATTTCAACTGCAGTAGAAATTTACATGACTGTGACTTTGTGTTAATTACACTTTGTAGAATGTGAATATTAAAAAATTAAGTTTACGTTTGCTAAAAATACCAACTTTCTCAGCATTATTCGGCAATATACCTAATTCAAGCTGAAAGAAGTTAAAAGTGTAAAGTAAGAACAGGTAAGAAATTAAATATTTATTCATCAAGCGATAACGATGTCTTTACATTTACAGTTATATCGAAGGAGAAATGGGAGGCGATGTTGGTTGCTAACAATTGGAACAGCGTGGAACTTCGCGATAACAGATATAACCATATCGTGCACATGGTCTCAGCGGCTAATGGCGCTGAAGACTTCTATTCCACTGAGGTAGGTCTATATTTATAAAAGATTGTACATAATCTGTGGTACACAATATAGAAATGAAAAAAGTTTATAAAAACTAAATGAAAACAAGTTTTAATTTGATGTTTCAATTGTGCTGAAATGAAAATAGCATTTTAGTCTATTGCCCTGGGATTTAAAGTGTACTAAAGATGACTTAACAGAGAAGAATAGTTGTCAGGCCGAGGTTTGTATGAAAAGTGAAAATGTTAACCGGAAACGGTACTTTTGCATGGATATTTCGATCAAAAATATATATATGTGACATTATTAGTTTGACAATGAGAAGACGAGAAGTGAAACCCTTGATTAGTTAGACCCGCGATCGTCTGGTATCGATTCATATTTCCTAACCATATAAACGTCCCTAGTTAGAAAAGTAAATCGTTCTTTTTACATAAAGCATTTTTAGGAATGTGTAACTATATACATAGTATGTAATTTTTTTTAAATATAAAAAACGAGTAAAGTTTTCTAGATAAACATCATCACTTTAGTCTATCGCAGTACACTGCTGGATATAGGCCTCACGTGTGATTCCCATAGTCACCACGCTGGACAGGCAGGTTAGTGACCGCAGGGCTGGCTTTTTCGCACCGAAGACTCTGCTGCCCGTCTTCGCCCTGTGTATTTCAAAGCCAGCAGTTGGATGGTTATCCCGCCATCGGTCGGCTTTTTAAGTTGCAAGGTGGTAGCGGAACTGTGCTATGCCTTAGTCGCCTCTTACGACACCCACGGGAAGAGAGGGGGTGGCTATATTCTTTACTGTCGTAACCACACAGCAGGGATATATATATATATATATATATATATATATATATATATATATATATATATTATTTATTTATTATTTGCTCATAAATTATATAATACCCGCCATTCTAACTCCACGTGAAAAAGGGTAAGCGTGATAACTAATATGTAAACAAATATGCCTACGTGCGATATGAAATAGAATAAAAAAGAATACAATTTACTTCACGTCACATTACCACGTATGTCGTGTTATGAGGCAATCTAATTTAAATTATTTATTTTCTATTTCCAACTAGCGAAGCCTTTGTCCTATTGAAAATCCAAAGAAAACGCGTTTTAATTCTATGACAATCTTATTTTATTACCTAAAAAATGCAGAATTTTATTAACATTTTGATATTACTAGCCAATTCGGACTATCTAGTTTTTCTTACGAAGACAGTTATAATTTTTACGAACAAACATCGTTTTATTTACATAATGAATTATTTTACAGTTAATGATAAAACAGTGTGTAATAGATAATTTTAACTATTACAAACAGTATTGTTTTTAAAACATATTTTTACATAACATCTACGCTCAGAATTTGACATACATTATATATATTTTGTCCATAATATATTTAATTATATTATGGACAAAAGATTATTGGTTGTGTAACGAATTGCGTAGCGCGAACGCCAAGAAACACGAATGATTTACAACATTTTCATATTAACCACTACAACAACTGAAAATAAATTAAATAATGCTGAAAAAAATTAAATATACGCTGCGTTAATTTTGTTTTTATTACTATATCTTATGTTAGTTAAAAACTGGATGTTTTTTGGTCTTATTTTCTTAGAGAAATGGTATATAGTTCATCTACGTGTCTATCGTATTTCGATTTCGGAATATAAAAATATTATATAAGTAGACAGTCGTTTTTAAAACCATTTATCATATTCATGGTCACAAGTAATTGTTCTTAAAAACCAGTAGAGCATAAAATTGACATGTTTTTCTAATCAGGTGACATGTGTCCTCCTTCGTCATTTTTGTTGTATCATCGTAGTCATTAAAAATTACAATATGGTATATATTTACAATAAAAATTATCTGAAAATAGTTATTTATTTAATTAATACTTCTCTATATGTATCAATACAATGTACTCGTCATGTGGAAAAACGTGACAGTCATAATTTATATACGTATATTTGTACATAACGATTATTGCTTTGTAGGTATTTATCGCGTAGAGAATGTTTTTGTAACTATGGTTATATAATTATATAAAGTAATAATCTTATGGATAAATTATCCTTTATATACAAGTTAACATTAACACACAACAACAATTGTGCTCGAAAGGTTTTTCTTGTGACCATTAATTAACACACAACAAAATGATGTCACGCTATTAAGCATGTGTCTGATGATAACTTATATAAAAATATTTACGAGATGGCATACAGATAGCGCAATGATAGATATATTTTTAGGGATTAGTGCTATCGAATGGTAATTCCCAACATTGGCGTTCCACTGGCCGAGTGCCAATTTAATATTCAACGGTTTTATCAGACACGTGACAACCAACGATTGATTGATTCATGTGAAATAATCACGTAACTTTGATTTTGAGTTGATATTCAATGTAAAAATAAAATATTAAAAATAAATATTAGACTAGCCCGTTGGCGCAGTTTGTAGTTGCTACTTTCTATTTGCGGGTTGCGGGTTCGATCCCCGCCTAAGTCTGGGTGTAATATTTGTATATTTATATATGTATTATTTGTATGTATAATAAAAAAAAAAACAAAAAAAAATTAGTTCTAACAGTCGGATGTTACATGTAACACAAGCATTAAGTTGCTTATCACAGAAACAGACGACCGTGTGTGTATGTTATAGGATATTTATTTATTAATTTATTTAAATATGAATTTATCTTATAAAATTAATCCTTTTTTAAGAACTAATAGACAATTTCATCAAAAACATTTATACTGGAATTGTGATCGTAATATATTACTAGATAAATCAATAACTTATTTTTATATATTTTTTGTTATAGGATCACGCTTGTCGATCGGAGGGTGTAGAGCTTGCCCGGGAGCTGGACTACAACGCGGCGGCCGCCTGGATCGGTCATCCTTACTTCGACGTCATCGACAACTCGACCGATTTCGATAAAAAGATGAATCGACTCATCGCGTGCGTGTGCCAGAGGATCGGCATCGACACAGGCGACCGGCTCAACGTCAACTCTAAGAAACGCAAGTTTCTCGTCAAGAGTCCTCTACTTCCCGACTCCGACTTTCCGCCCTTTCAAGATTTCGACGTGGTACACAACTACTTGCAAAGTGATTTCCGGAAAGCTCAGGTTCGACTTCGCAAGCGAGGTCAGAAGGGCCACTGGTCTTATATTCACACTGTGAGGAAGTTCCACCCGACGAACGGGCAGTCCGTAGAAGTGCGTACGCAGTTGACGCACAGGGACTACCTGAACATGCTTCCGCAACGCGACGATGCACATTTCACGATATACAAGAAGCGTCGTTGTTTCATCTTCAACAATCAGTACTACCAGTTGGACATTTATAGACAGCCCACGCATCCCAGGTGATGTACCGTTTCATCTATACTACGTATTTATGTATTTATACTATGTGGGTCATGTTGGTAATAATAAACTGATTTTCTTTGAAGCTTTTGTCATTTACCTATAATTTTGGTGGAGAATTAATGTTTAGGTAAACAGGTAACTAAATAATTATAGGTGTAGTGTAACAGTATAAAACTAAAATCAAGTGAATCTAAAGACAAAGCGCTTAAAATTATTGTTTATTATTGTACTTTTCAGGTGTCGTGGGTTAGTACTTCTCGAAACGTACAGTGCAGCTTACGACCAGGATGCGCTGCTAGCTTCCCTGCCAAAGTTCCTAACTATTGAGAAAGAAGTTACTGGAGACCCAGCTTACTCCATGTACAATTTATCTTTAAAAGAAGATTGGAAAACTTCAACTAAGTATTACGCTGGTTCTGATAATAATGGTGTGTACTAATTTTTAAATTTGTACATTTCACAGCTTATTAGATAAAATGAACTAGTAACCAAAAAAAAAAAATTTTTTATCTAAAATTAAACTAAAAATTAAGTCAAAACTTTCTTGCTCCCTTAAAACCCCTTCTGCATGATTTATTGTTGTTCTATAAAACAATGTTACTGCTAAATAAATGTTTTCTTTAATTATATATATTTGTGCATGTTTTTTTTTGTGTTTTGTACGAACTGGCGTAATTGTGATAGAGACTAGAATAAATTAATACTTTCTATTCGTTGTAGTAGAGAACCCAGCTATAATATTACAGACAAAGCAATTTATCTTTGTATTAGTATGTCCAGTATAATGTATGTTAGTGTTGTCTTTAGTGTTGCATTGGTGTTTTGTACTGGTCTGTGTATATTTTGTAAAATTACTTCAGTAGTGTCCCATTATTGGGATTCCTCAAGGATTAAAGGTGAAATAACTTTACAGATACGAAAGCTGTCATTCTGGGACATTCGTATTCTGATATACTTACAACTGACAATTCCAGCAATAGTAACTAATTGATCAAGAGGTTTTAGTTGAATGTGGACACTAACAATTTAGTTTATTCTAGTGACTAACATAATTACGCCAATGTCGATATTTGTATCATCTTGCGAGGAATAAAAAGGGTATTTTGGTTTATCAGGACAAACAAAATGTTTAACAAACGGCCACAGTGCAGAGAAACTTAATGGCCATGCGGAGAAATTAAATGGGCACAGCTACAACAAGGTCAATGGACACAATGAAGAGAAGATCACCACTTACAGCAAAATAAATGTTCATAAAATGAATGGACATGAACCAACAAATTCTCTCGACATTGATATAAATAACTGCAAAAATATATATGGTGCGAAGCCAAGATCACCAAAGATTCCAAAGAAAGATTCTCTTAAAGTATAATTGGAAAAGCGATTTAATGTCTATACTTAAGAATTTGATATTTATAAATTCCATTTTGTGGCATTACAGTATACACCAAAATCCTAAATAATATTAGTAGTATAAGCAATATGATATCTGCGATTTCAAATTTAAACATCTTTGTATAACTCTCTGTATTTTATTCAAGTAATTATAAAAGCCAAATAAAGCAACTATTTTTATAGCATTTCTTGACTGCAATATTTTCATATAGATTTGCGTCAGCAAAATGTGCACATTTAATGAAATATACTTCATTGACAAAAAAATACTTAATATTGTTTGTGCCTTTTATATATTCATACAGTATTGTATATTGAATTACATTTTACATTATTTAGTACTTAATGATTGCAATAATAAAATATTATATATTGTTGCAGAATGTATAGATTTTATTCGCGGCATTCGAATTATGATAAAAAATTTCAAGCATATTCTTTTAATATACTTAATATAATAACTATTTTAAAAAAGTAGTTAAATGTTTCACATGAAGTTATTGATATCTTGATGTCCAATTTCACATTTTTTAATTCAAATGAAATTCACAACTCATCTTAATTTCTAGCGTAGTCACTATTAGAGTTGTAAGTGTGTCACTAAGCGAAGTGTAATTTTCACTAAGCAAAGTTTAAGACATCAATATTTTATTTTATTTTTATTAAATGTTAGAATGTACTTAAATAATCACTCAGGTGTAACTCGATAAAGTATTTGTCTAAACTTATGTACTTTATTAGACGCTGTAACTATCGATGTAGCTACTATGCTATCATATTATTTAGCAGGAGTTAGCGGTAGTAGCACTGTTTTAAACGGCTGTGCTGTGTAACGTTATTTAACTATTAGAGCTATTTTAGCTTTGCTAATTTATAGCAAAACCATGCCTAACCAATTTTTAAGGGTTGCACTGTTTTTTTTTTTTTACAGTTTTTTTATCCTTAAAAAGCTTTCCCAATTTTACAGGTAATGAACTTTTACTGAAATTTTTTTTCGGACTTATACCACTAATGTTTTTTTGTGCAACCTTAATTTATTGACAAAATCTCAAAATTGTATGTTTTCGTACCATTGCACTGATTCTTGAATAAAGAAGTGTGCATCCAATAGCCGTTTGTTTCATTTGTAACTAACTATATTTTAATCATACCATCACCCCACCATTCATCATGGATACCATCTGTGTTATATGCAGATAAAACACACTTGTTACTTTTTTATTTAAAAATATAGGAGATGCTCTGCCGATCCGGACCCCTTTATCCTACCCTGACCTACTATTACAATTCTACTTATTACAACTATAATATAATAACATTATATTGTATACTAGCAGTGCCCGCATCTGCGTCCGTGTGGAATTTAACCAAAAAGTTATTGTTCAATTTGCAGAGTTATAAAATACTTAAATTTCTAAAATAAAAGTAGACTAAGTTACTCCTTACTATATCAGCTATCTGCCAGTGAAAGTCCCGTCAAATTCGGTACAGTCGTTTCAGAGATTAGCCGGAACAAACAGACAGACAGACAAAAATTGTAAAAAAAAATATATAGTGTATCTATCAATATTCAATATGCATTTAGTAAAAAGCGGTTATTTTTATATTACAACCAGTTTATTTGTACTGTTCAAGTATATAGTATACTACTAGTTAATTCATTTAAATTAATAAAATTCAAAGCAAAAACTAAATGATTTTCATAGTGATGAGATTTATTTACAAAGCCAGCCCTGCGGTCACCAACCCGCCTGCCCAGCGTGGTTACTATGGGCAAAACACGAGTTCATGCCATTTTTGGCGCCTTGTGGAGGCCTATGTCCAGCAGTGGACTTTATTAAGCCCGATCACATTTTTAGTAACGCTCTCGTCACGCATTCACCACCTCACTCCTCAATTCAAGCGTGTGTAAAGAAGTTTTACTTCAATAATAAAAATACGCGTGAGTGTCACACTGATTAAGGAACTTGCTTGATGCATAAAATAACAATTGCATCTTAAATTGGGGTACAAATGTTAAAGAATTACTTTAATTGAATTAATTTTCTTTCTGTTAAAAGTTTAACACATTGCTAATGTATTTTTAAGAATAATGAAGGAATAAATATAAAAAGTAAAATTGATTTCAACATTTATTAATTTTAACTTTTATTAATACTGTCTTTAATTTTTTGTTCTTTATACATCTTGATGACCTTTTGTCCAGGAACTATACCTTGAGACAGGCCAGGCCTTTTCTTTTTTTTATTCGCCTTTGTTTCCCATACGTCATCATCGGTAGCAGAAGATGCATCAAGTTCTACTTGAGGTGGAAGTGCTGATGTCATTGTGCCCGCTCCTTCACACACAACTGTTTTTAGTTTCTATAAAAAATAGAACTTTGTTTTTTATTCAATAATTAGCTGTGCCCAGCGGTTTCACCTGCATTAATTTAAGGAATAATTGTGTTTACTCACAAACGAAAAAAAAAAAAACGACTTCAATTACATCGTCAAGTAATACAATGATAAAAATAATAGTCAAGTAAATATGAGTTATCAAAAATTACTCAAAAAGTTGTAATAAAATTTTGATGAAATTTAATTGTGACCATATGATAAACATCGGCTTTCGATTAAATTAAAAATCATCAAAATCGGTACACCCAGTAAAAAGTTATGCAATATAATACAACGTAGTTCGACAAACAATAAGTCAAGTAAAAACGCATTATTAGATATAACTCGAAAAGTAGTTGTTAGATCTCAAATAAATTTAAATGGGACCAAATGACACACAAGACCTCTCAATTAAAACAAAATTCATCACAATCAGTCCACCCAGTCAAACATTCTGATGTAATATACATTTAAAAAAAATACAATCGAATTGAGAACCTCTTACTTTTTTGGAAGTCGGTTAAAAACGGAAAAATACACTAAAATATTATAGAAAATATCTTTTCTTGGTAAATGTAGGAACTATTGAACACAAACAGAATTTTTCAATTCGAATGAGTAGGTCCCAAGATTTCACTTGAGAGAACACACTTGTTCAAACAAAAACTCTTTAGCTTTACAATATTTGTATAAAATACAGATAATAAATTACAACAGTAAAAATGTGTTTCACTTAAGTCATACCTGTTTTTCAGCTTCTAATTCTTCATTAGATTTCTGTATATCAGAATCATGTGCATATTTACAATTATGCCCAAATCGACAGCGGCCTTTTCTATAATTCCAGCATATTTTTTTGCCATTGATCATTTGTGTATGGTTTTTACCTGAAACCTTAATATTCATGGCCCATGTACTTGACGATTATATGTAATATTGGATACATTAACATTGTCAATTTGTATAATCATAAAACAACTACTATCATATTTTATACTGTGTATATATTGTGTTATAAATGTTATACAAGAATACAAATAGGTTTTTCTAATAGAAAGTCAACATATACCATTTTAACATGTTTCTCCAATATGGCAGCTTTAGCTTGTTCCTCTGCTACAAAGGGATTAGAAAAAACCGACGTGTGCAGAGTATTTTCACCTAAAGCTGGTTTTGGAAGCTTCGGCTTCTCGTCATTTTTCCGGTTTTCTACTTTTGTTCTGTTGAGTTATATTGTATATGAGTAAATATATTCATATTAGAAAAACAAAATTGAACGTTTTCGCAAATTAAATTACCTCTCTTCATCACTGCTCTCTTCTCCTGTACTGCTAGATGAACCGTAGTCTAGCAGAGCATTCATTTTAATTTATTTAACTGGTTATGTTTAAGCGTAATAACTATGTAAAATAAAACTATGATTTTGTAATCCTTTTAAGGCGTAACATGTATTGTACTAAAATATTTGAGATTAAAATTCAAGATCGGCTGAAACTTTAATGCCTCTTAAGAGAGCTCAAACAAAATTGGGCACCAATAATAAGCGCGATATATTTTTATTGTCAAGAAACCGATGGGCTATGGCCACAGTAAAAAGTAATAGGTATAACCAAATAAAACTAAAAGCTATGGCGATGGGCAAACCAGAATCAAGTATTTTGTCTTAATTTTGACAAGTATAAAAAACTAGCGTCAGTCGTGAATCGTCAACGGTCAAGACCACAGATTAGTAAAGTGTAGTCAGGACCATGGAGCATAGAGTGGGACAGGGTACCTCAAATCTCAATAAGTCAATACCAAGTCAATACAAATTACAAACTTATAAATATCGATATTGCATGTATCGATAAACTAAATCGACCATAATTAAGGTACGAACGAAATTTTGGTTTCTGATTCGGCCACAAAATTTAGTTTTGCCATAATTCGACTTAGTCAACTTATTATGAAAGAATAACTTTAAAAGATTAGTGAATAGATTATGCATTTAAATCTTAAAAAGAAATATTTAAAAATCGTTTATATTCTTATAAACATGAATTAAAATGTTTAATTCAAAATCTCTAAGGTCCAAACCATTTATCTATAACTGAATGTCAATTTTCAAAAGCTTACTGCCAAGACTAAGTCTTTACTTTATCATATATGTTATATACAGCTGTGTTCGGCGGTTTTGCCCGTGCTTATTAGATAATTGCTATATTATCTTTGCATTGACCACTAATCTACAGTTTTCCAAACTTTCATTGAGTTTTTCTTCCTTTCGAAGGTCTTGTGTTACGTCGGATAGACAAGTATACAGCTATTTTTAAATTGGGTATATGATTTTTATATTATAGATAATAAAAATTGTATATACAAAACTATAATTATTTACCGATATTTCAAGACGACGAACTAAATTTTTTGTAAGTTAGATCTCGAGGGTCACAACTGTAAAGTCGGATCCAATTTCTTGCAGCAGAACTTGTAATTAAACAATAAGCTAACAGACAGTTCAAATTCCAATAATTGTTTTGACCTCTAAAGCTTAGCTTAACTATCAGAAGAACTCGATTTGTTAAATATCATTCATGTACAGAGATTGCTCAATTAAACGTTGTCTAGAATTTTTGATGACTCATATAAATCAAAATGGTACTTAATTTTTATTTATTTCAATGATTTTATTTAAAGTGTGGCCTATAGTTATGGTCAAAATAAAAATACAATCAAATATGTACTTTAAGTATAATTTATAAAGCTATAAACACCATTTAATTTTTAATTAATGTTGAAACTTTTTTTTCACAATAGTCACCCAATTTCTCTATAACTTAAGTTTAAGGAGAAAAAGGTCTGTGGTACCGGGTGTAATTGAAAGAGAAAGAAAATGTCGCTATTGCATACTAGTTCTTCGTAGTGACGGCGGCATCAATTTCTGAATTAATTACCATTTGTCGCAAAAACTGCGCGTCCTTTAGCTTTTCTAGACTAAAATCTTTAATTTTTCTTCGGGCCTTGTCATATCGTTATCTAAATGGCATCAGATGATGAAGTAGATGGATCTTTTGCAGGTAAAGGTTCAAATTAGATTCTAGCATGTAATAGGTAAGCCGCGAATAGCGGTATCATATGTTTACTTGCGGTAAGCAATTAAAATTTTGAAAAATTTCGGCTTACATCGTGAGGTGTGACTGCAAATTGTTAATATGAAACAAAGTGCTTCAAAGTGTTAAGTGATTAAGTGTAATATTAACATATTTGTTGTGATTTTGGTGTCAATATTTTTATGTGGCAGTTTGTGACAGAAAAGAACATGCATTATCCCCTCATTACTACTTAACAAAATGGACGCCGTCAAACAAAGGGATTAGTGACCTTAAGGCTAGGAGTGCGCATGCATCGCAAAAAATGATGATGCTCATATGCTTGCTAACATGTGCAGGTGGAATGCATAGTGACTGGTTTGACCACTTTATGGTAAATATTTGTTGCAGGTGACGAGGAAGTGGAGGAAGGTGAGGGTCAAAATGATAACTCAGGAGACAGTGATGAAGTTCCTCCAAAGGTAATAAAAATTTTATTTTGAATTTTTTTTTGTTTTTTAACTAAAAAATTATATCAAATCTATACACAACAAACTTATCCCTACCAAATCCCTACAGAGTTTGATTTAATAAAAAAATAAAATAAAAAATAAACTATCAAATGGTTAACAATCATTTCATAAGAAATTAATAGCTACATCACAATATCTGTTGACTATTTCACTTTGCAAGAGTTATAAATAAATAAGTTATTATAACATTAAATCATCAATATGTAGTGTATATTTTTACTGAAATATTCCCTGAATAACATATAAGGTTTTAGGATATTTTGCCTTTGCATCAGTATTTGGTAAACATATTACATACTTATATTAAAATAAATTTACCCATACACTGTATGTTTCTTTAATAGGAAGACGATGACTACTCTCCAGAAGATGGAAGAAAGAAAAAGAAGGGCAAGAAAAGAAAAGCTAGGGGAGAAGAAAAAAAGGGAAGAAAGAAAAAGAAGAAGCGTAAGAATGAGAGTGAAGAGGTAAGTGTTGCATTCTTAATATTTAAATAAAAAAAGCATCTGAACTTATATTCCAATTTATTGTATGATAACTAGACTTACGTCATTATAAGACTCATTAAGTATCAATATAAAAATCATTTTAATATAACCACTGATATGTAACTGGTCTGAAATAACAACATCTCAAAAAATTGATGTGAGGAATCAGTATTGTCATTCCGTAAAGTATTGTACAAAATGTACGAATTTCCAAATTTAAAAATACAATTTTCTGCTTTATATGAAACTAAATTAAAAAAATAGTTCCTTCATACATATTCAAGTAACTTATCATTAAATCTTTTGGATGGTTTGGGTAATAAAATGTAGTACAATTTGATGATCAAACAACAGACAAAGCTATTATCAGTGTCCACTATCTATTTCCACTTTTATCTACTTCTTAATAGGTGATCTTTATCTTACTACTTATGGTGCGAGTCACTTAGCTTTGCAACAAAGGAAAATTTTGTAATATAATTTTTATTATTAAATCAGCGTAGATGTGTACTGTACATGTATGTAGTCTTATTTCTCTAACGATTCTATAAAGGACACAGACAAACAGAAATTTTGATATATATAGATGATTGAGATAAAATATTTAAAATGACATACATAGAACACTTATATGTAACATTTTACTAAGAAAAATCATAGTACAAAATTGCGAAATAACAATATAATTAATAATTATTCAACAAAAAAAAATGGTTATTTTATAACAAAACAATTTATAACTATACTTTGTGTACTGCGTAAATTATAAGTACACTTCAGCCTAATACAATCCACTGCTGGATATAGGCCTCCACAAGTTGGAGCCCAAAATGGCGTGAACTCATGTGTTTTTGCCATAGTCACTACGCTGGGCAGGCAGGTTGGTGACTGCAGGACTGGCTTTGTCGCACCGAAGACGCTACTGCCCACCTTTAGCCTGTGTATTTCAAAACCAGCAGTTGGATGGTTATGCTGCCACCGGTCGGTTTTTTAAGTTCCAAGGTGGTAGTGGAACTGTGCCATTCCTTAGTCGCCTCTTACGACACCCACGGGAAGAGAGAGGGTGGCTATATTCTTACTACCGTAACCACACAGCAAATGAAACCAGTATTAAGATTTAATACAAAACATACCTATGCTTACAAATAACTTTCGATCATTTCAGATTATACATATAAAGTATAATTTACCTCTATGTAACGAATTTTGTTAACTTTTTCATAATGTATCAGAGAAAGCAGATTATTAAACAAGTCTTATATTGTTAAAATGAATGAATCGTAAGGATATTTTATCTATTTATATATTAAATCTCGATGTAAAAAAATATTTGGAATAACAAAGATTATCTAATTTCCTTAGAATTTGTTATATCGATATTGCGCTATACTTATAATTTTGTTTTACTCTTAATTTCCGATTAGTAAGTACTTAGGCATTTGTAAGCTTCTAAAACCCTACGTAAGCCTAAAACTGTATTAACGAAATCTGCAAAACCGTTAATACTTATTCGGTACTACTTATAGCCACGTTTCTTTGTGATATAAGGATTAGCTAAGAATTTTAAGTGCTAAATAATTGTGTTTGCTCGCAAACGAAAAAAAACCGACTTCGATTACATCGACGAGTAGTACAACGTAGATCGACGAAAAAATAGTCAAGTAACTGCGCGTTATCAAAGATTACTCAAAAAGTAGTTATCAGATCTCAATAAAATTTATATGTGACTACATGACAAACATCAGCTTTCGATTAAATTAAAAATTATTAAAATCGGTACACCCAGTAAAAAGTTATTGCGGATTTTCAAGAAGTTTCCTCGATTTCTCTGGGATCCCATCATCAGACCCTGGTTTCCTTATCATGGTACCAAACCAGGGATATCCCCTTTCCAACAAAAAAAGAATTATTAAAATCGGTACATCCAGTAAAAAGTTATTACGGATTTTCAAGAATTTCCATCAATTTCTCTGGGATCCCTTCATCAGATCCTGGTTTCCTTATCATGGTACTAAACTTGGGATATCTCCTTTCCAACAAAAAAAGAATTATCAAAATCGGTATATCCAGTAGAAAGTTATGTGGTATAATACAACGTAGGTCGACGAAAAAAGCGTCAAGTAAAAACGCATTATTATATATAGCATATAACTCGAAAAGTAGTTTTTAGATGTCAAATAAATTTAAATGGGACCAATTGGCACACACCACCTTTCGATTAAAAGAAAATTTGTCGCTCGCTCGCTCGCTTCGATCCAAATCGCTCCACCCAGTCGAAAGTTCTGATGTAACATACATTAAAAAAAAGAAAATACAGTCGAATTGAGAACCTCCTCCTTTTTTGGAAGTCGGTTAAAAAGTCTTTTTTTGGGCAAATGTGCTTTTTATTGCTTATGGTATAATATGACCTACACATCCGACGCTATTCTAACGGTTAAAACGACTTTTTGTGACAATAAGTTGAAAATTATAGTTGAGGTATTTGTCTCTAAACCTGACGCCAACAGGTCGCGTCAGCGTATAAGAAAATATAATAAAAAAAGTAAAAGTTGATTTGGTTAAAATATTATTATTCAAAATAAAGAAATTTTTGCTTAATTTCAGTTTGTTAAAATCTTTATTGCTATAAAATTTCATTTAACTTTCATTTTTCCTCGTAGAACAACTAGCGCAGTAAATTCTGAACATGAATTTTTTTCTAATCAATATTATTTACAGTAACTATACTTTACGTTGCCTGATCCAAACTTGATTAATGTAAAAAGAGGAATAATCATTACCACTAGCAGCAACAATATTTTGTTATTGATAACTTTGTTGTGGCTGCAATAAGAACGTGTTATATACTGTTATATTACTTATATTTATTATACGTTAGTTTAAAGTTGGCGAATTTATTGTGTAAAATATTTTTGAATGATTGGTTCAGCCTGTAACATCTCACTGCTAGGCGTAGGCTTATGCTTCCGTATAAACGAAAGGTCGTAAAATATACGGTACGAAAAAAACAGGTGAATTAAATTTCTACCTCTTTATAGAGACGTTGCTATGTGTAAGTCAGTGTTTACAATAATTGTGTTTGCTCGCAAACGAAAAAAAAACGACTTCAATTACATCGACGAGTAATACAACGTAGATCGACGAAAATAGTCAAGTAACTACGCGTTATCAAAGATTACTCAAAAAGTAGTTATTAGATCTCAATAAAATTTATATGTGACCACATGACAAACATCAGCTTTCGATTAAATTAAAAATTATTAAAATCAGTACACCCAGTAAAAAGTTATTGCGGATTTTCAAGAGTTTCCCTCGATTTCTCTGTGATCCCATCATCAGATCCTGGTTTCCTTATCATAGTACTAAACTAGGGATATCTCCTTTCCAACAAAAAAAGAATTATCAAAATCGGTACATCCAGTAGAAAGTTATGCGGTATAATACAACGTAGGTCGATGAAAAAAGCGTCGAGTAAAAACGCATTATTAGATATAACTCGAAAAGTAGTTTTTAGATCTCAAATAAATTTAAATGAGACCAAATGACACACACCACCTTTCGATTAAAAAAAAATTGTCGAAATCTGTACACACGGTCAAAAGTTCTGATGTAACATACATTAAAAAAAAATGCAGTCGAATTGAGAACCTCCTCCTTTTTTGGAATTCGGTTAAAAATCAATAACCGAGAGTTTTACACAACTGTTAGGTGATACGACAAATCTTGTTCTTAGTTCATATCTAGACGGTTACGTCGGGTTTGTAGTAGTTGATTGCTAGTAGATTTATTTGAATGATTCATACATATCGCTATGTGATGAGAGTCTGAACTTTTCCGTTTAACAAACAGAAAAAAAAAATACGATTACGTTTCGATACAAAAGTCAGAATTGCTTTTCAAACAAAGTTGATCTCTTATTATACTTTACAGACTTGGAATTATGTATTTAAAAAAAAGGTTGTATATTTAAATTCATTCATAATTATGTTAGCTGGCCCTCGCGTTTTTGCTTGCGTAACTTGAGATACAGTGAGAAAGTGCGATACAAAATAGCCTGAGTCTTTACTCTGAATCTGCAACTAAACGTACATTTTTTTGGCTAAAAAAAATACAAACGTCCATTTAGTTTGGTATTTAAATTAATATCAAAATATCGAATATTTATTTATGTACCGCGGTTTATTTTATTGTTTAGTTTATCATCAAAACATCTATTGTTCCCGAGTGTAAACTATTACGTCTATATTCTTTTATAATTTTAATTATTTTATTTTTTAACAGGACGACGACTTTGGGTTAGAAATAGAGGCAGAAGGTGATAGCGACTACGCGCTAAGCGCCGTGTCGTCGAGCAAAAAATCTCGTAAAGGGCGAGGCAGCAAGCATAACACCTCGACTCCTGTTGCATCTGATTCGGGATCTGGTAAATATAAAAGCTCTACTTATTATTAATAGCTAGCTGACCCGCTGGACTTAGACCTTATGTTTTTTTTCGTGAATGTGTCTATTGTCTATTAAACTTTCTGATAATGAAAACAAAAAATAAATAAATAATAATAATCCTATTTGATACAGTCGTTCGAGAGTACAGATAAAAATACTTACAAATGTGTTGTCTGTAGTCTTTACCACAACATTAGCGAATCTGAACTATGAATTTAGAAGTAATATTTGTTTGTATTATTAATTATTTTTCCCTCGCATTACTACCTCGGTTTATCGTGAAGTAAATTCAAACACGCTATAAAGTAGGTAATTTATTTAAATAATACTTTTCTAATGATATGAGAAGTGTTATAAATTTTCATTGTTTTCGTTTAACGGCCAGCCGCTAGTTGGTTTCTTTATCTACCTTGACACACTTAGTTATCTGTCATCATATCCGAAGTTTACGAAAAGGAAACACATACAATTATTAATAATTGACTTGTACCGTTAATTGTCAATGTACTCAATTGAATATATTAAAGGTAAAAGTGTCATACAGTCAGATTTTGTCTAAGAATCGTCTTAGCATTAAATGACTATATATATTATAAAAAAACTAGCTGACTCGGCAAACGTTGTCTTGCCTCTAAACGCTATTTTAAATAGTGGTTCGTGGTAGAAGGGTGAAGGGTCATAATAAAATAAAAAAATAATATTTATCTAAAAATTAAAAAAAGTTAGGGGTGGACCTTACGGGTTACCCTTAACATTTAGGGGGAAGTAAAATAGATGTTGTTCGATTCTCAGACCTACCCGATATGCACACAAAATTTCATGAGAATCGGTCAAGCTGTTTCGGAGGAGTTTAACTACACTACGTATATGTACAATATTTTATCTATCTTTTATTGTTATGTACTTTGTCTAATAAATGTATCAAATGTCTCCTATATTACATGTACACTGCAGGCCAAAAGTTTAAGACCACCCTAATTAAAGTACGAAAATTAAATTAAACTCCAATAAAATATTAAATGTTTAATTAAACTGTTAAATTATGCAATAAAACACTTTTTGACAATCAATATAGTTGAAAAGCGTAAAGAAGTATTAACAGTCCACGCTAAAAAAGGCTGTAGTTAGCTAAACTGATTTTTCATCAAAAAATCCTTTACACTCTATGACTTTTTTCACAAGTCTCGGCATACGGGCAATCAATTTGTTAATTGTTTCTTGTGATATATTGCTCCAACTTTCGCACAAAGCATTCCACATTTCTTCTCCCGAGGATGGACCACAATTACAGACGTTTCGATCAAGCTCTTCCCACAAAGCTCAATGGGATTGAGATCCGGGCTCTGAGGAGGCCAAACCATGTTTTTTAACAGGTCTTGTGCCTCTTTCTCTTCCAAATATCCTCTGCATAATTTTGAGCTATGCTTAGGATCATTGTCCTGTTGGAAAACGAATCCATCTCCAATTAATCTCAACCCCGAAGGAACGGCATTTTGTTCTAATCTACCATCTGGCTCTTTTTTTTTTCTTTTTTTTCCGTGGGGAAAATCCATCATAGATACCCTCCAGCGCGGGGGCGCCAGAGGGTTATGTCAGACTCCTACTGACTAAAAAACCACCACGTGTGAGCAGTCGTCCACCTGGGTGGGGCGAAATAGGGTCGCGCTAGCATTCGCCACCTCGCCCCGGAACCATCTAGCTCTAACGCAGCGTTTGTCGGTGTTTGAAAACAATACAAGTTTACTGTCTAATAACTTGAAATTAAAAGAATAATTTATTTAGATATTCTACATTAACAATAGAATATGCAGGTGTACATTTCTTTTATTTATCTCACGGGATTTCGTTACAATTGAGAGATAATTATGTTGTTTAAGTGTGGTCTTCAACTTTTGGCCTGCAGTGTATAATTAACTGCAAGTGGCAATTTAGTATAGTCGAAAATCAAAGATAAATAAAACGTTATATAAAAAACAACCTGCCGATAAATCTTTAAAAATTAATAGTAAAGGATAAATCTTTTAACATAAAATTTTAAAAAAATACGCTATATTAAAAATAATATATGAGAAAAAAAAAAACACAACGTACTCATAAAGAGATTGTAAAAAAAATTAAAAAATATTTTTTTGCTAGACAAAGCTCATATTTTATTATATGTTACCCTTACCACATAACATTATGTACGGGATTAAAAATTGTTTAGGTATTTTCAAAAATAGTACGTGTATTTTTTACTGATGTAAGAAAAAAAAAATACTAAGTATAGTAAATTGTGGTATAGTAAAATGGAAGGGAATGTGTCAACGACGTAAAATAACTTTTATAATGTCTTCTCAAATCTACCTGACATTGGCGAAATCATCTGTCCTCGGTTGAAACTATTGAAAGCCATTAATCTTAAAGAAGAGGAAGAAATATTTACAAATCAAAATTTTATAGGATTAAACCTGAATTAATAGAGAAATAATTATATTGTACGAACAATTTATTTCTCGAGGTGTCTTGCGTGTTACGTTATTTAAATTGAGCGCAATCGTAGTACCGCGGAGTTTGGTTAAACATTGACTCTAGATTCTAAAAACCAGTCTGAGTAAGCTAATATTTCTTCTCAAATCATTCACTATCAAATGATTTTTGTTAATTCTGTTTCTATTTATTGATGAAGTAGGGGTAGAGATTCATTTTATAAGTTTTTGATAGGTTAAAAATTTATACTAGCCTACTTAGTCAAAAAAGTTAAAAAGTTAACCGGGGAATTCATGTTATTGCATGTTTATAGGCAATAAATAAAAAAAAAAATGTTTACATAAAATTTTTTTTTTTTTTCGTTAATCCTTATTCATTAAGAAACCTTTTTTCACTATGGTGAAATATTCATCAGCAAATCTCTTAAGAGCGTTCTGTTAATTTGTGTTTGGAAACAAACTACACATTCTCAGAAAACACACTTTAATTTTTGGTTATATAGACTAAGATAAGATATATACTAATATAGTAGAATAAGATATATACTAGATATACTAATATTATGAAATGCCTACCTATGTAATACGACAGAATTGTAACCATGTTTTAGGTTTTTATTTATTTATAACTGTGTTCATTTTCGTTATGGAAAGCTGAAAAATAAAAATTCATATTTTTTTTTGTTGTAAGTCATTCATTTATGCATAATAAATAGAGATAGCTGTCTGCCTGTATTTATTATTTTTCTATTCGCTTCTTATTTGACATGATTATGTATAAATTTTGATGTAAATTTTATATCATCAACAGGTATGCCCACAGTTGAAGAAGTATGTTCTTCATTCGGTCTTACTGATGTTAACATTCAGTACTCAGACGCTGATCTCGAAAATCTAACCAGCTACAAGTTATTCCAGCAACATGTTCGACCACTCCTGGTTAAGGAGAATCCTAAGGTAAAAAAAATCTCTAAACTAATATTGATAATGGATATATAAATTATATGTTTTCGTAACACATATAAGTATGTATACAATTCCTAATCTTCTATCAGGTACCCGTATCAAAATTGATGATGCTTGTAGCTGCAAAATGGCGCCTATTTTGTGAAAGTAATCCTAATTTGGAGGGTGGTAGCCAGAACCTGGGGTCTGAAGAGAATACAAATACGTCTACTGCGTCTGATTACGTGCCTAAACGTCCCGGTCGCGGTACTAAAGAATCAAAAGTGAGTTGGCCTTAAAAACTTTATAGATTTATTATAATATTATTATTAATTGATCTAAGAGGTTATGTAATGTCTAAATTCCATTTAAAAATATGTTCGTAACTTTTTCCAGATACTTGATTGTTGATTTACTAGCTATTTTTATTTCCAAATGAAAATCAAAACTGGTACACTTATTCCAAGATTATGAATTAACCAATAATTAAGTTATCATGTACCTACACCTGATAGCGATCGTTACTCATAGTAGGGAATATAACCGCCAACCCGAATTGGAGCAGCGTGGTGGATTAAGCTCTGATCCTTCTCCTACATGGGAAGGAGGCCTATCCCCAGGAGTGGGATATTATAGGCTGAAGCGAATTAAGATATTCAAATGATTTAATGCGACTACACTACTTAGTACTTAGTAAAATATGAATTTTAATGAAAAAAAAAATTTAAAATTTTATATACGCATATTGGCGTTTTGAGTAATATGGTTAAAGCATGATACGTTTGGATATAATTTATAAACTATGGTCATTATTAGGGTCTGTTAAATTGTTCAGGATTTATCGTTTACAAAATATACATTTTTCCTTTTTACAATGTTGAAATTATGTGTCATATGTGATTATCAGAAATATAAAAAACGAGTGTGCTTTAGACTACACGACTGAAGTAGAACTTACGAAACGTAATTCTCTCTCTTTCTATCTTCACTAATTTATCTCCCAATCAACTTCCGTTCGCCTCACCCGATCACAATTTTCCCCAAGTCAAGCTTGCGTAAAGAAGTTTTACTTAAAAAAAAAAATAAAAATTACGAACTTCAGATTTATAATTGAAATATTGTAACCCTAAATTTAAGATTGACGAGTCAATCGGCGAGCCCGATGAGGAAGACGATGAGGGCGTCAGCGACGAGGGCACGCCGGCGCCTCGCAAACGCGGCCGCAAGCCCAAACACACGGGGACGCCGCGCGGCAAGCCCGGCCGCAAGCCCAAGGTGCCCACGCTCAAGATCAAGTTCAGCAAGAGGAAGCGCACCAGCAGTGTGAGTTAATAAATTAATATCTTTTACCTACACAAAGCAACTTTATGCTTGCAGTCATCCATTAATTATAGTCACAAATTTTATGATTGATCCCTCCCCTACCTAATATCACTTCATATATTAAAACATCAGTTTTCGGATTATTTTATTTCCATTTAAATTATTTTTAAATGAAATCAACATCACTCCACACACGTATGATAAATAAAATTCTTTTAATACTAACAATAACATATATTATAATTTATGAATGTGGTGTCACAAAATTTTTCGTCCCTCCCCACCCTTATCACACAATATCACACTTTCTGGAACTCTATCTCTGTTAACGTAAACTCTATCCCCGTTAACCTTATAGATAGAGAGCTTGGAGGTTGTAATTCAATTTTGGCGTATCCTCTATCAGAACCGGCTAAACTATTGTATAAGATTGTAAACACTGGTATGCGACGACAACCTCATTAATTTCTTGTATGTAAATGTGTGATGTTCCTATGGAGTGGCGTAGTCCTTATGGACTAAAACTCCTTAAATAAAGAGAAAACAAAACCTTATAGATAAGGTCTTATAGATTATAGATTAGATATAGGTTGATATAGCTACAAATAGATTTTGGATTAATGTAATGTTTGTACCAACGTACAAACTTAAAGCTAATGTTTCAATTATATGTATCAGAGTCTATTGCTTGTCACTTATCACTACATAGTATAAAACAAAGTCGCTTTCTCTGTCCCTGCACATGTATGTACGCTTAAATCTTTAAAACTACGCAACGGATTTTGATGCGGTTCTTTTTAATAGATAGATTGATTCAAGAGGAACGTTTATATGTATAATAACATCCATTAAATAGTGGAGAAATACTGTTATTTTTGAGTTTTCTAATGTTATGTCGTAAATAATTATTTTTTTTCGCTTAAATTGCAAACGCAGGCTGAACCCTACGAGATTTATCAAAATAATGTACTAAGTATTGTACACATTGAAAAGGTCTACAGAAAACTCCGCGATGGTATATACCTATCTCTTATGGATATCCCACAATAACATTTTTTTGTCATTTACTTTTTACGACAAATAATGGCTAATTTTCGAAGCGATTTTAACCAATACAGCATTAATCCTTATCCAATTAAATACCTTAAATATATTTTTTATTTAATATAGATCTATATGGCCCTTTACAGCAAATGATTTAAATGAATATTTTCGAAGATATTACAGATTTAAAAATCGCGGTACGTAGCGTTTGCGGCGGTTCCGGCCGGCTTTTACTCTAAGTTAACGCGTGCGGGTCACGGGCAGTAAATCAAAACTACTGGATCGATTTTAATCATTTTTTCAGTGAATGACATAGGCTATAATTATATTTTATACCCGTGCGAAGCCGGAGCGGGTCGCTAGTTATTGCATAATTACTACTCGAAGGGATTGGTTCTAATAGGCGAAATTCAGGCTTCATATGTCTAATTCAGTTGCATAGATGTTAATCTCATTACTTTTGATTATTGTTGCCACTTTGTCATTGTGTCATCATGTTGTTGTTGTTAAAAACATATACTTTCCATAAATATACATATATTTATAATGCATATGACCTTAGGGTGATAATCATATTCACATCTCGAGGAACTGAAAGCACTCTCACTGCAAACCGCATCAATGGGCTAGGTGACTGTTACTATTGACAGCCACTAGTAATTTAATATGATAATTTTTGTAAATACTCAGCATTATATTCAACAAGTATAATGATTATTTGCAGGAAGAAGATCAAGAAGGAAGTCCAGGTGCTAATACTGATTCAGATGCCGAGTTTGAACAGATGTTGGCTGAGGCTGAAGAACCTAAACCAGCGACAAGCAACACTGAAGAAAGTACGCAGCAGAAGGAGGACGATCCTAATGTACCCGTAAATACAATAAAAAGCAGTAATTGTAATGTTTACACAATCTGTTATTATACACTAACATCAAAAACTTTTTATGCAGCAACAACCAAAGAAAAAAGCTAAGACCAAAATTGGTAATAAGAGCAAGAAAAAGAAGAAATTGAAGACAACCAACAAGTTTCCCGATGGTGCTGAGGGAGAGCAGGAGCATCAGGATTATTGTGAGGTGGGTTTTCACATTTAAACTTACTTAATTGAATAAAATTATATATATAGATATGTATTTATGTATAAATTTATATGTGTATATGTGTTTTCGTAAATATGTTTAGACATTTATGTCTCACTTCTATTGGTATATCACAATTTACACACCTACATCGACATAATACCATGTCCTTTGCCTCTAAGTTGCCTGGAAGAGATCGCTTTTCTAAAATCAATCTGATATGTATTATTTGTTTTTGGTATACAATAAAGTGTATTGTTGTTATATTATGTTAAAACTCGAAAATGTAAATTAATGACCAATATTTAGAGCAAATATGTGTGGTTTATGAACCATTTGCTTTAAATGTTTTCAGGTCTGTCAACAAGGAGGTGAGATTATCCTTTGCGACACATGTCCCCGAGCTTACCATTTGGTGTGTCTGGAACCTGAATTAGAAGAGACACCAGAGGGACGCTGGTCATGTACCCACTGCGAAGCCGAAGGCAACCAGGATCAAGAAGAAGATGATGAGCATCAGGAGTTCTGCAGGTAGTCAGCACTTTTGAAAAAATTTTAAACTAAAATTCTTATTCATTTATATCATAGTTCCGCTACTGTATCATGATCTTCTACAGTTTATAACCATTCTCAAAAAATGATAAATGTATTATGAAATTGGGTGAAAAAATAGAAAATTATTCTGTCTTGAGATAAGCACATTTAAGCTAACTAACAATGATATGAATATGTGATTTATGAATGTACTTTTATCTTGACAGAATTTGTAAAGATGGAGGAGAGCTGTTGTGTTGTGATACCTGCCCTTCAGCCTACCATCGTTTCTGTCTTAATCCACCTTTGGATGAAGTACCAGATGGAGTATGGAAATGTCCTCGATGTAGTGTGAGTTTATATTAAAATGTTTACTGTCTTTTATCAATTTATGTAGAAAGAACGTTGCTCTCTCTTTTATTTTATTTTAAATTCAAGAAGCCTAACAGTTTTTATAGACTATTAACTAATTTTGATGGTAATATTTCATAGTGCCCACCACTCGATGGTAAAGTGGCAAAGATCCTCACGTGGCGGTGGAAAGAACAGCCGGCGAAATCAAAGGCACCGCGCTCAAGAGAGTTCTTTGTCAAGTGGCATGAGCGATCTTATTGGCATTGCAGTTGGATATCAGAAATTCAGGTATGTTAAAAAGTATAATAATAATTTTAAGCATTTTGTGACCACCAAAGTATTTGATACCAATCAACATATCTAAACTAAAGTCTGAAGCTATTCAATCAATATGTTGTGTTATTTCTAGCTGGATGTATTCCATCCATTGATGTACCGCTACTATATGCGCAAATCGGATCCAGAGGAGCCACCAAAGTTGGAAGAACCGTTAGAGGAACGTGAAGGACGTAAGCGTATTAAAAACAAACACGGTCAAGAGCAGGACTCTGATGAAAAAATGTTGGAGGAAAAGTATTACAGGTAATAAAATATTTATAACTAGGATATTATATCATCATCATCACTTCAGCCACAGCAGTCCACTGCTGGACATAGGCCTCCCCAAGTTCGCGCCGTAAATGGCGTGAACTCATGTGTTGTGCCCATAGTCACCATGTATGAGAATTTGAAGCAACGACTTTATTTTTTGGAAGCCATAGAAGATCAATATGTCTAGGTATTGAGTACTTTTGTATTTGTACTCAATACCTAGGAGTATCGATACTTTGTATTCGATACCATGTCCCTAGGGGTGGCTATATTCTTTACTGCCGTAACCACACACCAGGGATATTATATATTATTTATTTATTATTTTCTCATAAATTATATTAGTATTGTTTAAGTATTTGTGAGAGAACATGAAGTATTAATACAAAATCATATTTTAGATATGGCGTAAAACCTGAGTGGTTGATAGTGCATAGGGTAATAAATCATCGTACGTCGCGTGATGGTACCACATATTTCTTGGTGAAATGGAGAGACTTATCATATGATCAGGCAACATGGGAATCTGAACATGAAGATATTGCTGGGCTTAAGTCTGCTATTGAATATTATCAGGTAAACACTAACTAATATAAAATTTTTACATTAAAATTTATAAGAGAAAATGTTATATTAAACTTTTGTTATTTTAGGATATGCGAGCTTTTATAACATCGGAAGGTAAAACTAAAGGCAGCAAAGGCAAGAAAGCTGGTCGCAAAAGTAAAAACAAAGATAATATTGATGAAGACGAAAGCAGCAGTGGACTTCAGGTCAAAGGGAGGAAGTATAATCCACCTCCCGATCGTCCAACGACCAACCTCAATAAAAAGTATGAGGATCAGCCACCATTTGTTTATGAAACTGGAATGCAACTTCATCCTTACCAATTGGAAGGTCTTAACTGGTTACGATACTCGTGGGGACAAGGAATCGACACTATTCTTGCAGACGAGATGGGTCTTGGAAAAACCATTCAAACTGTTACGTTCCTTTATTCACTATTCAAAGAGGGTCATTGTAAAGGACCCTTCCTTGTTTCTGTTCCACTCTCAACAATTATAAACTGGGAGAGAGAATTTGAGTTGTGGGCTCCTGATCTATATTGCATTACTTATGTCGGTGACAAAGATTCTAGGGCAGTTATACGTGAAAATGAACTTACTTTCGATGATGGCGCGAATAGAGGAGGAAGACCTTCGAAAATTAAATCTCAAGTAAAGTTCAATGTACTTTTAACATCTTATGAACTGATTTCAATTGACTCTACTTGCTTGGGTTCCATTGATTGGGCTGTTCTTGTTGTTGACGAAGCTCATAGGCTAAAAAGTAATCAGTCAAAGTTCTTCAGGCTTCTTGCTGGATACCACATTAACTACAAACTTTTGCTGACAGGAACTCCTTTACAGAACAATTTAGAAGAATTGTTCCACCTTTTAAATTTCTTGAATAAGGATAAGTTTAATGATTTAGCTGCTTTTCAAAATGAATTCGCAGATGTTTCAAAGGAAGAGCAAGTAAAGAGGCTCCATGAAATGTTGGGTCCTCATATGTTGCGGCGTCTAAAGGCCGATGTATTAAAGAATATGCCTGCAAAATCGGAGTTCATTGTTCGTGTTGAGCTCTCGCCTATGCAGAAGAAATATTATAAGTACATTTTGACAAGAAATTATGAAGCTCTGAATCCAAAGAGTGGTGGTCAGACTGTATCTTTACTCAATGTGATGATGGACTTAAAAAAATGTTGTAATCATCCATATTTGTTCCCTGTTGCGGCTGAAGAAGCACCACTTGGCCCTCATGGCAACTATGACACACAAGCGTTAATAAAAGCATCGGGTAAACTGGTTCTTATGTCCAAGATGTTGAAACAACTTAAAGAGCAAGGACATAGGGTTCTTATTTTTTCACAGATGACAAAAATGTTAGATATTCTTGAAGACTTCTTAGAAGGCGAAGGGTATAAATATGAAAGAATTGATGGTGGTATAACCGGTACAATAAGACAGGAAGCCATTGATAGGTTTAATGCACCTGGAGCCCAGCAGTTTGTTTTCCTATTATCAACTAGAGCTGGTGGTTTGGGTATTAATTTAGCTACTGCTGATACAGTTATCATCTATGATTCTGATTGGAATCCACATAATGATATTCAGGCCTTCTCGCGAGCCCATCGTATCGGTCAAGCCAATAAGGTCATGATTTATCGATTTGTAACGCGTAACAGTGTCGAAGAGAGAGTTACACAAGTAGCTAAGAGAAAAATGATGTTAACTCACTTGGTTGTGCGCCCCGGAATGGGTGGAAAAGGTGCTAATTTTACTAAACAGGAATTAGACGATATTTTAAGATTTGGTACCGAAGAGCTCTTTAAGGAAGAAGAAGGTAAAGAAGAAGCCATTCACTACGACGACAGAGCCGTAGGAGAATTATTAGATCGTTCTAAAGAAGGTATAGAACAAAAAGAGTCATGGGCTAATGAATACCTTAGCTCCTTTAAGGTGGCTAGTTACTCGACCAAAGAAGGAGATGGCGAAGAAGAAGTTGATACTGAGATTATTAAGCAGGAAGCTGAAAATACTGATCCAGCTTATTGGATCAAGTTACTTAGGCATCACTATGAACAGCATCAAGAAGATCAAGCAAGAACACTTGGCAAGGGTAAAAGAGTTAGAAAACAAGTCAATTACAACGACGGTAGTGTCGCACAGACAGAAAATAGAGAAGACACGACTTGGCAAGATAATGGATCTGATTTTAATTCTGATTTCTCTCAAGGTAGTGAAGATGACAAAGAAGATGACGATTTCGATGAAAAGAATGATAATGGTGATATACTGAGCCGTCGCAGCAAGCGCCGACTTGAAAGACGTGAAGAGAGAGATAGGCCACTACCACCACTGCTCGCACGGGTCGGTGGCAACATGGAAGTACTCGGCTTTAACGCCCGACAAAGAAAATCATTCCTCAATGCTATTATGCGATATGGTATGCCACCCCAGGATGCTTTTAACTCACAATGGCTAGTAAGGGATCTTAGGGGAAAATCAGAACGTAATTTTAAAGCTTATGTTTCTCTATTTATGCGACATTTGTGCGAACCGGGTGCAGATAATGCTGAAACATTCGCCGACGGTGTTCCTAGAGAAGGGTTATCAAGACAACATGTGTTAACTCGTATTGGTGTTATGAGTTTGATAAGAAAGAAAGTACAAGAATTCGAACATATTAATGGATATTACAGCATGCCCGAGCTAATTCGTAAGCCGGTGGAACCTGTAAAGATAGCCGGTGCAGAGAGCGCCGCCCCGAGCCCCGCTCCTTCTACAGCGACTCCTATAACTTCGGCGGCACCCTCGCCAGCGCCTACACAAGTGACTCAAGCGTCTGGACAAGCCCCTACACCTAGCGGATCCGACAAAGACGAGAAAGAAGAAGCCAAAGATGAAAAGTCTGACTCCAAGGACAGCAAAGACAAGGAAGAACCTATGGATATAAGTGATATTAAAGAAGAAAAGGATAAATCGGATGAGAAGGAAGCCATAAAGGATATAAAAGAAGAAGTGAAAGACGAAAGGCGAATGTCTGTGGACGAAGAACCGAAGGATGAAGATAAATCAGAGAAAAAGGAAGAAAAGGATGAAAAGGTTAAGGAGGAACCTAAAGAAGATTCAGATAAGAAGGAGGACGCGAAGAGTGATAAAGCTGAATCGGAGGCTTCAGAGAAACCTAACAAAGAAGAGAAAAAAGATGATGAGGATGACGACGTTGTACTCGTTAAAGAGGAAGAGGATCTCAAAGTGGAACGGCGCAAGTTTATGTTCAACATTGCCGACGGTGGTTTCACTGAGTTACACACTCTATGGCTGAACGAGGAGCGAGCAGCCGCGCCCGGCCGTGAGTACGAGATCTGGCACCGGCGACACGACTACTGGCTGCTGGCTGGCATCGTCACGCACGGCTACGGCCGCTGGCAGGATATTCAGAATGACTTGCGATTCGCCATTATAAACGAGCCGTTCAAAATGGATGTCGGCAAGGGCAACTTCCTCGAAATAAAGAACAAGTTCTTGGCACGAAGATTTAAGGTAAAATTAATAACTTATATTTTATTTAAATCAATGTATATTTTTAATTTGTATTTTCAATACATCCAATTTCAATGAGATTCACCCTATCTCAATAAAAGTTCATTAATATACAGGTGTTGACTAGCAATTATTATATCATGTATGATTTCAAATTAATCGATCTAACAAGTGAATAGTATCATATATATTTTTTTTTTACTTTTCATTTTAACATTCGTATTTATTGTCTACCATTAGCTTCTGGAACAAGCTCTTGTCATCGAGGAGCAGTTGCGACGTGCCGCATACCTGAATCTAACTCAGGACCCGAACCACCCCGCCATGTCGCTGAACGCACGCTTCGCCGAGGTGGAGTGTCTCGCTGAGTCACACCAGCATCTTAGCAAGGAGTCGTTGGCCGGCAACAAACCCGCTAACGCTGTTCTCCACAAGGTAAACCAAAAAAATCAAAGCTTAGTTATTTCTAATGCCAAAAAACAGATGCCATAATTTTTCGCCTATAATCTTCTATGATATAAAAATCTCACGTCACAGTATTTGTTAAAGAACTCCTAAATAATTTGATTAAAATTTTGATTTGGTTGGTGTCAGAATAGACGTAGTGGTGTCTATCAATATGGCAGAACGTTTGCCGTGTCAGCTAGTATATTATATATTTTCTGGATTCTCTCTCTATTATCTGGATTTTGAGGTCTGGACGCCATGGGCAACAATGGAGTGGCGCCCCTGCCCTCAAATTATTTTTCAAATAAAATGGAAAATATTTTTTAACTCGAGTTTTTTAATAGATAAAGTATTTTTTATATTATATTTAAGAGCAATACAATCATGTTCATACACAGTAATACTATAGGTTAATGTAAAATAGCAAAAAAAAAAAAAAAAGTCAAAGGTAAAATTGTTTACTTATCGGAAACGTACATCGGAATTCGAAGAAAGTTTTGCAGTTTATTGTGGGGACCCTGGAGCTGAAGCCAGGGATGCCTCCTAAATCCGCCCCCGTATGTTATAGAATATACATATTTTGCTTTATGCATAGATGAAGTAAAAAAAAGTAGATAATGCGCGGCCTTTGTTGTTACTGAAGCCACAAAACTCGGCTCCTTCAAGTAAACACACGCGCTCACGCACACATATGCATCAAACTACGCTCATTTTCGTTAGTATCTCACGGGGCCTCGTACAGTAACTTTGCCTTCAAAATGCCGTTCTTATGTAATTAAATGGTGCAAAAACAATATCAAAGTGAACAAAAAGTCTGAAGAAATATCGTTCCACACGTAAGTACATACAAAACTTTATATTTTTTGTTATTCCAAAATAATATTGAGGTTATTCGGAACTTATAATTTCTATGCCCCGAAATGACGTACCAAGGGAGTGCTACCAGTAATTCTTATTTCCATTAGCCCAAAATGCGGGTAAGTAAATTGTAGGCAATCATAGAAAAATAATTAAGTAGAAAGTGGACATCATTATTGTTTTTTTTATCGTGTAATTTTATGTTTTACCTAAATTGAAGTCAATATGAATTTTTAACTCGTTTGTGTCTGTTTAAATTTGTGAATTAACTACTCATATTTTACTACTAAATATCATGATTTTAGTTTTCCAACGAATATTTTAATAGGAGATAGATAGAATAGGTAGCTGCTGTGTGACTGAGCTGAAATGAACTACAACGACAGCCATCCTTATCTAGTGTGGTTTGTTCAAACCTTTTTGATAAAGCTGACATGTACGGTACAAACGTGGACTTCGCAGAGTACCATCACGTATATATTACTACTTACTACTAGGTATTTTAATGTTGAATTTTTTTGTTCTAGGACCTACCGGATGAGTCTAAAATTAGTCGTTAACCAAGATTCAATCTTTGATACACCAAACAACAAAACATAAACTAAGAGAAAAGTTAAAAAATCAGGAACTTTATTTTAAAAAAATGTAAAAAAAATTAAATCATTACAGCAAAGAATTAGACGTCTTTAAAACAGGAACCTGCCCTTCAGAGGAATCATCAATTACTTAAAAACGCAATTTTCATTGACACGGATTTATATAATTCATTAAATCAAAACATGGCTGCAATAGATTTATTTAACAATTTGAAGCAAAAAAAGGAGTAAATATATTTAAAACTATTAACAGATTTTTATTTTCGCATACCCATTTTACCTATATTAAATTAATTGTGTTTAATCCCATTTAATAACATTTTCAGGGACTTTTTTTAAAAAGTGTCCACACTTCACTCACTCACACATATTTAAAAAAGTGGCTTCACTTTTTTGTTCTACGTGCGTTATCTATTATTTTTACTTGATCTATGGCTTTATGTTGTTTTTTTGGTTTATGTATGTACTTATCCCATGTGGCGCAGGTGCTGAACCAGCTGGAGGAGCTGCTGTCGGACATGAAGTCGGACGTGTCGCGGCTGCCGGCCACGCTGGCGCGCATCCCGCCCGTGGCGCAGCGCCTGCAGATGTCGGAGCGCTCCATTCTGTCGCGCCTCGCCGCCACCGCTGGCAACCCCGTGCCCGCAGGTAAACGCGTACTTAGCTTTTACCAACTGGTTGGTGGTGATTCGATTTTTTCTTCGTCATTACTTATTTATCGTTGTACGTCACAGTCGATATGTCGTAGTTATGGTTTATTTTCATGAAAAAAAAAAAAACGGGTTGCGGGTCCGATTCCTTCCTGAATCTGGGTTTAATATTTGTATTTATATATGTATAATTTATATATATATATATATTCTATTATTCTATATATATATTCTATTCTATTTTTTTGTTAGGGTCTTATTTAGTTAACAAATATGGTGTACTTCCAACCACAGACAATAGAGTAATATTGTAAGCTTAGTGAAGTGACACAGAACAAATGAATGAACAATGTTAATAAGCCATAGAGGAAAGGAAAATTCATTTTATGTTCAAATATTTAACGATACTATATTGGTAAAATTATTGCAAAACAAATAAACAAATTTCAAGTTTATAGCTGTTATAATTTCGGAAATTTCGTGATGAGTGAGTCAACCTACCATCCCCCGTTTTAACTCCAAAAGGGAGTTGATTTCTAAAGATACATTATACGGATAACTTCTCACCATCTATAGAGCATACATTTTAAATTTTCAACTCTTACTTCAAAAACATAGGACTTTTATACAAACTTCCAACCCCCGTTTTACCCCCTTAGGCGTCGAGTTTCGTAAAATCCGTTCTTAGCGGATGTTTACGTCTTATAGGGAGCCTACCTGCCAAATTTCAAGTTTGTAGGTGTTATAATTTCGGAGATTTCGTGATGAGTGACCTTTCGCTTATAAATGTATATATAGATTAATTTAAGAGCAGGTACAACCAGCTCTATGGTAACCGCTTGTTTATCTCTCCAGCTCAAATGGCGCAGTTCCCAGCGGGTTTCGGAGCGGGAGGTACGCTGCCGGGCTTCTCTCCTGCAGCGGCGGCGGCTGCCAACTTCACCAACTTCCGCCCGCAGTACTCCGTGCCCGGCCAGCCCGCCACGCCCTCGTCTAATGTACGTACGCAACAGGTAAAATAATTGAAGCTAGCACGTACATCGCGTTCATATAGTGCTCATTTGTCGGGATAGGTGTGCGATACAGATTAGTAATTGCACGCAACGGAACTTATGCTTTTGACAAATATTTTCGTGCTATTCCAGTATATAATTAAAATTGTTTTATTGAAGCTAACTGTTAGTTGTATAATATAGTAAATGGCTCATTATTAAATTATGTTTGTGCCAGAACCTACTGTAAATGTGTCAGCTTAATATAATTCTATATCGATATTTAGATGGATTTGGTTTTGTTGTTGTTGAAGTGTCATGTTATACAAGTTACAAGTGGCCTTTCTAGGTGTAACTAAACCCTCGGTTGGTCCGCTCTTGTCTTACATTGAGTGTAATACGTGTATAGTAATATTTCCATGTATATTTTAGTTATTATTAGTAAGTTTGGTGTTAAACGTGTATTATAATAAAAATTTTTATTTCCAGAAATCATAAGTCTGCGGTAATATTAAATCATAATGACAAGTTGGCAAAATCATACAGGTAAGATTTGTATCTTTTATTACAGCTACGATGGTTTGTATCTTTATTGTTATTATTTTATTTTATAATAGAAAATAAAAGATTTTTCTTTTGTTTCAGTGAGCGATTTCGGCATCGCGCTTAGTTGAATAATATAGGTTTAAGCTTTCCAAGATTCCTGTTGCACCTTGGGTTTGAAGTGATAAAATTAGTGATTAGTGCAGTTATGTTAGGTAACATAATATTACGTCATACTAGAGCAGAACTCTCACAATATTATTTATTTCATCTTGATCTGTATGAATCTTGTTTTATTGCGTAAGTGATTGTGGACTTATAAAATCTTTATTTTTATTTTACCAAAAATGAAAATTTAATAAATCATACAATTACGTAAATCTTGTTTTATTTTATTCTTAAAAACAACGAAATACAAAAATATTTCATTCAACTTCATGATTCAACATTATAATTATCACACATTAAATAATTAAAACAGGTACTAATTACAAAATAAATTCAAATGTCACCACGTAAAAGTATTGTCTTCAGAATTATATTTAACACTGTCTAAAGATTTCATTATATTCGGATCCGCGGAACAAAATAGCTGTAACATATCTTCGTTAATGCCACAGTCTGACAAATTTTCCTTATCAAAAGCTTTGGTAAAGTGGTTGGGATCTTTTTCACTTGATGCCTCCTCTGCAAAACAAATAATGTTAAAAATTAATAAGTGTACTTAAAATTTTGATTTTTTTTTTCACATTGAAAACAATTCTATAAATACATTATGTACGGGTTAACGCACATTGAGCAATATGATTGTTTTGCAAATTAGTAACCTCTTTAATTTAGCTGATTTATTACGAAATTGTTATTTTACTAATGCAGATTTCTAATGAAATTGATATTTGTTAGCTACGAATTACGTCAAATGACGTCAAATGACGTCTGTACTTCTGCCTATATATACTCAAAATAATCTTAATAAATTTAGAGACTTTGTTCACAAACCTTCCGCCATTTTTTTTAAGGCCCATGAAAAAGCCAACGTTGGCTGATGATGAGCAAAGGTTGCGCTGAATTGAGCCGATGTACTCGTTTTCAAAACGTTGAACAACGAATGTACCGTCGTGGGGAGAATCGGTCCTTTCATTTCTATAGAATAATATTTCTTGTTTTCCGAAAATATAACGTTTTCTCTGACCTAAGAAAATAAACAATCTAAGTGAGAGGTGTGTAATTTTTTTAAGGTTTATCACCAGATAACATTTACTTTAAAAGGAACTTAAATTATTAAGTAGTAAGTATTACATACAATAATAGCAAAATAATATAAAAATACATGAGACTATAAAGTTTATAATAGTACATTATGATGATGTTATAAAAAGTCACTACTATTCTTATGCTGCTTGCACGACAAGGGCATTATCTCAAACTTCAATCGACAATACTTTTCTCAAGTAGTGTCGAGTTCCTGTGGTGAGTATGGGTAGACCGAGTCGAAAGAGTGAGTCGATGGGTGTCCCTATGGTCGGAATCGCGCTTGCGATGCTCATGGCTATAAGCTACTGATTGAGCTTACTATCAGGCAGAACCGTAAACTTGTTTTCCACCATTAAAGTACATAAAAACAAGCTGTGGTCGAGAGCCGATCTCGAGAGTGTGCAGCCTGCCGCCGTGGAATAAACAGCTTTAGCCGGGACTGCCGCCAAGTCACCGATGTAACCCACTAGGCCGTGGGCGGAGGCTGACCTGACCTTGAGCGAGTGCAGCGTGCCGCCGTGGAAGGCGGTGGGCGCGAGCAGCGTGGGCGGCACGCCGGCCAGCGGGCCCGCCGCGCTCACGGCCGCCTTGCAGTTGAGCAGGAAGTTGAACAGCGCGTGCGCGTCCGCGTCGCGCACCAGCAGCAGCGACGCCGCCGCGCTGTCCACGCTGCTCTCCGCGCTCGCCGCCGCGCGCGCCTGCGGAGGGCCGGTGGACATTGTTTATTGGGACTACGGTCCATGGTGTGTGACACAAGTTTTGGTTTCTCGATTAATTTTTGGAACGAAGTTCCTTATGGGGCTAGCCGGCAAAAAACGCCCGTAACGTTAAAAAAAAGCGTCAGATTTTTATGTATAGTCTACGTTATGACTATTATTCTTATCGCAATTTGCTATTATTATTATCATCACTTCAGCCTATCGCAGTCCACTGTTGGACATAGGTAGGACACAAGTTCGCGCCAAAATGACGAAAATTGGCGAAATTATTATTAAGTATATCATTCGATAACTATTATATATATTTATATAATAAATAAATTAATTCCTATCTGTTATCCCATGAGACCAAATTCTTTATTATGATTATATTTTTGTTGTATGAAATGTTATTTAGTGAAAGTAAAAATATGTATGTCACGATCGACAATTCAGTCTGTAACATCCCACGGCTGGACATAGTCTCTCGATGTAGAAGGATGTATGTGTAATTTTCCAATGTATTGCGCAATTTTCTTATATTTTTCATCTCATAAGGACGTTAGACGACTAATTTTTTCTAGTGCAAATAAACTGAAAAAAAAATACTAGTAGAATTGGCCAAGCCATTCTGGACTATTGCGAGTCATTTTTAATTTAATAAGATAGATTACCTGAGCGTTATTAATCTTCTTTATTTCCTCCGTTTCTAAACCCATTTGTGAAAGAAATTCGTCAGGATCTTCCTCATCCCCCGAGCAGTTTGTCTCCTGTTCTGTCTTCCCATCGTCCATGGTGTCGTAGCAACTATCAAATGAGTTGTTTTTAGCGCGATCCTCATCTGAATTGTTGAATTTTCTTTTGTTGTCTGGTCGAAGAGGCATTGTGAACTCGACATCTAAATTGATGTTAGAAAAATATTATTTTTATATTTTAATACACAATGATAATATGAGTTCTGTTGCACGCCCTGATTAGCACACACACAATATATATAATACAAGCATCAAGTTGCCTAGGAACACATGACTCTGTGTATATTAAAGCCTACCTAGGTGAGTGTTATAAATGTCTTATACTGCTTCAGAATTTAAGCAAACTTATGTTCTGCTGTAGTTACCTCAGTAGCAGACATTTTTACATCGAAAAAGAAAACATAAACATAAGAATTAGACAGCATTGAGGTGTACATACATATATAGATATATATTCATACACATTACATATACAAGGTGTACACGACCATACGACAATAAATGAAAACACAGGTCGTATTGGTATATAGAAATATCATAAAACTATCAGAAAATATTTTGAACCGTTTTTGAAAAAATGAAATTTTCGAACAAACTTAATATCGTAAATTAATAAAATACATAGTACGCCATTTGTAATTTAGATTCACTGACCTCTGACTAAAGGCGGGCGGGCAGGTAGCCTCTCGCCGCTGTAACACAATACATCGCAATACTTTGACACTATTATTATTCAATTATTTGTTTTTGATTGTCAGAATAATTAACACATACAAAATACATTAAAAGATATTAAATTTTAAAATTCTCAATATGTCCACCATGAACTCGAACACACGAAATGTATCTACGTAAAATATTATTTCTCACTTTTGATAACAGGTCACCATTAACTGCCATACTTTTTAATTTATCAAAAGATCGTATTATACGATTTTTTAAGTCGTCCACATCAGTTACATCCGTGGCGTAAACATCATTTTTAACGTAACCCCATAAAAAAAAATCGAGTGGTGTGAGGTCTGGTGACCTCGGTGGCCACCTCGTGGGGCCATAACGGCCGATCCATCGCTCTCCAAACATCTCGGTTAAACGTGCTCTCGCAGAAGTCACCGAGTGTGCAGGTGCACCATCCAATTGGTACCACGTCTGTCGATATACATCGAGAGAAAGCTCTTCCATGTACTCTGAAACTGTTTCATTGAGTAATAATAAAAATTTCTCCGCATTTAAATTACCATCAATAAAAATGGGCCCAATTATTGTATTTCTGTGTATACCAGCCCACACATTGATGGCAAATCTGTACTGATGCGAGCTGTCTCTTGTCAGTTGCGGATTTTCAGTGCTCCAGTGCCTTAAGTTGTGACGGTTCCATAAACCGTTCTTGGTAAAAGTACTTTCATCCGTCCACATTACGTTGAAGAGGAAGTCGGGGATTTCTTCATTTTTTCGTAACATTGAGTTACAGAATTCTTCTCTGGTAGACATATCTCTTGTTAACAATGCCTGTACTTTTTTGTATTTAAAAGGCTTACGTTTGTCGAGTTTCAAAATTTTGTGCACACTTGAGTGGGGCACACGAAAATGGCGAGCTACTCTACGTAAGCTCGTAGTTGGATTTAAAGTAAAATGATTTAGAATCCGTTCATCCAAGTTCACTCTGACTTGCGGAGGAGCACAATCTGAGTGTGGGATTAAGGGTTGATTCTCCCGAAGCCTCTGGATAGCTTTGACAATAGTTCGACCATTTGTTGGACAAACACGGGTATGCCCATACCTCTCTTGATATGTACGAATCGCTAAAGCAGCGTTTGTGTCACATTCTCCATAAATTAATATCATATCGGTGTAGGTACTCTGAAGCCGTATAATTATAGCGAGGCATTTTTATTAAAAATATTACTATTTGCACACAAAATAAGCGTCTAATTTCGCACAGTTTACCTAATAAATATCCTAAACAATGTGTCTTCACTTAATCTCACTTAATTCAAGCGTCTAATATCTCACAGTAACAAAAAAATATACTTGAGTACTTATAAACAATGGCGTCACTAGATCGAATGTTGCGCGAGCGCTGAGGTATCAAATAGCTTAACACGTCACAGGCTAACGGCAGTCGGCGACACACTGACCTACTTACGATTACGAATTACGATGTGCGAAATACGAAAGAAATCGGTCGAAATATTTCAGAAAGAAAGCGCAAATCAATTATTACCTCTCCACATATTAATTCTAGTATCTTATGAACAACGGTATAAGGTTTATTTTGCGTTAAATTGTAGCACGATTAGTGAAATTACATTATTTACAACTTTTATTTAAATTGTTTTAAATACGTAACTTGTGTCGGCCATGATGACAGCTTAATAACAGATATGGGGTGATGTTTTAGTTATAAAAAAAGAAAAGTGTTTTGTGACTAAACTATGAGATATTAGTTAATTTAATTTTTGCAGGCTAATTGAGAATGTTACTAGCTATACTCAGTATTAATTATTGTCGTATTGTCACGACCACCTTGTATATACTTAAATACTATTTATAAATCTAAGAAAAAAATACAATATATATATATATATATATATATATATATATATATATATATATATATATATATATATCTGTACTACTACTGTTTAGATACACAGAAGAAGACAAGGAAACAAGACAGAAGGGACAGAAGACAAGATATCGAGTGATTTTATTTACGCTTATGCTTCAGCCTGTAATATCCCACTGCTGGACATAGGCCTCTTTCTCCATGTAGGAGAAGGATCAGAGATTAATCCACCATGCTCACTGGATTGGCGGATATATTTCCTACTATGAGTACATGATAACAACCAGGACCGACGGCTGAATATACTCTGAGGTATAGTAAGGAGACGCACAAGAACTGCACAAACACCCAGACCACGGGAAACGTCTGTATGGCCAATACAAATGTTTGTCGTGAGTGGGGATCAAGCCCGCAACAGCCACAAACCAGTGCTGTGACCGCTGCGCCAACAAGTCGCGTAGGGGTGTACATAGCAGTTGGCCCACCCTCCTGTCGCAGCGCCTGGCGCAGGCCGCAGGTGGTGGGCGCGACGAGCGCGCAGGGCCCGCGCGCGCCCGCCAGCCCGGCCGCCAGGAACACGCACGTGAACGAGTTGGCGCACACGTAGAAGTACGGACAGTGCAGGGCGCGCAGCAACTGAAAAAACGATGTTTTAATGCAACTGACTTACTGAGGTAGGGCACAGCGGGAATTTCTTGCTCAAAATATGGAGCAGCCCGACTGGGGTAGTACCTCGATCTTACAGAAGACCACAGCTAAATAATACTGTTTTCAAGCAGTATTGTGTTCCTGTTGGTGAGTAAGGTGACCAGAGCTCCTGGGGGGGATTGGGTCGGCTACGCGCTTTCGATGCTTCTGGTATTGTAGGCGTCTATAAGCTACGGTAATCCCTTACCATCAGGTGAGCCATACGCTTGTTTGCCGACCTCGTGACATAAAAATAAATAAAATAATGGATAGATTGGTCTTGGTAGATCATTGTCATTATAGTGGGTGGATTTGATAGTTAAAGTAATCGATCAATTGAAACTTATTCAAACATGACAATGATATTCATTATATTTTACTTATTGTACTGTAATAACTACCTAAATGTATCAGAGCTAAGTACATATTACACATGAATGTAAGCACAGTGCAGGGTACGCACCAGCAGCTGAGCAAAAAATGTGTGGACAATAATAAAATAATAATTGTGTTTGCTCGCAAACGAAAAAAAAACCGAGTTCAATTACATCGACGAGTAATATAACGTAGATCGACGAAAAAATAGTCAAGTAACAACGCATTATCAAAGATTACTCAAAAAGTAGTTATCAGATTTCGATGAAATTTAAATGTGACCACATGATAAACATCGGCTTTCGATTAAATTAAAAATCATTAAAATCGGTACACCTAATAAAAAGTTATTGCGGATTTTCAAGAAGTTCCCTCGATTTCTCTGGGATCCCATCATCAGATCCTGGTTCCTTATCATGGTACTAAACTAGGGATATCTTCTTTCCAACAAAAAAAGAATTATCAAAATCGGTACACCTAGTAAAAAGTTATTGCGGATTTTCAAGAGTTTCCCTCGATTTATCTAGGATCCTATCATCAGATCCTGGTTTCCTTATCATGGTACTAAACTTGGGATATCTCCTTTCCAACAAAAAAAGAATTATCAAAATCGGTACATCCAGTAGAAAGTTATGCGGTATAATACAACGTGGGTCGACGAAAAAAGCGTCAAGTAAAAACGCATTATTAGATATAGCTCGAAAAGTAGTTGTTAGATCTCAAATAAATTTAAATGGGACCAATTGGCACACACCACCTTTCGATTAAAAGAAAATTTGTCGAAATCGGTCCACACGGGCAAAAGTTCTGATGTAACATACATAAAAAAAAAAAAATACAGTCGAATTGAGAACCTCCTCTTTTTTTGGAAGTCGGTTAAAAAACACAACATTGTGATTGAGTCTTTGCAGTGAGTAGTACCACTTTATAACAAAGACTTAGTGTGTGTGTGTAGTAACATATAATCAGTGTCAGTAAATCATTGTAATTAAACTAATTTTGACTGATAAAGTAATGAATCATTATAGCAGATAATTCACTCATTGATTTTGTAGAATATTAAAGCTATAATAATTTCAATAATTGACAATACCATTATGACAAAATTACTATAAGTAGCCTTTGTACAATATATACGTACAACAAACTTATGCCAAAACATGATTAAATGACATAATGCTGTAGCTTTTTTCAAAACAAGCTACAGTGTGACTAAAACCAGCTTATAGTAAATAAAATTGGCTCTCACTTGAAATAGTGATCTGAAACTCTCTGTCCACTCAGTAAATAGTGCTTTTTTTGCCTCTTCATTTGTGGCCAGGAAGTTAGTAGCGGCGACTTTTCCATTTGAGCGTGGAAACAGGTTAATCCAGGGTAAATGTGGGTGTTGCCAGTACAGGCACGTCTGATGGAATCGTGCTCTGGGTGAGGTGTCCAGTGTGGGCGACGATGTTGTATCAAGGCATCGGACAAATCTGGAGTTTATTGTCAATTAGTATAAATATATGGCTAATTAATTTATCAATTTCTACATCAGTCAATGTAGAAATAGTAGCAACTAACACCTAAAAGAATACAACTACCAGATTTTGACAAGAACTGCATTATTAAATTATTATTTTATAGTTTATGAACAATTTAGCTTCCTGAGTAGGGATTCAAACTAACTAGTAATCTGTGTGTGTTTATTGTTAAGATTTAATAGTAATAAACTAAATTGTATATCATGAAAAATCATTGTGATTTTAAATTACATAGAATTATATATTTATATTATATTTTTATTATCTATATGTTTAGATTGTACACGCTAATTTTGCGACTGTTTTATAAGTTTCCTGTAGCAGGACTACTGGAAGAGATTCCATCATGGGATAAGTAGTGCCTTTGTACCAGCATTGTTTATAAGAGCTATTTCCTTTTGCTTTCCTAGTGTACATAAATTGTTAAATAAATAAATAATAAATAAGAATTTATAAATTATGAGATAAATATTTGTAAACGTGCTCAGGTACAAAGTAGAAAAATTTAAAAACAGATATTAAATATACACACACTGGACATGTCTGAATTAAATTATTATTAATAATAATAAAGAATCTAGAATTGATCATTGCAGAGAGCAACAAAATATTTACCCAGTTATTCCTGATGCTTCTTCACTGGCTTTCAATTTGGATGTCCAAGGGAAAGGCTTAGTTGACATTAATCTTAGCTTGGTTTTCAATGCCCAATCTATGGTCAGGTGTTTATAGTTCTTTTCAACAACATGCTTAAAAATTAAACCAAAAAATTTTGTTAGTGAAAACTAAATTACTTCTTTTTTCCTTATTACTATAAATGTAGCAAACACGCATATGGTCTGCCTGATGGCAAGTGGATACTATAGTTTAAGGACATCAATCAAATCAAAATCAAAAACAACTTTATTCAAATAGGCCCCAAGAGAACTTTCGAATCGTCATTTTACAAATTAAAATTTTAAAGTGATTATTATTTTTGTAAAGGTAAAGCTACCACCGATTCAGAATGTAGATACTGCAGAAAAGAATTAGCAAGAAACTCTACAGTTACTCTTCTGAAAATAATAAATAAACTGTGTTTTAAAACAAACTTAGTAATATCTTACAGGAACACAACACTATTTGAGAACAGTATTATTTGTCTATGATCTTCAACTCTTATAAAAACATACTTACTGTTTCTACAGAATTATCTGCTGTAAACTTTTGTAATAAGTTTGAAAATGTTAATAGCTTCTCTTTGTCAACTTCTAAAGTAGGTTTCTCGACGACATTTGAAGGCAGCTTCAATAACGTAAATAAAGTTTTATCATTCGATGGATCTAATTGACTAGTATCGTCATATTTAAATTTCTTATTTTGGTCTAAGTTATTTCTGTAAAATAAATACTCATTTAATAATTTAGGAAAATATGTTTAAAAATTAACTATAATTACCATGCATGAACAGTTGTTTCCATAAACGAAAATTGTTTATAAAATTATTACTTGGAAAATGGATTTTTTCTTTTATCACCATTCATAAGTCTGGAAAAATTTAGATCGACCGGCTTATTACCAGGTTCTTCAGCGATTGATGTCGTTGGCTGTTTCATACGATCCTGAAAAACAAAACTATTATTGTTGATTTTTAATTTACACCGTAATAAGCTGTTATACAACGTGTTTTACTATTGCTTTTACAGAATAGTACTTACCTGTAATGCTTTCTTTCGTTTTTTTATCTTGTGCAATTGCATTACTTGATTTGGTGTTTTCCATGGTGAAGGAGGATCCATATTACAATAAATGCCGTTATATATAACACGTTGATTAAACTATTATACAATTATTTAAGCAATATGAAACCTAATTATTATTTTTTTCAATAGTAAAATATTGAAATTAGTTTCATAATTAGTTTATAACAATAAACACAGTGAAAGAGTATACTACACATGCACGATATTTTAGTTATTTACACAACAGAAATTTGACTTTTAAGTTGGAAACTTTTGACGTTAGTAGACAGAATATAAAACTAGGTACTTTAAAGTTTACATTTGTCCCCACATATTAAGTTACTCTGTTGTCTGCATTTGTGTATATAGATCTCCCTCATGTCTGCTTCATTCACGGTATTATTACACAGGTCGGGAAACTACAGTGGGAGCTATGATATATTAAAACTATGGGAGTATATTAGATTAATCTTTAAAAGCAAGAAGCTTGTGTTTTGTAAAGCTTCTTGGTTAAAAGACTTAAAGTCTTAAAAGCTGCCAGAAGCATAGATGGCATGACGATCACTTATTCCTGTTTATATCATAGTACCACAGCGTAAAAAGTACCAGTGGGCCAACGCGTTTGAAGTCACGCGAAATGCCGCTTTTGTGTAGACATTCGTCATTGCTGCAGGGTTGTCACAATATAATATATATTTTATATCATCCGTTTTACAATTGTGTATTCGTATTTGTGGGTGTAGAGTACGAGGAATAAAATGAAAATAATTGTGTTTGCTCGCAAACGAAAAAAAAACCGACTTCAATTACATCGACGAGTAATACAACGTAGATCGACGAAAAAATAGTCAAGTAACTACGCGTTATCAAAGATTACTCAAAAAGTAGTTATCAGATCTCAATAAAATTTATATGTGACCAAATGACAAACATCAGCTTTCGATTAAATTAAAAATTATTAAAATCGGTATACCCAGTAAAAAGTTATTGCGGATTTTCAAGAGTTTCCCCCGATTTCTCTGGGATTCCATCATCAGATCCTGGTTTTCTTATTATGGTAATAAACTAGGGATATCTTTTTTCCAACAAAAAAAAAAAAAGAATTATCAAAATCGATACATCCAGTAAAAAGTTATGTCGTATAATAACGTACAACGTAGGTCGACGAAAAAAGCGTCAAGTAAAAACGCATTATTAGATATAACTCGAAAAGTAATTGTTAGATCTCAAATAAATTTAAATGGGACCAATTGGCACACAACACCTTTCGATTAAAAAAAAAATTGTCGAAATCGGTCCACACGGTCAAAAGTTCTGATGTAACATACATTAAAAAAAAAAAAAAACAGTCGAATTGAGAACCTCCTCCTTTTTTGGAAGTCGGTTAAAAATATTGAAGTATATAATATGACGAGGTTTATTATAAAGAAATACAAAAAAATACAAATGAGATAGGCTAGTACAACTAATACCTAACATCATTATTATTATAAGTAGATGTCCTTTTTTAATAATATTCTCAAGATACCAAAATAATAAATAAAAAAACTACTGATATGGATTCTTTTAAAATCTACAAATGTGAAACTGAAAGGTATTTTCGACATTTAGGTTTACTAGTTCGCAGATTGAGATTGTTGAATTTGACGATGTAGTAGATTCCCATACGTAGAAACAATTTTAATAAAAATTCAGACGGGAAGCAGGCGCATGGTTTTGTATTGAAATTAATGTTCTTTAAGTCTTTATACAATTGATTTCAAATACTAAATTTTTAATTCTTATTTACCATTATAATTTATAAATACGCACAACTCAAACAAAACACTTATAACAATGAAATTAAAAAGCGTCAATCCCGACTGACTTGTCCCAAACGAGTGTACGGCAGCTTGGGCTCGCTACCGCGCCTCTCTCACCCCACAAACCCCGCACGATTGCTCTGTCTAGACGTGTCCGTTGGCTGTATGTTTCATAGGCTGTGATAGTACTCTGTGATCGCTTAGTACAAGACCGTGGTGCTGTGCAACGTAGACAGAATAGCATTCTGTCTCTTTTTCTATCTAAATATCGACGAAATAGCATAGCGTTGCGATCGCTAAATTGTGTCAATAAAAGCGCAGGCTGTTGTGCGCTAATTTGAAACGTTCTATCAACGTTTAGTCCGATCATTTTATTAGATATTCGAAGGTGCATAAATTCCCAACAAGCTGAAAAATTAAAAAATTACATAGCACGATTATTTTCTCACCAATGCCACGAATTTTTTTAAAGGATGTACATTATTAAAATCTTACGTTTCTTTGCTTTATTTTTGTAGTTATACTTATTTTGGCACGTTAGGGAAAAATGATGATAGTTTTTTACTATGTGCGTGCACACCGTCACAAAAAACCGACACTTTGAGGTAAGCTAGTCAACGAAGAAGAAGTTAGCAACGTGAAGTTAGCTAGCTAATGAAGTATAATTTCTTACGTGCGTACATAAGTATACAAACACTTTTTCCATTACCTTACATTCTAGATACTAACTATTGTTGCAATGAATTTTTGTAATAACTTTTGGTACCTACAGCATGTAGGCCCTTTGAGTACCACGTCAAACAGCTTCTCGAGATCTAGTTTTTACAATTTTTCTGAGTGGACTGTGTGCAGGGACATAAAATTTGACTATAATACGGGCTCTTGATCATTTGATCTGAATGCTCTGCTTGGGATCAACAAGGATGATTTGTTTGTTAACTAGTAGTAAAGCAGTGACAAAGGTAAAATTCGGATTTAATTTTTTTTAGTTTTAGGTATTTTATCGCTCTAGTTAGATATAGTTCGTATTGTAAGGGATAGTTTTATATTATATTAACGATCCGCCCGTGCTTCGCATGGTTGCAAAAACTGTCAGTGTTTATCTGCTATATTAAGCATGTATTATACATATAAACCTTCTTCTGAAATCACTCTATTTACTAAAGAAAACCGCATCAAACTCCGTTGCGTAGTTTTAAAGATCTAAGCATACCGACAGCGGAAGGTGACTTTGTTGTATATTTATGTAATGTAATATTTACATTTTCAGTACCTATCAATTGCCTAAGCAATCTTCACGAGATCTCGCGGAACTAAATTTTCATGATAAAAAATCTCAAGGGACTGCGTTCCCTGGTAACAAGTACAGACTACCGTACAAAGGAATCCTATTCGCATGTAGCGACATCTATCACGCGACATGTAAAACTAGAGAAAACTGACGTATCCTACATCGCGCTATCAAAGTTATCAAAGTGATTGCGCATGAACAAGTGATGCGCAATGTAGGATACGTCAGTTTTCTCTAGTTTTACATGTCACGTGATAGATGTCGCTACACGCACATTAAGGGAGTTACATATTAAAAAATAATTATGAGATTATAAACATTAATTAAAAGATATATACAAATACAGTAGGTACTTGTTATCTATATATGGCAAAAAAACCTGTACAAAACAAAACTAAGTATAAAATTGTTAGGTACATGTTGTGTAAAGCTTTGTAAATTTAAAATGTAAAATAAAAAAATAAAGTAAAATAATAAATAAAACTTATAATGGATTCTTTAGTCCTTCGTTTATTATTATTCATTTAAGTTTTCGTAATCTACGCCAACACAACTTTTTTAGTGTACTCAGATTTTGTGTACCTGATAAATTTTGTATAAAACATGAATCATTTTAAACTATAGTTGGACCATTTTAGAATGGCAGTTGTGTTTCTTACTTTTACGTAGGATAGATCAATGTGCGTAAGTAACAAAAAAAATTTTTTTCTATAAATATTAGCAAAATAATCCATAAAATTGCTTATATATTATATTAATATTATTATAAAACGTTTAAAAACAGAATATTTATTAAAAAGTAATAAATATGACTTTACCCAAATGTGCGTTTCGACTACGTATAACATATATTTATAGCTGTTCAATACCTTCCTTATTTGGTTTCTTTATATTGATAACTGGTTTCAGACTTCAGGCAAGTTCGCAACAGCTGAACTATAGAAGGGAGTCAAGCGATGACCTACCTATTAAATCTCGGCTTATTTCTCTTGCGTGTTCGGACGCGGCATAGCGGGTTGGCGGCAGCCGGCAGTCTCATACCGTACGCGTTCAGACAACATGTTATAATGGCCGTTTACATCACATTGAATTCGTAAATAAAAAAAAAAATTAAATAAAAGGCGGGAAAAATATAAAAATGGCCGATAAAAATTAATTTTTAAAATGATTTGATGTCATAATTTTTATTTGTGTTATAATTTTATCATATAACAATTATGGCAAGAAGATATTTGAGTGATTTTTGTGTATTTTTAAAAACACGCTTATATCTGGTAAGTAACCAATAATAATAATATTAATATTTTTCGAATTATTTGCAGTGTCTATACTGATATAAGTTTACATTAATAAATAAAAAAATAACTGAAAATATTATTTTAAGCTGAGCTTTTTTGTTAATATTTAGTATTTCACGTAAAATTAAAAGTAACACAAGTAAAATTTGTTTTATATTGTATTTAAATGTTTATTTACTAACGTGGAAATAATAAACAACTGAAATTTCTTTCTAAAACATGTTATAAAAAGGTTGTAAACCTATTTTTTTGCAATTATGAAGAATTAATAGGCTACATATTATCTTAAAGAAACATGAAAGTATTTCGCGTGCGCTTTGAATAATGCAATTCCAAGAAACACTAGCTGATGTCACCTTAGGAAGTTTGGAGTCACAAATAAAAACTTATTCCTGCATTACGACTTTACGTTAATTTAGTAAAATAGTTTTAAATAAAGAAGCAATGTATAACGAATCATTCTATGTTCTCCATTCCTTTAAAAACTGAGGTCGAGTTGGGTTAGTTTTGTTGCGTTCCGTTGACGAAAGAGGCTTTAGTAGTGTTTCTTGTTTTTAAAACTTTTTTTAAGTAACATTTTAATTACATTAATTTACAGATTTTTGTAAATACATAGCTAAAAAACAAAATCTCAAAAATATAGTTTTTTATGGGACAGTGTTTTATTATCATAAAACAATTAGTAGTCAATCAAGGTATAGGACATTGTATGCTTTTCCTAATTATTCGGTAAATATATGTATAGCGTATGTCAGATTTTAGTTGTATAATTAACTACCGAGATCGTCTGTTGATAACGCTGATATACATGTGGTTCTCTAAAACTGAAGGGATTATGATGGCTTATTTTCAATTTTGAGAAAATTATCATGTCGTAATAAATGTCATTAAGAGGCTCCCCCTTCTCAATGACCTTGAGCATTTAGACTTTGCCACACCCCACCCACCCGCACTTCACCTGATCAGTATTACGTAAAGGTTATTAAACTCGGCCATCTACCGGCTCTAGCTTGTACTACTTAGGACATGCGATTGATCCGTTTCCTAGACCTAGAGCTTGCGTACAAGTTGTGATCATCCATAATTATTATTTAATTTTCTTCTTGTCGTGTCGATCATTTAGGCTATAAAATTATATTAATTACTAGTTGTTACTTGTTGTTCAGTTCGCAGTTATAAAATAAATAAATTTCTAAAATAAAAGTAGCCTAAGTTACTCCTTACTATATCAGCTATCTGCCAGTGAAAATTCCGTCAGAATCGGTCTAGCCGTTTCAGAGATTAGGCGGAACAAACAGACATACAGACAGACAAAAATTGTCAAAATGCTATTTTTGTGTATGTATCGTGTATACATCCATATGAATTTAGTAAAAAGCGGTTATTTTAATATTAAAAACAGCCGCTCCAATTTTATTTGTATAGATATACTAAATTTATATTTTATTCTATTATCAGCTCGGTGAAGATCGACTTTAGGTTCGGATCTTAGACCACAAGCTAAGCAGCTTTACATTTACACAGCTCAAAATTAATAATTTAAATTATTTTTTTATTTGAAGTAAATACAATTGCGAAATTCAACAGTAAGTCTGTCTACCTGTTACATTTTGATGCCTATCTTGGATTAAAAAAAGTAAATAGATTTGCGCGTAAGCAAGAGCAGCGTGCGATGACGAGCGACACAAGTTCCCCGTACAAAGGCCTCTGGCCGTCTGCCGCGGGCCGCCTGTCGCCCGGCAAATAACCAAAAATTATATTTTTACGATTTTCTAATAAAATACTGCATTTAATAAAAAACCCTTCTGTAGAAATATTAAGTACAGGATTCTTAATTAATAAAAAAAATATTCACTATTGTAAGTAGTAAAATTAGAAAGCCTATACGATTTTTGTACGCGAAAGGAGGTCCAGGTAAACAATTATTTCTCTTTATTTAGAGAGTTTTATACAATTATCTTACAGTCACATTAATAAACTGAATCCGAGTTACAACATATATTTATTTGATATTTTTAACGTAACTTTAACGTATACTTTATAGCACATGAAAACGGCCGAATTTGTCTGGGATCCCCTTAAGACAATTAATAAAGAGCTAAAGGATAGGCGGATTTTTAAATAGTCTGGTATTTTTTGGATTTTTTATATTTTAATTTAGAACAGGACCTAAAAAGCATAAGATTCTTAATATAGGTTTAATCTAATTTTATTTATAATAAACTAGCTGTGCCCGCGACTTCGTCCGCGCTGAAACCAGTTTGTCACAAAGTTTTCCCGGCAAACTTCCAGTGAAACTCTCATCGAAATCGGCTTAGAGGTTCCGTAAACCTTCCACTTGAAGCCCTCCATTGGTGAAACCGCATGAAAATCCGTTCAGGAGATTTTGAGGGAATCGATCACATACGCTTTTGGGGAATTTGTTTTTATAATACACTATCTGTTGTCCGCGACTACGTCCGCGTGGTTATGAAGATATGCATTACTATTGAGATGTTTAACGCAAACTTTTATTTTATTTCAGTCACTTGAAATGCTTATCACACTGAGTAACTTTTTAAAAGGCACAATTTAGTATAATTTAATAGTTATTTTTATAAAACCTCTACACCACATTTTTAGTTTTATTTTCAGGCTGCAGTATAAATAACCTATCAGGCGAACTTATAGCTGCTGTATTTGTTTCATACAAACTATCAAACCCAATTAAACCCCCTTAGCGGTGGAATATAGCAAAATCCGTTCTTAGCGGACGTCTACTAACTATAATCTACCTCCCTGCCAAATTTCATCTTTGTCCATCTTGGGTGGATGGACCATCCAGCGGTTTTTGAGTTCTCGTGACGAATGAGTCAGTGACCTTACTCTTTTATACATATAGATTACGATGTATTATTTGGACACTTCCTCACCATCTATAGAGCATACATTTTAAATTTCAAATCTCTTACCTTAATAATATAGGACTTTCATACAAACTTTCAACCCCCGTTTTACCCCTTTAGGGGTCGAGTTTCGTAAAATCCGTTCTCAGCGGATGTTTACGCCCTATAAGGAACCTATCTGCAAAATTTCAAGTTTGTAGCTGTTATAGTTTCGGAAATTTTGTGATGAGTGAGTCAACCTACCATACCCCGTTTTAACCCCAAAAGGGAGTTGATTTCTAAAGATACATTATTTGGACACCTTCTCACCATCACTTCTAAAACATAGGACTTTCATACAAACTTCCAACCCCCGTTTTATATATATATACATATATACGGTCGAATTGAGTAACCTCCTCCTTTTTTGAAGTCGATTAAAAAGACTTAATCCAAACCGGCATCGAATCATTTTAACTCTCTCTTCTACTAATCCTTTACGATTTATTAAAATTCCGAGCTAAGCTCAGTCACCCAGGTACTGCACTATTATGACAAAAAGGTACAAACTCGACATACATGTATCATATTCACGAATTTTGTGACAGGGTTATATCACTTTGAAAATAAATTGTTTCTCTGACTACTTATAGCAGATAGAAGAACGTGAATTGGACCAAAAAAAAAATATTTTTTATACCAACCCACCAACTAACCAATATTAAGTATGAGGCTTAGATATTTTTGACGAATCGTTTTTTATGTCAATCATCTTAAGCATTTTTAATACATGCGTAAGCATGCGTGTGTAATGCGTAGGCAGTGCATACTTGACAAAAAGTTTTATGCAACAGCAGTAATTATATTTTTTAGATTTTTGTATAAATAGAATCTTATAATTAGTACCTATTATTTGTCAGTTACTTTCTTATTTTATGTTTGATAAAGTTAATATTTCAAATAGGTACAGGTACGCGAAAAATTATTGTTGGCCTACAAACGAAAAAAACCGATTATAAGGATAACTTAAAAAGTACTCGTCAGATTTAAATGTAAACAGGACCACACGACAAGCACGAGCTTTCGGTTAATAAATAAATTATCAAAATCAGTACACCCAGTAAAATGTTAAAAGAAAACACCCATAAAAAAAGTCGAATTGAGAACCTCCTCCTTTTTTTGAAGTCAAATAAAAAAGAGACCACAACTATAATTGAACAACAATAAAAATAGAAACATTTTGTCGTTCATATTTTAGTTTTACTTTATAAATATAAGTAAAAAAAAAATCATACTGTTAAAATTTTAACTCCAGAATTCATTATTCTTACAAATAATTCGTATCAGGACGAGTATCTATATCTATGACAATCAAATATCAACTTGATTTTGCATTTTATCTAACTTTTTAATTTTCTTTATCTAAATGCTACTCTAATGCCGATAAGAGTACAAAACTAGAATTGTACACATTAAAAAGATTTACTATAAAACGAAGATTCGAAGGGATTAAATTCCTTAGAATGGAAGACACGTGTTTCCTCAGACTAGTTAGAGATACAGCATATAGCGTTTCACTAAGGAATCACTAGCTATATAACTATGTACCTACTATAGAGGATACACGCCCTGTGTCGAACTGTAAACTGGAAATATAATAATAAACAATTTTTAAAATTCACTTGCAAATAACAGCAATTTTGTCTCAAAATAATTGTTTCAGCTAATATTGATCTCATAAAGATCCGTGGAAGTATTATTTTTTAATCTCTCTCACACAAATATCTGGAAAATGATACATTCATTGGACAGTTGTAAATTAATTATCCGTTCGCTTCAGCCTGTAATATCCCACTGCTGGGCATAGGCCTCTTTCCCCATGTAGGAGAAGGATCAGAGCTTAATCCACCACACAGCACGCTGCTCCAATGCGGTTGCGGATATATTTCCTACTATGAGTAACGATCGATAAAATGGGCTGTAATACAGTGTACGCTGGTACAACATAATTTGAGCGTAAGATTATTATGAACTTACGCGTAAGAATACACGCACGAAAGCTGTTCATCATTGTTCATCAGATGTAAATGTGAAACCAACAACACGTTCGAGATCTATTAATTAATGCGGGACCACACTCTACGCTGGCTGTGATCGGCTTTATTCAGATGTTCAATAGAGTTGAACTGTCAAAGGCGTTTGTATTGACAGTTGTTACGCATAGGATTTGAATAGAGTCTGCTCTGAAGTGGCATGCTGTGCCAGTTTAAACTTCCGACGCATGTCGTGTCGTTCGCTAGAACTTATGTCCGCTTTAAGGATGCAATTCTCAATGGAAACTGTTTTCTATGTTAGAAGGAACTAGGTATCTGTACATTTATGTGGATTGAAAAGCGTATGAGCAGTCTGTTTACCGAAGTCGAATTTATTATTTGAATAATGTACGTTATCGAGTTACGGTAACGAATAAGGAAACTTTTTATATACAGTTTTTGTGATATCAATGTATTTATAAAATTAAAAGTGTGAGGACTAAAGTTTCATAATAAAAATTATTTCATCACAAAATTATATTTAAAAATGAAATACTGACCCCATTTTTAATTCTATGTAGCCTTTAGTTCATTCTTTGTACGACCAAATTAGTATGTGGCCTTATTTAGAGGAAGGCTACTATGTATGTTTTCAGTTGAATAAAAAGCTTATCTAAATCGGCATTTGCTTTAGGTACCTATTTACTTACGAGTTGTAAATGCTTACATCGTGTAAGATAAATCAAAACAAGTCATAACGTAACTTCAGATTATTTTATTTTATGAAATTTGCTATAAAGATGATTCCTACTTAAAATAAATTTAAGTAGTTATATATATAGCATACATTTCTGTATGTAGATGTCTGTCTGAAATGTATGCTAAGAAATTCTTATAAATCATAACATTAATAATTATAATTTTATGATTTTCCTTCTATTCTTTGATATTAAAATAGGTATGCAATTGTTAGTATTATGAGTCAAACGGGTTCGTACAATGTCCTAGTAACAGCCTTGTGTGAGCTAAAAATAAAATTATGTACTCGTATTACGCGTTTACAAAATTAGCTGAATGATTTGTCAACCTAGTTAGTAAGTGTATAATAAATTATCGCGTACCACATCGATCTTTTTAGAAACAAACGATTTTTTTAAAGGCCAGGCTAGTGTTAAAACTCGGAATAAATAAATTGACTAGGTATATTTCACTATCCCACAATCGTAATCAACTATATTATTTTGGTTATAGAGACATGAGCTTAGTAACAGATTCATCTGCTAATCAGTTTTGATTCGTTTATCTTTAGGAACATAAACCTAGCATCTAATTTTGCAAGATTAATTAACTCGAATTTAAGACAATATACAACAAAACACAATTTAGTTTTCTAAAATATTTTAATTCCGAGGACCGATGGCTGTTGGAGCAGACGGGTAGAGACCGCGTCTTGGCAAAAGCAGTGTGGGACGTCCTCCGGCCCGTTGGGCCGACGATCTACGTAAGATTGCCGGTGTAGGCTGGATGAGGATTGCGGAAAACCGGAATGTCTGGCGCGAACTTACAAGCGAATTAAATAGCTAAAAAATTATAATTACATTTATAAATATTATTCGAGTCAAGATTATATTAATGATAAAGATGGGAAGGTTTAGTGGTACTGTACTTATAATAACAGACAGGTTTTTAAGACCAACTCCCTTTCTCCTGCCAAACTTCTTATTGATTCTTCTCTGTAGAGTCTATTTACATTTTGAAACGGTGGTAGCATCACTTTAACTATAATTAAATACTTTAACTTTAATTTATTTATTAAACATACTTACCATATTTGTGTAGAAGCATTATTTAATAATTTTTCAAAAATATTTTTAATAGTGTAACTTTAACTTAAAATCGCACGATATACCTACTAAGTATGTTGCGTGGAAATCTGTTATTACTCGTAATAATATAGGAAATAAATCGTTATAAAACAATCAGGTAATTTAGATTATTTTTTCAGATGAAGTAAAGATAAAACTTTTATAGGGTACATAACTAATTGATTCTAAATGTCGTGGCAAGACTAAACAAGTTTGCATCTCTTGATTGATCTAGAGATTAACAACCTTATGGCTAATGTAATAGCAATGACAAGTTTCGTGTATTAAATTCAACGTAGGGCATATTCTGTATTTTGTTATCTTTTTAATAATTAGCAGTCGGTTAATGTTTCTGGTAGCGGAGGTGAGATAGCATATACTAATAGCTTCATATAAAAACTAGTAACTAAGATCTAGGCAAGGAGTAGGGAAATCCTAGAGCAAATTTATATGAAAAATTGCAAAGCAGGTTAAGATATCTTGTGGAAATGAAGGACGTTGAACATAATTATACTAAATAGCAACTGTACTAAATAGCATCTATATGTCAATGCTAATTACCTACTTGGTTCTTTGACTGAAACAGGGGTCCTACAAATCTTATAGTAAAACTAAGCTATATTTAAATTTTACGAGTGCTTAAAATTGTATTCTCCGCCTAAATTTTTTTCGTTTGTATGAGTCTAGTTAATATACGGTAAATTATGAAGTAAAGCAATTGTGTTAATATGTGTATTGTTATATGTGTGTCAATCAACCTGTAAATGACCTAATGTGGGCAATAGGGATACTCCATGTACGAAAAGGATAATGTTCCCTATTAGGAATCTATGATTAAAACCTGGATCGACGGTTTTACGTGCTGTTCGAGGTACAGTTAGGATAGATACTAAGTTATAAACTCAGACCAGAAATAAATATTAATATAATATGAATATTAGATCCCAACAAAAACATTTTCATGTAAAATGTTGCCAAGACGAGATCATATGGCTCGCACTGTCAAAAAGTTATCAGATCTCATGTAGAGCCAAGCTTCTAACTCTACACGCCCTAACTCTACAAGCCCTAACTTCACAAACTCTACACCTTAGTCAAAATATGTGGCTTGGCCGTTTCGTTACTACCAGCTACCGATGTTGTAGATGACGACTGCTGGTGAGGTGGACTACTGCTGCTGGCGATGCTGCCCCCTGCCTGTTCATTTTGGCCCCGTCGCGTATATATATATATGTATACTAGCTATGCCCGCGGCTTCGCCCGCGTTGACATTAGTGTGTCACAAAGTTTTGCCGGCAAACTTCTAGTGAAATTCTCATCAAAATCGGCTTAGCCGTTCCGTAAACCTTCCTCTTGCCAATGGCGGAGCCCTCTACAATGGTGAAAACGCATGAAAATCCGTTCAGTAAGTTTTGAGCGAATCGATCACATACACTTTTGGGGACTTTGTTTATAATACACTAACTGTTGCCCGCGATTACGTCCTCGTGGTTATGAAGATATGTATTACTATTAAGATGTTTAACGCAAATTATTTTTTTATTTCAGTCACTTGAAATGCTTATCAACTGAGTAACTTTTTAAAAGGCACAATTTAGTATAATTTAATAGTTATTTTTATAAAACCTCTCTATACACCACATTTTTAGTTTTATTTTCAGGCTGCAGGATAAATAACCTATCAGGCGAACTTATAGCTGCTGTATATGTTTCATACAAACTATCAACCCCAATTAAACCACCTTAGCGATGGAATATCGTAAAATCCGTTCTTAGCGGACGTCTGCTATATATATATATATATAGATTACGATGCATTATTTGGACACCTCCTCACCATCTATAAAGCATATATTTTAAATTTCAAGTCTCTTACTTCAAAAACATAAAACTTTCATACAAACTTCCGACCCCCGTTTTATCCCCTTAGGCGACTCCTAAAGACGTTTTCGTAAAATCAGTTCTTAACGGATGTTTACGCCCCATAAGGAACCTACCTGCCAAATTTCAAGTTTGTAGCTGTTATAGTTTCGGAGGTTTCGTGATGGGTGTGTCAACCTAACATCCCCCGTTTTAACTCCAAAAGAAAGTTGATTTCTAAAGATACATTATTTGGTCACCTTTCTACCATCTATAAAGCATACATTTTAAATTTCAAGTCTCTTACTTCAAAAACATAGGACTTTCATACAAACTTTCAACCCCCATTTTACCCCTTAGGGGTCAAGTTTCGTAAAATACGCCTTATAAGGAACCTACCTGCCAAATTTCAAGTTTGTAGCTGTTATAGTTTCGGAGATTTCGTAATGAGGGAGTCAACCTACCATTCCCCGTTTTAACCCCAAAAAGGAGTTGACTTCTAAAGATACATTATTTGGACACCTTCTCACTATCTAAAGAGCGAACATTTTAAATTTCAAGTCTCTTACTTCAAAAACATAGGACTTTCATACAAACTTCCAACCCCCTTTTTACCCCCTTAGGGGTCGAATTTCGTGAAACCCATTCTTAGCGAATGTTTACTCCCTAAAAGGAGCCTACCTGCCAAATTTCAAGTTTGTAAGTTATATAGTCATACTGTAATCATGGGGGATTTTAATACGTGCCTTCTAAAATTCGACGGGAGATCTTCACGTCTACGCTCCGTCATTAATTCTGCCAATATGCACATCCTCCCCCTTCAAGCCACTCACTCCTTTCCTAACTGTGTTCCATCTCTTCTTGACCTTATTCTTGTCTCCTCACCTGACCACGTTGAAAAACATGGCCAGTGTTCTGCGGATGCATTCTCATACCATGATCTTATTTTTGTTTCTTATAAAATAAAACCCCCTAAAGCTAGGTCGAGAATCCTCCTGCAACGCAATTTTAGTGGTATGGACATGAACAGACTATGCGAAGATGCTGCTAAAATTGACTGGTCTTCAGTACTTGGTGCGTCTAGTGTGGATGATAAAATTGCCATTTTTAACTCCCTACTTACCCATCTTTTTGATACTCACGCCCCGGTACGTCCCGTGCGTGTTAGGCATCTTCCAGCTCCATGGCTTACAGCTGATATTAAAGCTCTGCAAGACCAGAAAAACAGGGCCAAAGCGAAATACAAGTCCAATACAAGTTCATCTAATTGGGAAAGGTATAAGACAGCTCGTAATCGCTGCAATAGAGCATGTAGAGACGCACAACGACGCCATATTCATAAATCTGTACTCGAAGAAACAGACCCTGCTAAGGTATGGAAATTTTTAAAATCGCTTGGGGTTGGCAAAATCAAAGAGACTGTACCTTTTAATTCTTTCGACCTCAATGGTCTTAATAATCATTTCACAAATTCGTGTACTATCGATGGTACCACCAAGTCAAACACTATTGCACACCTTTCAGCCATACAAACTCCATTTGAATTTTCTCCCTTTAATTTCTATCAATTATCCGAGTGTGATGTTAAAGAGAACGTACTAGCAGTTTGTTCTAGCGCAGTGGGCTGTGACTCCGTTAGTCGTAAAATGATTATCCCTATCATTGATCACATCATTCCTATCATAACACACATATTTAACGAATCCCTCTCTTCCAGTACTTTTCCTTCCTGCTGGAAAGACGCTCTAGTAATTCCTTTACCCAAAAAACCTAATCCATCTGAGTTTTCCGAATTTCGCCCCATCTCCATCCTACCTTTCTTGTCCAAGGTTTTAGAGCGTCTTGTACATCAACAGCTAACATCATTCCTTTCCTCGAACAACCTCTTAAATCCTTTCCAATCCGGCTTTCGGAGGGGTCACAGCACGGTTACTGCTCTTGTCAAAATTACTGATGACATTAGACATGCTATGGATAACCGAAGTCTTACAGTGTTGGCATTACTTGACTTCAGTAATGCCTTCAACACTGTGGATTTCGATATTTTGCTTTCTGTCTTGCGTTCCTTTAATATATCTCCACCGGTTATTGATTGGTTTCACAGTTACTTGTATGGACGCCGGCAACGGTTGCGAGTTCAAGATACTTTCTCTGACTGGGCTAACGTCGTTGCCGGCGTACCGCAAGGTGGCGTGTTGTCTCCTCTCTTATTTTCTTTATTTATTAATTCAATCAGCAAAAACATTTCTTCTCTCTACCACCTGTATGCGGACGATCTTCAAATTTATACCCATTCTAAGTTGGCTGACTTACCCTCAGGTATCAATCAACTCAATAATGACTTAAATAACATTTATAAATGGAGCAACTCGTTCGGGTTAAAAGTCAATCCTTCAAAGTCCCAGGTCATTATCGTGGGTAGTCCAAAGCTGATGAGTTGTATAGACTGGTCACTTATACCACCTTTAGTATTTAACAATACAACTCTGAACTACAGCAAGAATGTTAAGAATTTGGGAGTAACGCTAGATCAGTTTCTCTCCTGGTCACCTCAATTAACTGAACTTAGTAGAAAGATATTTGCAGCCGTCGGGTCACTTCGTCGTCTTCAGTTCTTTCTTCCTTTGCCTACTAAAATTGCACTAGCCCAATCACTCCTTTTGCCGATTCTTGACTATGCAGATGCATGCTTCTTAGATCTTACAGAGGAGCAACTGAATAAGCTTGAGCGACTCCAGAATCTTTGTATAAGGTTCGTATTTGGCCTTCGCAAATACGACCACGTCTCCGATTTCCGTAAGAAACTCAAGTGGCTCCCGATTCGTTTTCGCAGGAATACTCATGTACTTTCCCTACTTTACTGTGTACTTTTCAATCCTGATGCCCCTCAATATCTTAAAGAACGGTTCACGTATCTTTGCAATTCCCATGAACGTTCCCTTAGATCTGATTCCAATTTACTTCTAAAAGTTCCTTCCCATAAATCCTCCTTCTATTCTAATTCCTTCACTGCTAAAGCTGTCCGCCTTTGGAATTCTCTTCCGCTTTCAATAAGACGTGCTTCTACTCCAGCCTGTTTTAAGCAACGTCTAAAGAAGTACTATATGTCGCGTAACATACAATAATATTCAGAATTTTAACATGCATATTTTATATTTTCAATATATATTTTACAATTATACACGTATATTAATACTATTTTGATTATTTATGTATGGATATTTGTACTTGTATGTGTATGTCTATGAATTAAGGAATCTATTATACACTATTTTTTTTTTCTATTCATCCTTATGGATATTGTACACTTCCTATCCGTCACTACTATATCATGTCCTGTGCCCAAAGGTTATCTGGAAGAAATCGCTCTTCAGCGATAAGATCGCCTTTGTACATCTTTTTGTTGTAATTACTACTGTTTGTTTATATTTTGGTGTACAATAAAGTATATTATTATTATTATTATTTGTAGGTGATATAGTTTCGGAGATTTCGTGATGAGTGAGTAAACCCGTTTGAACCGCAAAAGGGAGTTGATTTCTAAAGACACATTATTTGGATACCTTCTCATCATCTATAAGGCATACATTTTAAATTTCAAGTCTCTTACTTCAAAAACATGGGACTTTCACACAAACTTTCAACCCCCGTTTAACCCCTTTAAGGGTCGAATTTTGTAAAATCCGTTCTTAGCGGATGTCTACGCCCTATAAGGAGCCTTCCTGCCAAGTTTCAAGTTTGTAGCTATTATAGTTTCGGAGATTTCGCGATGAGTGCGTCAGCCTACCATCTCCCGTTTTAACCCCAAAAGGGAGTTAATTTCTAAAGATACATTATTTGGACACCTCTTCACCATCTATAGAGCTTACATTTTAAATTTCAAGTCTCTTACTTCAAAACATAGAACTTTCATACAAACTTCCAACCCCCGTTTTACCCCTTTAGGGGTCGAGTTTCGTAAAATCCGTTCTTAGCGGATGCCTACGTCTTATAAGAAACCTACCTGCTAAATTTTAAGTTTGTAGGTGTTATAGTTTCGGAGATTTCGTGATGAGTGAGTGACCTTTCGCTTTTATATATATTATAGATATATATATATATATACATATATATATATATATACATATATATATTTTTCTCTTTATATTTGTATTAGATATCAATTATTATTCTTCTTTTTATTTTTTCTTTAATAGAACTATTGTATAACAGTAAAGTAATAAACAGTGAATAAATTTTTCACCTTACCGGCCCACGTGACGGTAGCGATTAGCGGATTTCACTTCTTTTTGTAAGTTGCTTATGACAATATTTTGTTATTTTGTTCATTTTTTCTTTCTTTTTTTGGGGTGTATTTCTTGCAAATCAGAGGTGCCTTTTTTCATAGATCACTCTCTATCTTTGCCTTTTTCTTTGTTGGTTTACTGTTTATAATAAGCCATAGATCAGGGCGATACTTGGCTTTTAGGCGATTATATTCGACTATAGCTGCCTGTTGTGCTTTAATACTACTAATGTCAATATTTATCTAAGAACCAATTTTTATTTTTTATGTATTTTATTATTATTATTTATTACAAGGAGTAACAAGGAGTCCCTATATCAATTTTCAGACCTCTAGCATCAAAATTTGCTGAAGTCTCATACAAACTTCCATCCCCTAGTTTAAGGGGTTGGGTGGTAAAAGTTTCAAGTTTTAGAATTTTTTTATTGTTTGTGTACTAATACTAGCTTACATACCAAATTTCAGCTTTCTGGGACTTCAGGGAGTACTCTAAGAATTTTGATGATCATCAGTGAGTGACGAAATCGGGGTTTTTTAGATATCAATAAAATCTAAAGTATAAGAGCTATGTAATTGAAACTTTATATAGTTAATAAGTCCACTATTGACACCATATTCCGAGAATTTTGTGTATCTAGTATAATCCGAACCCAAGTTATGAGGGTTCAAAAAAACGACGAAGCGCTTCGAGAAAAGATAGGTAGTGCTTTTCGATTTTTTTTTTTTTGGCTCGTCTTGGCGGGGGCACTACCGTGCCCCCAGATTCAAGCGGTATTATAACCCACGACTTTGACGTTAATACGACTTCAAGCACTATTACATCAAAACTGTTGTCAGTTGTATATGTATTTATTCTACTTATATAGTTTGTACTATAGGGGGCATCCATTAATTATGTGAGAGAATTTTGGCGATTTTTCGAGCCTCCTACTCCCTTGGTGAGATGTCGTGAGATTTTGGTGCGTCATATTAACAACTGATGTAACTAATTTCTTTGTTTCAGATATCATGGATCTCATTAGTTTTATATCTTTTTTACAAATCCTTTATATTTTATTTATATGGTAACCAATTTTTTTATTTACGGCGAATGTTGGGGGTGAGTTATTGAGATAAATATTATAAAAAAAATATATATTAAGTTATTGCTTAAGAATGGATATGTAATAAACTAAACCTTACTATCTTGATAAATATCACTTAATTAGACATTAGAGTAGATTTACGCTAGACTTACTTAATTTGCGATGTAATTATTGCAATGATGATTTAAAAACTATGTCCATGGTATTGCATTGTATTAAGTCTAGGAATTCGAAATTTCGTCTTTTCGAACCCTCTTCCAAATGACTTTAAACCATATTCTAGTCATTGTTACGGAAATCGTCCAAAAGGTCACATGTAACAACTTTCACTGCTAGCTAATCAAGTAATAAAATCAAAGTCTAAGTATAACAATATGTTTACATGCATGTAATTTAGTATGTCTGTATTTTTATTTCTTTTTCAGTTAGGACTATGCGTTTCTCGTGGCACGGCTACGGTCCTAAACGTCTGTTGTGCTCTAGTCTTACTGCCTTTGTGTAAGAAACTAAACCAACTGCTTTACCGCGGCTTGTCTAAAATTTGTCCTGGATTATTCTTTATCTGGTTAGAGAAAACGAAATGCTTCCATATTACTGTGGCGATAACCCTTGTGATATTTGGTGGTAAGTAATAGAATAATGCACTTTATATTCTATACGACTTGTAGAATGTTATTTTACATCTTATCTTTGGAAGAATATCTTGCGTGGACTGACAACAGAGAATGGCTTTATAAAGCCTTTTAGAATATTTTGGAACCTACCAAAGACCGTCGATTTTCGGTTCAAATTGTAAAATTAGCTACATTTTGTCACAAAGCGCCCCTAAGTGGCTTATGCATCTAAACGCCTCTCGTGCACCATTATGTTCTCCAGACAAAGGCTAATGACTTCTACGACACCATTTTAACTCTTAGACTCAACTTTCAGTGCGTTAAGATCAACGCACGAAGACCTCGCTGTTAAACGGCTATGTAAAAATAACGTCCGTAGAAATTTGAAAAATTCTTTTTTGCTCTATTGAGAACAAAGAAACGGACTTCTTGAGGCAAGTGTTGATCTTTAGAGACTGGATGAGCTTTTTTTATACTCGTGCTCCTTTAGAATACCTTTAATTTTCCGGTAAAGACGTAACGCCGTAACATGCTAGATAAGCCTCTACCAACAAGATGACCTAAGCGTTTTTTTTAAAAGTCAAACTATTAAATCCGACAGAGCAGTAGATTTTCAGTGATATAATTTTAACTTAATAATAACTATTTTTAATGACTTTCTCTTTTACAATGTTTATATTTTATTTTTGTAATATTTCTGTTAAATTTGCAATTTATTGTCCGCCTATTTACTGAGTGTGACAAAGTGCAGTTTATTATTTGAATAGTGACGATCAATGTTTACGGGTTTGCACGTTCGCGTGTTTATAGCGTATAAAATTATATGAAATGTCTGAAAGTTTCATAAATCTGTATAGCAAGGCATAATTAAAAATATATAACAACAACCTATACGAGAATCAAACCCGTTAACTTCGTTTCAATCAAACTTTTGACACTAATACATAAATAAATTTAAAATGGGCTTACGTTACTTACGTTGGGTAGATTACCCAAACAAACAAAATACATGAAATTTTCAAAAAAAAAAACCTCAAAAGAGCTAGAAAAAAAGCCCCAAGGTTTCAAATATCACCTGCTAATGAAACTAATATAATTATGGTTTCTCTGAAGTTTAGTATTTCTTACAGTAATACATTCCGTATCGCATTTCGTGAACTTGTGGAACTTTTCACGCAGTTACGACGAACAATGGCCGGAGATCAACTTGGCTAGATACAAGGATGAGGTATGTATCTAGAATGATAAACTGTATGGGTTAATACTTATTAATTTGTGTCTAAACAGATTAAACAATGTTTATCTGCTGTTATTTGTGTTTGTCAATGTTATATAGACTTTTAATATTACTAAAGATTTGTAAAAAAGTTTTATAGCTGTGATAAAAAATATTTATTTATTTAATAAATTGATTAATTAGTTATCAGTAAAAGATATTTAAAAAAAAAAGAAAAACTATAAACAAGAAAAAAAAAAACGCACAGTAAAAATCAATTAACGAAATAAAAATTACAATCTTTCAAATCGTTTTATAAGTATGATATACAATTGTCAATATAATTTTAGAAATGTTTGGCAAAGAACTGTTATTTTTTTTTAAATTACCGTTCTAGACGACATTATGCTTCGAATATCCTTTCCAATTTTAAACATTTTTGAATGCAAAATCGCAGACTGATCTCGTATCTGAAATAGCATAGGGTTGCGAAATTAATGCAAGCGACAAGTCAAGGGTATGCGCAAACACTTGCTCCGTCTAGTAGTCCAGGTGTTTGAAACATACATTGTCAGGAAAAACGACCCCTGGCTAGCTATGGCTTTGTCTGACAAAGGAAAAACTTATTGCGTTCCTACCAAATATTTGCGAAAATCTTTAAGAATTTTTTAATGTCAAAACGCTATAAATTTTTTAAAGAATCGTTAGAATAAAAAAAAACCTTTATATGTGAACTACGTCATTTTATAAACCTCGGTAACCAATTTCAATTGCACATAATTCATTTGATTCATTCACTTAAAAGTCATTATCATTATATATACTCGTAGTTATCGCATGAATGTGTTAAATTAATATTAAATGATTTCATGATGACACCATAAAACATACGCTTGATCATAATAACCATTAAATAGGGTATAATGGCGTGAATACATTAATAACTAATGGAAACAGTGGTGCCTGTATTTCGTGCATTGCTTTTAAAGCATTGCACGTCCATTATAATTTATTTAACACACTGCAGCTGCACAACAATGATAAGCTGCAAATATGACCAGTTGTCGTATAAATTATAGGCTCGTGTTATTATCCAGTGATATACTATTTTCAGCTTTTATAAACGGTGGAATAACACAAATTTTATTTTCAGTATTCAAGAAACAGATCGATTTAAAAAATTTACGTTTCTGTAATTTTTATTGTTTGATCCATACACGCTTTGCTATCTGAAATAACTCTTTATAGGAGCTATATTAAGCATATTATATATAGCATATTATAGCTTTAAAAGAAAATATTAATAGTGTTTATAAATAATTTAGGTGTCTATAATCATTGTAATACTGAGATATCAATAAGGCTTATTTTTCTAATTTTAGTTGTTATATTTGTTTGCACCAGGTATCTACTTGTTACGGTTATGTAGGGCATCCTTTGCACGCCCCTTGGCTTGGCACCGACTAAATTTATCACTGGGTAGCACATACAAATAATAGTATTTTATTAAAGGTAGTAAATAGGTTCACATAAGAAGACGTGTTTTCAATTAAATCTTTATTAATTTATTTTTTACTTTTTAGTTTTCGAATCCGGTTGCTTTAAACGTAGTTTTTATATTTATATTTCTTTTTTGTTGTTCATTAAATTAAGTATAACTAAACAAATAGGTATGTAATTTCACTACCGTATCTTATGTTTATAAAATCATAATACATAATATAATATTACAAACGTGAATTTTTAATGTCCTGAATGTTGGTAAAAATGAAATTGCTGAACAGTTATCAGCGTAAAAAAATAAAATATTAGTAAAGGTGTGAGTGCAACTACGCAATAACTAAACTCGAGACCTCACATACTTGTGACCCACTGTACCTCAAGGGTCTATGACGCGACGGTATCCGCAGACTCTTTTATTTCATTAATGAAGCAGAGACTTAACCGTTGAATGCTCTTTTTACGAGCAACGTAAATGTGTAAAACTTTATTTTAATAAATTGTTGGGACGTAGTCATTATGACGCTTGCATGCCTCTCTTTATTCTAAATGTATATTAACCAGTTGAAAAAATAAAAGATAATATAAATGCATTGTAATACACAATAGGTTGGCGTAAGATGATTCAAATAGGCTGTTTTTGTTTCACGTGTCAGTGATCAAATTACTGACACGATGGTGATATTTATACCATTTAATTGTAAGTTACATATCTTTCAAAATCAAGCCCCTACGTATTCGTATTTTTTGTAGAAAAATATTTGATCCTTATTTTATCTTAAAATACAGAAATATAATAATTATATATAGTAAAAATTGTTACAGACACACACACACACATCATTTAAGTATTTATTTAAAATGTTATGACAAAAAAATGACAACAATTTGACTTCGAATTAAAGTTGAATAATATTTCAGAGTCCCTTCTTACTACTGATGAGTGTAGCGGGTGTGACCGGTGTCTCAATGTTGCTCATTGTACTCAGTATGGGTTTGACATCCACTAGGATCGTGAGACGTAAACTGTATAACGTTTTCTGGTACACCCATCAACTGTATCTACCATTTATGATACTGCTGATGATTCATCCTTTGAGGTGGGTTGTGGTGATCAATATCATCTAACAGTTAATCTTTTATTAAGACGATGGATGGATGTTGTTTTGGATATCTGAAAACATCATCCTTTGTATTTCGAACCCTCTAATAACATAGCAAGTTACCATTCGAACGAATGCTTAAAATAAAACTTTTGCTTGTACTGTATATGTATGTTATCAACGACCTGAACTCGGTCGAACTTTTTAAATTTTAGAACAAAATTCCAGACACACCGATCGAGTTTATTTTACTATTTTCTTCGAAAGAGTTAACAGACCTGTGTTTATTGCAGCGGAGTTTTAAAAGAAGAAATTTTAGACGAAACAAATTTGGCTCCAGATAGCAACATATCAACAAATAGTTCAGTCCCTTACGTTCCGAAATTTGCTGCGATACAATCTATGGTGAGTCAGTGAGTCTACATATTATGTAGTTAATTACCAATTTTACTTCACTTAATGCCATCTTCAAGTTACCTTTGACCCAATGTATATGATATACGTTCAGAAGTACTTCTAATTGAGTTAAATGCAGACGCTTCCATCATGTGCAGGCAAAGCTCTTAAGTGCTGTGTATTAAATTAAATGTTACGCTAGCAGTTGTTCTAGATGGGACTCAATATAGCGTTACGCGAGTAGTTGCCGCTTATTAGTCGACAACGAAAGATTTACTTAATATCCTTGATTTATTGCGTATAGTTATTATTATATTTACGTTTTAAAGAGAATATTTTGATACATTTAATTTAGAAGAACTTTAATATAACCCTATACTTTTAATAGTTGTATTTATAACGACATTTCTTGATAAAACCTATAATTTAAGCCATGTAAATTACAAAGACGTTAGTTACCAACCAACAACGACAAGGGAGTATTGAATAATAGTATCGAGCATTTATAAAACAGTTTATGGTCCGTTTCGGCGCGCCTCTTAGATTCATAGCTGATGAACACATGACCTTCGTCAACTGCTTTATAAAAGGGCTCGCATATCAATGATTAGGTAGCAATACATAACACGACGATTGAATCAAAGTTGACTTTGTAATTTGGGTACCTATTGTAATTTTTAATTTTATTTCAATAGTAAGATCAAAAACCAACATTTGCGCTTATAGCTTTTATGTGTTTCTTGAGGAAAATAAAACTATACAATTATTTCTTAAAATTGATTCAAATTGAAAAATTTCGTAATAAGTATACCTAATTGGATTATGAAAATTCAACAGCGTTACTATACTAATGTTTATCTTAGTTATAAATTGTAAGTTCTTTAGAGGAGGCCGAAAAATTTATGGAGTCTGATAAAGAAATGAATTTTTTTGTAGGTAACGAAAGTCTGTCACATCTTGAAGTATGCTCATTTAAATATTGTTTATATTAATATTTTGGTTGTTTTTGATACATATTCACTATTAATAAGTTTAGAATAGGATTTATAAAACTTGATGATTTGTTGGTAGACGTGGCTGTG